>NC_081528.1:25691644-27146644 GCF_030273125.1 Centropristis striata | reverse complement strand
TAACTACCTAACAAACTTTTAAGTGGTTTAATTTATAAAAATAGGTAATCATTTTAAATGTATCATGTTTGTCATTTTAAATCTTGACCTGAAAAGTAATTAAAGCTGTCAGCTAAATGTAGAGGAGTAAAAAGTACAATATTTGCCTCAAAATGTAGTGGAGTAGAAGTATAAAGTTACATAAAATGTACATAAATGTACCTCAAAATTGTACTTTAAGTCCAGTACTTGAGTAAATGTACATAGTTACTTTCCACCATTGCTACCTGCCTCTTCTAACTTATACATATCAGTTAAGAGTCCTCCTTCAGACACTGTATGAGGATTAAAGGGATAGTTTGTGCATTATTATACAAAACTTGGTAAAATTATTGTCAATGCCCTCCTGAGGATAACCCTTTAAGGTTTTATTGATCGGCCCCTAGGTGACACTGTGGTGGCAGTCTAATTTCATATTTGGTACCGTGGCCACACTATAACACTTAAGGCAATGAAATTCATAGGGGCGGTATAGACTGGCCCCTGTAACGCAGACACCCCGATGACAGCATGCCCCGACACGTGTGTACTGCGAGGGCCCGTTCAGTACTCCTTATTAAACCAGCAGCAGTACAGACAATACATTGTCTGACAGACTGGGAGCCAGTTTAAAGACCTTCGAACTGGAGTGAAATGATCCACTTCCTTGGTCTTTTTTTATTTTTTATACAGTCTATGGTCTTAGTTTAACAGTGTCCCAACTTTTTCAGAATAAGGGTTGTTAGGAAAGTTTCACCTGAATCTGCAGCAGAGTTTTATAGTCTGGCTGACTGACCTGCACCTATTATAAAGGGGCTAAAGAGAGAGAGATTTTTTGCAGGAATATTGGATTTGGATTCACCAAGTGGCCGAAAACACCCAATATTAAACTGTTGCTCCATAAATGCTGTATGTGTAAATAAACAGCAGCTTGTCATGCAAATTTGAAAAGGTGAGTTGTGTTATGTAAAAATATTGATTGCAGCCACTTGAAAGACTTCAAATTTCACACTGGAAACTATGAAATATCATCATTTCATGCTGTGCATCAAACCATTTGTGGCTGCAGCATAAACAGCGTGCAAAGTAATCATCGGAACAAATGAACCCTATTTGACGGCAGCCCAGATCGTGTTCAACACTCACAGGTGACATTGTTCATCATTTCACTTTCTCCGTGTCAACTGATCTGGATACAACCTCTCCCCAGCTTAGGACTCCAGTTGGTTTCTGTGAGTTTCCTGCACTGTGTCGTGATTAAAGGCCTTGTGAAGCTCCTGACACGCAGCTCTTGTTGAGACTATGTCACGGAGGTGTTAATTAAATTCTGCTGTAAGGCTTATAGGTTGTGTGATTATTTTTCCGATACATGTCTACCTCTCAGAATACATAAGATCCCAGCTTTGACCATGCTTTTTTGTTCTTTTTTTTTGCTTTTGTTACTCATTAAATTTGATAAAGTTGCAGTTTGGGCAATAACTTTTGGGCTTGTTTGTATTTCTGTTAGTTGTCTGTTTCACTTATTTCTCAATCCCCGTTGACCCCAATGTTAAAACGTCCAACTGTACAGCAGAAATAAAAAAGTTTAAAGCGTATCACAAAAAATGGTTTTAGTCCCTTTGGCTAATTTCCCCTTTTGTGACAACTGTACATTTAAATTATATTAAGGCTTAAAGTTATGCATAATTAAGGACTTGGTTGTTTTGAGTAGGAGCTATCTGAGCAGCAACTCTGGCTCCAAAAATTGAAGCCAAACCAAAAATGCCTTAAACCTGCATTCTTTCTAATGGCCAGCAGGGGGCGACTCCACTGGAAGTCTGGTATGAGTATAAGTCAATGATCCTATTTTTATTTTTTTTATTATTTCAATAAACAAGTTTATGGTCTCAATCGCTAGTTTCAAGTGTATCTTCAATACAGCTTGATGTACATTTTGTAAATCAAGGTCCCATTTAGAGTATAATAGACACTACACCACAGGGCGTGGCTACCTTGTGATTGACAAGGATTGTCATTACCACAGTGCAGTGTGTGTTTCCATCTGAGAATTTTGACCCCTGACAGTTTGATTTCAGTTTGATTTCAGTTTGATTCAGTTTGATTTCAGTTTATTGTAAAATTTTTTGACTAAAATAGATCCTCAGGACCCTTTATTCAGCCCGCCTCAGCTCACCCACGCTCCACCTCTGACACTGAGTCTGGCCCTGCCAAGATGGCGACAGCTGAAGCCGCCACACTGAGCTTCACAACAGCTCAAACCTATGGCCGACGTCACAGATGCTCAGCCATGTTTTATACCGTCTTTTGTTGGCCAGCTAAATATGACTCTTTTGTACATGTGATAAAAGTTAGGTTTTTTTTTTTTTTTTTACGTTTCTCTTGTGGTATTTCAAAGACAATGCATCTTGTGTGTGTGTGTGTGTGTGTGTGTGTGTGTGTGTGTGTGTGTGCGTGTGCGTGTGTGTGTGCGTGTATGTGTGTTTGTGTCTGTGTTCATTGTGTTTGTGACTGTGAATTTACCCAAGTGCCCAGTGTTTGAACTCCTGCGTGTTCATTGTTTGCACATGTTCATCTATGTTTGTATATGTGTGTGTGTGTGTGTGTGTATGTAATCACTCTGTGCTCCAAGTATTCCAGTCTACATTATTGAAGGCGGGGCATTTCATTATTTGTCTTTATGTAACAGCTGCCCTGAGCAACTGACATGCATCCCTCATGTTTGTGTGTGTGTGTGTGTGTGTGTGTGTGTGTGTGTGCTTGTGTGTGTAGGTGTTTGCTGTACAGTAAAGATCCTTTGAGTCCATGTTTACATAAGAGTAGCAGGCATTTCACTGTTCCCTGGCATCGGGAAAGCCCTTTTCCACCCACATCCGCTGCTGCAGTCTGTTAGCGAGAGCCGAGTCCGCACACACACACACACACACACACACACACACACACACACACGTACACACACACACACACACACACACACACACACACACACACAAACACACGCTACAACTGCCGCCTTGAATAATGAAACACGACCCTCTTGATATGGCTTCATAAATATTACATCAATAATCTGACATTAATGGGTTTTCCTTCCATGTAATCCTGCCTTCTTATTTGTTCAAAGCAGCCGCACAAAACAAAACTCCTCGAAAGTCAGAACCTTTCAGATGCACTTCCTGCAGTATATATTATACAATCTATGGACAACCATATTGCAGGCTGTTTACCAAATGTATTTGTTTATGGGACACATGTGTACCACATCAGTGTACTCATCAAACACACCACATAGAGCGTCAGGGTCAGTGAATAATGCACGTTTTATGTTTTACCTGCTATCTGCCACCTATAGCTTTTGTCGTTTGCTCTGATATCTCACTGTGATCGTGGCCTCACAGCTGTTACAGCATGGGGGAAGCCCTTTGTACATCTGTGTGTGCTTGTGTGCGTGCGTGTGTGTGTGTGTGTGTGTTTGCTTTTGTAATGAGGCTGCTGGTTTCTGGGGAAAGCCCAAGGGCTAACCTCCACCCACTCACTGTTTCTGGATACCTCTCTGTGCATCACTGTGTCTCCCTCCCTGTTTCAATGTGTGTATGTGTGTGCGTGTGTGCTTTCAGAGGTTGTGTTCACCCCATCCAAACAGATCGGCCTCTGCATTTCTCACCAGCTCAAAGTCTCTTTCTTTTTCTTTTTTCCTCTCTGCCGCTTTCTTTCTCTTTCTCTGTCTCTATTGCGCGTCAGTTATGTGTTTTCACTCCTCTCATCGCTGTACTCTACAACCCAAGGGCACAGAAAAGGCTTCAATTCTGTTGTCTTCCTGTTGAGCGGGAGTATTATGGGCATGTGCGTGTGTGTGAACATGGAGTTTCTAGTGAAGCATCTGGTGAGCCTTGAAAAAAGGCATTCTATAATGCAAAAAAAATTACAAGCCTGTAATTCTTTGCGGCTATTTAAACTTGACACAGGCCTGAGCCACTCACAATAAGCAGCGAGTATGTAAGTACCAATTAATGGTTTATCCACTCAAATCAGAATCCATCTGCTTTTTTCCCCTCAGCTAATGTGTTCAACAACAAAACCAAAGTGTATGAGATGCTTTGTTGTTAGCAGCTATGAGGACCTTGAGACACACATATCAGCCTGTTTTGCATTTCCCAGACAATTATATCTTTTTATTATATTTTTTTTACAATCAGTTTTTATCTTTATTATTTGTATTCACACCAATAGTGTAGCTCAGTCAGTTGGTCCACCAACCAGTCCAGTCTCCAGGCTTTTTATGGCTTGCCATTTCATTTCCTGCAGGATTTTGTGGTCCCAGGAAGAAACAGTTGAGGTTGAAGTTGACTTTTTTGGTTGACATATCTCATCAATTTGAATGGATTGCCATGAACAAAAGTTAATTAGAACAGAACGAAAAGGTGCATAAGGCACTTGAGATGTGCCGTTTCATTTTCCCTCATTATCCCTCTGTTCTTCTCGTGCAAACAAATTTCACTTAATGTCTTGTGCCTGCAAAAATTCCGCCATCCTCAGTTGTACTTTATGTTTAGTCCAAATTAGGAAATGTAAGCATGCCAAACTGAGATGTCAAATTGTTTAATATTATTATTTAGTATTTTATTGTTTAGTTTATGTTTTATATCAGTTACTGTGCATTACATTATATTGCTATATTCGAGCAGGGCGAGTGTGCATGCTACAATAAAGAAAATCTCAATGTTTGCCACCACAGGTTGTCGCAGGTTAGAGATATAATGACAAGACAAAAAAGTCACACTTGCAAAACATAAATGAGACGTTTTCTGTGTGGGTTGCAGATCCCTGATGCACTGTCTGCCCATTCTTCCTCCCCAACAGGTTAAGAGGGTGCAGCAAGCACATGACTCCAGGAGCTGCAAGGTCTCTCTCTCTCTTTCTCTCTCTCTCTCTCTCTCTCTCTCTCTCTCTCTCTCTCTCTCTCTCTCTCTCACCATCTCATCTAACACACCTCTAACCCTGTCCTGTATGTGTTGGCTTTAGTTTTTTTTTTTTTTTTTTTTAATGGATTTGCTGTGTTTTGACTTGTGCTTCTTTTGACCAAAGTGTAGACTTTTGATTGTTTAAAATAAAGGTACTATTAAAAAAAAGATAAAAAATCTCTCTCTCTCTCTCTCTCTCTCTCTCTTTAGCTTTAGTTTAGCTGAAAATCCAATTTTAGTTGTATTTCAGATCAAACCTCTCTTTTAAGGACAGCATAATGACTCATGGCCATTATGTAACAATTTCACTCGGCAGCATTGTATACTAAATATATATGTACATATATATTCAGAAATACTACAGCTTACTGAATGAACAAACTTTGACTCCTGCTTCAATAGATACTATAACAATGCTTAAATTTGACTGTGCAGGATTTTCTAACTGTTACTCTTTACATTCATTAGTGAGACATCAGGAATTTATTGTCTGTCTCTTTACGGGCAAAAAGACAGACAATAATCCAAAAACGACCTATTACAAAATAAAAAAAAATAAAAAAAACAGATTTCAAAAACAGCAATGCCTTTTATAAACTTTTGCAGCCTTTATAACAAAAATACCGGACTTTTTTGACAGTCTCAACAAAAATTGAACCAACTCGTGCTTCTTTTCTACTGTTTTGCACAGATGTCCTTGTACTTGTGTCCAGCCCTTGTTCATGCACCTACGATACATTCGTCCAAAGGACTCCTACCATCACTAATCAATATCTACAGTTCCTATTATTACACTCTTCAGCAGCGTGTGAGGCTGTGGAACTGTCCAGTGTGCTGAAACTAACAGAACTGCATCTTCAGAAACATGACACAAGAATCAGCATGTCAGCATGACACCCACTCTGTAAAATGCCAGAGGAAACCCCATAGAGGAGCCGTACACCTCCATGTCATATGACAGTGTTCACACCATTTGTTACTGAATTCATTCTCACCATTATTGACTAATCAGCCGTTTGCCTGTGTGTGGAGTGATACAGAGTGTTATGTGTGTGTGTGTGTGTGTGTGTGTGTGTGTGGGTGAGGTAATAAGTAGAGTCTGTAAGTAGCAGTGTGGTGGGAGGAAAGGTACTGGCTGTTATTGGATGTAGAGTGGGAGGCAAGCAGGCAGAAGCAGGGCTCCCCTGGTTACTGTTGCTCTGTGGGTGGCAGGCTCTCCTCTCTCCTCATAACACTGTCGCTGGGCTGAGGGGGCGATGGACGGGACTACCGCTCTCCCTCTCCCTGTCTCTTCAACTCATACTCCACGCCCCCTTCCTGTTGTCTTTTCTTCTCCTTTTTCTCTCCCACCAACACAATCTTTATACTTTCCTCCAACATCAGTTCCTGCATCTCGCCGTCCCTACGCTCGCTTTCTTTGTGGGTTTTCCTCCGTCTCACTCCCACGCTGGCCTGACCCCCCGCCCTCTGGTTTTGAATGGAGGTTTGTGAACTCCGCAGTGGTCTGAGGAAAGTCCTTTTTCTCCACCATCTCAGCCTTTCCGCCCACCCGCCTGAACCCCCTGCTCTCCTTTACCTGTCGCTTTCATCTCTTTTTACTTTTCTCCACCCGCCAGCTTTCTTTTTCACATCGATCCCACCACGCACTAACAGCCACAGTTCACATGTACTTTAGTTTACATTATAATGTCACTGACTTCTCTCTTTTATCAACTGGGTTTCCTTTGACTAACACTTTGTGCGTCATTGCTTTATGGCTGTTTTCACTGAGTTTTGTGTTGCTATCTTTATTGCTCGGTCTGTGTGTGTGTGTGTGTGTGTGTGTGTGTGTGTGTGCGTGGTCAGCTGTTCTTAGTGCTACACAGCTGATGTCAGATTGGATAGTCTCAAAGCAATAAGGCAGTAATCTCTTAAAGGCCCAGAGGCTTTTAAGTCCACACATTCTCTCATCTCTCTCCTCGTACTCCGTTACCTCCCTCCGTCCTTCTCACCTTTAGAAAGACCATATTACCTCTAAATGGATCTTTTGGTGCGGCGGTGCCCTCCTAGCTGTCTCTCATACACACACACACACACACACACACACACACACACACTGATGCATACATGCGTGCTTACACACTCACAAAAAGCGCATGTACACACACTCACGCTCCTCTGGACGTTGCGCTGCACCCACCATCTTTATGAAGCTGAGAATTATCCCACCATAGGTAATCATAACCTGCCATACCTGGGACTCATACAAATACACCTTGGCCCCTTTTCTTTTATAATGTGTATACAATGATCTAATATAGAGGCTCCAGGCCAGGGCTTGATAGTCTTGAAACCAGTGGGAATATTCAATGACCCAATGCTATTTCCAGTCTCTTGACTGTCACATCTTTGTGGTAGACATGAGCAGCGCAGGACGTACTGTGCAACTGTAGCATATTTTCCTCATCTTTCGGCGTGTTTACACCAAGGAATAACTTCAGAGCACAGAAGCATTAAAACCATGTCTTCATATCGGCGTGCACAGAAATAGAAGCACGCTATGTCGTTTGATACAAAATGTGCGCTCAGGGTGAGCATGAAAGCAGGACGGGCAGACAGACAGGAGAGAGAGCTGCCCCCAAGCTAACACTTATATAACAATATGTCTCGGATATATAGCACACAGAGGATCCATACCGTTGTTGGTCAACAGTAGAGTCATTTAATACAGGCCTGTAGGAGCCTGATGTGCTGATGTGCATATGCATCCCACAATATTTTCCACTGCCTCAAAGTTTGGAAGAAACTTGTGCTGATAGCACTTCTACGAAAGTTTATATTTGGTACTTGAGAACTGCACCAGCGAGGAACGGGCCTGAGCTGCATGCTTAGACTTTCTTTGGATCCTGAGCTGTCTCTATAGCAACCACTGTAGGCAGTTGCTGTGGTAATCACTAGCTGTTCCTGCCCATGGCATCCTTAAGTGTTTGAAGTTGTCCCAGAGGTGCTCTGCTGAAAGGGTTAACTCCACTGCTCCCCCGACAGACGTGTGCGCCGGCACGCTTATTTGTGTCTTTGATGTTTCCCAGTGACGGGGTTATCTGGCATCCGGGTCTATCTCGAGGTGTTTGGAGCGAACAAGCGGCGGGCTACTGTCTGACATTGATGCTAAAGCCAAAAGAATAGGTCAATGTGTCTGCTGGTTTGTAGATGCGCTACACAAACGAGATGCCCACCACTCAGCACAGCGTGGCACCCTGGGGTGAAGGGGTGTCAGAAGCCGTTAGCCAAAGAGAGGCAACGGGCGCTGACACCAGTCAGAATGGCAGATGTCCACACGACTAGGCAGGGTGGCACATGAGGGCACGGGACAGGCCAGAACTGGCTTGTAGAGGCTGTCCCCCCTGGATATGGCAGGAAGCAGACAGAGGCGTTTCTAACATGGGCAGCAGATTGCACCCACCACGGCTCGACCGCTCCTAAACTCAGAGTCACATTAGAGGCTGACAAAGTTGATTAAGTGCTGATACCGGCAGTGACCTGATGGAGCCATGTGCGTGTGCATTTCCTTGTACATCTATCTCTTAAACTTGAAGACCTTCAGGGGGACAACTTTTCTGCCACCGACGTGTTTCCATTAAAGTCAAAGTCAATTTTGAAGCGAAATTTTGTAATGTTGCATTAAAGAAAATGTGAATTAGAGACGTTCGCTCAACTGGTTCACAGCGAATAAACAAAGCTGCATTAACGTACTCTGGTCAGAAGATGGCAGTATAATGTATTTCTGTAGACAAACCAGTCACAAAACAGTAGAAGTAAACTAAAAAGAGATTGCTTATCAGAAAGTTTGGCCACCCACGAGAGAAAATGGAGAGAAGTCTTGAGGAACTGGATTCAACTGGGCAACTTATAATTGTTCTTTCATGTCAGAGTGGAAACAGCTGATCAGTCATGTGAGTTAAGTGTTCACTATGTCAGAACTTCAGGAAAGTGTTTCCATCTCCCGTTTAGCGCAACAATTTTCCAAAAAAGACAAAAAAAACACCTCAATCAGTCAAAATTTTTTTGCACATTTTTGAAAGTTTTATAGGATGTTGGAGTTTCCATCTAACTTTTCTAATGCAAATCTTCAAAATGTGCATAGAAATTTGTTAATAGAAGCACAACTTGTAAGTGAAATCGCCCCTAACTTGTTCAAGGGAGAGTTTAGGTTTTGCATTAAAGGGGACATATTATAATAAGCTCACTTTTTAGTGCTTGTGCACATACTTTTGCAAAGGTGATCCACCCGCAAATTAAGACAAGACACACCTTTAAGTTTTTTGTTGACTGCTGAAATAAAAAAAACATAATTCCACAAGACATTGAGATTTGACTCCCCTTCCTGTGTCTCATGCAGGCTCATGAGAATATAACGCTCCACATCTGAGCATCTCCTCCCATGGTTTCAGAACTACCTTTGCAAAAGTACACCATATTTTTCTTGCAAGCCAATCAGAGGAGATTGGGCTTTTGTTGGGAGGGGACCTAAAAACACAGTGATTTATACAGAGGGAGAATAGAGATATATTCAGACAGACAGTAGGAGAAAAATAGTTGTGGTTTTATTAGAGGATGTTAACATATTCTAGTAGAAATACGATCATGAAACATAATTTGTCCCTTTTAAATTAAGAATGGGATGGTTTAGATTTCTAGTCCGGTTTATAATGGTAGAGGGAATATGGTGTGAATATAAAGAGTCCTCATAGATACATAAGCTTGTGTGTAAGTGTGTTTGTGAGTGACAGAGAGAGAGAGAGAGAGAGAGAGAGAGAGAGAGAGAGAGAGAGTGTATAAGTCTGTGAGTCTGTGGTGCTGTTCTACAGGCCAAGGCCTGTCAATCCTGACAGCAAATTGTCTTCGCTAGATAAGTCGGCCAGTATAGATATTAAGCACACCCATAATGTTACTGTCAGTCTCGGCTCCAGACCAGCGCCCACTAGTGGACAATACCTTTAAGAGTTTGCTGTTTCTCCCATGTGCAGCTTCTGTTTCAGATCATTGTGAAGTTTTTTGTCAGGACCCGTCTGCTCAGCAGCACCACAGTAACCTGCAAACTGATGAGCTCCCTCCTCACCCACTTATCTGACAGTAAGGATTATATTACTGTAAAAGAAAATAATAATTTCTGCATTTTATAAAAATGATTACATGGACCATTAAAAATATAATAATAATTTCAATTTTCACATTCAGGGTACAATTTAATGGCTCTGAGCTTCAAAGGATACTGTCTTGTAAACATAATGGTCTGAGAGGCATTCAGTGTTGAAAGCCATCAGTGTTAATTTATTGGTTGTCCGATTGATTACGGACTGTGGCGAACACAACTTCCATCAATCTGGAATTAATTGTTCAGCTTTGCATGAAAGAAAATTTTTTCAAGCTCGTTTCTGAGGTGGAAAAACTGGCAGATATTAGGAAAGGTGGGGCAACTTAAGATAGAAAAGGTAAAACTGTGCACATCAGGTGTGTTGTATGGTTGTGACATTGGTGAACGGGTGCAGTGATGGGTGTTTGCAGGAGTTCCATACACACCTATAAGACAGCTTTGCATTTAATTAGGCACAAAACCTGAGCACCAAACGGAAGCTCTGGGTTGTCTGTGGCCCAAGTGCATGAGGGAGAGGTGAATCCCTGGAGTTTTAGCTGCACTTATGTAAGCTCTGATCTGCCGTGCTGGCAGACCCTCTCAGCCGACTTCTCTACATCTCCTCTCTTCTCCTCCCAGAGATTACCTCGATTACTCTGGCAAGACATCAGAAAGAAATCAGGAAACATGGAGAAAGAAAGCAAAGAATTACTGTTGCATGACTGAAACTGTGGCTTTATCGTAGCTAGCGGGCATCTAACAGAGTGGAATATACTTTGGTCAAATAAAAGATTCAGTTTTTTTCCCTCCTGTTCTTTCTGGAACATAGCAGATGCACGTGAGCGCTAAGGAGTGACAGGACTGACAGCTATATGTGCACAAATGGCAGTTTAGCCATGCTGTTCATGAATAAAGTATCCGTTTAAGATCAAACGTACAGCAAACTTCAACTTGGATGACAGTCTCTTCAAAGGCCCCACAGAAGATGGAGCCGAGGCAGATATATTATTGTAAAGCTACATCGTAGCAGATGACAACATTTCTCATTCCATATTGTTTTCCGTCTTTAATTATAAATCTATACGTGAGCAGCCCCGTTTTTTGTGTGTTTTTTGCCCCACTGTTCCTGGGTTTACACACACCAGCATATCATCCGGAGTGATTGGCTCATAAAACATGTCTAATCTGCTAATACTGAATGAAGAAAGCCCATCATCTCGCCAAGACTTACGACAAGCCTTCCTCTCCCCCCTGCCTTTGTTTTCATCTCTGATGGAAATAGCAACACATGGGCCACTGTGTTTGTCTTTAAGATGGCACACAGCTAATCCTGTGTGAAGCTGGAGGGATCTCTTCAGCTACTCTTGTCAGCGTTGATTTGTCAACAACAATCTTTTCATTTCCTCTGTAAGCTGACACCATCATGTCTGTGCGATAATGTGATAGAGGCGAAGCTGGATTCAATCTGAGCGGGGCGCGTTCAAAAACCAGGCTGCCACTCTGCCACGGAAACAAGTGGAGCCTTTGTGGGCTTGTGCACTGTGGCTTTAAAAATAAAAGCTCAACAGTTTAACAAACAAGCCAAGCAACAAAAACTGTTGACTTAACTGTGGTGTTTTTGAGGACGCAGGAGGGAAAAGGCATATACATACTGCAGAGCAACCCATTTAATCATGCAATTGTTTGAAAATAAGGGGACAAGTATTGAAGGTAATTAAAGATTCCAACCATGGCAGCCTGGCTGGTGAATATGGAGCTATGAGCAAAAGAAGCAAACAACAATTAAAAAACCTCAATAGGAACACCCAGCTTAAAGCGAGCAATCATGTCCGAGATGTTGGGCCTAAATGAGGATGTTGTTTTCTCTTTTCTGTTCTGTCAATCTCCGCCAGAAAGCGATTTCCTCCTGAAGAGTGGCGGCCAGGGCTAAAAGCATGTTTTAATAAGCGCACTGACACATCCATCTTTGTTTCTGAGAGATAAGTCACAACGAGCGCAGAGCAAAGCATCCGGGGCTCGCTGGAAGGATGCCCATTGCTGCATATCAGTCGAATGTGCTTAGGCACACAAAAACACACAAACGCGCACTTACATTCAAGCACGCATGCACACACATACATACAGAGGAGCTGTCACCCTAACTTAAATCCTATTTATCACCAAACCAATGGAATTTTTCCTTGGAGCCGAAGGTGGTTGGCATGTTCACTTTATGCCTCCTCGGAGATTAGTGAATTCAGCCTTGCTCTGTTCCCACTGTGTCTCCTTTTAAGTCTTCCCTCTCATACTCCCCCTTCCTCTTCTTCTTCACATCATTGCGCTGCATTAAATGTGCTTTTATTTGTTTATTTATTTATTTGTTGTTTTTCATCTGGGGGAAAAAGGAGTGAAGGCTCAGATACCTGGGACTTATAGCTGGCTGGGGCTGGCAGCTGCGCTTGTGATTGAGGAGCGTGACAGAAATGTCCTCATTAGGTCTCCACAAATGCTGTGAAGAGAGGCATGCTGCACAGGGGAGGAGAGGAGAGAGGGAGAGGAGAGGAGAGGAGAGGAGAGGAGAGGAGAGGAGAGGAGAGGAGAGGAGAGGAAGGCGAGAGGAGAGGAGAGGAGAGGAGAGGAGAGGAAGGCAAGAGGAGAGAGGAGAGAAAAGTTTGCGAGCTTTTGACACTTGGCGCCTTTTATCTGTGTAGCATCTCAGGGTTTATGTGTACTCTGAAAGATATTCACGCACAAGCAAGAGTTCGCTCACTCTCTCTCACACTCACACAGTCACACGGTGCATTGGAGTAACTCTATGTCATTATTATACACTATTAATTAAAGAGAAATAATAGAAGCCAGATGAACTTCTGTTCAGCCTAATTATCATGTCTTTGATACCAAATTGTGCAGAAAAAAGAGAGAGCGAGAGAGAGCAAGTAATAGAGAGAGGAAAAGAGAGGGAGAATGAGTGTATGGGGAGGTTCAGACTGGGACTTGGGACTTGGGGAGTGGAACTCGGTGAGAGGAGGATCTTACGCTGCATCCCAATATGGCACCCATAACCCTTCCTTGAAATCAAAGCTCAATTTCTTAATTACAGAATAAATTGAGAGGCGCACAGAGGGAGATAAAGACAGAGACGGACTACGGGGAGGGAAAAAAGGGTGTAAAGAAAGTGAAGGGATGGAAGAAAGGGGTACCGGCAGGGGGTAAAGGGGTAGAGGGAACTGTTGCTCAGGGGAAAAACGGCAACAACAAACAAACAACAATCATCTGTTTTATCTTGTTGCCTTTTCCTCCACATCTCGTCCTCTGCGTGCATCTAGTGATCTCTGAACTCGGCACTTCCACACCAACTCCCCTGTTGGCTTGTTTACATGTTGTTACAGCTGCCGTGTTCGCAGCGCGTTGATCATTAACATCATTATATGTCTATGATACTGCATGTCAAGGCACAAATCAACTTCCCTTACATCCTTTTTTGGCTGGTCTAATGATCAGACAAACTTTGCAACCTTTGTTGAAATGTCTCTTTGCTCATTGTCATTAAAGTGCTGTAAAAACACACCTGTTTGTTGTCGATGTGACAACCCGCTCTCACCGTGTGAGTGCGATGCTGCTGGCAGCTGCGCCGCCTGGATGAGAGATGAGGTTCACTAATATGAGAGGGAGAGGCAGACGGAACTACGCCGGACGCAACAGGAGTGACAACAGGGTGATCAGCAGTGGCTTTCGGGAAAGGTATTCAGCAATAAATGCAATGTGAATAAGTCAAATAGAGGGAAGACAGAGAGATGGAGATGTGGAGAGAGAAAGAGGAAAAGTCAAAGAGATAGAGGAGAGAGAGGATAGAGGAAGAGCGAAGGAGAAAGTGGTGGCACAGCTGAGGTTGACACTAATGAGGAGCCTTTGTGATGGGACCTGACAGAGGAGAAGAAAGCAGAATCCCCCGACACCGATGCTCCACAACACTCCTCCGCTTAATTGGGAGAGCCAGAGCCCACAACGAGGGTGTGTGTGTGTGTGTGTGTGTGTGTGTGTGTGTCAAAAAGAGTGTGTATCTGTTTTAGGAGGAATAAGTGAATGTAAGACAAAGTAGACTCATATATACTCACTTAATTAAGCTTACATATTGTATGTTGGTGGATAGATGTATGTAATAGCGATAATGTAGGTATTCACAGCTCACTCTGTGTTCTTGGTGGATTTTCACACTTTTGGGTCCAGAATTTCACGCTTTTAGTTGATGTTGGCAAGATACGCAGCTTAGAGCATTACATGCACGCTGATGGCTTTGAGGTTCACACATCGGATATCTGCCATCTTCTCACATTCTTTAAAAGTGTCAGGAATCCAATGTAATAAGCCCACCCTTCCGCCTTGCAGTACCCACAAATGTACATGCATACTGTACTCGTGCATTCACTCCGGCGACAGCACTTACACGCTTGCATGAGCTGAGGATTTGCACTCGACGTTGCAGTGCGGCACTCGTGCACATGCATGCACTTAAAACGTGTGCACTTGTGTGTGGACACAAGTAGGGGACACTCGCTCGCTCCCTGCGGTGCAGTTTCCATCTTTGACTCTGAATCAATCATTTTTAATTTATCAGAGGGGATTTGTGTCATGAAGGCTGATGCCAACTCCAATAAGAGGAAAAAAACAACACAACAGCAGTGAAAAAGCCAAAGCAAATCCCTGCTCTGATGCGATTATAACACACAACCAAATCAGGGCTGACTTGAATAGACACAGAACACAAAATCATATTAAGGGAAATTCGATGTGCATGGCATTACATTGCTCTCAATCTCCCCTCTTTTCTCTTTCTGCTCCTCTCTCCCTTATTCTCTCTTTGACTTTCTTACTCCATTTCTTCCTGTCCTTCTTTCTATCTGTCATCATCACCATCGCCTCCCGATTATTCAATGCTAGTGACCTGAAAAATTTGTTGCCAGTGACTTATACGGTCTCTTCCTCTTCCCTGAGCTGATCCTCTGTTTTCTGCCGTCTGTAGTGATTCTGCTATCCACCCTCTCTCTGGGGACAAACTCTGTTAGCTGCTCATGTCACAGGTAGCACCCAGGCTTAACAGCAACAGATTGAAGCCGGATACCGTATCATTTCCAACAATACCGCAGATATACGGTAACAGATAAAAGGCAATCTCTTAAACACTGTTGAAATGTGGCCACAGCAATAGTTCTCCTACAATAATGTTTGATTTTAATGACAAAATGGCTTTGCTGCTGCAAGCAGGTATCTTGTGAGAAAAAAAAAACAGCTTTGCGATCAGCAAGAGAGGTGAGTCAGGAAGAGAAACTGCGAGGTATAGAGAAGGGGGGGGGGCTAAATACAGTATAGAGTGAGCGAGAGGGAAGAAGCTGAAGAGATGGATAGAGTAGGGTTGTTATGTCAGAGGCAGTCGAGCTGCTCTCATCTTGCCATTATCTCAAGCACCCTCACATTACCATAATAATGGCTTTTAACCAAATGTAACACTCTCCAAAGCAGCACAGACAGAATCTGTTTTAACCAAATGTAAAACACTCATCGGCAGGCAGAAATCAGAGGGGCTTAACGTTAACATCACCATAGACTGACGAGTGCTGTGTGGAAGGCATGTGTGGGTTTGAGTGGGAGTTTCAGGCTGGATATAGTCTACTGATGTATTCTTGATTATACATATAATGTGCAAGCTCAGTTTGTGTGTCATATACGCACCCACAGATATACATCGCACCCACAGATATACATCCCCTGTGTGACTGCTGGAAACGCTCAGCAGCAACATGAGTATGTCTGCTAGGGCTGCACAATTAAAAGTATAATATGTAACATTTACACATTTAAATGTCTGAAGATTACTAGAGCTAGGGTTTATTTTGTTGAGCTGAGTATTCACATTATCCCAAATGTTTCCAACAAATTTCAAACCCAGGGAAATCTGTAATATTACGCATGCATTGTGTTTATCTACCAGAAGCTTCAATGAATTCTCTTTTTATGTAGTTTTTAGACAAATTTTTATGATCTTTATCATTACTGCTATAATGTTTATATCTTTTTGGATAAAGGGTTTTAGTCATCGGACATCTGGATCTTAAATTATCAGAGGAACAAGCTGTGCAAAGGTTAGCAGCAGCCCCTCTGTCGACGTGCCAAACAGCTTCAGAGAAACTGATTTTTAACATGCAACTGCTTTAGTCGTTAAAATCACAGGGTACGTTTGTTTTGGAGAGGAGAAGAATATAATATCAATGTATAATGCAGCTCCTGGAAAATATCCAACATCTGGATCTGAAGTTATCACAGAAACAAATTAAGCTAGCAGCCCTAACAGCAACAAGCCAGACAATATCAGAGAAACATGGATTTTTTGTTAAACGATTTCTTTGCTTTTACCATTTTTTAAAAGTCACCTAATCTATTTATTGAGGAGAGAAGGATACTTCTAATGATAATTTGGCTCCTAGTAAAACCCTCCAGAAAGATGAAAACTGAAGGAATCTAACCGAAGGAAACTGACTGCAATGACGGCATTGCTCTTTCTTTGATTCTTTGATCTGAAATAATTATTCCCTTAAATACTGTGAATTATATCGCAGATGCAATATCAGTCAAAAATAACCGCATTTGAATATTTTTTCCCTGCAGCCCTCGTGTGTATACGAGTGTTACCATGTTTCTTTTCTCAAACGCGTGACACGTGCTGTACGTGTTCATACATGTCGGTGTGAGCGAGTGTTTGTGTGTGTGTGTGATTTTGTGAGTCAGAGTTGAGCTCCAGGTCTGGCCAGGTACTCTGCATGTGTTTCCCCCGTCCAGATGGCCTCTCGGCAGGCCTGGGCCGGGGCGCAGGGTGTCCTCCTGCCCTCCCACCCAGCCACCGCAGAAGGTCGACTCGACCGCGCCGCCCGCCTGCCCTGCGATGCCGCCTTCCAGACCAACAGCTCCCTGCCAGAGGAAGAAAAAGAGCCAGAAAATGGCATTGAAAGCCAGTTTGTGCCATCTATGTCATTAAGCAGGTGCATATATAATAATGACCTTCTGGTCAACTGATTAGAGAAGCACACACAGAAACGACATGTATTTTTAAGCTCTCTCCCTCTTTATATCTTACATGCTCCCATTTCTGTCATCGCATCTTTTCTTTAAGTTGCTCCGTCTTCTTCCTCCTTGTCTCCCTTTCTTCTGCCATGTCTCTAGTGTTACAGTTAGTGCGAGTGTGTGTGCAGTGTGAGGGTGCCAGGAGGGTGTGGAGACCCACAGATGGTCAGGGTGGTTCCCACTCAGTGAGATCTGGGTCAGCGCCCGCTCTCAGATTAGTGGGCCTCACTCGTGAAGCACCACCCACAGGTTTCTGGGCAGACCTGGATCTGACACAGAGGTTTTGTTTTGTTACGGAGTGACACACTCATCCCTGATATCATATTGTTTCCACCAGCGATTGAAAACGGCATGTCACCTTTGTGTGCGCCTGACTGTCCTAGTTCTTATTGTGCGGGCTTTATATTTGTGCAATCGCTGTGATACCTCCTGGATAGCAGATTTAGCTCTATGCATAAAATGTTCACGTAAATATAAATTACTGTACAGCGGGGTGCTGAAAGCCTTTTGTATTTAGTTCTTATCTCACTTTGGGGGAGTGTTCTGGCCTGCAGAGCTCAAAAACAATGCAGTCCCCTGACAATTATTTTAAATGTCTCCTATGGCAGAAAAAATACAACGCAACAGCAAAACAAAGGCAACTCTTCAGCCACAACAATGAAAACAACAAACAAGAAATCTATGGATACGCATACTGCCAAGAGGTTCTTGAATTTTAAATACAAATGCAGACAACAACTAAGTAAAAAGTAATAAAGCAATAATATGTGCATTTTTGCAGGTACAATATGTGCATAGAGGGAACAGAAGTGTCGCTGGTGGCTCTCTGGATCTGTATTCATCCTGCATGTTCCTCTGCATGGTGGCTCTACTCAACTCGACCATTTTTTTGGTTTTCCAAAAGCAAAGGGGATAGTATTGAGGATAGTACAACAAGATCTTCAACCTAAACGACAGAATAGACCGTTTGTCAATACCACCCATAACGACACATATGAGCGATTGTCAAAATGAGCGTTTCACGGCTCACAGTACAGCTGTTTCTAAAAATAGCACACACATCATTTTGCAAACACGTAAGGTTCGCGGTTGTAAAAAAGGCTGCAGTTTAGGCTACAAAACCACCGACCTAGGTTAAGGGCCAAACAATTCCTGTTAAGGTATAATAAAAGACAGTTTAAACAGTAAATAAATGTATATAAATGCCGGAAGTGAAGTGGTTACAAGGGCGATGTGAGCCACAGAAGTTACGTAACAAACCTAAGTTATGTAAAAAGTAATTTACTTTTGTTTTAACACAGGACACAAACCCTGTTCTCCTGGTTGAAAGTCTGCCATTTGTTTAAATTTGCTTTTTTTTTTTTTTTTTAATGACAGTGTGCAAAACGATGCCACACGGGTAGACAGTCCTCTGTTTGGTTTCCAATGAAAGGATTCTACAAGTGTCATGTTGAAGATGACGTCACAGTACATCAGCTGAGGAGCTGCAGTAGAAAACCAAACAGAGAAAAGGACCTGGTACCAAAAGTGAGTTGAGTTGAGTCAAGCTGTCCCATGCAGTGGAAATCAGGCATCTTACTCGAGGACACTTCAGCTGGGTGAAAATTTGTCGATACAGTTGGTTGGGCTGACTTCTGTCTTAAAACCTGTTAGCAACATAACAAATCACATAAAACATTACTGACTCTTGTCAGTAATGTTTTCCCTTGACCGTCTTATATTGACAAGAATGTTTTTACCTCTCATTGAGACGCTGCAGGCTGCTGATAATGTTTCATATTAATGTGTCCGTGGTTTACCGAAAAGTATAATGCCAACTTTGTTTTTGCTGACTGTTGGAACCAATGCCACTCTAATGCACCTAAATGCTCTTTTTGAAAAATGCTCAGTAGACGTTATAGAAATGGACAATCAGTAATCCACATCTAAGTGGCCATGACAGAACGTATAGAGGGGTAATGGTGTCACAGTGTGTGGAGCAGCATCCCATTGGTTTAACCCACAGCGTGCCATCACTGAACCTGTCAGCTCTCATTCTTTACAATAATGCTCATGTCCTTCACACACACATACACACAATATATGTTCATGCACACACATGGACACATGCTGGTACATGCACAGACCCACACACACACTTAGGAACCAGCCTAATGAATTAATTACAATCACAGCCAGTGTGTTTGTGTGTATTGGGTACTAATAGGAGGTGACAGGGGCTGCGGCGATGTACTCATCACTCCAGGCTTCCTGCCTTTCCCCACCGCCTCTCCGACACCCCTCCAATGAACGAGTTCAGCTTGACATTTCTATCTTTGTAGTGTGGTCACCTGTCATTCTTTGAGCTGCCTGTTAGCTCATCACTTGTACTGACACAACTGCATGTGCATGAATACACACATGCACGTTGGCAGCATGCATGCCTGCTCTCATTTTGTAATTAAACACACACTGTATGACTTATGCGTGTGTGTATGTATGTATGTATGTGTGTGTGTGTGTGTGTGTGTGTGTGTGTGTTATATATTAGTCATGTTGTGGATAGGAAAATGGGTCCCCACAAAGTTAACTATTTATTTAATGGTTTATTGTTGGCTTTAAGGTTATTATCAGTGGTGGAATGTAACTAAGTACATTTACTTAGTATTTCCTTTTAATGTAACTTTATACTTCTAATCCACTACATTTTGAAGTAAATATTGTACTTTTTATTCCACAACATTTAGCTGCCAGCTTTAGCTACTTTTCAGATCGAGATTTAACATGAAAATCATGATCAATTTAAAGTGATTACACTTTTTTGAATGATGAATGATATAACTTTATTGTCTGTTCTACAGTAAAAAAAAACAGAAATTTGTCTTTGACACGGCTTCATCACAAATTAAAACACTTACAAACTTGCACACACAACAACAGATAAAAACAGTGTCTATTTTGTGCTGTTTAGGACAGTTATTGCAGAGGGGATAATTTTTTTTTTTTTAATTAAATCTAACAGTAGTAAAATGAGCCCTATCTTTACAAAATTAAAATGCTGCTTACATAAATGCATCAATAATAATAATAATAATAATAATAATAATCTTATAATAATTTGAATATATAAAACAAGTACTTTTATTTTTGATACTTTAGGTACATTTTGATGCTGATACGTCTGTACTTTTACTTTCACCTTTAAGTTTTGAATGCAGGACTTTTACTTGTAGTGGAGTAATTTCACAGTGTGATATCAGTACTTTGACTAAAGTAAGGGATCTGAATGCTCTTTCCACCACTGGTTATTATAGACTCACACATGTATAGTAAGTTTGTAAGTATAGAGATACTGAGTTCAGGGGCTCCAACATACAGCAGAATAAAATGAATAAAGCCTCCACAGCAAATATGTGGCTTCTCACCTCATTCATTATGTAATGGGAGTAACAGCCCTCCTCCCCCTCCTCTCTCGCCTCACCTCCCTCTCTCCACCCCGTCCTCCCCTCAGCCTTCCCCTTCTGTTCACCACCTGTACGGGAACAGATTCTCTCCTCTCTCCGCATGACACTTCAATCTGTTCTTCAGCAGATACAAGGATTCAGTGTTGGCATTTTATCTTTTATGTCTTCTATTTTATTTATTTTTTTACATCTATATCTTGTGTCTCCCGCATGTGGTAGTCGGCGACTGACATGCCTGGACGCCACCTCGGGTCAAATTCAAAAGGTTAAAGGTCTGACATTTGAACACAGAGCCAGCAGGGTTGATGTTCACATACACGTGACGTCGTTCATACACACACACACACACACACGCACACACACACATGAATAAACACACACATACACACACACACGTGCAGGCAGCAGGCATTTCTGCATGTTGTGTGTGATTGTGTGTGCATGTCTGTGACCTTAAGCGAATGGCTCACCCTACTTGTGTTGGTACGTATTTGACATATGAGCTTGACAAGCTTTGCAGCTTTCCTCTACTGTCAATTTTCATATCCGTTATTAGCCGTTGCGGCAACATTTGATCGGTATTGTACAAAAACTGAAATCTGCAACATGTGAAAATAAGACAGTTATGAATGACATGAGGAATGAAAGAAAAAAATGTGAGGGAGGGATGATACAGATGGATACAGGAAGACAGGAGGAAGACTGAACAGCAGGTGAAAGGAGATTTACATACTCGCTCTCACACACACATGCAGGTTACGCGGGGCTGATGGTTCCTTCTCATTGCTAAAGATACAACTGGTGACAATTCCATTAATCCTGTCAGTCCTCTCCCTCCATCTCTCTCAATCCCCCCTTTTTTCTCAGTCCTTTTATAGATGAAAGGCTTCCACTTTTTCTGTCAATGGCCTGCAGTCATCTGAATTAAACATTGATTTTATCGGAAGTTTAGTCACTGCGTCCGTGACGACTCACTGCCTCCTCCAAAACCACGTGTCTCATCGCGGAGGAATGTGGAGCCAAGGAGAGAAGGATGAAGGAGATGAGAGAAGGAGCGGAGAGAGTTAGAACAGAGGAGACATGGAGGGTGGTGGGGCGGGGGGGAGTTTTCGAGGGGACGACATTAAAACGGAAGAAAGGAGACAGACGGGGACATCGGGAGCTGAGGAGGGAGACAAGGAGAACACAGGGGGGATGAGAAGAAAGAACAAGGGATTTGGCGAGCAGCAATTAAGAGAGGAAGGAGGGAGAGGAAGAAAGGCTCAGTGGTGGATGAGGCAGGGCTCACACAGAATAGAAAGAGGAAAGGGTTTTTTGAAGTGCAATGTTCAAATCTCCCTTTTGTTCCCGTCATTGTCCAACACCTGCCACAACTCATCTCTGTAAAACTCACTCCCTTTTTCCTCCCATTCCCATCTTCCCTCACTCCCAATATCAACAAAGAGACATCACTGCTAATCAGCGGGGCTACCACCACACAGGCCCACATTCCTCTTCCTCTTCTTCTTCTTCTTCTGAAATATTAAGAAGTTACAGTTTCAACATCCTCGTCCAGGCAATCGCTGTTGCTTGCAGCGAATCGGAGATAAAATAAAGACAACTGTACTTTGACGTGCACGTAAAGCCTCCTCGGTTTCAATCTGTAACCTCTGGTAAGGAAGAGAGACAGAGAGAGAGAGAGAGAGAGAGAGAGAGAGAGAGAGAGAAAAGAAGGTTATTTTGACTCCCGGTTCATGAACACACCAGCCAAACTAAGATAAACAGAACAGGTTGACCCCTTGTTGGGAATGCACAAACTTTGCTGTGGTCCCCCCTGGCCAAAACTTTTCTTCTTCTATGTTTCTTTCCCTGCTTCCTCTGTTGGTGGTTTGTTGTTGGGCACCCCGAGGAGACGGGGAGATGAAAGGGAGTTGGTCCCAGGGGAGCTCCAGCTTCGAACGGGGAGGCCCGGCGCTCTCTCAGCACTCACCCCTGCAGCGGAACACCAACTCTGGGATGAAACATCTCCAGAGTGGGACGCCGGCGAGTTGGGTCCTCTGGTTCACGTTCACCCCTTGTTGTGAAGTGCATTGTACACACACATTCACAGACACAACCACACACACACTTTGGAGGATGTGGTTCCGAGTGAGCTTCATGGATAAAACTTCCAGTCTCCGCATTATTCATGTTCATAGGGTGTGGTAGGCTCCAGGGAGAGAAAAAAATGAATTCAACATAGATAACAGCAAAAGTGCGTTAAGGAAGCAGAATAAAACTAATGGGCTAGTTTTCATAGAATTCATGAATATCTCTGTCGTCTCCCTCCCTCCCTCTACATGTCTGTCTGAGGTCCTCTGGCAGCTAATGGTGGAGTTCCCTCACACCCATGGCCCTGGGGTGGCACAGCTTTGGCTCCCGGAGTGCACTACTGCCCTAGGAATACCTCCTCATTTGGGTCAGCCTCTCTCTCTTTCCGTCTCTCTCTTTTTTCACTCTCCCCCAGTGTCTCTCTCCCCCTCGCTCGCTCTCTTTTTGCTGCAGTAGGTATGAATAATTAAACCTGCGTTTCCTCTCCTCTCATGTCATGTCTCTGTCTGCCACCCCTCCCCTCGCCCTCACCGCTGTGTCTCTCACTCAGGCTGAAGTGTTATAACAGAAGTGAGTCATTTAGAAGAGGGAAAAGGCTGCAGATCAAGGAGAGTTGAGTTCAGTTTGGAACTTGGCATGTTACATAAGCTGTCACTGTGTGTTATTGACTGAGAGAGAGGGATGGAGGAGAGAGGTAGAAAGAGAAAAGAGGGTGAGAGAGGAAAGGTGAGACTGTGATAATGGTGAACGGAAAACGGCGGGTGAGAGAAGGATGGAGAGTGAGGAGTTACTGGCATGTGGAGTGATGTTGCAACAGAGGTGATAAAGTTGTATTTTCTCTTAAAGGTGTCGTAAGCTGAACTTCAAGGGCAAAACACATGTCACAATTTATAAAAAGCCTTTCGATTGCATTGTTGCACGCATGGAAAATGTATAGTTCTTGCTGTCAGAGTTTAAATGTTGGATGTAACTTAATTTAATTAGCAAGGGGACAGGCAATAAAAATAGAAGTGAACAGAATGTGAGAGTTAATTCTGAACATGAAGAGAATAATCAGTGACAGATAGAATAATCTAAAGATAATTTGTAAATCGTTTTATGCATGGATGACATGGTGTCTTTGAGCTTGATGTTTTGCCTTTTCAGATTTCCAGTTTTTGTTGTTTTTTGCATTTTTTAAATTGAATTAAATACATAAAGTTTCAGTAACTTTGGAAGCATTTATGCTCAAGACAAGCTTTACAAGCTGAACCGTGAGATTCTCATCTTTCTGAGGCAATTTGAACGGCGCCTTTGTGACAGATTTTCGGCGCATGCGATCATGTGATATGGAAATTTACTTTAGATTTAGATGTGAAATGTGAAAGTCACTACTGACCAAAATATAAAGACAGTGCCAAAATGTATGATTGTCATAGGACCATAACTAATAATTGGCTGTAACTCACTGAGTAAAAGTTGTATTTGCACCAAACTTCAAATTGACAAAATGACAAAACAAAAATTCCCCAGTTGTGCATGGAGTTATTCACCACTACAGCATTACAGGTGCATCTCAATAAATTAGAATATCATAGAAAAGTTTATTTATGTCAGTAATTCAATTCAAAAAGTGGAAATAACACATTATATAGATCCATTACACACAGAATGAAACATTTAATGTCTTAATGTATTTAATTTCTTCTAATTATAATGATTATAGCTCACATTTAATGAAGACCTGAAAAAATTTAAAAAGAAAAAAGTCTGTCCATCTATATGCATCGATACTTGGTTGTGGCTATTTGACTACTGGAAATGGACTTTTCCATCATATTCTAATTTATTGAGATGCACCTGTGCATACTGACTGAAAGAAGAAGCTCAGAATTGGCAAAAGATTATAAACTATGTCCAGGTGTTTCTTTATCTGTGTAAACTTTTGAAAATGAAATATTTTAACTATAGTAAAAAAATTATGACGAAACTCTGAGAAAAAAATCAGATCATGTTAGAAATGAAAGTTTTTTGCATGATGCTACAAGCCTACTATTTAAAATTCACCTTTTTCCATATAAATTGGCGCATAAAACTTAATTTGCTTGGTTGTTACATGGTACACAATAAAATACTATGAAAAATAAACGGCACTTGCTCTTGCACAGCAAAACAAAGTGAAAAACAGTGCACATAATATTACTGTAGAAGAAGAATTTGTGGTGACAGCTGATTGACAGCAGAGCAGCTTGTCCAGCCCGCTATGAGAGCTGCCAATGACAGTGGGCAAATCCAAAGTCTGGGTTGGTCTTGACAAGTCTTTTGTCTCCAGTCAAAATACTGAGGGACCAAGACAAGTCCGAGACAATAGGAAAAACGTCTTGAATCCTGACTCAAATTCAAGAATGAAATTGAGTATCACAGCCCTGTCCAAATCAAGAGGAATTATTCCTAAAAAGATGTCCAGCTGAAACACTCTCAAATAAGAAGTTCACAGCCACTTTGTGTTGTTTAATTCACTTCCTCAGCCTGCAGCGCTCTACAAAACAATCACATTACCTTGTCCTAGCGCACCATTTTCACCAGTGTGTACCCGTTTACCCTTCTCCTATCTGTACACACATCTACCTCTTCCTCTCATCTTTCCCTTTCTCTACATCTCTCTCTCTGCCAACTCTTTCCTTCTTTCCGTCTCTCTTCCCTCAGGTGCTGTATTACCATAATGGCTTCTTGTGACGGTGATGTACTAAGCAGCAGTATGGAAATGCAACATGCCACGGCGCACATTATCAGAGCTGAATGCATTAGATGTCATTTGTGTGAGTATACGGCTGTGCGGTCATTATGTGTTAAACCGTTCTATGGGAAACAGGAGGAGAGGAGGAAGACGGAGGGAGGGAGAGTGATGGTAAACTATATCCCATTTACTGAACAGTTAAGGTATTCTGCAGCTTGCGTGCAAAGAGGAGTGAGGATTAACAGGGAGATGAAAATAGGAAATTATTTTTTGCATACCTACAATATTCAGTGCTGCACAATTGTGGCGTGTTTAGTCACAGTACTGGCGGATGCTGGTGTGCGTGAGATGGCACGACCTTCATGTAAACTGTTCATAATAATGACAGATGTAGACGGTCGCAGTTACAATGTAGATGACATGATACATTTGTTTGCTTTCTCCCTAAACTGTCTGCCACTGTCCAATTAAAATCTCAGTCCACCACTTTGGTCCATATAACAAAAAAACTGCAAAATTTTGCAGTTATTCACGGTCGATGATTCCCGTTTGTGCTCGAGTCTCGATGTGTCCACAAATACTTACGCACTTGAAGTATCTCAGGTCCATACACACGGTCACCCATAAAGTTGGAATAAAATATTTTTTTATCTCTTTCCATGAAATGATTGTTACAATGTGATTTATTCTTGACAGATAACGTATTTATCTTCTTAAAAGTTAATCAATCTCTTCCAGACACTGAAAATGAACCACAATTAACAGAGGATTGTGTCTGAAAACAAAATTATGGGTGACAGTGTATTATTGTGCTATGTGTTTGTTGCATTTTTAAAATTCAATTCTGTGTTATCTACTTTAACGCTGAAAACAAACTAAGCAGAATCTAAGTGCGGCTCGCTGCAATAATTACACGTTTCAGGCATTAAGAAATTCTTTGTAACACAGGTCAACATGTCACAGGAGTCACAGGACTCTGATCACCGATTGGCTTCGGGTAATATTTGGCCACAGCATGCCCCCAAAGTTAAACTACCGCTACACCGCTACAGCTTTACATAGACAGAGCAGCTCACCACAGGTCTGATTCTGTGCTGCAGTGTCTTTTCAGCACCAGTTGCTGTTTTGAACAAAAAAAGAGCACCACAATTTGGTCAGAATTTAAATATTTCCAAAGCTTTGGTTTATGACCAACTTCCTGCAAAGGACATATGAATCAACAGGATGGTGTTAGCATTTAGCTCAAAGCACCGCACCGCACAGAGCTGCTAGCATGACTGTAGACTCTTGGTCTTGTTTTTCTAAATCCATCACTGTGAGGTTTTCAGTGACAGTGGCCTGAGCTGATCTCCATTAGCTGATTGTTGTTATTTCCCATCTCCTCTGATTCAGAGTCAAATGGAAAGGATTCAGATTGATTTAACCGAAAATCCTCCACTTTGTCCCTACTACGTACACCAGGCTAATCAATGATTATTATTTTCTTTACAATAATCAGTTTTTTTGGGTTGTTTTTTTGCACATCCTGCACAAAACTGTACAGCTTTCTCATTCCAACTCAATTTGTTGTAAATATTTTTTATAGTATTTTTATAGTATAATTTTCATACTTTTTATTACATACTTTTTTTTTTTCGCAATTTGTATCCTGTTCTTGAACGTCGCACTACTTTGCTCTAATTCTATTTCCTCTCATATTTTTTTTATTGTAATCACCAAACACCAAAACAAATTCCTTGTGAAAATCTCAATAAACCTGTCTGATCTCATTATTGACTGAAATGATGACTTTTCCCTCTTTCTAAGAACGTTGACCCCTTCTCTCCAACATAATGTCCTCTTGTGCATTTGCGTGTGTGTGTGTGTTTATGTGTGTGGCAGCAGGTGTAAGTGTGTGGTCTGAGGTTCGTCTCCTCGCTGCAGCAGGACCCTGAGATGAGTCACTGTGTTACTGCGGGGACACTTCGTGCCCTCCTCATAAATATAGCAAACCCTAAAGTGCAGAAAAATGTTCCTGTTTGAAAATGGACAAAAAATGAAGGGAACAAATATGTATGTATATGAATATTTCAGTATTTATATAAGCTCTGAGCGACTGTGCGGGTCTGGTTTGGAGTAATTGTAAGGAAATAAGAAATGTTATTTTATTATTGTGATGCACATTTTGATATTTGTGCAGGTTAGAAAAGTTTTTAAACGCAAAGAGAGAGCTCAAAGTTCATACGAGTCACGGAGATGGTGTGCTTTTTTGTTAAATAAAAGCAAAGAAGGTGGGGGGAAAAAAGGAGAGTGTATCCGTGGGCATTGCTTCAGGGCATCACACTCTGAGTGCCAGAGAGAGAGAGACAGAGGAGAAGAGGAGCATCCTGTCACCTATCAATCTCTCCTCTTCAGGTTTTATTTATTTTTCTGTTTTTTTCCCTTCACCTGTTTACACAAATTGTTTTTCCTTCAACCTCTCTGCTTTTCAAATTATCCATTGCTCAGTGTGAATGCATGTTATTGTTGTGAAAACTCGAGAGAGGGGACGTTGAGGCCTCCAAACTCCAAATCTCCCTTTTTGTCTTTAGGCTGTCAAAGTTATCGCTGTCAGTTTTCATTTACTGTAAAATAACAGTACAGTTTATGCCTGTATTAGTTCAGTGAAATGTGTGTTTACTACTGTATGCTCTCTTTTTCAAGCGCTTCTGTGCTTCTGCCACCATTTTCCCTGCGTTTGAAATTGTTTGTTGTATCCCGACAGAACAGATGATGGAAATCAGTTTCTGCAGCACTAACTCTCGGTGATTCACGCTAACGGCAGCCTCAGAAACTCTTGCACAATCACATTTCCGCCGAACTGGGTGAGAAAGTCAAGAATTCATTTTTAGTCTCTACCCACTCAATCCTTTTCAGTCACCAGGGACTCTGAAAAGATCACCAGCCAGTCAGTCAGTCACAGGGCCATCACAGATAGACAAACGCTCTCGCTCAGTCATATTCACATTCAGATTCTTACCTAACGACGTTTCCTGGAGTGTGGGAGGCAAACAGCATCATGAGGAAACCCATGCAAACTCCACAAAGGCTGAGCACTGAGCACTGTGAATCAGCTGAGCCACCATGACACCATTATGGGTGAATTTTTTATATAATCTTATGAAATCGGGTAAAGCTGGAGTGTGGGACTTTTACACTCAAGCCTTTCCTAACCCCTCCACGCAATGCTGTATAAGCTGTATATGTAAGCCTATCTCTGCCAGGGAAAGCTCTCTCATTTTACAGTATATCAGAGTTCTGGTGTGATCACTTCCCTGTGCTGCTGCACAGGAAGTGATGGGTTTAATGCAAGACACAGTCTCCAGGGCTGAAAATGAAGCAATTGTGAAATTGACATTTCCATGAATGACCACTAGGCTTGTTTCATAAGCGAGTCAATGCCTATAGACCCCCAGTCAAAACAGTTTTGGTCTCTATAGCAAGATAGGTATGTTTTAGCAACCAGGTGTTATTCAGGGCCCCTCAGCCTACCGTGCTCCACCCCTTTGCCCATTTTTGCATTAGTCAGGAGTCAACCCTGCCGAGATGAGACCCTCGTTGTTCCGTCAGAGTTCAGCTCTGCACCCTTCTGTTCATTCCTGCAGCCTCTGGCTCCCAGTACTTTTCCATTCTACCTGCCAGCCACTCCCACCTCATCAGCCCAACTCCACTCACCTGTTCACTCAGCTGCTTCAGATCACCAATCAAGCCAGTATAAAGCTTCACCCACATTAACTGCCAGCTTTTCCAATGCATTCATGCCTGACTTTCCAGCACTTCTTTTTGGACTGATTTACTTTTGCTGACCCTGCCTGTCTCTGGTTCTCTTGCTTCGTCGATTCCCCAGTTAACGCCTTAGCCTTCTGTCCCCGGCCTCTGCTCCTTCTGGTTTCTGTGCCTGTTACCGTGTGTTCAGACCGGACGCGTAGCGAATTTTCGCGTCGCGTTACTCGCGCGAGTTGATTCGCGCGAGAATTTAATTTAATTCGCGTCACTCGCGCGAGTAACGCGACGCGAATTTTCGCCCAAGAGACTATTTAGCGCCAAATAATTCCCTCCATTTCATTTTGTCATCAACCATGACAAGCATAGCGTCCCTGTACCTGCTCTGGAAGTCCGAGATACGTCGGAAAACACGCCGCCGTGTCTGGGTGAGTGACATCATCCGGAGGCGCACTCAGCACGGAGAGAGGACCGCAGAGTACTTCCACCTTTTTCCTGTCCCTCCTGCCGACCCACTCCTCCTTCCTGCCTCTTTTCTCCTCTCTCTCATGTATGTATCTCGGACACTGTCGTCCAGAATCTCAACGCTGATAGGCTGTCCCGACACAACGTCACGCGAATATTTCGCCAAAGTTGAATTTATTGAACTCACGCGAATTCGCGTTGTTTCATTCGCGCCGCGACATTCGCGTCGCGCGAAACCTGCGATTCGCGCCGCCGGCGAAAATTTGCGTCTATTCGCGTGTTTGCATTGACTTTGTATGTAATCTTGTCGCGCGAAATATTCGCTACGCGTCCGGTCTGAACGCACCGTTAGGCTGCGTTCAGACTGCAGGCGAATCTGATTCAAATCAGATTCCTACTCAAATCCGACTGTCCACACGACTGTTTTTAGCAAGTATCCAAATCAGATATGGCTCTCTTCAGACTGGGCCACATTATTGACTGATCTGACAGGTTGCCATAGTAATGGCGTCAGAGTGTCTGACGTCGTCACGGCATTAGACGTCATATAATTGCGACAGCAACAAGAATAACAACAACAAACATGAGGGAGGCAGGGCACCTCAGTATATTGCAGAGGTGCAGAACATCTCAGACACACCAGGGGAGAAACTGGGTGGATGGACGCCCCCGTCGGGCCCGCATGAGTCTGGCGCGGCTGCCGGTGGACACCTCGTCTCCGTGCTGCCGGCGATACGCGTGCCGCGTAGAGTGACGTCACGGACAGTCAAAACCGATCTGAGTGTTTGGAGTGGTTCAGACTGAGACGCATCTGTCAAAATTCAATCTGAAACTACCTCCCGAAGGTGGTTTCGATCCGGTTCGCAAAAATCTGATTTCATGTGATTTGTGACTGTTCAGACTTCAAAAGAGCCATCCAATCTGGATGGGCTAAAAATCGGATTTTGGCTGGCAGTCTGAATGCAGCCTTGCTGTTGCTGTGTGGCATTTTCCTGTCTCATCGGCACTGACTGAATCCACCTGTGTGTCTTATTCTGCTCGCTCCTGGATCCCACGTCGGGCTCATATCTACTCCCCTGCTTCATCAATGGCTACGCTCCCAGCCCTGCTTCTGTATAGTAGCTCTTCTGTGAACTTTTGTGTGTGTATGCCCATGAACCCGGCTCTGTTGTCCTCTTCTGGGTTTTCCAAGTTCTCCCCAAACCCTCAGAGACTTTGCATTGTTTTAAACTGTACTGCCATGTACCTGTTGCTGAATTTCTTGCTGCTGCCAAGAATAAATGTCATTATCAACAACTCCTGCTGTCTTGTATGCTGCAATTAGGTCCTCACCACACCCATCACAAGGTCACTTAAAATGTGTCATACTAGCTGCTAGCAAACAAAACAGCACATAGCCTACTGCTGTTGGTGCTGTTTTGGGTCAAAACAGTACAGTATGCATGAGATGTCATAATACAATTAAATTACCTTACTTGAAGATGTGTATTTTTTTTTTTTACTATACATCCAGGTCTTATGTTGAGATCTGTTCCCCTTCAAGTAAGAAATGGGAATGTATTGTCATCAACAGCAAGTCGGCCCTTTTGGAGGATGAGGTGTTATTGACATCCGTTGGCTGTTGACTGCAAACGTCAAAAAGAACAGCTGAATTAACACAAATTACTACTTGGTGAATAAGATCCAGAACACAAAAAGGATTATATATAGTAAATACACACACGAGATAGCAAACATTAGCTAGCTTACTTTTGTTTGGATGATTGTATTAAGCTAGTACATGTGAAGGTCCAGTACCCGGTTTTGAATCGCTGCCAAAAAAATGCACCAGCATCTTATAATTATGTTTTTTGGCAGCAGAGGCGGGCAACAGTTACTCAGGCTGTGTCCAAAATTACAAACTAACATGCTATAACAAACAGCGACAGATTCACTTTGCTAAGTTTAATATGAAAACTGAAGAGGTTTATCAAGCTTCTTGTCAGGTATCAGCCTGATGCCTGTAGAGCTGAGGGTTACCATGGTAACTTGTCTCCAACTGGCAAGGAGGCTGTCAGGAAGTGACGCAATAATTACAGCTTAGCGCGTCGGGAAAGATACACTCTACTGCTCATGTATAAAAAAGTGTGTTGAATGATAGTTCACATATTGGTTATGTAGTGCATAGTATACACTCATGGGCCGCTTTATTAGGTACACCAAGTGCTTGTTAACTCAAATATCTAATCAGACAATCACATGGCAGCAACTCAATGCATTTAGGCATGGTGAAGACGAGCTGCTGAAGTTCAAACTGAGCAATGAAATGGGGAAGAAAGGTGATTTAAATAACTTTGGCCAGACTTTAGATGAAAGAAAGGCAACAGTTATGTAACTCTTGGAAAGAAAGGATATTTCCAAAAGTGTCAAACTGTATCTTTAATCTTATTACTATAATACAGATAAGACAAATCTAATTGAATCTAAAAAAAATTGAATTGCAAGGGAGTTTCTCCTAAACAACTAGTGGAAAAATTGTCATTTTCTGTGTGTGAGTTAGGATACAATTGCTTAAATGATTCTGTTTGTCACTTCTTTGTGATAACAATGTCAGCTCAAATGCCATCACAAAGATCATTTCGCCAGCTGTTTCCCTGGGTGCTGGTGTCTGCTTTCTCCAGTTTGTGGGACTTGAGGACAGATGGAGGAATCCCTTTCTCATCGCCCACCCCTGTTTCAGCTTTCATCCCCCGGGAGGACTCACATCTCCCTCAACACAGAGGTGTTTTCAAATTAAATACAATCTAATGAACTGGAAAACCTGCCCCCACCCTGCGATGTGTGTGAGTGTGTGTATTTGTGGAGTATGTGTTGGGGAAGTGCTGGAGAGCGGGGTGAGAAAATGAAAGAAAAACTGTGTGAGGGATTAAAAGAGAGAGGTATTTGCATTGCAATCTAGTGATTGCACAGCCTGTGTGTGGCGTCATGAAGCGTGTGTTCGTTAATTGTATATCTCTGCAGTTCTAATTGCTTTAATTCCCTGTAATTAATCAGTAATTGCAGTGAGGAGCCACGCACAGCTTTGCTCTGAACGCAAAAGAACTTTTCAATATGGAGTACATAAATATAGATGAGACAAAGGAACCCAAGAAGATGGTGTGGAAACAGAGACGAAGAGAGAGAAAAAAAGAAAGACGGAAAGAAAGAAAGGAAGAAAGAAAGAAAACTACTATATTTAGTATTCTCTGCGAGGCCTGAACCATGAAGTATATGGCAGGGTCTCATTTCTCATTAATGTATTCTGATGCGAATGAAAATGAGAGATTATGGGTGAAAGTGGAGCAGTCCCTACAGACTTGCAGCAGTGCCGCAAGTAAATCCCCACAACTCAGAGGAGAAAACGTTTCATTGCAGAAACACTCAAAGGTTTGTCCACAAAACAGAGAACGCTGTTCAGGCAATGTTTTACTGCACCTCCTGCTTGAGATCTTGGTTTCCATTTATTGTCTTGTTCAAAAAGTAAAATGTAAAACAGTACTTTTTGTTTTAAGTGATGTCGCCTTGTATTCTTCTATAATTGCTATTTGATTATGTTTGCATTTGTATCGACCTCATCTCTGGATAAGTAGTAAGGGGTTTCTCTTATTGGGTTCTTTGAGGTTTTAAATAAGTAAATGATGATGATGATGATGATGATGATGATGATGATGATGATGATGATGATGATGATGACGACAATCTGAGTGCATCTTCATATGTTTACACACACAGGAAGGGTGTGGCGGCTGTTTCCAGGGAGATCCCTGTCCCATCAGTCCACCAGAGAGAATCCCTCCCACTCACCATACTGTTGCAAGGTAATCCCTTCCTCCTTCTCTCTCTCTCTCTCTCTCTCTCTCTCTCTCTCTCTTTCAGCCCTCACTTCCTACCTCACCCTGTCCCCCTCATTAATTCCCAATTAAGACAGCTGCCCACCCACCCACACACCTCCTTATTGCACATATTGCACATAAATGCTCTTTCTGGTCAGAGTTTTAATTTATAAAGGTTTGAGCTGAGGCTAGCAGACTCAGTGAACTGTGTGAATGTGTGTGTGTGTGTGTGTGTGCTAATGTGCGTGTGTGTGTGCACGTGGGATGTATGCCTATGCTGTATAATGATCGCTTCTCTGTTCCTTTCCCCAACCCGGGATGAAAGCAAACCTTTGTCATCCTCGATCGTTTTTTAAATGAGAGTTGGTGGCTGGTCTTCAGTGACCTGCTGCGCCCCTCCCTCCTCCTCTGCCTTCTATCTGCCCCCTTACACCTCCCCACCAACCCCCTTCCTCATAAACGGCCCTGGCTCCCTCATAACAAGCTGGATTCTCATAGATCTCCATCAATTTGTGTCACACCAGGGATTCCCTGAACAAAGTTGCCTTTGCCACATCACCCACAACAACTATGCATTATTAAGGCTAGAAAAACAGCCTGCAAAGTGTCTGCCACAGCCTTGGTTACAGAGCTAAAAGATGCAAAGAAAAGCAGGAAGCGGGGAGACAAAGCAAAGAGAAAGACAGAGGGTTAAACAGCGAGACTAATGATAAAAGGTGAATATTTTAAATGCCAATGTGGTCATGCATTCCTCAGTATGTTGGCAATCTGACTGTTAAGCGGAAAGCTTGCACTCTATACTGTGCATTAATTTAGGAGATTTCCCAAGATGCATCTCATCCACAAGCAGCTCACATCAGCGTTGCGTGGTGAGGCTCACGTTGATCTCTAAATGGGAGGACAATGCTATTAAAATGCAGCATGTCAAAAGGCCCTAGGTCGGATAAAGGACGTTTAAGGAGCTTCATGTTTGGCTCCTGAGAGCCCTCAAACAGCAGTCTGTGCGGCTCACACCCACAGCAGCTGATATACACATAAACTGAGATTCATTGTGTGTCCGGAAAAAAGGCAATTAGAATAAAACAACATGCCATGTAAAGCGAACATTCCCTGAGGGCAAGGATTCACCTTTAAACTTAATTTATGATATCATGATCTTTTACAAATCATACATGATTCATAAGCGCGAGCAGCTTTCTGTGGCACCATTACAAACTAGACAATCAGGCTCTAATTTGGGTTTTAATTAAAGGAAGTCAACATGAAGAAGCTCTACTGACAAAAAAATATGTTAACTCAGAGAATGCTTCATCGAGGATTTAGCCTCTAATGAGTTTCATTTAACTGCTGCGCTGAAAGGTCATGGACCTCAACGCGGGTCCATTTCACCATAAAATCACTGTACAGATTCATTTTCAAGTACTAAGAAGATCCAAGATTAATAACAAAAACACAGAGGAATACATAAAATTTGATCATAAAATAAAATAAAAAACATGTGTGACTCAGGGTGGTCTCACCCTAACTGAAATGCAAGTCTAATGAGGGTGATAATGAAATTGAAGGACTCCCTGCACTCGCTCCTCCACACATCACAGTGTTTCCAAAACCATCGCTGTGTGAGTGCTTAACCAGTGGAGCCATTTCTCTTAATAATGAGACATGGTGGAAAAACGTATATGGATAGGAGATTGTCAGCATTAATGTTTCAGCAAATGCCAGAAAACAACCAAAAAGTTTTCAAAGCCGTAAAGCCTCGTAGGTTGTTTGTTAAGGAGGAGGCTATTATAGAGCGACAAAGAGCCCTTGATGGGACTTTTTAAACGCACTGTGCATCAAACTATGACACTTCTCTACGGTTGCAGATTTAAACACATTGAACCAAGTTAATTCATTTCATACAATATCTTTAACCGCTTATCAAAATGTGGGGGGAGGAGCCAATCCCAGCTGAAATTGGGCGAGAGATACACCCTGGACAGGTCGGACACATAGAGACAGACAACCACACCTACGGGCAATTCAGGGTCACCAATTAAAACTTAGCTGCATGTGTTTGGACTGTGGGTGATCCAAATAAAAATCAAATCAACTTCATTTATAGAGCCTTTTAAGACAGCGTTAGCTGATACAAAGTGCTGTACGTGGCAGGACAGACCAACAATAAAAACAAAACAAGCAAAAACAACTAAAACAAAGCGAGTCTCATGCTGGGTAAAAACCAATAAATAAAAGTGGGTTTTAAAATGAATGTCAATTTTAAAATTAGCCTTAATTTTAGAGCTCAAAGGCTCATGTTGAGTTAAAAGCCAGTGAATAAAAATGGGTTTCCAGAGAGAACCCACCCTGACAATCAAATTTACACAAATAAAAAATGCAAAAGTAGAAAAGAATAATTAGCTCATTTTTGCTAGCACAATTTAACACAGGAGACTGCTTTTCATTGACTATTTCCAACTAACAGTCAATGTTGGGTTTTGTAAGCATTAACCACATGTTTATCACTGTAAACACAATGAAAAAGTTCCCCTAAACCTAGGGAAATAGTCATTTTAGTTCAAACATAATTTTTCCTTTTTGTTTTGGAAGAAACAGACAATGTAGTTATTGTGAAATGGGCGTCACATCAGAAATGCTTCTGATGTTCTACAGAGCGGTCAAACAACATATTTGGTCGTTTACCTTGAATGACTTGCTGATGGGTTGTTAACACGATCATCACCATGTTGGTTATCACCTCCATGATTTCGCCCTGCTGACACACACGCAGACACACAAACACACACCTTCCTGATTTCACATTGCACCTTTACCTTCTCAACAGTCGCAGTAATAAGATCAAACTTGCTCGGTGAAACCCAACCTTTGTTTTATTCGATGGAAGCATGAAATGAGATTCTATTAATACCCACAGCCCAATTGGGCTGGCTGGCTGACTCCCAACGGAGGCAGCACTGAAAAGGTTAGGTGCGGCAATTATGCAGGTGGAGTTGCAGAAGAGATGGGAGTGAGGAGGAGATGATTCTGCCTTGATCACTGGCTCTGAACAAGGTGTTATCAGCTGCAGCAGAGAGGGAGGGAGATGGGGGAGAGAGAGAGAGAGAGAGAGAAAAGGGGGGGTGAGAAGGGGGAGGTGGGTTTTCTGCCAGAACGGCGTTAATGACTCGCCTTGTTTTTTGAAGCGAGGAGTTGCCTTTTCAAAGGCAAGGCAATTAGAGGGGGACTTGTTCCGTTGTGCTTGGGCTACTGCAGTGACTTAGTAAAGCTGTCACCTACCGGCCAATCAATGCTGGACAGGAGCAACCGGTGAAATACTAACACACACAAACACACACACACACACCCACACACACACACACACAGCGATACGACACAATGGCTGCGCTTCACATGCACACACACGGTGCACCTTAACATATTTGAACTTCCTTTTTCTTCACAAACATCCTCGTCAAACACATGTATGGTCTTTTTCTCATCTCGGTGAAGATGACATGCATGCATTAATGTTGGAGTGCATACAGTAGTGATTATATGTCTGATTGCTTTACATGGCAGCCACACACTGTATGTGAAGCCCAGGTGACACAGATAATTGGGACCCTTCAAATCTCATTATGCTGCCTTGCTCAAAAGAAAAGAGAAAACGTGAAGGAGATTTGCCCCCTCCTGCTCCCAAACCTCTCTTTGTCTCTTTGGATTATCCGGTAGCGCAGCAACACACCCACCATTAGTTTGCTGCTGCTGCTGACCCCAGTCATTCATTTAATTGGCTGTTAATTGCTATTCTCTCTACAAGACACAATGTATATGTGGAGCTATATTTAGGCTCGCCCCTCGATGGCTCTTCATGCTAAATTACAACTTTCAGCCAGGCGCTGAAGGGCCCCATTGTGGCCTGTCGTTCTCCCCCTCTGTGACTGACTGACAGGCTTGGGAGGGGGAGAAGCATCCCTCCCTCTCTTCTCCTCTCCTTTTTTTCCCTCTTTCCATTAGCTGCTGCACTGTACAGTCTGACACCTGGATCAGGCTGCGTGTCACTCCCTCGGTCCTCGTCTGTTTGACACAACAGCAGCAACTTTTCATCTGTTGCTCAGGACGTCTGAGGATTTCAACCCAACTTTCTCATCAACTTCTGCCTGGTGAGCTGCAGGAAAGAAGACGTTTTCATTTGGTTTTCAGATTTGAAATAACACAGACTGTGTAAAAGAATCGTATCATATATAACTCCCTAATTCTTCGGCGTTGTATCACTTGTTAGGTTTTTGTTTCTTCAGAATATCTTAATGAATAAATTCTGCGCAGAGCATCAAAGTCAGACTCTTAAAATTGGTTAATTTTTTTTAATTCTCCACCCTCCGTTGCCCCTGCACGTCCACTTCAACAGCAGCACAGAGCAGACCAGCTGCATCTGAGTCATGTAAGATTGCAACACACACACACACACACACACTCACACACACACACACACACACACACACACACACACGCACACACACACACACAAGGGAATGTTTGTGACACAGATGCGAGTTTGATGGATGACATTGGCCAACTGCTGACGTCATCCGGTGGAAATCCCGGATTACTCAGCCCCCCCCCCCCCCACCCCCCACCCTCCTCATCTGTCCATATCGCGTCTGTCTCTCTTTCTGTCTCGGCCTTATTCTCAGCGACAGGGCAGCCAGAGCCACCGTTTGTCCAGATTAGACGGGAGGGGAGAGTGAGGGAAGTGGGGAGGAAAGTGGGTGAGGTAGTGGCGGTGGTGGGGTTCCTGATTTATGGCTCTGACTTTTCATTTGTAATACCCTGATTATCTCTGGGGAGCTGGGTGGGAGGACGGTGGGGGGAAGAGGCGTGGGGGCCTGGTGCTGGTGAGAGGCCTGAGCTGCTTAATAATGTGTACATGCCCACAGCGACGAGGGGATATAAGGCAACAAAAATGCTGCCCTCTTAAAATGAGACGGGGAAATGCCGGAGCAGAGCAAACCTCTGCTTTCAGCAGACTTAATTGTAAAACAGCATGTCTTTGATTTCACCTGCTAATCACTTTTGTTCCCTGTCATGTTTTTGTCATCATTAAGCGTCTCCGCACCTTTTTGATAGAGATTGAAGGTGATAAAGACATCAAATGAATTTGCACTTGTATTGAATTCCTCCCTTTTGCTTCCTTAGCTTTTGCAGGATGTGAATCCAGCGAGACAGACAGTGATGAGATAATTAGTGCACCGTCTCTCCTAATGACAACTGCTAACATTAGTCTCAAAGACGCAGGTGTGTCTTTGGAGAGACACAGATTTGTACAGTTTGCAAAGTGAGATAACCTTCTCACTAGTTTCTTTAACTAAATAATTCAAGCATCGCACCAAACTGTATTTTTGGGGGCGATAATGCTACTTTTGTGTGAAAAGTGACAGATGATGTCTCTTTCACACATAAAATGATTTTCAGTGGATATGACCACTTTCTGTCACAACCATTTGCTCACTTCCTCTCTCTCCCACTGACACCAACACACATGCACACACAGCTGTTGAACACACTAAGGTAAGCTCGGCCCAGGAAATAACACCCTCATCATTGCCGCAATCGTCCCAATAATCATCATCACAAGACACACTGTTGTTATCGTAATCAGATCTGCAGCGGTACACAGCTTTAACAAAATGCAGCATGAACCCTGCTCATAATAATTGGTACGGTTCTGCAGGCACGTTAGCCGGGAGTGCATCTCCAGTTTTCACACGGTGCTATTATCCCAGCACATAATACCTTGCTGATTATCCATTCAACGAAGGCGTAGCTATCGTAACTGTTATGATAATAGCATGCGCGGCTGAGATAATCCACACAACCGGTGCTCTCTCTCTGTCAGATGCTAATGATGATAGTGGGTGGTCATGCACACAAACAGCAATGGCTGGTGGGAAGCTTCTCCTGGTTCAGTGGCGAGCCAATTGAATGGCGCGCCACCATGTGAATGCGTTTGACCCCGGATGGGCCGGCGCTGGACACGGCGGTAAGAGGGCGAGGTTGGGGGAATGGTGCAGCTCCTTATGAGCCCCGCGGATCATATCACAAGTGTGCATTAGCTCATTTAGCTGAATTGATTAAGTTAAAAGGAGACACCTGTTTACCCTACGGCCTGTTAATATGTTGCTATGACAACAGCCAAGGACTCCAGCTCTGTCTGTCTATTTCTCGCTTCCTCCTCAATCTCTACGCTTACTCCTCCTCTGTGCACACACACACACCCCCACACACACACACACACACACACACACACACTCACACACACACACACACACACACACACACACACACACACACACACAGATGTCTCTCCACCGAGTCCCTGCATCTGAAGTTGCTGAGGTAAGAAGATCAGGTTTTCCACTCAGTGGAGCGAGAGCGCTCTCACCTCTTCCCCACGGTCCACCCAGCAGCACCTGTGTGTGTGTATACGTGCCCATGTGTGTGTGTTTATGCGTCTGTGTGACATTTTGGGTCCAATGTGGAGGAGGCTAAAGCGCACAGGTGTACTTCACATGTCTATAAATCGTCTTTGTGTGTGTTGCAGGGATGTGGAAAGTATAACTCATCATCTTGGCTGGCGGATCGCCGGTCACATTTTTCATCCAAATAGCTGCAAACAAAAGCAGAGGTGAGCAGAGGTAATTAAATGCATCCTTTCAGGTGGGAAATACTCAATTTTAGTCTCAGCGTGATAGAAAAGTTTCGCCAAAGCGGACACACGGCGAGAGCATCACTTCTTGTTTCTCGTCAAAGTGTTTGTCTTCATCCTTTACGCCTCTCCCTCTCCTCTTCACTCTGCGTCCCCCTTTCTCACTCTCTTCCACTCTGTTTCTCTCTTTCACACCTTACATCCCATGGTGGTTGACATGTGCCGCTGTAATGTCTCTGACTCTGTCTCTCCTGCTCTGCCTCTCAGCTCCATTTAGGTCAACTCTTTAACCTGAAACAAAGTGACGGTCCCCCTTCACACCTTTTTACATATCTTTCTTTCCTTCATTTCCTGTGTTGCCCCTGTCTTTTCTCCTCTAGTGTAGCTTTTTTTTTTTTTTTTACATTAGTTGTCAGTCTGTAGTTGCACTTGGAGTATCTGTGTTTTGTTGATCTGTCACATTTCATCTCCTCCTCTCCTCTCCGTCTCTCTCCTCGGCTGTTTGTTTCTCCCCTTGACTCTGGCAGACTCATTATCTTTGTAGAACAGCAGTGTGCGTTCGTCAGCAGTGATTAGCAACGTTTCATTCTAACATCGTTAAGGAAAGACAGTTTGATATTTGACGAATGAAGATATGGCATTCTCTAATCTTCCACCGCAAAACTGTGTCATAGTAGATAGAGGCTTCGGTTAAGTTTTCCATAACATTAAAGCTTGCATTGATCATAATCCAATTAATGAAAAAAAAAAGGAGAAACGGACAAAAAGGACAGGGGGAAAAAAGAACGCTTGCCTCATTAAATAGAAAGAAATCAACTGTAATCAAATTGCTGAGTTCTCAGAACTGATGAAGTGTACAAATTTAAAGATCTAATGAAAATTCTTGCAGTTAACATAATTAATTTGCAGCCCTTTTGATAAGTGGTAATGACTTGGAGATTATTGGTTTAAATGAATAGTTTTGTTGTACAGCTGCGGCGGAAGAGAGAAGTTGGTGAGGAGGAGGGAGACGGGGGGGGGAAACACTATCCTACTTTCAAAGTTCCCGAGGAGATGAAGCAATGTTTTTAAAAACACAATAAGACAATTAGACTCCTGTATAAACTAATTACTGTGGCTTTAATTCCTTTTCAGATTAAACTGCAATTGTAATAAGAAGACGTCTCAAAGAAGATGTTTGTAAGCAGGGAAGAAAGACATATTTGTAATTAAAGGTGGAATAATATTTTTCTCATTAAGTAAATATTTGCATGGAAGATAAAGGTGCAGACATCCATTCTGAGGACATTGCAGGTCTCTCGCTCATCTCTCTCTCTTTCTATAGCGATGAATTAGACGAGATGCTGCTTTGCATCGCCTCCAGAAACAGACTAGCAGCCTGCTAACAGGAGGTGAGCCGCTCAGACGTCTTCTCTGACAAGATATTAAGACACAATGTGATGAGTGAGGATTGTTTTGCTCTGAGGCTAAAAAGTGGGACACTTAACTTGCAAAAAAAAAGAACTTTTCTTTTATTCCTGCAATGTTATTATTGTGAGAAAGCGGCGGTAATGTTATTATTGCTCAGATCCACCGCAGGCTTTTTCCCATGCTGTCAGCTAATGTTGATGATGCCCTCCCCTCGGTCGTCGCTCTGAACACTAACAGCATCGCCTCTGATGGACTCAAAACAACTAGTTTCAGCACGACTGACTCTCTCTTATCATAATTTGATTATTTTAATGATCTTGTTACTAAACCTCAGACACTGCACTTGCATACACCCGGAGGGAAGACATGGTTGAATGCATTGTATGAATCTCACATGAGGCACGGGAAATGTCCAAGGGTGACAATATACAGTGGTGTGTTTACCCGCGTGTGTGTGTGTGTGCATGCAAATGTGCCAGTGTGTTGCTTTCCGCAGACAAACCCAGTAGCAGTGACCACAGCCTTGCCGCCTGCCACTGAGAGCAGGGTTATGGAAAACTATTCACATAAAACAACCCAGTGCATTATCAGTCAAACACCAGAGCCAGAGGGGGCTTGATTGTGGCGTTTCATCATCGCCTATTGAATTATCTGGATTAATTTAACGCATTTAGCCTGTGTGTTTTCCCCAGCTCGCAACTCTCCCGTCTCTTCGTTAGCGATAATTACACTAAGTGGGTCATCTCCTTCTGAGCTCCTTTTCTTTTCTCTCTCCCTACATAGTATTAGCATTTTCAACTTCTTAAACAAAGTTTGGCAAAAATCTAATGATATAAACGTCGTGATTCACTCTGCATTCTGTGGATGAAAGCCTTGAAAAGCAGGCGGTTGACTCAGAAAGTGGAGGAGTGGAGCGAGAGAATAGCAGGGTTGAACTAGAGGTTTTTCAAACTCACCTTTAATTTTATTTTACTTTCTCACACATTCCAGCTCTGAGTCACTGAAACTTGTGTGTGTGCCCCGTCTGCTTTAACCCGCGTGGGCATCGCCGGTCAGTAGAACTACTAACGCTGAGTTATGACATAATATATCACAAGTCATGCTGGTTGCAAATTTAGCAGAGGCCAGATTATGAAACAAATGCCAATATTTTATCTGAGCGGTACTACTAAATAGTTACAGCAGAACTCTTACAAGTGCTTCCACTGAACAAGAAAACACTTTAAACAGATCAGATGATGAAAAGAATCAAATGGTTGCCGTGGTAACAGCAACCTCACCTCAAATGCTGTTTTTGCATGGGATTGATCTTATCAGGAAAAAATAACCCAGCTAAATGAGCCAAAAAAGGGTTGCTGATTGGTTGATACTTTCAGACTTTTGAGTTTGATCTGAACCAAAACTACAGGTGAAGACCTCCTCAAGACCATGGTCCAAATAAAGCAGGTATAAGACAAAAAGAGGTGGTCTCGGTCAAGATCAAACTTTGTTTGTGGTGTTAAAGTTTTACTTTCGGACCACATACAGAAAAGACTGGTCCCCCCTCAAAAACGTCATACTAAAGGCGTTTATACATGCAGCAAAATACGACTCTCATTTGTGTTTTCTATTATCCTCTGCTGCAATCTTGTGAACATAGTGGTGATGATTGACGGGGGACTTTCACCCAGGAGACTAGGGTTCGTGTCCCATGTGAAAACAAAACTAAACAACTTTTTATGCAACTTCCGTTCTTTACATAATTTCCACGGCTTGCTGTTTGTGAATCCCGTTTTTATTCTTAAGTTTACCTAACTTCAGTTTTTTATGTCACTTACGTTTTTTATGTAACTTCCATGGCTCACGTCACCCTCGTAATTAGTTCTGGCTTTTCCTTACATTTATTTACTGTTTAAACTGTCTTTTATAACACCTAACCAGCCTTTTTTACAATTGCCAACTGAACGTGTATGTATAATGATGTGTGTGCTATTTGAGAATGATCTGCGTATGGTGAGTCGCGAAACACTCATTTTGACGATCAACGATCATATGTGTCATTATAGGTGGTACTGACAAACTGTCTATCGCTAGCTGGTTTAGCGTGCTAATTTTACAGACTGCACTAGTAGTGGTAAGAATACTGGGAACCATAACTGTTAAATCCGGTTTAGGTTATCTCATCTAACATAGCTAGACAATCGTTATTTAGCTCATGTTTGCTAGCTAGCAGCTTAACTTGGAGCAGACATTTGTGTGTCTTTTGATCTTCAAGATATTAAGTTGAAGAGGGGTCTCCCGCACTGATTAGTCCACAGCAACGCAGAGTTTAGGAAAGGGGATAAAAAGGGGGTAAAAACGTAAATTCTGTATGAAAACCCTTTCACCTTGTTGCTCACAGCTCAAAGCTTGATGGACCTTCTTCTCTTAGTAACGGTTGCTAAGGCATGATTGGACGAAGAGCGTTCGGTGGAGGAGTTTTGCAAACGGTCAATAGAGTCACACCCCCTCCATGACTCCTGTTATCCAGTCTCCCACAGCAGTCGAGCTATTGCTGAGAAACCTAACAGAGGAAGTGTAGCTGTTAAGTCATTAGGCAGCTCATTAAGACGTTGTTTAATTGGTGTCTAATTGATCATGGATGTTATAAAGCTGTGAACTTCAGGGTTGTGTAGCGTCATCAGCAGACTCTCAGGGGAAACATGGAGTCGGCAAAAGTCTGTGAATAACTGTAGTCGATATAGTGCCGAACAGCTGCCTGAACCACTCAGCAAAAACCTTAACGTATCTTAAGCTTCACTTACAGCACAGTCAATACAGTTAGAGAACATCCAGATTTGGTTTCTTAATCAGAGTGATTCATAAAGAGACAGTTCATTTTAGTCACCATGAGAAAGGAAGAATGAGGAAGTGGAAAAATGTGAGAAAATAAATAATATGAGTTGTAGCTGGAGGAAAATAGTGACGGGGTGTTGTCTATTTCCATGCAGCTTCTCGTTTCCTCTTTCTCTCTCTCTCTCTCTCTCTCTCTCTCTCTCACACACACACACACACACACACACACACACACACACACACACACACACACAAACGAACTCTTCAGCTGCAAGAAAATCTCCTCAGTGGACAAGCTCAGTGTTTCAGGTGGTCTAATGGAGAAAGAGGCTCCTGACTCCATGTTTTGACCTCTCTTCCTATTTATATTTCCTTTTCTCTGTGAAATACTGATGATGAAAGCAGGACACACTGGGGCTCAAACCTTGCACCACTTTTCAAATCGGTTTAATTCAGCTGAAAGAAACGCAAATGTCAGATAAAAGAAACTCTCAAAGTGTGACCCATGTGCTCAAAGCCCGACTGTACACTCAGGGTTATAGGCTCACATGCATAATCAATGGCCTCTGAATGAAAGTGGCTATAAGTTAATGGACGGTATCAAGAAACGTATCACTGTATCACTTTCTCCACATTTGCCTTCTACTATTTTTGTGCTTGTTTTTTCACTCGGAGAGCTCTGCTGCTATCTCCCCCTGTCATTTTGTGACGAGAACTCACCTGTGAATAATTCATGAGGAGCAGCACATACGATTACACCGGTTAAAAAGTAATGAGGCACTGCCATAATAAAAGGTTGTCTTGCATTGTTTTACCAAGTGTCTCTCACACACCTATGTCGTCGCTGGCCTCAAGTTCACATGAAAGCACATCCTTGTCGCCCCTGACAGAGCGCAGCGTTAAGAGAGCGAAAACAAGAAAACAAAACCCCGGCCTGTGGAGCAGGTGGTTAGAAAACAGGCACCACAGAAGCCCCCACCACCACCACCTCCCCACCAGCACAGCGGCGTGATCTAGCCCAGGCTATGAGCTGTCACTGGGGGCTTTTCATGTCTGAGCTTGGGAAAGATCAGTAGACTCCCCGTCTGAGCTCGGAGCCCTTTGATAATCGATGGAGCTTACAGTGGTGCTTTGTAACGACAGCGACCGTTCACGGCCCAATCAAACTGAACCGCTGTCCTCTCTTGTTTGTTCCCAGGATTGTGCAGGCTATTTCCTGTTTGACTTAAAATGAGGCCTTGTGTTTTATGAGGACGTCAGTGTTGACAGCAAGGAGATACGTCGGCATTACAAAGCTCCTCCTTTTTGAGTTTTGGTACAATTTCAGCACAGCGCGGTATTGTTTTCTGTTCAGTTGGAGCAGATGTACAAGGCTGACACAGTTTTTACATAACCTGTGCTTACACTCTGTGACACACTTTGACTTTGGTAGCAATGAACAAAATGTGATAATTTGCTAATCCATTTTGACATATAGGCAATTGAAAAAGCTAAAAATCTTAAACACTTTTGTTTGATGGAAAATATGAATTGAAACCCAAAAATAAATGCAAAAATTAAAAAATTAAAAAATTAAAAAATTAAACTTGCACGGCAGAAAATGTTGGAAAAGCTGAGTGGGTGTACCCTGTTCCACTATGTGAACAATTCCTTTTACGACACAGCCAGTTGTCTACCTTTGAGGGGTTTTTATGCTGGTGTTGATACATTTTTTTTACACTGTGAAAATCTTTTATGTGAGTGTTAGTTCATTGAAGCAACACTCAAAGAAAAAAGTGTATTTTTGCAGGCTTGAAAGGTGTTCATAATCAGTGTGGTAAGCAGGAATCTTCTAAAAATCTATTTTTACCATTAAAAAAAAAGTCTTTATAAACATCTCAGGTCTCTGCACCACAATCTCAGATCAAATACTTACTCTCACCAAAATATGACAAAATACACGGCACATTATTGCCTTCCCGAGAAGCTCTGACCCTCCATCATTAAGAGTGCATGATGCTCTTGATACCTTTTTTTAAACTTTGAAAATGGGAAACCATTACAATCCAGTGTAAATCGATCAAATTCAAGTGGACTGCTGTAAACTGCTGATCTCCAACAATAGTCCTTTAATCACTGCAGACAGTCTGGCTGGTTGTTGTAGGAAAAAGACAGGTGTGATACTACTGCACTCCTTTCAGGTGAGCCATTTCCAGAATGCTGATATTGTGCATTCAAACTCACTGCCGTGTATTACTGGGACACTCTAACAATGAGCCATTGTTAATGAAATTATTTTCATGTGTTTTTCCTACTATGACAAGCCAAAACGTCTCCTGTGAAAAAAGTTGGAGGTAACTTTGGACAACCACTGTTTGATAATACATTTTGGGTGGAGTATCTCTTTAATTACCCAGCAGCTTTGGGTTAATTAGACTGACTAATTGGCCTCGCCACCAGACAAGCTGTGCAGAAAATAAAAAAATAAAAAACGTGATTTCCACAATGTTGATGAAAAATGTGTCAAGAATGGCCTCCTCCACAATCTCAGGTATTCTCCACCTCTAATCTATTTCTGTCCCACGTATACATTATTCAGTGGCAGTGAATCTAATTAAGTATTGAACATGCACAGATGGTGCTCTTGACCTCCTGTGAGTGCAGTGTGTTGTATGTACTGTATATGCAGCAACAACTGACACACGTGTTTCCGATTGCATGTGAGCATACAGTACTCGGTGTGTCTACGTGTGACTGCACAGACTCAAAGAATGGCATTGACTCTGGATGGCAAGGACGTACTGTAATGTATGGTATACGTTTATTTTCTTTGCTGTAAATGTACATTCTTGTGTTTGTGTTTCATGGAATGTAATCATCGTATGATTCATACGCTGAGACATGAAGAGAACCTGTTCATTTGCTGTCCCCCTCGGTTAGATAGACCAAGTTAATAAGCCATCATGCCGGCGACTTTCTGACATTTCCGCTGCCTGCTGTGTGTGTATCACGCACATGATTTTGTGGTTGTGTATGTGTGTGTCTTTCCCACTGTGTTACGGTGCCCACTGAACAGGACAAACAGTACATTGACACAAATAGCATGTGGGGAGAGGGGGAGAAAGAGACCAAACTAATGGATGAAAGAGAACAGATTGATTGAATAGGAGATATATAAAGAGCCCATGTAGTGGAGGCACACAGCGTTCACAGCGAGCTCACGCTCACCAAGGTTGTTTTGATATTTCCAAGCCACTTCCTTCAGCCCGGTCACTCCTGTATAGTAGAGCTATATGGATTTATACACATTTATTTATTGTCTGTGTGCGTGTTTGTATACAGTACAGAGTTTGTGAGTCACTTTTATTTTAAATGGTGCACTGGTCATGTATGTCCCACATCAATGTCCTTGTCTTTCTTTCTGTCTCTCTCTCACTCTCTTGTTGAGCCCTCAGTCAGGTCATAGGTGGGTCTCACCAGCTGTGAGTGAACTGGGTAACAGTGGAGACGCTGGGAAAACTGAGAGCACACGTATCTGCATACTTTATGTTGCAGTGTTAAAGGACGGGCTCATTATTTTTTTGTTTTTTGAGGGTTTTTTTTACCTATACACTTAGTAATTTAGCAGAAGCTTATAGTGACTTACAGACAAAGGGAAACACTTAAGCTATAGTGCGATAAGAGCCTTTAGTGCAGCAATAAATGCTAGTGACGATTCTTTAAGAGAAGAATTGTCGTTTGGTGCTAGGAGAGAAGGTTCTTTTGAATATTGTAGTAATTTTGCTTTGTAAGTACATATATTTTAGGGTCAGAATGCTTTTTCTAGTTGAGCTGGCGAGCTTTTTGCCCTCCAACTTCATTTATTGTCATTGATTGTTAGCAGACAAGCTAGCTAGCAAGCTAGCACAGCAAATTTGTACCATTCTTACCATCACTGGCAACAAATTGCGGCTAATCTGAGTGAGGCTGAGATTCTGTAACATTACCCCATCTCTTCAAGGGTTACTCCAGGTTTTCTTTATGGTATATTAGGTGCTGGTCAGCAGGCTGCCAGTTTGAAGATGCAGGCAAGAGTACTAACACAAATGCTTTAGTGTGGATGCCATTAGCTCAAATCCAAAAGTCACACTGTACCACAAAGAAATTAACTTGTCAAGGTAGCAGCAGAACTTCTGTATTCTGCGGGGTAAAATCCTTTATTTGTCAGAGGAGTCTTGCTTTGAAGAGATCTTAGATAATGGCTTGGCAATTTTCATGACCTTATTGATTATCTTACTGTGTTAACCTTCGTCAATGCTCTTTTCCATTTGAAACCCCCAAAGGCCAATGGAGTTGGCCTTTAAGAAAAAAATCCTTTGAAAATGTATCGTGCTTTAATTTTCCATGCTTAGTTAAACCTTTAAATGTATTCTCTGGTTTTTATACTTGAAAATGTTTGGCCTTGTTCACGTTATACGCACTTGAAGGCAACATTTCCTGCCTGCCGCCAGCTCCTACCTCTTTTATTGCCATCCATCACTCTCTCCATCTCTCTCCCTGTCGGCCTCAGCCTCTACTCTTCTCATTTAATGTCTGCTGTGGGCTGACCAGATCAATAGTCTAAGACAAACATGCACAGACATAAACACATAAACGCATACACACATGCACACTGATGTGCACACAGGGAAAAGAACAAATCGCACACACATTAAAGAAAACTATCTGGGCCCTTCAACTATAATCACAGGCTCTTACTGTAGGGATAAAATGGTTTCTCACCAATGTTTGATACAATTACAGCACCTGAAAAATACACAGAGAGGGGGAAAGTGATCGGAATAGACGGTGAAAAGCAAAAAAAAACCTGGTAGACTAAAAACCATCAATGCAACCAACCAGCTGCACCGATTCACACAGACGGCATAAGCCAGAGAGCGCAGGGCACGATTACCATCCTGTGAATGTGCATGACCGGAGTCGAGCTGAGGTGAAATGACTTGTGTCAGGTCTGCAGGACCACTAGTGGCTGACGGCCTCATCACACACAGCCCCGAGCAGCCCGCGTGCAAACCCAGCTCGCCAGCTTGCATAAAAAACCTGATTATGACTTTTTAGCTTTTCAGATTTCCCCTTCTCCTCGCTCGGCAGCGGATGCACCCAGTCACAGTTACTCAATCCCGGCCTCTGGACGATTAGGCACCATCTCACTCCAAGCATGACCGATTTTTCTGCTCCTCTCTCACACACTCGTCGCTCCCTGGCGAGGTCAGGGGACAGACGAGCCGAGGACTTCATTCCTTACGCTTCTGTCATTTAAATCAGGTCGGATGAGTGTCATCCTCCCCTCCCCTTTAAGAGCATGGTAATCTGATTCTTTCTACTCATGCCTCTATCCGCTCTGCCTCTAACTCTCTCGATTTATCCCTCAACTCTGTGTCCATGCCTTCATCACGGTTGTGTTATTATTGAATTATGGCCTCTGGAGTAGCTCTATAGGCCCCTGTGTGGCTGCTGTGCTGTCACCAACAGACCTACATCTTCCCTCCGTTCTTCCCAGGCTGCTCTCTCTGCCTTTACACTATATGCTTGCTCGCCCTATTCACCCCAGCGCTGCCCTGTCACCTTAGATCACAAGGGAAGAATGAAGAGAAGGACAAGGAAAGAAAACAAACACTGACCTCATGGCAGCTTCTTTGCCCGCAACAGTTTTGTGTGTGTGTGTAGATCTATGGGATGTGGCAGGAATGGAGAAGTGGTCTGGTTGTTGTTATCAGGGATGTAAAACAGTAGAGCAATGTCCTTTGAAGCTTTTACACCAATGCTGACCTTTCCCTCTTACTCTGTGTCATGTTCTTTCTGTGTCTCGTATCGTCTTTCTTGCCCTAAATATCCACAATGCCACCTAGCATGACTTTGGCTCATATTTAAATGATGCGTGGCTTCAACAAGTTCTAAAAATCCTTCTAATTCTTTTATCAGTTAGATGGCAGAAAATAACAAATGGAGTATTTCCTGCCATCTGTTGCCTTTGCTTACTCCAACTCCAAGACTAATTGCATCCCAATGATGGAAAAAGTATTCAGATCTGTTTCTTAAGTAAAATTAATCAACTACAAGTAAAAGTCCTGCATTTAAATCTTTTAGAGTAGTATCAGCGTCAAAATGTACTTAAAGTATCAAAAGTAAAAGTACTCGTTATGCATCGTTATTTCCCACTCAGATTGTTTTATATATTCCAAATATGTTATTGGATTATTAATATTGATGCATTTATGAAAGCAGTATTTTGCTGTCGTCCAGGTAGGGACGACTTAAACTGTTTTGAGGTCTAATATATAAAAATCATTTTAAATTGATTGTGTTTTTCATGTTAAATCTCAATCTGAAAAGTAACTAAAGCTAAATGTAAACGTATGTGGAATAAAAAGATAAAATGCCTCTACTATGTATTGGAGTAGAAGTATAAAGTTACATTAAATGGAAACATCCAAGAAAAGTATGCATACCTCAAAGTTGTACTAAAGTACAGTACTTGAGTAAGTAGTTACATTCCACCACTGCTGCATCCTAATTGGGATAATTTCAAACTTAAACTTAACTTTTAAAGAGAGGGATCAGTCAAGTAGCCAGGAATGATTTGGTGCTTCTTTTTTTATGGGGTTTCACTGTGTTTTATCTTTTCAGGGTTCCCGCACATACCTGAAAAACCTGGAAATTTAGGGACACGTTTTCCAGTCATGGCAACACCTGAAAATTGATTAAAACATCTAGATATCCTGGAAAATAATCTACACGGTCCTTGAAAGTGTGAACTGTATTTTATCCCCATAGTTGCTACCCTTTGTTTGAAACTCGACTGTTGGTAACGACCTGTCGCGTTTTGTGCACTCAATGCATCTACCTTTTCTTGAGTTTGTGTTTTGTATTGTTTCTTGCATATTTGTTGTTTAGTTTATGCATTCTAAAGGTCCATCTAGGGTCTGGAATTGCAAATATCTTATTTAACATGCTGTGGCGTGTGTGTGTGTGTGTGTGTGCATTGGCTCATGCTGCGTACATGTCCCTATACAAATAAACATTAAATCAGATAAATCATACATTGCTTACATCTCTGCATACATATTCTCAGTGAGACATACAAAGCACAGACAAAGAGATTCACATGCACAAATGCACAGACAGACGTACGCAGCATTAAATTGAGGCAGAGATAGTGTGAGGGGGGGGCAGGGAGGCAGAGGCTATCCAAACAGGCTGGTTAGAAGCATGTTGTCTTAATTAGGCCTGACAGCTTCCTCACAGAACATGAATAAAAGGCGTAGAGCCCCAGACCTGGACTCATGCATAATGGTTCGGTGCAAGGGGGGGAAAACTGTGGCTCACACTTCAGACACATGTAATTAATGCACAGATTAAGCACTAATAGTGAAAGGGGCTAAGAGAATGTGTGTATGCAAATGCAGCCAATCACACAGTGCAACATCTTTTGAGTAATTGTACGTAAGAAAAAGAAATCCATCCTCTATTTTCCCTATTGATTCCTTCACTTTATAAGACACGCTCTGAAAGCAACACAATATTTGCACCATTGTCCTCAACTCTTTTCAGAAGCCTTTCAGAAAAGAAGCAACTTATTTTTCTCTCTCTTGAATCACAGGCGCCACAGAGTCATGGCCTTTGATTTTCATCGCACATTATCAGGTTGGCCAGAGGGTCCTTGTGTGACTTACCTTTACTACGCTCGCTTCCTCGCTCCCGTCCTCGCTCTCAGAATAGTCATATGCTCGTTTCCAAGGCAACCAACCAGGACCTGTGTCCAGGGAGGGTTGACAGACGTTGAATGGAAGAACATGAAACAGTGGCTGCTCTCACAAAACACCAGTACCCTTTATTAAAATGTTGCAACATTACCTGTAAGCAGTGGTGAAATGTAACTGAGTACATTTACTCAAGTGCAATTTTGATGTACTTTACCTGAGCATTTCCATTTTATGTAATTATATACTTCTACTCCACTTCCATTTCAGGAAAATATTGTACTTCTTACTACTATTAGCTGCCAGGCTTAGTTACTCTTCAGGTCGAGATTTAACATGAAAACATGATAAATGTAAAGTAATTAGACATTTAAAAAATGTTTTTAACCTCACAACAGTTTATTAAAAAGTTAAACTGAGCCCTATCTTTACACAATTTAAACACTGTGCAAATAAATGCATCATTACAAATAATCTGATATTACATTTAGAATATATAAAACAATTTGAGTGGATCTGTTCTGCATAACGACTACCTATGATACTTAAAATACATTTGGATGCTGATACTTTTGTAGGTTTTGAATGCAGAGCTTTTACTTGTAGTGGAGTACATTCACACTGTGCTATTAGTACTTTTACTTAAGTAAGGGAACTGCAAACTTTTTTCTTTTTTATTCAGGATCTATTTTTAATCATGTCTAACAAAAGTGCCTGGTATAATATTTTCCCTCGCCAAATACATGAAGCAAACTAGATTTTTTCGGGATAAGCAGCAGCACCCCCGGAGGACAAGAGACTTAATTTTCTTTCCCCCTGGGTCACTACACCAAGTAAGGCCCATTATTGTAAAGAGAGAAATTAGAGGCTTACAAGAAGTGAAAAAGAAACAGAAAACTCAGTGGGCCAGCACTAAGAGAGAACACTGCTATCAGTTGTCTAATTAATCTGTTGGCTCGGTGATGTCCAGGGAGTGGAGGGAGGGACGAGGAGCTGCAGCAACAACAAGAGACGAGAAGAACAATAGAAATCTCAGTCTCACACTTCTTCACCGGGGTGTTGTATAATCTGGTTATTTTGAGCAACAGAAGGGGACAATTAATAGCAGGGCTCTCAGTGTGAAGCGCTTCAAGGGTCAGAGATTTCTAAATTATTTTGTGTCTGTTCCCAAAAGGGTGACAGCACACTTGTGACTTAAATCTACAAAGGAAAAATTGCCACTTAATATTACAGGGGCTGATGTAGACTGTCAAACAGGCAGATTAAATCTTTTAAACTGCCCCTCAAAGAAATGCTGTTACTCTCCAACAGGGGGTGCTGTTTCCTGTCTCCTCTCCGGGGTGAACTGTGATCAGGCTGCTCAATTAGTGAGAGAGAGCACCAGAGCTGGCAGCTTTGGCGCAAGTGACCCTCACAAATTTATCCCAGCATCCCAGCTGACACCAGCCCTAAAAAGATAACATGAGTCATGCCTAAATTTCTGTTCTTTTCTTCTACTCATCCCATTAAATTGGACATTATATAGGGAGAATAATGGTGCTGCTATGGTGTCAGTGCAGGTGCAGGGTTTGGTATTCGTCTAATGAGCGAAGCCTCTTTTTAGTTTTCCTAAAATGGCTGCAGACTAGAATGGAAAGCTCAGTGCTCAATTATTTAGACGCATAAAACATAATGTGCTATAAAGACCAAAACTCAAAAAGGAATTTTCTCACACAAGGAAAAGTATCAGAAACAGTGACATTTGGTGCTGTGTTATGAGGGCAGCATTACTCACTTAAATTCAAGTGCTGGCTGAATCTCTTATGTGAAGCATCTTCCTGTTTTAAAGATAATAATCACTTAAAAATAATTCATATGTTTATGTCCCCTCTAATGTCTGACCTTGACTATACTGTCTTGTCACTAGAGATTTTACTATGGTCTAATGAAGGGGAGATGTCTGTGCACTTTCCTAAAATTTGGGATTAGATGTACAGAGCGGGCAAATTATATTAGGTATGTCACAACTTTGAAAAGCCAATTAAAAAGCTGCAGAAGAGACCTGAAACCTCGAGCACAGAGCGGACCTGTCAGTGCAGAGAGCTAAAACACAGTTTAACATCGTAGCAGATATTATTGCATGTTTCACAACCAAAGATGCTTACTACACTTACCATTCTGATAATTGTGCTAGTAGCTGATTTTGGTGCAAAACATCTGAGTCTGGGGGGTCGAGCATGTACGGCTGATTCTCTTTGATGGTTACTCTAATGTACTGTGATCAGACATCGCAGATTCAAACGGGTCTGGATAAATACCTGTAAAACACTTAAATGTAAAAAAATTTAACATTCACTACCTAATTGTACTGATTTTCACCACAATCAAAACAATAATTATAATATAAGACTGGTTTTCGAGGTTACCTTAAAGAATCCACTGCAGGTATGTTGTCAAAGTGGTTGATAGCCTATCATAAGTTGTGTTTCCATCAACACATTTCTATGCACATTTTGAAGATTCAACCATTCAACCAAGATTCAAACCATTAATTCTATAAAACTTTTAAAAAGTTTTTACGCTCGCTTGGGGTAGCTTTTGTCTTTTTCGGAAAGTGGTTAAACGGGACATGGAAACAATTTTTCCACACAAGTTCTGACGTAGCGAACATTTAACAAACATGACTGATCAGCTGTTTCCGTTCTGACGGTCAAGTCAAGCTGCCATGAAAGAACAATTATAAGTTGCCCAATTTAATCTAATTCCTGAAGACTTCTCTCCATTTTCTCTCGTGGGTGACCAAAGTTGTCTGATAAGCTGCCTTTTTTTGTTGTTGTTTTTTTCTCTCGCACAATCTCTTCTTCTTCTACTGCTACTGACAGATTAGCCTACAGTAATAAATTACACTGCCATCATTTGACCAAAGTACGTTTATGCAGTTTTGTTAATTTGCTTTAAACCAGTTGATGGAAATGTCCCTAATTCCCATTTTCTGTATTGTGACATTTCAAAATTTCACATCAGCTTTAATGGAAGCGTGGCTATAGGCTAAGATGTCACACTTAAGAGAAAGTCAGTCATTTCTATAAAACTCCAGGAGGTTTTCCTTCATAAAGTAGCCAGCTAAGAAAATGCTGCGTTCATGGCATCCATGGTGTTGAAAGGAACACTTGGTAGGTGAGTAAGTGCTAAGGTCCTGATTAAAAAACTCCCCTATGGTGCTTGTGCATGTGCATACACATGCAACGCATTTAAGAGTCACAGTTTGGGATTTTGGAAATATGGTCACCCTACTTGGCTTCCGGCTTGCACTGCTTTTTTCGCCTGTCACCTTAACACGAGCAGCGGTGGTGGACAGATTGAACATTTCTCAAAGAGGGAGAAAGAGATGTGCCTCAAGCCTCTTTTCATTTTATGTGGGAAAACCATGTTAAACAAAATATTAATCACAGCAGAGTATTTCAAAAACATGCCTGCAGGGTGACTTTAAGGACAACCAGGGAAGCCCGTCGGATCTACACTTAGTGAGGTCAAACCTGGCGCAGTTCAGTCTGTGATTAATGAGAGAGAGAGAGGGGGAGATGCTGGCGGCTCATTTGCTCTGCCGTTGTTGAACGACGGCTGATAGCTGATATCCAATCAGATTCAATTTGTGGGGGATGTTTTCATTATGCCTGCAACATCAGTCAATATGTCTGGCCCGGCTCCGGGAGGAAAGACGTTTGGTGCAGACTCAGGTTCAGCTTTCACTCTTCCAAACCCAGGAGCGTTTAACGTGAAGACGACCCACAGAACTGACCAGGAGTCAGTGCAAACGCTTGCTGAGACAGAGATCCTCTTACAGATCTCTAAAGAAAACTTTCCCCCGGTTTATGGGTCGTAATAATTACTGAAGCAATTACATTGTCTCACCAATTAATTGGATTCAGATTCATTTGAATGCCAAGTTATATTTACTTCCACTCAAACAAATGATACAATGCAGCCACTGTGAAGTGAGAGGGGCGAAATGATCAAGCACAGATGGACGAACCAAGTCTCGGTCAAGTCTCGGTTCATGGTTTTCTTCTTTTCATCCAAATTAAAACGCAAAAAGTTCTGATTAAGTGATGCTGCACCTTGACTTTGCCATCAATAAATAAAAACCAAATAGGAAAGATCAAAATTGTGAGCGAGAAAAAGAAGCTGCTGTAAAAAGGCGTTGTGTTCTCAAATTCAGGTCTTGTACGGTAGATTAGGAAGTCAGAGTCCTTCAGTTTTCTTAGAGTAACCCTGCATTTCCCTGTGATGAAGTCTTAAAGATCTGAAGAGCATCAAGAGACATATCTAAGAGAAGTGCCTTCAGTTTTTATTCATGTTCCTTCCCCTTTCTTTTTCAAGTGATCTGCAGCTTCAGAGAGAGGAGGGTGAGAGACAGAGAGAGAGAAGGAGGGAGAGGGAGAAAGAGAAGTGTTTTCCAATAGAAATGAGGCGAGTCGAAGTGGAGTCTTCAGTCGGGCTGAGGCTGTCACCGCTCAGTTCAAAACATTCTGCCATGCAAAACAGCCAAAAAAGCCCCCCGAAACCTGTTATATGACTTCTCTTTGAACATCAGGGAAACTCATTCACAAGCAGGTCAGACTGTTTCCAACTTTGAGAAATATTAAAAATTCCTGCTCAAAGAATCAGTTAACGGTTGTTAAATTTCTGCTTTTAAATAATAAAATTACTTTTATTTGCTGGTCCAAGATTTTGTTTGGGGGTTTTATTTCTCTTTGTCAATGAAAATCATTGTCTTGCTTATTGGCAAGCAACGAGGAGTGAATTTGTCATAACCGCAAGCATGCACTGCAAACACACACACACACACACACACACACACACACACACACACACACACACATGGTTCTCATATTCTGGAGGACAGCTGCAGGGGTGTGGAAGCCTTGGGAAAATGGATCATGGAATCGGGCCAATCAACTTCCTCCATAGCCGGCACCTGTTTGTCTGTATCTGCTGCTGACAATTTCACAATAGAAAGTGATTATGAAAATATACAGAGATTAATACAAATTTTCTGTAAGTAAACACAATAGATTACTGTCACAAACATGCCTTTCTTCATGTTTTTTTATTTATTTAAATCACGCCATACAGTAAGTATGTATGATTTTCTGCTTGCATGTTTGTCACTGAGGTTTATTCAACAGAGATTATGCAAATTTGAGTCTATTACACATCCTGCCCTAATTCACTAAACCCTGTTATAATTAAGACACACATCCTCCACGGAGAAAACCACACACACACACACACACACACACACACACACACACACACACACACACACACACACACACACACACACACAAACACACACACACACACACACACATACACACCACAATATAAAGTGTTACCTTGAAATATTCCCTCGACCAAAAAGAGAGACGAAGAGATGCAGAGATGATGACAGTAATACGCCTTGATGTTTTTTGTCACTCACAAAGGCTGAAGAATGTGTGTGTGTGTGAGTGTGTGTGTGCACATGTGTAAGTGTGTGTCATGAGAGAGGCTGTGCACGTGTGTGCATGCGTGTAAGAGCCGAGGGGGGGGTAGACGATCTTCTCTGAAGCGGCCCAGGCAGGCATCAACACTCAATCATCCCAGATCTGCCAGACGACACCAGCAGAGAAAACACATTACCCGTGTCGTGTCGCCTCGTCTTCTTCTGTTGTCTTCTCTTTATTATATTTAGGGCTGCCTTGCCTCAGGGTCAGGTGACAATCTGCATTCTCTTTCTACAAGTTTTCTCAAAACTGTCTGGAGTTTTTTTTTATTTTTATTTTCTTGTATTTCATTTTTCACCGTTCTTTTTTTTTTTTTCTACCTCTCTGTTAAAGGGGATCTGTTGATGGTTTTTAATCCCTACATGAGTCCCTTTGCAGATGACTCTGCTGGCATGGTGTCAGAAAGAAACTAACAGAGAGCAGCGCTATGCATTAGACAAAAGATGAATACCCTCAGAAGGGAGGGAGGGAATAGAGAGAAGAGGCAAAGAGCCCATTTGAAGTGCCTGTCTAAGTTTTAGTAAAAAATGAGTTCTTTTTAACGGCATATAAATATATAAATGAAACACTTAAAGACATTATCAGGCACTTTCATTCCCCCTGCCTTTTGTGTGCTGGTTGACGTGGGAAACAGAAGGGAAGTAAACACATCTGCATATCTGAGTCATTGGTTCCAAGGGAGCTGTTATGGGCTGTCTCTGCAAATCTCTTCTCTGTGTTGCTTACAGCCCACCAGCAACAAAATCAACCCCCTGCACTGCTGATGCCGGGTCAGATACTTCAGCAGCCTTCTTACTGATAAGCATAGATTTGAGTGTGGAAAATCTGATTTCAAATGGCTGTGTGCTCCCTTTCAGTTGATCTTTTCTCAGGTTTGCACACGTGTACCAGCGGTCCACAGCGGAGGAAGGCGTGGCATGTGTCGCTGCTGTTTAGCGTCCAATTGACGGTAACTTGGCACAGTTGGTGTAACAGAGTGGGCCAAGACCGGTCAGGCCCTCTGTCTCCACGGTAGACATCACCTGGACAAGAAAGCATGCCAAGCCTGTGGCCACATCCGAGGGATCAGAGCAACGGCATCAACTGGCAGCAAGTACGAGGCTGGGGACGTTTTTTCTATCCACCTGCTTCATTGCATGCTCTTATAAACAAAAATATATGCTTAAAGGGATAGTTTGTTTGTTTTTTTAAAGTGCGGTTGTATGAGATACTTGTCCATCGTCAGTGTATTACCTACAGCAGATGGCGCTCAGCACATCTCCAGTTTGGAGAAACAGGCAGGAGTATCGGCATGGAAGCAAAACGATGCTGTGCTGTGGATGGGGGCAGCAGCTAAATGTATGTTACGCTCCTAAAAAATGACCCAATAAATGTAATAATCAGTAACAGTTCAAGTGGAAGCAATTTTTTTCTTTTGTGAGTGTGGGTCTTAATATCATACTTGAAAACATATATTTTTTTATTTTACTGAGAAAAAAAATCTATTTAAAAGAACACAAAAATGTTTGTTTACTGGCAGGATTACTCACCAAACTGAATTTGTCAGTTTTATACATACAGCTGAGATATACATATATTCTCTGTTGTAATTCAGTATAATGATAATAATAATTATTATTGTTAATAATAATAATAATAATAATAATAATTTAAACAACCAAAAATTAATACATTTAAAAAGTATATGTTCAATTAATAATTATATTATTTTCACATTATGTTTGGCCTAAGACAGCCCTTTCCAACAGGGAACTGAATCGCTATGCTCTTCAAAGCCACCAGACTTCTTTCACAAATTTGTAGAATTGGTCAACTGCTGCCCCGTTAGTTTGTCTGTGTTATTTTGTGACTTTGGTGAATCAGAACTTAACCTTTATAATATCAGAGTCACATAATAACTCAAACAACCTGACTGACCAGTAGACCAGCAACTCCTGTTCTACGAGGTAAAATAACAATATAATAATACTATACAATCGGCCTAACTCTTTAAGATTACAGCCCACAACGTAGAGCGTCGTTTTTCCCAGTTTACCTCTTTCATCTCTTTCATTCTAATATTGGAATAGGTACCTGTGAATGCGATCCACCAGGGGGCGCCAGGGGAGGAGAGGTTTCAGCCAACTGCAGGGAAGATGATAAGAAGAAGAATGTGCTTTTTAAAAGAAAAAATACAATTATTTTTATTGCGAATATTATTATTGTTGTTGTTATGTGTATTTAAAAAAAAAAATAATGTATAACAATACATATGTTACCTGCTAACCTGGCTCATGGTTAATCCTAATATGCTAAAGCTAGCAAGCCCGTAGCTGAATGCCTCCCCCTTCCTGTTGCATGAAATGTGAATAGGGATACTAACTCCCCTGAAGCCTTACATTTTTGGGTCTCGACTAGCTCTCTCTGCTAAACTCCTCTCAGGCGCAGTCATTTGGGAACCCCTGACCTACAGGTTAATTCCTGTTCCCAGTTCACATCTCGTCCTACATGCATGTATTGTTAAATACCGTACTGTTGCACCATTTAGTGCAAAAATAAACATTCCTCTGTTCAAAAAAATAAAAATACAAACAGAAAAAACCTACCCTCTGATTGATGACTACCAGCGCTGTTCAAAACAAGATGTCAGAGGAAGTGAAAGCACTTTACGTGTTTCTATGTTCATGGCTGAATTTCTTCTAACCTTGAGATCCTTTCTCATATCTCTAGAACACTGTTTTTGTATGTGTGTGTGTGTGTGTGTGTGTGTGTGTGTGTGTGTATTCCTTCTGGTCAGTGAGAGGACTCTTTCAGTATGGCTGTCACCCCCAGGACCAGGCTCATACAACAGGAATAATGAGCAACTATTCTGTTCTGTCGCAGCGAACCAAACAAGGTTTACAAAGGAGAAGGACTCCGGGGGTCAAGGCTCAGCGCTGGCTTTCTCTCTCCCTATCTCACATAAGCCACACACACAGACGCACACTTCTTTATGACTTCCATTTTTTTCCTTATGTCCCCAGTGTGTAGGGGTCACCATGGTAACCTTGTGTTCTGCAGCAAAAGGCTGGGATGTTGTGATGGGGTCTCGACCAAAGTTTATTGATCCACAAGATTTGGTGCCTGTTTCAAAGAAAAATCTTGCTCTGCGTTGTTGAGACTCGCAATCGATAAGAAGAAATCCCTGGAAACAAACTTGATGAATTTATACTCTTGAGATATTTACAGTTTATGGGCTGTGTTTATGTGTTATTTCTAGCCTGTTTTGTGTTCCAGTAGATCATACTGAGTCTTTTTGGTTATGCCTCTGTTTACTGGGTGTGTACATGTGTGTGTGTGTGTGTGTGTGTGTGTGTGTGTGTGTGTGTGTGTGTGTGTGTGTGTTCCATGGGTACTTCCTGTGGTTATGTCTATGCAGCAGAGATGATTCATGACTTTCGATGTTGTTTGAGAGAGAAAATTCACACTATAAATTTGTCTTTTTCCAACACTATGTCACACACACACACACACACACACACACACACACACACTCTGGCGCAGTTACGTTACAGTGTTCCAACTCCCACACAAATAGACAAAAATGAGTGCATCTCCGTTTATGCTTTTTGGGGTAACTGACACAAATGAACCAAATATATCTTTAACATGCACTCGCTTCTCACTTCCTCTGACTAGCAGCTCATGATTGTTGTTATAAATATCATAATCACATAACAGTAGGCAAGATTTACTCAGTGGTGTCTTATAAATTCATTCACATAAATAAGCAGTTTATGTAACAGATTACTTTAAGAAATCTGTCTCTTAATGCGATGCTCTGCTGTGCTTTATCAGGAAACGCTGCAGCACATTTGTGACTACAGTACAAAGGATAAAGTCCTTTTTTCTGTGTTCTGCTGCTCACCGTGTGCTTAGCGGAGGTCACAGTAAACAATAGCCCGCAGGAAATGAGAGCAGCTACAAAAGGACGAGAGCTGGAGGATATAAAAGGATATATGAGTGTGTGCATGCTTGTTGAAATCGATTTGGGTGTCGAACATTTTGTGCAACAAAGCACAGAAATAATTCCCGTTAGTCAAAGACGCAGCAATAATAATAGCAGCAGTATTCAGTCTGTTGCTCACCTTATCACCACAGCCTATGGTGTTATCTGAAAGGGGAAAGTCCGCACAGGAAACTTCACAGTTCACTTACAGTATCCAGTTACAGTTCAGTCAACAATTTTTCCTTTTTCAAATGAAGCCACAACTTCCTCATTGCTGATTTTCCACGCCTCTCTGTTGCTCTCTTTCTCTTTTTTCCGAGTGTCGCGTCACTGGGTTGTGGTTTTCTCACTACTCACAGTGCACAGGAAGTGTGTTGTGGCAAAACAGGTCCCTGTCACTGTTTCCACTCCTCACTGAGGACCACAGAGCTAAAATTAACACCAATAACAAGATCACAGGTGCCCAAAATACTCACTTCCACATACATGGAGGTTTAATTTAACTACACCGAGCTATTTATACTTAACCATGTTAATATACTTATGTCTGGGCTGAGGTTAAGTTTACTGTGTGACGCAGTCTGCCACAAGGGAAACAAACCAATCCACTTAGCAAGCCTTGGGGTTAGAGAGGAGCTAGTCGAGTCAGGACAGTTAGCTGCTAAAGCTTAACTGCCCATGATGATCACATGAAGTCTGGTCAGAAAATAGTTGCATTGGTGTCGACATGCGTGCCAATCTGACACCTGACTGAGTGCGAGTGCATAGTTTTGACGCAGATGTGGTCGTCATCGATTAGTTTATTGGATTAGTCTTTTACTTCAGCGAAGAGTTTCCAACTGATTGTGTTGCACAAAACACTTGTGCATCATTACAGAGGTCACCTCAGTTCTCCGTCAAATTTAAGGAACTGAAACCTCAAAACCTGTAAGAGTGGTGTCACATATCGGTGTAAAAATAGAATCTGATCAGCTATTTCAGTCACATGTAATGGTTCATTGCTTTCATACCACAGAAAAAGGAAAGGGGAAGAAGATATTTGCTTTTGACAGTGAATGGAAAATGCAAAAATGAAAGAGGAATGGAAAAAGAAATATGTGGAAGAAATAATATCCAACACGCTTGGTAGAGTCCACGGATCAATCACATGGAGAGGAGACATGAGTGAAGCTCTGTAACATTGTTCAGATCAAGCCCGGGAATATATCTGTAAAGGACCGGCAGTATCAATATCAGCCCCTTTATCTGTAGCAGCTCCTCTCTCCACTCTGTCTTTGTGTCGAGGGTATTGTGAGGTCTCGGCTGAACCCACCTCTGTGTGCTGCCAACGTATGCTCAATATCAGTGCAGTCGAGATGGGTGTGTGTGTGTGTGTGTGTGTGGGGGGGGGGGGGGGGGGGGGGGGGGGGGTTTGAGAAAGAGGCCGGTGGACTTGGACTGCAGCCAGAGCCCGAGTGGGTTTAACTCTGGCTAAAGTTACGCACTGCTCACTGTGACTGGCTCCACTAACTCAGTCTGGCTGGGAGCAGAAGCCAACAGCGGGACAATTACCCTGCGCACTGCCGAGTCACGTTGGCCAAAGTCTGGTCTGTGGCCATGTGGGTGTAAGTTCAGCCACACACACACACAGACATATACACTCTCCACAGATTCGCTGATTAGTAAAAATCTGAAAATCTGTTTTAACCCCTTAATCTTTTCACACTTTGTTCCCCCTTAGGTTAATTTAAAATGGGAATAATCTTCTTATTCTACACTGTGACAATCAGCCACAGATACAGTGACATGAAACGTTTTTGGCAGTGTTAGCGTCTGTGTGAGCCCAGGTTGTAGAAATGGTATAATGAGTGTCACAGTCTGCAATGAGAGTCTATATATTAACATCCATAGGTTAATATGTCACATTCTATGTCACCTACATAACTACGTCCAGTAGATTGTTATTGTTATTATCCTTATGGAAACTACAGTTATATTCAGAAACAGTTGGGTTTGTTTTTTTAAAACCCTAAGCTTATTTTTTTCCCCTAACCTTAACAAAGTACTTTTGGTGCCTAAACATAACAAAGTAGTTTTCTGTTTGAATTCACAATATGAACCATGTGTTTAAAACTGCAACCCAGTGTGTCACGAGCAGAGGTGGAAGAAGTATTCAGATCCCTAAGTAAAAGTACCAATACCATTCTGTGGAATCCCTACATACAAAACTTTACTTAAGTAAAAGTACAAAGTATCAGCATCAAAATCTACTTAAACTATCAAAAGTAAAAGTACTTGTTATGCAGAATGTGATGAAAGAAATGAAAGAAAGTAGCTAAAGCTGCTAGTGGAGTAAAAAGTACAGTATTTGCATCTAAAAGCAATATAAATGGAAATACGCAAGTACAGTACAAGTACCTCAAAATTGCACTTAAGTACAGTACCTGAGTAAACGTACTTAGTTATATTTTACCTTTTTTTTTTATTGGTTGCGAGAAGGGGGTGAGAACGGGTTGCAGCAGTTCAGAAACCTATGTGGTTTTATCAGGAACCTACAATACCAACATTTATTCTGCCGACTGGGTTGGTGACCTCATGTACATTGTAGATTCATTGAAACTTTACAATGTGAAATATTCCAACATTTCTGTCCTGCATGATTAAATTAATTTAAATATAAATATATTCCCAGAATTCAGCCCGACATACATGATATCTTTGCTTACTTTGGGATCTTCGAGAGAATCTAAAAAAAGTTTTTGGTGTTTGAATAATGTTTGGCTACACAACACACATTTGAAAAAGTTAAGCTTCATTTAAACAGGAAGTTTCATTGAGATCATGATCTCTTTCATATGAGAGACCTGGGAACAAAATAAGAGGCAGCAAAGCGTCCGTCTCTTTTTCTCTCTGTAACTCCCTCCCTCCTACTCATTCCCGCTCATTTATTCCCAGCTCCATCTCTCTCTCCATCCCTAACACATACCATCCCTGTCCTCCTGCTGGTGTGTGTCTTTAGATAGGCTGATGTAAGGTAGATGTTGTGGGGCTTTGGAGAAAGCAGATTAGCTCTTGTTGTCACTGGTAGAAAACGAGCCAAAGGGCCTTCTATAAATAGGCAGATTTAGTCCACCCCACTACTCAGAGCTCGGCAGGAGATCAGACTCAACTTTAAGGCCAGGGTCAGTGTGTTACTATGGCGACACAGCCACAGCAGTGTGTGTGTCAGGGGGTGAGGGTGTACATGAGATCATGTGTGTGTGTGTGTGTGTGTGTGTGTGTGTACGTGCCCCCCTCCCTGTTCTCCGGCAGCAGCGGCGGCAGCAGCAGCAGTCAGTCTCCCAGCCCCTGTTGAGAGAGAGCATGTTGGGTAACAGCAGTCTGGAGTTCCCCTGGACTCACTCCAGACCTCCTCTCCCTTCCCTCCTGCCTCTCTCCCACAGTCTTCCCCTCCTTCCCCCCTCTCACCCACCCGCTTCCCTTCTCCCCGCCGGCTTTTTCACCGAGGAGAGATATGCTTTTATGCATGTGTGTGTGTGTGGACACGCTCGGCCATTCCTAACAGCCCATACAGTACAACCGCTGGTTTATTTGTCCTGTTCACAGCGGGTCGTCTCTTTTTGACATTTTCAGTGTTTTTCACACCGCCCTTCCTCTAAACACTGCTGTTGAACCGTCTTTCCATTAATCCCTGTAGGCTCAATCCCACTATTAATCCATTACGTAGAAGTGATCTGGAGTCAGTGTCAGCTTCTCATCACATCTGCTCTGACTCATTTTCTCTAGTTCCTCATTCTGAAAATGAGAAATGAGCCTGCTTTCAAAACAATTTGTGCCTATTTGTGGCTCTGGCCAAGCCCAGTCAGAACACCATCATCAACATAATCGTCATCATCATAGCAACAAATGTTGTGCAATGTGTGATGAAACACCTCAGCTCAAAGTGTGTATCTCCTGGGGGGATTGTTCAGGTGGGCAGACATTCAAAAAACCTCTTCAAAGAGACTTACAGTAACTAACATGATTCAAGTACTGAGAGGGAAGTTACCTGTTTGTCATCCGAGTTGATTCAAAGTTAAACTCTCAGTATTCAACATATACATTTATGGTCAGATCCAAATTTAGCTCTATTTTTTGCTGATTTTTCTCTCTAAAATGCTGAAGCATGAATCCTCTAACCGCCAGATCCCAAACACAGAACAGTCAGAGATGAGTGTGACGTCAGATGTTGAGAAAAAGTAGGTGTATGAACGTGAAACATGTCAACATGGCAGCACAATTACGGCGAGGGCCTGTTTTAGCATGTTTACCTGCACCCACTCCATTCAGAGTTTGGCCTCGGTGCCAGAGGAACAAGCTGCCGCACGCTTCTGCCACAATAGCACACAACAGTAACTCACCCTGCTCTGCACCCAGAGCTGACAAAGCACAGCGTCACAGTTTCCGAAACCTCTCCTTCCACTTTTGCATCACCTTGCATGCAAAAAAAAACAGAAATGCAAGTGTATCCGTGTGAACTGGCGGTTTATACACATGCCGGATCTCTGAAGGCAGAATGAGTTTTAAAGCTACAGACAGTCAGCGTTTAGAAGGCTACTTTTAAAATGTGATAGATTTAAAATGTGATAGATTACAGATTCCCTGTGTTAATGTATCATGTAACTTTTTAAAAATATTTCATGTAACTTATAACATTTGATTACTTTTCTGTTTAACCTGGGCAAAAAATATCCAAACTCCTCAAAGAAAGTGCCCACTGGTGAACAAGCTTCATGCTGTATAGTAAAGCCATTTTCTCATTTTCAAAAGGAGAATATTATTGAATTTCCAGCACTGAAAGGTGATTTTTTTTTTTTGGACAGCATGGCCACTCATCTAAAAATGGCAGACTCAGGTTGCTTGGAGCAAATGTGATTTGGTTTGATTGGTGGATGAGAATCGGTGCAAAATTCAAAATCGAACAACAATCAAAAAAATGTTCAAAGTATGAGCGCATACCTCAAAATGAATGGAACCATCTGGTACAGACAGATCCTTATAATCTGTCCCTTCCATAATACTGTTGCACTTGAATTTGTCCCAGCTGCCTTGCTGACCCATGTTGTCGACAAATATGCCAAAAATATGCATTCCTACATGGTGATAAGATGCAAAGCAACAAAATGAATGTTGTATTCTATATTGAAGCGTTTCACCAAAAATAATTCTGCTGTAACTATAAAAAAAAAAACATTTTTATGAGTAACTTTAATTATTAGCATTGTTTCTCCAGTAATAAATAGCTAACATTTATTTAGTAATTTAACCATGTAACACTGTTAAATGTAGCTAGTAAAAGTACATTCAAGCACTGTACAGAGTGTATGGTATGGCTAACATGCATATTCTCTTTGAGTTCCTAATTCCACTTACTAAAAATGTACACAAGTGAAACTGAATCAATTGGCAGCTATTTAGAAGAAGTGCAAGAAACAAGAGGCGGATATAAGAATTAACTGAGCAAATGTCTAGCAACTGCTGACGTCAGCAAAGTCTAGCCCAAAAATATTTATATGTCATTATAAAGTTTCCAAAAAAAACCTTTATTTGCGGTTATTTAAGACAGCCAACTAAGAGAAAAGCAGAAGATGAAGACAGTGTGTTTGCAGCCCCTCTGATTAAGTAGATAAGTGACTTAAATTGGATGAGTTTATTTGTCTGGCTGGCCTTAAACAAGACCACAGAGTCTGGGACGTCTGAGCCAAAGCCACTGAATGAGAACGAAACACAGACAGCTTCCTCTTTCCATCCATCAGCCACTCTTTGTCTCTGTGTCTTTTTTCTTCCTTTCACTCTATCGTTTTTCTCCGACTCAGCCTGGTGATATCACGGAGCAACGGATGTGATGTCACTTCCTGTTTGGTTTTCAGTCGTGCTGCCAGCGGCTACAGAAGTAGCAGCTTGCTGACAGCTGTGAGCGGAGCTGGAAACATGCAAATAAACGGGGTCAAAGGTTATAGAGTGTGCTGATTGTAAGTGTTTGTAAGCCCTCACAGCTGCTTTTTAAAGCCACATTAGAGTCGCCGAATATTTTTTCTTTGTTGTTTGGTATGTGGCTCACCTTCGGTTGTGAGTGCACCGCTCTTATACACGTGTCAACTTATCCAACAAGGAGTTTCTGCTTCACACAACAAGCAAGGCCACATAGCTGGAGGACAATACTCTTATTTACTGTATATTTTTATATATATCCTGTATTATCTATTCTGCCAAAGAAGAGCTGCAGCGAAAAAATTGCAACTGCTTTTCCTCATCATGTGTCGCTAGTTGAGAGTCTCCTGGTGACAGACAGGCTGTGACACCCAGCCCTGGTAATAGAAGGCAATTATAAGCCCTGGCGAGAGCTGTGGCAATGGGGAAAACTTTTATACAGCCCCCCTCCTGGGGCGCTGACATGCAGACACACTGAAATTAATTGCTACAAAACATCAGGCGAGCTTGACGCACACATGCGCATAGTCAAACTCCTGGAAAGGAGAAGAATGAAACAATACACATCATGCGATGCTGCATTGATGCTCGTGAGGAGGAAGAAGAAGAAGAAAGAAAAGGCAGCAAAGAGAAGCAGCGAAAAAACAAGTAGATCTCTTCCAACAAATCATGTTTTCATCTAAATAAAGAAGCCAAAGACAATAGACTTGGGTACCTTGGAGACCAGGAGGACTATTTCTCCATGGCAACCAGTGTGGTGTGTGACAATGCCGCAGTGCGAGGGTTTGAACTGCTAAAGCTGTCTGGGAATGCAGAGATAGATGAGGAGAGAGAGAGACCCATGGAGGGCTGTATGTGTGCTCGTAATGAGAACACACACTGTCACAATCCCACTGCGAGAAAAATGGAAGTTCATGACTTTCCAACTCAACGTTATTCTCTTTCTTTGACTCTTTAAGTCAATACAGAGAGAAAACCTGCTCCTAACTAAATTATGACACTAAGCCTGTTTATGTTTCCGACAGTGCATATCCAAATATTCTCACACGTAAACATTTCTCCTGTGTTGCTATGGAGTTGTTCCCCTGTTTGGCTGTTAGAAAAAAGCAGCACCATGTGGCCTTCATAGGAGATTTATTTTAATTGTGTGGTGTATTGCGGCCAAGAGTGTCAGGCTATATGCTGGGTGTGTGCCGTCAGCACACTTGTGGATACATGTACTCGCGTCGGCCCTTGGACATGATCATGTGTGGGAGTTTGTGTTCAATACGCCATGTGCACGCTGTGTTTGGATAGCAAGACAAACACAAATAATGGAGCACGTTGGTGTGTGTTTTTGTATCAACCTGTGGGTGTGTTCTTATTGAAAAGTGGGCGATAAAGATAATATAAAAGCTTTTAACTTCCTGTTTGATCAGTCCTCCTCGCACATGTCCGGGATTTAATTGAGATTCTTCTGTAATCTCGACTTTGGCAGCTTTTTTTAGGCTACTGGATGTCTCTCACAAACTGTAAACTACTGCAAGTCTCAACGCTGTCCTCACCCATTTCTCCTTGTCAGCATCACCCGACAACTATCAACATGCAATCTCCTTTGTGTGTCTTTATTTTTATTTGCAGTGCGCTTTATAGAAATTCATTACGCTGTCTGCCGCCAGCGTAGGCAGAAAAATATTCCCTCGGCTCAGCTGAACTCTCACCCTCCTTTAATGTAAACACTGCTCCTCAGTCACGTTTCTCCCATTAAGGTAAATGCCTGCATTATGTATGAATCTAGTCTCCTTAATCCAGTTGCACAATTAACCTGCACACCCAGTCCTTTCCAAGTCCTGAAGAGAGAGAAAGAGAGACAACTCTCTGACCCTGGTCATTTATAAAATATAATTTAAATTTAAAGCATTAGAGAAAATTAGATTACTCATAATTACTTATCACTTTAGATGCTTTACCGTGTGGCTGCTGCAGAGTTTACAGAATCTGTAGCCGGATCTTCTGTCCAAGTGACCGAAAGTGACATTTGGCCCCCAAGCCTGAACTCTTTAAAAACCCATTGTCCCATAAGGCAAATGCTTCTGACAGTTATTCATTTATTCATTCCTCCCTCCTTCCATTCCTTGTTTTTTTTTGTCTCTTTTCCTCAGAAGCATACAACGGGTGTTACTGTTGTTTGTCGTCTTGTCTGTCTGCCTCGTCAGCCGTCATGCCTGTTGACGTGTGGCACTCGGAGTTAAATGATTATCGTATGATTGTAAAGGGTTGCGGGGCTTTCTGATGGAGACCTGTCTCCTCAGCCCTGTAGGCTATCCCACGTCGGCAGTCTCCAGCTGGGGTGGAGGGGAGGGTTGGAGGGTGGTGGGAGAGGAGGGGGAGTAGGGAGAGGGGCTTACCTGAATCAACCTGTCGTACCTGCCCTGAGGCCCACCTGTCAACAACCCGGCGACAGTCGCTTTCTCTTTCGCTCTCTGTCTCAGTCACTTTCTGGCTCTACCTTTCCATCACTTCCTCTGCCTCTGTATCTCTCCCCACCCATTTATCTCTCTGCCTCTCACCCTCTCTACTCCTTCACTTTACTTCAGCTCAGACACTACAAAACAAATAACTCTCACCTGAGCAGATGTGCCTCTCACCGACTGTCATTTTCACTTCACAGCAAGTTATTGGGAAAAGCTTTGGCCATTGGACCCAAGGAGCCTATTTGTCTTGGCAACTTCGGATCTGACTCAAAACTCAAATAAACTCTGGAGAACAACTTAAAGCTTTGTGTGTGTGTGTGTGTGTGTGTGTGTGTGTATGTGTGTGTGTGTGTGTGTGTGTGTGTGTGTGTGTGTTTGTATAACACCAGGTTTAGACAGGTCATCCTCTGAGAGACAGGGTGATTTCAGGGTAAGTTTACCAAATTTTCAGTAGCTCAGCCTTTGTGTTTATAGCTTTTGGTTCAGAAAGGAAAAGATAAAAACCAAACTATCTCCCCTTTCTTGCCATTCTCTAAGAAAGCGTCAAGGGCCAAGGAGTGATGGCGTGACTGTCTGATGCAATAATAAACCCACGCTGCATAAAGCTCCTCCACATAAACAGATGTGGACTGGCAGAGGTCCACGTGACTGTGGACTAAAGCAAAGTTTAAATTCCCCGACAAAAAAATCTGAAGACCGTATTAGAATAAAAACAGGTCTGTGAGTTTTGGATGTTTTCTGTCTGCTCCGGGTACGTATGCACATGAGTCACACCCAAACGTGTTCGCTAAAGACAACAAACCAGTTGCTGCTCAGTCTGGACGCTGAGGCCACATCTTTCTGCCTCCCTCGCTCCTCGTCTCTTCCTGTCTGTCTCTCGGTCCACATGAAGACGTCAGCAGAGTGGAGAGCAGTTGGTCTTAGTCAGCTCAGTCAATCAGCCAATAAGGAGCTTTGTCCCGGTGCAACAGGGCGCAACAATCAGGCAGCTTTGTAGTAAACTTAGAATGAATCTAGTCAGGTCTGCGGCGAAAAGATTCTTACAGCTGAGGGTTTAAGTAAAAGTACCAACACCACAGTGTCAAATATATACATTATAATTATTCAAAATCTAACTTAAGCAACAGGACAAAAGTTTATCATTTCTCAAAGCATATAAAACAAAAGAAAGGAGAACTATAGCTTCAGTGATTATTGAGTTGATCTGTTAAGCTAACGGGCTGGCTTTGAATTAAATGTAAACTTACTTATTGATTAATTATACATACATAGTATATGCAATATAAAACAAATTACCCCCAATTCCAGTGTGTTGTTATGTAAATAAATAAGTTAATAAAAAAAATAACATTTAATAAAGAATTTAATTTACTGAGACTTTCAAACTTAATAAAACAAAACAAAAAAGTAAAAAAATAAAGAAAAATACTGTTAATACTCTTTGAAGCATAATGGATGTTTTATGTTTGTTTTGTTTTTATAGTTTTATATTGTTTAATTGTATTTGCTCTTATTCTACTTGTTTTAATTAGAATAATTATTTTAAAACTCATATGCCTGTGTTTGTGTAAAATTATGTTGAGTACATGTCTGCAATGTTTGTATATTTGATTGCTTGTTCAAAAAAGACTCATCCACTGGCTCTCATACACCAAACAAAAACTTTAAAATGACTGTAACTGAATATATGATACACACAGCTGACCTACATCAGTTCTGTCAACATGTTGAGGTCGTGCCGACCACAGATGATGGTATACACAGCTCAGACAAACACCGAAAAGTGTTTTATAATAACCTTTAAATGTTACTGTGCCAACTACATGGTGCAGGGAAGCCCCCTCTGTCAGCCTGCTACCGGTGACTCATCGGGAGCTGAAAGGTCAGAGGTCAGATCCTTTGTCACAAGCATCAAACAAACAGGCTGAGGGCACAGTGACTCACACATCCCCTGGGACGTGGCGGGGTGGGCTTTGTGCTGTGTTTGGTAATTGTCTCTCTGTCACCTACCACCTTCGGGAGGCAACAACAGGCAGATAAGCAGATCGAGTGGCTATTCGATGCCGGGGCCTTGCCTCCGTGTGATACGCTAACACCTATCCTGCTTCACAGCCTGGGGGGTAGTACAACACGGAGGGAGCGCCTGCAGTGACTGTGAAGTGCGAGCAGATTGTTTTTCAAACGCCGTCAAAGAGGCCTAAAGGTTTAGTAGGTCAGCTCCCACAGTTTAAAGCAAAGTTACCCTCATAATCATGTGCCACTAACACAGGGCCAGCACTCCTGGCCTCCTGAACAGAGGAAAAACTGTCTGGCTGCTTCAGCGCAGCAACAGGTGGTGTGCTGTAATCTTCTGCATTGTATTGTAATGGGCTGTCTTGGATTTCAACAAGTGAGCCAAGGTTTATGATGACTGGAGCGTTGAGTTGAGGTGTCAAGTATTTAAACAGACGTACAGTAATGGATGTCTTCATCGACGGTGGTTTCCAGAATCCCATTAGATCCATTTGGCTTTTCATGCATGTCAATTAGGCCGGAGACTTTCCGCGACCCCTTAACACCGACAGTTTCCTCGACGTTTTCGACAGATTTTATCCCTCTCACGCCAGTTTGTCTTTTCCCAGGCGTGTCTCACTCTGCGTGTAAAAGGTCAGGCCACACACTCCTGCTGGCGTCACTTTAAAAGCTGGGAGAAAAATGACATTTATCAAATACCCTCCTATCATGTTCTGTGCTCCTCTCCCCATCACTCTAAGGCTATGGGCTAATATCCAGCCTGTCACTCTGCCCGAGACGATCAGGCCTCCGCTCTTCTCCCATTTAATTATCAACTCTCCCTGTGTGTTATAGGCCAACACATCAATGCCACATTTTCATTTTTTATCATCTTAAAATCCACCACTCTCTCCCCAAGTGCAAGCTTGGCAAAATAAAACTGCATTCTGTGCTCCAAAATAACCAGGTCCTCTCTCTTTCTCTCGCTCCGTCATTTCATTATTCCATCCTCCCCATCCTCTCTGCTACATTATGTAACATGCAGGCTTTGGTAACTGTCATCGTCCACCGTCTAATCTTGGTCCGCCCATCATGGGAGCACACAAGGCTGAACACACCTGTATGCTAATGGGGAGGGATTGCACCACTGGTCGGTGTGGGAGGCCCGGGAGGAGAGGAGGTGTGACGGAGAAGCAGGAGTGTCTGTCTGTCTGTCTGTCTGTGCTGTCTCCCTGACTGACTGCCTGGCATTGGCTGCTGACAAATGCCAGCACAAAGCTTGGTATTTGCTCCCACATACAGTATGTGGGTGTGAGGATTCTCTCTCGGTCTCTCGATTTTCTATTTTTCTATCGCCCTCGCCCTTCCTGCCCACCTTCTCCATCTCTTTTTCTCAACCTGCCTCCATCTCTTCTAAATCTATACATCTCTATTTCTTCACTCTCAGTCTCTCCCCTCTTTCTTTTTTTTATGTTCCAACTCCTCTCCTCTCATCCACCTCCACTCTCTTTTTTTTGGCTTCTCTATATCTACTTCCTTGTCTTTTCTCCGTGGCAGATTGGGGCATGATTAAATATCAACCAGTGCTCACGCTGGGTGTGTTTGTGTGTGTGTGTGAACAGGGGTGTGGTGACTGCGTAGGTAAAGGGAGAGCCTCTCTTTCTCACCGGCTGGCAGAGCGTTGGAGTTTCATCAGGCGAGGACTCCTCTGGCTGGTTTGTGTGGGCAGCAATGGGGAACACACTGAGGAGAATGAACCAGCTGACCCAAACACACACACACACACACACACACACACACACACACACACACACACACACACAAACATGCAACACATCATGCACATCCTACATCCACACACACACATACACACACACACACACACACACACAGACTAATTCTCCTTCCCCTGCCCTTACAGCATCTGGCTTCCACCCCCTCCATGCATCAGAGTGAAGGGAGGCCCAAACAGCCACTGTGAACTGTTTATCATCTTTATTACTTTATTACTTTTCCGACAGTTTTCCCTAACCTGATTTTATTACATTGTCATCAGATGATGAGTTCTCTCATCTGCTCTCTCTGCTCTTTCTTCTTTGCTTTGCCACAAATTTATCGACCTTGGTAACTGAAAGCAGCGGCGGAAGCAGACAGGATTTTAGATTTGGTATCATCACCTTGCCACACAGTTAAAGTCTCTTTATGCAACTCACCATCATTCTGTCCTCAGCTTCTGGTCTTTGTCCCCTCAGGTGTGGAGGCACACTGGCATCTCCCTTGCTGAAAAACAAAATGTAAACTCAGGTTTTTGGAGTGTGTGTGTGCACAGGGAGCATCATTTTCCTCCTAAAATACATCACCCCCGTGCACTGCCACATACCTTCAAAAGTGATTAGATTTGAGCGTTTATACTTATCTGACTGTATGAATAAACAGCATTACACATTCTCCAGCTGCGCCCTCTACTTCAGGCTTATTTGGATTTTGTGAAGGAGCCTCTGCTCCAGATCATCCATAATAAATGACAGAATTTTGCTATCAGTCTAATGGGGGTAAACAGAGATATTTGCCAGAGGCTGAATGGGAAACGCCTGGGAGAGAATGCAATCCAGTAAAGACCAAAAACCTACTGTGTGCACCTGAATTGTGTTTTGTTTCCACATCTATTTATCCATCCATCCATCTATCTATCTGGTGCAGTGAAATGTCATTTTATCCTGGATTAAGCTGATTGTGATTATATCATTGTGTCACTAAGATGTAGGGCAGTTGAACATGGTTTAAGAGCTCTGCAATCAGTATTTTGAGTCTAAATCAGATGATATTTGAATCTCACCTGCGCTTCCCTCTCCAACGCATCAGCAGCATCTCTCTCCTTTCTCTCTCTCGGGCCACCTCAAAGTGTCCTGCCCACGATGTTTCCCAATGAGCTTTGCTCGCATATAGATCCAGTCAGCAGCAAGGGAAACACATTGATTTCCCGTCAGCATCCACCGAGGAGTGCTGGCGCGCCAGCCGAAGCTGGAGCAGCCGGGGGGAACATCGGTATCCCGCAGGCGTCCTGGCAGCTGTGCGCAGCGTTGTTAATGCGGCCCATTAGGCCGCTGAGTGGCAGAGAGATTCCCCGAATATTGAGCCGGGGACACCCCTCAATTAGACGGATCGCCCCGCACCTCGTCAGCATCCGCGGCTATCTGTTCTCATTAATCAATGACACAGGCGAGAGAGATGGAAAGTTAATTTGGAGGAAGTTTGCCACCAGGCAGCAGAGTTTGCACAGTCTTAGAAACCGGCCTTCACTCCTATCAAATGCCAAAATCAATCTAACATGTAGGGTAATTATTCATTATCAATAAGCCTATAGATCCATAGTTTACAACCATAACACTGTGCGAAAATTATTCTCCAGCCTAACAAAAGAAGTAAAATCATCTTTCAATCTACAAAGAGGTTATTTTGCGTGTTTTGGTTGAAAATGTATGCGCTTCTTTAAATACACAGACTTGTTTTATTTGTGGTTAAAGCATTTTCCTTCTGAGCGCACAAGCAAACAGCCTTTCACTTTCAGACGTGAACAAATTAAATGTGAAGCGTCTGTTGCACAAAGTCTTTCACTGAAAGTCTCATAGTGGAGCCGGAGCTGTGCTTTAAAAGCGGAGAAGAAGCAGGATTCTGCTGCTGACATTAGTTATTGTGAGCGCTGGACATGATTTGCACTCCAGCCTCTCATTCACTGCCAAGCAGCGATCAGCGCTGCCTCAGGAAGTTCCAAATAAGGACAGGGGAAAAGGAAACCCACCGGAATAGGTCCTTATGTAGTCACGACCTTATAAGGCACGGCGGAGCCGGGCTTTCCGGCAGCAGCGCAGCCTGCTGCACAGATGGGAAATCCAAATCAAATCTATGGGGCGACGGGGAGAGAGCGAGAATTATGCTGCTGTCTCACGGAGCTGTTCTGCTATGAAGACACATTGATTCGGGACAGAGGAAGAGCCGCGTTGTCTTCGCAATTTACTGCGAGAGCTTAATATAAAGTCTCTCCTCTCTGCTTTCCCCCCAGGCCAGCGTCATGTGTCCTCCACTGCAGTGCCTAAATATGGGCTTCCTCCGCTCCATATATGGACATCTACGTCACGGCAAGAGTGTATAAAAGGAGCGGGGAAACCTCTCAGCTCAGAGAGAGCCCTGAGAGTCCACAAGAGCAACTGTTAGAGCAGAGATAGATAGACAAACACATAGAACTCCCTTACTGAGAAATATCACAACAAAAGTACAAAGTCAACTCAAAACAACATCCATCCAAGAGGGTTAAAACCTGATTGGATAAGCAATTTTATACATAGATTCAAATCAAGGTTGATCTGTTGATTCATTTCGATGGATCATAGGGAATGAGTATAAAGGACACTTTTGATTTTTTCTGAAAAGACAAGTGGATCTTTACTCATCTCTGAGAGAAAAAAGGAAAACAACAGGACAGCTGGAGAACACGGAGCAAGACTGAAAACATCGTCTTCCTCGACATCAGCAGAAGTGTGCAGCTCTCAGAGCTGGACTAAGTGATTCCCTCCACCTGCGAGGCACCGCTTTGTCAGCGTGCACCCAGCCTCCTGCACTTCTCACCAGCCACCAGCGCAGCTCCAGCACCAGTAGAGGATGGCTGCAGCCAAGACCGAGATGATCCTCCCAGCCCTGCAGATCTCAGAGCCTCTGAGCTTCCCTCACTCCCCCATGGATAACTACCCCAAGCTGGAGGAGGTGATGATGCTCAGCTCTGCAGGGACCCCCTTCCTCACCGCCTCCGCACCCGAAGGTGCAGGCTTTGGCTCCGGGGAGCCTGGAGAACAGTACGACCACCTTGCTGGAGGTAAGATTTGGAGATTTGCCTCTTTTGCTTCTGGTTCTCTGTGCTGCATTTAAAACTGAACTAAATGTTATAGCACATCTGTTCAGAGTTTAGAGAATTAAACAGCTGCATAACTTAAATGATAATTTATGTTTTGTTGTATATTATTAATGCACATCATTATTTGATCATGTAATTACAGCTGACATAAGATTTTTAGTTACATGTCTATATTAATTTGTTTCATGATGGCTTGTAATGAGAAATTTTATATTTAAAGTAAAATTGCAGGATACAAATAAATAAAAAAATTAGCAAACCAGACATAATATATTTATACAATAAAAATCAACTAATGAACAGAAAAGTAAAAACATCAGACTTTATATCAATTTATTGACAGCTCTGAATCCCTGTCGACTCTCGGAGGACTCACACTCTGCTCAGTCACCGCATGCCTCTAGACACTCCTACAGCTCAATTCAAATTGCATTCCTAAAACCAGCTGAACTGCAGTTTCGGTAATCAATTGCCTCGGGCTCTGTGATGGGCTTCAAGAATGTGCGCGTTTGTGCGTGTGTGTGTGCAAGACAGGAAGAGAGGAAGAATGAAAGAGAGATCGAGAGTGTGAGCAGAGGAAAATGCGAGCATAGAAAGCTTGCATAGCAGCTCTTGTTGAGGCTTGGAAGAGACAGTTTGAGAGTTTAGGGGGAAAGAGTTTAGTAGGAGAGGGTTTCTCTGCGTGAGCACCTAACTGATTTGTCTCGGAAGGAAGGGGTGACACACTGTCCACCGCTCTGGCAGGGTCCTCCGCTCCCTTCCTCTGGATATTGACAGTTTGATTAATGTGTCCTCTCTCTCTGTGCTCCCTGCAGATACGTTACCTGATATCCCCTTCAACTGTGAGAAGTCAGTGGGAGAGCAGACCTACCCCACCCAGAGGCTGCCCCCCATCTCTTACACAGGCCGTTTCACCCTGGAGCCCGCCACCACCTGCAGCAACAGCCTCTGGGCGGAGCCCATCTTGGGCCTGTTCACCGGTCTGATGGGCAACATTGCCCCCAGCTCTTCCTCTGCTGCCTCACAGACCACCTCGTCCTCCTCTTCATCAATCCCATCCTCCACTTCCTCTTCTTCTACCGCCTCCTCATCTCAAAGCCTCAGTTCCTCCATTCACCACAGCGAGCCCAACCCCATCTACTCAGCCGCCCCAACTTACTCCAGCCCCAACTCTGACATCTTCCCGGACCAGGGCCAGGCTTTTCCCAGCTCGGCTGGAGCAGTGCAGTACCCGCCTCCGGCCTACCCGAATGGCAAGACCTGCAACACTAGCTTCCCTGTGCCCATGATCCCTGACTACCTCTTCCCTCAGCAGCAGGGAGAGATCAGTCTGGTGCCCCCAGACCAAAAGCCCTTCCAGAGTCAGTCAAGCCAGCCCTCCCTGACTCCACTGTCCACAATCAAGGCCTTTGCCACCCAGACTGGTTCCCAGGACTTAAAGAGTGTCTACCAGTCCCAGCTGATCAAACCCAGCCGCATGCGCAAGTACCCCACCCGGCCGAGCAAGACGCCTCCTCATGAGAGGCCCTACGCCTGCCCCGTGGAGACCTGCGATCGCCGATTCTCCCGCTCTGATGAGCTGACGCGTCACATCCGCATCCACACGGGCCAGAAACCCTTCCAGTGCCGCATCTGCATGCGCAACTTCAGCCGCAGTGACCACCTGACAACACACATCCGCACTCACACTGGCGAGAAGCCCTTCGCCTGCGAGATCTGCGGACGCAAGTTTGCCCGCAGTGACGAGAGGAAGAGGCACACAAAGATCCACCTACGGCAGAAGGACAAGAAAGCAGAGAAGGCAGGAGCAGTAGTAGTGACAGCAGCGCCGGTTTCAGCTGCCTCACCTGCCTCCAGCTACCCTTCTCCCATCACCTCCTACCCCTCTCCAGTGTCTTCTTACCCCTCTCCCGTCACCTCCTGCTACTCCTCTCCCGTCCACACTTCCTATCCATCTCCTTCCATCGCCACCACCTACCCGTCGGTGTCCATGTCCAGCACCTTTCAGTCCCAGCTCGCCTCCTCCTTTCCCTCCTCAGTCGCCTCCAACATCTACAGCTCCCCTGTCCCCACCCCACTATCAGACATGCAGACCACTCTCTCCCCAAGGACAATCGAGATCTGCTAAGAAAGAGCAAAGAGAAAAAAACTTTTTATAGTCTCTCCGCACCTCTCCTTCCTTAAGGTTCAAGAAATCAGCATCAAAAGACTTTGTTTCCCCCTCCGAAAAGCACTTTTCTGTCTGCTCCCTGTGCAGTGTTAGGTGAATCTTGAGATTTACCTGAAAGAGAGAAAAAGACACATGTCAAGGACTGGGCAAAGACAGTAGAAGATGAAAAGGGATGTCTTTCTGTCTTTGTAAAACAAATGCAGCACTTCAAATGCATAAGGGACTCAACAGAGAGAGCGTAAAAACCGGCACTGACGGCTCTCTACTATTAGGTACACAAAAACAAAGAGACAAGCGGATTGCCAGCAGTTGTGGTGCTAAGGCACGTTCGCCCTTGCAGGCACTCATACAGTACAAAAGACATTGAATGATATACATAAGCTACCATATATGTATATTGTACATGTGCCATGTTTCGTTTTTATCATTCTTTGGTACCATTGATGTGAAAAATTATTTGCATATTTGCATTGTATTATTTGAAGTGAGCAGGGCCATATTTTCTACATACATTCTCTATTATGTAGTGATGATGCTGTGATACGTTTTGACATTGTTTGAAAAAAAGCACTTAAGTATTCAAGCATGAGTAAGAGTGATGTTAGTTTCTGTTTGTAAATATCATCCACTGGTACTATCTCTTTCTCTCTTTCTCACATGTGACATATCGCTCGGTTATATGGAAAAATAGAGAAATGAAAAAGAAAAAACATTTTAAAAAAACAACAACTAAACAAGACAAACGCTCCTGTTATTTGGTGCCTTTTTGTGAAGCCTTGCTGATGTTGTGATTCGGCTGTGCGCGAGAGAGGATGCACTGCATCTCGCCTTAAGGGTTGAGGGAATATTTTTGTTACAGAATGTAAGTCATACTCAGAGGGAGGAAAAAGGGACGAGCTATGAGGGCACCGCTTCATTTCATTAGAATGTAAGCAAAAAAGGAGAAAAACTATAAAGTATATTTTTGTAAAACTTAAGTGTAAATATCCACATCTTCAAGAGCTGGAATGTTGAAGTTACCTACTGAGTAGGCATTGGGATTCTTTTGTATGTTATATACATGCAGTTCATTATTTTGTGGTTATCTTTATTTTGTATTTGTGTTTGTTAAAACAAGTGACTGTTTCTGGCTTCTAAACACATTGAATGCGCTTAACTGCCAATGGGATATTTGGTGTACAAGATATCCTCCCAGAAATGAAATATAAATAAAAATATGAATATATATGTATATTTGCTCTCATACTTTATTGTCCGACTTGCAAAAATTTCCATTGGTGCTTCAAACCAAGTCATTACATTAGATCCCACCTTTCATTTCATCATCCCTCATACATGAACATCACATATTCCATCATCTTAAATGTTAATTTTGTTCAGATTATAAGTGGCTTTGTAACACAACTTCACATCACAGAGAGCCATCCTTTCGTTTGAGGAAAATCGGCACAGCATGATCTTATAGAGGCTCTCCATTTCTATCACTGTTCTCACATTGAACCCTGTATTAATGATAACACTAACGCATGACTCCCATGCCTATAAACACTGAAGATGAGGAATTCTTATCTAGATCCAGCGTGCACTTGAAGATATTAAGCTTATCTAAATTTCCATTTCATTTTAGATTTTATGATACACACTGGCCCTTACTGTTGAGCACACAGACTTCCAGCAATTTGATCTTTAGGCAAAAAAAAAAGAATTTTCCCTCTTCTGTGTGCTGTTAGAAAAATGTTTTTTTTTTTTTGAGAAGGGTATTTTAAACCGACTGTGCTTAGACATGCACGGGGGTTATTTTCACTGTGCAGGTGAAATCCATCACATGATAATTACCTTCTTTTCTGCAAATGTGCTTGGCGAGATGCTGTCACCCTGTAGCGAATGAGCTGTTACACTCAATTGGGCAATATCCGTGTAGGTTAGGCTGAATTGTTGCACGGGTGCAGCTGAACAGACTGGCCCTGAAGGTTTAACCACTGTTTCTTTTGGTTTTTCAAGTAGAATATAATAACAGCCTCCTCACACCGTCATTATTCACCCGCCACTGTTCCCTAGGCAAGAAATTCTTGCTACATGTTTGAGTATGAAAATAAAACAGCTTTGGGTTTTTAAGCTATGTAGAGACAAGAACCCTCCTTAAGTTTTTCTCTCAGAGCTTTGGAGTAATTTAGTGTTGTGAAATGCACTAACCAAAATACTCACAAATGCAAACACAGCTGAAATAGAACACAGGAAAACAAGTGGAAGAAAGTGATGCAGGGAAAAGGAAAATAATTAAGATAATTGGTCTCCTGATCCCAAATTGACTTTCTAAATTGGGTCTGATGAGGTGTGTGTGTGTGTGTGTGTGTGTGTGTGTGTGTGTGTGTGTGTGTGTGTGTGTGTGTGTGCGCGCGCGCACATGTGTACAGGCATTTGTGTGCGTTATACACAGTGACTGTCTATAGACTAATGCATTTGTTTCCTGCTGTGTGTCTGCATGCTGCTGCGGTGATGTGTGTGTAAATGTGTGAAATTCACCGTGTTAGCAGCCGTTGTTCTGCTCTGTGTTTCCTTGGTTAAAACTCAGCGTCCCCATGAAACACATCTACCTGGACACCACCTTCTCATCTGCTGACACAGATTGCAGGTGTGTCACTGTGTGTGTATGTGTGTATGCCACACATTAAAAAAATGCTCTGTTATAAGTAAAAGTCCTGCATTGAAAAAGCTATTTAAGTTCAAGGAAGTCAGTAAAATCATGAAAATGTACTCACAACATTCAGTTAAAAGTACTCAAAGCAGAAAAATGTCCCCAGTGGCTGTTAAACTGTTATGTATTATATCATTACATTTTTATTACACATGCATTAATGTAAACACAGGGTTTTAGTGTTGTTAGCTTTAGTAGGTAGGTAGCTTTAGAGCTCATTTAATGACTATTTTTGTTATGGATTAATGTAATGATTATTTTTTCCATTAAGCAGTTGATGATTAGATTTTTAAAAATAGTGAAAGTAGTGAGAAATGTCTTCACAAAGAGCCAGAAGTGAAACCGTCACCTTCTGTTTGTTTTGCCCAAACAACAGGCCAAATCTCACTATTATCACCTAAATAAATACTTAAATAAATAAATAAAAGCAGCAAATGTTCACATTTGTGAATCTTGAAGCAATACTTTTCTTTTCCTTTTTTTTTCACATTAAACAAAAACTTTCCATTTCTTTTCTGACAATTAATTGTATTTCATTTATATTTTTTTAGGTGCAGCAGTTTAATCGATAACAAAGAATCATATTTTATAAGCTTATCATGTTTGTTTTTTTTTAGCAAAAATCTTCATTTGCAATATAACTAGTGACTAAAGTTGTCAGATCAATGTACAGTAGTGTATGAGTAAAAAGTAAAATATCTGCCTCCAAATTGTAGTGGAGTGGAAGTATAAAGTAATATAAAATGGAAATACAGGACAACAAGACCAGGTACTGCACATGTGGACTTAGGTACAGTAATTGAGTAAATGTACTTAGTTACATTCCACCACTGTGTGCAAGGCAGCAAAGATAACAATGCAAGGTAACAATCTTCTATTTTCTCGGATGAATCCTGTATCACTGCTACAGTTTCATTAATAAATAGATAGATGTAAGAGGATATAGACTACAGAGAAACATCAGTTTCACTGCAGAATATCCTCATCAGAGTAAAATCACGACCTCTTCCAACTTCTGTGAGCAAATCTCAGGCCTCCTTGTGTGGCTTTAAAAATCCAGAAATCTGTCATTTCCTGTCATTGTTTACGACATAATTTTGGTCCCTGGCTGCAAATCAAGTCATTCAGCAGCTTTTGCATCAAAAACTTTCTCATACTGACTGCCATGCTTTTAGGAAACTATTTTACACAATGTGAAAACCACAGTCTGTGCTTTTCTCAGCCCTTTCTCATGTCAAGAGACAATATTTCAAAAATTATTGTCGCAGTCTGTATTCGAAAGGCTAGAAAGGCAGACGGCCGATATCCCTAAAAGTACGAGAGAACTGTGCAGCCCATCACATCGTCTTGCTCTGATTCAAGGCTCTTCCTCGTATATCAAAGCTCACGCGCTGAGCCTGTTCTGTTTAGGGAGGTTGGAGAGGAGCGCGAGAGGAGTTTGGGAGTGCATCGTGGCTTCACTCTGTTGTAACCCACAATGGAGCCACCTCATGCCCCCAACGGGCTTCCACTTCAAGAGCCCTGCCTTTGTTCAAAAATGTATTTGTTCTCTTATTCTTTTTGGGAACTGTGTAAAACAAAAAAAGGACGAATGGCGAAAAAGAACCGTTCTTTCTCCCTCAGCCCTCCAACCCCACCTCTCTCCCTCTCTCTCCCTGTCTGAGTCTACCTTACTCTCCATCTCTGCTAGTGCATATTTTGCTGGAGATGCTAATGATCTCCCCCCTCTGTATTCTGATGCAAGGTCTGTCTACACTTTTCCCTTTCATCCACATACAAATGTGCTCTTATTGCCTCTTCGCCCTCAGGCCTTTTAAGATGCCTTTTTGAAATATGCCGTTTGATAAGCACATCATTGGCCAAGTCCCCGCAGTGATTAGAGATCTCTTTAATGTGAGCAAGTTAGAGAGTGAATGAGGGGCTCCGGGGCCGGCAGCTATCCATTCCCCTCTGCCCTCACCCCTTGACATCTTCCAGTCCGCTGGGGAGAGAGCAGTGTCGGGTAGGACGACCCAGAGCCCGGCTTAGCTCGTAGGCACTGCTGGCCGTCCTCCATGCTTGATCCATGCTTGATTCCTCCGTGCTTCATCTCCATGTGGAGGAAAGACACTGGAGAATCGCCTTCATAGAGACACGGTACTGTATGCTGGAAGGCTAGATTCCTGTACTTTATCACAGGGATATGACAAGAGGACTGCTCTCTAATGTCTTTTAAATATGCTCCATTGATCTAATGTTCAGAGCCTCGCTTTGCCTCGCTGGGATGTCTTTTTTTGCCAATAGGGAACCGTCGTCAGGTGCTTTCTCCTGCTCTGCGTTTTGCACTCGACACCTGTTGAGCCTTTTGGGATAAGTAGGTTATATTTAAACTGCTTGATTTCCAGCCTCCTCACAGTTACATTTCAGGTAAATTGCAACATTTACACAGACGCGGCTTGCAGGAGACGTGCTCGGAATATCACAGTTCGAAACAAACATCAGTCAGAAAGTGTAAGTACGACAAACCTGGACAAAACGTAGCAGTCCATTTGTCTCCTCATGCTGTAAATGAAACAGAGACAGACCAAGCTCAAACAACAGATGATCAGCTTTGCACATGAAGACACACAAGCACATAAAAGATAATAAAGATGTCACAAATTTGCTCTCCATTTCTGGGTTGAATCTTTTGCATGTGTGTCAACTGTGCACCCTGTTCAAAGCACTCCAGATGTAAGAGCAGCACAACTCACAAGCATCTTTGAAATTATTTGTGGCACACAAAAGAGATTTTTGACGTATCACTTCCACAATAATCTACAGGTGTCCTGGCAACTTTAGCTCTACTTAATAAGCCATGCTTGTTTGAAGTACATGGCTTTGAACAGACAACAAAACAGTGCATGCTTAAGTACCTCCAAATATGACACCTCTTCAACTCAGCATCAAGCACACTACAGCTTCACAAAAGGCACCTGGGTGGCTCTGAAATGCAAACAGGCCCTCCTAAGTCTTTATGTGTTAAGGCTAGTAAGTGGGCTTGAGTTGTTTTCTTTTCTGTCTGTGAGTCTGACTATCATATGCAATCCCTGAGCAGGGTCTCTGAGGCTGGGTAAATAAATGCAGTCATGCCTCTCAGTGACTTGTCTGTTTTTATCAAAGGGGATGCATGTTCTGCAGCAGATAGCGTCCTACAGCAAATTAGAGGCTTCCGACGGCGCCGTGGAAGACATCAATTCCTAAATAACAACAATTCAAACTAAAAAATACAAATTTATAAACATATCATAGTAAATGTTTATAAATGATAGGAGATTTGCAGTTATTAGGGCCATTATTAGCGCTTCACTGCCCATCCTGCTTTTTACCTTCCTAAATCTGCCTGTTTTTATGACCCATTTTATTCCACATGAAGCAGCTGAGATGCATTTCAGGTTCACTGGTTTTGCCTGAACTGTAGTTCAAGAGTTCAGAACAACCACCCAGTTGTCACAACAGCCAAGATTAGAGGTGAGAACTACAGTGCTGTGAATATGTGTGTGTGCCTGTGTGAGTGGCTGTCTGCAGGCTTTGTGACTGAAAATAACTCAAACCAAATTCATTATAGATAGACCCTTTTACAGTTCGGAAACAATGATGCAATACCGAACCATGCATACTCTTTTTGGCAACATAAGTATGGCAGAATAGTTTGTCAAGCTATGCAAAGACCAAACCCATGTGCTATTAGTAAGAAGTTAGAATATATCAACAAGGGACTCAATATTTAATCAGCAAACATAACCACATCATATATATATATATATATATATATATATATATATATATATATATATATATATATATATATATATATATATATATATATATATATATATATATAATCTAGCATGTACAGCAGTGAGACATTCCAAGGATAAAAGTCACTAGATGTTGGGTTAAATGAGTGAACATGTTAACTGGTGACTCTCAGTCATAGAGAACATGTAGGTCCTCATAAAGTCATTAAAATTTACTCTATTAAATGTTAAATTAATACCCAACTGGGTTTTTTTTTTTTTTTATCTATGCCAGCCATTTATAGTAGTTAGAGAGATAGTTAAAGAGAGTTTAATCTCAGATACATTCATCTGAAAGCATCAGCTAACATGAGCACTCGTTAAACTGAAACACCTGTTGCACTGAAATGGTAATTTTGTTAAAATTAAATCCACTGTTAGAATACTGATTCTCACAACCAAACACGGAACAAGACAATTTGATGCTGGTTAGAGTTTTAATTGTGAAAAGTGTAAAAGTGTTTAAAAGTTGCTAAATCTTCCAGATGACTGAGGCAAAAAAGGACACTTTCGTTCATGTGCACATACTTTTGATGACACTGTGTGTAAAAAGGCTCTACAGTTTGCACGTTTCTGGCCATTGGTGCATGTGAAAATTTCAGGAAGAGCATTGCTATCACCGCTACAATAAGATTAGAATCTAGGTTGTTCCCGGTGGCACACCTGGTAGAGCGCGTACCACAAAGGCATTGTCCTCGTAACCGGTTCGAATCCGACTCGGAGCCCTTTCCCGCATGTCTTCCCCTCTGTCTCCCCCTTCACTCTGTCCTATCAATAAAGCCCAAAAATGGCCCAAAAAATATATATATTAAAAAAAAAAAAAAAAAAAAGATTAGAATCTAAAAGTTAATACAAATCCAACTAACTGTCTGTTGGGATCAAATCAGGGCGTCCTGTGTCTTACTCTGACACATCAAAAGCTGAGAGAGAGAGAGAGAGAGACACCAGAGACATAATAGAAAATATCGCCCTACACACACACACACACACACACACCCATCCTCCAGATGTGCCCTGCAGTGACTTCACCACCTGTCATTCAAAAGGCGCGGGCCAGGTGTTTGATCCGACACCACAGCCACCTGTTCTGAAACGCACCACACACATTTACACACACATACCATCGTGTAAGTGCACTGCTTTTCCACAGTACATTAGCACTGACCACAGCTTAATCTGCATTTTGTCCGTGTACTGCCAAATATAATCCATAACCCACTTATAAGGTAATACCTGTGGAATGAGTGGATAATAAATAATATAATCTGCCACAGAAATGAAGCTTTAGTCACACAACTGAAAGAGAAAAAAACAATCTCATTGGTTCAAGGCCAAAGATAATAGAATCAGTACTAACAGCGGTGGCAAGAGACATCCTTTGTCTTTGTGTTTCATAGTTTTGACTTACACTGACAATGGTGCTGTGTGCTGTCGCTGCTCTGCTTTCATAATGCAGCACCAGGTATTACAAAAGCAGCGCTTGTCATCCGGCTGCTGCTAAACCTCATTTAAAGGCTGAGCCATAATCACAGAGAAAAAATAGGAATTTCCTGTGTTGTACAGAATGTAGAATTAGGTAAACAGGTGTGTGTGTTTGCCTGTCGATGCCACATGTGCCTATATGGTGCAGCCATAAGGTGTTATCAGTCTCACGGGTGACAGCGTGATTGTGAGGGAGTGGGAGAAGTGAGATTTGAGAGGCGGAGGGATAGGGTGGTGAATGTGTATCATCATCTGGCCAGGTTTCCTTTCCCGCCCCCTCACTACAGCTGTCCTCCACGTCTGATGAAAGCCTTGCATTGCTATATTTGTCCCACAGTGATGAGGTGGAACTAATGGCCACTTTCACACCAGCTGATGTCATCACTGTGCTCCGCCTGGGGAGCAAAAGTGTGGGAGTGGCCGGTATACCTGCTGGGAGCCTCTGATGTCCACCAGCACATGTGCAAACTTGCACATGTATCAGTGGTTTACATCAACTGATGTTTTGTTATCTGATGTTGTCAGGGGAAAAACTTTAGCACTCTCCAAATCACTGTTTGAAGATGAGTTCAACAATTTGGGATTGAGAGGCTGCCTCACATATGCTCCGTCCAAAAACGGCCATCCATCTCATTTATGATGGCGCTGCTGTTACTTTTTCTGTCATGATCTCATAAAGCCAGCAGCCAGTCATGGACGATTCTGAGACAACAGGACCCTGGGAACAAACATGCAAAAGGCCTCATCATATTTGTGTGAATTTTGCGTGTGGTCATTTTGTATCTCTTTATTATGGTTGTTTTGTGGCTGTCTGCAGTTATTTTGTGCATTTTGTCTCTTTGTAGTCATCTTGTGTCTGTGGTTGTTTTATGCCTCTTTTGTAATTGTTTTGCGTCTCTGTGTGATCTCCTTGTTGCCATTTTGTGTCTCTTTTTGGTCAGTATATGACTCTATGAGTAACATTTTGCAAGTGACACTTGCCTTCAACAACCCATCCATGCAGCCGATAAGACTCGCTCATCATAAAGACTGGTATCCTGACTCTGTCAAGAGGTAATGTAATCGACCGTTTCATATTTACCATACAGACATGAGAGTAGTATCAATCTCCTTGAGAGATGAGTGTATTTCCTAAAATATCTACCTAGTCCTTTAATGTAATCTAGTTTACTGCTGATTTATATAGATATAAATCCAAGCAATCCATCCTCTTTTTCTCTTCCTCCCTCTGTCTGTCTCTCCTCGTCTGCCTCCCTAACAGCTAGTTAACAGTAAGCAGTGTGTGCTGTGGCGAGCCGAGCACAGCCATATCTCTGTCACATCCACACCGATAGGTCCTCATTTAGGGCCTGTGACTGCATGCAGGGGCATGTCAGCATCTGTCAGCTCTGTCAAGTGTATATGTAGGCTTTTACGCTTCCTAATGTGGAACAGTTGACAGGTTATTACTGCCAAAGTGAAGTCATGAGCCTTGACCACAGCTATAACCCAACTTTAACCCGGGAAATATTTGGCTCAGCACTGAAATGCTTTGACAAGGTGAGACAAGCAAAGTTTTCCAAATAGTAGACTCAAACATCCAGCCTAGTATACGCTGTGCATTACTGTATCCATCCAGGCTATCCTGTTTCCATTAGGATACATCTGTGATCAGATCATGAACTCGGTACGCTTTCATCGCTTCAATCGTTTGGCTATAAATACCTCAGATGCCCCCTCAGTGAAATTACCCCTTCAGCGGCCCTATCTCCTCCTGCCCTCCATCATGTTCATCCTCTAATGTACGTGAAGCCGCCAGTAATGGTGCTAGATTACAAAGAGTGTGCATAGCTTGTGTGTGTGTGTGTGTGTGTGTGTGTGTGTGTGTTTTTGCAACTCGGAAATATCCCTGCAGTTAAGTATAATTCACACACAGAGGGCCACATATTTGACCCATACACGTGCACGCACACACACACTTCAGTGTGCTCTCTCTGCACCTCAGGGTGTGTGTGTGCTTTCAGCTCTGTACGCTGACGCTTAATAGAGTCCTCCATTGTGAGTAATGACCCCAGCCCTATTCTGTTATTCTATCCAGACCAGCGGGCTAAAAGTTGCTTTGAGGATGAGAATGAGGGTCTTTCTCCTCCTCTAAAGCAGTAAAAATGAGCAGAAATTGCAGTTAAATGAATGGTTGTTTACTCGCTGTGCTGTTTCCAAATACACCCCATCCATCTTCCTGTGTGCACTTTTACATCCCTCTATTAGACTTTTACCTTTAACATACATTATTGGTCTCATTTGTCTGTGCTAACAAACACGTTCAGTGAGGTCCCGGACACATTTCTCTTTATGTGAATGTTTTACGTCTACAGACTCACACACACATTTTTCTCCAGCAGCCACATACACCTCCACCACCACTCACTCACTCACACCATGCCAGTGATGCTATGAAGCAGCAGGGCTCTTCTGCTGCTCAGCCGCTGTGTATTATGAGGTAATCACCCAGAGAGACATGACAGTAGGAAAAACATGAGTGTGTGTGCCTCAGGTTGAGGTGTGGATGTCAGTGTGTATGGACGTGTGTGTGGATCTGTGTTCATTTGTGATTGTTTGTGTCTAGGACTGCTGTATTTCACACCCTGCTGCCTGTCTACTGTCCATCCTCCTCGCTCTCTTTTAATTCCTTTTCCTCAGTCTGCTGCTTTTCCTTAGTGCCTTTGTGTGTGTGTGTGTGTGTGTGTGTGTGTGTGTTTGTTTGTTTGTGTGCGTGTGTAAGAGAGAGAGAGCAGGTGCAGGACTTAACTTGTCACTTTTCAGATTTATGTCTGATTGGAGCACTCAATGTTTACCAGGAAACATCTGTCTGTCTATCTGTCTGTCTGTTTGCCTGTCTGTCTGGGAGCAGTGGAAGTTTATTGTCAACACAAATGCACAGATGGCCGATCAATAAGCAATGAAGCATGAGCCCATAACAAGGTTTCAGCCACTGACGGAAAAGTGTCTGGGTCTGAGTTTTTGGCAGACATTTTCACAGCTTCAGAAAATGGCAAAGTGAGGAGGAGGGCGAACAGGTCACCAGCATCACCAAAGGCAGCTTCACTAAGAAGCTCTCAAACAAAAAGAACAAGCAGATGTCTTTCTGGACTTTGCTGCAAATTAAATGGAAGCAGGATGCACTTTGAATGTCAGGGCTCCAAATATAATACGGGAGCAAGCACTTAACAAGAAAATTTGGGTGATTTTCTGGAACTGTCATGTTTTCTCCATTGAACACATTATAGGAAAATAAGCATGCTTTTCCTATTAACTAATGAGTCAAAAATTTCTTAATGGCATTGCAGTTTTAAGTCAGGCAGCCAGAGTGCTGGTGTAAGCCTATACAGAGGTTCTTTTCCACTATAGTGGAATACCCGGAATGCCCCTAATTTAAATATGAGCCGTCCTAGCGGTCTTTTGACTGGCCGTTTTTTGGCCCTGTCGAAGAGCAGGGCCGTTTTTCTCCCCTGAAAAAGGCCTGGTTGCTGATTGGATAGAACGCTGAGCGGGAAGTGACATACTAAGCGGGATGTGACGTAGTACTCAACACCACAACAACATGCACCGTCGAAGTAGCGAGTAGTCACAAGCGACAATAAACATAAGCCCCTTTCATAATGTGGTCCCGCAAATCGCCGATATATTGCTGGAAAGATCTGTGCCAGCTTCATAGTAATCCCACGAAGGCGTGATTTTCTGCCCTTTCATGTTGCAGTCCTGCGTTGCGAAAGGAGGTGCACAGTAGCCATAGACCAGCACCTAAAGTGTACCTAAAGTGTACCTACCCGGATGTTGCCCTCATAACGGTCAAAACGTTGAGTGTGGAACGATGTACACTATACACACGCAACGGCGGCCATCTTGTCTACGTATCGGAAGAGACGGAGCCAGGCAGAGCCACTCAGCTCGAAAAAAATGTTTGTAATGGCGGCCGAAACAACAGCGGAGCTGTTTCTCCACATTTGCTGCGTTAATGGAGCCATATTGCCAGATTGTAGAAGTCAATATTAAACAACACAAAGGGTAATTTTTTCGCCGTTCAAAGCGGGAAGTTTTTTGCGGGTGACGAGCCGCGGTGGCTGTCGCAAGCGTAATTTCCGGTAAGTGCACCACGGAGTATTAGATTTGGAACAACACTGAAATCTGCGTACTTAGTAAGTGCGGATAGTGTATTGAGTTTAAGTGTAGTCATGGAAGTATGGGTATTGGAACACAGCGACGGGCATTGGGCGGCCCGCGGGCCACATCCGGCCCGTTGGCTGTCCTTGTCTGGCCCGAGTGAGGTTACCCAGAAATTAAAAATAAATACAACCGCAGTGCTTTTATTTTGAAGGCGATTTACGTATAACAGAGTTACCCGAGTTACCGAGATACCTTGTCAAAAACACCTATTGCTTTTTGCATTAAGTTAATAAATTAACAATTAACAAGTTAATAAATTCCTTGGTCACCTTGTGAATCCACCGTAAGAGCTACGAGGTGGAAAACAACAACAAACATGAGCATTCGCACTTGAGCAAACAAGCACTTTTACTATAGTTAAGACAACAAATATAGCCATTAATATGACAGAAGAAATAAACTTTAACAAACCTTGTGTCCCGTCAGCCAGCCACTATAGAAGCCTTTTCATATTTTACATCAACTTCATATGAATTACAACGCACTCGTTATTATTTACCGTTGGTTTTTCATTTTACCGTTCCACCTGTTATTTCCTGTCACTACCTTTCACAATTAAAGCCCCCGTTTCACATTGGACACCACCTTTTCAAAATAAAAGCAGCACAACATTGTAAAACACCTTGAAAATTTACAAACATGAAGAACAAGCTACATAATACAAAAATACTAATAGGAACCTCGCTAAATGTCATTTACAGTTGTGTTTAAAATAAATGGAAAAGTGATGAAGTGATTGGAGTATTTACTACTTTTTACTGCTAAATTTGATTTACTCCACATTAACAGTCTTATGATAACATGTATTGTTATCAGTAGCAGCTCAAAACCAGATAATTTACTGTATTTTATAAAGCGGTTAAATTAATACTGAGCAGATTTTGGTCCGGCCCCCGTAACCTTTGTGGTATTGGTCATGTGGCCCCTTGGGAAAATTAATTGCCCACCCCTGCCATAGACTGTATATAAATAATGTATAAAAAATGTATATATAAATAATGGACGTAGTCACCGTGACGTCACCCATTGGTTTGTGGAGTGCCCGTTGGAAGCGCCGAGTTTATCGTTACACTCTTGTTTCCGATACAAGGAGCAGACCATATTTGGACTGTTGAGGAGTGAGAGGGATCTGATCACTGACTACACGCCTCTCCACAGAGAAGCCGCTGCTAATTCATGTTAGCATTAACTGGAGCAATAACTGTTAGTTTTGGCTCGCAAAAAAAAAAAAAGTATGTTACTTACCTCAGAAAACTGAACATCGACTCTTTGGAGTGCCTGTTAGTCCAACCAAACTCTGAACAAGACATTTCTAATGAACAAAACGTTTAAATAAACTGTTATTAAGTGAAAATTCAGTGAAAGGGTCAAAGTTATGAGACCAAATCGGTAAACGTCCTTTTTTATATCTATATAACGTTATATATAACTTTATTGACACAGTGTCATGGATACGCATTGTTTGCATTGCATTGTTTGTCTCTCCTGATGACGGCTCGCCTTGTCAGTGACCTGTCAATCAAAGGTGGCCACGCCCCAAATCATATCATTCTTTATCTTCTATTTTCTTCTAAATGGGGTCATTATTAGAACTATTAACATCAAATTGTCTTGAAGAAGATTTTTTACTAGCGATTGAGACCATAGTGTTGTCCTAAAAAAATGTTTTTTGGGGTAATAAATCAAGTGAGAAGTTTTCTCATTTTGCACTGAAATGAATTGCCTCCATGCTCAGACATGGAGATTGCCGCCTGACAGTAGCACAGTACTAATAGGCTAACAGTTAGCTCTTTAGCAGTACAGTTTGTATGTGCTGGTGCTGCAGGAGGTGTTCACTTAGAGATCTCCATTTGTTTACAACAAGCACCGGACACTCTGTGCACAGTTAGCGATGCCTGTTAATTCACGATCAGCGGCGGACACTTTGTGTACAGTTAGCATGCCCATTTGTTTATGATGAGCAGCTGACGCTGTGCACAATTAGCCATGCTGGTTTGTTTATGATCAGCGGCAGACGTTTAAGCACAGTTAGCTACGGCGGCTACAGTTGTGTCTCCCATGTCTAATCCATGGCTTATGTGACATCATGGTAGAAACTGTCACTAAGCAATTATGTGATGATCACAAACCATACATCACCTCCGGAGTCTCATAAATCCCTCTGGGGCCTTTTTAGTAATGGAGACATGCAGCTATTTGAGAGGGCATGGCCTGAAACTTTCCCAACGCCCTCTCGGATGGTGGCGACACAGTATGGAGGTCCAGGTCATACACCCAGCTGACTCAACGGCACTTCAGGCTTAGCTGTCAACCATGACAGTGTTTTTGTGATGACTGTCACCAGACCAAAGTTTACATTTAGGCTGCAAACTGACATTTACTTTTGATCTGTTTTGTTTTTTTCTCAAAGATGGTCATTCTGACATTTTATGTAGCTCTAATCACACTGACATATGTTCAAGTGTTTTTCTAATAAGTTTGGTTTTATTAGTCATTTGATGCTGTGAATGGGGTGGTGACCTCTTGATTGACAGCAACATTTGAGTTAGACATCAGGATAAGAAGTAGAGGTGGTTTAAAAAATCGATACAGCATAGTATTGCAATATTTTGCGTGGCAACATTATATCGATTCATGGCCATGAAGTATTGATATTTAGCACTGACAAGCCGTCACTATTTTCACAGTTTTGTTTTTTCCAGAGGCTCATTTTTAGGAATATACTAGAGATACTGAAATCATATAAAAACTAGAATCTAAGAAATCTATAATCTATGTGCATCAGGATATCGTGTCGGGAAGTTGTCAAAATAACGCTGCAAAGTTAGGCTATTTTTAATTCATTCGTTTCATTCAAAAAAATTCAGAACAGTGAAGCTTAAAGTTGAAGAAAGTTTGAGAAAATTCTGCAGTTGTTGTCGTCCATACAAGTTTGATTTCAGTAAAGTTCAGTTTGACTTTGTTGGTCAGTCTGTGGGTTGGACTCTCATTGTGGAGATTAAAAAGACTGAACAAGTGAGATGAATAGACTGAGAGTGTTCTGTTATTTGACAAAACAATTCTGGTTTGAATTTAATTTTGTGGACTCAAAATGCAGTTAAACAGTTAAATCGCAACATATTGTATCGCAATATTCATCATATGGCAAAATGCTTAAAATCACAATAATATTGTATTGTGACTCAAGTATCGTGTATGAATCGTATCGTGAAGCCTCTAGTGATTCCCACATTTCGTAAGAAGTGTCCATATCTGGGATATTTTGGCTTCATTATTGTGCAGTGGTAAGTGGAGATGCGTTGTCCATCTTTATATACAGTTTATGTTACAAAGAGTGATTCTGTGAGTTAAAAGCAATGCCAGGTTGCTAACATTTTCACAGCAGGATGGTAACCATAGAGTAACATGCATAGAGGTAAAAATTAGCTAATTCACACAATACATTCAAGTACAAGTGACTCGGATGGGAATGTTATTAGTTCTGCAGACAGCCAGTTAGGTGATACACCAAAATATGGACATCATTTAAAAAAATATGAACATCTGTTTCAAATTTCAGGGAAATCCATAGTTGTTAAAATATTTCAGTTTGCTCTGACACACTTATCCCCAAAAAGTCTTTATCAGTCAAAGCAGACTAAACCTTGAATTTAAAGTTAAACACATGCATAACTGTGCAGATGCAATCCACATGTCCATCATGCTGTCACAGTGCCCTGATGATTTGTTCAGTAAACCACTCACTGTGCTACTGGAGCAACATGTGCCTTGTTACCTTACAGGCTGCACAGCAGTATGCTGTACGCCACTGGTGCAGAGAATAAATGCTGGCCTGTGAAGTGTCTGCTACAGCAATAAGCCACTAGCTTCAGGCTGTACAGAGAGCGGAGTAGAACAGAGGGAGGGAGCGCTGGAGCTGAAACCAGAGAACGGGCCCAGCCCAGCCCGACCGGCGGCCCACCACCACCTCTGCAGGCTCCCTCAAGCCTTCATGTGATCCCCTCTCCAGAAGCCAACCAGTAGAGGAAATGTCAGTCTTCTAAGCAGCCAGGAAACCTCCATGCCCAAACAAGGAGCTTCCTGCCCTGACACAGCTCTTCCTGTGGGCTATGTAAGGACTTTCCTGCCCTCTCTCCCTCTCTCTCTTCCCCCTTGTTCTCCGTGTGTGTGTTCTCTCTCTCTCTCTCTCTCTCTCTCTCTCTCTCTCTCTCTCTCCACTCTTTTGGCAGGCTGCCCTTCGGCAAGCTGCCTCAGTGCAATCCTTTTTTTCCCTTGCCCTCTTGCTAGGTGTGTATGTGTGTGTATGTGTGTGCAGTGTGTGTGTTTGTATTTATAAATGTTATTATGTTATTATGTTTTGCTGGTCCATCCACTTGCAAAATAATGCAGCATGTTGGAAGACAGTCAAGCAGTTAAACCCACCTCCAGCATATCATATGTAATGCATTAAGTTTCCATTTCTCTGCTTTATGCGTCTTTAGAGAATATCTCAGGAGGGCCTGTTGTGTCGATGGAGCAGTTAACTTCATCCTACTCTTTCCAGTTGTCTGCTGGCCTGTTTTTACAGACTAGTAAATATATTATAACACCACAGTTCAGGGTGGAACATGCATGTAAACTGTCTATAACTTAATCATTATACACAGAGGCACTTGTTTTGGCCAAGCTGCCACCTGTAGAGCTTTCTGACAAGGCTTGCTTCAAGATACACCTCAGTAGTCCATGTGACTATTATACTCTACATTGATTATCCTGAAAAGAAAAAAAGATTTATTTAATGAAATATATAGATGGGTCAGGCTTGAACCACTAACTCTTTCTAGTTTTCATAGGTCATAAAAAGCATTTCAAACTTCTATGTACAGTTAGAGGGCACTCTGTGTGAAATGTCTGTCCAAATATGACATCATGGTGCTCATATTATAGATAATTGCAGGTCCACTGTCGTCTTCCCTTATATACAGCTGATGTCACTTAGCGGCCCACACCAACACACAAGTTTTAGACATACTCCCAGCATGGCACTAGAGATGGCAATGTAATGGTCCCCAGAGGATTAAGCCTAATGACTTTAGTGATCCACTTACATTTCCTCAAGGACTGCCATGAGATCACCTGTTGCAGTTTTGAGTAAAAGGTCTCAACAACTATTGGGCATATTGCCATTGAATTTATTGTTATTCATGTCACCCTCAGAATGAGCTGAAATAACTTTTGTGCTCCTTTGACTTTTCTGCTAGTGCCATCATCAGGTCAACATTTTAAATTAATTCATTGCTTTTGGCTGACCACCAAATAACTGCAAAACCAATCGGTCATTATTTTCATATTTCTGCCTTCACAAGCATCTACAGAGGACTTACATCAATTACCATAGCACCATTATCAAAGAAAATTGACTGATAAAGTGTCTTTGATCATTCAAATAACGTACAGTACAACAGGTCCAAATAGTGTAAACAGGTGACAAGTGTAATGTGTGAACCACAGCGAGCAGCATGAAGATGTAAAACTTGTGTGCACTTGTTTTGGTTTCTCTGTTGAGATCTTAAAAAGGTCTTAAAAATAATTTTATTTGATTCTTAAATAGATAAACTTTTCACTGCGTAACATCAGGTGTGTTCATGTTGGCAACTCCATCCGTTCCATTGCACTTTTTGCATGGGATGTCTTTTTTTTAAAAAGTTCCAAATACAACAGATTGTAGTTTCACAAGCAATCATAGCATGCTAACATGCTAAACCAAAATGTGTTAGCATTTAGCTCAGTACAGTACAGTACAGTCTTACTGAGCAACCAGTATGGCTATAGCCTATTTGTCTTTTTTATTACGTGCAAGATTTCTCTCTTAAGTCCATGCATGCACACATTGTATATATCTCATGTGTTTACTTGTACATAACCGGGGAATGGTGTAGCACTGACCTACAGTACTGTACTGAAATTATTTTATTGCTACAAAGGACAAAAATAATTTTGGTAAAAAAGTTACAGGGTATTCTATCAGTTCCTCTGCCATGCCTAAATATGATGGTCCGCACACAAAGACATGCTGTTGTGTGTGTGTGTGTGTGTGTGTGTGTATGTGTGCATGTTTGTGTCAGTGTGTGTTTGAATGCGTTCACACTTATGTTCTATCACACAGAGACAAATCCCTGTCTGCCGCCACAGCAGTATGTGGCACAGTATTTATCTTACAGCTGTAGTTAGCCCCGAGTGGTACATTTCATCTGTACCACTTTCAATTGTATTCAGACGTGGGAGTGGGAGCACAGGGTTGCCTCGCTGTATCTGTATCTCTCATAAAGCACAGCGGCGTGCTACTGTTACATTATCTGATTTATGGCAAAGGGGGGCGAGTGAGAGGCTTTGCAGCTCGGAGCAGGATGGCAGAATATATCAGCTGGGTCTTTTGTACAGAACAGTGGGCATTTATCTTCTGAAATACATTACTGCAAACAGTATGGATAGATAGATAGATAGATAGATAGATAGATAGATAGATAGATAGATAGATAGATAGATAGATAGATAGATAGATAGATAGATAGATAGATAGATAGATAGATAGATAGATAGATAGATAGATAGATAGATAGATAGGCCACTGATTTAGCTTTCTTATCTGATGAGACACGGGCAGAAGGACAACTTAGAATATGGAAGAATGTTACAAATCCCCGATAAGATAAATTGCTGAAGTCCATGATGGCAGAGGAAAGCATTTTATTTGGTCATGATGTGATTGGGAGAGAGGGGAAGGCAATTCATCCACTTCTCTTCCACTAGTTCACTGTGCTGTATGTTCATGCACAATACTTCTAGCAGGCTGTTTACTGTTAAGCGCTCATACTTCCCTGCTGTATAGAGCGGGTCTGCTTTTAGGGCTGAGATTCTGATCGCAGCTATTACTTGACTTCCTCTCAGTCTCCTCTCCCTGGCCAAGTGATGCCTTGTAAAAGCATCTAAGCAGTGCTGAAAGCATGCAGCCTCTAACTTTGCCTGGATGGTGTGTAGAACAAGTCATGACAAAAAGGAAACTACAGCAAATTTGTTTTAGTTCACAGAGGCAAGGGATGAAGCCAATAAAAAGGGACTTTACGTGGCCTTTGAAGAGACACAACACTACCGCCACAGAGAATCACAAAGCTCCACTGACCTCAAAACATTTATAAGCAGAAGTGGAGGATGTAAACAGGCCATGGACGCCTCCTCTTAAAACCACAGCAATGGTGCTCTGCGAGGATAAACAGATTAATTGAATTCCAAAGGAGAAAATTTTCTTTTGATGCATGCAAATTGATTTGAACAAAGTGGTAAATAGGCATTTTTGCAAAAATGCAGCTGTCTGTAGCATCAAAGCTGTTAAGATTTTGTTCTGAAGGTGTTGTGGTTTGACAGGACGTTACTTGACATGCTGTTACAACACCTTGGAAGGCATCATCAGACTCTTTCTTTCCCTCTCTCTCTTTCACACACACACGGGCATGCATTGTCGACATGTACTCACACACCCCGACACACACATACAGTAACATGAGTTCTCTCATATGGCTGCCTGTCTTGCAGCAATTACATGATGTGCGGTAATTGCCAGTCTCTGAAGCGGGCTCTTCAGACACACTTCAAAGGGAGCGAAGCGCGTCCACGGACGCAATTAACAAGATCAACGGAGCCCAGATGAGCTGGCGGGCCCCGCGCTCCTCTCCCCATTGTTCTCATTTTCACTCTCATTAGCGAGAGCGCGGTGGGTGGGGGGCTGAGGGTCGGGTGGGTTGGACACCTGCGGAAAAGCAGGGTGCACCGTGTACGGCGTGGGGAGAGAGAGTGACACGGAGGAGCTAACACTAGCGCAGCGCAGGGACACTGGTGTTAATGATGGTTGTCTAAGCTACTGGAGGGAAGGGCACAAACAGCCAGCTGTGGGTGTCGAGGCATGTGAGGAAGTGGAGCCGGCTCCTGAGAGACAGAGGTGTGTGTGTGTGTGTGTGTGTGTGTGTGTGTGTGTGTCTGAGAGAAGGAGAGAGACAGTGTGTGTGTGTGTGTGTGTGTGTGTGTGTGAATGTGACTGATGCACCTGGGAGAGGATATCACCACGGCAACTGGATTGAGGCTGTCAGTGCACAGGAGAAGCTGCAGCTTCACTTTTCACACACGCGTGGACGCACACTTTGAACACACACACTCCAAGATAAGTCAGGTCCATGCACATCTCTAGTGACACCTAGAGGACACCAGGCGGAAACAGACAGACAGACAGAGAGACAGACAGACAGACAGGCACGTTGACAGATGGAGAGACATCTCTGGTTACTGTTGATTTACTGTCCAACACTAATGTCATTTCTGCACTGAAACCAGTGAGGAATTTCATATTTTTCCCACATTTCCCTGGTGAAATTTGTCACAGTCCCTGTTTGGGATAACTGGAGTTGATCCTGAGTGTTGGAGACAGTTAAAGTATGTGATGATACATCACCGTTCATCAAAAGCTCCACAAACTCTCCATCCTTCACTCATCTGTCTTTATGGCCAACCAGCCACTCTCCACCAGGCCCCTTAAGATCTCAATATTGCATCTCTGTGGCACCAATTCAATTTCTGCAAGCAATAAACCAAATGAGTATATATATGGTACACTACAATGCATTCACCACCGCCAAAGGGGAAAACATTTAACTTCAGTTGTTGTATTCTTTCAAAGTTGGATTTCCTGCTGTCTAGACCACTTTCGTCTTGGTTTTTTATTCGAATGCAGCCTAGTAGGCTTGTAAAAGCCTATTGGTTAGAGCTTTTAAGAGAGCCTTTCATTTGTTTCTACTGAATGTTTAATGCTACGAGGCCCAGTGGTGCATAGGAAGAAATGTGGGGGGATGAATACTGAAGTGTGGCACATGTAGCAGCAGCCAGTCAACTTTTATCATGTAGCGGTGCATTAAAATACATTACTGCTTCGGCGCACCTCTGAGATAAATGGACCAGAGAGATGAGGGGAAAGTAATCACACTAACGTGACGCTTTTCAGCAATTTCCATCCTTGCCCACTGCGGGGGAAACAATCCAACTCTCAGACGATCAGTGTGCAAGAATCCTGAAGCAAAGACAAACGTGTGAATAGGAGTGTGTGTCATTTTTCGCACAACAGCAAAACTGGACCAAGCATTGTATTCATATTGTACAGTGCAGACAAACAACATTAAAACATCTAACCCTGACCATGCTCTATCTATCCAGTCTTACCCTGCCCAGACCGCACGCTTCCTGTGCCAAACCACAAGAGGACAAAGAGGGTGGGGGAACAGGGACCATTGGCCTGCTGCAATAACACCAGCTTTAAGAAGACTTTAGTTTATACCAAAAAAAAAGGCTGGTTTTCTTGTACATGCTATTGTTATTGTCATTTGGCTTTTATAAGCTGGAGTGAAAAACTGCTTGTGTGAAAACAAGGTATTAAAACTGTTGGATGTGTTTCTTCTCTTGGCAGTTGGCCTGTTGATGGTAATAGACTGAGCTAGCTATAGTTGGCTGCCTGGCTGTGATTTGTACAGCAAGGCAAGTGCTTTGGAACAAATTGTACCATGCGGCTGAGAGTATAGAAATTGTAGCGTTATTCTGGCTGCTTAAAGCAGCTCCACTCCATGTGTAAGAAAGAAAATCTTGGCTGATGTATGAACACGTTCCTGCCCATGTGCACTCACACACATTCACACGCACGCAGGTGCACGTTCACACACGCATACACACACACCATTAAACCACTCTTGGCTGGTACAGATACGCGACATACAGCACAGTTTGGTAAATGTCTGTCTCTGCAGCTTAGCGAGAAAGAGAACACTGTGTGAATGTGTGTTTACATCTCAACTCCAATGCTGTGAACTTCATTTCACAGCGGCCAGATGGAGATTTAGCATGTGAACATGCGCGCCACAGAGATGAAAATACACATAGTGAAAAGGACTAAAAACAGAGAGTCTTGCCACTCTAATCAGGTCTGACTGAGTGCGGCTTTTGTATTGGGGGGAAAATGTAGTTCAATTACAAGGTTTTGGAAACTCTACAGTCATTGAGCAGTTGAGCCAACATGTCCACTCAAGACATAAAAACTAAATTTCTCCAACCAACGGATTACAAGCTAAATCAATAACTTCATGTTATTTAATCAATCAAGTATGACACATGAATTAGAAGTGGCTCTTTTGAGCTGTGCATCTTTAAAGACGAAAAAAATGTTGTTTGTTCAAATACTTAAGTTATGTAATAGACTGTCAGCAGTCACAATGTTTTAAAAGTCCAGACAGATGTAGAAAAACAAAACTTTTGACCCACATCCAATCTGAAAGGGTTTCTGTACTTGTGTAAATGTGTGTGTGTGTGTGTGTGTGTGTGTGTGTATGGGAGTGGCCATGACTGGTTAGGGAAGCAGCAGACAGACAAACAGAGAGCGCGCCTTGGCTTTAACAGGGCCTGTGTAATTATGGTCAACCACAGTCCCCACCGCCACCTTTATTTATAGGGTTGCAAACACACTGGGGCTTCAGAGTGCTTTTCCCTGCGCATTCCAGTACACTGGGACTTTTTGGTGGGGGGTGTAAACAAATGATAATGTTACCCTCATCCTACTGACTGGCGTACCCGCAGACCCCAGAAGTAAACTTTTTGTCATCACCAGTGCTTTATTCTGTCATTACAATTTTTCATGACTTTGTCCCACTTCGTAACATCAATTCCCGCATGGCGTCCTTCATAATAACTTCCACTAGGGGGCACAGCTAACTACAAATGCACATGTGAGTTATTTTAAGCTGCTATGCAAATGACTCATGGGGTCGGGTGGTCGGTTTGGTTAATTTCAAGGAAACAAAACTACATGGTTAGGCTTAGGAAAAGACTGTTGGGTTTAAAATAACAACAGCCAGATGGGAGCAGTGGTGGAATGTCACTCAGAAAATTTACTCAAGTACTGTACTTAAGTATTTTATGGTACTTGTACTTTACTTGAGCATTTCCATTTGATGTAACTTTATACTTCTACTTCATTACATTTTGAGGCAAATATTATACTTTTTACTCCACTACATTTAGCTGCCAGCTTTAGTTACTTTACAGGTTGAGATTTAACATGAAAAAACATGATCAATTTAAAGTGATTAGACTTTATTTTTTAATTAAGCCTCATAACAGAATATTAAGTAGTTAATTGAGCCCTATCTTTATAAGATTAAATGATGCTAACATAAATGCATCAATACAAATAATCTAATATATATAGATCGATATAGATATATACCAATCTGGGTAGATCCATTCTGCATAATGAGTACTAGTACTTTTGATTTGCAGTGTGGTATTAGTACTTTTACTTAAGAAAAGGATATTATTACTTTTTACACCACTGGGTGTGAGGTAGTTACTGTAGTTATGTACGTGACATAAAAGATGACAGGACATGATGTAGTTACACACTGAAGTTAAATTACGTACATAACTTAAAATTTTTGTGTTACTGGGGACACGAAGGCTGGCTCCTGGGTCAAAGTCATGTGTCTGTCGTTCTTTACACTCTGTGTCCATAGGGCTGTTTCCACTACTGCCCAATACCCGAAACGCCCCTAATTTGAATACAAACTTTTTTCGTCGACTTTTTTTCGGGACTTTTTTCGTCCCTGTCAAAGAGCAGGGCCTTTTTTCTCCCCTGAAAAAATCCCGGTTACTGATTGGATGGATCGCTAAGCGGGATGTGACGTACTAAGTGGGATGTGACGTAGTACTCTACACGACAACAACAAACGCTATTTGTAAAAGCCGGCGAAGCAGTGTTGCCAACTTAGCGACTTCTTCTGGTGTTATTGGAGACTCCTTCTTACTCTTCTTAAGAGTAAGAAGGAGTCGAAGCGGCACAGTTCTCCTGCAGCAGTCTCTCCCAGCTGCAGAGCCAGAGGAGATGTTTACCCCTTAGGCTAACAGTTAGCTCTGTAGCAGTAAAGTGTGTATGTGCTGCTGCTACAGGAGGTGTGCATAGTTAGCGATACCGGTTAATTCATGATCACTATGTTTATGATCAGCGGAGACACTGTGCATAATTAGACATGCTGCTTTCTATATGATCAGCTGCTGACGTTGTGCACAGTTAGCCACAGTTGAGTCTCTCGTGTTCGAAACTGTCGCTAAGCAATTATGCAACGGCTCCTCTCTCTCCGTTGCAGGACGGAGAGATTCAAAAGATCCTTCGCTCCTACAGCCATCAGGTTGTCTCATTCTTCAAGAGATTCTACCAGACTACCTGAATTTCCCCTCGGGGATGAATAAAGTAATTTTGATTGATTTTTTGATTGATTTGTTTACCGGTTTTGTCTCATAACTTTGACCCTTTCACACTGTATTTTCACTTAATGACAGTTTATTTGAACATTTTGTTCATTAAAAATGTCTTGTTCAGCGTTTGGTTGGACTAACAGACACTCCAAGGAGTCGCTGTTAATTTTTTTAAGGGAAGTAACGAACATTTTGTTTTTGGTTTTTGCTAGCCAAAATGAACATCCCAGTTAATGCTACAGTTAATGCTAACATGAATTAGCAGCGACTTCGGTCAGTCAGGTTTCCAGTGTAGAGGATGGCGACACACGTAAAGAAAGATGGCAGCTAGTGTAACAGCCAGTCCACAAACCAACGGGTGACGTCACGGTGACTACGTCCATTATATATATATACAGTCTATGGTCATAATTAGCTTCTGTACACACAACATATCTGGTTGTTTAATGGGGGAGGACAGTTTTGTATGTTGGAAGGATGACGGTTAGTAGAATGTAAGGGGAGCGGGATTGTGTGCGTGTTTATGGTTGGTGTTCAAAAATTTGTGACAAAATCTAAATTCATTAGGGTTTTCTAAACTTCCACAATATGTTGAGGAAAAACTTGGATTTCACTAGACGTAACACTTAAAAGTATGTTCAGTGGTAATCACAAGTGTGCCTCTTTATGTACCTCGGCTTTGGGGATAACTGTGATCGAGGCGGCGAGTAACTCACGCTAACTAATGTCGACAGAACTCATCAAAGAAACATGCCGTTGAGCTTTGGTCCAAACCATTGGGGAGGGACGGCCTCTGGCCACAAAGAACAGCAGGCCCATTCGCCCGTTCGCCTTTAGGCATGAGCCAAGGTAGCCCAAGCCAGCCGTCACCTTGGGGATGCAGCAGAGCGGAAGTGAACAGACATTCGAGTTAACATGAAGAGAAAAGAGGAAACACATGGATGTGAACTGGTAGCTGGATATTTTATCATTGGTCGACTGAGAGCGTTTCCAGCTCCCCCTCTCCTTCGCTTTGTGCCAGTCGAGCACATCTGCTGCACAACTGAAGGAAACGTAAAATGTTCAGGATATCCTGTTGTAATGAAACTCCAGGTTGAATGAAAGAAAACAAGGTGGGTGTAGGAGGGGTCGCTCATGTGTAATGCCTGTTGGTGGACACATGACACAGAGTGGTGACGAGGCTGAGGGCTGCACACGAGCAGGTCCTGCAAACTGTGTGTGTGTGTGTGTGTGTGTGTGTGTGTGTGTGTGTGTGTGATGTGGTGGGAAGGGCAGGGGGCTCATATTGAGTGCAGGTGCGCTGTGAGGGACTGAAATGGGGGTGGGGTTATAAGATGTGAACAGGGAAAATTAGGGGCTTTGATGAAAACCAAGGACATCTGTGATTATGGTGTATGTGTGTGATCATGCATGCCTGACATACAGTGTGCTCAGCAGTAGCAACCTCAGATGTTCCATCTATCCACCTATCCATCCCATCCATCTATCTATGATCAACTTGTCTAGGAGCAGTTGGGTTCTTCATAATCAGGAAAGTAGGATTTTTTTTTTATCCCAAAGGCAGCTCATATTCAGAGGGGAGTGAAAGAGATGGAGATGAGGCGTCATGAATAAATCACTTAGTATCAGTTCAGTCTCCTCAGCGAGGCTAAAACCTCGATGCTCAAGCTGGTGGCATCTCACCTCGGCCAATGAGCTGGATAATTGATAGAACTTGAAATGATTTCATGTAATATCAAACTCCTACGCTCACACGCGCAGTCGCCCCTTCCCGAGCCCTCTGAGGACCGGCGCTTTCATTCTTGCAATGGTGTAATTTTCTCTGTAATGCACTGACAGAGCAGCTGACCCAGCTGTAACAAACGCTTCTCTGGATTTAAACCTGTGTCTTGCTTGTCTCTGGGATGTAGGCTGCTGCTGCACAATGCTTACTCTGCTTTGTGCGGTAAAAGCATAAAAAGCATACACGCAGTCTCTATAGAACCCAGATGGCTGACAAATAGGGAATCATACAAGCCACAGATAAACAGAAGAGAGAAAGACAGAGAGGGAAGATACTCACAATAACAAGCGGAGTGTCGTGAGCCTTTTCTCAGCGGTTGTGTTTACCCTCGCTCAGTCCTCCAGGGGTAATTTGGGGAGAGGAAGAGAGACAGAAAGTTAGACAGAGCACAGAGAGACCAAAACTAGCAAATAACTGTCAGGAGGCAGCCTGTCTCCTTCAATGCTAGGTGTTTGTGCTGACAAACACACAAAAGCATGTACACAGCGGCACACTGATACATCACTGCACGCACGTACGTTACTTTTTTACTTTTGCTCTGTCTCTTTCCAGACACGCAAACTCTCAGAACTGAAGCTGAGCTTTAATACAGTACGCGAGCACGAGGATTGGCTTTGTAGTTGTCGTTTGGCAAAGAGGAGTTAACGATGCACCTTCAAACTAAAGCATCAGTGACAATATCTCACTCCCATCCATCACTCACTGCTGGCTCGCACAACTGAGAACAGATTCACACCCTCTGCTAGCCTGTTCTTAACCAGCAGGAGGATGAGAAAATACCCAGACCAGGGTCAGCGGTTGGGTCAAACCTCTGCCGGCAACTTGGGTCCTATCTGTGTGTGAGCGAGTCAAGGTGACATGGAGCGAGGGAGGGGTGGGGCTGGGGTTTATTCTTCGTTTCCACAGAGAGACATGGAGCCCAGGGTCAATATTGACCGTCAACCATCCGTGAGCTTGGCTGGACATCGCTTGACTTTTCAGACTTCAGTTCTCTCTAGTTGAACAGGGGGAGCGAAAGCCAGGGGAGGGGGACTCCAGCAGGGAATAAAACCAGGCTTAACAGCTCATGCGCACGCACTCGCACGAACACTCGTACATGCACATGCACCAGTCTCAATCTGCCATCTGGAGAAGACAGGCAGGTATGAGGAGGCTTCACGGTGAACTGTGTGGGAGTTGCAGCGGTTTGGGCAGAGTGACAGAAAAGGTGACAGAGAGAGGGAGAGAAAGTGAGAGGGAAAAAGAGAGAGTGTTGGAAGGGGAGGGGGGGAGGCAGTGAAATATAAAATGGGATTATAACAGCATCACTGAGGCCTCTTATATTTGTTTTAACTGGACACGGTCAAACCATCTTGGCTGCCCGTTTGTCTTTTAGAGCGCCTTTCAAGCCTGACCTGGCAAGCCCCTCACCCACCTTCCACACACACACACACACACACACACACACACACACACACACACACACACAGTATTGTGATCCCAATCCTCCCAAGCTGAATACTTTCACCACAGTGTTTCAGTCAGAGCGGAAACCTCTGTGATATGGCCCATAATGCTCTCTTCTTACTGGCAAAAAATAACAGAAGAAGCCATTCGGGGCCAACAACAATACTACATGAAAACACTAAAGACACCACCTCAAACCAACGCCACTCAGGGGGAACTATGCTATGGCTGTACCGGGACATAACAGTCCAGATTAAGGCTTTACTTTAAACATGAACAGCGTCTGAGCAGGCTTAGGGATTCAAAATAAAAACGGACACGCTGACTGGACATCCGCAGCTCTGATCTGTGGGCATTTCATAAAAGTTGTTGCAGCTCAGACTAAACAAGTGGTCTGCCTGCAGCCTGGTGGGAAGCCACTCACAATACATGACAGGACACAGATGAAGCACATAAAGATGAAACAGATGCTGCCAGTGTTTGTCATTCAAGAACATTTTGGAGTTGTTAAGAGGGCCACACTATCTAGCGTCGAGCAGGGTTCCCACTGCATGATAACGTCCTGCCAGTGGCCTCATGTCTTCATCGCTTCATGAAAGTTGTGTGTGAAGAAAAACAGGAAAAGAAAGATGGAGAGATGAGAGCAGGCAGAGAAGGAGGGAGAGTAAGTGGATGATGGAGGAAGAGGAGTTGCGATCATCTTGGAGAGACTGCTCCTTTGTTCTGTTGCATTAATCTGCTTTTTTCCCCGTTCCCCTGCTCGTTCTTTTGATCCGCTGTTGGATCATCCCCTTGATGATTCACTAACAGCAAAAGAAATTAAATACATCGGATTGACGACCCACTCCCCCCCACATCCCCTCCCCTCTCTTCGCCACCACTACCTCCCTCCTCATCTCCTTCCTCCCCTCTTCTCCCCGAGGCCCCCATTTCTTCAATAGATAAGCAGCGGATCCGTTCTTTATCGCTTCACTCTCCATCTCTATCCCTTTTCCCTTCTTCCCTCTTTTCTGTTTTTTCCTCTGCGCTGTGTTTAATCCCAGCCTTGCGGTGGATGCATGTCAGAGATGTAATTCCATTGTTTAACATACTCCTCTGAGCCCCCACCCCACCCCAAACTCAGTCACTCCCGGGGCCACATGCATATTCATCAGCTATCAAAAACAAAAGGCAGATCACACTGTTTGTCATGTACCGCAACCAGCACTATTCAGTTCTATCCCTTCTTTGCTGCTTCTGGTGGATTAGTGCATGTTAAACATATCTCAGACACACAAATCCTAAGTACTAACATATAGACATTCAATCAGAGAAAGAGAGTTTTCCTAACATGCAGGCGAAGGCTCTTATGTGGAGAAACTGGGAAGTCTGGGGAGAGTGTGGAGCTCAGTGATAGTTGGAGGCAGCAGATGACAAAAGCAGTAGAAGATTTAAGAGCAAAGGAGGAAAAAGGGGTCAGTTATGCAAAGGGACATGCATGGCTCTGTGAGACTGTGGGCCATTCATCAGGCGGTCCTGCACAGTCTGAGCCACAGTGAGAGTCGGTCCCCCCGGGTCCTGCTACAGTCTTCTGGGTGATGTCCAGGATGCACCGGCGCACAGCTCCAGGTTCCAGGCTCCAGGGCCAGACAGATGTAAACATGGCCTGACCGCACACAGAGGCGCAGTGCCAGCCTGCCCTCACCTCGCACATAAACAGCCAAGGAGGCCACACTGTGGGCCAGGGGACAGACAGCGCTGAACTTGGCTGCAGGGAGGAGAAGAGAGAGGGGGAGGGGGGTGGAGGAGGCAAGGCAAGATGCAATGATTTTCTGCTTGTTAGAGCAGTTCACATTTCTGAAGAAAAAAAACAAAACTGTGGCATCTAGGCTTACTTGCCTTAACATTGTATGTATTCTATTGTTCTTATTATTTGCAGTTCCTAATTGCGGTTCATGCCACCAGCGGTGTGTGCATTCGGGTGGATCTGCTTAGATATTTTTCTCCAACGCCCTGTCGTGACAGATGCGCTGGGCTCCTCAGCGCCTGTTTGATTTATGCGTCAGGACAAATATGGGTCAAAATGAAACATCCAACACGGTGGCTTCTACTTGCTTGTTCTTCTCTCTTCTTTTTCATTCCCTTTGCACTTTCTTCTTTTCAAAGCTCGGCTCAGCGGGACTGTGTGTCTCTGCTGCACCACAACCAGGTTGTGTGTGCCTAAGTGTGTGTGTGTGTGTGTGTGTGTGTGTGTGTGTGTGTGTGTGTGTGCGTTTGTGTGATGAGACGTGACAAGCGCCTTCATCCTCCCCTCAGACGCCGCATTCCACAACGCTGCGCCACTCGCTCCGTGTGGCGCGCTTTTCATCTTTCCCCTACCCGTTCCTTCCTTATTCTTCTTCTCCTCTTCTTCCCTTTCCTTGCTCTTCTTCTCCTCGCTCTCACAGGTGTAAGAAAGGCGCATGGAGGAATGAAAGGGACAAGATTCTAATTAGAGGAGGAGGCTGAGACAAAAGCAGGGGGATAACGAAGGGAAGCAACGATAACACATGTAAAACACAAAGCCTTAATCTTAGAGAGCGTTTGGAGGGATCTCTCATTTCTCTCCCTCTACAGTGAAGCGAGGCAGGGGGGTTGTGTGTACGGGAACACGAGGGGATAGGATGTGATTATGAGCACAGAGCTGACAGACAGAGAGATTGGCATGTGTGTGTCTGAGGATATGCGTGTGTGCGTGTGTGTGCGTGTGCGTGTGTGTATCCCCATAGGGCCTTTGGTTCCCTCTCTTCATAGGGACCAACTTAAAAAACACAGCCATGTAAAAACACGCTGGCAGTTGCACTTTTAGCATTGTTTACTTATTTGGAGAAAAGTGCAACAAAGCACCAATTTATTTAAGTAACTACAACTTAATTCAGCACCTGTGAAGAAGTTTCATGCAAAAGATAAGTTGCTCTGCTTTATCTACTCTAAAGAAAGAAAGAAAAAAGCAAAGACAAAACATCAAGTCCAAAATCCTGGATATATATATTTCAGTGCTGCCTCTCTGCTTGGCCGAAAGGAACGGCTGGCTGCTTCTAAAACTCCCTCCTTCCTTCCCTCCAGTTTTTTCTCACTTTGCATGTGGATTCTGCCTATTTACTTATTTGTGTCGCCTCTGAGCTACTCTGACATGCCGCTGCACCTCCAGGGTCCTCGGGTGATATGATAGGGCTCGGGGACTTTGGTTTCCTTGCCACTGCTGTGAAACTCCATTCAGATGATGAAACTGCGGTGCAGCTGTGTCTGCGGCTCACGGTGGGATGCTGGTGTCTTTGTGGCTTTCTGCGAGGCTGAGGCGAATTCTCACTGATGAAAGAGCCTGCAAATGTGCCTCTTTAGCCCGGGCACATACATCTTCTCACTGAGAAGCCATTGTGACTGTCATCTGTCTAGCCATGTGTGTGTGTGTGTGTTTGGATGTATGTGTGTGGCATTGTACAGACTAAAAAGTCCACATATTCTCTCATAACGCTCTTTAACTGCCTCACACACACAACAATGCGTGTATAAATGTGTACACAGTGATGAGAATGTTACTAAGTTCATTTACTTTAGTAGAAACTTGAGATACTTGTATTTTCTACTTCTACTCCACTACACTTCAGAAAGGAAATATTGTCCTTTTTACTCTGCTACAATTTTTTAATTACTTTAATTACTTTCCAAATTAATATTTTTGCATAAAAAACACATATATGTACAAATGCAGCTAAAATAATGAGTTGAAAATTAATTGGCAACTGTTTTGATAATTGTTAGTCAAGCATGTCATGTTTCTTTTCTATTAAATTATTTTTGACTGATTAAATTGATGTTAATATTTCTGTTTTAGCACTTTTACAAATACATGTTCCCGACTGCACTTACACAAATTTTTCTTAACCAATGTTTTCAATACAGGGCTTTTACTTACAACAGAGTATTCTCAGTGTGTGTGTACATTGTTAATTCATGTGTGTAGGCATTGGAGTGAAGAAACAGGTTCGACAGTTTGTCAAATTATGTTTCAGTGTACGTGGCACAAATGACAGACAGGTGTCGAAAATATCTTTTTCTTTTTTTTTAAACAAATCTTGCCATGAAGTTTGGATCCTGTGAGTCACAGGAAGACTGAAAATAACAGCGAAAGATAACCTGGCAGAGCACATTTCCACAGAGTCCTCCCTGAGGTGATGCAAGACTTTAGACAAATGTCTTGTTTGTTCACCACTGAATGGCCATCTTTCAAGGGGTGGCATGCCAGCACACACACACAGATTTGCACACGGGAGCAGATCATTTTTCTCCCTCATGAAGTAGGTACCGAGAATATTACAAACCAAAATCATAACGCATTGCCGTAGGCCAGAGGTCGGACGAGGAGAGGAGAGGCAGCTGTGTAATTGAATTATGTGACAGACAAGGAGTAGATAGATAGATAGATAGATAGATAGATAGATAGATAGATAGATAGATAGATAGATAGATAGATAGATAGATAGATAGATAGATAGATAGATAGATAGATAGATAGATAGATAGATAGATAGATGTGCATTTGTGAGAGAGTGACAGCAAAGAGCCTTATCCTCCATTAATAACAGCCACTAATCCCCTGATGTGATTACCTCTCCCTCCCTTCCTCCGCCACTTTTCCCCCTCTTCCTCCATCCCTCCACACTCTTTCTCCCATTCAGCAGCGCCAGCCACTTGTCTTCCATGGCAGAGCTCAGCTGGTCCAATCCCCTGAACAGATCCAAGACTTCCACTGTGTTCAGCTGCCAGGACGATGGAGGTCTTCCAATTTGACGCCTCTCCTTACTAGAACTCGCCTCTGGGCAGGTGTATAAAAAAAGCAAAAGTCAGTGGTGTTAGCGCGGAGAAGGAAGCACATTTAAACAGATTAAGACCCATGCCTCTGTTCAAAGCTCTGACACTTAATGCTGCCTGAATGAGAGGTGACGTGTGATATGAATCGTACAAGATATGGTTTTGGATGTTCAAACGTTTATGGAAATATCTGCAAGCATTAAGGATTATGGGTGTGCAAAGGGAGGCAACAAGCATGTCAGTATAGCTATTTCTGTCCTCAATGACTGGCTGCCAAATGCATTTTTTTCAGCATTTGATAAACTCGCTGCATCAATATAAAGTCTAGTGTGTTTCTATGGAAACTTAGACCTCCGAGAAGGTTGAAATTTGCCACTTAGCTCGAGATCCGCTCAATAGTAACATACTATAATAAATCTGCACAATGTGTTCAGTTTGCATCATAGAGACAAATACTATTCAACTGTATGCACACACACCTTGTTGAACATGTGCGTGTGTTAACAAAAACATGCAATTACATTTACAGATGTTTGAATCTGTATCACAAGAAAAAAAAAGTCAGTTGGATTTATTGAAATAACTTTAAAAAGTATTTTGTTCATAGATTTTAAAAATAATTTTCAAAGTTGCTTCATGCCATCATGGGCTAATAAAGCCCCTGGGCACAACATGCAAAAGGGCCCCCATCTCTCTGACATAAGAGCAGCACACAGACTTTGTGGTGGTTTTGCCTCATTTTTGTTGTTGTTCTGCATGTTTTTCGTCGTTATGCCTCCTTTTTTTGTGTCTTTGTGGTACTTTTGTGTGTGATCGCTGTATGTCTGTAGCTATCTAGTGCCTTTTTTGCTTATTCTGTGTCTCTTTTGAATCTGTGTGTGTGTGTGTGTGTGTGTGTGTGTGTGTGGTCGTTTCGTTGGTCTTTAAAGTAATTTTGTGACCTTATGACTGGTCGGTGTTTGTTTTTTGTGTCATTTTGTTGCCTTTTTTGTCATTTTTCACCTTTTGTGCCTCATGAATGTCATTTTGTGTGGTTTTTGCTGCTCTGTGTGTTTTTTTGTCAGTTTTTATGGGGGTTTTTCTGTTTTGAGTCTCTCTGTGGTACTTTTGTGTGTGATCGATTTGTGTCTATAACCATCTGGTGCTTCTTTTGGTTGCTGTGTCTCTCTCTAGTCCTTTTGTGTGTGTTTATTATGTCGTTTTGTGACTCATGGAAGTCATTTTGTGTCTTTTTGGCAATTCTGTGTTTGATTTTTTTTTTTTGGGCCGTTTTCTGGCTTTTTAAGTCATTTTGTGTCTCTGTTGTTTCTTCATGATTGTTACATGGGGCTCCTGATTCCTGGTTCCTGGGCCCAGTAGACCCGCATGCATGCTGTCATTTATTTAATTTAGCTTGTGAATAATTTGTCCATTTATAGGATTGAGGAGCAGTAAGAAATAATCTGAAAATGAATCTTAATGCCTTTTTTGATGCTCAATAGCGTAGCGTAGAGTGATGATTGAAGCCGCCAGACAAATGCTCTTATACTGTACACACATGCACAACCATGCAGGCACACACACACGGGCTGCTGCAGGTCCCTCGGGGGGAGAAGACAGTGCAGTATAACGTTGTACTTGGTTTACTTGGTCTACTTGGTGATGTCTCCATGGTAACTGTTATGTTTGACCTTCAAACATGTGCGCTTCTTTCCATCTGGCTCAGGTTGGCTAATCAGATCACATCAACACACACACAAATGCACTGTCAGATCTCATCATGAGTGAGGAGAATTTCTCTGGTGATTTTTGGATAGTTCTCAACAAGTTTGTTATCACTCACTGGAACATCAGATTTATTCTCCAGTTCACACAAAACTGCTAAAACTTGCTACTTGATTTATTTTGCAGGCTGATACGCATGCTAAAGCTCTAACAAGATGAAAAGTTCCCTTTGAGCGGTCGTAGTGTGCGGGGGGTTTGGATAAAGACTTGATTCAATTAGCGTGTTTTTCATCAGCACACAGGCCAGCGCTCCGCGTGCTTTAACAAAATGCCCCTTTCATTTCTGCTCTGTTCGATACTCTCATCTGCTCTGCTGTTCACCAATTCATAAGGAGCTCCAGAAGGGCCAACATCTGGCAGCTCCTTAGGCCCAGGGCCGTGCATCCGTTCTGGGGCAACGAGGCCTGGAGACCAGCCCCTCCTGTTGAGCTCAGCCTTTGGTGTGTGTGGTACCGTTCAGAGTCTCCACTTCCTGAGTGCTGGTGCCTTGATGTGGCCAGAACCAAAGTGCATGATTTATTACAGTACTAACTCTGTCCCCACTGCTAATACTGCCATTATTATGACCATACACTCCCCCCCCCTCCTCCCTCAATCCCCCACCTGCAGCCTCACACTGAAGCCTTTACCAGATACAGCCGCCACAGCTCCGGCTCATGGCTTACATTAGGAGCGTTGTGTTCTTCATGGATGTTTGGTCTCAGTAGATCGGGGGAGCCATGTTGTGAATGAGGTGACAAAACCGTTGGTGCGATGACACATATTGTTAAGCCAGATCAGCTGTTCCCATTTGTGTCCCAACTTGTCGTACTGACTACTGGCCTTGTGTGTTTAACGGGTGGCAGGCATGGTCCCCGGGGAACCAACAACGGTGGGGGTGGAGGTGACTGGGAGGTAAACTGGTTTTTGGATGTGTGGCCAATCAAAGCGACCTCATCAAAGTCATCCAACCAGTGCGCCCCACAAAACTTCCTTGCCTCTTTTCCTCTGTTTATGTAGCGGTGTAATCAGCAGGACTTGGACAGAGAAGGAGATGGATGAAAGCAGAAGAAGGTGGAGAGGTGTGGAGAGTAGTGTAAGCAAAGCCAGAGTGAGGAGGCAGAGGGTAGAGGGAGAATGTGGCGGAAGTGAGGGGTCTAGAGGAGAGAGGAAGTCCAGAGAGGAGGGATGTGGTGGAGTTGTGTTTACAGGCCATGGTCACACAGCACACTGTGGCTTTGTGTGTCAGCAGCTCTGACTTTATGATTGGTCACCACTGCAAAAGAATAATCAAGGTATATTTATACCACTGTAGACAATTTGTCAATTTCTCAGGAAGTGCCACACAACAAAAACAACGGTTCCTTCATCAGTAGCTTAGTCGTAGGCCTTCTCTAGAAGGAGACATAAACAAGCAGAGAAGGAAGTGGCAGCCTTTTTTAAACATTCATTCACATCAATTCATACACATCCCTATTGTGCCATGTAGTCCCCGCTGAGACTAGAGCTCGGGTATCCCCCCCTGTGATCCCCCATTAGTGAGAGACTCCCTTGCAGGCAGCTGCCTCACTGCTCCGCAGAGGTATCAGATCTCCTCCTCTTCCTCATCTCCTTAATTAGCACAATTAAGAGATTTACAGGACAGATGGATGGAAATCCAGCTGGCTGCGGTGCCTGTCCCCGAGGACTCTGCGGATGAGGAGGTGAGATCTGAGTGAGCGCTGGAGAGCAAGAGACCAACTCAGTGGTGGTACTATGGCTCCCTCTGGTGGTTTTAGTTGGATACTGGTGGTCAGTGGTTGTGAGAGTTGCAGAGGTGAAATGTCTTTTTTTCTTATTTTGTTCTCTTTCTTTTGAAGAAATTGTTTTTGTGAAATAATAAGGCACGTTAATGGTACAGGTTAATTGAAAAAACTGATGGTTAACATCTATTCCCTGGTTTTTATAACTTTGTACACCTATTAAATATTTGGCAATTTCTATTCATTCAAATTCATTCATTCATTTTAGTCAGGTTTTCCATTTGTAAATTTAGCTAAAATGCAATAGTCCCATACTGTGTAAAGTGAGATTTCCATGTCTTTTTGATTGTAAAGCAGGTTTAGGTGCAATATAAATATTGTGAAAGTATCAAAACACTTAATCCACGAAGAAAAGCTCACAGCTCATAATCAGAAATTGACTTTAAAGAAGCCGTCAGGATTTTTGTCGGACTGTGAATTCACAACTTATTATTATTGTTATTTTCCTTGCAGAGATGCTGAGAGTACACACACACACACACACACACACACACACACACACACACACATATATATTCAGTATACACACATGCATGCAGTTGGCCTATATCTAAGTACTTCGTTCATTTCTGTGAAGTAAACTGCATAAAATTAAGTTTAGATTCTTTTTCAGATATAAAAATGTCGACGAAGTGCACAGTGAATAACTGATCAACATTTTTATTCACAAAGCCTTCCGTCTGTTAAACAGCCTCATTCTTCATTAGAAATGTACAGAGTTAAAACAACCAAACAGCCACCAGAATAAGAGCAAAGAGTCAGAGAAAAGAAAATACTGAATTTTAAATTAAAAAAAAAAAAAAGCCTATAAACTCTTTATGATTATTAAAATGTAGCCAAATATATACATGAAACAGGTAATTTTATTAACAGTTTCTAAAAATTAGCAGGAAAACTAATCTCTGATGCAATATTCACAGTATTCTGCTCAAAAGTAATTCAAATCGCTCATTTTATATTGACTTCTTGCTAATACTTTGTTCTCTTTTCTGGTTCATTGAAAGTTTATCGAGCGTTTTGTACTATTTTGTCATTGAAATAAACAATAAAATGTGTCACTCGGTCAGTGGTCATCAGTTTTAATATTATTTCATTACACATAAAGTCACATTAAAATATTACAAGCAATGTATTGACCTGTTTATGGTTATAAAAGAGTAGTCTAATCAACAAATACATTGTTAAAGAGAAATGAACAAATAGAAAACGTGCTGCAGAAATAAAAAAGGAAGTAAAAGCAGATCTCAGCAGCCCTGCTCTGGTGTTGTGATTAGAGTTTATTTAAAGTAGTTACAGATAGAGTTAGTAGTTACACATTTAGCTAGTTTAAATCAGCTCAACACGCAGGAGAAGTTGCAGTAGGCTAGATACGGTTTCTTTCCTCAATAACAAAACAAACAGAATAATATGCACGCTTAATTTGCAAAAGTCTTTAAATGTTTTAGCCTCGTCATAGGCTAAAGTGTAGAGGGACTCAAAAGTTTTACAGCTCTTGTAGCGGCTCAGAGCCATTGTAACGTAGTGCTCCATTGCTCAGCCACCTGCACACAAATAAGTTATTGTTCAGTCAAGCAAATGTAGTTAGTTATTTTTACTGCTTAAATTCTGTATAGAAATGTGACAAATGCTCCAAACCACTCACATGTTCAGGCTGCCTTTTTTCTGTTTTATTCCTATACGAACAGAGAGCATTGGGATCAAATTAAAGAATTAAATCCCATCTGTGTCCTTGTTAGGTTTACACTGTTGGAAATACTCACGTCGAAGTTGCCATGCTGTTACCACGGCAACAGCCAACACCACGAGCACAACTGGCACCACGATGGCTGCTAGGTTACCACTCTGACTATCCTCTGTGCTCGCCTAGCAGACAAGAATCAGGACGCGGTTTACTCAACATCATCAGATTTAATGTAGGAACTATATTCTTTACAGTTCCTACATGAAACTGATCACAACAAGGTCTGAGATACCTCCAACATGAAACAAAACAATCAAGATTCACAAGTAACACATAAAAATAAAGAAGAAAAACATCCATTTTTGTTTATTTCGGGATGTCCCTTTACCCTGAAGTTACGCAGTTGATTCACATTGTACTTACAGCAGCATGAGTGTCAGTAGATACGGTGGTGAGGCGATCATCCCTCTGATGACCTGTCAGACACCAGCAAAGAAGAGTGACTAAGAAGAAGTTTTTTAAAACATGCAAAAACAATGCATCTATCAAAAGAACCAATGTGGGAGGACATCGGGTCATATACGGTGTGTTTCCTGTTCTTTTAGGAACTGTGATTGAGTAATAATAAAAGCGGAGGGCATTTGTATTTTTGGGCTCAGTCACAAGTGTGAATAAAGATCACAAGTTGAACTAATGAACTACATCATCATAGCAACACTAACAGGGAAACATGTCCTGTTCTGCTTTATGAAAGACAGCAACATACAGTGCTTAACAAATTTATTAGACCACCAGTTTTGCCACAGCTGTCCTAAATAAATAGCATTAGTAATTACAAAAATCATTTTTTATGTTTCTGTAATGGTTAATACACCAGTATGTAGCAGCTCTTTAACCAAAATGAATAATTTAATGCTTAAATATAATTATTGTTTTCCATGAACTTTCAATTTTACTGTTTTACAAAAAAAAACGTTATTATTTCTTGATTAAGATGTACATTTTTTTGTTATTAATGCATTCATGAACAGAAAAATGACTTTTAGTGGTTTAATATTAATTTCTGACTTCTCAGAGAAGACCAGTGAGCCGGCTCAAATTTGGGTATAAAAAGGTGAATTTATTTTGTTATTTGCCAAATAAATAACAATAACATTTTAGTTTTAAACAAGCTTTTAAAAGATTTCTAAAATATTTATGTTCTCTGGTTTTAATGATAAGTGGTGTAATGAATTTGTTCAGCACTGTATATTAAATAAAAAAATCAAGAAACACACCTCCTGCTTCTCCAGTGGTGATGGTGAGGACATTGGGTTGTATTATTTATATATTATATAGTTTCCTGTTCTCTGAGGAACTGTGATTGTGTAATAATAAAAGTTTATGGCGTTTATGTTTTTGGGCTCACTTGCGTGTTCACTTGAGTGTGAATAAAGATCATTACTTGAACTAATGAACCGCAGCACTGGAGCAGCACTAACAGTAAAAACGTGTCCTGTTGTGCTTTATGAACCACAGTAAAAAACAATAAAGACAGTAAGAATCAAGAAACACACCTCCTGCTTCTTCAGTGGTGATGGTGAGGACGTTGCTGGCTTTACTGGTGCCCGCGCTGCTCTTGGCAAACATGCGGATGTTGTACGTGGAGGGATTTATCTCTATTATTGTGGCCTCTGTCTGGTTGGGGCTAAAGTCAACAACTGTCTTTCTGTAACTCCACGAGGCTGCGGAGAAAATGAAAGAGAAACAAATTTAATACAATATCACCAAATGGCAGAGGGATTAACTGTGTGAATTTAGCTGTGGAAGTTGAATTACAGTTAAGAGGGAGCAATTTAGCTCCAACATTGAGAGCATTTCATACCATCAACTGCTTTAGACTCCAGGTAATAGCCAGTGATGGGGCTGTCACCTTCGTACCCAGGAGTCCATGAAAGGGAGATTGTACTGTCTTTGACCTCCTTTAACTCAACCACTGGGGGATCCGGGGGCACTAGGAGGCACACAGTGAAGACATTAAGCAAAGAAAGCGGTTTGTTTTAATACAGAGCGGTTTGATTTTGTGAATTTAATGTTTATTCTCTGCAGAAAGACTGTGAGGATCGTACACTTACAGACAAATGAGAATTTTGGATTGACTCCCATAACAGTGATCTAACTTGGATTAGGGCATATAAGACCCACATTTAAATGTACAGTCATGGAAAAAATTATTAGACCACCTTTTTTCTTCAATTTCTTGTTCATCTTAATGCCTGGTACAACTAAAGGTACATTTGGTTGGACAAATATAATGTTAACAACAAAAAGAGTTCAAAAGAGTTTAATTTAATATCTGATATCTAGACATTTTCCATTCTATTTTTGTTGCTATCATTATATTTGTCCAAACAAATGTACCTTTGGTTAGACCAGGCATTAAAATGAACAATACATTGAAGAAAACAAGGGTGGTCTAATATTTTTTTCCATGACTGTATGAATGGAAAGTTGAAAAACTCCTCATGAAATGCATTAAGTACCTGATGTGGGAACTGTGGAGCTTTCTGCCCAAACTGTCGCATCAGTAAAAGTCTCAATCTTTGAAGTTGTGTGAGCTTGGGACAGAGGAGAAAAACAGTAATATCCAGTTCTTGCAATGTAAAGAATAATTTAGGAATATCATCAACTCAATAACACACACCAGAAATGGAGCTTGAAGTGTCTTGTATCCGAATTGTGGAAGCAGTGGAAGTCGACTTAATAGTTGATGCTGTTGAAGTGGAAGTTGATGCTGTTGAAGTTTTAACTGAAAACAAAATAAAATTTGATGTCTGTGAATGACTTGATGTTAAGCTGTCAAAATCAATTAATTACATTTGTTTTGATATGTTTCCCTTCTTACCCTCATCCAGCGTGGAGCAGAGAGGTGCAGTAGAGGCGGGTCCTATTCCTGCATGTGTTTTGGCCTGTATAATCACGCCGTAATTGGCAGAAGGCTTCAGGTTGCTCAGGATGATGCTCTCTACTTCCCGTGTGGCCATCACATTCAAGTGCTGCCACCTTTTGAACTGTCTGCCAGCGGGGTCGTACTCTCTGTAGCTGATGCTGTAACTCCGAAGAACCCCGTTTCTGAGCTCAAGCTTCGGAGGCTGAAAAGCCGACAGAAAACACTCTTAGAGTAGTAATTATTTATTTACTTTTGTTTTTAGAGGTATAATTTATGATAAACTCCAAATACAAAGCCTGGGTAAAAGGTTGCCATGTGGAGTATTTTACATTTTATCAAAATAACATTTTTGAGAATGTTTTTGAATGTTTCTGCAGATAAATTGTGACTTTACCTTCCAAGTGACCTTGATACTGTGAGTAGTGAGAGCCTCCAGCTGCATGTCCAGGGGAGGGCCCTCTGGTGCTGCAGAGAAAACACGTCTTATTTAGTTTTTTATCCTTTTATTCTCACGCACAAGACTGCATAAAAATAAGATAATGAGGAATAAGAAATGTGTCAAGAAGCCACAGGCTTAAACAAAATACCTCTCCTCAAGGGAGAAAAAAAGGAGAAATGATAATAAAAGATACAACAAAAACTAAGGTTATATCATTCAGAAAACTAAATTAAAATCACAACAAAAAGACCAACAAGCCGTTAATCAAAAACTATTAATTAAGTTTTAATTTAAATTGAATTCTAAATATTTCTAAAACAATAACTAATGACACTACCTGCTTCTTTGGTCGTGACTGTCAGCACATTGCTGGTCTCGCTCATGCCCACACTGTTGATGGCAAACATGCGAAGGTTGTAGGTCTTCGCAGGACGCAAATCCACCAAAGTCAGCTGAGTCAGATCAGGATTATAGACTTCAGTCGTCACTGCAGTGTCCCAGGATGCTGTGCAATAAGGATGCATAGATAAGACCCAAACTGCAGCTGCCACATGTCCAAATTCTATTAAGATATTTGAAGATATTGATTGATTTGATTGAGATATTTTCTTAGTTCTTACCTTGTTTGTTTTTGAGATCGATCCTGTAGGCTGTAATGGGCCTGCCGCCATCGAACGCAGCAGCCCAGCGAACAGTGACGGTTCTTTCCTTCACCTCTCTTGTCTCCACCTTTAAGGGATTAGGGCGTACTAAGAAGAAATGAAAACAAAATTAATAGCTTCATATATTATTCTTAAACGCATATCCAAACTTGCAGGGGGGCCACCCTGGGCAGGTCGCCAGACTATCACCAGTCAGACACATAGGGAGACTTAATATTCATGCTCAGGCAACCAATTTAACCTAAGTCATGTTTTTGGACTGTGGGAGAAGCTTATGAATGTAAAAACCATTAGTAGATTAATTAATTAATTGACAGATAAAAAGAGAAAAATTGAAAACTGATATAGGTTTTATGTCATTTATCAGGTATGCGCATATTCCAGCTTCAGGCGTCACCTTCATCTCTGGGAAGATGTGAAAAACATTTTTCCAACAAGTAGGGAGTCACAGGGGAATTCCATTAACTACACTAACTGAATTTTGTCCCAAATAAGGATGCATTGATATTGATACTGATATCTAATATCGGGCCGATACTGACTCAAATAGCTGTTTCGGGTAAATGTGACGATGGGGTCAATCAACTTAATTTAATTATATGTTTATATATTATATACATTATATACTGGAATTCTAATTTCCTGTTTAAGTTTCGACCAATTTGTTGCTGCATTTAAAAGATTCACACTTGAACTTTAATTCCTGTTAATTCTGAAAATGTTTTACCAAGTTGCTGGTGCAAAATGTGTTATTTTAAATAATAAACAAAAATTGAGAAAATCCATATTTATGTATTTATTAGTTATACAGGTGCATCTCAATAAATTAGAATATCATAAAAAGTTTATTTATGTCAGTTATTCAATTCAAAAAGAGGAAATAACACATTATATAGATCCATTAAACACAGAATGAAACATTTCATGTCTTAATTTATTTAATTTCTTCTAATCATAATGATTATGTCTTACATTTAATGAGGACCTAAAATTCAGTGTCTCAAAAAATTGTAATATTACAATAGACCAATTTAACCCTTTACCGGGCGAAGAACTGTATTTGGTAACTTCAGCGGATATCCAAAAAAATAATAATAATATTTCGAGAAAAAAGTTGCAAATTTACTTGATTAAAGTTGCAATCGACAAGAAAAACGTTGCAGATCTAAGAGATTTAAAGTGGCAAATCTGTGTGGAAAAAAGTCACAGATTTACGAGAAAAAAAGCTTTTTTCTTGCAGATTCACCACTTTAAATCTCATAAATCCGCACATTTTTCTCCTCGATTTGCCACTTTAATCTCGTAAATTTATTTCTCAAAATATTATCCCCATCCATTTTTACACATTCTGGCAGTATGTAATATCGTCCAATACTCTCTAGGGTTGAAATTTGGAATTTGCAAGTATTTCAATGAGTGCCCTATGAAGGGTTAAAACGCATGTTTAATCTGGAAAGTATGTCCATCTATATGACTCAATACTTGGTTGGAGCTGTTTGACTTGAACTACTGGAAATGGACTTTTCCATCATATTCTAATGTATTGAGATGTATTTGTATTAGGAAACAAATGTATAGGAAAACAAAGTTTAAGTGTGTTGAGTAATCCCAATCACCTGCACACAGTAGGGCATAAAGTTTGTCACTTAAACACTGGTATCTGATCTGTACTCTGTATCGACCGATACCTGAAGCCCAGGTATTGTCAGATCGATACATTTCTTTTCTCCCCCTCTGACATTATGATTCAGCCCCATGAGTCTCACCTGCCACCACAGTCAGAGTCATCTCGGTCTTGTGATCATTGAACCAGCCCGGTATATCCACGCGGCAGCCGTACGTCCCGGAGTCGCCCTCCTCCACCTGCCTGATGGTCAGCGACACATCGCCCTTGCCAAGATCCCCCTTGAACAGGTAGCGCTCCGACAGCCTGCTGGTCGTCGTCGTCCCGTCTGACTTGATCACCTCGTTGGCACAGCCGCTGTTGGGGATGGCTCCTCGACCCCAGCACACAGAAAGCTTTCCGTAGTACTTAGAGTCATAGTTGCATATCAAAGTAACATCTTCTCCCACTGTGGCGATGATGCTTTCTGCAGACACACGACCTGGAAACACAGAAAGTCCCATTGACAACACGGAATATCAAATAAAAACTGAATTATCTTGAAATAAAAATGCAAATCAGTGTAAAGGCTGTCTTACCCAGGAGGAGACAAACGAGGAGGCTCAAACACGCAGACAGCCGTCTTCTGCCTAAAAAACACATTTTACTCTTTCGTCTCAGTATCAATCGAAGGATTTAGTCCACCTGCTGAGTGACACTGAACCAAACCACAGTGTGGTTTCAGCTTTGAAATCCTTCCAAATCACATGATGCTGTCCTTGATATGCTCACACAAACAACTTCTGCTGGCAGAAGTGGAATGTAGAAAAGCGCCGTTTCCTTTTCTGGGGTTTTGGTTCCTTATCCAAGAAGTGGAACACTGTTTCTTTTTGATGATTAGACAGACACACAATCAATGTTATCAATACGCTTCGGCTGTTTGTTATCGGTCTTTGTAGTGATTGAGACTGAAGGACATTTAGTTTGTTCTAAACATTCAAACTGATAATAAATAATAAAATCAAATAATAGTAAGTAATTTTCCATGCACTGATGAGATAAAATGCAGTTTTCAGACTCTCAAATATGGAGATTTCCTGCATTTCTTTTCTTTTCTTTTCTTTTTTCTTTATATTGAATTAACTGATTATCTGTGGGTTTTTGGAGCAACAAAACAAGATATTTAAAGACATCTCCATGGACTTTGAAAAATTGGAAGGACATTTTTTACTATTTTCTGACATTTTATAGACCGAACAATTAATCAAGAATAATTGGCAGATTAATCAGAAATGAAAACAGTGGTTGGTTGCAGCCCTGTGTGCTACTTTTTTAAACAAACACCTGCTGCCAAAATATGTTTTCTTCGGGGTGGTCCGTAGCGTAGTGGGTTACACAGGCGCACCATGTGCAGAGGCTACAGTCCTCGCTGCGGTGGAGCCGGGTTCGAATCCGGCCTGAGCTCCCTTTGCCGCAAGTCCTCCCCTCTGTCACCCCCTTTCTATCTGTCTCACTATCAATAAAGCCTTGAAAAATGGCCAAAAATATATATATATGTTTTTTTCAGTAAAATAACTTTCTTTAACTCTTAAGTTAACTTTTCCTTTCAGCATGTGAGCACAAACACAAAATGATTGTAGACATGTAATCTCTATCTTCATTTCCAAACACATTAACTCATTATGTCCTAAAATAAAACACTGATAAAAATAGAAAGTCTGGTTAACTAGAGGGCCATGGACTTTTGAGACTGCTGAGTAAACACTTGGGTCATCTGGATGTTTAGAAACTGAGCACACAACTTCCTCTTCAATCACTCCCACAAACATGTCGTTGTACAACTGACTACTACAATATAGAAAAATATAAAGCTGGAGGTATTTCCAGAACCAATCTTAACAGATCACTTTTTTTTTTTTTAAATGCCGCTACATCTGTTGAGTTTACCTCCACATCAAACCCAAAAGGATTTATGGGATATTTTTCCTTATTTGTTTATAATAAATAATAATAATAATAAACTTTATTTGTATAGCACTTTTCTTAACAAAGTTACAAAGTGCTTTACAGGCAAGAAATAAAAACATAGTGGAAGACAGAAAAAAAAATTACAATAAAACAACAAAGCAAAGTAAAGTGCAATGCAGACAAGTTGGAATCACAAATGACAAAACATAGAAAGTGGCACGAGCTGGGTGAGAAAACAACAACCAAGAGATTAAGTAGATAAAAAGGCTTTGCGATAAAAGAAAGTTTTCAGTAGGGATTTAAAAGAGGCTAGTGATGTAGCCTGTCTGACCTCAAGGGGTAGAGAGTTCCAGAGACGTGGGGCCCTAACAGCAAATACCCGGTCACCCTTTGTCACCAGCCGGGATCTAGGGACCACCAGTAGAGCCCCATCCACAGATCTTAATGTACGCATTGGGACATAGGGGACCAGAAGATCAGCGATATAAATAGGGGCAAGGCCATTTAGAGCTTTAAACGTGAGTAAAAGATTTTTAAAATCAATTCTGAATAAAATGGGTAGCCAGTGCAAAGCTGCTAAAACTGGAGTTATGTGGTGGTATTTTTTGGTTCCTGTTTAGCTTGACTGATACAGGAACGCTCTATTAAAGCACAAACTGTGAAAGTGACAGTGAGATAAAACTGCAACAAAAGGAAACATGCAGACTTGCCACAATTTAAATTTTTCTCACGTCAGTAGTGAAGTTCCTGTAAACAGAATCAAAATCACAGCAACATACTGACTAAGAAAAAATATCTTCCCTTTTTGATTTCCTGGATTTTGCTAACATTGCTAAACTAATTCATAGAAAATAATAAACAGCCAAAACAGGAACAAAATCAGTTTTTTTAGAGTGACTCTTATAAAAAAAAAATTAAAAAAAATCACATGAAACCAGAACTGGAACAGAAACAGAAAAAGAGCAACTTTTTTGCTGAAATGTAAGAATATGGAGAGTAATTCTGATTTAAAAGCTCAAAACAAGCTCAAAATGAAAGAAAAAAAACCCCTTTCTTTTTTTGTTTTGGATGTTTGAATTGAAAAATATAAAATTTAAATCAGTTTTGATCAGTGTTTGACTACAACAGCTCATTGTTCTCACAGATATATACACTAAACTGTGAACATTGATCGACTGTTTTGAGTGAATCTTCTTAAATATTTTGACAATAAAGTTTGAAATCCAGTAGGTGGCATTGTGTCCACAAGTATAAACCATCCATAAGCTTTGGTGGTGCTTGCTCATGCTGCAAGATTAAACCTGCCACTGAGAAACAGAAAGAAAAGCAAAAAAAGGGAATTAATTAATCCTCTGAATATTTTTTGCATCTTCTGAGCCTCACATGCCACATTTGCCCTTTCGGAGTAAAAGCAGGAGCAAGCTGCTGCTGAGAATTTGGTTCTTTCTACTTCACACTGATTAAATAATGAGAGTTCAAAAGGTTTCACTTTAAAGCTGAGAACACAAATAAAGTTAAAAAAAAACGTCACCACAGACACAGTTCCGTATTCAAGCTTTCAGACTTTCAGAGCTGTTCTCAGCAGGTTGAGATGAAGCCTTCGGCAGAAATCTTGTCACTGATATGAAAGATCAGACTCTTAAAGAGCAGCTGTGTCACCAGACAAAACATGCATATTGTGCTATTCTGCAAAACTGCGTTACATTCATTCAAGTTTCAATGTTCAATTACAACTGTTTTTTTTAGTCCATGGAGCCAAAGAATTGGCAAAAAAAGCTTGGAGTTCCCTTCTAACTGTTCTTTGTTTGCTTCAGGTGTAACATGTGATTGGGATTTGGAGTTCTGGGTCCAAGGAATGGATGGATATATTTGGGGTTGTGATTTTTAGTTACCATTTTTTTATTTTAGTTGTTTACCCACGTGCGATTTTATATAAGCATTTTTATAGGTATGTGAATGTTTGTTTTGTGATTTATTTTTGTAATCATGTGCACATATCTACCTTTTCTTTACAATAAAATACTTTTTTTATTAGAAAAAAAACAGTTTTTTCCTACAATGTCTTTGCACTGCTGTTAGTAAAAACCTTGAGACACTGTCCCTAAAATCCACAAACCAAGTCTGAAACCTTGGTGTGCTGATGGACTCGGAGCTTACCTTTAACAGACAAATCAAATCAATCACCAAAACAGCTTTCTATCAACTAAAGAACATCCAGAGTTAAGGGCTTCACAAACAGACCAGGAGAAGCTCATACATGCTTTCATCTCCAGTAGACTCGACTACTGTAATGGTGTTCGGGCTGGACTCCCCCAAAAGAGCAATAAAAAGCTCATTCAAAGACTTCAAAAGATCAAAGCACATTACTCCAGTTCTAAAGTCTTTCCACTGGCTCCCTGTCAGCTATAGGTGTGAATCAACAATATATCACAACCCCAAATACACCCTTTTATTTGTCTTTTTTACCTCTAACTCTGTTTTGGATTGAGTTTTTATTACTATTTTATGGTTTTACTGTTTTTAGTATTTTATTGTTTCCATTGTTTTTATTTATACCTATTTGAGTATGATTTTATTCTATTTTAATAACTGTACAGCACTTTGGTCAATTGAGGTTGTTTTTAAATGTGCTCTATAAATAAACTTTGACTTGACTTGACTTGACTCATGTGTGTGTGGATGTGTGTCATATGTGGCTTGAGCATGGCACAAAGGTCGGCATCCTCGATTTTGAAGATTTTTCAAAATATCATTATTTACGTAGGACATGTTGCGGCATTGCACTGTTTCTGATCTGGTCAGTAACCCAATTCGCTCTGGATTTCCACGCCTGACTCATCTCACCTGTAAGTCTATTTAGCAATGCTATCTTTCGGAGTTTTAACATGCGCTACAAGGTTCGATTTTCCAATAATATTCTAATAGTTTCCAATGAATATTAATGTTCAATGTTTATGTGCTGGATGGTGTGCGTACCTTATGAAAAGTAAGTGTTTTATGGAGTTGCAGACATTGTAGTGGTCTGCATGTAATGTGCAAATTCGGTATATTCTTGATTAGCATGCTAAGCGGAGATTTAGCTTTATTCACTTCTTATGTTGCATCTCCCACTACACGAATACATACTTCCTACAGGCACTGCACTAGTTTTAGCAAACACAAGGTTTCCAAAGTGCTGCACAACAATAAATAGATAACACAATAAAAGCACAATAAAAAGAGATGAAGGGGGCGTCCCGGTGGCTCACACTGGTAGAGCGCTTACCACATGGCCATGTGCTTGCTGCAGCGGACCTGGGTTCGAATCTGGCCTGAGGTCCCTTTGCTGCATGTCTTTCCCTCTGTCTCCCCCTTTCTATCTGTCTCTATCTAATAAAGCAATAAAAATGCCAAAAAAATAATCTTTAAAAAAAAAAAAAAAGAGATGAAGTAAACAATAGAACAGTAAAATAGAATAAGATGAAATAAAATAAAATAAGATAAAATAAAAATAAATAAAATGTACTGCCTGCATAAAATAAGATATGCATACACATGAAAAAACATAAAATCATAAATTCAACACTCTACGTTGTGTTAAAAGCCAAAGAGAAGAGGTGGGTTTTAAGAAGAGATTTAAAATGAGACAGTGAGGAGGCCTGTCGAATGTGCAGCGGCAATTCGTTCCAAAGTTTTGGAGCTGCGATGGCAAACGCTCGTTCCCCTCTGAGCTTCAGAACTACTACAACATAGAAATACAAATAGGTGAGTTTTTTGGAGAGAAGGATGAATCTGACTGAGAACGTACCATTAGCAAAGCAAGTTAACAGCTAACCAAGCGTTAGCTAACGAGTTTGGAAAGCAAGGTGCATTCGTACCTCACATGCACTGTGAGGGACACTAATTTTGTCAGGCTAAAGATAAGCTTCAAACTAAACATACTTACCTGAAAATCACTTCCAGCATCTTACAGTACTACCAAATGCTGAGCAAGACAAATTAGGTGACCGATGTTTTACAATTTACTTAAATGACGTGAAAGCACGCTATGGAAAAGCAAAATACCAATTTAACAGCTTTCTAAATGTAGTAAATGAAGTAAACAATAGAACAGTAAAATAGAATAAGATGAAATAAAATAAAATAGAAGAAGATAAAATAAAAATAAATAAAATGTACTGCCTGCATAAAATAAAATATGCATACACATATGTATACACATAAAAAACATAAAATCATGAAATCAACACTCTACGTGGTGTTAAAAGCCAAAGAGAAGAGGTGGGTTTGTCTAATGTGCAGCGGCAATTCCTTCCAAAGTTTTGGAGCTGCGATGGCAAACGCTCGTTCCCCTCTGAGCTTCAGCCGAGCTCTTGACCCTGTCAGGAGCAGCTGGTCAGCTGACCTGAGAGGCCGGTTGGGAGAGTACACTGTAATAAATTATTCTGTAGTCATTTCATTTTACTTAATATATTTGATAAAATGTATTAAATATAAATGCGTCCTTGATTTTGGCAGTTGTTTAAGTAACTTTAAAATAAAAATGTTTGAGAAAGAATGTACTTATTTTGATCACATTAAGTATAATCTTTAATTCTAAATCAAGAGGATTTTGAATGAATCCAACACAATAGAATTAGTCCATTTTTAATTGACAGGCACTTCCTGTTAAGTTGTTATTAACTCAACTTGTAACCTAGTTAGATTTAATAAATAATATTGCGTGCAATCTGTTGCCTCAATTTTATTGAGTAGCTATAGTTCATCTTTTTTACAGTGTAGGGGTGTAGCAGCTCAGAGAGGTATATAAGTAAAGCTGCCTTGCTTGTAGCTACTTTAGTCATGGCAAATAAACTAGTGTTATGTTATGGTTAAAGTTAGGTAACTGAAATGCTTGGTCAAGTTTAGGAAATGATCGTAGTTCTGCTAAAAAAAAAACATATTTAACTGGAATCAGATTGGGTAAAATCCTCCACATCCACTGTACTGAATGTTATTTATACTCTGCAAAATCATCCAGTAAGAACTGTATTCCTAAAATAAACAGAAGAAGGAAGGCCCACTCACTTTAATAATCCCTTGCGCATTTATAGAAAATAAAGTCGAGGATTATGTTTATGGCAAAGAAGAAATAGCTGCCACCCTGCCAATGTTCCCCACTCCCAGGAAGGCTTTGAATTTCTGCTGCAATGAAAATAAACCTTATCTTGATGAACTGGGTCAATTATAGCGCACAATCCTATGCATGGGTTATAAATATGTAGTATAATCAAATATATATTTTATGTTAAAAACTGCAGTACTGCTTTGCACTTTTTCTTTTTCTATTCCAGCTGTAACCCTGTCCCACATACGTGCACAATACACTAAGTTGATCACATATTTAAAAATTTGGGAAGTTAGTTGATTTATTTTATGTTATCAAAGCAAAACTCAGTGTTCTTTAAGAGAAAATGTTACTGAAGGAGGCCAGGAAACATATGTGCCATAAATATACACTATAATCTCCTACAGCCTTATCTTAATCCCAGATGTCTACATCATCAGTCAGTTAGAGAGTTAGAGCAGCTGTATTTCTCCGTCAACCAGCCAAGTCACAGGAGATCTCTGTCAAGACTCATATCTATTCATGACAGTAGAGAATGCTTCACATATGGATGTTGCGACAAAGAAACTTACATTTTTTTTAAATTGTATGTTTCACACACATCTGAAGCATCTCAGTTTTTAGCTGGGCACCCGAGATTAGTGTCACCAATTCAGTATCCAACCAAAAGTGAAATGTGTTTTTCCAATTCCTGAGTTATAGTGTTGAATAACGACCAAAAAAGGGTTTTCACAGAACATTCAGATGTCACAGTGATTTTGACCGTTGACCTTTTGGATATAAAATGACATCACTTCATCATTTTGTCAATGAGATAAATGTGAAATTTTGTCACAGTTGGCTTATGAATTAGAGTTATAGCCAGTAGTGTTTTTTATCGGGTCACAGTGAACTTTTGCCACCCATATCTAATCAGTTCAGCTTTTAGTCTCAGTGGATGTTTGCGCCAAGTTTCTTAAACAAAAACAAAACAAAAATACATATAATGGAATCTGCTTCTTTTTATGCCTTGATATGAAAACACTGCTGATTAAACAATTGACACACGATATTTAGAGTTGCCGAAAATCATTAAAAGCTGCCAGCCAGCCAGCCAGCCAGCAAGCCAGCCAGACAGACAGACAGACAGACAGACAGACAGACAGAGCATAGTGATAACGACACTGAAAGATCAACAGAATTGTGCTCTTACCAGCATTATAATGACATTATTTCATCAGATCAATGTATTTGAAGTCGGAGGTCACTAACATCTAACATCACTAATGTCCAAGACGAGAAGAGAAGAGATGTCAGTATTGTTATAAATATCCTCTGGGTGGGGAAAAATTGCCCTTTAAAGCCATTTGAGCAGGTCACATGCTAAAATCTCCACATAAAACCTATGAAGTACCTGAGGGAAAGCTTGTGGTGGCAGCAGCTGCAGTGAATTGATGGGATTGTTTTCGTTGCTTACCCAGTTTGTGCTCAAGATAAATCATGTTGGCTGTGATGGGCCTGCCACCATCAAACACAGGACTCCCTTCCTTCACCTCAGGTTTCCAGTATAAAGGGGTTTCAAGGTGCTTAAACAGAGAATGGATAAAAAACAATGGTTAAAATAAACAAAGATATCTCCAACAACTCCATCTAACATCAACAAATTCCAGTAAGATTTGCTCAAAGTTGCATTTTGAAGTATTTGCAGAACATACTGTGTCGTACTGTGCTTTTAATTATCATTTCTTCAGAGGTTACAGTTTGTGTGCCTCTCACCTGGCACCGCAGTCAGCTCGTGTGTGATCATTCAATCAGCGGGTATTTCTGCTCAACAGCTGCACATCCCTGAGTTGTTTTCTGTTGAAAAAGCTAATTGACGTAATAGGCTTTCTCATCTACTGATATAATCAGAAGCAGAGTCTCACAGGTGCAATGACTACACTCAGATTTCTTCGGCTTCTCCATACCTGTATTTGGAAATAAGAAGATTTTTTAAAAATACAGTAGCTTTAATTGTCATTGTTTGGTATCAGACACACAATAGGTTTACCAAAAATGTATCCATTATATCTTAATATTTTAATACAAGTTTTAAGCACTTTTAGTCAGATACTAATTGCACCAATGTGCTAATCAGAGAGATACAGGAGGTCTCTTATACTAGCTGCTATAAGGTTTTGTAATTCACAAAAATACCTTTGCACTTACGTCTGTCTTGATTTTTTAAAATTAATTTTCAAAATATCATTATTTACGCAGGACTATTGAGGCATTGCACTGTTTCCAATCGGACGCCTTTTAGGGGAGCTCCGCCCCATTGTGTGATAGGCCTACACCTGGTCAGTAACAAAATTCACTCTGGATTTCCACACCTGACTCATCTCATCTGTCTATTTAGCCTACCTATGTTTCGGAGTTTTAAAGTGCGCTTCAAGGTTCAATTTGGGTTCAAGGTGTGGTACCTTATTAAAAGTAAGTGTTTTATGGAGTTGCAGACGTTGTAGTGTTCTGCATGTAATGTGCAAATTCTGTTATTCGCGATTAGCTTGCTAAGCAGAGATTAAGTTTTATTCACTTATGTTGCATCTCCCACTATACGAATAAATACTTTTTACGGGCACTGCACTGCACTGGACACAACTTCCTCTTTGATCACTCCCACAAATGTGATTGGTACAACAAAGTACTACAACATAGAAATACAAATAGGTGAGTTTTTTGGAGAGAAGGATGAATCTGACTGAGAACGTACCATTAGCAAAGCAAGTTAACAGCTAACACTAGCCTTAGCTAACAAGTTTGGAAAGCAAGGTGCATTCGTACCTCACATGCACTGTGAGGGACACTAATTTTGTCAAGCTAAAGATAAGCTTCAAACTAAATATACTTACCTGAAAATCACTTCCAGCATCTTACAGTACTACCAAATGCTGAGCAAGACAAATTAGGTGACCGATGTTTTACAATTTACTTAAATGACGTGAAAGCACACTATGGAAAGCAAAATACCAATTTAACAGCTTTCTAAATGTAAACAGTGCCAATCATTGCCATGCTTCTATCCTGATTAATAGGTCGCCATAAAGCATACCCTGCTTTATCATCTATTTTACTTTAAATGGGACTGTAATTTAGATAATAAATAGCATGCTCTATTAGAGAAGACTCAAAATTAGCAAATTAGTCCACAAACCCATTGGGAAAATGTCTCAAGTAAATTAATCAAGTGAGGAGTAAGGTCTTTTGTCCGTACAATTTGGAACAGCTGGACTTCTCTTCTTATCAAGTGGAGTTGCCCCCTGCTGGCCATCAGAAAGAATGCAAGGTTAAGGCACTTGCATTTGCTTTACTTTTTTTTTAAACCAACCATGCCACCTTATTTTATACAGCCAATATAGTTCTACACCAGCTGAATGGAAATAAATAATAGAAAAAGAGGGAATAACATGTATTTTTGCTCATACAGTCTAATATTATGAACCTTTTTTTTCCATGCATCATTACAAAAAGTTGCATACAGCATCTGCAACTTAAAAACAAATGCAAAGTTGGCACAAGGTTCATCTCACAAGTCATGAAACAAAGTTGCTGCGAACACAGTCAGACTTTTATTTTGTTTACTTTGCCAATCAAATTCTAAGAAAAACTGTGTTTTAGTGTTTGAGTGACTCCTCATCATAATGTAAAAGAATTTGTATGAGAGATAAAAATAAACTGAAACAAAGACCAGATTTCTTTCACCTCACAGAGAATTTTAATCCAGTGTTTTATGTGATCATGAGCCATTCTTCTTATCCTTTCTGCATTTTCCTTATAGGGGTTGCCACAGGAGATTATCTTCTTCCAATACCCTGTCTCCTGTCTTCCTCACACCAATCACCTGCATGTCCTCCCTCAATGCATCCATAAACCTCCTCCTGATTTATTTAATCATACCATGGACATAAAAGTGCTCAAAATGTAATTTGTGTGGACCTGAGAGTTAAGATTGAGCACAGTGTGGATTGGGAATCAAGCACTTCAATAAAACAAACTTTTTTTTCTTTATTATATTTATTTATTATTGTATTACAGATAATACATCAGACTTTAAATCATATAAAGAAGAAACAAACATTTAAGTGTACAGCAGATTCATGATTGAATATTGAGATTTATTCACTTCTCTAACATTTTGATAGTTATGCATCAAGTCCAATAGGTGGCATTGTGTCCACAACTATAAACCATTCACAATCCTTTAAGGGCTGTGAGATACATTTTGCTATGAAAAACAGACAAATACCAAATTGATTAATCTGCCGGATGTTTTTGCAGCTGCTCAGCGACAGAAGACGCTAATTTGTCTTTTTTCAGAGCACTCTGAGAGTAGTGGGACCCCATAAGCTGCGGAATGGGTTCAAAGGGTTTCCCTGTAAAGCTGAGAAAGAGGAAAGCGCATGGCAAGCAGACACATTCAGCTAGCAGTTCCTTATAGAGTCCTTCATCCTCATAATATTGACCATCACTCTGGCACCAGGGTGCTTCATATCGCTTCATAAATGTTCTCAGCTGCTAAGGTGTTGAGACGTGGAAGTTCTCTCCGTTGAAGAAATCTTCTTCCTGGTTCGAAGACATGCAGACATTACATTCAGTTCTCACTCTATAAAAAGAAGACCTGCTTGGTGACTTCAACATCTCAAAAGACGCCCACATTTAATGTGTAAAATTAGCTTGAATGGCACATGAGTCACAAACTATAATCCATTCCACACTTACGGAAAACAAAGACGAGGATTATGATTATGGTGGAGGAGAAAACAGCCGCCACCCTGCCAACGTTCCCCACTTCCAGAAAGCCTTTGAATTTTTCCTGCAATGAAAATCAACCTTATCTTGAGGGACTGGGTCAATTATAATTGGCACATAGTTTGAAACATGTTCCATAAATAGACAGTATATTAAAAAATATGGTACATTATGCAAAGCGTCACACATGAAGTTAATTCTTTTTCACTAAACATACACTGGGAAAGACACACATTTACAATTTAGAAGTTATAAATAAATAAAAATGTAAGTATAGTGTTGTCTGGTTACATTCTGTATTGGGAATATTTTTTAAAACAATATAAAAAAATAAAAACAGTACCATACCTCGGTTGAAATTCCAATTATTTCCAATATGTCACCAACTGTGTCATTCTCAGACAGAGATGTCGTCAATATCTCTGGGCAAAATAAAGTTTATGCTTAAAATGAACTACATAAATTACATTATATTTTATCCGTGAATTCAAAACACTGTAAATTGTTTAACATTATTCATTTATTCACAGGTGACTGCTCACCTTGTCTGCCATCAGTAGTGAGCGTCCAGTCCGGGGTAACAGTTGGTTCCACAGGGGCTGGCGAAGACAAAATATGTTAAGGCTGCATAACAGAGCTCTCATAATCAACCTGGATGGTTTTCATGAGCATTACCTTCCTCCATGAAAAGACGTGTGTTGACCTTTTTGTCATTGAACCACCCCGGGACCTCGAGCCTGCAGCCGTACACACCGGCATCGCTCAGCTGAGCGTCCCGAATGGTCAGCGACACATCTCCGTCTGTCCCCCGGCCCAGCAGCTGGTACCTGGGGGACTCCTTGAAGAGAACAGCCCCATCCTGTGAGGAGAGGATGGTGTTGGAGCATTTGGATGCGGGAACCATCGCTCGTCCCCAACAGAAGCTGAGGACGCCGTGAGCTTTGGCGTCATACCTGCAGGGCAAAGTGACATTGTGCCCGAAGAAGCCAATGACTTTGAAGGTGCTGGAAGACGCTGTGGAGGACAGGAACTGATTTACAGGTGCATCTCAATGAATTAGAATAACATAGAACAGTTTATGTCAGTAATTCAATAAAAAAAAACAACACACAGAATGAAACATTTCATGTCTTAATTAATATAATTTCTTCTAATTAGAATGATTATGGCTTATATTTAATGAAGACTTAAAATATATTGTCTCAAAAAACTGAAAAGTATGTCCATCTACAGTCATGGAAAAAATTATCAGATCACCCTTTTTCTTCAATTTATTGTTAATTTTAATGTCTGGCACAACTAAAGGTTCATTTGTTTGTACAAATATAATGATAACAAAAACAAGAGCTTGATATCAGCTCTTAAATTAAACTCTTATGAGCTATTTTTGGTGTTATCATTATATTTGTCCAAACAAATGTACCTTTAGTTGTACCAGGCATTACAATGAACAAGAAAGTGAAGAAAACAAGGGTGGTATAATAATTTTTTCCATGACTGTATATGCGCTCAATACTTGGTTGGGCTATTTGACTTCAACGACTGGAAATCGACTTTTCCATGATATTCTAATGTATTGAGATGCACCTGTAAATGGACACAATGGGGACTGCCGCTGAAATAAATGTGAAGCCCACGAATGCTTCCACACATGCTCTAACACCCACAGACACACTACAAATACAAGAAAACAAAAAAGTGCAGAATATCGACTCACCTTGGGTCAGGACTGAGAGGAACAAATAACAAAGACCACGCATGTGTGTAGGCTATAGTACAATAATGTTCCGAAGAGAGGATGAGATGGATTTCTCTCCCCACACACACAAACACTGGGATGGATTTTACCATGCACTGAAGTTTCATCTTCCCGTTTTGAGAATAAGGAAGGAAACAGATACTAGTCACGTCTACATCTGAGCTTGGATCCTTGTGATATGCAAAGAGCTCACATCCTATCTGCTGTAAAACCACGATTGAATCATCGTTGTGCATATGAACTCTCACCTGTAGCAAGAAATGTGAACATATTCTATAAACACAATATGCAACTCTGCATTTTATTCAGTGTGGAAAGTTCGAAAGAAGCCAAAGGAAGATGACACACTTAAACAGGAAATATTGTGGCTGAGTAAGTGTCGTATACTGACACAAGCACTTCTCATAAGCCTACTTTTCTTGTCTGTTTATAGCTTGTGTGGTCTGCGAGCAAGTGGATTATGTCATTCTTTGGTTCTCTAATTCTTTTTGCACAGCTCAGCTTTTGGATTGAAGCCCCCCAATTGTCCTCAGGGGTCATTAAAGTTTCGTCAGCAGTAACTAGTGATAATCGAGGGAGCAAAGTGAAGATTGTTTTCATAATTTAGCTGTGATGAGTTGTTCTACGGATGATTCTCTTAGCTGGATTTGGAAGAGAGTTTATTTTAAGTTCTGTATCTCTGAGGATTTTCAGGTAAAAATTTCTTTAACATTTATTACAGTTCAGGGGTTTCATTGAACTTGTCGTTTAATGAGTGTTCCTTTTGACTACATCAAAATTAACGTCCACTGTAGCTAAGTTGTCTCTCGATTTAGTTTCACGTTCCACAAAAGAATCCAAAAGCAAATTGTTATATTATGACATGGCAGTTTTGGCCTTGCTAATATTAGCTTAGCATAAAAAAGAATAAATCCACTTGGGGCTAACCTTTACATTAAGTTAGTTAGCACTTTGTGATAGGAGCTCAATAATGTTCCCAAAATTTGTAACATTATTAACTGTAACAAGCAGTCCCAGCACGGTAACATCATTAATTCTATACAGGTGGAATTTGGAATGTATGCAAGCTAATGTTAGACTCCATGGAAACAATGCTAACATCTTATGTATTGTCACTTACAATTTTTTTAGCTAGGGCTTGCTAATTTAAAACATAAACACTCCCCAACTTTATATTTTTTCATTAAGGATGTTCTGATCAAGTTTTTTATTTTTATTTTAATCTGTTTATTGCTATTAAATCATAATTAAATCTGTTAATTTTGGGTAGAGACCATTGTAGTAGTGCCGTACCGTTACTGGAGAGTGCACCTCCGGATGATGTCATGAAACCACGCACAACACCGCTTGGTTTACTGATGTATCTGGGACTTCCACAACAAGTACATACAGGTGCATCTCAATAAATTAAATTATCATAGAAAGTTTATTTATGTCAGAAATGCAATTCAAAAAGTGGAAATAACACATTATATAGATACATAACACAGAATGAAACATTTCATGTCTAAATTTATTTAATATCTTCTAATTATAATAATTATGGCTTACATTTAATGAACACCTAAAATTCAGTGTCTCAAAAAAATTGAACATTACAAAAGACCAATTTTAAAAAAGTATGTTTAATCTGGAAATGTTGGCCTCTGAAAAGTATGTCCATCTATATGCACTCAATACTATTTGACTTGAACTACTGGAAATGTACTTTGCTTAACCCAGTATGTCTTAAGCAAGTATAAAGAAAATGTGATCCTGTTGTTTAACACACACGCGTAACGTAAGAAGAAAGTGAGAACACACCATAACTCAGGTGCAGCAGTTTTTTTTTGTTATTAGTTTTCCCTCTAGCTCAACGTCATCCTTCCAAACCCTGCCTGGCTTCTAACCATGCGTGCCTGATTTTCCTTTTAATCCCTTGTTTAAAATAATGGTCTCTACCATCTGCTATCCTTTATGAGTGAAAACAACACCCTTAGCCAAACCCTATTAGGTCTAAGAGACTCCTCAGAGTGACTAATAAACTTGAGGTTATCTAGTTTATTAGTTTAGACCCTTGCAATACTGTAGACCGCCTTGTTTGTTGTTGTTGTTTTTTTTGGTTATATTGTAGAATAAAGGTCTTTACTCGTAACTATCTTTGCAATTGTACCATTAGAATTAACAGGCATAGCTTCCTCCTCAGTTGTTGTGCAAGTTTAATTTCTGTCTTGTGCCATAACACTTTATTGCTGTCTCTAACATCACAAGCAGTCGAGTCACGAATCAGTCAGGTTTTGAAGGTACGGAAAGGTTAAAACACCATTAAGGGCTCCAGTTGTCTGCGAGTGCCTGTATGTAGATGCATGTGCGGACATATGCGTGTATGCTCAAAGGTCATAGTTATATGCCCATCACAAATGGTGCGTGTGTGTGTGTGTGTGTGTGTGTGTGTGTGTGTGTGTGTGTGTGTGAGAGAGCAGCCTAAGGAAAATATTTTGTCTGGGCCAGCCTTTATTTGCCCTCTGCTCACCTCTGACAGGCCCGTCTCCACCTCCACTTGTCAACCCTGTCAGCCACCATTGAGCTGCGACAGTGCTCCATAGATCACTGTCCTCCCACAACCACTTCTCTTTCTCATAGCGGTTTCTCCCTTATTCCCCAATAACAACAAACATAATGAAACACAAACCTTTTAATGGACATAAATGTGATAAGAGACCATTACTTAAAACGAGCTGAATCTTGCTCCAAGGTTTCCTTATACCGTTATGTAGAATTAAACAGTAGATATGAGAGAAAGCAGTGCGCTGACATGTAAATAAACATTATTAAATCAGGTTTTTTTGCTTTGGTAGCATGTTTTTAAGATATAAATCTCAATGTGTGACAGCAAGGACTAAAAGTTCACTGCTTCCTACATACAACTCGTAATTATTTGCTCAGACTTTTCAGGAGGGGTCTTGTTTACTTTTATTTCCTGTTTGGGTTTAAGAAGGAGCCATTGTCAATGTGCTATACAGATAAAAGTTAAAAATGGCCTTTAGAGCTGAATAACTAGTTGGTGCAAAGCCAAAGTGCCATCACTGAGAAATCTATGGCTGGGTTGACTTTTGCTGATGTCTGATAAAACCAGGAGCAAACAGAAAAGGAGAAGTGAGACTACCAAGGTCAGAGTCTGTGTCATTTTTAGAAATCGTGAAGAAGGCTGGTGGTTGCTTCATTTCTAGAGGAACTGAAGCACAAAGAGACTGAACTTGAGTTTAACCCCTTTGAAATGGGAGCAAGTGAAGAATGGATCAGTATATAATAAAATAATAAGATCACAGCTTGATTTTTTGTCAATTTGAGGTTTCCTTAAGTGATCCATCACAGCAAGCAGACAACAAAAAGCATCGATTTGCAATATTGCTGACACTAAAGGATCCATATTTACTTTCAGAGCAAACATGCTGAGCTATCAAACTGATCCTCAGTCCGTCGATGACCTCTACTCCCTAAATGTGTTTGCTTGTTTTGATAAACACCATCTGCTGGACATGATATGAGACAACTAATCTCACATATCTACATATGAAAGTAGAATCTAGAGGCCTGAGGACAAGAGTTCAGCATCAGAAGTGTTCTGGTTTCTGTCCGAGTAGTATTGATGTTTGAGCAAGCTTTGGTTGAATGTAGGTAAACAGTCCGTGTGAAGAGCAAAGGAGGCAGAATGCTTGGCCTGAAATACAATCTTGGGACCCAATAAAAGCAAAAAAAGCAATCTAAGTCAGTGCATCCACTGACTTAGATTTAGCTTTTTCTTGCTTTTCTTTCTTTTTTCTATGTGTATTCATATGCAGATATCTGTTTATTGATATTAGCCGTCTTTTGGCTCCAACTCCATTCTCGCGTCTCAAATTGCTAATTGGCCTGTAGAAGAAGAGGAGCAAATCTGTTATCCGGACATATGCTGGCTACACCGGACCCCTAAAAATATTGGTCTTTACTAGGGGTGCAACGGATCACAAAACTCACGGTTTCGGATCAGTGTCACGGTTTTGATTCACAGATCAGACCATATTTCGAATGAGAAAAAAAAAAAAAGGAAGAAAATAGAATATATATTTGCTTCAGTTTATTTGGTCAAATTAAATAAGCAAAACTCAAAACAAACTCAAGATGTCCATCCAATGTATGAATTAAAGTTTATAAAAATTTGGAAGGAAGGAAGGAAGGAAGGAAATCTTAAGGTATACATGTGTCCATGTGATGTCTGAACCACTTAGTAATGCCCATGAAAACAATAACATTTTTATGGGTATATACATGTGCACTAATGGAACTGAACATACTGTATTATGAGAATAATATTTTGACTTGGAATAATAGCAAGAGACAGGGTGCACTGCAGGATCATTGTGACGTCAGTGTGAAATGTATTTATTCATTTATTCAACATTTGATGCCCTGATGAAGACCTCGTAGCCGCCATGTTGAACAAATATTTTGGTTTTATCCGCCCTCCGCTCACCTCCGATGACAGCTTGTTTTTCTCTCCACTTGTCAACACTATCAGTAAGATAAGATAAAAAGGCCATAGAGACCACCAGCGAGCTGCCGGAGTAAATAATACCTTACTAAATACGGCAGTCACCTTTGGCGATATTGAGCTGAGCTCCTTCAGAACAGAAAGTGAATTTCTAGTTGTGCATTAAGTTACCGCTAATACACAAAGTGCAAAAATGACCCAAAATGTTTCACCTTCAAGTGAGAAAGCCTTTGACTGGGCTTGGTAATTATGACGGGAGCACAGAAGGCAGTCAGCTGACGGCATTATGGAGCAACAAAGTGTGTGCAGTGGTGTGTGGACGGATTCCTGTGGTGAGCCGTTTCATGTCGGAATTATAACTAGAAAGAAAATAATTCCTACATGAGATAATTCCTACTGCTCATAAGAAGGTCTGTCAATTATCCTGAGCAACCATGTCATGATTTCTGGAAAGAGACATTGCTGTAGAGTTTATTTAATACAGTTTTTGGCACTTTGAGAGCCACAAATGAAGTGCCGTATATATTTCCATTATATTTGAGAGAAGGCAGACATCTCTACAGTCGGTCTGTAGACACAACACTAAGAAACTCACACGGAAACAATCTTGATTGAAAAATAGCAATACAGCTTTGAGGAAAAAATATGTTTTGTTGTTTTGTGGGTGTACTGAATCAATCACAGTCATTTTAACCCAAATCGTGATCTTTCCCTTGAATAGCAAAGTCGTTTTTGTTTGCCTCAACATAACCAAACCTCAACCAGTTTCTGATGCTGATGAAGTCGACAATAAGCAAGTTGAAGAAAAGAAAATTCCTGCTGTCATTTGTATCAAAATGTGAGTGAAATTTATTCATTCATTCATTGAAGTGTTTATCTGAACTCAGGTCATTGGGGGCTGGAGCTGATCCCAGCTGACATTGGGTGAGAGGCGGGGTACATGCTGGACAGGTTTCCAGACTAGGGATCGACGATCAATTAATGGTTGTTAAGAATTTGGTCAATCTTGTGGAATTTTTATTGGATCTGTGTATCTTTTAATATTATCTCTGACTGCGTATCAGAACTCACTGAACTGAGACACGGCTGAGCGTTCAGTTCTGCGGCCGTACATCAATAAGCCAATGAGCTGAGAATTAAGTTGAATAAAGCTACAGTTTGCAAACTGAAAGTTGCAAAAACAAAAACACACAGAAATACAAGAGTATTCATTTTAGCAAAACAGGCTCACTGTACTTCTTCGGGGTCTAAAACATAAAACATTGAACTTGTTGACATTTTTTTTTTTACAGTATCACTTCACTTGAGTTAGATTGACGATCGACAATATCAAATCTCTTTTTGTCCTTTCAAAATAAAAGCATCCGTTATCAAAACAGGCTTTTGCATAGTACTGTGTATATATATTAGGGCCGGGACTCGATTAAAAAAATGTATCTAATTAATTAGAGGCTTTGTAATTAATTAATCAAAATTAATCGCATTTTAATAGCATATAAATATTTGACCTGAGAAAAGTGAGAAGTAATTTTTTCCACATGGATTTTTAGTATACCATTGAATAATGACTGAATACATAAGCTTAAGCAACAAAAATATTGTTTATTTCCACGCTAGCTGCTATATGTTTTGCATTGAGGTGATACTTGAGGCTCGATGTGCTGCGGTGATATGCGAATTCCTTGTTGCATAGCAACACAACCATGCTCTTATCGACGCCTCCATCCGTTCGTTTTTTGTAACAAAATTTCCCATCCACGGGGCCAACCAGAGCGGTCTCATCAGCTTCTTCGTTCATGTACACTGTGGTTTGTTATTGATATATATATATATATATATATACATATATATATACATACATACACATATATATATATACACATATATATATACACATATATATACACACACACACACACACATATATATATATATATATATATATACACATATACACAGTACTAAAACTTCCTCTTTAAAAAAAAAACTTTATTCATATGAATAGGGATAGGGTGTGGTTTGAAAATAAATATTATATTTATTTATTTTGCCCATGTATATGTATTTATTAATCGATTAATTGATTATTAATGTTATAGATAATTGAGTTGGCAGGTTTCTTCCAAATGCCCATCCCTACTCCAGACTATCGCAGGACATAGAGACAGACAACCATTCACGCTCTCATACACATCAAATGTATTTCTAAAGCACATTTAAAAACAACTCACGTTGACCAAAGTGCTGTACAAAGCGTATAAAATTGCAGTCAAGATGGTAAAAACACAGGAAATTCACATTGACAGTAGTAACATAAGTAAACAAACATCATTTAAGCAATGAAGTCTCGACAAATATCAGGCCCTGTCAGGAAACTAATGAATAAAAGTGAGTTTTTAGCCTGGACTTGAAAGACTCAATGGAGGGGGCGGATCTGATGGAGAGGGGGATGTTATTCCACAGTCTGAGGACTGCGACTGATAAGGCGCGGTCACCCCTGAGCTTCAGTTTAGATCTGGGAACAGCCAGCAGCCCCAGGTTAGATGACCTGAGAGACATGGAGGTGGAATGGGAGGTCATGAGGTCAGAGATATTCAGGGCTTTATACCTAAAAGCAAGACACTGCTTGATCACATTTAACATATCTGTCTAGTGTTGCAACAGTGCTTCCATCAGGCGAAATCCACAGTTAAACCATAACTCAAAACTTAACCCCATCTTAGGTGGAACTAACCTGCTGCGTTAAGTGTAAATCCAGATCTACAATATCTCTCTCTAAATCCATGAAGAAAATCAGTTTTACATGGTTTCACTTCATCTGTGTGAAAAAGAGTAAGCATATCAGAATATTATAATAATCTTGTCATTTTCTCAGCCATGAATAATACTCAAAGTGAGCATAAACAGTGTTTAGATGGAATATAGAGAAAGTTTCTCAGTAAATCTCTTTCCCATTTATTTCTTATTTCTGCTACAAGGACATACTCTGTGCGCATATGTGTGTGTGTGTGTGTGTGTGTGTGTGTGTGCACGCATAAACCGTGCATGATGGATTTATGGCCGCTGCTCCCGGCAACTGTGGAGCCCCGGCCCTTTCCCCACTTCTTACTTCCCACCCTCAGCCCTCCTGGGAGTGTGTCTCAATGCCCCCCTCCCTCCTCTCTCCTATTAATATCCCACTAGGGAGACCAGAGCTCATGGGGAGGTTGGGAGCGGAAACGCCTCCGAGCACTCCTGGAAGACTCCGAGTTGGGTGAGGGTGAGGAAAACAAAGCAGGACACAGATTAAGGCGAGTGAGGAGAGAATTTCAGTCTGAATGTGTGAAAGAGGATTAGACAGTGTGAGGGAAGAAAAGGAGACAGGATGGAAGTGAAAGAAGAAGAGATGAAGTAAGTGGCACAGGACAGGACGATGGAAATGCACCTTACGCTCCCCAGTAGAGACACCTTTTCAGGAAAATAAATATTATTCACATTGTCTTCTTAAAGAAACAGAGTGTGACTTTACCCTGAACATTCCCAGTGCTCGTTTTCTTCTCTTTTCCCTCCCACCCACAGTTATTTGGGCTGCTGCCATGTATCCCGTCACTGTTACTCATTGCAGCATCGTTATGGGAGATAAGGTTGCAAGCAGTGTTTTCCCACAAACAATCTTTTCTGGATCAATGACTTAGCACTTGACGATGCTTGTAGTCATCTGTGTTGTGTACTTCTCAGCAGATTGTGGCCTAAAAACTGGCATGAGAAAGGTAGGATGTCGTGACCGCGCCCCCGTGCCTACACAGCGTGAGGAAGAGAGCTACTGCAGGATATAGAGATACTTGGCCAACTGCAGTCTCATGAGTTCAGTCTCCTACGGCACAATCGAAGGGGGAAAAATGTGCAAACATAAACATGCCCTTAAAGGAAAGATGATTAGGGATGTACAGAAGAGAAGAAGTTCTCCTGACCCAAGCCTCCAACTCTTTCTCTCCGCTGGGAAACAAAGTCCTCTTTTCATTTATCACATGGCCCGGCCACCCCTGCTACTAACACAGGACAGAGAGATGCTGAGAAAACCATTCGAGGACATGAGCAGGGGACCAGTATGGGAAAGCACAAAGTCCCCTAGTGGCAGTGATCTAAATGTTTGGAATTTTTAGTTTTTACAGGTTTGGGATAGCTGAGCCTACAAAATTAAAGTTTTATAGGTTTTCGTTTATAGTTTTATGCCCACCCGTTCACATCAACTGTAAGCAGAAAAACAGGAAAACAGACTCAAAGAAGCTAAGCAAGTGCAGGTTAGAAGTTTAGGTCTGCGGTTTCTATCAGTGTTTTTTCCTGTCGGTGCGCCGAGCAGACAGAGCCTGACACGGTCACAATACTGTGAATCAACCCAAGGCCACGAGTCCTCGAAGGAAGAGTCAGCAAGAGTCAAGGTTCATGAGAAAATTTGTGTTCTATCTGTGCACAAGTGTTTACAAACCCACACATACAGACATTCTTCCTGCTGTTATAATGCATACGCTGCATATTTTAAAGTCTGCTAAAAAACAAAATATAAACAAGTCAGATGCACTGTACACCAATAAAAAAAAAATACATTTTTCCACCATGTGCAGGTATTAGACATTAGGCATAAGAATATCATGATATTTCAGGGAATTTTTGCAATAACGATATTTTCTTGAAAATAATAAAAAATAATAAAATTACTTTTGAGTCTGTATTAAGATTGTACAAAAAAATAAAAAATCAACCATGAATCTAAAATGTAGTGTAAAGTGTAAATCTCAACAGTTGTATACAAGAAATGTACTCTCAACTCTTTAGTGCAAAATGGAAGTATTAAAAAAAATAAAAATAAATACTGCAAGTGTCAGTGGTGGAAAGTTACTAAGAACATTTACTCAGATATTGTAATTAAGTACAATTTTGAGGTAGGTCTACTTAACTTGCGTTTTTGCATTTATGTAACTTTATACTTCTATTTCACAACATTTAAAAGGCAAATATTTGCTACATTTAGCTGCCAGCTTAAGTAACTTTTTTATTAACCCTTAATAGGGCACTCATTGAAATACTTGCAAATTACAAATTTCAAACCAAGAGAATATTGGAGGATGTTACATACTGCCAGAATGTGTAAAAAAAATTAAAAAAAAAACTAATATAATATTTAGAGAAAAAAGTTTGAGATTAAAGTGGCAAATCTACAAGAAAAAAGTTGTTTTTTACACTTTTTTCTTGTAAATCTGCAAGTTTTTATTCGCGCAGATTTGCCACTTTAAATCTCTTAAATCTACAACTTTTTTTCTTGTAGATTTGCAACTTTAATCTAGTAAATTTGCAACTAAATAAATTTCTCAAAATATTATTTTATTTATTACTCATTTATTACTAATTTTAGATACCCGCTGAAGTTACCAAATATAGTTATTTGCCTGATAAAGGGTTAAGATTTAACATAAAAAAACGTGATTAAGTATTTGTATGGATTAAACGACAAAAAACTATATTAAGTAGTTAAAATTAGCCCTACCTTGGTGACAGTAAAATGCTGCTTACATAAATTAATCAAAAGTAATCATCCAACAATATTTAAGGAATATATAACAATCTAAGTGGGGTCATTCTGCATAACGAGTACTTCTACTTTTGTTACCAAAAGTAAATTTCATTGCTGGTGCTTTGGTAAGTTTTAAATGCAGTGATTTGACCTGACACTACGTCAAGAAGTAGGAATATTTGTCAATATGCATTTCTTTTGTCATATAAAAAATATACCAGTATTATCAAGAACGATACGATAGAGCACAGTCCTAGCAGGTGCCACATAGAACTTGTGAGGGGAGATTCACTTTGTTGTTGTGTGAGTTGTACTATCAGTCACTCGGGAGACATGATAGGATGTGTCCAGGTATAATCACTGTGCCCTTTTCTGCCAAAGGAATAAACTATAAATTCAGTCCAATCAATAGATGCATGACTGAGAAAGATCGCTTCTATTTTTGCTGTTGTCCAGCCAGTTTTCAATCATTCACATCAGAGCAGTGGGTGTATAGGCCATTCTGTGTTTTTTTGACTGCGTCATTGCAAAAGACAAAGGGTGGGCTGATTTACAACTCTTTTCAGACATATGGACGGGAGGTTACTAAAAATACCTGGCTGAAAGATAAATCAGCAGGGTCAACTAACAAGTCCAACACTAAGGTGGGAGGTTTAAAAAGAGCAACAGGACACAATTTACTGCCCCTTCTTGTCAAAGGTTATATCCAGGCTGGTCCGGAAAAGTATATAAACACAAAGTGATGGGTTTCTGCTGGGTTTCAAGAGTAAATATTAGGATATGACACGTCACAGTGATTTAAAATGCCTCTCAAACATTGCCACTGTTTAATATTATGTCAATTCTCACATCACAGCTGGTGTTCCTGCGGAGGAGGAGGAATCGGGGTCACAGATGGAATCTGTGCTCAGACCCATTTACCTACTCGAGGCATTTCAGGAATTTTCACACACGCATTTATCCTTCCTAAAGTCGACTTGTCCATGGAGTAAATCATCCATCTTCTCCAAATGAACCCTGTTTATTGGATTCCAATGTGGAGCCGACACAAAGACGGGAAGGAAACACACACACACGCCTGCTGTCGGACACAATGAGGAGCTGAAGTTGACGGCACCGAGTCTGCTGAAAAAAACTCACCTGAGAGGTCAAAGGTGACATTCCAGACATCAAAGAGAAGAGATGACAAGACATTTATTTTGATTTCTATAAAGTGTTTGAAGTATATTTCGGGGTAAGTTATTATGAGTCTCCGAAAACATTTATTTCGCCCATTCATTTTGAGGAAATTTTGGGTACACAGCTTTACAATGTGGAGTCAGCGAGGCCAAGACAAACAAGCCATCAGATGATCAGACACACTTTAAACAATCCTCAGTTAATGCACTTACATAAGACACTTATTTGCAAGTGAAAACAGATATGAACATGTCAAAAGTGTCCATTAAAATGATGAACTGCTTCATAAAGCTGTGTGCAACAACATAAATGGTGCAGCTTAGCATGAACATTTACAGCTGACTCTATGGACAATTACTTTAACATTTATCTTTTTGACTTTTAAAGTTCATTCTTGACCTTTGAACCAAAGTTATCTTAACTTAAAGTTCAGCCGTTCTGAAGTTTTCAGTCAAAGCACATGATGCTGATCAGCACATGGAGTTTGACCACGGCCCTGTTACATAAAGTGAGTTTATGAAATAAGCCAGACTTTCCTCAGTTAGTCTGACTGCTGAATTTGCTTTATGGAACTGAACTCAACTTAGCCTCCTAGCATGAGTTGCCATCGAGCTTAAACTATGTCGAATTTGCTTTATGGGACCTAATCAACTGAAAATGAGTCAGACTAACTGAAATAAGCCTGACTTATTTGATAAACTCCCTCTATGGGAATCGTCTCGAATGGAAATGTTGATTTTCAAATTTCCATGTTGGCAACACGGACAAGAGAATGGACAAGAAGTCTCAGTATGAATGGAAATGTGCACCTATACTAGGGCTGGGCGATATAGACCAAAAGTCATATCCTGATATATTTAAGCTGAATATTGATATACGATAAATATCCCTGAGGTGAGGTGGTTTGGGCATCTGGTAAGGATGCCTCCCAGGTGGCTCCCGTTAGAGGTGTTCCGGGCACGTCCAACTGGTAGGAGGCCCCGGGGAAGACCCAGAACACGGTGGAGGGATTATATCTCTCTCCTGGCCTGGGAACGCCTCGGGGTCCCCCAGGAGGAGCTGGACGTTGTGGCTGGGGAGAGGGACGTCTGGAATGCCCTGCTTAACCTGCTGCCCCCGCGACCCGGCCCCAGATAAGCGGAGGAAGATGGATTGATATATATCCCGATATTTTTATCGCAAAGTGAGAGCAAATGTTCAGTCAAAGTCAAATATGACATGTCACAAGTAGTTTTATTGAAACCGTTTATTTAAGTACCTTTTTTTTTTTTTTTTTTTTAAATCAAAGCTCCATAAAGTGCACATTTAAATAAAAAATATATCTTGAATAAAAAAAGCCTATGGATCACAGCGCAAATTTGAACTATATCGATATATGCGATATGGTCTAATTCCATATCACATTTGAAAATATATCGATATATATTTTATATTGATATATCACCCAGCCCTAACCTGTATTGTACACCTTCATGTCAAATGGGCAAACTGCTGATTAGTTTGTTGTTTTATATTATTAGATAAGATAGTTAATGCATTGATTTCTTTAAATAAACCCCATCAAGTTTTCTTGTAAACAAATATTCTGTTTACCAACCATTCATAAGAAGAAATGTCTTCTTAAAAACCACTCAAGCTGTTTTTTTTCAAAGATTCACCAATGTTTTCTTTTCCGGATTTGTTCTTGCATCGTAACACAATCTCTGTACACTAGAGAGCACACTAATGCACATTTGAGTGCTGACATGTTCGTGCAGAATAACCGGTGATTACATTTCCTTCAATTATACAGTTGTATAATATTAGGATGTATTAGAACATTATGTCCTAATATCAGTGGGGGACTGTAACTAAGTACATTTAAGTATGGTTTTGAGCTACTTGTACTTTACTTTAGTATTTCCATTTTATGAAACTTTATACTTCTACTCCACTACATTTTGAGGCAAATATTATATTTTTTACTCCATTACATTTAGTGGACAGCTTCAGTTACTTTTCAGGTCGAGATTTAACATGAAAAATATGATAAATTTAAAGTTATTAGACTTTTTTTTTTAATCAAACCTCATAACAGTATATTAAGCATCAATACAAATAATTTTATATTTAGAATATATAAAATAACATGAGAGGGTCCATTCTTTTACTTTTGATATTTTAAGTACATTTTGATGTTGATACTTTCGTACTTTTACTTCAGTAAGTTTTGAATGCAGGACTTTTACTTGTCCTGCATTCAAGGCCTGTTTTTGCTTCCTACCTTGCAAAACTGATTTTTGAAAATCTTGAAACCTACATTATTCACGTTCATCTGTCCGATGCATTTCTCGGTGCATTACGGTATCCTGTAGATCAGTGGGATCATGTGAAACGACTTGCAGGAATGTGTCTCATTCTTGAGAGGAAAACACAAAACCCCAGATTAACTCTTTGCTCCATAGCACTAGTAAACTGTCTGACTGGTTTGTGTTGCTTGTGTCTGAGCCTGAAGTGACCCCCAGATCTCTGCAATGAAGTTTGAGGAATAAAATATAATGGAGATTTGGATTGACTGTCATATACGAATAAAGCATTTTTAGAAAATTACTTTATATGGTTACGTTTTTTGTTGTTTACTATAAAAATAGCATGCAACTACTATTAAAAATCCTGCAGACATGTCTGTATCTCTCTTAAAATAGTCCTTTAATATATTTAGTGATACCAAATGATTTAAAACTTGTCTTTCAGCCAAGAGGAAAGGCTACTTTGATGAGAGTTTCTAACAAACCATCTGTGCATGATGGGTCTCTCTCTCCGTCTCTCTCTCCCCTCTAGCTTTCAGCTCAGTGGGTTCCCAGTAAAGTGTATCAGCCGGGGCCAGGACATGAATGACCAAACTGTGAAATTACTCCGAGGTTATGCAATCGCCCTCACGTCTCTGCTGCATTGTGCTGCACCCTGTAGACAGGGTGAAAACATGGAGGCACTTCTTTATAACCACACTGCAATCTCCTTGGAGACACTGTAGCTGCAACTGTGCAGCTCACTTGGCACCGAGCCTGGAGGGAGGGCCTGAGTTTCTCACAGACGGCTGTGGCATTTCAATTAGCCAAAGAGAAATACTTCCACTTCAGACACACTAGCAACTACTTAAAAAACACAGCAACTGAGGATTTTGTTTGAAACAGGAAATCCAGATATTTTTGAATAGAGAGAGTATCTCCACACAAAGCAAATCTAAATGATGAAACCCCGTCATGAGTAGCATCCAGATTTACTCCAAGTCATTAGAAGGAAAGAGATTTTGACAAATTGCCGGCTGCACCCTCAGCAACTATTTCATTTGTCTTACAGACACAAATTCCCAGGAGACAACTTCTTACATCTGACAAAACTACACTTTGCTATGTTTTTTTCACCTCCTTTCTCATAATAAACACCGCTGCCAATAAGAGCAGAGGGGGAGCGACAGTGAATGAGGAATGATATTGAGCGAGCTTCCATTGTATCGCTGTTTATTCTGGCAGAAATCTGTGGATTTCAAAAGAGCTGTGTTTGTACTGAGAGGCTGCAGTAAGTCTTTCGTCAATAGGGACTATAAACTCGGCTCTTATGGTTACATGGTGTGTTTCTGCTCAGAACATTTAGGACTACAGAGTCCTTCTCATGAATAAAAGATTGTGCAAAATACTCCTTTCACTTAAACCAATGTGTTACCGACACCAAGTACCAGAAAGCCTGATAAAACGAGAAAGAAGAGGTGATGGTTTTTACAATTTAACTTCTCTTATTGTGGTAAGAGATGGTGTGGTGGAAACACTCGACCATAAACATCATGAAGGGAAACAGGAAGAATGCTGCATCATGAATACCATAAATGCAACCTGGAGAGCTACTGGAAGACAAAACATGATAATTATTGTGATAATTATAGTCGTGCTGATCTTGACATTTAAAATGTGTTGATTACCGCCCGATGCAAATTGCTTCATAACTATTACGGATGTTTAATTAATGCACTCATCTGTGCACATATTGAAATGATGTACAATTAAATTATTCATTTGTTCAGGGTTGTATTTGATTGAGTATTTAACATCATACTTCATCTATCATCAACAATAGATTCTATAATGTCTTAATAGTGAAAATAACACAATTCAAAAACAAAAAAAAAGATTTGTAAGCCTCTTTGTTTGCCGCCAAGCTTTAATAAAAGATAAATAATTATCAAACAGTGTCTACATGTTTCTCTAATAATTTGGTGGCACTCAGCACATTTTTTTTGGCTTTGGAATGGAAGTTAGTTTAGCACAAAACCTTATATACAAAATAAAATCACTATTTGGCCTCATCAGAGCTGAAAGTCACATTATCCTGGAGGGAACATCCAGGGTGTTAATGCTGAAAATGTTTTAAATATTTTTAAAGTTTTCTGTCACTCAGTGCTTCAAAGCCTCAAAATCTGCTGAGTTACCAAAGTACACAGCGATCTGAAGCGAGGCTCATAAATCACACTCTGCATGTGACGGACTGCATTTTACAGCTGAATAACTGTTATTTATATAAATATTTAAATCGTCATTTCAGGAGTTTCACAGCATGTAAAAAGAGAGAGACTCTTCATCGATGCTACAGCTACCATCAAGAAACAGGAAGTCAATATCATTTCTGACAATTTGGGATTATTTTAATTACATGTTTAGGAGATTATGTTCTCCAATTACTGACTATTTCCACATGGTGGACTTCCACAGGTTTATTCTGATATTCTTTAAATGGGACTGTTTATAGGAGAAAAATAATTATTATGTATCCACTAGAAATACTTTCCTTGCCTTGTGGAGCTAAAAATAACAGGAAATTGCAGTACAAATGATGTGTTTGAGGTAGGGCTGAATAATATGATGACATACAGTACTGTGCAAAGGTTTTAAGCAGGTGTGAAGAAACGCTCAAAATATAAATGTTTGTTTATTTGTATCAATAAACAAAATACAAAGTGAGTGAACAGGAGAAAAATCTAAATCAATATTTGGTGAGACCACCCTTTGCCTTCGAACCAGCATCAATTCTTCTAGGAATTTTTTCACACCTGCTTAAGACTTTTGCACAGTGCTGTAAGTCATCAAGATTATATAAATGTATATAGATGTATATTGGTTCTATCATAAAGTCAACAAACAGTGCACTGACTGAAGCAAATGAACATTAAATAAAGCTTTACACTGTTTGGATGACGCTTTACGTTCTGCATGTGTGTGAAGCTAGAGCAAAGCTTAGAGGTGCTTTTTTAACATGTGGTTATTTATTTTGGACTATTTATTCATTGAATTACCAGACAACATGCTATATTGTGATATATTTTAATACCGAGATATAAAATTACCTTTATTGGGAAAGAAGACTTGCCCAGCCGTAGTTATGGGTGGTTTAGAAACAGTGTCACCATTACAGAGTTTTTCCATTAGAGAGTACTGCCAAGTTTGTTTGTTTTTCATTGTTAAAATCTCCCACTCAGTACAATGGCTTCCGATACCAAATGGCACAAGCAGCTCGAGCCAAACCACTTTTCCAGACAACAATCAGACTATACGCTGCTGTATGTAAACGGGAATATTAGTGGAATATTAATTTTCATTAGTCATGTAAACAAGCTTAGTTGGAATACTTTTCATTATTTGTAATGAGGGATAAAACTGGAATATTTTGTGCACGTGAGTGTAGTCAGAGTTGTATGTCACACGCTGCTCCCTCCTCCTGTTGTTGAATGTCAAAAATGGCAACAATCTTAAAAGCATATCTTATGGGCAGTCTTAACTGTCCAGTAGATGTGCTTCTTAACAGCAGCTGTCATAATTACTGACGGCCGCACGAACACAAACGTACATGGATGTGAACCAGCTTCACTGCGTGACAAGCCAGTGTGTGGAGGAAACGCAGCTCCTCTGTTCTGAAAGCTCCATTTAATCTTTTTTCTAAGTGCGCTCACGTACACAACATTCTGGGAAATGACACAATGTAAAATGTTAAACATATTTGTCTTGCTGACGAGAGTTCATTTTTTAAAGCAGAAAATAATCTGACTGTGATAAGGTAATGCAGCAAATCTGTGGTCCTCTTGCTGTCAAGGCAACGCTCAACAGAGTTCAATGTGACTGATGATTTAGTGAGGCGCCCGGGCCTGGGAACAGCTCCCCTGAATGCTGTCTGGGTGAAAGAAGTGGGAGAAAACAACACAAACGCTTGTCTGCACTATTTCCTGTAATGACAGTAATTAAAACAGAGAGAAGATAGCAGCTCTGCTCCCAAATGGCATGCTGGCACATTTTAATGTCCATTGTGTGTGTGTGAGGAGTTAACTAATGCAAGGGCGAAAGTAATCGCCCTGAGGTGTTAATGGCTTTGGGATGCAGTGTGAGGACTGTCAGACGGATGGAGAGCAGCAGAAAATCTCAAACACAGAATTCTTTCACACGCACAATATTTAAAAAACATGGCTGCCAAATAAATGGGTTTAGAAATTTAAAATCTAATGAAGAACATGCAGCAGTTCAATGCCCACTAATGTTTTTATGACTACCGTGTATTTTCTTCTAATCTGTTCTACTAAGCACTTTCTTCATCGAGCTCGTCTTCTGCTGTGGACACGGAGATATTTTTATGATTTAAATCTGTTTGGATGCTGCATAAATTAAAACAATAAAAGCAAATGGATTTAATTGGGTCCATTGACTTCCTGCGAGTCTCACTTTTTGTACGGTGAGTGGGCACTTCAGTTATGAGAGATCTGGAAATGGCACAGCTCATAAAATATCAGTCGCTCCCATTGGAAATCTCCCATTTCTTGGCTTCCCACTTCACTATGAGTGTACACATTAGTTTTTTTGATTAAGACAAGAGCCCCTCACTACGCGTTAGAGTAATAAAATGCTGTTTTGTTTGATTTTAGGTTTATATGGGGCAGCGATCAGACACACACTGAGTGCCCTTGATGGCATCCTCCATCACTTTGACACTCATCTTCACAATGTGGAGCACATCATCATCTCAGTGGGATACCAGTCATTGTTATTATCACAGCAGAACTCTAACTCTAACCTTTTGTGTTCAATTGTGGTGCAATGACAATATTAATTCCCTAAAAGTATTACAATTTAAAGCTCAAGAAAACCATGAAACTGTTGCTTACAATGGATCTATGATTCTTTTCTACGTGAAATAGGCCTTAATGCTGAAGTGTTGCGACAGTGGCAACCAGGCATTACCTTCATATGGCTGCAACTTTTAGTCAACTTATATCTTGGGTAATTAAGATACTACGCAGTTGTACGTCAACTCTATAAAGAAAATGTGACATTAAAGACTAAAAGCTTTATTGCAGTAGTTATTACAGAGTGATACCTTGAACTAATGTTCTTTTAAAAACTTCTAAATATTTTCCTTTAACCAAGGAACTAAGGAAGTTTTGAATGGGGATTTGATAGGGATGCATGAATCAACCATGAATTTCACAGTTGTTGTATGCTTACTTGTAGCTGCAATGTTAGCTTCACTCACACTGTAATCAATCTTGTGCTGGTTGTCCTGGGGAGGGAATTTATTGTTCATTTATTGGTGTTGATTTTAGTTCCTGTTCCTTCAATCCTAGAATTATTAAGTCAAAAAGCACCTGATTTGCACAATTAAATGGGTATTTATTAATGCTTATCATTCCATAAGTATGGGCACGTAGGGGCCTTCTCTACACTGCAAAAAAAGAAAAGTTGAGTGAACTCAAAATTTCAAGGCAACAAACTTCGATAAAATTTTAAGTTGGACAATTAAACTAAATATTTTAAGTTTTGTTTTTGAGTTTGCTCAACTCTGAATTCAGATTTTTGTCAACTCAACTGTAAATTGTACAAACTGATAATTTTACATTGTAATAACTTTTAATCCTTACTTCTGCTAACTTCTGCAATGTGCTGAATTGGCACGATTGTAACGCCGCTATGAAATGTCAGCTAATGTTGCGACCACAATTTGGAGTTAGCATTGATACGCTAATGGCTACTCTTGTAGCTGTAACAAGCAGCGCCACTAGCATCAGTTAGCCGCTAGCTTTCGCTAATGACCAAATTTCACCGCTTTCCCGCATTTCACAACAAAGAAATAAGAGTTAGCAGAACTATTGTCCCTTGTTTTGAACCCGTACTTAAAGATATAAGTAACAACAACTCAAACAAGCTCAAACAAACTTGTTTTTGAGCAGACCACTGGCTTCCTTTGTTGTGCTAACTAACATTATTGCCCTAAATGTCAATAATTTATATTTCCAAGTTTTACCAACTTAAATCACTGTTTTAGGCCAAAAAACACAAGTTGGCTTTTTTGCAGTGTAGTAGGTTGTTATCATCCCATTCAATAGCCTGATGCCGTTTCAGTTCTGTCGGTCTAGGCACCGAAAGAGGCTTTTTCATTCAGATTATGCTACAAAACTACTTCTTAGGCAAAAAGTTCCTGGTTAGGAGTTATAAAAGACAGTTTAAAAAGTAATATTAATGCATGTTAATGCCAAAAGTAAAGTAGTTACAAAGAAAACATTAATCCGGAAGTGACATTATTATGGTAGTTATTTAAAAAGGTGCTCCGTTCACTTACTTCCCCCCCTTGGCATTCAGACTCCGTAACGTCACTTTAGCCGTGGCATTGTTCATAAATGCTACAGCCACTAGAGGGCACCGCCAACAATACACAAGCTGATAACAACCTGCTGAACCTACTAGAAGGTAGAGTAGGCCCCTACTTGCCCAAACATGGGATAACAGCTGATCAGCGCCCATTCATGTGTTGACGTGTTAACAACTGAATCGGCTGCAAAAAGGTGAAAGTGGAGAAAGAATCAATGGTGCAACTTATGGGGAGCAACAGCTTAAGTTTGTCCTGCAAAGAAAGCTAAGAAAACAGCAGGAAAATAAGTGCAGCTGCAATATCTCATAAGCAGAAACTGACAGAGTTCAGGCTTATAAAGACATTATCCACATTTGACATAAATACGGCTTTTACACACCACCACCCTTGTGTTATTATTAGTTTTCTAATAATAATATAACTTTCTTGGTCTGCTAATTGCATTTGTGCACCAGATAACTTTTAAAAGAGCTCAGACAATAGTGTTGACAACTGAACATCATTTGTCTATTTTAATTTAATTAGGCACAGCTCTGTGCCATTAGCTTGTACATTAGCATTAGTGTCACTGTAGGGTTTATGTGGGGCCAACCATGGAAATAAGAAAAATTAACTGTCAAACAGCAGCTTGTCATTTTGTTTATAAATGACTAAAGTCTTGTGTGGAATTTCCCTTTAACCGTTTGTCAACACTGTAGTGTATTTTTCAGTAAAGAGTTTATATGGTATATAGACGGCCTACATCTCTGAAGTTACACTGCCTGAACGCCAAATTAAACTTAGCCTCTGGAGACCTTGGACGACCCTCTGCACTTTGTAATCCAAGAAAACTATAAAGCTTCCATCTTTCTAACTTAAGAGCCCCCTTCAGCCCACTGAGTTACTGCTTTAAATGTTACTTCTTTCTCCAATATTGATGGGGTGCCTGTGACACTTGAAATAAAGCCATAATTCATTTTCTTAAGGTTATTTAAATGTCTTTACTGCATATAAAACAGTTATATCAATTGCAAATGTTGAAACCGCATTTAGTTTGCAACAATATCACTTTACATGTAATAAAAATCATAATCAATATATAAAAATCTGCTGGTTTGGAGTCTAGTGTCCTGTATAACTTCAGGCTCATCAGCAAAGAATGTACACATCAGACATGGAGCAATAAAATACGCCCCTACATGACTAACAAGAATTCATAAAAACTAAATATTACATAAGATGTTTGAATTACTGCTTTGAATAATTTTAAGCATATTGTCTAGAATATTTTTAGCACTCTGAAGCTGGTGATTTATTCCTCTCTCGGGACACTTTAACTTCTAAGAAGTATAGATTCAACCAGTCCACCATTTTTATACATAAAACTCAAAAATAATGGATGTTTTATGCAGTTTCTATTAAGTTTGGACTCATATTTATGGAACATTGTGTGGACTCTGGGATTGCTCTAACTTATCATTCCAGAGGAGACTGGGGTTGTTTGTATTATCTGGTCCTTTGAAAGTAACTCTTTTGGTGAGGCTAACATTTCAGTTTGATGGTTTTTTATTCTAAAACCATTTGATGGAGTTATTAAGAAGTGTATAAGAAGGAGAGGTTCCACGGGTCTTTTATCCCTGCAGCTGTCAGACTCTACAACACCTGCACCACCTGATCATGTTGAAGTTTTATATCATTCTTGATCTGTATTATATTTTTAATTTCATTCAAACAAAAGTGAATTTCCCAGTTGTGTCATCAATAAAGTATAATCTAATCAAATTTTATCTAATCTAATCTATTAGAAACGTGAGCAGGGTTAGTTGGCACATGTGCTGTTGTATGTTGACTTGCCAAAAATTAGCTATTTCTATGAAGAAGTGCTTAAAATGTTAGTTGGTTTTAAAAATGTATTAAAATCTATTACATTTTCATGTTATACGGTTCTTGTTTGAATGAAATGCTCAAATTGTTTCTATTGGTTGCTTTGTTTTTTCCCATGAAGGGGCTGGTTCGTGCAAATGCACAACATGACTTTGATCATGAATTGCCTAATTTAAAAGAAAAAACTTCATTAAAACATATGTATTTATTCCTGAGACCTTAACCTTTGTTTTGCTGCTGCTGAGAATATTATAACATCATTTATGCCAGAGATATAAGAGTGAAAAGTGCACCAACCAACCGATTTCCCAATGTTAAAGAATAAGCTTGAATTTGACTTGTACTTCTCGGATCATATTTTTTTAAATGATAAAAATTGATTGAAAGACTATTAACAAAATCCACAGATGAAGACTGTGTGATTGAAAGCTCAGAAAAACTTTATTCAAGGATTCAGTAAGCTACATAAATAGCATAAATAGTTTTTATATTCCTGTAAAAACAAAATGTTGAACTGTATCCACCATGCCAGTGTTGTCTGTTTATATAAATGATTGCTATGGATCATGGCAGCTGTACAAGTTGGTGGAGACAAATTGATTAAGACAGCTGTGGAAAAATACTGTTCACTGATTGCCAAAATCTAGAGGCACATTCTTGCTCAGAATATTTGGGAAGGCAAAGAGCAAATACAAACCTCTCCTGGGGAGGAGGGCAGGCCGTAACATGTTACATATGCATGTACAATCATCATCTCCTCCTTTTGAAGTGCAACATGACGAGCACAGTACAAGATCATACAGGATGAGAAAACACGCGTTTCCATTTCTGTGATTGCAGAAGTTTATTTCCAGGATAACAAGCTGCAGATTTGAAAAATGCATTCCGATGTAGAAAGTAAATATACACCAAATTACACCAAATTGTGTGAGGAATGTGCACTGCTTAGACACTGACTTACTGATCAGAAACATAACCACAACAAAATCTTCTGAAAAATGTTAATCTCTTCTGCACTGTTAGCGAGCAAACAGAACTGAGCGACGAAAGTTCTTAAAGTTTCAACATTTCATACTGACAAAAAAAAAGGGTGAAAGGAATTTATGAGCATCAATACCTGATATACCAAATTACTCTTCCTGCAGATAGAATTAACTTTTAAATTAATCTATTAAAGAATATATATTTATATTTTGGATAATAAATACTAATGCATGAATGTGCAAGTTTCACTTTATTGCTGGTAAAGTTGTCATTGTTATGATACCCAGGATCATACTTAGAAACTTTCGATACGAGAATTAAAAAAAAATAATAAAAAAAAACTTAAGAAAAAAAATCTTTGTTTACGAATGTGAGTATTGTGTTGTTTTAAACAGCTGGTATTGAAAAAAAATGTCTTAGTATCAATCCTTTTGAGGACCTTAGTGGCTGGTTAATGTGGGGATGATTTTAACTACTTTATATACTTCTGGTTGAACCTGCAAAATAAATAGTAACTAAAGCTGTCAAAGAATTCTAGAGGAGTAAAATGTACAATAGTTGTCTCTCACAAATAGTGGAGTACAAATATAAAGTAGCATAAAATGTGCAAGTAACTAAAGCGCAGAACCTGAGCAGTACTTTCAAACACTGTAAGTAAATTTTCACTAGGTAAGTGCAAGTTATCCCAAACACATATGCCACACAAATAGACACAAAAAGACACACAAACTGCGTCAATTCAGAACTTCATAGCTGTGAATCTTGCTGTGACATCTTCCTAGAATAACCCAAACTGGGCCCACAGACAAAAACACAGGGATCTTATATATTCAGAAAAAAAACAGGTATGAGCGGTAGCTATTTCCACGGCTCATTTTCAGACACCTTTCTTTTGTTTCCAGGGACATGATTTCAAGTTCTTAAAAAACTGATCTTAATCTTTAAAAAGTGGTCACTAAGCTCATGTGCTAATTCTTCACAGTGTGTCTGCTGTGTAGATTCCTGTATTTGTTGTTGGCCAGTTTTCAGTGTAAGAACAGGCGGGCTGGCATCTTGTTCCAAAACAAGTGCAACTTCCTTTGTGCCAGTACAAGCTGAAATAGAATTACTTTATTGGCCAAATATATTTTACACACACCAAGGGATTTATTCTCTGCAATCCATTTAGTTAGTGGTTGTCGGCCCTTCTTTCAGATTGAAGCCTTGGCAAATGGTGAGGTCTGTCAACACAGTGTCTGTCAGAGATCCAACTTAAAAGGAGCCTCCAAAATTATTATTAAAACATTTCCACACTTATAGTGGTATTCAACCATGCAGATATTTCTGTTTCTTAGTTGTTTCCACACCTGCACTTTTCAGTCTGGTCAAAGCAAGATTATTTCCTTTTTGTGATAAAGGGTCCCTCCAATTTCAGACTGCAAGTTACTTAAACACAGCTGTCATGAATATGAAGAGCTCTACATAAACATTTGTTATGATGACATTACTCTGATCAAAAACTTGTGAGTCAGTCAACATTTTTTCTAATGCTGCCAGACATCTAGGAAGTGCAACAACACAGGAGACAACAAGGCAGCTAATATTACTAACTAGTAAGGAACAGGAAGGAACAGGAAGAAATCCAGCTTGGTGTCGGTGCAGCCTTTGGTCCAGCCTGTTCTCCCCTCAAAGACGTCAATATAGGTTGTGTGTACAGGCCGGGAAATACAAGCTATATTTACGTATTTCACCGTCCGCCGGTTGGATGATGGGGTGGTGGATGGGGTGCACAAATGACGGACTTTCACCCAGGAGAGCGAGGTTTGAGTCCTGTGTGAAAACAAAAGTAAATTATTTTTGACTTAAGTTACGTTGTTTATGTAAGTTACATGAATCACGGTTTTGAATGTAACTTACAGGGTTTTTTATGTAAATCATGGTAGTCACATGACCCTTGTAACTACCTCACTTATGGCATTTATTTTCTGTTTAAACTGTCTTTTATAACACCTCAGCAGGAAGTTGTTTGCCCTAAACCTAGGTGGTTTTGTAACATAAATCCACAGAAACGGTGAACCATACGTGTATGTATAAAGTTGTGTGTGCCATTTTTCCAACTCGCCACTATACCGCGACCCACGATACATACATACATGTCGTAATGGTACTGACACACCACCTCTTCTGTCGTTTAGATTGGAGAAGCCAGTCTGTTTGTCAGCCACTCTCTTCTTTTCTTATTTATTTTCCTCTTCAGACGCTTGTCTTTCCAGCTCTAGTATCCCTGTTAATTCAACCTCATCGTGAACAGATCACATGTCACTTAGTCCTTATGACAGCTGTTGAGTGTTTAGACTAACTGGGACACTGGTTCTGGTTGCTTGTTATTTTTTTGTAGATGTAATTTGTCAATGCTGTGTATACCACAAATTAAACTTTGCTTACCTCTGTTGAAGTGGAGAAACAAATGGTAAAAATATACATGTAAATATTACCGACAGGTATCCTAAAACCTGGGCAAATAAAACCAACTATAAAACCTTTAATAACCTATAAAAAGTTTCCGCATGGTAGATACCATTAAAGGTAAAATATCCAGTCAGGTCCAAGGCAGCAGGTGATTTATTACTCTCTCTTAAGGTATGTAAATGGGGCTATGGTGCATTTCCTTTGAATAGCTGCATCATGTTGTAAACAGATACATTAAGACAGATAACAACCTCAACAGTGGAGCCATATACAGCACCACCTATATGGCTGTACACATCCTTATAAGGATAGTTTTGTTCAATTTGTACACAAAGTCACTTAAATAGGACAAACATATCGTGGGTTGTTGTTAAACTTTAAGCCAATAATATTATCTTGCTGAGAAATTTATTGTATCCAACAAAAAAATCAACTGCATATCCTGTTTCTTCTGTTTGGCGAATAAGAGGGCTGGCTCTGGATTTACAAAACTCTCCTCCAGGCATCGTTACAATATTTTTGATGATATTTTCTCTACTCCACCACCAGCTTGATGAAATGAAGGCTTGTCTACAAACGATTTATGTAGCAATGATGTGAAAGACTTCCTCTCAGACTCTCAAGAAGTCAGAGTTCGAATTCAAGTGGTAGCAGTTTTAAAGGCAAAGCTGTCAACACATGAGTTATTATCGAAGATTCTTCTCTTTATGGGAGAGTAGGGTCTGATATGAATTCCAGCTCAGATTTATGGATGCACTGGTTGTCTCCTCTGGACAATAAACTGTGAGAATTTAAAAAAATATATATGAATGGAGCTCAAGTGTTTATTATAATGTCACTCACTCAGCCAAACCCCTGAGATTAACTAGATTTTGTTGTATATTAATGCAATTATCATTAAATCATGTTTTACATTTCCTGCTGTCTGTTTCTGAAACATGACAGGCAATTTCTCTGAGGCTTAGCTACTCAACACAAAGCACTTAACTCTCATCTCCATTAGTTAAACAACAACACAGTAAAGTTGTGTACAGCAAGTGGAAGAGATGAGTGATATATGGCTTACTTTATGTTGTGGTCTTCCAAACTGAAACAGTTTTCCTTCCTGACTGCTGCTACAAGGAACTCGAAGAGTCAGTGCTGCATTCACAAGCAGGCTGTTTACACAGGCCTGCATGTTAGTTTGGTTTTATGGCCCACATTCATCACTCCTTATGTATGTCCAGGGCCCACTGTGACCTTACATTGTTGCTCTAAATGAGAAGAGTACAGGCAAGAAAACAATAAAAGGCCTCCTGCTGTACTTTGTCCTGATTTCACACAGCCTGTGTCCTGCTCAAAGGGTAATTCCAGTTGGGAGTCGGTGATGGTCAACTCTGAACGGCCTAGTTCACTTCGGACCGCAAAACAACACTGAAGGGGATTCTGTGGAGAATAAAATCCCTGTTGTTCTGCCACCTTTGCTATGATTAACGGTCAAATGAAGAGTCATGGGTTAACCCTTTTGTTACCATCTTCAAATAAGCCATTTCTCATTAAAAGATTGCTTTATAAATAGTTCATGAGGCAGTTTGTAATGCTTTACATAAATAAGAAAGCAGTTGTGGTTTCTCTCTGAACTATTTGTCAAGCATGATACTTTGTCTTATGATTTGTCTCTTTATTGTAACTAAGAATTTACTATTTCACCATCCAAAAAAGACACCATCCTCCAAACTATTTACATGTTGAATATTGCTCTTACTGCAGCTCCATGCAGACTGTACTTTAAAGACCTGCTAAGCTATGATTGGACAATTGCTGTTCAGGGGTGAGTTTAACAAATGGTCATTTAAAGAGCAAAGACAAATAAAGTGGAATGCAGAAAGACATAAAACAGCCAACGAGATTATTTAATCTGGCAACCCAAAAATTATGAAATTCAACATCTGATATTTCAATATGACTGATATAAAAAGCATGAATAAATATTTATCAAACATTTAAAAAGATTTATAAAGCCTTTATTAAAGTACCAAGTGGCCTGAGCGTGGGAAAACAACAATATGCACGCTCTAAGCATTTGGCAATGAAAGCTCATGGCACAAATTTGATGCCACGTGGGGCCATTGCTTGTTGCTTCGCTGCAATTTGATTGGCTATTTGCCAAGCAATGCTGTCCTCATTGGCTTGTTGTTGGCAGAAGTTAGAGTTTCTTTTAAGTGGACAGTCACTGTGCTCACCATGAATGATGTGGATAATCCGTTAAAGCACACATTTGACCATCTGCATTTCGAAGGAAAACTTCACCTCGGTGCTTACCAGCTGCTGGATTTTGTTCTAAATCAAACCCCTAAAAAAAGCAATCAAATTAGAGTGATTCAGTGGGGAAATTAACTAGTAGAAAAAATTAACTGTTAAAAATGAACTCTTAGCTTGTCAGATAACTTTAATTTGCTTCCTTTGTCTGTTCTCAAGCAACAAGGTACAAGGACTTCCAAGATTGACAGCATACAGACTGGGGGTTTAAGTTAGAATCTGGGATTCTGTTGATATTTAAACTCAACAGCCTAACAAATACGCCGTGCTCCTTCAGAACAATAGCATGTGCCAGATTTAACTTTCGACATATATGATGTATCATACCTTCAAAAGAGAATGCTTTGAACGTTTCATTAACCCCAAAACATGACCATTTTTTGGTGAGCGACAGTTCTTCTATTGCGTTTAACCATAGTTGTTTTCATCTTCTTTGACTGTCAGCAGCAGCATGAGATACATTTTTAAGTTGGAGCTATTACTTCTTTAAATCTGGCACAGAACAACACAGCAAGACGATGTTTTCAGTAAGTTACGTGGCCCTCTGCTGTGAACTGTGTTTGCCTCCACTTTTCTTTTTGTTTTGCCTCCAGCTAACACTGTGACATAATTATGACGTCGGCACTAAAAGGGTCTATAGATCCATGGCCTTTCCCCTGTCCTGTGCACAAGCAGGAATGGAAAAGTGTTTTGTGGCTCAGCCAGGGCTAAAATATTGTTTTTTCAGTGTTCACACAGAACGAACAGCTAGCCGACCATGAGGGGAAAATTGTCAAATTTGACAAAAAGTGTATTGGATTACAATCGCAGATTTAACGCAGTTAAATGTGAAATAGCACATTATTGCAAATTACAAAATGGTGTAATTTTCTGGTTTTGCATCTGTCCAAATCAGTTTTTGCCCCCACTATTTTTTCCACCTAAACCACTGAGTAGAGCCATGGCCTTTTTGGCAAGCCCCGTCAGTTTTCACATGGGAAGCTTTCCACAACAGCCTGAAGTTGGGACTCACAAGGAAGACAGGGAGAGACAGGAAGCCACAAATGAGAACAGAAGCTGTTTATATGGCCTTGTGCATACCAGACTGTCCATGTATGTGCTTGGTTTACCCTCAGGGCAGGCGGTCAGATGCCCCAGGGCCATGGACCACTGTTGTGCATGTAAACACTTATCCAAGTAATGTAATGTGAGTGCCTCTGTGCATACACTCTCTCTGCAGGTGAAATCAAACTTCAGGGCCTCACAGAACAATTTTACCCCAGGGCCTGTGTAGTTGTGAAGAAGTAATTGCTCCAGAGTGACTTAGATGAAATGTTTGTGGGTTCAGGGTCGAACAGGCTCGTGCAGTGGAGAGCTTATCTCCTCAGCATCACGCCCGAGGAAACATTGGAGTGAGGCAGAGAGCATCTGAGGGCAACCGTTTATTCACAGGGTAAGATGGTAATCTTCCCACCCTAAGGCAACATTTTTACATGGACTGATCGATTCTAGAGACAGATCAGTCAGAGTCAAAGAGCATCTTTTTCAGCTTGACATATTATTCCTCTGTGATGTGAAGCTGTGCATGTAGTAGAGCAAAAGGAACACAGTGCTTGTTGTGCTCACTGCAGTTTTTTTTCGACAGAAGGATGCATGTCTTATTTCTCAGCCTTGTCGAGTTGTTAAAAAAGTCACTTTCATAAACATGAACACAGATGCTTAACAAGCTTAAGAATTTCCGTAGTTTGGGGCCGGATGCTATTCCAGTATCTCTTGCTCCTAAGGGGAACCAAGCTAATATATCCCTTGGGGTTGAGGTTTTTTTTTTATCATCTAAGCAGCAGGCAGAGAGGTTTAAAGGGTGTTGTAAAGTAAATCTGTAAACTATACGTCTTGGTGTGAACAGCATCAGATAAAACGAACCAAAAAATGTTTATGATTGTCTTAAATCTGTTGAAATTTGAGGGTGGTAAGATAAGAGCCTCCTCTGGAGGATCGAGGCCAAAGACATGGGCTGAGATTATGATCGAGTTGGCGAATAGTTAGCGGACTTCGCTAACACAAGGAGAGGAGGAGAAACCCAAACAACGAGCCGCAGTGCAGCAGCTGCAATGAGTTCAGTCAACCTCAGTGGCTGTGGTCTGGAAGCAATTACTGTTGGCTCACAATGACACTGAAATTGCAACCGTTACTACACTTTAGTCAGGAATAGGAGATCTCAGTAGATGTTAACGGCATCAATTAAGTTTGCCTGCTCCGATTAATTTTGACCAATTTCAGGAGGGCAAATGAGTTACAATCATACAGTCCTTGTTATTTAGAGTATTTATGTTTTGAATACACTTGTAAGGCCTTGTGTGTTAGAAATCACTCAAAATACCCACTAATGATATTCAGCAATGTGGAAGCCATTAAGGGGCCAACTGTGTTATCCAGTCCCAGTTCATTCACAGTGCAGATGGGTGACAAATTACAAAGAAAGCAAAATTAAGTGTCCACTAACAGCAGCCAGCACAGCTTCAATGCTCCTTGTCATAGACACTGTGACCAATACAGTTTCCATTTTCATGCACAGCGTCCACGTTCTGCAACTAGTAAATCTACTTCTGCCCATGAATGAGGTGTGGTCAAGGTTCATGTCCACAGCACCAGTAGGCCTGTCATGATAATTACTATATCGACTTATCATATATAAAATGGACACAATAGTTTTTTTCTGGACTCGATATATTGTTGTTTACATGCGTGTTTGTTTACATAAACCATCAACATTTTTTGCCAGTCGTGCTGCTTCTTTCCCTCTCATGTGACTCAGCCTGCAGTCTATGGGAGGCGGGGCTCTCACACACACACACACACAGTGTGGACACTAGCCAGCTGAAGGATAGTGAGTGTGTTACTGGAAGTTAGTTGAAGCTATTTGCTGTTCCCCGACGGCTGCACAATTCCAGAAAGTTTGGTGGAATAAATGGAATTGATGCCAAAACCAGTGTGTTGTGGGAACATTTTTCGGATTTCAGCCGAATGAGCGAGGAGTTACGTCACAGTTACGTCAATCTGCCGGTATGAGAACAGTGGCAACGCAAACTGGCAATTCAACAAACCTGGAAGTGCTTTTTAAACATCACCATCCCTCCCAGAAATCACCCGCTCGCTCTTTCACACACACACACACACACACACACACACACGTCTGTAAAGGAGCCATCTCACTTGAAAAGTTGATGCGTTGTGGTTGTAATGCAGACATTTTGTGCTTTTTTTGTGTTGTGTTTAAAGTAATACTGCAAATGTGTGACAGGCAGCAGGAATTGCTGGAAAAAATAACTCTATTTCCCAAGCAGCAAGTCCAGCGGTTTATTGGTTATTGGAGCCTGAGATACTATTTTATTTGGTTTGATTGTAGTTGATTTATTTATTTTTTATCTATCTAGGATGTTTTAATATTTATTTACCACAATTCAATTCCAATGTTAAATATTTTTGAGATTTAAAAATGAATTGCAGTTGAAAAGGTTATACTTGGATTATTATGCTCTTATATCATATCAGTGGCATAAAATGGTCCAAAAACGGCATCAACAGTGCTATCGTTTTATTGTGACAGTTACTGGGATAATATATCGTCTTAAAAAATGTGTTATTGTGAGAGGCCTAAATACCAGCAGGTAATGCCAGTTGTACCTAATCTCTCCTGGCTACTGTCAAAGTCTCTGCTCGCTGCACCTTTACTTTGTGCACAAGCAGATTCGCCATATAGGTACACCTGGATTTTAAAGGGAATGGAGGAAGACACTGATTGGTCTAATTATTTTTACATCCAAAACACACCTATATGATTACTAGAGGTGGGGGGGGAAAATTGATACAGCATATAGTATCACAATATTTTGTGTGCCGATATTATATCGATTCATGGCCACCAAGTTATTTAATGTCAGTATTTTCGCTGTTTTTGTTTTACAGGCTCACTTTTAAGTAGATACTGGAGACACTGGTAACATATGAAACTAGAAGATCTCAGGAATCTATGGGCACCATGTGTGTCCGGCTATCGTGTCGGGTAGTTGTCAAAATAACGCTGCAAAGTTACAATTGTTTTAGCTACATGCTAAAGACACTGCAATTGTTTTCAATTGTTGTCGTCCATACGTGTCAGTAAAAAAAAAATCAGTTAAAATGAGTTTGACTGAATATTTTGTTGGTCAGTCTGTGGGTTCGACTCTCATTGTGGAATTTTCACTTATTTGACAAAACAATTCTTAATTGAATTTAATTTTGTGGACACAAAATCCAGTTAAACAGTTAAATTGCAATACATTGTATTGCAATACCCAGCATATCGCAAAATGCTTAAAATCGCAATAACATCGTATCCTGACTCAACTATCGGGATAAATTCATATCATTGGGCCTCTGGGGATTCTCACCTCTAACAATTACTTAAAATAGTAAATACAACCCCTTCTCCCCTCCAACTTCCTTTGCGTGAGTGGAGTTGGAAATGCCTTAAATGCCACGATAGGCCATGTGCTAAACATTGTTTAAAAAGGGCCTAAACTCTACTGAAAAATGACCGTATTTACCAAAAAAATTCTCTCATTTTGCTGATGGTGGTGGAGAGCACCTTCTAACACCGAACTTCACCAAACAGGTGGTGAGGGAGAACTTGATCACTTCAGCACTTGATTAACATCACTTTAAACCCTCCATTGAGCCCTTGTGTCCAGTATGGAGCCCTCCGCCCTCACTCTGTTGTCATTTTTCCAGGTTTTAATTTGTCACCTGTCTGCAGTAGCAAGTTATTTATGGTGTTGAATAACAGCTAGTCAATACTAGTCCTTGAGAGCAGGTGGTCTCTATTGATAAATTAAAATGAACTAAATGTGAAGCTGGTGTCAAGTGTTCACAGTGAGTGCGAGATTGACAGTGAGTCAACATGCGCAAAACCAGCACCCTGAAACAAGAAGCAGCTAAATGGAATTGTGCTACGATTCATTTTATTATGTGTACACCTGTGTTTTGACATGTCAGATTGTCTTTCATGAAAAACGCCTGTTCTGTCATGCTGTGACCAAATTAAAGGTGTTTTTGGAAATGTGCCAAAGGAAACCAATTACAAAGGAGTGAAGAACACAGGCAAAGAGGCTGATGATGAGGGGACTGGGGGCAGGTAAGCAGGGTGTTGAGGTCAGGTGACTGGGAAAGGTGGGCACACTACTGCTGGGGAGAGAGATACTGTGTAGTTTTGTCGGAGATTAGCGTTACAGTCTATGCATTACTCTAATCTCAGTAAAGGTTTCCATCTGGAAACAAAGTTGTCTTGGTTTCCAACTACAAGACTAAAATGAAGAGAGGTCTTGAGGAATTTGTTTCATTTGACCGATTTCTATCTGTTCCTTCATGTCTGCAAGTATTGGCCATGTTTTTATGCCAGTGATGAAAACGATTCATATATTATGAAGACGCAGAAGCTGTGAAAGCTGATCAGTCATGCGAGTTAAATAGTCAGTAAGTCAGAACTTATTTGGCTTTTTTTATTTTACATCTTGCATATTGACTTTTTTCGACGAAGGCAAAAACCACCTCAAGCGTGTAAGAACCTTTCTGTGCAGTTGTGGAATTGTTATAGAATTTTGCCATTTCCACTCAGCTTTTCCAATCATTGAGAAAAACTATCCAAGTATGCTTTTTCTCCTTGACTTGCATCCAAAAGGAGTTGGTAGGTCAAAGAACAGTAACCTTCTTCAGTGAATCAAATATATTTGTCTTCGTCTCGTGGGTCAACTTGAGACAGCGCCAGTTTTATTTCCTGTAGTATCAATCATTCGGACAGGCTCGCCAGTGAACGTCATTACAATATTTCAAGACTTTTCACAAAGTTTAACGGGAGCAATGTGTGATTAATCCTTTTTTTGGTCAAAAACTCATCACTAACGTGCTGTTAATGAAAATGAATTTTCAGTTATTCAAGCTCACGCTGCCAGCTTTCCAAAAACCATTGTTCCTTGAAATTAGCTGTTTCTCATCGCTATCATCTAGGGCATTGATCCATTACCTGAGCTCAAATTGAACGGCACCTTTTTACTCTAATTAAGAAAATAGCTTCATAAGCACACGTCTGTGGCAGAAACAGAGTATAGGAAAAAGAAGAAGGTGTGATACAACTTATAGAGAGGGAACAGCATGACAAAGATGGAGGAATGGAAATAAAAATGTCTAAAAGCGGTGTTGTACTCCTTGTTACGTGCCAGTCAAGCGTATGGTGTTAATTGTTTTTCTGCATCAGTGCCCCAAAGGTCCTTTAAAAGGTATAACAGACAAGCTGTCAATCAATGTGCCCAATATGAGGACTCAACGGAGGTAAGGGAAAAAAAATTGGTTTGGAAATTGTCATTGAACCAAACCAAATCAATTTCTATGCTGAACATACAGCAGAGAGTAAATTGATTAACGTAGATGCTGGAAGGCATAACAAACTGCTTTACAATATTAATTAAATGATTAAAAGAGTAGTTCCATATTCTATATCCACTTATTTACATGCCAAGGTTTAATAGCCGGTATCACGTGTAGTGATTATGTCGGTCGAGGCATATGCCCAATAAACAAATAAATTATTTAAATGCATAAGGTGTAAAAAATGTCCAACATTTAAAGTTGGTCCCTCCCCCCCGCCGGCTGTGGAGGTAGAGAGAGCAAGCAAGCAGAGCAGGTCGAGAGAGGTAGATGGTGAATGTGGAGAGCAAGCAGCGTTTGTCAGAACAAAGCAGTAGGTCAGAGGAATAAAATGTTATACTTCATAGTTTCACAGCTGCTACGTTCGAAAGCACAAATCCTTTTGCAATCTTTCACAAATTCCTTCATCCCGTGTGTCAGTCGGTCAAACGGACACAAACACATCAGATCAAATCAAATCATCAAATTTTTGCTTTGTATCATAAACCCTGTTCGAACCTGCATTAACATTAGATCCAATCAGAAGTGGAGCTCTAATAACGTCTGTTCACACCTGCATCTCCACCTGCATCTTAAGTGACCACTTGTGGTCAGATCTCCCTTCCCGACTCTATTAACACTGAGGTAACACATGTAACACAAGTGATTGCAGGAATGTCAGTAGTACATAAAACATAAAAATGAATCCTGGTACATTTTATCAACAACACCGACAGTATGATAATAACATCTAAAACACAAGATTAACAGTTCGATAGGGCTGGGCGATATGGCAACAAAAAAAAAGATCACAATATATTTTTTTCATTTTGATTATTATCATGATTTCTCGATAACTTGGGTGGTACTTATTCAAATGATTAAACATATTTTTTGTTGTTCAAAAGCCCATGCTGTTAATGTTTTGTTCCATTCAGTAATAACTTGTTTCTCTGTAGGTTTTCATATGTCCCACGCTGGTGAACACATCATAGCCGTTCCGATGCTATTGAATGCACCATACCCGTGTGTGAATTGCCATGCTGTTAATGTTAGTTTTCTCTGAATACAGCGGCGGATAGATTGTCATTTCCTTTGTTCTTTCCCAACATTCACCTATACCTCCCGGGTTTATTGCTCCAAGTCATGGCTGACATCTATTTCGCTTCCCTCAGCTCCACGTTTAGCTCCATGTTCGGTCTTTCTGTTTACTTTTCTGGCAACTTACAAACAGTAGTGGCGACATGTTTGATCGAGTAAATATGCTCACAGCTGATCATCGTAATCGATCTGAAATTTATCGCAATCATTCATTGAGATCATATAATTGCCCAGGCCTACTTTGCAACATGAAAAATGCAGCAGCACTTACAGATGGTCTTAGTAGGTTTTCAAATATCTCTACATAAGATGCAGACCTTTAAATGTAGACTATGATATGGCTTTATGAAAATAATTTTCCCATTTGGCTGGAATTCTGGTTAATTAATGGCCACATTGGCCGTCAAAAAGAAAGTCTGGCCTAAACTCTGCTTGCACATTTGTACATGCATGTGAAGCCTCCAACAGCCAGTTAGCTTAGCACAAAGATAGGAAACGGGGTGAAACAGCTTCTCAATACTGACCCCATTCACAGACTACAAACATGTAGCAGATGCACTCAGGCTTATAAATGCACACATTTGTCATTGTGCATGCCTGATGTCTCCCCCAGCACTAACTGCAACCATATGTTTCCCAACATGGAAGAATCTGAGTGTTACTAAATATTTATGTTCTACGCTCACAGTTTCACGTCCACAAGCCCAGCTGATGTTTGTTTTCATTGGGTTACACTGCTGATCATGTCCTCAAAGGGAAAACGCATTGATTTATATGAGCAGATATTATTGTCTGAAATTCTCCTGAAGGGGGGATAAAGAATAACTTAATCACGGCCTGAGCACTCCTCCTCACCCCTCACTCCAGGGGATGAGGCATGAATCACCAAAGTGATGAATGACACTAAACAGAAGTGGTTTAGATATCGGAGTTTGATCACTGGCAAGGAGAAGCACCTGAAATTAGTTTCCAGTGGGAGCTGAGTTTGAAAACTTTGCCGCACGTCTTACGATTTGGAATTCAGCAGACGCTGGTCATCCATCTCTCAGCTCTCAGTGGCTTTGAACGAGTCCAGACCTATTTTTCGATCATCAACAGAAATACTCTAAGTCCCTGGTCCTCCTCGCTGCCCGAGGATCTCATGGTCCACAACAATTCTCAGGATGAAAATATCCCCCTCCTCACAGAGGTTTGGCCATGGTCAATGTCAAGAGAGCTATCTGTTAGGCATTATTTTGGGACTTATTTACAAATTTCCACGAAAAGTTTATTTTGACTCGTGTACTTTTTCCCTTTTGGCAAGACCTCCGAAAAGATTCTGACATTATCACAATGCCTCACACAAACTTTTGTGCTGCTCATGTTGCGTGTCCACATGATTCTTTGCATATTATGTAAACTTTGCGAACTGCAACACAGGAGTGAAATTTTCCACAGTTTGTAGGAACGGCTAGAAATAACTCACATCATCATCTCAGCTCATGATTACTCTCAGCAGCAAATCCACATTATCTATTGCCAGTTATCGACTCAGCTGTGAGGATGCACTTGATGCTGGGAGCTGAGATTTATAATAGCTGCAACATATGACCCTATAAATATACTGTCTACCTTTGGGAATGATAACTCTTTCCAGCCAGGAAAGCATCTCTCTTCTTAGATTCGATGAGATGAGTCCTTCCAGCTGGCAGTCCGGGAAGATCACAACACAGCGCAGCCTCTTTGCAGCAATCTGAACCGCAGATAGTACTTCCAAAAGGTGAACCAATGGCAGCATTGTCTGATATAATTTAGTAATCTGACAAACAGAAAAAAACTTTGAAATATACAGGTTGTCTAAGGGTTATTTAATCAACATCTGATCACACTTTACAAACCAGATAATCAATTAAAAGGAGGATTCAAGCTAAAATGTCAATGTATAACGTGAAAAGTTCTGCTTGTAGAGACAAATCCATGGATAATCATGTTTTTAAGGTAGGAGGTTCTATTTCAGGCGTCCTGATCGTGCAGGTAAAAGTGTTTCCCGTAGACAATTGGAGCACCTGTACAGATTGGATGAGCATGAATTTCCAGTTGGCCAAGCCTCATGGATATTGTGGTATCCATGAGGCTTGAGGGGTGCTGTAGAGCCCTGAGTCACTCACCCTGGCCGTGGCCTTTCCAAGCTGGCCCTGCAGAACAATGTCAATGTCATGACTCTCGGACAGAATGTGCAGATTTTCGGTTCATAACGAGGCTGTTGAGGCAGCCACTCTGGATCATAAGAGCACAGCGTGTGGCTGCCAACTTATCAATCAAATCATTTCCATTCCCTAAGGACCCCTTCTTACATAAATAAAAGATAATAAAAATAAACTTTTTATAAAAATAAATAAAAAATAACCGGAACCTGCTCGTAGCATTTTGACTTTCTTACGCTTGAAGCAGTGAAGCCTGCAGCTGAGGGAAAAATTTCCACTGCACACTATGTCCAGAGAGATATAAATATATTGGACATCAACAGATTTTCCCAGACAAAAATTGGGAATCACCGAATAGCAGAAACACATCATTACAAGAAGCTCTGTTCTCCTTCTTTCTGAACTGAAGGCACGCTTTAGACCATTTCTTATTCTTTTGCCATGACTCCTTGATGAAAGTTTCTAGCAGCTTAGAGACACATCAATAAAAATTAATTGATAAGCTTGGAAGTATAGACTTTTGATACATCAGACAATTTGGAAATGGTTCTGAACCAGACCTGGTTCTTGATTCCCATCCCTAGCCACAGACGAAATACTCTAAAAACTCACTGTCCAATACCTGACCAGCGCCAAACAGCAGACGGACACACTTAGAAACTAGCTGGTGAACATAATGGAGCATTTAGTAGATAAATAGTCCGATATTTCCCTCTGGAGCTGATGACCAAAAATTAGTTAAAAATGAATATTGGAATTAAAATCATAGAAGACCTGAATACCGAAGGACAGAACTACTACTCCAGATTAGGGATGGGTACCTTTCACATTTGAACCGATACGGTACCGATACCCGGTACCTGGGAATCAGTATCGGTACTCAACGGTACCAATTTTCGGTACTTTTGCGTTCGTTTCTGTGGTAATACATGTTAATTTGTTTAATAATAAAATCTCAAATTTTTCATTCAACATATTTATTTCTCAAAATATAAACTTATATCAAAATAACTCATAACTTATTTATATCAAAACAATATAACATCCAGGATGAGCAGTGCTTTATTGTTGAGTGAACGTGCATTTTGTAACATGAAGGTTGCAGTGTTATCAAAGGATGCCGGAACAGAGGATGGGAGGTGGCAAGTGCACGGAGAAAAAAAAAAAAAAAAAAAAAGTTGCAAGTGCACGTGTGATTTGTTGTGATGACGTCGTAGGTGTGCGGCGGAGCACCGGTCAGACAGTATTGTGGGCATGGCATGGTTGGAATAAACAAAGTTGAGTCGGGCTGCTCGGTGCACTAGTGAGGGTGACACAGGAGTCCGAGGGATTTAATTTCAGCGAGGCAGTTTGGAGCAAATTGGCAGGTAATATTCCTGAGTTGAAGAGCGGAGTATTAGCGGAGGAACAGAGATGCAGCAGCTAGCTGCTAGCTGTTAATGACTGGTCTACAGAAGAATGGAGAGAGCAAACGGAGTAAGGAAGGTCCAATCTGGAGGCAAACTAAGGCCACGCCCGGATAAAGACATTGGAGAGATAGCAGCTGGTGGCTAGCAGGCCTAGAGCCAGCTGTTCGTCTCTGCGCCGGGGTGGAAGAGGGCAGCAGCTAGTGGCCGCGGTGAGCAGACAGGACCAGACGAGGAGGTAAATAAAAAAATAAAAAATATTGCGATCGTCAGCACGCTTGTTAATCAAAGACGTCAAATGAAAACAGGTTGAAATCAATGATCAGTTTAAAGTTAACGCCGTTTAAGTACCGAAACATGGTACCGTTTGATTTTACATGAATTGGTACTCTGTAGTACCGACGGAATTCGGTCGGTACCTATAAAAGTACCGAATTCGGTACCCATCTCTACTCCAGATTAACTCTCATGTTTGGCATTCCAACTTAAAAGGAAGAATCAATGTCAATGTTGTGTTTGCAGCCAGGAAATAAACATATGAACATATTGCAGTATAAATTGTACATGGATCATTTCAAATGCGTATTCAAATTATAGTGAAAAAAATTTTTTTTTCAAACTGCGTGTTGATTAACTTACACAGGTGAAACAATCTAGTTGTTCATCTGCAGTAGTTAACATTTATTACTCACTTCTTGGAGTAAAGAGAATTTACAGTATGGCTTGTGCATTGCATTATTCCGGACCGTCACAAATGCTGGCCCATTCAAAAGGGCGGCCAGGAGGCAACATGTGGCCCAGGAGCAACCCTCCCAAATGTCCCAGGCTGAGGTCCCTTCAGAGAAAAAAACGAGAAAACCCACATTTCGAGAGCCTTCATAAATTCCTACAGTAGTACAGACCGTGTACTACAACACTCTGTATAGCCTTGCGACATTCAACCATACAGTCTATGCATTCAACCCACAATACAGTGCATAGCTGTGAAACTGTGTTGAACTAGTAGTAACCTAGTCCCATTAACATCCAACCTCCAAAATGTTTATTTTATTTTAGCAGGGAAAAAAATGGTATTGCCACTGTACACCTTTTTGTTTTGAGATGTGCCTAGGTCAGATGTGACCAATATGTTTATTTTTTTTATCTCAAAATATAGTAAAAAGTATTGCTGCTAACTACTAACTAACTGTTCAATTGCATCTCTTTTGTAGTTTCGTTATGCAATTTTAGATGTGCCTGTGTCAAACGTGACCCCATTTAAAAGGGGAACAATGAATAAACATCACTTGTTTTTCATTACATTAATTGGTGTAAGTTTAAAATTTGTCATTGCCTGCTGCTTACTGGCTGCTGTAAATGTCTGGCCCAGCTAAAATTCTCGCTTATAAAATCTGGTCCAATTAAATGTATAATTGAATAGCCCTACACTAATGTAACAGCATGCTGTTAGGCCTGAAGACGTACAGTATATTTATGCTTTGGGGATGTGATGGAAAACTGCTGCTGGGGCAACGACCTTCAACTCAAGCTGAACCACAGCTGTGTTGTACATCTTTTTTTTTAATACAGTGAAAGCAGCAGGGGCTTCGAAGAGAATCATGTTTGATGAGGAAAAGCAACTTTCATATACTGACAGCTTTTCTTTCTATTCAGGGGGCCTGGTGTGACCTCAGAGAGCCCGAGGTCACGGTCGTATCATTAGAAACTTCTTGCTGCTTTCAAAGACCCCTCCGATGTCAGATGTCTAGGCTAACCAAACAAGCCTATACTATGAGAAATAGTCTCTCTTCCCACAGAAGATGTTTCATTATCCACTATAAATATGTTTCCGTGCAGGAAAGGCCTCCTGTAGATTCCAGAGTGTCTTGTTTTGCTTTAATTTAAATGTGTACATTCCTCTTAAATATATATAAAACATTTCTCATAGACCAGGAAGCCTTTGATGGGTTTTCGCAGCCCAAAACGAACCAATTCTCCTGAGAAAAAAAAATGAGTGTGGGATGAGCAGAGTGCACCTGGACCCAGATGAGAACAACATGTTCCTTCTTTTGAGTGAAGAAAATCGATTTGAATAGACAGCTTCAGCAGGTCATTGCTCATCTGCTTTAACCTCTGTGCCTGCTTCTTGAGGAGCAGTTCTTACACTTGTTTGTTTGCCGTTGTATAACACCTCGGGCCCAGGGATGCATTTACTGGATGTTCTTAGAAACTGACCGCCATTGACGCAGGCAGACTCACCATCACTTTACTCAAACTCGATAGGTTTTCATTAAGGTTTCAGAGCTGAGCTCGGGTCGTCTTGGCTCCGTTTTCTTCTGGATCAATGAACAGAAATGAGTCTGCTCACTTCACTCTGCTAAACAAGCAATTATTCACAGCAACTGATGTGCTGTGTACAGATCGTCTATACTGACAATTAAGATGCCGTTTCCCACTTTTGTTTGTGTAAATAAACAAACCTTCCTGAAGAGATTAAGGAGTAGCCTGTGTCATTCTGGGGAAAACAAATGATGAAGGAAGTTCAAGGGTCATCATACTATACACCTATTACCTTTTTTTGCAGCAAGATATGATAAACTTTGCTGATCACACATTGGCAGGATTCACAAAGACCATCCCCATTCATCATCAGTCATTTGAAACAGTAGAACAGATAAGAAAATGAATTTATTGGAAAGTATGACAGCGGTCTGTTGCAAAATTGTCACCAAATCCAGCAAAGTCTGCCAAATTCTATAAATATTCATGGCATACACTCAAAGCAGATTACTCTGAAAATGTTGGCAAACTAATCAACCACAGTCCAAAGCAAAACAATTATCCTGAAACGAAAACGGATAGTCAGATGAAGACCTACTGCAATCCTGATCTTTAGTCAAAAGTCCTTTTTATCAGTGCAGTTATATTAACCCTGAGTGTTTTTTTTTTTTTATTATAAAGAGAGAAATGGACGTCCTCCTGTCCATGTAAGCCTCTAAAGCAATCAAAGGACAAGACTACATGACGGTTTGTCCATTCCACCGTTGCTAACGCTTTCAGTAAGTAGTAGCTGGGCGGGAGTACTTGACAAACAAACTCATTCAGCCAGTCAGCATACCAAAACATGACGCCATCAGGGTGCACTGTTCAGTGGATACACAAGATAACATCAGCATAGTTGATAGATCAGACTTTTGCCAATTCTAGCCGGTAGAACTGTGAAATCTGCCTCTGACAAACTCTGTAAGTAGCTTGTTATTGCATTTATTTCAGCAATAACTGCACCAATAGAGCCTCAATTACTGTTTGGAAAGCTGCAGCCGGTATTGTACGTCATAATCTACAACGCAGTCTCTGATTGGCCTGATTGGGAATGGGGGAAAGGCCTGACTATCACGTAGAGCAAACAGAAATGTTGAGCTGTCTCAAAATGGTCTTACCAGGCAAAGTCACAGCTGAAGTCACAGCAGCAAAGAAACCAGAGGACTCCTTTTTAAAAAGACAGGTCAAAATTGGATTCCAATCCTCTTAAGTGGTGCTAGATAACAAATAAAGGATTTGCCAAAGTTATTACAATTCATCCTAAAAACAACATGAATGCATTTACTAAATGTCTGACAATTCATCCAAAAGTTCTGGCGAAATATTACTCAAAACCACAAATTTCAACCTCATGGTTGCGCTAAAGGTCAGGTCAGTAGGATTCATCTGAACGCCATGAATCTTTACACACTTTGTAACTGATCTAACAGTTGTTAAAATATTTCAGTCTTTGGTGGAAAGATCAACCAACCAACTGACATTGCTATCCCTAAAGCCATGTTGGTAGTGTGGCTAAAAATGCTAAAGAAGCATATTGTTTCAAGATAAGCAATCCATGATGCAGTACGATTATTCATCACCAAGACTCTTCTACTTATACTTAGTCTTTCTTCCTACCTCAACCTCGAGCCTTTTCTTGCTTCTTTGTCCAAACAAAACCAGCAGGACAACACAAACGTTTCCTTGAAATATTGTGAGTGCATAATTTAAATGAGTGGCTTTTACTGACAGCAATTCATTTAACCCGGAAAGGCCCAGCGCCAAGTTTAAATTTAGTTTGTGGGACAATATTGATTAACATACAGAAACGTCCTTATCGTTTGCCCGTTGATACAAAAGCTCCTTTCCCCGATTCTCCATTCTCGGTTTGCCCCTTTTAGTTCCCTTGATGGGCTGAGACACAGGCTGAAGCCAAATATAGGCAGCAGAAAAGAATGTAATAATGATGAACTGTTAGTCATAGACAAGATCTAAATTTGTGATTGTCATAACTTTGATTTTCAATTGCATCCACTAAAGGTTTGGTGTCAAAGAAAGCTGAACAAAGAAAGCTGGAACACTATAATTTATCTGATCTGTTCTTATTGTCAAATCAAGATTAGTTTGTCAGCTCCGTTTGTTCCATCAAGTACCTCTGACAAAAAGTACACACACACACACACACACACACACTTGGTGCCAAAGTGACAATCAATCTGAAGTAATTATGACACATGGAGGTGCACACAAACACAAACACAAATACACACACACACACACACACACACACACACACACACATTCCTTTGAATATGGCAAAACATTTCCCCGGGCACAAATTGCTAGTTACCTCCAGGTAGAATATGATGACATTCAAACAAATTGCTGGTATTCAAATGAAATGATGATGTGCAGCTCAGTGGTTTATCAGTGCAGCGAAATCACTACGATATACATCGTTTTGATGATGGAGCGCCTGAGGTCGCTAATAACATGCTCTGTAATAGAGCCAATCATTACATCTCTGCAGAGCTAATGTCCTGTCACTGGAGGTATTTTTTCAGACTGGAAATGCTTTTCTCCGATGTCATAGGGAAATAATGTGTCAATTTCGTCTACGTGCCATAAACCAAACAATAACCTGAAGGCTTCCTCCATCTGAGACGGCAGCATAATATCTTGGTATTTTGTCCTCATTGGTCAGAAAACGTGTCGAGGACAGTTTTATGAAGTTCCAAGGTTGTTGGTGCATCAAAAACCTCATCATCATAATCCTGCAGGGGAAACATTTAACATAACAAGTCTCACTCTGCTCACAAAACCTCAGAGGCAATCATCTAATGGTTGGGCCTCACCGCAGTGCTAAAGTGTCCACTCAGCAGCACTCTGGACTTCTGCCAGGCCATTTCCAGTCTCAGGCATCATCGGCCAAGAATCCCTTCTGATGAACGCACCTTCCTACCCTACTACGATACGGCCCATCAGCCTTGCGCACACACCCCTGACCTCGTCCTGCTTTTGTCTTTGTCAAACAACCAGCGTTAACACACAGATTTTAGCAGGCAGGAGCACTTCCGTTTGGGTCAGCCAAGAATCATACCAGAGCTTTATCAAATTTAAGTGATGCGGCCATACCTTGGCTGCTTCCGATTCCCTTTTGTCGAATATAAATAGTGCTTAAGAAAGTGCTGGACTTGCAGGTTTCCCTCTGAGGGAGGAAATCACCTCTTTGCCAGCTGTGCAGTTTCAGCAGAGCAGGTACCATATCGGTGTGCAGCGGTAAATGTCACATTGCATGGTGTATATAACTGTACGAGCAGCCATTGTGACTGTGTGGGCAGGTGTGATAACTTATCCTGGATGGCAAGTAATGTCGACAGAAAGATGGCGGGAGGGAGGGAGAGCGGACAGAGTGAAGCTGAGCTAAAAGATAGTGTTTTAAGGCATCTTCCAACAGATAAGCTCAATCACGCCCTGGGCTCTTTGCAAGTAGGAGAAAGGCTATTCATCTGCTCTTTTGTGCAGCCAAAACTGTTTGGTCTCATCTGGCACGCTCGCAGCTGAGCAGCATTGATGAAATCCATTTTGTTCTCTTTTCATTACTCTTTACTGACTGATGCCTGCTGCTGAGCTGCCCTGAAGCTGTGATGTAACCACCAGGATCTGGTTGTCCTTAAATTATAGTACTGCTCTGGTCCAAGATCCACAAGTACCAGTTTCAAATTGTTTTAACTACTCCAGTTAACATTAGACAGAAACAAATGAACAGATTTGATCAGAGCGATAACAGTCATTGTGTAAACAATACTGTTGCTGGGGATCTCAAGGTTCTAGCTTATTGCCAAGCATAGGCAAGGCATTTGCAGAGGAAGTTTACATTACAATGTAATCAACACATAACAATAAACAGCAACGGCCAGAAATAACAGCACAATCTGCGCTGACAGAACTACAAGACAGATTTTTTTTTTTTTAAATGGTAGAAAAATGGAAAATAAGAGAAGCATATGTAGGATACATGTCCTACTGAGGTTTAGAGCAGTTAATGTAAAAAACACTTGGCTCTGATGTGAATATAGTTCATTTGCCAGCTCACTAAAAGACAGCTGACACTATTCAAGTCATTATTATGACAAGAAAACTGACCTCCATCCCACTCTCACGTTTTAAATCAAATCCATTCTTATCCTCACCATTACCTTTGTCAGAGACTTTAACTCCGCTGTGATGCGGCTGATGAAACCCAGAAACTGGATAAGGAGTGTGAAATGTAAGAAGATTGTCTGGGTGCTGCTTACACACAAATTCCAATATGACACGGGATAAAGTGAGCTGGGGAGGTAATGTGCAATGCACGCATTAAGTATATTAAATGATCGCTAGTCACGGCTGTGTAGACAGTATCCACCGTCTCTGCAGGTATTTCCATTTGCTCTTTTGCAGAAGCACATCTGCATTCGTAAAACATTAGCAAACCACTGAAATCAGCAGTTTGACTTATGAGGAGGAGAGGGAAATGGTTTCTATTCATCTCCTCGACATTTGAGCTGGAAAGCTTTAGGCTTCTTCCACAGCAATTTAGCACTGCAATAATGAGTCCAATGCTACATTGCTCTGGACAGTCAGGAAGAATCTCTTTAGCAGCTGTTAGATTAAAACAAGTATGTCTGCAAGAATCAAAATAATAGGGTCAATAAAGCAATGTGTAAGACATTGCCAGATTTTAGTTTATTAAAATTCTATAAATAAACAAACATAGGAATGTGAAGCAGCAACATATTGATAATTTGTCAAAGAAGTCCCTGCGTTAGCATTTTAGCGCCATGGGCTCCAACCTCTCAAACTTGTATATAACTTGGGTTTTGGATTAGTTGCCTGAAATAAGGACTGCTACACAAGCTACAACATAAAATACGTAAGTAAATAGTCCCACTTTTGAATGTTTAAGTTTTTACGTGTCCTTAAAAAGACAGTTGCTAACAAGTGACTAAATGAGACTACAGTAGTTGTCAGGGACATTAAACGTCATCACGCCGGACACAGACAGGAACTCTCTCCCTAGTCCGCCTCAGAGCCTCTAGTCATGTTTTTCAGTGCTCTTGCAAACTCTAATAAACATTAATTAATAAACAATTTATTAGGCTAAAGTTTCACTGGCTTGTCAAAACTGCTGGTTAGCTTGTCAGAGATTGTCTGAAGCATAACGTGAAGTAGTTCACTATAGCATAACATTAGCTTTTTACTTCTGTCAGCTGCATTAACACTTCAAACTTAATAAAAGCGGTGGTCAGTTGTGAAGATTGCCCTAAAGAACAAAATGTGTAAGCATCAAATATGTGTTTGCCACAGAGTTTATTTTCTGCAATGATCCAAATCCAATGCAAAAATCCCATTGGATCATTCTCAGTAGACCCCATGGCTCTGCTACTTCAGAGTTAGCCTTCAAAAATACTACATTTCGTTTCTACTGTATTACACATTATTACACACTGCCCCTTTAAAGTTTTCATTTAGTACAAAAAGTTGGGGTTTTTCAATTCAGTAACTGCTGAGTTTTTCTCAATAGTTTCCTGAGATGTTGCCATTATTATCCTTCACTGCCTTTCAAAAAAAATTCCCAGCAAAGTCCCAAAGGACAGTTTAACTTCACTTCCCATTTCAAGTGACAATCTTTGGAGACTTGGACAGATATGTGGATTTCTTATCCAAAATATTTCATGTTGTTCCAAAAAAGAAACATTGAGCACCAGCTCCAGATGTCTGTTGTCAGGGAAACAGAAATATGAACTCAGCTTCTGCTGACCCGGCTCTGGTTTCCGTGTTGTGGTTGAAATGTGCTACCAGGTGGTTATGCCTGTCACATTGCTGAGCTGAGGTGTGAATCCTCTGCCGCTTTGATGAGAACCAGATGGGACCACTCTTGTTTTTCCGAAGGAGGATAAGATGTTGAAAGACAGCAGAGAATCGCATCTATTTTTTTTACATTTTTATCTCTGGTTTGGCCACCTCTAAATGCTGCACTATGACCACCAGCTAACTATGGTCACTGTGTTTGTCTGCCTTTTGGTGTTGGGCAGGTTGTGTACAGTGGGTCTATCAGAGCTTTTATGATCATTACTAAGTGATACTAACTACAACAAAGCTATTTATTAGCTCCAGCACAGCCCTCACCTTGTCATGCTTCAGAGATAGCACTCCCTTTTTTATTTGCTCTCCGTCCAGAGAGTCGACCAGATGAAAGATAAAAGAGAGCGCTTTAACCATGGTCTTCATGGTGGGGTGAGATGTTCTTTATGCTTCTTTAGTGAGTGACTTATTTTAATGTTTTCATCTAATGGGGTCTTCTTTGAAACCAAGTCTTAGCCCTGTCTTCTGCTTTTCTGTTCTTTTCTCTATGCTCAGTGTCAGGCCCAATTCAGCCCTAACATTAACGTGCATCCTGGGTAATCCAATCACAGTGGACTTCTCTACTGCTAAACTACCCTGAGTACGCTCCCCCCCCCCATATGCAAATAAACACTTCATTTCTGTTACCGACCAGACTTGGTGCCCAGTCTGCCAGAGGATATTAGTAATAATCATGTCTTTTGTTAAGAAATTTGTTTTGAAGATGATGGTCACCAAAACGTATGTGATGTTACAAAACCCTTCCGGTTCAGTTAATAATTGACTGCAGTGTTTTAAGGAATGGGTGAAAGGAACTGCAGCAAGAAGGTATTAATGTTGCTGATAAAAGATTTGCTCTTACATAATTGCAGGTACACGCATAAAGATTATTTTTTACAGACATTACTCTAAACTTGCTGTAATAAAACTTGAGTGATGGATACAGAATTTACAACAAAAGCCTCAGTCTTTTCATGATAGAACATGACTCAGTGTTTCCTGTTATTTATGACTTTGAAGCGCCAAAATTTCACTCCGAGACTAGTCCTTGAAAAAAAAAAAAAGAGGAAGAGGAAGAGCTAATCGTGTTCTCTCTCTTTGTAGCTTGGCTCCTTGAGACTATTTATGGGCCTTCCAAAATCACATTACTAATACCAAAAAACAGTTATACAACAAAAAGTAGTTTCTAGGTCTCGGCATATTACACAACATCATCCATATATGGTGTGGGACTACACGAGCAGGCAGCAGGAGCCCACTCATTCAGGTGGGCCGCTATAGATTCGGACTGCGTGTGGGCTTCACTACCAGCTGGCATCTATCTGCCTATTGATGGGATAAAAACATCAGAACAACTATAGGAGGAGTTTTGCCCTAAAATGAGAAACTTTGTGTTATATAAATGCTGATGGTGAACCACTTCTAGACTTATTCGCCTCCAGCATTTGCTGTCAGTTAATGTCCTCCAGTCAGGTCAAAAGCCAAAAAAAGTGACTATACGTATTATTTACTGTCATTTATTGCAAATAAAGTCTCCATACCTCCTTTGGGTCTGTCACAGTGTTACTTAAGCAATATTGAGGTATTCCATTTTATGCAAACAAAGGGTCTTTTAACCTTTTTGAACATTTTCACTTAAATCACTTTTTTTCTGTCCAAAAAGTGAATTATACAATATTTCCCAAAAAGGCAATGTCTAAAATATGAATATAAACTTACTAGCAGAAGTTTCCTTTTATTCTTTCCTTCACCATTTTCACCAATTAACTAATTAATTAAGAAGCTCCATAATTCACAAAGATGTAATAAAAATGTCAGATAAAAATCATTTCTATCGCAATGTCAAATAAAACATCAGGTGACCTGTATTATGGCAATATTTACGTAATTTGGATGATGCTTGATGTTCTGACCCTTGCACTAGCACAGCTGGTGTGATCCATAGAGTATGGACTATACAAAAAATATATAACATAAATATAATATGAACAGCTCCACACATCCATATGCATACTAGTGAGTCAAAAACTTCATCAGCCTAGCATTGCCTAGACCAGACTGGTTTGAACTAAACAAAGTGACTTTTGTGACCTTCAACCTTTTAATTATTTACAGAAGGAAAAACATCCAACAATGACCATACAATCAACATAGCTTAATGCAGAAGATGTGGACATTATCCAGGAATGAAAGGAACTATTGTTTTATACTAAAATGAGCCATGCCAAACCTTCTTTAGCCGCCCAACTTTGACAGAAACACTTAAAATATAATAAGCCAGCAGAATAAATAAATCTCTGACATAGCAAAACAAACTATTTTAACCGTGGAAATGTCTTTATCTGCAGTCTAGAAAAAACATCTCCTTTCTTAATCTTTTTTGATTAATGTTAAAAAGATTGAAATAATGACAAATTACTGCATATTACTAGGAGCCATGTCTTTAAAAAGAAATCAAATTGCCCTATGTCCTATGTAATTCAAGATTTATATCGTTTGCACTGCCAACAAGAAAAGTTGATCCTCTCCTACTTAAAGGCAAATCCTCATCACTAAGGCACACAGAGAGATGGAGGACGCTCCTGTTGCAGTCCAGTGAAAGATGTGAAACTTTTCTCCCACCCGCAGCATTTGGCAGCACGCTAAGCAGCAGAAGCCTTTATGTTATGTGAAAGCTCAGAGTACTCAATCAAGTGAAATGGGCAGTGAAATCCACTTCATTCCAGTACTAAAATCTGGTCTTAAATATGAAATGATATAATTTGAGGCGACTTATCTTTTAAGAAAGATGCTCATAATACCCAACTCCTCTGGTGTCTGTGAAAGGGTTGAAAGACTGTAAGTGCATCTAATGCCTGATCCTCTCAAAAGGAATGCTGACCCACTATAAAATGTTGGGATCTCTTAAGGACAGGGTCATATGTATAATAGACGACCATGTTTGTATTATCAACTCATAACCACCTTCACCTTGAGCTGAGACCAGGAAGAACTACTAAAAGTGAACTGACATTACTTCATGTTTTGACTAAGTAAAAGATTCTTTCATTGCAGATAGGATTCCTTATGGTGTAATTAGGGTCAAGGGGCAATTACACAGAGCACTGTAGGGACAGTATTGTTATACTGTGGATTTTTTCTTTTTCCTCTTCCGGACACAATTTCGTCCCACTACTAGGCGATCAAACCGCACTAGCCGATCAAAACGTGCGGTTTGATCGGGATTGGTGTGCTATTACTTTTCTCTACGTAATATGAATTTTTCGCAATTTTTCGCATAAGTTGCGAAAAACTGCGCAAAATTTTGCATTGAAGTGAATGGGACGGCCAAAAAAAAGAGCGAAAAAGAACAATAATTGGAGATTTTCAAACATCTACTTCTCCGGCATGATTTCACCTAGAGACTCCATTTAAACTTTAAACAGTAGACACAAGTCTTGTGTATTGGTGTATTAATCCACGTTTTGATAGGTAATATAGTTTTTTATCAATCCCTGTTCAATGACCATGATCATTTTTGGAGAAATTCTGAAATTATAATGGGTGTGTATTGCACGGAATGTTCCTGTCACAGTGTGTGACATCATCGCGCAGAGTGTAGAGGGAGAGAAAAAAATAAATTTGAAAACTGCGCTCCAGGCCGCAAATTCCACTCTACAGAAATAATTTATACATAGAAACGTAGGAAAATTTGTCTTCTTACTACTAATCCTCTGGTAAAGCTGTCAGTTATAGTTTGGGTGTAGGATGCACAGATGCGCCACCAACATGCACCAACAGTCTCATTGACTCCCATATTAAAAACGCAGGAAGATTTCTGTAGAAAAGCATATTTAACAGTTTTTCAGATTGTTCTTACAAAGCTTTTTCTTCATTTTTCTTCACAAAAAACATATGTAGCTGTTCAGGAAGAACTCAGGACGCTCAAAGTGAAGTCGGATCAATGATAGGTATTATGGTTTTGCCAAAAATGCTTTCTATTTGAGGCCAGAAATTCCAGTCTGTCCACCTCTGGCTGCTGTCACTGTGCCGGAACATTCAGGTGGCAGTTAATTCTGTTGATTGCTCTGCTCTGATTGCCTTTGATGTGCTTACAGTTACAGATACACGCATGCACGCACACACACACATATGCGCACACAAGCGCACACACTCCTCCAGATACACATGCTTCACACACACGTGTAACTTACTCCTCCAGATACACATGTTTCACACACACACACACATTTTGAGGTTAAAGGGCATAGGTTGCTGTACAAATAAATACTTGAAAAGGAATGCTTATTGTAGGTGTGCTCCTTGTATATAATATAGTATCATAACATTACTAGTATTGATTGTTTGAAATCTCTGAAGAATGTCATCATAGTGTACACACACCGGCAGTAGCCCCCGTGGCCCTTTCAGAATTTCCCCAGAGTTAATTTTCTAGTTATTATTCTTATACTGAAAATACAGCTGATAAATAGAAACAATACCGTTGGTAGCATTATGCACCTTTAAAGTGGGTTTGCAACCTGTCATAAAATCCTGAGAAGAAGAAGAAGAAGAAGAAGACCTGAAAAATTGCCATCACAATGAAGATGTATATATGAAGCCACAGCAGCTATTGTTAGTGACAAAATCACAGAATAAATAGTCAGCCTTTTTTCATGGTCAAAGACATAGGATTTCACCAGCTAAGGTCAGCATCTGGAACACCAGTATGCTCTCCCAAGCTGACACACATTTATAACAAGTATGAATGATTCTAACATAAGCCAATAAAGCCACTACCTACTATCTGCCTTTTGCCATTGAGTTTTATCTACAGACTAAGCAGCCATGGACTTTGGATTTTATCAAAGCCTTTATTTTTTTTCTTGAGTACTTACATTAACATGTCTGACTTGTAAGATTATGTCAAAGCATCAAAATTAGGTAAAAATTAAAGAATATTAAATTACCCATCTGAGCCTTTCTTACCCACAAACTACAGATTATGAACTTCAATTTAAGAAAAAGAAAAAAAGGAAAATTATATCATTATATTTCATGTCAATGGCCTTCAGACACAGGTAATTATCAGTTCAGTATTAGCCGAAAAAAAAAATCAATATTGTGCATCCCTATCAACAGCCAACTCAGACAATACTTTCATTGCTACCTCTCTCGCCTTGGGAGTATCTTGTGAAAATACTCAAACACTTATATTTCCTTGCTTTTCAAATGTACAATGTCCATGCACACGATTATGACATTATATTTGGACTATAACTCAATTTAAAGTTTAAAAGTATTTATTTGTTACTGTGCATTTTATATCTAATCAGCGAAATGCAGCTGTGGTTTAGCATTCTACATTCTAGGATTAAAAGGGTATAATTTTGACTCCAAAGATAAATCTGGACTTTTTAATGAAAAGCTAAACAGAGAGGGCAGCTACCAAAACTAAATCTCTTCCCTTTTTTCATCAGCTGTGAACAATCACAGGCCCATTCGGCTAAAAGTCACCAGTTAACAGGGTAGCTTGCTGATCCATAAAATCTTAAGCTTTTCCTGCCAGTATGGCGTTGTTTTTATTTCGATTGCTTGCGTGACGTTAACACCCGGAGCTCTCCGTGAAACGGTAAAACGCTGCAAGCCTGATTAACACTGAATAAAACATCACCAAAAGCAAACAACACTGAGTAAAACACTACAAACCAGCAGCTACAGCAACAAACACACATTTAAGAGCATCTGCGTTAAATGCGTTTCTACGTAGCGCAGTGATTATTTAGATTATTTTAGTTACAAGAAGTGATAGTTTGCTTTTGCACTCACCTCTTGACGGCCAATCTTCGCCTCTTGTGCACGGCGAAGTCCTCCGCAATTTGCTCCTGGTTCAAACTCTTAGTTCATTAATTCCCGGTGTAAAATAACCAGTCCTCTCGGTCTGTAGCTCTGCAGGTTATTGTCACAGACAGCAGAAAAAACCTGCACCTCACTGAAGGTAAAAGTCACAGGGTAAATGTAGAAATCTCCTAGCCTGGGTATACCCATACTGCCTTGCGCGCTCTAATTTCATTTCGAACCTCCAGACGGTCTGGCAACCAAGCCAGTTTCTTAGCCCTGTTTTAGGGATCCAATCACAGAGCGGGGAGGAACGGCAAGACGATGACGCGTACTACTCGGCACTTGGAAGCTTGTAGTTTTCCGGATCCAACATGGCTGCTGCAGATGCGAAACTCTCTTTAGCTGTAGATGGTGTTTTAAATAGTTTAGAGCGAAAGTTGAAAAGCAAAAGGTCTCTCAGCAGCTCCACTGTCCCCCGGCTCGTAGCCAGATCACCGGTAGCGCCTGCGGTCTCGCCGGCTCGTAGCGCCGACACACACAACAACCACCCATTTCTGTTGCTCTACTACGTCATCTGGTATAACTGATACGATTGGCTAAGAGCTACCTACAGATGCTTTTGATGGACATTCTAAGCGCCCAATAAACGGCTCTGGAGGATCGTAAACCACACCTCTTCTACGGAGAAATGAACGGCAGGTGTCCAGACCAAATCTCATTTGAGATTTGGTCTGGTGTTAGCCAGGCTAGAAATCTCCACCGGAGGATCCACTGATGAGCATGTTAGCATCTAGCTAGTGTTTTTAGAGACATACAGCATGCACCTGTGGGACGCGATATCCTGGGTGTGTCTGATTTGTGTCACATGCTCGCTGTGCAGGTGCATTAGCCCAAATCAGTGGACTGCCCGTTTTTTGGTCTGAAAAGGGCACTTATCAGAGCCCAGTGCTTAACTCATGCATGACTCATGATGATTTCATGAGTGACTTAATACAGGATGTACTTGACTTCATGATGCCATAGATTATCGAAAATTGAAATAAAAATATCACAATGTAGTAATACTATGTTACAGATGAAAGCAATGTATTTAAAATGCTTCTAAAATAGTACAAAAGTATTAGCTTCAAAATATACTTAACTACCTAAATTAAAAGTAGTCATTATGCAGAATGGCACATTTTAGAATAATTTATTGGATTATATTTATTAATGTTGCAGCTGGAAAAGGTGGAGTTTACAAAAATATGCATAATTCATTTGTATATAGGCTGGTATTGTACTATTTTGGATTACTAGTATTGATCTGCAAAGTAACTAATGTTTTCAAGTAAATTAGTCACACAAAAGTACAATATTTGTATTAAAGTAGGCTACACTAGTTGAGTAAATGTAGCCTACTTAGTTACTTTCCACAATTACCTGTGGTTTTCAATCTTCATATTTATTTGAGACAACAGTACAGAATAGTGAACTAAAACTAAAATCATCTAGCAGGTGCCAATTGACAAATTAGAGGAAAATGGGCTTGAGTGGAGTGGGAAAGATAGCTTCATATTCCTATGAGAGTAGGGACTGAAGGATGCTGTTAAGTCTTCTGAATATGCATGAGCTTGAAGCTGTCAATTTACAGTTTAGCTGTGAAGACGCTGTTTATGATATTTCAACTTTTATTAGGCAAGTCGTCAATCATCAGCCGCAATCTCAGAGAACAGAAGTCTTCGTATTTACATGTTTTTTGTTTCACCATAATTTATGGTACACCTACAGGTATAAGCATTAAACTGAGAAACATGTGAACACTTAAAGGGATTATGTTTTTCTGAAAGAATAGAAAAGTAAAGAAAATAGAGAGAAAGAATTAGAGAGTAAAGACCAATTTTTTCATTGGATAAAAAGAAAAATCTTCCACCTAACAAGAGTGCCTTTTATAGCCTAATATTATAACAATTGAACAATGAGAATAAACATGGTGAACATGCTGATTCCTAATAAATTCATTCAAATGCTAACAACATCCCAGACAGCTTGGATAACCTGGTTCAAAAGAAAACCTGAAATTCCTGGAAAAAAGACATTAAAGTCCATTTCAATAAGGCAATAAAGTGCAATCTGTTGAGTGAATAAAAAACACCTGCACAGAGCTTTAAACATTTTATAAAAGAGGGATTTTTTTTACATTCAATGATAAAAGTTGCAATAACAGTCAAATAGACTGTTTTTCAGAAGAAACTTTTTGTCCTCCACGAGTGTTTCATCATGAGTAGTGAAAAAGCTCTTAGACAGGAGGAAGCTCAGTTTTAGGAATGTGCTTGTCTCTGAACTCAGCCCATTAAATCAGTCTCTCCTTACTAACTGAAGTCAGCTCCAGAGTGAGGTTACTTTGAGGGACTCCTGCATTTGACCAAAATAGGAAACTATTTCAAGAGAAATACCTGTTTTAAGCAGAGCGGATATGTGATTTTATTATCTACTTTTGAGCTTAATTATTTTGACCTTTTAGGCTTAACTTTTAAATGTGCCTGTCTGTACATATAATTAATTCAAGGACCACACATGGAAACTAAACAGATCTTATTTCAGTGGTTATTTATACTGAGCTATAAGCCACACACCTGAGCCACGTTTTTGGTTTATGAATGATCTTATTGTCTATCTCCATGAAAGCACAGTGCCCTTTTTAGGGACTTCAAATTTAAAGCTGACAGAACATTTAAGGTGGTTTGTCACCAAATTATTTCCTTTACAATTGTCCAGTTAAGCACCCTCCCACTGTGAGGAAAACAAATACAAGGAACCAAAGAGGTGCATTTCATCCCCCACAGTTGCGTAAAATTATGCAAATTTCAAGTGTTTTGGGCTCGTGTTTATGTATGTTTGGTCAGTATGGGAGAGCTGTGTGTGGTGCAGAGGAGGCAGGAGAGGACTGCTGCCCCCCTCACTTCTCCACTGAGCCCTCAGGAGAGTGGAGGGAGGACTGCATGGGGACTGGCAGGCTGCACAGTGATCGGTCTTCTCTGAGGAAGCATCTCAGCAGTGATTTGGTGACGAAACTGCAAACACGCAGTTAAACCATGCAGACTTGGGACATATAGATCGATATTTATGTTTAGTTAAGCTCTTTCGTGAGTTGCAGTTACAAGTGATCTGAAGCTTGCTATGGAGGACCTCTTGAGTCAAAATGAGTCTGAGCACTGACAATGTCACAAACTTGTGGAAAAATGGTTCCTCGGAACTCGGCGGGACTCCGGGCGCGTCCTCCCCGGTCAACTTCGCCAACAGCTCCGGGGGGAACCACACGGAGGTGGACCTCACCCGAGCCATCCCGCTCGGCTTGGTGCTGGGGGCTTTCATCGTGTTCGCCATCGCGGGCAACATCCTCGTCATCCTCTCGGTGGTGTGCAACAGGCACCTGCGGACACCGACAAACTACTTCATCATCAACCTGGCCATCGCCGACCTGCTGCTGGGCACCACGGTGCTGCCGGTGTCCGCCACTCTGGAGATCTTAGACTACTGGGTGTTCGGCAGGATCTTCTGTGACATCTGGGCGGCCGTGGATGTGCTGTGCTGCACCGCGTCCATCATGAGCCTGTGCGTAATATCCATCGACCGCTACATCGGGGTGAGCCACCCGCTTCAGTACCCGGGCATCGTGACAGAGAAGCGGGCTCTGCTGGCCATGCTCGGGGTGTGGGTGCTGTCGGTGGTCATCTCCATCGGTCCTTTGTTCGGGTGGAAGCAGCCGCCGTCGCCGGACGACACGGAGTGCCCCATCACCGAGGAGCCGTTTTACGCGCTCTTCTCCTCCCTCGGCTCCTTCTATATCCCTCTCATCGTCATCCTGGCCATGTACTGCCGGGTCTATATCGTCGCCAAACGGACCACTAAGAACCTGGAAGCCGGTGTGATGCGCGAGAGGATGAACTCCGGTGAGCTGACCCTCAGGATCCACAAGGGATCTCAGGTGAACGAGGAGCCCGGCAGTTCAGGCACGGGCAAGGGCCGCGCGCACCAGTCCAGAAGTTCCCTCACGGTGAAACTTCTGAAATTTTCCCGGGAGAAGAAAGCGGCAAAAACTTTGGGAGTTGTGGTCGGCATGTTTACGCTTTGTTGGCTGCCCTTCTTCCTTGCCTTGCCCATCGGTAGGTTCATACTCTCATAAATTAAACATTTACAAAAAATACACTTAACCTTTTTCAATTCAAAAACTTATTTCAATTAGCTAATGAGGCCTGCAGAAAATATGTTCCAGTCATCTAAGTGTCTGTAGGAAGTTAAACTGAGGCGGTTAAAGCTGCAGGCCTTGTAAATCACATCTATAGCTGGCACTGGAAAAGTCCCCTGGGTACCATTTGCTGTTCTGAATTGCCACCAAACTTATGAGTGGGCTTTAATATACTGGAGTGGTCATTTTATACTGCAGGAGTAAAAAATAACATCTCCAATATATTATTGTAGCATTTAATGTATAGAGCGCAGTAAGACCGGTTCTACATGTATATCATTTGGGACTTCACAGACTGTGTAATTAAGTTAGATGGCACCTTATTTTATGATACAGACTTTGGCTCTGTAGAGTTGGAAATTTTTAAAGTTGGTACAAAATCAAAACCAACGCTAACATTGTGATCCCCAAACTCAGGGCCTGTAATATGGGATATTAAACATGTTTTTCGGAGACTGAGAAGAAATTCTTCACAAGCTTATCCAAACATTATTAGTGTTGTCTTTGCATTAGTCCCTGAGTCTCAGTTAAGCCTTTGGTTCAACAAATAGTCCTCCTCCGAGTGTGCCAAGTGGAGAGTAGGTGGCCTCCATCTGCTCTTGTCGGTTTATAGGGAGGCCTGTGGGGCCTGCCGGGGCTCCCTGATGCCACTGTGACTGGCCAGCATTCAACACCCTGCTGTCATGACTGTTTGAAAATCTGCAGAGGAAATTAAACAATGTATTCTGCAGTGAAATGCTCGTGCCGCAAGCTGTGTTGTAGTGAAGTGGTTAAGAAAACATTAAAGGTATGAAGTCCAGACAAAAAGGGCTCACTGAACTACAAGCATGGCCGCTGATTGTCAGGATGTTGATTCTTCATGGCGCTGTAGGCTATGGCTGTTTGTGAGTATGTGTTTGTGCGTGTGCCTGCATGTGTAGACATTTGCTGTGGTCATGGGGACGTGTTTATGCCACTGGCCTCTTGCTGCAGCTCATCACATGGACACACACATCATTACCTAGGGCGGGATCTCCACGCAGTGTCACATAGCAGGGATTATTTTGACTCAAGGCAAAGTGAGATGACAAAATCACATAGCAAATACAATTTTCCTAAAGTTCTCATTTTCAGATCCGAGAGGCTTCAGTGATTCAGGGGGTGAGGTTCATGAGGGGCCTGTTTATGTAACACTAACCAACAAACTGCCAGGAAATCCCCCGGGTTTCTCTGCACAATCTCTGGTGCAGCACACTGATACATTGTGACACCACACAACCTTATTTCATGCTAACATGTAACTGACCTCAAAGATACATAAAAGACAGGCATAAAAACAAGTCCCCCAATCTTGAAGTAGGGAATTCCACAAAATGCAGCCAGCGGACTGATATATAGATCCACTATGTCAAAGCAGGACACTGAAACTGCCTTTAACACAGGAGTCACCTCTTAAAAGGGGCTTTCTAGCTCAGTTTCAGTTTGTTCTCCTGCTGCCTTCTGCATTGGAACAATTAGTCAACAAACCAATACGTTGATAAATAGAAAATATCCAACTTTTTGATAATCAATTAAGTTAAATTAATCAGTTAAGGTAATTTATCATGTAAAAAAAACCCTGAAAATACAGTTTTCATTCGCTTAAACAGGGAGATTTCCTTCTTATCCTTCGTATCATATTAAAATGAATATATTTGTATCTTTGGCAAAAAAAAATACATTTAAGGACATCATCTTACACTTTGAGAAATTGGCCTGGACATTTTTCTCTATTTTCTGACATTTGATTGGCCAAAGTGTTCATCAAGAAAAATAATTGTTAGTTGCAGCCCTGTTGTGTGGCTCTCGCCTCGACTTATACTCCTTAAATACCAAAAGTGTGATAGGGCAGCGGCTCTCTTCATTCTGCTCACTGAGTATTCATTAGCCTCCACCCACAGAGTGGGATTTCCTGTCTCACACTTGTTATTACCCTGCTCTTTCCTCTGCATACTGTCACTGATATGTAACATAGCTGGGGATTTTCTACACGTGTAGAGTGTGTGTGTGTGTGTGTGTGTGTGTGTGTGTGTGTGTGTGTGTGTGTGCTGCTGGCAGCGGATGTCGTGTTTTATTTTTGTGTGTGGTTGACATGTATGTTTATGTTCATGTGTGCAAGTATGTTTATGTATTTTTTATTCATATTGTGTCAATGTGGCTTCAGATTTTTTAAAGAATTTAAAGGCCAGCAAAGGTGAAACTGAGGCTGAATGCTGCCAGCAAGAGCCACTGCTACCTCTGACCCCTGAAGTGTCAACCTCAGAACAACAGCTTAAAGAAATATGTGAACTCTGCCCTTCACAACTGATCTGACCCATCTGATCCAACACCTTGTTTTTGTTTTTGCACATAAATGGCAAGCAAGCAGCCACCATTCCCAGAGTCCCTGTGTCCTTTTACGCCTTAAACTTGGAGCAAAGTAAGGTATACAGACTTCAAGATTATAAACATAACATCAGAGTTTTTAAGTTAGTGTTACTCCAGGCAAGCTTCCTTGGACAAAAAGCAGCCCAAGACTTCACACTCACTCACTGAGTGCTGTCTAACTTCGCTTGTTTGTCAGTGAGGGTGACAAATCTATTTCAGAACACATTCACATTATGAAAAATTACACCGTAGTATTTTAATTTCAGAGCAATAATCAGAGACTTGTGCAGAAAGTGACCTAAAAAGGCTTTCGGAGGGGCCAGATGTAATGGAAGCTGCCAACAAAAATACTTATAGAGTTTCTATTTAAAGGCTCAATGAGCAGGATTTGTCCCCCGTGGTTTGGAAGCATGATCGTCAAAGTCGGTCCCTCCTCACCAGCTTAACGACATCTAATTAGTTTAGTGATCTTTAGTCTAGCTAGCTAATGGGCATAATATTTATGTCCAGACGAGATCATTTAGCAGAGCTTCCAACTCACACAACTATGATTACATTGTCAGAAAGGACACATCAAGAAACACAGCAAAATTAACATGAAGAGAGAAAATACAGGCAGAGTGCAAGGTCTCCCTGGACACTTCTCGTGGGTCCATGAAATGCATTTAATGCTGTTTGTGTATGGGAGTTATGCACAACTAATTTAACTAATTTAACTATTTGTTACAGAGCCATGAAAAAAAAATATGTAGAAATTCAACTTTTTTAAGTACAAGCAAAACAAAAATAATTATTTGATAAATAAAAAGTAGATTTGTTTAAGTAAGTAATGATAAGTAAATAAAAACAGATTCAACTTGACGCACTGAGCTGAAAAAAAATGTACAGACAGTTGCATGAATAAGGTAAACATACAGCTGCAGCTGCAATTAACTCGCTTTCATTATTGATCAGTCTGCCAGTTGTTTACTCTAATAAGTATTTCCGCCAAGGAGGTTATGTTTGCAGTTCAGTTCGTTTGTCTGTTTGTTAACAGGATTAGAGAAAAACCACTGACCCGTTATCATGAAAGTTGTTTGAAGGGTGTAGCATGGGCCAAGGAAGAACTCATTAAATTTTGGAGCGGATCCGAATCACGGGCAGATGCACAAATTATATTTCACTTTATTGCATGATGGGGCGTGGCCATGGCGAAGGTCTGCACTCTTCAAGTGCCCTTCTAGTTAATTAAAGATTTGATGTATAAATGTGAGGAAATGTTGTAAACCATCCAAGGTGATGTCTTCATGATGCTTCTTTTAGTCTCATGTAAGAAAAGGAACAGCAGCAAACTCTCACATTTAAGAAAATGAAACCAGTACAATATATTCCCAATTAGTTTCCTTTCTGTTGACTAATCAGTTGACTGCATACAAGCAAACAAAGACAACACTAAACCAACATAAGAGAAAACACAACTACTATAAGCATCAAGTGTAGAAAAATGTTATGTTTTTGCTTCTAAAACATGAAGACTCTGTGGAAGGAAAAGTCTAGATTAACGGTTGCTGTCATCTCCTAACTCAGATGAGAAAAAAAAATCACCATTCCTCAGCGGATACGCGTCTTATTTCATTGCACACATTGTCCCGCGGCTCTTTAACACCCGGCACAGGCACTAATGTCCTGTGAAGGCCTCGCATTTAGCAACATGGTGCACGCAGTGTGCCCATGTGTGAGAGAAACCAACACTTTGAGGTGTTAACCAATTGTTTCCATGTAGACGTGTTTCTGAGAGAGATACTGTGCATGTGTGCATCTCTTTTTTTTGGTGCATGAGTTGGCCAGCCCCAGGGGGTTGTGGGGGTAATTGAAATGGTTTGTGAAGGGGAAAAATAATGAGAGTGCTAAGTGTCAAAGCAATGGAGAAGAAAGGAGGTGGCAGATATGAGCTGAAGGGGCCACAGGGCAGTGGGGGTGAAAGTGAGGGTCCCTGGGATGTCAACACAATTTTCCAAAAATAGCCTCATGATGGCTTTCATTGAAAGCAATCTGCGAGGGCAATAACTTTTGTCCTTTCAGATCAAGACAAATTAATCATATTTATGGGCGTGTTATGAAACAGGATGTGTGAGTTTTGGGAGAGCAGATTGTGTGTGTGTGTGTGTGTGTGTGTGTGTGTGTGTGTGCGTGTGCGCATGTTTTACATGGCACAGAATAGGCATCGCCGCTTCAAATTAGCGAGAATAACAGGATGCCTTGTTTTGTTAAGATGTTCCTGTGTTTCATAGTGAGATGTGTGTGCGTGTGCCTCTTCTCAGGAAGGAGGTGCAAACATTTCTCTTAACAGAAGGGCCAAGACCACCAACAAAAACCCTCCCATGGTTATCTGTATACCATTGTCTCGCATCCTCTGCTGTTTATGCTATAGCCTTTCAACATAAACACTCTTCAAGGGACAAAAATGGACCACGTTCACACAAAACTTAAACATATAAACATGATCCACCTCTGGCTTCAGGAAAGTCTCTTGACAGCTAGATTTATTTCAGTGTTTCCTACACTTTAATTCTGCGCTTGCGTAGAAAGGAGGCGCGGTGTCCAACCTGTTGGTCTCTGTTGGGCCTCTAGGTGTTTTGAGGGTCCTTCCTGGGAGGCAGGCAGAGCCACACAGCTGTGTTCGCCTGTTGAAGCCTGAGAGGCTTAGAAATTAATTGGAGATTTGCAGGACATATAATATATTTTAGTTAACAATACTCTATTAATGGTTAAATCAAGAGAGAACTAATGCTACAGTTCTGCCATTGGATAGACCTTACCCAACATGTTCACTAGGTTGTTATGAAAAAAGAAAAGAAATAATTAGATCTGCAAATTGGAATTGGAATAAAGCTGAAATAATTATTCATGTGTATCAATTCGACAGAAACTTAATCCACTATGTTGATAACTGATTCATCATTAAAGTTAAAAGGCTAAATCATTTTCTGGTTCTGACTCTTAACAAACTTGTTTTAACAATTAAAAAAACTAATTTAAGAAAAATATTTGAAATGTATATTATTTCTCAGATTAAAATGGCATTACATTTGGTGAAGAGCACATAATGATTTGTTTGGGACTCAACGTTTAGGACTTGGGACTTGAGTGCAAAGACTAACTTGTGGCAAAACAATGACTTGGTCCCACCTCTGAGTCATACAATTAGTTTGAGGGAAAAATAGTTCCATTAGATGTTCAGTCTGCAAAGAAAATGTAATAATTCACTGATTAATATCATTTAAGACATTTATCTTGTAAAAACACTTAATCATCCATCATGTAAAAATGTGATGGTTGGAGCCTTGCTGGGTTTTCTGGATTCGTGATCTGCTAGCACGAATAATCTACTAATAAAATAAAACTTGCCAGTTTGAATTCCGCCCCGCCTTACTCTGAATCCCTATCACAGGCTTAACTCACAGTTATGTAATCACATTTAAGAGGCCGTCCAGACAAGAAAATAACATGTGAAAATACCAGCCACTAAGAAGAGACTCATTCATCTAAAGTACAGGAGGCCAAGACACATTCAGACAGCCCTCTCTAGTTTCATCTCACAGTCTGGCAACTGAGACAGACACACACACACACACACACACACACACGCACACACATTGTAGTGCTGTCATTTCGGACCCACAAAATGAAATTTGGAAGTGGCATTTCCTCATGTTGTTGCACAGTTTCCTCCAGATTAGAAAAGATGACTGCCACAGTGTGTGTGCGTGTGCGCATGTGTGTGTGTGTGTGTGTGTGTGTGTGTGTGTGTGTGTGTGTGTGTGTGTGTGTGTGCGTGTGTGTGTGTGTGTCTGGATAGTTGCAGATTTATGTGCAGGTTTTTGAGGCATCAAACCAAAACAACATGGAACATTTCTTACTCATAAAGTGGACACAATTCTCTTCAGGCTGATATTACTCCGACAGTATATTTAACCCTCTAGCTATATGTTATGTTGTGTAATGCATGTTGTACCACTTAAAGTAATTGTTAAAGCTATTGATGTGATATTTGTGAAAAAGCAGGCTGAGGTGTTCTTTCTTACCCGAGGTAATTTCACAGTTGAAAGCCACAGATTATAGTGCATCCTCAGTCTCTCCAGGAATGTGATATTAATTTAAGAATGTGGGTTGGTGTAAAGAAACAGTTTTACTCACGTCTCCCCCCACACAGACACAAACACACAAAGTCTTTCTTTCTTTCATTTTGTTCTCGCACTTGCTGTGTTTTTTTTTTTATCTCCAGGCTTCCCCCTCTCACCTCATTAGCTTGCAAGCTTTTCTTTCTCTGTGTAAGCTTGGCCACAGGAGGAGGAAAGGCACCACAAGGCTGGATTAATGCAGTTTAACACAGGCCCAACTCATTAGCATACTGCTTCAGAATCGCCCGAATGTTGTCGCTTCTGTTATTAGGATCGCCTCTAATTGCGGAACAAAGTCTTGTCAAGTTTTACTGACGGTGTTAGTTCCCCTAATGCACGTACAACTTCAGCTCTACAAATACTTATATACTGCACTTAAATATACTTATATATACTTAAATACTGCACTGACTACACCACAGGTGTGAGTAATAGAAAGTAGTGGCAGTGAGACCTCTGTAAACTCTCAGAGAAAAACTGTTATTTCATTTCAACGGTCACCCTTTCCTCTAAATAAAGCCTGTCTCTCACTATTGATCTTAAAAGGAATTCAGGGTCATCCCACTCTCTCTCTATTCCTATGAAAGTACTACACATGAACTGTGACAGAGGGGCAGCACTGGTTTTTGAAAAGGGAGCACTTTACTTCTCCTGGCCTTCCTGTATACAAGGTCTTTCTTTAATGATAAATAACGTGTCGAATTGGCTGTCTAATCTTTTGTGCTTCACATCCTGTCTGCTCACAGTCTGACTGTACTGTTATTCTTAATCAACGCTGCCACCTACTGGGCCAAACATAAACTGCAATTCAATGTTTCCAGAATAGGTTACATTCATTCTGTCACAAAAGGCAGATAACTCAGTTTTTACTGCAATTCTTCACCATGTTATCTCATATACAACTTTTCAATAACTTGTAAGGGATACAAAGTTAAGCGCTAGTATTGCATCGATACTCAGATATTGTGATAAAGAAAGTTGGATCCCAGCTGGCATTGGGCGAGAGGCGGGGTACACCTTGGACAGGTCGCCAGACTATCACGGGGCAGACACATAGAGACAGACATTCACACTCTCACTCACCCAGTGACGACCCACGCTGACACAGGGAGAACATGCAAACTCCACACAGAAGAGCCGCAGATGAACCAGCGACCCTCTTGCTGTGAGGCAAGAGTGCTAACCACTGTAATGACTACAGTGGTCTACCAACAGATTCGGGGTTGATCAATATTAGATGGACTTTTTAGGAAATATTCACTTTCTTACCAAGAGATGGATGAGGTAGAGGTGATTAGCTTGGCTTATCATAGGCTAAGAGCAGGGAAGGAGAGTCTGCTGTTCACAGCCATAGGCCTTTTTATGACATTATCTCCATTTCCTCTCTCTATTCTATTTTTTCCAGGGTCTTTTAATGTGAACTTGCGGGTCCCTGATGTGCTCTTCAAAGTGATCTTCTGGCTGGGCTACTTCAACAGCTGCCTGAACCCCATCATCTACCCCTGCTACAACCGTGAGTTCAAGATTGCCTTCATCCGCATCCTACGATGCCAGTGTCACCAGCGTAAACGTCCCGGCTGGAGGGCCTACAACTACCGCTCCTCCAACTTCAGCTCCTCTGGAAACTCACGCAAAGGCTCAACGGATCACAACTCCAGTTGCCTGAACGGCAGCCAGCGTACCCTGCCCTCCTCAGCCAGCCCGAGCCCCAGCTACCTGAGCAAGGGTCTCCCACCCTGCCCTGAAGGGGAAACGTTATACATCTGGGGGGGCTCCACACCAACTCCCTCCACACCCAGCCTGCTGCCTGGCAGCCCTGCAGACTGCCAGCAGGGAGCTCTGAGAGGGGAGGGAAGAGGGGGGAAACCAGCTGAGGAGACTACTGGTGGTATTTTCTCTTTCTCCTTTGGGAAAAATAGAGACAAGGGAGGGACCAACAAAGACAGCATGGTGCCTGATGACAAAGTGTGACTGCTGAGAGAAGTGACTTGTTCATTCCATACAGGGATTCAAGTCAGAGAGTGGATGTAGGATTTCACAGGTTTGCTGCGATCACTGTACATGGTCCCATGATCATTCATCAGTCAGTGGATTGTAGTTGTCATTCGTGCTCATGTAAGGTGAAGGTAACTGAGTATTGACTATGCTGCTGTATCAGAGGTATTTTGTCCCATGTTACTGTATCTGTGGTTCACTTAGATAGGAAGGGGTTTTTCAATGAACAGTAAGGGGCTCAAGCCAATTAATCAAAATGACTCTTCACGCTCTCTTTGGGATCGGACAGACGCGAGTGCATGCATTTTGATTAAACAAAAAAGACAAGATTGAAGGATAAAAGGACACATTTTCAGGCCTTTTTTTCTTTAAAACAAAAAAATCCATGTCTGCCCTGTAAAAAGACTTACAAAGACTTGTGTAAAATGTGTGATAAAACAAATGATCACCTTTCTGTTGCAGTCACTTGATATCTTCATGGTATGCTGTGGAAATAAAGTATAACCTGGTTTATCTGCTGTGCGCACAATCATCAGATATCATCTTGTTTGTATGTTTGATGTTCAAAAGGTTTGGAATATCAATATTAGAAATGTGATCGATACGTGAATAAACATAGAACGTTGCTGAAATGCTGCTTGGAGGCAAAGTCTCTCTCTGTAACTCTGCTTTCTCGATCACCATCATGTATTTGATCTTAAGACGACATTAACGGACGAGCCCCTAATAACCAGCTTGTGGGATACAACAAAGGTTAGAAATGCACGCCAAGTTCAGCAATTAAAGTGAAATTTAATAAATTACATTTTTGTGTTGTAAGTATGATAGAGTAATCCCTTCAAGTAATCTAGTTTTAAGACGACTGCATTCAGATTAGCACTTTAAACTGTAGCTCTCCTTGAATAGTTTGTCATATTTTGTATTTCAAATACCTAAGTTACTTCCTTTACTCCCTAACCATGTGACACGCTGGCATCTGCCAAAGATCTGCAAACACTCACACACAATACACAGACTCTTGGGCCATAATGATGTTATATCAATCTGATGATAAAAGAGCAGCAATGGATGTTTGTTTTAAACGGTGATGTGTCCTGAGTGAAGGGAAGGGCACAGTTTGAATGACTGAGGTAAAGAGCAAACATCAGGCAGTTATTTAGAGGAACAGAGATAAATAGGAAGGTTTATTGCTAGACAGAGACCTTAAATCACAGCTCAGCTATAGGGCATCTAACTGTATATACCTGCCTGTTCACTCTCCTAATGGCCCATTGACTCCTGGTACAGTACATGCCAGTTAATCATTTACCCCTGATGGGCTTTGTTTTGACAATGGATCAATACTGGACATATGCACACACACATACGAATGAAAGAGTCGGTTAGACACGACAGGACACGCATCTCTTTTTGCTGAAGGTTTATATGAACCAGTGAGACATCAGGTGCGTTCATAATAGTAAGTTGGAATGGACTCTTCAGATATTCAGAGCTTCAGGACCCCCGTGGATTGATACTGAGTGGCTGATGTTCTCGCTGCATCATGATTTCCATTCCCGGGACTAACACCTCAGATAACCACAGCCTGACTACTGACGGAAGTGATTCTGCTTTATTTCACAGCACCACTGTTAAAGTCTCTGTCCTGTTCCTGCTCCTACCCATCCCCATCTTTGCCATCATGGGAAATCTTGTCATCATGGCTGCAGTGGCTCGTTTCCAAAGCCTCCAGACGCGCACCAATGCTTTTGTTGTTTCCCTGGCTGTGGCGGACCTCCTGGTTGCCGTGCTGGTGATGCCTTTCAGTCTGGTGCGTTCCATCGACAGCTGGCACTTCGGCCGCTGCTTCTGCCGAGCACACTTCCTGCTGGACGTCACCTTCTGTACCTGCTCCATCTTCAATCTCAGCTGCGTGGCGTTGGACCGATACATAGCAGTGTGCGATCCACTGCATTACCCTGCCCGAATGTCTCCCAGACGTGTGGCCGGGCTGCTGCTGCTCTGCTGGGTTCTGCCTCTGGTCTTCTCCTCCTTTTGTGTCTCACTTGGCATGTACACGCAGTCGCCTCCTGCTGTAGTAAGCAGCAGCACACAGGATGCTCAGACCTGTCTGGCCATGTTTCATGTCCCCTATGCCTTTGCTTCCTCAGCTATCTCCTTCTTCATTCCCATGGGTTTCATGCTGTTTGCCTACTGGAAAATCTTTAAGGCTGCACAGAGACAAGCGAGGTGGATCCATGCAAGCGATCACCAAACTGGCCCCACCAGACGAGTCCAGGCTTATACAGAAACATATTCTCTGAAGAAGGAGAGGAAGGCTGCTAAAACTCTGGGTCTGATTATCGGGGTCTTCCTGATCTGTTGGCTTCCTTTCTTCTGTGTGAATGTGGTCCATCCTCTGAAGGGCTTCAGCGTCAGCCCCCTGGTGCTGGAGGCCTCCATGTGGCTCGGATACGCCAACTCTTCTCTCAACCCTTTCCTCTATGCCTTATTCAACAAGAACTACCGCCATGTGTTTGTAGCCATGTTAGACTGTGGGATTTTTGGCAGGCAGTTAAGAGCACGTTTGGATTCCTCAGTCTTTGGTAGGCAAGCACACACCGTCGTTAGCTTGGAGACAATTTCAAGGTGATCATTGCGTATTAGCTTGATAAAGTTTGCCAATTTCTTGTTGGGGAAGAGTTTAATCTTATGTTTTGCCATAACCAATCTGTCCCACTAAGGAGCAGTGGTGCAGCAGATACAGATATCTCTAGACTTTTAGTCTCGATTGTGGGTTAAACTAAAAAAAAAAAACTATATTTCCTACAATGCAATTTGAAAGTAGCTTTCAGAAGATGTTTCCATCCTGGTAAATTCACGTCTTTGAAACTCAACACCACGTTTGTCATGTGGGTTTTATGTTATAAGTGTGTATTTAAAAGAGCACAGATAATCCTTGTGACATTGCCAGGGTACTTTTTTCAGTCTTTGGAAAGCTCCCGCCAGAATCACAGATGATTTTAAACAGCTGTTTCACAGGCTGAGTAGTGCTATTATAGGATATAGTGCTATTCGATCAATCAAGCTGCCTAGTGATACAGGAAGATGGTCTTATTCTTCAATTTGAAGTGTGGAAAATGTTGTCCCTCAGACGCTTAGCGAGAGGAATTTATTTCAGGTATGGCACATAGAAAGTCAATGGAAAAATTCAAAGACTGGAAACCTGCCGACAAGCTTGAATTGATGCAAAGAAGCATAGAAGCTCACTCTTTAAACATGAACAATAACCCCTTCTTTTTCTCTTTAGCTTGTAAGTAGGGATCACATTAATATGAGAAACAACATGGATCACCTTCTCCTTCATATTTTTCCACAGGTTATAAAGACTGTCCCATTAGTGGCTTTTTTTCCCTTCTTTTTTTAAATCTGTTTTTTCACCCTCATTTTAAAAAAATTTCAAATTTCGACCCCTTTCTTGAATGAGTTGAGGAATTTCATTTAACTTTCTGTCTGTGTTTAGTTTTTTTTGCAAATCAAACAGAAACTCAATATATTTGTGTTCATTCTGTAGCATTAACCTGTGTACTGTTTTATGAGATAATGTAACAACATTAAGTTAAAATGTCTGGAATATCAGGGTTCTACCAGAGGATATTAAAAGATATTATCAAGCACAACAATTTAATAAAAAATAATTTATTTAAATCTGATTACAAAATCATGTTTATGCAAACAAAGGTAATTAAAGCAAGCAATAGTGCAGATATGTAAGGGGTGGAAATAATGATATTTGAAGAAATCTTGCAGATTTTATAAACAAAAACAAACAAAATAAATACATTCATTAGATTCCTATTGGAAGGTTTTTTTTGTGGTATCGTCTACATTTAGACATCCAGTTCTTCATATTCTCCTGATTTGTAGCTCTTTAGCTGCTTAATACTCCATGCTGATGACATCATGATGGAGTCTCCTTTTTCATGTATGTGGTCCTGGAGACTCCCACTGCAGCAGCAACTAAACCAGATGGGCTTTTTAACACTTTTCCAGGTTTTTATATGTTTTATTCTATTAGAAGTAGGTGAGGGAAGGGGCCACCGGCCTGATTTGGCGTTGTGGTTGGTGACGGCGTCTAGTCTTTATTGTGCCAGTTAATAATTTTTCACGGTAGAGCTGTTGTGTTTTGCAAACAGGAGCAGCTGCAAACTGTGGGTAAGTCAAGTGACCTCTTTCACATTGTTTTATGGATTAATAATAAAAATAAAAAAATAAAAAATAAATAAAATAAATGAGACAACAAATTCATTAGACCACCTGTCATAAAAACAAGAAAACAAATATTTTAGAAATCTTTCAAACGCTTGTTTAAAACTAAAATGTTATTGTTATTTATCTGGCAACAAACTGAATGCACCTTTTTATAGCAAGATTTAAGCTGGCACATTGAAGAAGTCAGAAATTAATCAAGCAGAACATTCAACCACTAAAACTAATTTTTCTGTTCAGGAATTCAAGTAAATAACTATAATTTGACATCTTAAACAAGAAATAATAATGTGCTTGACTATATTTACAGATTTTTTAGTAAAACAGTAAATTTGAAGGTTCATGGATAACAATAATTATATTTTAGCATTAAAAATATAATTTCTGTTAAAGAGCTTCTACATACTGCTGTATTAACCATTACAGAAACATTAAAAAAAACGGTAACTACTAATGATGTTGATAAAGGACAGCTGTGGCATAAACTAGGGGCAACTTCTTTGTTCATTTCCTCTCCTGCTCTGCTTGAACACTGCAGGAACAACAAAATACAAATAACAGATTACTATTCAAAATTATATTTAACTTTTCACTTAACCTCAAACATTTGACGTCAAACAAAAAGGTAGTAAAGATCCCTCTAGCTTGGGCACTTTTCAGGGACTAATAGACTGAGATCTAGATAAGATGAAGGTCTCCCTAGTTCATTAATGTTGGTTAACTCTGCGGAGACAGACCTTACCTGGCTAAACAGGGAGGCCACAGGACAGCCCCAGCTCAGCACAGAGTGTAGGGTCTCTGCTCTGAAGGTGAGTAAAAAGCTTCCTGCTGGCTTCGCGTCCTTTCTTCTTCACCACGTCGACGACGCAGCGCACCCTGTCTGCACAGGTGTTGTTCTCGTCAAGTATCGAGTCTTTCTCCTCGTCATTTAAGACTTGATCCTTTAAAAGGTCATCCAGCAGCTGATTAATCACTTCTCTTGAAACTCTCTTCACAAGTTGAGATCTCACTTTGGTAAGCTCCTCTTCTAGAAGTATTAAGCAGGAAAAAATTCATGATCTGCTGTATTATGACATTTCATGTTTGTTTTATTTAAATCGTCATCGTTTAGTGTCTTACCATACTTCCCCTGAAAATCTCCAGTGTATTTATAATCATCTGAAATAAAATGAGAAAACAAAATAAGTATATTTGATTGATTAACTGGTTTATGTATTGCATGACAGTATTTCTATATAACGTAAATACACTATCATAATACCTGACCTTGTCGAATTACAGAGGTCCATACTGGTACAGATCCGTGTCCGAGTGTGAGCAAGAACTGCTTGTCTGGATTTTCAATGAACACTTCGAAGAAGTTTGGGTCACAGCCGTCATATCTGAGCTTTAAATTCTGAGAGGGAAATACATAAAAAGCAAAAAGGAGTTAAGACTTTACACTGAGTTTAAGATGTTTAAATTCTTTCAAATGATCATTACATACCACACAATATTTCAAATAATATAAAACAATATTTCAGGTAAGAAATGTGTTAATATTGTAAATTTTAAATCAACTATATTTGAAGCCCAAGGGATATACAGGAGCTGTAAGACAAAATGCAATTACTGGACATGGCATTTCAAAGGACTAGTTAGATATTTTGCAGATCTGTCCAGTAAGTCAGAAGACAGCTAGCTTAGCTTAGCATGAACACTGGAAGCAGGGGGAAACAGCTAGCATAGCTCTGTTGATCCTTATTTTCATCAATATGTGCAAGCAAGTTGTAGTTTTACACAAGGTTATATGGTGGACTATTAGTCAGAGAGAGCCAGGCAAATTGTTTCCCAGTTTATGTTCAGCTGAGATAACATTATCCTGGCGGTAGCTTTGATTTACTCTATATAACTTTTTTTTAGACCACAGTTCACTCATACCCCTTTTTGACCAAAGCAGTTTCAGGGCCGGTTCGGAGCCGGAGCTAGAACTGGTTTGCAGTTGGTTCAACTCGCGAACCAGCTCTGAACCTGTTTGCTTTTCCACAGAGGGGTACATCATTACATCACACTGCTAAGGTCTGTGTAAGTCTCCGCCTTCTCTGCAAGTATAAACAACGGCAGACTACATGTCTCTACAACACATCAGTGCTGTTCATTCTGATCACTACAGATGCCGAATACATTGTTATTAACACTGAATGTAAGATGTTAATGTTGGGCTTTGTTGTATGCTAATGCTAGCCCACTAACATTAGCACGCTAGCAATCACCGGTTAACATTAGCTAGTGATCGCCCGCTAACATTAGCAAGCTAGCTCACCCCTATCAATCACATTGCAGTTAACAAAATGAATGATACACATTTTAGTTTGTCTCTTTTAAGTTGGCCTTGTTGGTCAGATAGCCCCGCCCCCAGCCCCTGAAGTAAGCAGTTCAAGACCAGCACAGACATGGAGCCACTGTGGAACCAGTTTTACTGGCCAGAAGCCAGCTCTTTAGGGGGGAAAACCAAAGAAAAGTTTGCAATTGGGCACCAGCCAGGAACCGGCTCTGGTCAAAAAGCCCCATCAGTAGCTGAATGACAGTTGAAACATACTTCAGGGTAAATTTCTGCGGCGTCCACGTCGGCTGAGAGGACGAAGCGATCACGCATCTTCAGGGACTTCTGTGGGTATGGCTTTGGGATCATTTTGCTTCCACTGGGTAACTCAATATTTTTTATTGTCTGTGGGGGGAAAAGACATTGTTGGAACAAAGATGCTTAAATGTTACAGTAGCCAACATTGTTCTGAAGTATAAATCAACATGATGACAGCAATAACCTGTTGTAGAGCAGGATCTCGAGGGATCAGGTAGACGTGTAGAGTGAGGAACGATTTGTTGGTCTTGTATATTAACACTTTACAGTTAATTTTCACTGGAAAGCCGGCTCTCATCAAGACTCCTCTGGGAGAGAAAATTGGCTGAGACAGCTTGACATGTGATGGAGTGACCTCAGACACTTGTTCCACATAGTCACCACAGGTATCTATGTGTAGGACTCTAATCTGGTCTAAAATCCCAGGGCTGTCTTCTGCACAAAAGACAAAAGTGCATCAAGGTTTTTACAGACAAACTATCAAACAACACAGCTTTTGTTATATGGTGTTTGCTTACCTGTGCAGATCCAGTGTGGCAGATAAGCTTCATCAAACTTTCCACTATCGACTGTGATGTTTATTAGGGGACCTCCGGGGTTGTACTGCATGGTTTCCATTCTTCCTATGTGCTCCTCCCAGGAGCCAAAGTGGTACCTGAAGCTCACCTTCTTCTTACAAACCCAGCGAAAGCCAGAGACACTGCATTCAAAGTGACCTGCTTCGGACTGGAGGCTAATTTGTAAAAGGGAAAACAAATTCTTGTAAGTTTGTTAGTAAAAATGAATTTCAGACCAACAGAAACATTGCTAAATTTGCTGTAAAATGTAACATTACCACAATAAATGTATTGGTATTATTAAAACACAGAAAAACATCTTAATTTTCCTTGATTTTTTACCTGTAAATTGGAGCATCCTCCACATCCACATTCACTTCAGGCTCCACTTTAATCCAGTAAGCCTCAGGGGATCTTTGACTACTTTTAAAAGGCCACTTGGTAACAGAATCAACAAGATTAATTTACAATAGATTCAGTGTGTATCTTTAACAGGAGTAAAGTTAGTGTTTTTGTAGCCAGAGATGAAAGAGTATTTAAGGATTTTACATATTTCTTCAAAAAACAAGCTGGATTTTGTCAGATTACCTGTTGGAATATTAAAGCTTGAGCTGTAAACTTTTTTTAATAATCATGTTTTAAATATTGTCTCTGTGTAATCATGAAACCACAAGTCTCAAGAATAAAAGAGGATCAGATGAGAGGCACCGAATACCCAATAATCAATGAGGATCCTTCAGACAACTAATGATTTACTCACAGCCATTAATTCATCATCAAAATGCATCAAAAACATGCTCTGGTATCCATGTCTGCTAGCACTCCCCTGACGTTCAATTCTGAAAAGGTAAAATAACAACTGTTTACTCATTGTCTTTCCAGTCTGTTTTGTTTGTCAAGTTTTGTTGATTAATTTACTAATTTTTAGTATTTAAATAAGTATCAAGGTAGACATGGCAGTGCAACACATTTTTACACATCGGCGTGAGTGCAATCCTGTATATATATTGACAACAAAGCTGAACAAACCTTGGACCTTGCTCATGTTCCGCCACCGCCGGCAACATATCTTTTTCCTCAAGGATGCTGCAGAAGATGTCTTTGTCTTCATCACATTTCAGAAAACCAAGGAGCTGCCTCATCTTGTCCTTCGAGGTCAGGAGAGCGCTGATCTCATCATAATTGTCCTGGTCAATAACCCCTCTGGAAAGGAGCTCGTCCAAAATTGGTTCAACATGTCTCACTCTGTAGATCAGCACTTTTCTGTAATCATCCACATAGTGACCTAAAGAAAAAACACTCTTTGGTGATAAACTGGATCATTAAAAAAACAAAAAACAAAAAACAAAAAAATATTCCTTTCCATATTCAAATTGTATCTGATGGACATTGGTCACATATTACACTAGGTCATTTTGTCTGTTAAATGTTTTATCATGTTCGAGCACTTTACAAAGCACAGGGACACAAGAAGAGACACTGAAAATAAACAACACCAATATGTCTCTGACACAGTGATTTGAGGGGTCCAGAGGCCCTTCAAGTGCTGATTTTGATACCAGTAATACTTTGAACAATAAGTTCTACTTTTAAGTTTTACTTTCAAACTGTGGATTTCTAATGTTGGAATGATAAAACAGCATCTATAAACATACGCCTAATGTAAAATTTAAAAATAGTGCAAGTCATTTTCCACAATTGTTCATCAATACAATGGAGTCTAAAAAAACAAAGAACTTACTCATGGTGCATATGGTCATATCCATGGACAACTCTACATGTCTTACCCAGATACAGTTACTTCTGAGTCCTGACTTTCTAAAGTTGTACTTTAATTTGAGACAGTTAGTACTCACACTAACTCTGGTATAACATGTCAGTAAGAGAGTCAACAGAAATCAGGAGCCCTGAAAAATCAATGGGTGCCTTCATTTCTAGGCTATTGACATTGATAAAAAAAATATTGTATTTTTTTTTTTTTATTTAATTATTGTTATTCTGTCTCTTTGTCTGTCTCTTTGTCTGTCTCTGTGCGTGACGCAGGTCACTATCGGGTCACTATCAAATACACGTGTAATTCACTGTGTGTGCCCTCTCTCTATGCATTAATATATTAATCATGTAAGATGCTTGTGATACAATGATAATGTGCTAATATTGTTTTAAAACTATGATTACTTTAAATACATGTATCCCAACTGTTTAAACTTAGTAAGATTCTATAATCCCAAAAATATATTGTGTTTCATATTTTATAGTTTGTGTGGACATTGCAACATCTGTGTCTCCAAGGCATATCTCTGTAAGACATAACAAGGCAGGAGGTTTTGTTGAATGTTTTGGGGAACAGGCCAGGTCAAGGACACAGTGTGCTGAGGAGAGGAGGTAACTATCTTCTCTGCCCGGTGACCTGACGTGTCCCGATATTGATTAAAACTGACAAATCAGCGGATCAAGAAGGCGGCACTTCCTGGAAGAAATCTACCTTCATGTCTTAGTAAACCATTGTCAGGATAAAAAAAGGGTTCGAGGGACAGAAGGGGGGTCAGACCTCATGAACTGATCCGCCTTAATCATGTAAATCAGGGAAGTGAGTTTTGAACCCAGGGATCTCTGTAAAATGCACATTTCTTGACGTATTGTGATAAAATACTGAGAACTTGTACGTCTCCTGCTCATCATTCCCCATCAAACGATCTGCACAGAGAAATAGGTGAGGATTTTCTGTTGGTGTCAGATAATTCAATTTTAAGGGTTTCCTCAATGCATTTCTCTAACAACATATATCTAGTGTTTTTGTTTATGATGGCCACATACAGTAGCCATCATAGGCTAACTGTTGTCATACTGCCTCAGAGGGTAAGTGTGAACACTTTACTTTTTGTTTTGCGTGCCTTGTAGTCGGATTCAGTCTGCTTCAGCATTTCTTCAGTCATTTTCAGAGCACCATCCTCGGTGAAGGTTGTAACCAGGATGTCTGCCAACTTTCTGCGGTCGCTTATCCCAGATCTCAAAACATCCCGCGACACTTTTCGGTCCAGCAGCAGCCTCAGGTAGAAACTTCTGAACTCTCTCTCACTCAGCTTCGACAGCCGGTCTGCTAAATAGTCTTTTGCGAGTGTGGAGGCCATTTATCACAAATATAAACGTCTCGGGCTACAGTTGTACTTGTCGAAAGCTATTTTCCACCCACACAGACTTGAATAACGAAACCGGAAGACACTCATGGTGCCTTCAAATGCTGTAGGAAATATCATAACGATTTTCCCGTCATGTTTATTTGTTTTAGTTAGCCAGGCTATTATACGGTATGTGTTCATGACTGAGGTGTTTGGAACATCATTCATCAAGCACTAAGAGGACAGACTGTTCATTGCACTCTGTGTTAGAGAAACTTAGGCTAATAAACTGAGGAAGATAAAGGGGGTCAGAAGGTGAATGCAGGAGCTGATAAGCACAGCAGCTCATACTTGAATAAGAGAGAAATAGAGAGCTGGCTCTCCTGAAAAAGTCCAAATCTTAATTTAGCTGCACTATGTCGTTTCATCCTGAGAGCCCTTTCAGGCACATGGTCTTCCTAGGTATTTGTCCCTTCCACTTGAACATTTTATTTTACATTAATGGATCAGCCACGGCCCAGTGCAAGGTGAAAGACCTAGGAGCACCCGATAATGTAATAACTTCTGAAAAAATTAACAGTGACTTTAAATGTAATAAAATCTGCACTTCACCTGATCGCAAATGTAAAACCCAATAATGTGATCAAAAGCCCTGAGGAAATAAATCACCAGAGGTGTACAAAGTACCAAGAAATAATACTTAACTTAAACAGTGGTTTAACCATCATTCATGGAGGTGCAACTGAGTAAAAGCCCAAAATGTTCTACTTTCAAATCCACTCTGGTTTAATAGATCCTAGCACAACGACCAATCAGCATGGCTATGGGCAGGTTAATTTCCCCCTGATAGGGATTTAATTTAAATAGATCATAATAATGAACCACTTGCCATCTGTTGTAAATTTCAAATTCTACATAAAGCCTATTAACACACATGAAATCAGTGTCAAATGTTTCTGTTTTTCAGTAGACTAACATGACAATAAAAGTTAAATCTACTTTTTCAAGAAAAAAGCATTATTTTTTGTATTAACACATTAGTCTTGGTTGGTTAAAAAAAAAAAAAAAGACCCACCTGAAAGGTAAAACATTATCTGTAAAAATGTTCTTACAATATAAGTCAGAACATTTTATTATATTAATAATCTAGTTTTTAGGTTATTAATTTGTTTCACGTTTCCGATCAGGTTGTTAAGTGCTATTTTTTTCCCATTTTTGAGAAAATTGTAAAATTATCAGGTGCTACAGACCTTCCAGTCTACAAGTGTAAGGAAATACATTTTTGAATAAAAAATTACGTTTCTACGTCTTCTATGTATATAATTATTCAACTGAATAAATATTATATGATTTATTTTTTTTAATTACAGCAGCCTTAACAGCCCTGTGAAATTGTAGTTTTTCCTTTTTCCCTCTGACATTTCACAGATTTAGCAACTAAACAATTAATTAAGAAGAAGAATAACCAACAATAAAATGTAATCAGTTGCAACACTGACAGCTCATTATTCAACCACATACCAATATTTTATCTCATTGTTCTGTTCACTGTGAGCAAGGTGGTGGAGGTTTATTTGTTATTTGAGTTGTTTTTGGTCTTGTTCTTGAATCCTCAAATGCCTTAACTAAGTGCTAACTTCGTCTCCCTCTAAGCTGAAATCACGTGTGACCTCTATTTAAAGGTTGTTGATAGCACGTACAAAGTCATACTGTATTTTATGTTGTAAGCCTTTTACTTGCTACATGCTCAAACTTGCAGAGTGCTGGAAAAACCGGGGGCACAGGCAGGAAACCGTTTGCATTCTTGCAAAGTTACAACATCGTAGTATTGAACAGTCAAAATGTCTTTGATAAACACAGCTGACATTTATCACACAAGTGTGGGGCTGACACATGCTGAGGTAGATATGAGAGGAGAGGAAGGGGCAGGTATAGCAGCAGTTCAAAAAGAACAGAAAGAATCTGTAGCAAGCCACTCCTTTTTTTTTATTTGTCTCATAAACTCCTTCCTCACCTCGTCTCCTCTCTTTCATCGTCATGGCTTTCGCTGGGAAGTATGAGCTGGAGAGTCAAGACAACTATGAGGAGTTTCTGGAAGTAATAGGTATTGGGATTTTTTTTTATAAACACATAAGTCATAAATGGGTATATGTGAATCTTTGTTCATTCAAACGTCTGTATTTCAGGGCTTCTCAATGCCAAGACGGACCACAAAGTGGTAACTGAGGTGGTTCAGGATGGGAACGACTTCACCTGGACACAAACCATTCCCAACTGGAAATGGTCCAATAAGTTCACTGTTGGTCAGGAATGTGAGCTGGTGACGATGACGGGCGCCACATTCACGGTGAGTTTATAAATGAGCATAAAGATTTATCATTTAGGTGCAAGTCTACCACATATTCACAACTTTCATGTAATTGAGCTCACTGGATTTTGCCCTTTGTGACCTTTTGTGACCTTTAGGCTCCTGTCACTATGGAAGGCGGGAAGATTTTGATACAGTTTCCTCAGTACCGCCTCGTAGCAGAGATCATTGACGATAAGCTAGTGATGGTAAGAGAAGTCCCCTTCACATGTGCTACAGCATGAAGCTGCATGACCCCGTAATACTCACTGAGACAAATTCTCTCAGATCGTTTCAAAAATCTGAATAGAGGTTTCATCGTCTCCTAATCGTTTCTGTGTTCTCTGTCCTCTAGAATTGCACAACTACAGGAGAGAAGGGTGTGACTTTCAAAAGGATCAGCAAGAGGATCTAAATCTGCGAGACTCAACATGCTCCAATGGAAACAAGCCTGCACGCTGGAGGTAAAACATCCTGAAAACGCTCCGATTACTGAAGCAAGAGGAATAAAGTAGTGAGACGAAAGTGGAACATCTCTGGACTTCACAGCACTGTATGTTGTTGTTTTACCTTCAGATAAAACTGAATAGAAGCAATGAAACTATGTACTGTATTTCTCCAAGGATTAATGATTTACTTGTACTGGTGTCCATGTCTGACACAATATAAATTGATGATTAAATATAGCATGTTTTGCCAAGCAATAATGATTTTTGTTTTCTCACACTTTTTTAACACCACTGATGTTAATGGTCTCTGACATTCTGAAAACATATAGTACACATATTGTATTCAGTGTGAGCTTCCTGTGTGTGAGGAGCTTCCCAAACCCTGCAGCACTGTGGTCCCAGGAGGCCATCATTATATCATCAACAGAGCGACAATAAAGATACATAAAGCTTGTGTCTTGTGTCATTATCATTATGATACTTGTTTTTCTTTTTCCTTATTGTATTTAATCGTCACTTGAACTCAACCAAGCTCTCTTTAAGTTTGTATCTGGTCATACTCAGAATCTTCCTCTGTTTCCTTCTTCTTGTTGCTGCCACGTCTTGTTCTTTCAGATGCAAATTAACTAAATTAAAGTGAATCACTCAGTACAAATGAGAACGCTTCAGGCTCAGGAGCCGAGCAGGGTCGGGCCTCGACTCGGCTCAGGTGGTAGAATACAGTTTCATAAATATTTGGTTAATGTGACCTGTGCCTCAGGAGGTGTCTGGAGTCATGAATGCTCACTGGTGCAGTGCTGCACCTCAAGATGCAGGAAAAGTTTACTCAACTTCTTGGAGTATTTGTTGAGGTTTGTTGTGTTGTTGTACTGAACTGCCTGGCTCCAGACCACTGAATCGGCAAAAATAGTTCTGTGCGATTTGAAGACACAAAATTATATGAAGTGAAATAAAATGACAGTTCAGAAACCCACATAGGACCAAAGTACTTAGTAGATAAAAATGTTGATTTAAGCTTAATTAATATCTATATTTCTCAATTGTTTGAAATCAGAGATGAAACAGAAATGATACAAAGAAAAACATCAAATATTTTTAGTTCACACTAGATACCTTTCACAACTGTTTTTCTTCTTTTAGAAATAAAGTTTTGAATTCTACAGTTTGCATAAGTCTACATCCACAAAAACTTCATCATTAAAATCTTTCTGTCAAATAGAAAATCCTAAACACCGATTGTATCTCTTCTCCTCTGACCCAACAAAGAGGAAATCCTCTGTTCTGTTGTCACAAATATATACAGCTGCCAATACTGACACAAAAGAGTGTCCCAATCAACTATATTCACAAATGTTACAAGTAAATTTAAGTTTGAGCATGTTAAAACTCAAAGCAAATGTAAGATTAAAAATGATTAAGGATTAAGTGCACTCAAAGAGTTTGGAACATTGTTAAGAAAAGGATTGGAGCCCCCCTGGAGATTTCAAGAGCAATGAAAATGTCAAAGGTCTAGTGAACTTTGAACCAAACAAACTGGACGTTGGGTTTAAAGAATGGGGGGAAAGGGGCTTACAATGATACACCAGATCTTTGAAGGGGAAATCCTGCGGTCTTTTAAACAACTGCAAGATAGATTTGATCTGAAAAGTACTTACCCACTCCTTTGTTCATAAATATTATAAAATAAAAGAAAGGTACTAAGATTGTTTCACAAATTTACAAATGTTTAAATTTGTGGATGTCGGGGAGCACTCTTGATATAAAAGGGAAATGGGAGTTAGAAATGAATGTTGTTATTGAAGATATATGCTGGGAAGATGTATGTGAAGAGGGACATAAAATAACCAGTAGCCCAATGTGGAAAGAATTTGATTGGAAATTAAAGGATAAAACAAATTTGTGCTGGAGGGACTGTCAACAGATAGATGACCACACACACATATTTTGGGACTGTCCAAAGTTAAAAAGAATTATTGGGAAGGGATTCAGAAATAATTATTTTCTATATTAAACATTGATTTACCTCTGACCCCACAATTTTATATCATAGGGGAAAAAGGAAGCTGTATCTATTACATGTCCTATTATTAATAGCTAGGAAGATGATAACTGTCTTGTGGTTAAAACCACTCCCTCCTACTATACCCCAGTGGCAGGAGAGTGAAAAAGGTATATGTGATGGAGAAGAAGATAACGGCTCACCTTCATCTTAGGATGGACATTTTCACAACAAGATGGGGCCCTGTAAGCAAATACTTAAATCTACCAATGTGAAACGTTGTCAAACTATGCTACCACAGAACTGTCCAAGTGTATGTGTGATGTAGAAGTAAATCAGAAACAGACCATTGAGCCTAAGTTGTTTGCCAAACTGTAATTTGGCAAAGACATAATGGGTGGGCCATGGGTATTTGTAATGCCATTATTAACACTTATATAAGCTTATAATCACACAATAATGTTAACAAGCATCTTGTAAAGACTTATAAGGGCCTTATTACTTGTTAATTAATGGTTATTACAAGGACCTTAATATAAAGCGTTACCGAAAAATCTGATGTAAACTAAAAGATGTGTAAATACATATGAACACCAATAAATACTTGGTTCAAAAGAGAAGTTTGAGCATGTTTGACGTAGATTCTGCTCCTGTGGAGAACGCCACACAAAAAAACTGCACTTCTCCATTATTGCCACTAAGAGGCGCCCTCGTTCCTCAATAAAACACCAGAGGCCTCAATACAGCAACCTCTATTAATCTTCTTCAAGGCATTAAGACAATGAGGTTGTACTTTTTTGCAAAAGTAATATAAAATGTTCTTGGAGTATATCTAGATTCAGAAAGCTGTCATTTATATTGACTGTGGTAATAATAATATCAAATTATTCTGTTTATTCATCTATTATGGCAGAATTGTCAACATTGTAAAAGGAATACCTCCAGGGCCAATGCTCACTCTGTGGTCATTTGATTAATCACTTTTTTTTAATGAATTTACAGCATATGAGGACAACAAAAAGACAGAGGAGAAGACTGCAGACTAACTCTAGTAGAACAAAGAACTCTTACACACTGTCTTCTACACTTGCATTAGATTGCATATAGATAACTATTCAAAGTTATAATTTGATCAAGGTATCTATATTAAAATGTTGTCCCCAATTTCTCTATATGAAGACAAAATAATAATAATTAAAGTCCCCTCAGACCAATTTTAAGGTATTTAAAGTCTATAACAATTCATAATTTATTTAAAATTGTTTTACCACATAAAAAAATGTGTTTTGTTTTTTTAATCTGGATCAGGTTGACTAGTGAAGGCTCCACAGATCAAAGTTTCAAGTTTCTTTTTACGACTTTTGATCATATCTAATGTAACTTTGAATCTCAGCTTGTACGGAAGTGCACAGTAGAGGAATGTGAAAACATCTCTCTAGTGACAAGCCTTGCACAGATACAAGTAAGTATTGTCAAGGTCAGACATTTGAGGAGCTATAAACATAAGAAAAACACATTTTTGAGCGGAGGGGGATTTTAAATTAGCACAAACCAGCTGACAAACTGTGTTAAACTAATTATTAAGTATGCGTGACAGCTTGCTTCTTGCACTGACAAACTGCCCAAGTGTTGGTAATGCTGATTAAATGTTGTAAGTTTGAAGCAGATGTAGTGAGACCTCCACCACAAACATCAGCCCTCTCTGCACCCCCAACCAGCCCTTTTCCAAATTCTTCCTGAAGGACACATAAAAGGAGGCTGGCAGCTTTTTCCGCCCCCCGAAAGCTTACAGGAGACTGTGAGAATGATCCATTATCACACTGACGGCCACGAGCAGTGCACTGCTGGCCCGTCTCCACCCCCACCCTTTCCTCTTAACACTGGAGATCTTCCCTTTAATCTAAACATAAACACACTTTTTACCAACTGTTGTTAAAAATACACACATGATGTAAACAGTGTGAAAAATACTGATTGGCATTTAATCTGTATGCCAAGTTAATTACATTTTGATCAGGCTTACGTGAAGGAACATTGTGCTTTATTTTTTTAAATCTTTGTTATTTAACTTATCGGTAATGCTAATTAAAGATCTGAGAGCTGATATGATTAAGCATTTGCACATGTTCCAGATTTGTGACTCTGGGGGGAAAAATACCAAACAACTCATCAGTTTCTTGTTAAAATAAATATTCGGCTGTGTTTGAGAGCACAGAAATGTTCACAGTCCACTGTAATGTGTCCAAATCGAGAGGGGCAGTCAATTTGCAAGCATTATGTTGGAGTATAATGTCTGGTGTGTGAGAGGACGTGCCATCACTGAATAGATTTCTATATATCAAAATGCCATAAAACATAGAAAGCTCTGACTGAGCTGTGGAGGCGGAGTGAAGAAGCAGAAGAGAGACTCAACTTGTTTCTCATAGACTGAATAATAACTTTGTCTGCAGTTGGAAAAGTAGTAGAACTGCTCATGTAAATACTATTCAACACATGGCTACCAGTGTGGGAGTGAGGAATTAAATTATTTGCTTTTGATTTGACTGCAGTAAAAGTCGCACCACCACACAACAACACTATGGTATGTAAATGCATTCAAAACCTAAATAAAAGCAGTCAAGTATTGTTGGAAAAATACTCAAGTATAAAAAGTAAAAGAAGTTATTAAGAATATACTTATGTATAAATTCTTAACGGAACCATTACACTTCATATGTTAAAGCTAAAGAAGAGAAGGAAGCAAACATCACCCGAACACAGTGGTTTACTTTGTAAATTACAATCCAACTCCACTTCTGGCCAATGGAGAGACTTTTCATGGAAGAATATTATTAGGTTTTTTATTATTTCAAGAAGAAAATATTTATAGAATCGTAGAGCAGAAACTGGCCACTTCTAAAAATGATTTGTCAATCAAACCAATCCTTTTGGCTGGAGATAGAATGGGGAAATTAAATCAATACTGGCACTTTTTCTAAGGCTTGCGGGATTAGTGACATATTTTAAATCATTTCTCAAAACCTGTCTTTTCTAATATATATATGCAAAAATATATAATTAAAAAATACACTTATTTTTGTTTTTATCTCATATAATTTGGCATTTTATTATTATAGCTTTGTACTATTTAACTGATTTTATCTGCCTCTGTACAGTTGTTGTTTAAATATATGTATTTATTTGTTATGGGTTGTTGCTGTGTTTAAAGTAAAAGTACTCACTATACAGCAGAATGGGGCATATTTATTTATTTGTTAGAAATATTTTTGGAAGGTGCAGGTTACAACCTTAGTTTAAACAGCATTTTAACCTCCGATCACATTTTATAAGCTCCGCAGATGATTAGCATGTCAAATTTAATCTGCAAAGTGACATTTAACTAGAGTAAATGTAGGGGAATAAAAGGTATATTGATATCTCTGAAATGTAGCATGTAGAGAATAGGTATAAGGCAGGAGAAAAGGGAAATACTCATGTTATTGTAGAAAATATATTTAAGTGCGGAGTTTTAATGTGACACTGTTTAAATGAATGATGTTTTGCATTGACAGCATGTGGTCACAACTGGATGACTGTGTGTAAAGCCTGCTGGGCTCATCAATGGAGCTGCTGCATTGTCTTCTCTTTGAACCAATCGGAGCAACGCAGTGGAAACAGTCATTTCCCTAAAAGCTGCAGGCACTTCAGGCATGCTTTCTCAGAAGAAACACAGCTCTCAGAAACTCAGTTCACTTGTGTGTTTATTTTCTGTGGCACATTATGATAAAAAGAACTCCTTCCATCATTCAGCATCACATAAACCAAGACTACAAATTGGTACAAAATAATACAAAAATATAAATTGGAAGTTTGTGGTGTTTGTGGTTTCATCACTATCACATTAGACACGTGTTGTTTGGTGTGAGTGACAGCAGCACCTTTCACAGGAGGGAAAAATGCATCTCTAGCTAACAGACAGAAGCATTCAGTAACATCTATCACTCAAAAGAAGGGGGCTGCAATATGCAACATATTCATTGTGTTCAGAGCCCACTGCCCTCTACAGGAGGAGATCAAGCTACAGCAAGTCAAGTCACACAATTATCAAAAATAAGTTACAAAAGATGAACCAGTGGTGTACACGAGACAGTGATGGCTGTGGTCAGTTTTAACAGAAAAACAACATATTGCACCTTTGACACCTCAGTGAGAAGTTGCTCATGAATTATGAGAAAAACAGCAAGCTGAACTCTAAAAAAAAATCTAGTTCATCAGGAGAATCACAAAAAGCTTTAACTAAAATACACTGAAAAGGAATGTAAAAAAAATAAAACTGTACATAAAATGGTCAAACAAAAGGCATAGTATCATAGATCATATCACAGAAAAGCACATCAACATGCCCTTTTCACTGGTGAGGAAACAAATAGATGTCTAGTTGTAAAGGACGATGAGTCGTGATTATGACAGTTTCAGAAGACTTCATGTAGTGAAATGCACGTCTCACTGTGAATTTAAGGTTCACAGCTCAAGCATGCAGCTGCTGAGGACAAGGCACGACAGGGTAAGATGTCAAATGTCCACAGAAAAACAGTTTGAATTTGATGACGTTTGTGTCCAAAACAGAGCTGCATGGATTAGTGGATTAACTGATTAGTAGATTGACAAAGATTTTCTCAGTTCTCTTTTTTTTTTTCCCCAAGCGAAATTGCCCCAAATTGTCTGGTCTCAGCTTCTCAGATGAAAGTCTGATAATTTTCTTTTTAAGTGATACTGAAATGAATATTTTTAGATTTGGATGCTGGTGGATTAAAACGAGACATTTGAATATCTCACATTAAGCTTTGGGAAATTATTTCTGTCATTTTTTAGACAGAACGATTAATCAAGGAAACAATCAACAGACTAAAGTTGGAGGCTGTGATTCTGGAGAAAGATAGTATTTTTTGGTTGTTTTATTAAAACGTAAGACCCAAACAAAGACAACCCTCCTGTCAGTGCTCATTAGAACGTTACCATGTTCCAGGGTTACGCTCCCTCTCGCTGACTTTCTCTTAATACATCCATGGCCATTTCCCCCTCCTGTGCACGAGCACAAACAGAATAGTGTTGTGTGGTCTGACCCGCTCTGTTTGTTTTCAGTTCACGAAGCCAGGACTCTGTATGAACACAAAGTTTTTTTAGCTCACACACAGGACCAACAGCTAGCGGACCGTGAGGAGATTTATACTGAATTTGACAAAAAGTGTAATAAATTACAACCCCAGCCTCCACCTTTAACCATTTATGAAAATAATCATCCGTGTTACCTCTAATTCATACAGTCACAGTCCAGTCAACAACATCCCAGAACTTGGGGTCCGCAGACATTTAAGGTATCACCATGGTAACCAGTGGGCAACCCTTGTGACCGACGCTGGGAATCTGGATGTGTTTATACGTTAACAGGAAGTGGAAGATTGGGGATTGCAGCTTTAGAAGTCTGGGAAGCAATTACCGTCGACTGCCCACAGATGTTATGTGAAACCAGTGACCACGAGGTTGTTCCAGTACCAGGACTGTTTCATGCATTCAGTTACTGACTTGTCAGCAGAGTATGGTCCAGTGATGAAGGAGGGGAATATTCCAGCCCCCACAGATGCTGCAATAGCATCCACTTTAAAGCATAATAGCACAGAGTAATGGGAAGGCTGCTCGATTCAGCCTTGAAACCTGAGCCTGAATAAACAGTTTCTATGAACAGGTACAAAGAAAACTATAATTGTGACTTAGAAAAGTTGGTATAAAAAGCTATACTATATCAAACAAAAAATGAAATAAATGAGTCATAAATAAAAGCTATGGCATGTTTCAATGGCATCATATTCAAGTAATCTTGTTCAAGTCCCTGATAATTAGTGGTTCATGTAAACATTGGAGTCATTAACACAGACACAGAACCGACAGTTCATTAGAAGGCAGCAGCAATTCATATGTACAATACACTAAAAACATCCACGTCTCCTTCACCATGCTGGTCCAGTCACATCAGTTTGTGTTAAATTCTTTGAGTGGTGCCGGAGACACTGAAATTAAAACTTTAGTACGACAAAGCCACCAGAGAGACACATTTTCACCCGAGTGTGTAACGGCTCTGCCACGAGGCTCGACTTTGGAGATGGGAGGGAAGAGATGACAAGGACAGAGAGAGGAGGAAAGAAAAAAAAAATCACTGCTGGCGTGTTCCAGCTGCGGACTTAACCTGCTGTGCTCAAAACAGTGAATTCTTCGTCCCCTCGGAGAGCTTGTGTGATGAGGAATTCCCAGAGGGGCCCTTTAGCTTCAACAGAGACTACAGGAGTTAGATCAATGTCCGCTGACAGTCAGAAGATACAAACGCAGTCAGCAACAAGCCTCCATTTTTTTCTTTGTCTCTCAAATGGTGGCTCAAGAAAAAGACACCTGACAATTTGTGTTCAATATTTGGGATTAGAAATTAGAAAAAAAAAATTATGTCAAGCAGCGAGATATCCTTGTTACAGATATTTTATGTTCTGTGCACTTCTAAAATTGGCTCAGCTATCACACGACTGAGAACAGGCACTGAATGAGGTGGGTGTTAGATCACACTGCTGCTTTCATCTCATTCACAGTGATGACAGTCTCATAATAACGCAGATTTATAAAAACCAGTTCAGAATATGGCATTAACATTTTTGCTATGCCTCAGTATTTCAAGGTGGTGGAGCATTTGTCACGTCAGTGTGATGACTTCCACCGGGTCCGTCTTGCCTTTGGCCCTCTGCTTGCGTTTGAGGCGTCTTTGTGTGAAGGACGGGGGAGTCGGACAAGCTGAAGGTGTTGCAGAGCTGACGGAGAGAGAGAGGAGGTCTGTGAAAGGATATTTTGGGGTAGGGAATTGGGTCGGAAGCATAGTAGTGCACTCCCGCAGGGGTTTGTGCTCCCTCTCCGTCTCCTGGCGTCACCTATCAAAGCAGCCCGCTGTAAAAGTGTGATGAGCCCCCAGGTAGCCCCCGCTGTAGGCCATACTCAGACAGTGGCGAGGCTCTCCAGCGAGGGCCATCTGCACAGAAATTGGGCCCTGCAGCGGCAGTGCGCGTGCCCCAGGCTGGAGACCAGAGGTCAGGCTTGGATATGAGGGGAACCCACCCCCAGCAGTCATGGAAGAAGCCCCAGTAAGGAGACCCATCCTGTGGCTCTGAAGGAAGTCCTGAGACATGTTCACCACAGGCCCCAAAGCCTGGGAGTCAGCTAGCGCCTGCAGCTGGGAGAGGGACGGGGAATGCTGAGAAAGGTGTGGGAAGCTGTCCGCCTGAAAGAGCAGCTGTGGTGTGGAGGAAGTGGAGGAGGAGGAGGAGGCTGGTCTCTGGATGGCTGACACTGGAGAGAGGTGGGAGGTCTGGGGCTGGGACTGCAAAGAGGAGGGCCGGTGAGGCGGAGTGGATTTGGTCTTGTTGGCCTCCTTAACATCATTGTCATGAGCACTGTGGAAAGGAGACGTACACAATGAGAAATCAATCAACAAACAGGTAGGCCAATTAATTAGAACCAAGCAGCAACCTCAGCTAATCAAGTTAAGGTACTGCTATAATGACGACAGCCACCACACAGAGCTGCACAATGTCTCTTTCGAAACCTATCGCTGACATTAAGGAGACTACGTCCATGTCTATACAGTCTATACTTAGAACTAAAACCAACTGGTTAAAGCAACGTGCCTCTTATAATCCAGAACCATGGCAACCAAAAATACAGAGCTACAGCAGCCTTGATGTCTTCTATCTTGAGTTGCCCACTACACTTCAAGAGGCTCATCTGCCAGCCCGGCTTTCTGTTAGACCTTTTTTTCTATTCAACTGTGCGTGTGTGTGTGTGTGTGTGTGTGTCTCTTACAGCAGCATGAGCTCAATGCACTGGGTGAGGTGGTCCCAGGTGTAGCCTGTAAGTAGATGCAGAGCGGTCGTCCAGCTTGGAGAAATCTGAAGGCAAATACGAGACGCTGCCACACATGCAGCAGCAACCTGGGATGGTCGGAAACTCAGGAAGGCGTGGTCTAGAAGAACCCAAAGACAACAGATTCATTAAATATTGGATCAGCCTTACACCACAAGCTATTACATTTACATCCAACACCTCTGTACCAAACAAAGAAGCAAAGACCAGTTCACCGTCTTCCTTTAAACCCACCTTGCAGTGAGACTTCCAGAAAGTAGTGAGTGTATTTGTCCATGAAAGCCTTGGTCTTGGAGAGGGAGGAGAGGGGCCAGCCATTGTATAGGTCGCCCTCCTGCACTGAGGCATGGAGGTAGTAGTCAATAAAGTGGGCGGGTGTGGGCATGCACAGATTCCAGCCAAAGGTCTCAAGCAGCAAAAGCTCCATTTTGATCAGATCCTTCTTGTTGAGAACCAGGTTCAAGCTGCACATAAAGCCCAGAGAGTTCAGCTGCTCTAGTTTGGGCACACGGTCCTCCTTTTCCTCAAATTTACCTGGAAAGAAAGGAAGAGGCTGTATTTAGAACGAGTCTCTACAGTTAAACTGACAGTATCAGGTGGAAAGATATGTCCCCTGTTTAAAAAAATATTTTTTGCAGCGCTCTGCTCAAATGTGAAAACAGAAAGAAGGGGGGGGGAAAGGGAAACTGTGACAGGCATTTTTTTTTTATGATTTGATGTTGTATAGACAATTAATGGATTAACCAAAAAATAAATAGATAGTTAAGTGATAATAAAAATATTTGTTGCAATTACTGGAAAGACGCTTGATGCCTGATGATGCCACTAGAATTTAATCTTTTTCAAAGGTCATGGAAAAAATTATTAGACCTTTTTTTTTTCAATTTCTTGGTCATTTTAATGCCTGGTACAACTAAAGATACATTTATTTGGAAAAGTATAGTAATTACAAAAATAGCTCATAAGAGTTTAATTTAAGAGCTAATATCTAGCCATTTTCCATGGATTTCTTGATAACCAAAATCATTCTCAAGAAAACTGGCTAGATATCAGCTATTAAATTAAAATCTTATGAGCTATTTTTGTAATTACTATATTTTTCCAATTAAATGTATCTTTAGTTGTAGCAGGCATTAAATGAACAAGAAAGCAAGGAGAAAAAAGGGTGGTCTAATAATTTTTAATATGACTATCTTCATCAAAAAATTTTTTTTTAAAGCACAAGGACCATTTAAACAAAAACGTGGTGTTCCGAGCAAAAGTTAAAACTGGCCTTCTTGATATGCGGTGATGATGATAGATATTTGCTTTCTTTCAGTATTGCAATGACTAATAACCTCATCTGACGCCATGTGAAGCAGGTTTATGGTTAGTCCTAAAGAGCCTTACTCCATCTTCCACAAAAATCTAACAAGTGCCTGCTAAGCATCAGCAATTAAGCTGACTATTACTGAACATCTGGTTGTAAAGCTAAGCTGTGACACTAACAGCCCAACATCACTATAGGCTTAAAGAGTGTGGGGCATTTACTGTGGATTAAACAAGCTCAACACTTTCTATGAAAAACACAATCAGCTCGAGTCATGATATTTCTGTCCCTCTCACTCACTCCATGCCCTTGAAAACATTACAGTGGTGCTGTTACATTGAGCCTCCTCCCAATCCCAAGACATTCTCATTTCCATGGCAACAGCCTGAGCCTCAGGGGTCCATGTGGCCAATGAAGAGGGGTGACTGCCTTTAATCCAAGGGTCCAACAGTCTCTGCTTAAACTTAAAAGAATGAGGCCGAGGAGGTGTCAGGTTACTCTGCAACAGTCTTCCCTCTGATGCATGTAGCTTAGCTGCACACAGTTTTAGGTAGGACAACGTCAGGACTATCTATAGACTTGTAATGAACTACAGTGTGGTTGTTTCAGGATTTTTGACGCCAATATCAATATTTGAGACCACAATAATGATATAAAGACAGATGGTGTTTGTTTATTTGTTTCTTGTTGTTGTTGATAAAACACTAGACAACTAGAGCTAATCCTATGGGCACCCATAAGTGGAGTCTAGCCTATAAACTGATGATGTAGTAAAATAACAGTATAACAAAATTCAATTTCTGATAATAAAAAAATAGGATAGGACAAATAAATTATTGCAAACAAATAATGTACATTAATAAACCCTAATTAATGTCTGCTTACAACTACATTGTTGTGTGTTAGAAAACATTTATTAAAATGTTTATATACGGTTTGCTAATTGGGGAACATAAAGTAAAGTGTTACCTTTGATAAAGATCCATGTTTTATTGATATGTATTGAGGTGAACTTTATGCCTGATGGACAATCTTTGTAATGGCAGCATATTTTGAATTATATATTATAATATATATTATTAAAAATCTTGTAATTTTTAACATATATGCTTATACTGATACATCTAGAATAAGATAATATTGATCCATATATTGGATCAACTGATTTATCCAACTCTAGCTGTACGATTTGTCTAGCTCTACAGAGAATCATTTGTGGAAAGTGTGGAAAGCATGAGTCCAAGTACAAAATACTAAAACAATTACTTCTGAAAGAATGTAATCCTGATAACAAAAATACATTTGTAACAGCAAAGTAAGGTCTTCACAATTCATGCAAACACACCAACAATCACACGCATATATGAACTACTGCGTGCTGACAAAGTGTTGCAGAATTACTTGCCATTATACCTACTGGGTATGATTATGTATGTAAGTTATGTATCAGTTTTGTCAAAAGATACATCCAGTTTGGTTTTACAACAACCCTTCTGTAAATATTGGCCTCTAATCTGAAACTATAGCAACCAAACATTAAAAATAGGGGCATTATTGGCTTTTTCTGAGTGGTAGCTAGAAGTGGTTCTCCAGGCAACAATGTCTGCAGTGTCTTCATGGACCTCGTTTACCTCTTCATGCGCACGTCTCAATGAGTTGGGCGTCCTCCTACCAAGTGCGAGTTTTACCACTGATGTTGCGACTCATCATTAAGCAGGACAGGAGAGAGGAAGAGAGAGAATGGTTGAGAGAGCATGAGGGGAGGGGTGTGAGGGGTCTGCATTACAACAGGCCAGAGGGGTAATTAGCAGAGAGGCAATAATGTGATCCCTCCACCAGAACAGGAAGCAGTGTGAAACAGGTCTGATTCCACAGCCCAGTCCACACTTGCCCCCATTCTCTCACCCTCCTATCCCCTGGATCAGTCCGTCTGCTGCTAGACTGTTATGTCCACACAGACGCTGCCATAAAACGCCATCAATGCCCCCAATCGCCACACAATCTCAGCCTCTTTGATCTTAAGAGAGACACCGTGCAAGTCAATCTCTTTATTGTGCTCTGTGATTACTCCTCTAGTTTACTACTGTGGGTGACTGGGCACATGAGAGACATGCAATGCCCAAAAGCTTTGAAAACAACAAAACAAAGCAACTTCAGAGGGACCTAAAGAAGTAGAGTATGATTAGGACCGCAAACCGGTTTGACTTACTGTAAAAAGAACTGACTCCAGTGTGTATCACAGCCTGTATGACAAAACAGTGCCTCATTCATTTCAATGGGCTAGCACAGCAGGGGTGCAGCCTCAGAGGGCTCCAGCTAAAAAACACAGGGGAGTCGTGCAGAAAAGTTAATTCTGGTTCCACTTCATCACAGCAGCACAACCAAACGTTAAATTAAAGTGCTAATTAGGGCTGAAACTAACTATTATACTACATTATTATGCCTTGATCTGTCATTTATTGGCCTCCGCCATCAAGGTCATGCCACTCTGGTGCCGTCTGTCAGCAGGATTCTGGAAGGTCTACCGGCCAGATTTTCATGAAACTTGTTGGAAAGGTGTAGCATTGAGTTTGGAGTGGATACAAGTCAAAAGGCAGGATCAGCATGTATTTTTCAATTTCAATAGCATAAAGCATAGAGCATGGCCTTGGTGGAGGTCTGTTCTTCAGTGCACTTCTAGTTATTTTATCGTTTCATTGTTTGATCTCAATTGTACAGAAATTGTGAAAATTACTCATCACATTGTCAAAGGCGACGTCTTCAAATTGCTTGTTTTGTCAGACAAACACTTCTAAACACCAGCACATTAAATTGACGGTCGTAGAGGACCAAGAAAACAAAAAAATATTCACATCTGAGACGCTGAAAGACTATATTTTTGCACAAATTATAAAACTGTATGCCAATTAGTTGTCTGTAGATAAAGTAGTATTTTTCTTTGCCAAAAAGCAAAGCGCTCCAAAATGATCCATTAATTCATAAACAAGATTAAGAATCTAAATTAAAAACAAATTATTTATAATCATTCTTTATATTAATAATAATTTATGTTACAGATATATTTCAGTAGATCCAGTCCAACCCACCAATCAAAAACATGAATACTGACATATAATTTTGGAATGTAGTATGCTGCTATTTCACTGTAAGCCTACCAACTTGTACAATCCTATCTCAAACCAAATTTAAACTTGTTGAAGCATTTAACTAGACTTCCTGATTGCAGGCCATCTTCCCACTGACACCTTGTAGCAACAACATCAATGCAGCCCCTTGTACTTCATTACTGTTGTCAGTGTGAATGTGGCCTCAGTGAGAGACCTGGTGCATTCCTCTCCTGTGAGTTAGCCTACCTGGAATGCAGGCGGCTAGATGATCCTATCTTAAGTCTGTGAGCAGGGAAGAGGCAGTGATGAAGAAGGAAAAAAAACAACAGATTTCCTTTTCATCTACACCCACTACCTTTCTATACACTGCAACTACAGGACACCGATCCTTTCTCATAGCACCCGCAGGTGATGGTGATGATGAGAAAAGGTGAACAGAGAGAAGTTAAAGGTCAGGGGTTAGGCAGAGGTAAGGCCAGGATGCAGGTCCTCCTCCCAGGTGTGCTGTTTGGAGAGAGGTGGGGGTGGTGGGAAGGGCTTAAGAGTGATAGGGGCCGTTAGGAAACCTGAGAGCTGTATTCTGACACAGACAAAGGCCTCTGTTTCTGTTGCTCTTTATTTAGCAGACATCATGTAATTCTAGTCCATTCCAATCAGTCCTCAAAATACTTTGGTTCAAAAAGAAATGTAAGGGGACAACAATCAATTTAATGCCTTCATAACGTTTGATAAGCATCCCCAGCACAGGACCATTGGCCAGAAATTGTTGAAGAAATCTTATTGGAAAAATTGGCATCATACAAGACTCAAAATATGGATATTGTTGTTAAACAATACGTCCATAATCCAATATGTGAAAATAAAACATGTGAATGCATGTTTCAATCGGTTTTATCTGAACTCGTGTTATTATTTAATACAGATAACATTTTACTTATAAAGAGTTAAGTGGGGGGAAAAAAACACTTCAATTTCAATCTTCATTTTCTCCCTTATTTTCAACTTCTTTTTGTGATCGACTTGACAGCCATGGAGGAATTTCCTCTGCCATTGAAAATTCTTTTATTTGCTGGTTCATCTTTCATTGGGAGTGTGAAATTGGTCACAGCTCCATCATAGAATCTCCGTGTTGCCACCCCTAATCCCAGCAACTCTCACAATGTCAGCCCGGACTGACCCTTGACCCCTGATGCTAATGCCTCGGTGACCAAGGAGAATCTTAGAACCCTGGCCCTGTGTATTTGTGAGTGTGCATGTGTGTGTGTGAGTATGTGTGGTGCGTTTGGGGGTACGCACCGAGGGGTGTAATGTGCCTTGCCGTGTGGGTGATGAGGACTGACACAGGGAGTGTGTGGGCAAACAGAGCCTCAGGCATTACAAAACAAAACACGAAATATGACTTCATTCTAACATTTGTGTTGTTCGAATGCATTATAGTTTTATGGATTACAATTAAACATGAGCTCTCATGTGAAAGAAAGGTGATCTGGTGGTTCGGTAGCATCTGATGGTAATGAATAATATTAACTTTTTCAAACCCATCTGTACATCTTTACATAATTTCTTTAATTATAAGAGCCCCACATGACAACAGTTCAATCAGAATTATTGTCAAACGTCTGAGAAGGGGATAAAGGGGGAAGTGGGTTCCCTATTAATCTACATTTCAGGGCACCCTGCTGGGTGGTTCAGTTCTAACATGTCCCATTTTGCAGGCCACCACCTCTCCCTCCCTTTCTACCCTGTTTAACATCAGGAGCCGACCTGCCTTTGAAGTACCGCTCCACTCATTTCCCAACCCCCCAGGGATGTGGTGCTGCTTTTACTGGCCGCCCTGTCCCAGGACTGGCTGTCCCTGACAAGGTGAGAGAACGTAGAGGAAACAGAGCCAGCAGCGAAAGGTAAAAGGACACCACGAGAGCCCAGCCTGAAATGGTTTTGTGGCAGTAAAGCAGTGTCCTTTCAATGGGAAATGTTCTAATGTGAATCTTAATTAGCTGACAAAAAACCACATAGGTCTATCACAAGGTTGCCACGGCGACCATCTCCTCATTTAACAGTTTTAGCTTACAGCAAATTTCTACAACACACACACACACAAGGCTGCACGCACACACAACAACCTCCACCCCTCAGCCTCTGCTCCCCTCCCCCTCTCTGGGAAGGGTCTGGCTGCCTGTCCTGCTTGCATGACGGGCTTTTGTTTGAGGCCTGACTCGGAGAGCATATGGCAGGTGCCCCTCAGCACACAGTTCCTCCCCACCCCCGAGCTCCGAGGCCTATGTAAGTGCAGTGTGTAGTCAATATGACTGAGCTTCTTGTGCGTTTCACAGGATGCTCTTTTTTTGTGTCGAAACCGTTCACTGAATCAGGTTCACTGAACAAAATAGATTAAATGCCGTTTCAGCATTAACTTGCTGCAGAAATGCACCTAGCATCCTATGACTATAATGAGCCAAACTTAACAAAATATATAAATAGAGATTAAAACATTGTGACAACATAATAGCTGGCAGCAGAGGCATGTCCATGATGTCATTTACCATAACAAATAGCTGCAGTATGCAGAGCTCTGACTTCAGGGACCAAGACCTGCCAGGAAGACTGATGTGATCACTGCAGGACTTCATGGAATTTAACACAATAGAAACTTTTGGTGATGTGGGCTGGTTTTTAAATGGAAATACGCATTGTATACACAAATAGTCTTTACTGAAATTTACAATAAATTATCCAGGATTTGGGTTTCTTGGTAATTGGATTCTCTGGAATGAGGTGAGGTCTCTAAATAAGCTCCCAACAGTCTATAACACTGAAAAACTGACCATAATCTCACTCCTGCAAATGAAGAAGAGCTCATCCATGAACAAACACATGCACACACAAGTACCCACAAAACACACACACAATAGAATAACAGGATTAAGCATTGACTGCTGAGAGGCACAAAGGAGGTAGCGATTAATTAACCGAGTGCGGAAGCCAGAAAAATTTAAAGAAAGACAATGTATGTGTCTGTCAAAGGCAGGCAGTGGGACTTTGGGAGGCTGTTCAATAACTAGGCCAGATTCCAAAGCACCTCAGGACAGATAAAAACCCAAGACAACTTTGAATCAAACGCCCTTTCAAGCCTTCATCAATCATGGCTGGGGCTCCCTAGAGTCCTGGAGGAGTCACAGGCAGGAGAGCAGAAAGAAGAGAGCCTGACTAACTGAGAGTTAGTCAAAAGATTCAATAGCAAACCAGATTAATCTATTATAGAAGAAGAACCTCTGTCCAGGTTGGCTTGATAATATTTATATCATTCCATGAGCAAACTCTCAAAGCTATTCTTGGATTCTCTTGAGATTGCTTTTAAATAAAACCTCTTTCAAGTCTCATATTCAAATTTATCCCACCACAGAGACTACTCTGATTGCAAAGATGGCCTGTGCGCGACAACACGCACGCACACACTCATACACAGAACCCTCCCAAGTGAGCAAGCCCTGTTCCAGACTCCCACTTTGACGGCATCATTAGTCTAATTACCCATGATGCCAAGGGCTGCACTAATGTACAGAAAACCTCACAGTCTGTTAATCACAAGACAGACACAGAGACACTAATAACTACCACACAACCTGCACCCAGCATCAGCAGGGGAAGAATAATGATTAACATACCTGCTTTACAGAAAACACACAGACACAATTTTATATTTCACTACAGAGAAGCATGCATACTAGCTATCATCACTTCTGCAGAAACACTGACTGCTTGAGACAGCAACTACAAGCAAAAAACAACCAGTCATCAGTCTGAATAAGAAATATTAAGAAAATTTCAAGCTTTAACTTGGTTGTTTTAAATCTGCACAATGCAATCACATAGTAAGTTTTAAGTCACAATTTAAAGGATGAGGCTGGTGTTATTTAGATTGTTGTTTATCAATATTTTATGTAAAAATGTTTTTAAAAATTATAACAGATTCATAGTTGTTTTTCTATTCAAAAGGGTCAGTAATTTCCTGAAACAGTCAGCCACTGTAGTTTTTAATAAGCATCACTTAAACAGGAGGAAATGTTGCATGTGTCTGGGACTATTTTCAGACAAAGACTAATATGCAATTGATCCTCTCAGTTCAGTATTTATGGCAACAAGACAAGACAGTGTATTTGCGATTGAGTAATAATAAACCACAGAGCCCATGTTCATCATATTGATCAAACATGTCATCCAGTAACACATTCATGTGTTTTCATAGTTTTTGGACAACACTGCTACAGGATTTGGCTACACAGGGAATAGTTGTTTGGATCCATTAATTATTGGCAAGAAAGATCTGAAAAACTATAAATATATTTTTCTTATGGCAAACAATGTGTGAATACATAGGTTGATCGCAAATAAAAGTGCCATTAAAGAATAAGCCTGATGACAAAATGGATTTCTATGGGCTGTGGGTAAGCTGTCCTCTGCAATAAATCATGTTCAAAAAAGAAAAAACAAATCACACCTTTGATTAGAGGGCATTTTGACCTTAGCAGGTGTGATACTAATTCATCTCAAACTCAAACTGACTGCATGGGACTAAAGAAACAGCAGCCCCAGACATGTTATTGCAGCTAGGATCAAAGACAAGAAGTTCTGCACACACGAGCATAACCCCCAACCGTTCCTCCTAAAACAATGGCACACTCATCCTACCACAATGGAAACCTTGTTTTTTTCTTTCAAACCAACATTCAGCTACAGTAAATTGTAGATAGGCTATCAGATCAGTCTGAAAAGTGGAGCTGGAAGGAAAAAAAAATATCATGGTCTCCTGAGCGCAACTTAAATTAGCCTTGTTGCAGGAAGTGTTTCACCTTGGGCCATCTGTGCATTAACCACAGTCAATCTCTCAACATAGAAGATTTACAATGTAACTCTTCTGCCTTTACAGAAAAGGTCAAAATACAATACTTTAAGATGAAACACAGCTTTCTCTGGTTAACTTCGTAGTAAGTTTACTTGAAAGCAATAAAGTCTGAAAGATATCAATTAAAACAACTCTGATTTTTAGGAGCATGTATGTAACGACAAACTTGTTTTACTCATTATCAAGCTAAAAAAAACGATGTAAATAGATTCATAGATTGAGGAGGAAAGTTGAAAATGGACTTACTAGCTAGGAGCAGACAGGAGAGGGCGATGACATAGAGCTGCTTGACTGCAACATCGTAGTGGTCCATGAACAAGTCCAGCAGGTAGACGGCGAGGTGACGGGCTGTAGGACATAGCTGGTAGCGATTACTCAGGATGGCCAACAAGTCTGCAAAGTACCTCCTCATGCCAATCTGTGGAGAGTGGGCTCGGTAGACCGGTAGCTTCAGCTCCTGGAGAGGGAGAAGAAAAAAGGGATGAAGGATAGGCAAACGACGGGGTGTGAGAGGAGTAGGGTGGGCAGGAAGAAGCAGTGGAGAGACACAGAGGTTGTAAAAAAATAAAAAAAGAAGCATAATAGTGAGCCATGCATGTCTCCTGCTGCCTGGGTTAAACTGCTGTCAGGAGAACGGCTGCGTCGAAAATACTCAAAGAATAAAACTCCATTTACTGTCAGAAATTCTTGATTATGCTTCAGCCTCATTTCAATTTCATTTAATTCACCATTGCTGCAGAGAAGAGAAACTAATTTGGGTCATTGCAGGGGTCTACGAGGCGAGCAATGGGCTATGGGTTTTTTTTGGGGGGGGGGGGCCTGGATCCTCCAGTAGAGGTTGAGTAGTAGATAGGATTAGGTTTCACCCCTAGCACATCTCCTATTCATGTTCAATTAGCTGCATGTGTTTCAGAGTGGAAGGAAGATACTCGGGGGCATTAGCATTGAATCAGCCTCGGGTAACTTTACAATCAGCCACAGATAACAGGAGAGAAAAGGCCTCCGGTTTCAAATTCTAAAAAACAAAAAAAACATTTAAAACTGGATGTACAAACACAGCCCATACTTTCTCTGTTATTTAAGCTGCTTATATCAAAATGTTTTTGTGTTCAAAAATGATTTTTCTCTTTGTGAATCTCAGTAAAAAAACAAGGGCTTTTGATTTGGATTTAATATGAGATTGAGGATTGGTAGATTAATCTCCTTAGGATCACAGTGAGGGGTCCTGACATGAGAGGAGAAATACAGAAAACATCTACATCATGTCAAGACTGTCGTTTAGGAACATTCCTGACTTAAGGTTGGCTTAAACTGTCCCAATGTGGCTTGAAAGCTTCATATTTCAAAAGGAATTCATAGAAACACATGCTACAGTCAATACTTTAAAAATAATATGATTACTTTCAGGTTTACGCACAATGTCAACTATTTATTTTGAGCTGAACTAAAACAACAATGATGCTCTGACTGACACTTCAATGAAATCTAAATATAAACAGTTCCCCCCACTCAAACCCACATATAGCCACTCCACCCCCGGTGCCACAACCAACCATACCACCCAATCCTCCCCAACCTCTCCTCTCCTCCCACTGCTTCAGCCCCTGCCTCTGGTCCATCTGTCTGTCTGGGGGTACAAGGGCAGCAGGAGAATGGGGGTGGATGTGAAGGCTAGTGCAGCAGGGGGGGGACTGCTGGAGTCTGGAGGGGCTCCGGGGGGCTCTGTGTAGGGTGGAGAAGGTGCCTTTGTGGGGGACCCGCACCATAATTAAGGATTCCACAGCTGCCTCCGCCTGATTTGCATGTCTGATAATTTGCCACATGCTACACACCACAGCTATCTCCCACATCAGGGCATTACCGCTGCAGCAAACGTCATTAAGGCTGGATGAGACTGTGGGGGAGCAGGCGCCATGCAGGAAATCTGAACACTGTGTGAAGGCCTTTTTACACACAGCTCTGATACTCATTTCACCATTCCTTTCCATTACAAATTTAACTATGCTTTCAGCTTACCCGCATCTGAAGACATCCAGCCATCAAAGGTATTTGAACACTTTGAGCATTATTATTAAAATGAAAAGCAATTCCAATTTAGATATAGCACAATAGAAAATATTAGGGCTGCATATTTTAAATTAAATCAATTAATCTGCTGACTGTCAAGATTTAGATTAATTGTTCACTCCATTAAATCCAGAGTTAACCCTTAAGAATGCCTTTTTACAACGCTGCAACAACAGTCGATTGAAATAAATTAATTATAAACTATTCTAACACTCAATCATTAAAGTTGTTTTTCAAGCTAAAATAAAATATACACATATGATGATTCCCAGTGTCAGTTTTTTATACTGATTTTCTGATGTTTTATTGACCAAATGATAATCTGAATAATTCAGATAACAATAAGGTGCGTGCCAACTATTGACTGTCATGTACATGAGGGAAATTGAGCAAATTTTACCAATCGAAAAGCAGAAACAAGCAAATGTTGGGTATTTTGTACTCAAAAATGACAAATAATTATCAAAATTGTTTGTGAAATAATAAGGCTATGGTCTAGTCTAGACAGATTTCAAATTTAAAGATCTTAAACAGAAATACTTAAATCTTAAGTGAAACCCTGCCTTATAACTGCCGTTACAATGACAAGTAAATGTAAACTCATAGCAGAGAGAAAATATGCCTTTATTCCTTTGATGAATGAGGAAATAACTGGCAGATTAATTGATAATGAAAATTGTTAGTTGCAGCTCTGATTGTGAGCTATGCAATCAGAAGATATGGAGAGGCTGTAAAAACAAAAAAAACTGTTCTTAAATGGTTTGACAAACCTACTGCGGGGTCAAACACAGACAAATATACAGAATGTAGTCTGCTACAGGTGCAATGAAGGAATCAACTCTAATCTGTTAAAGTCTCAAGAATTTCTTAATTCGGCATACGCAACTTTGCAGCATTTACAATGAGGGCGTTGCATTATACAGTATGTACCGTGTGGGGAGCCTGTTGTTTGGGAATTCACTAAAATGCTGATATAGGGCAATCAAACCTAACATTAGACTGACTATCTCTCTCATTATAGTATATAAGAAGAGTGGGTGTGTTGTTTCGTTTCCAGCTCTTAGAGCACATTTTCAGTCTAATGATGTCTCACTGTGAGTCAGACACTGTCCAGCATGAGTAAACTGTGTGTAAATGGATGAATCACATTTACAGGGCTAGCAAACGTCTGATACACAATCTGACTGCAGTCCTCGCTCTACACACAAATACAATCTCTGGTACATTGAGGCACCTGATATCTAAAACCTGATCTGTATTCATGTCCCTCAGCGTGAAGCTGGCAGCAGAGTCCCAGCCAGAAGATGCCAGTCGAGTGACAGATGTCTCCATTAAAGTGACACATGGGAAGAAATATGATCACGCTTCGAGGTTAATTAAGACATTTTCCATTAATGAGCCTTAACTCCTCCATGTAATCTAATTTAGATCATGTTTAAATAGACAACAGGACCATGTAATTATATTTTGTTCCCAACTTTCAATGCATTGTGTGGTGTGAAATATTCTCAGATGCTGCTGTAGAATATCAATACAGGCCTGCTCGTTCAGGCTGACATATTTGTAGGGCCACAAATAATTTATAATTTGCATTATTGATTATATCCTCAATTAATCTATTCATTACTAAATGTCTGAAAATACACATTCTCTCCGTTTTTCTGTCAATCAATAATAGGGTGCAACTCATTATCTTCATTAATTGAGACATCAACAGATTATACTCTTGATTAATCATTTAGACTTTTAAATGCTAAAATAAATACACAAATGCAAAAGATGCCCATCACAGATTTCATTGTGATTCTTGTTTTGTCTGACCAAAATAAAAAAATAAAAAACCAAAGACATTAGATTTATCGTAATAGGACAAAAAGGGGAAAAATAGGAGTGCACAATTGAGAAGACACACGAAGTGAATGTTTTGCTAAAAATATACGATTCATCTATTCTAATTGCAGATTAATTATCTTTTGGTTGACTAAGTGATTAATCATCTAACCATTTTAGCCTTAATTATTAATCTATTGTTTTACTCATAAAATATAGTGCCACACTGTTATTCTCAGGTCGTTTGAGGATGAATAACCTAGACAGGCTTAATGGTGTTACTGTTTTTCAATTTTAATGCCAGGCTTTAATAAACAGTCACAATCAAAACAGGTTTTGCTCATATTGTCATCAAACCCGTAATTCCCGTAAAAATAAAGGAGTAATCAATTATAAAAGACTCACCTTGATACGGAGCGATTGATGGATATCTGCAGCTAGCTGTCCTTTCCACCATTGCAACTCCCTCTCCATCTTTCCCATCCAGAGGAGACTTCAAGAATCAAGTTTTACCTGCTGAGACACACGTGTCCAAAATAAGCAAATGCTTTGAGAAGTGGCATACTGGAAAATATATAGTCTTCAAACTGGATATTTACCGAGAACCCCATCTGATTCGAGTGGGTAAAGTTTAATTCAAGTTATTCTACTAATTTGCTCATTAAATCGATAGGATTCAATCAATTGGATGCCTGTTTGTACTGACAACTAAAACAACACGATTACAGGAAACAGTCATTTGTAGAGAAATACAGTGGTTTTGATAAAGTTTTTGAACACCTTGCTAATCCTACAGCAGAGGTCTCTTCCCTGCATAGGCCATTTTCTTTGCTCGGGAATTTAAATGGCTCAGTTAAATGCCCGCTCGACCACGCTTTGGGTCAAATGAATCAAGGTAGCCTTTCACAAATGCCATGTCTCACATGGTTGTTGACTTCCGACGATTAAAACAATAACCAACACATCTCACACGATGGTTATCATTCAAAACGCGTCTGTACCACGAGTCAGCGGCCAAACAGTGAGAAGGCTGCACAAGTTAACTACTGGCCACCGAGCATACAGACACTCGCCTCGTTTAAAAAACAAAAACAACACACTGCGATGAAACCAAATATCTCCACACAAACACGGCTCATTCTCCAACACTGCAGCGACCTGGTAAACTTTTAATGTCGGTAGTTATTGTATGTGCCACTCACCGCTCCGACGGGAATGCCCCCCAGACCCCTTTGTCTCAGCCCGACATCCTCAACTCCTCTTCGGCTCAACTTTCAGAAAGACCTCTTTTTTTCGCCGGAAAGACAACGTTCAAATCCGATAGTAAGTTCACACAAGAGCTGCCACCGCCAAATCCCGGCAACAGGCGACTGGTTACGCCGTTTTCTCCGAACTGTTTACACTTTCCGAGAGGTTTTGCTCCTCCGTTTTCTCCCGGTAGCTCCGCTGTAACAAAGTAACGTCCAACGGCTGCACCAGCTGCTGCTGTTGCGGTGCGAGGCTCGTGCGCCCGACGTGAAGGGCCCTCCTCCAGCCTGGGAGTTGTAGTCCTTTAGAGGTCAGTGTCAGAACTACAAACGCCCACACATATTCAAAAAACGTTTGTTTTTATTGTTATACTATATATACAGTCATTTAAAAAATATTAGACCATTGTTTTCTTCAATTTCTTGTTCATTTAAATACCTGGTACAACTAAAGGTGCATTTGTTTGCTCAAATATGATAACAACAAAAATAGCTCATAAGAGTTTATGTAATAGCTGATATCTAGTCATTTTCCATGTTTTTCTTGATAATAATCAAAATGAGTATCAACATAACCATGGAAAATGGCTAGATATCAGCTCTTAAATTAATTACAGTGTTATCTGAATACTGTTGCATTACTTCAAAATCAAATATTAAAAGTATTAAAAGTATACATCTTATAGGTACTAAAAACACATGCAGCCACAAACATTTGAGTGCAACAAATATGCTTTCCCTTAAAACATTTCAATTTGAATAAAAAGCATTTTTATATCATCTTCCATTTCCAATGTATTTTTTTTTAAAGGAACACAAACTTCATTATCCAATAGTCATCAGGCTATATGAGGTAATGGTAACAGCAGACATTAAGGTAACAACAATGCGTAGAAGCAAAAATTATAAACAATTTTTTTTACTAATGATAAAAGAACAAATATTACAATTCTTGTTTCACTTACTTTTTATCAGTCTCATACAATACTTATATAGTCTAGCATCATTTGCAGTAAATAAGACAAGCAAAAATTTGCTCAGTCTAACGAGATTGCTAATTTAAAGTCCCCCTGACTTGACTTTAACTGCGCAGAACGGTGAATCTGCTGGATTTGACACTAGAATGCTGTTTTCACATTAATCTGTTAAAAGAGGAACGTTTCTCTGTGCGCACCTTAAATCAGAGCTTAAAAGGATGACTTTGTGGCATCTCAACTAGTTTGGAAGCTAATCATGGTTCACTATGACAAGTTTCATGTAGAATGTATCCAAAATGAAGAAATAAATCAGGTTACACAAACAGAACAATGATACAAGATACAGCAGGGGAGACCGAGGATGGTTGTAGTAACAGCACCACTTTCACCAAGAAGAGATGAACTGAGAGTCATGAGATCAATTTCATGTATGACCACTTCATTCTTGACCATGCATGTGAAATTTCATAACTGAAGAAGTGTGCAGATGTAGCAGCCTTACACTGATTTTCAGAAGTGACAGAATGTTTTTAGATCAAGTCTATATTTTGATTAGCTCTGATACTGATACTTTTGAAGTTAGATTTATGTAGCTTGTCGTAGAACAGAGACAAGTCTCTTAGGTAAAATGTGAGGCATTTAATCTATGCTCATTTCAAACCACCATGCTGCTACAGCTAAATAAACAATGGCTCACAGAAGAGGGAATGTTTGTAATACCTATCCATAAAGTATTAAAACTAACACGTAATGACATGGTTCAGTGACAAATAAGGATTGGCAAGATGTCAAATGGTGTAACCACAAAAGAATGATAAATATAAAATACTTTATCCACCTACAGTGTGTTTAAGCAGACTTATTCATATAATTACTTCATTTTAAAAAAAACATATTTCTGAGTATTTCTACATTTACACATTTCATTAATATTGAGCAGAACATATTCTTAAAACAACCATTTTTTTCCTAAAGTTTTGACAAATTATGTAATATATTTGTTTTATACCATAATATACCATACACCGTTATATACCATAATGTTGTAATTTAAACATGGATTGTATTTTTTTCTCATTTAAGTTCACATTTATTTTCCTGTATATAATCAGATTTTTATGGAAAAAAATTACTGGTTACACCAACTGACACTGCGTTAGATCACGTCATTGACCCACATACAGTATGCATATACATATAGACAGGCTACACAATATGATTGTGTTCTAGAAGGAAGCTTTTAGCAACAGATAATTGTCATAGATAACAGTCATTCCTAAAGTGATTTAAGTCAGTGGGGAGTTCTTTTTGTTCTGTGAGAACCACTTGATGAAGTGGTGGTGTGGTCTGACCTCATTTTTAATCCTTAGACTTCTTAATTCAAGGTTTGAAACATTTCAATTTGTAGTAGACACACTAGACACAATGAAGACACAATGATTCAGTGAGCTATAGGTGCTGAGTGTTACAACCATCCTGTGTCTCCCACACAGTTATATACAGTCATGGAAAAAAATATTAGACCACCCTTGTTGTCTCCTTGCTTTCTTGTTCATTTTAATGCCTGGTACAACTAAAGGTACATTTGTTAGGACAAATATAAAGATAACAACAAAAATAGCTCATAGGAGTTTAATTTAGGAGCTGATATCGAGACATTTTCCATGGTTTTCTTGATAATGATTTTGGTTATTATCAAGAAAACCATGGAAAATGGCTAGACATCAGCTCTTAAATTAAACTCTTATGAGCTATTTTTGTTATCATTATATTTTTCCAAACAAATGTACTTGTAGTTGTATCAGACATTAAAATGAACAAGAAATTTAAGAAAACAATGGTCTAATATTTTTTTCCATGACTGTATCTCCCTTTTCTGTCTCATCCCCCTATCCTTCCCTCTTTGTCTCCTAGCCATTTAAATAAAAAAAAAAAAAATGAAATTAATCTTTTTTTAAATTTGCCGGAAATCAAGGAAACCCTCTCAAACGTGTGTTATCCAGACCACACTTTGGGAATATTATATGTGGTAATGCATTATCACATACAATACTAGGTGTGTCAAGCCAAGTTATAATATGTCACTGTATGTTAAACATGTAGAAAAAATAGTATTCAGAATGCTACTGTACCACAATACTTTGATTTTCGGTTGTCAAAGACCCAAATTCTTTTTTTTTTTTACTGAATTTAGGGCATCAAATGGCACACACACACACACACACACACACACACACACACACACACACAAACACACACACACACACACACACACAGATAAGATACATCTAAACAAGCCAAAGGAATGTAAAATGTAAAAAATGTAAAAATGAATGTAAAAATATTTTGTCAGAATCATAGCACCATGAAGGATACTGCAGGATAATGCAGCTAAAACTCAAGGCTGTTTAATAACAGTTACCTAACTGTGGTTGACTTTTCTGTCCTCATGTGCCCCCTGGTGTCAGAACTTGTTAATTAACCGACGGATATTCACAGAGGCCTGCTGTTGTGGAGCTATATTTTTCAAATGTTCAGAACATTGTGATATGAAATTAAGCTAAATATTAAAATACAACAAAGACATCTCATCATTGACTGTCATCCTGACCATTAGCTTTTCTATCAGCCTCGTTGAGATAGTCCTGGTCAGCATAGATAAGGAAGCCAGTGAAGGTGCTGTCTGTCCAGAAAGGGTCAAAGAAGAGTCCGTTCTGCTCAGAGTAGAAGATCTGCAGCCACACCTGGTCCGCCTGCTGCAGACGGAGAACAGTGGACCCAGACGCCACATCATGGTTTCCTGTGTTTGCATCAAATGTCTTGATCTTGTACTGTCCGTTGTGGACCAGCCCGATGGCCAGGTGCTTGTTTGCCAGAGTTATATCATAAGTGAAATAATAGACCCCGGGGACAGCACACACAAACTTCCCACTGCTGGCGTTGTAGTGATCCCCCTCGTTCAGCAGGATCCGGCTGAAGCGGATGGGCAGTCGTTCCTTAGGGTAGCTCTTTGTCACCGCCACAGAGAAGGCTGATCGGGCCGCACTGCCACAGTTACATTTCCCTGGAGCTCCCTGCTCGCCCACATCCCCGTGCTCCCCTTTAACTCCTCTTTTTCCAGCCACCCCTGGTATTCCTCGTAGCCCCTTCAGTCCTCGAGGTCCAGCTTTGCCGATGATACCTTCACGTCCCTGCACACCTGGCTTGCCTTGGTTCCCTGTCCTTCCTGGATCACCTGAACCAGAATGTTTTTGACAACAAAAAACAACAACAAAGCTCAGAAGAGACCAAGAGAGCCCCCCTCTTTGACTTTATACCTCACAATTTATCATATGCCCTGAAGGAACCTGTTCTCTCTAATTATACTAACCTTTGTTTTGGTGACACTGACTGCATTTCCTTAACAATGGGGTCCCAAAAAACTCACTGTTGTATATGAAAAATTATAGTATACAGTATAAGAGGCAAGCCCAATCAGTATATTGAAAATTAATTGACCATTAAGTATTTTTATTATTAATTTGTGGAGTATGTGTATTTATCATACAGTATATTTGTCTTATTCTCCAGTACAGTGCTACACACTGTGTGTGTATAACAGTTATTCAGTGCAACAATCCATCGCAGACATATCTGTATAAGTGAATGGTGTATAAGTGCATTGTAAACAAATGTTTCAATATAGTTTTGCTGTTGTTAATTGAGCCCCCCATTTACTTCAATTCATTCTGTTTTTGGATTCCTGGCTCAACAAGAAAAATGTTTTCTTCACATTAAAGTTAACACAAGTGATTGATTGATCTACAGATGGTCATTTTGAGGGTCAAGTATTCCTTTAGATCTGTTGTTTGAGCTGTTAAAGACCCATCAGAACACCAGTAGAACATTAGGGTTGGCATTACAACAGAAGAGAGTCAATAACTACCTCCATTTCCCTTTTCTCCCTTCTCTCCATCCTTCCCGTCGGGGCCATCCTTCCCCGGGGGCCCCATGGGGCCCATCACCCCTGGTGATCCAGGGGCTCCAGGGGTCCCGGCTAGCCCTGCTGGGCCAGGCAGACTGCAGACCAGCTGGGAGGAGTGGATGGTAATGTTGCGACCTTTCTTGGGCAACAAAGATGTTGCCTGGGAGAAGACAACGGACAGGAAACACAACATCGCACACATCTGGAGCATGATGGTCACTGTGGAGCCACGGGAAGATGAAGGAAAGTCATTGTTTACACCATTAAATGTGTTTTAGTTTTGTGAGTTAGTCGCAATCAGTTGATTCAAATGTCTTTTAACAAGAAAACCTTAAATCTGCCAAAAAGACTGAAATGGAGAGTGCATGCAAACGATTTCCAGCAATAATCTGATGTAAAAGCAGTTATTATCTTAATGGTGTAGTCAGTTTCATGCTATGACTCAGCACTTGATGAGAAATATGATATCTCAATTATGCACGAGTTAAATCAAAGCAGAGAAAGCAGCTTACAGCATGTTCTTGCAAAGGGAGTGTATCCAACGTTTCAAAAGCACAAAGAACTCACCAGTGAAGAAATTATGACCCATGGGCATTTTTCAGCTCTGTCCAAGTCCTTTTTCTGCACGTAAGTTCACTAACTTTCCTACATGATTTTCCAATAATCGAGTGAGATAGCATTCTTCAAGAGAAGAGCTGCAGAGAAATGTGCAGCCCAGTGAATCATAGTCCATAACATCCGCCCTGTTTAGCAAGTACACGGCCAGCAAATACTTTCACTGTGATGTCATTGAATTCAAGTCAGTGCAGAAGCAGTGCACAGCTGAAGTGGTGACGCATCACTTCACAAACTTAAACTGTGGGAAAATAGGATATTATATAACAGACATGATCAAATGCACAGAACATAACCATCTAAAGTTACAACTTTTTAAATAATACTCACAAAATAGATTTTTGAAGCGCAGACAGAAGGTGGTCCGCAGTATAAAAGTGTATAAATTGCACTATGAATATTACCAGATGTGTTTGTATTTATGGTTGTGATGCAGAGCCAAGAGCTGAGAGACCAATAAAAATGTTCCAGCTGCTGCGTGAGGCAGTGCCTTGTGTTTAGAGATCTACTGTATTCACCTTTAACTCAAACCATGTGGGCAGAACTTACATAACTGGATGTTGTGTTGCAGGTTTCTATGAGAAACTATTAGCAACAACAACAAAAAAGACACAATCACACAAAAATCAGTTCATAATAAACCTGCATATACTGTATTGTAGACTTGTGTTTAGCCATAACTGTTAAAGAATGAAAACATGCTGGAATACTTTGTAAAAAGTGAGATTTCCATGTGCTTCTGATTATAAAGCAGATGTAGGTGTTACATAAATACTGTTTAAAAGTAATTCCCTGGCTCAAATGACTGGACAGGGACACAGAGAGTGCAGATGTGAAGATCCAGAAATGATGGTTCAGAACTGCTTTTAGTGAGGCCAGACCTGTTCTATTCAACCTCTGATTGGCTAGCACTTATTAGGCGTGTTTCCATTAAGTACTTTTTGGAAAGCAGTGTTTTGGCTCCGCCCACTAGTTAGTTCCCCTCAGCCTCTGTTCCCATACAGGCACTTTTGTAGCGGCTAACCAACGGAGTTCGAATGTGACGTAAATAGTTCTGCAACACTTACGTGATTATTCAGAGACAACTTTGACCGTGACATCAAGAATTGTATCACCAAGAAAAATGTTTTTCTCAGTGACGTGACGCTGACTACAGACCGACGCGTCAAGTCCAAACAGTTGAGACATCAATATTGTCTTCTCTTCTTCGGTTTCTTGTTCTCGATTCTCTCGTTTCAAGTCTGCTCTGCTTATTTCTTTTTAAAATGAGGCTGGTATGTTATGGTTGTGTCGAGTTCTACTCATGTCCCGCCTCAACTGTATCCAATCAGCATTGACTAGGTAGTAGCCTAGTGCCTGAGCCGCTGACTGGTGAAGTTGGGCGAATCTTGGGCGGATCCTCTCTCCCAAGCCACACCCATAGCGACTCACGAGAGGGAAAAGTACCTAATGAAAAAACAAGCCTATGGTCTTTGTTAATTTGGTTGGTTCGGTTCAGGCATGAGGAGCGAGGTTGGTTAAGGTAAGGGTAAAAATATCAGTGTAGTTAAGGGCAGAAAAGGTGGGATTTGCCTTTATCCTCAGAAAAAAAATCTTTTGGCAGGCACTAAAAAGGCGCGTTTCAGTGTAAACAGAGCCATATACAGACAGTATGAGAAAAATTATGTTTTGAACAGAAAAGAAGGTAAACTTGTTCAAAGAGAATCCCAAAAATAGTATGAATCTGAAAATGAGCACGTCCACTTTAAGTTGGCATGAGAGCCATAACTTGATCTATATCCAATGTAATTTATGCAGCAATAAAGAAAGCACAGAATGCACATTTATCCACTCTAGCTAACAAAATCTACTCTAATTTGTAGTAAAAGACAACTTGTTGGAATTTGTAAGAAAAAAGTTTCATTTGATCAATGTCATACAATACTTGCCCGTCCATCATAAGATGAGCAAAATTTCATAAGGCTGATTTAACACTGACAATGATGAACCTTTAAACTTAAAGTCTTCAGACAAATACATATTTTATTATAAAAATTATGCATTAATCCCACTAAAAGTAGCTGTGTTCCTCAAATTACTGTTGAGACTGAGGGAGGTTCACAAATCTAACTGTAATTTTCACTTTTTTCCATGTGGAACTCTTTAAGTATAAAAACAAGCAATTATTATACTCCTACGTAGCATTCGGAACAAAACTTTTTCAAAATAAAATTAACAAAACATTGCATCATGTCCACCACCATGTTTGTAACAAAACAGAAGCCTCCTGCTGCAAGTTTACAAGATAAAGCTGAGTTTTATGAGTCTGAGCCTTTTTTTCAATCAGCGCACTATGGCTCTGGTTAGAGTCCTCGAGGAGATTCAGGGGGGGTCAGCAGGTCACTGTCCGAGGAAGGAAGCCATGGGATCATCTGGCCGGCAGCGTTTCATGCGGAAGGCCTCCATCTCCTCCTCAGTGGGCGCCTTTATTTCCTGCAAGCTGTTGTACGGCCGCTTCCTCTCATCTATCTGCATTATTGTCTCGAAGTGCTTTGCCCGCTTGTCCTCCGCCTCTAGCGCCTGAGAGGAAGAAACAGGTTGGAGGTCAGTCACAGAGAACTCAGACAAATAAACACAGAAACACTTTTTGCCATCTAAAAACACAAAAATAACTTTACCTTCTTCAGCTTTTCCTTCTTCTTCTCTTCATCCTCTGAATCGCTGCTGTCAGAGCCATGCTTCTTGTTCTTCTTGCTCTTCTTTTTCTTCTTCTTCTCTTTCGTCATCTTATCTCGATGCATCTGTGGATTAAATAAACATAAAATTAGAGCCATGTATACACCAACAATAAAAAACACCCCTACGATCAATGTCCAAAATTAGCAGTCATTGTTAATTAACCTATTCACCTTAACACTTATTCACCTTATGCATTAATAAAGTGCCTTTTTTGCAATCCACAATTGGGGACATATTTTCTGTAATTAAAAAATGTATGCATGAGGTGAATAAGTAATTTAACCACAACATAACAAATGTTAGTAAAAATCTACACTTAAAAAAATGTTTTTAATAAAAATAAATGAGGCCAGCCAGTTAGTGGGTTGCTAAAATAAGCCCACTTCACTACAAACTGTCAGAGCAACAAGACCAGTTAGATCAACGATGTTTTGCTTGCATCAGCTCTACACACTGTGAGCTGCATGCAGTGTATGACCTTCAATAATTGTATTGCACTTTTTTAAAATTAACCTTGCTGTCTGTCACTATAATTTAAGTTGCTTTATTGACAACGTAGCTCACAACTTGGCTCATTTACCAGGAGTATTGTTCCTAACACAGAGGAGAATTTTGCAGTCTGCATGCATGTGGAAGCACATTGCCGGAGTAGATTAGCATGGTGGATGTACTGTAAAAACTGCAGGGCACTCTATAATGGACATAATGATATTGCTCCTTTAAAACTGAAAAAATCCACTAGCAAGCAGAAGGCTCCATGGACAAACAACCCGTCAGTTGCAACTGCAAAAGAAAGAATGCAGGAGAACAGAAAGGATATGACGCAAATCCAAACTTAACTCAGACTATCTGATCCATAAAAAGACACTTTGCAAATACAACTCCATAATTAGTAAAGCCAGACAATCCTATTTCTCCACAATCATCAACAGAAATGCAAATAACACTTGTGCACTTTTCTCTACTATTGAGAAGCTAACAAACCCCTCTCCTCATCTGGCACCTGAGCTACTCTCAGTTGACAAATGCAATGAATTTGCCTCTTTTTTTAAGAACAAAATAGAGAATATTAGACCGCATATAGCATCTACATCGCTTGGCATCCCCCACTGTGAACCACCAACTATTCTGAGAAATGAGCTCAGCACTCTTGAGAAGACTGTACAAAGTCTTAGCTCCTCTACCTCTGAGCTGGACATTTTGCCCACCAGCTTCTTCAAATCTGTGCTCCATCTAATAGCAACTGATGTGCTCTTGATAATTAACACGTCTTTACTGACTGGCACGTTTCCCAAGTCCCTTAAAATGGCTGTTGTAAAGCCTCTGCTTAAAAAGAACTATAGACCCATATCGAATCTACCTTTCATCGGCAAAACGATTGAAAAAATTGTTTTTAATCAAGTGTCTGCTTTCTTGACTTCCACTTCCTGTCTTGATCTTTACCAGTCAGGCTTTAGAAAATACCATAGCACTGAAACAGCCCTGGTAAAAGTAGTCAATGACATTCGGCTAAATAACGACACAGGAAAAACCACTGTTCTTATGCTGCTGGACCTCAGTGCGCTGTTCAACACTGTTGACCACAGCATACTATTAGAAAGGCTTGAATGCTGTGTGGGTCTCTCTGGCTGTCATCTGCTGGCTAAGGTCCTATTTAGAACACAGGAGTTTTTGTGTGTCTATTGGTCATCATACCTCAGCACTTCCCTCACCTGCAGTGTCCCTCAGGGCTCAATTCTTTGCTATCTTTTGTTTACTCTGTACATGCTCCCGCTTGGCCAAATCATAAAGAACCACTCCATCAGTTACCATAGTTACGCAGACGACACACAGTTATACCTAGCCCTGTCTCCAAATGAGTTTGCTCCCCTTGAATCAAGACTGGATGTCTAAAAACCTTCTCCAACTAAACACAGACAAAACTGAAGTTATTATTTTTAGAAAAAGGATCAGAGACTAAAGACTGCCACACTATTGTGAAAGAAAGGTTTTGAGGTGGCAGAAACTGAAGAACCTTGGGGTCATTATTGACAGCGACCTAAGCTTTAATAGCCACATCAAGGCAGTTTCAAAATCGGCCTTTTATCACTTATAAAACATTGAGAAAGTTAAAAACTTCATTTCACCGGTAGACCTGGAAAAACTTATTCACGCTTTCATCACCAGCAGGGTGGATTACTGTAATGGTCTCTTCACTGGTCTCCCTAAAAAAAACTATAAAACCCCTTCAAATGATACAAAATGCAGCAGCAAGGCTCTTGACCAGAACCAAAGGAAAAGACCATATCACACCAATATTAAAATCCCTACACTGGCTACCGGTGACCTACAGAATTGAATTTAAAGTCCTTTTACTTGCTTTTAAATCACTAAATGGCCAAGGCCCTCTATATAACAGAGATGTTTGAAACATATAGCCCCTCAAGATCACTCAGATCAGTAGGAAAACTTCAACTGGTACAACCCAGCGCCCGCACCAAGCAGGGAGAGGCAGCCTTTAGTTGCTATGCGGTCCGTCTCTGGAACAGCCTTCCTATAGACATCAAGACCTCTCCCACCATCCCCATAAATCCAGACTAAAAACCAAACTTTTCCATGATGCCTTCCACTAACCCACTCTGTTAGCCGTTATGTTTTTATCTGTGCTGTTTTTTACCTTTTGCTTTTATTAATTTGTTTTGTAATTATTTATTTCTGTGTAATATGTTCCCTGTGAATTCCCATGTCTTTCCAATGTAATCGATTTGACCTCTTATGACATGACATTTTAGATATTTTTTTATGTGATTGTTTTGATTATGTGAAGCACATTGGGTAACCATTCTGTGTATGAAATGGGCTATATCAATAAACATGACTTGACTTGACTCTCCAGATAAGTGGGTGAGTAAGGACAATATATTTAATGTTCAAACTGTCTCTGATTGGGGATTCCCTTTGTCAAGTCAGCTCACACAAGAAGCACCTTGCTCTGTTGAAAACCTCTGCTCATTTGTTTGGGTTCAAAAAGTAAATTTTGTACCGTGCATATGATTATTAACGGGAACTGTAAGAATTTTAAAACTCTTCAACATCACTTACTTCCAGCAGGGACTTGGGCTGTTCTTCCTCCTGTTGCTCCACGAGTCCCTCTTCAAATGGAACACAGTCTGTGGTGTTCTTTAGGTCATGAGGAGAACGAAAACAGAAAGTTTAAGTTACAAAACTTAAGTGTATCAAACAGAAAACTTTTAGTACATCTACTTACGACTCCAATTCCAGTCTCTCCTGTGCAGTAACTCTGTTTGACCATGGAGTGACAACACTTGTATCCCCAGAAGCCGTCTATCCAGTAGGAGCCCCAAATACACTAAAATCAGGAGAATGTTTTTAGAATACAAACAAATGTAACAATATAAAGAGAGGAGCTTTTTTAAAAGGTGTGTTCTGCCATCCTTACAGTGTGGTTATTGATGAGCACGTCCTCCTCGTACTTGGAGCGAGCCACAGCCTTCTCAAGCCCTTTCAACACAGCACCGTGACGAGAGTACTCCACATAGTCTTCTGTCTGAGCCAACAGCAGTTCCCGCGGCGGTGCATCCAAGTGCTCTTCACCTCCATACTGATTATCACACACAAAAGCACAAACATCATCAATGAAGTATTCAGACAGGATGAATACTCTGCTGCTGCTGCTGCTGCTAAAAAGAAAAGATGTGTACCCTCTCTAGAATGCCGTCCCTCTGTTTCTCTTTAAAGTCCTCCTTCTTGACCTTAAAGGACCGGTGCAGCAGCTCCAGCTTGGTGGGGTCAGCCTGCAGATGCACCTCAGAGCCTCTCTCATAGGCCTCCCAGGCAAACACTGTGACAAGATGAAGCATGGATTTATCATTTGGTGGACAATGTGGAGGGAAGTCAAACACTGTTCATTTGCATATTCTGCAAGCACTGAAATGACATAAACCTGGTTGAAAAGATGTAAAACATCTGTCACTTACACTGCGTTTGAGCCATGGTGATGGTGTCCCCACTATACCGGGCAAAGTTGTCTCCAGCATACCCCACCCTGTCAGACAAAACAGATTAGTATTATCTCATTATGAACCAGTGAGAATTTTTGAACTAACAGGAATAACAACTTACTCGTCGGGGTTCATGCCAGTGTTGGAGTACGGGTTCTCTCTCATAGCTCGAGTTTTTGGATCATAATATGCTGAATTTGGATCCAAATTCCTCAGGTACTGTGAGAAACAGAGACGTTCAGATTATTGGGCGTCTCTGACTCAGTAAGGAGGAACCCAAACATGGTCTGAGTATCATCTCTGTTTGACAGTCACGTTGTAGTTAATCCAATAATAGATCTGTTTTCCTAGATGCATCTCTTACTTTAGCTGTGTCTTCTCTGATACGCAGGTTCCTAACAGTGATTCGTCTCTTGGAGTCAAAGTTCTGACCAGGCATGTCGATGTCATCTGCATATTTATCTTCATCCTCATCCTCACTGTCGTGTTCCCGCTCCTGCAGAGAAACAATTCAAAGAATAAGAGGTTAGTCTTCAACACAAATTGACTGCCTTTTAATCTACTGAATTCAACAACAATGCAATACACTTGTTATGATGACCGAACACTTACGGTTTGGTCCAGTTTTCCAGAGGCCAACTCATCCTGAAGCTTCTGTGCCTTCAGTGTCCTTTTAGCCTGAGAGGCAGAAACAAATATAAAGGCTAATTAATAGAATAAAATATATCTTTATTCTCCACCAGGGGTGCAAATTTGTCTTTGGTTAACTGAACACAAGAAACCTGAACAAAAAAGCATACAAGCAGTAAAAACAGGCAAACAGACAGGGTCATACACATATTGAAAACAGTTGATTTGAATTTTTTTGTTTGTGGCCTGCATCTCATCAATCACCTTGTTGAACTAAGAATATGATTGGCACTTGGGATGAAGGACTGCTTAAATACATTTTATTTGCCAGGGCGACTCTATAGCACCGCCCAGAGCTCAAGACCTCAAACTGGCTGTAATGAGGATGGGAAATATGGATAACTGGAAGTAGACAGCACCCTTGCAGGTTTTTTTAATGGCAGAGGTCATATAGTGTCAACAAAGGTTGTTTTCCTTTTTCTAATGAAGCCAATGAAACACTCCATGTACAGTATATTTCCTATAACAACAAAATTGCCATAGTACACCATTTATCACTATGATCTGACTATCAGAAACTGTAAAAAGATAGATTGTCATCAGATTTTCAAATTCCAAACACTCCTTAAACACACTCACTAACCAGCTCCTCAGTGCAACAGGGAAGCTGTGGATAACTTCAAGAGCCATGTGACAAATAAAGACTGAACCGCAGGATGTTTACACAGAGCAGAGGAGAGAACAAGAGAGGTTAAATGTAAATAGTTCCGTATGTTTAGCACAGGGAGCCCCATTTTTGCCGATATTGGTAACACTTGTGGGAACTTGTAAGTTGTATAGATTTTCTCTTTAAAAAATAAATAAATAAAGATATTTATAAATAAATAATTCAGCCTGCACTTAATTTATTAGATTATTAATGGCATTATAATTGTGTTTGTCATGATTGTGCGGTTTCCATAGAGGTGCAGGACTTCTGTATATATAGTAGTGAAAATGAAGGTGGGTAAAGTCCAGCAGTATAGAAGGTTAAACCAAGCTTACTTTTCCAATGGAGTGCTTACCAGATCTACTTTGGCGTACTCTTCCACAATGCGCTGGTGTTCCTCAGGGTCATACCCGTTCCAACGATCCCGTTTCCCATCGTAGTCCATGAGAAGCTGTATTTGACTGTGTTCATCTGGAGCTATGCCAGTGCCGGTGAATTTAGCCCCAACTTTTCTGGGTCGCTGATTTGACAAAAGTGAAGGTCAGGTTTACATCATGTGTGACACATTTTTTTATGTACAGGATTAGAAACAGTGAACGTTATCCATTTACCTCCAAGCAGTCCTTCTTCTTGTGCGTTAAGGCACCGCAGTTTTCACAAGCTCCCTTACGAAATTTAGTGGCAACAGCAGTCTGTTCGGAGAGGGGGAAAATTTGCTCGTTATTTTTGAAGTTAATTTGTAGTGTCTACATGAAAGTAACTCATTGATCGCCCTCACCTCTTGCACTCCTCTCTTGTACCACTCGCCAACAGCTGAGAACTGTGGCTCAGTTTCAATCTGTGGCCTCTGATGTTTTAGTGTGGGCCTTTTGGATGGGTCGATGTACCATGGCACTGATGAAATATACTGTGGGATGTGAGGGTTTATGTCTCTGGAAAAGAAAAGAAGCAACACATGAAGATCATATTAAAATTTCAACTGTATCTTCATTGTAAATATATCAATAACAGGGGCATGGTTGTTTAATGTCGCAATGGAGGATCATTGGAGTTGAATGATGTTGTTGTATTATCTTAAACTACAAAGACTTTTAATAGTTTTCATTTTTTAAGATCCAAATGGGGGTCTTGTGGCTGTTCACACCAACTCAAGATGGCTGTTTGATGGTTGAGCTTACTGCAAAGGGGGTCAATACAAATTAAAAAAGCATTGAAAGTATTTAAACAACATCCAAAAATAAGTGGGTTTAATTTCCTTTATTAATAGACTTTGGTAGTTTGTTTTGTTTTCAAGCACTTTCATGTTATTAAGGCCAGTCACTCCATTAAGTCACTCCAAATCTGAATTTCTCAGTCATAACTATCACTTGGATGTTGATGTGAACACTTTTAATAGAAGCCGGAGGGTGTAATTATGTTAAATCTAATATAATACAAGTATGTAATTTACAAGGTAGGGGGATCTAATGCAGTAAGATTTCAAATGTCTAGTGTTTTAGGAGTTTGCATAACATAACATAATATATGACTGTATTACCCCGCCATGGGGAAATTTAGTTGTCATATCAGCTCAAGGTGCAGACACATACATATAAAGACAGAATAAAGAATATATAAAAACATAAACATACATTCTATACACATTATATTCAAACATTTATGCTATTTGACATTTACTATTAATATATATTCTTTTTGTGTTTGTTTTCCTGAAAGTACTTTGCATTTTACAGATATTGCACATTGGAGAAAACATCATTAGGTTGTTGCATGTAGTAGTATGAACATCAACAATTAATTAATATAATTAAATACATGGAGAGATATACAAAGTACTGTATAAGTGGTACATATAATAGAGAAATAATACAGAAGGCCTAATATAGGCCTAATGTGGTCGGATGTAAACAGAATCTCTGGATCTGCTATAGTGATTATTGTTTCACTGAGTCACTGTACTGTTTGAAGATTTCAGTTTTTGACCCTCTTCCAGTAGTGAAATCCATGTATCTCCAGATGTATTGGTTTTTTAATCTTTGTTACCTCAAGTGGAGCATTTCTTTAGATACTCTGAGAACATATTCTCTGTGCGGACATAAACTTACTTCCCCTCCTCGTCCACCTCAGCTGGAGCGTTTCCCAGCTTCCGCTGCTCCTCCAGCTCCTTCTTCTTCCTCCAGTCCTCCCTGGTCATCTTCTTGGGCTCATCCAGGCCCACAATGCCCTCCGAGTTCACTTTGGTCTGCTCGGTCATGGCTGGGTCTGCTATCGCACAGTCCGCCATCACGACTAGTGTGACAGAGAGCAGAAACACAACGTTATATATCGTGAATATACTCCGAAATACTTCCCATTGACGTCTTCCTACTACTCAACCAGCTGTAAGTGCTTTTTGTTCAGTTTCAAAAGTTAAATCAGAAGAAACCGTCACTCTTATGTTAGCTACCTGACTATGTTTACCAGCTGAGTGACTTGAACGCAAATTATCTATTTGATCTCTTAGTAAAACATGAAATAACTTGTTTACCTTGATAAGATGCAACAAATGACACAGAGGCTGATATTTCTATAGTTTTCTCTGTATCTTGTTCGGATTTTGAGCTCGTCCGTTATGTTTTGACTAGCACACGATCGTCGCCATTTTAGATCAACTGCGACTACGTCACGTCCTTTCCTTTCTTCGTCTTCTTCTGTGGTGTAGAAATCACCAGCGTTACGTCACTAACGGACAGAGCGACACGTAGTGGATGCTGTTGCCTCATTTGAGTAATAAAGAATAAAAATATAAAGAAAGTACGGCGGGAAATAAATACTTTTATGTTTTTAAAATGAATATATACTTTATAAAAAATATTTTTAAAAATGAATAAATACATTATAAGAGTTTAAAATAAGTGTGAAAAAGCAAAAATAAACCTAAAAATACATATTTAAAAAATGTGTTTCATGATATGAAATAAATGTTTGTTTTAAATTGAATAAATAAATTATAAAAAAAGTTTTAAATAACTTTGAAAAAGCCAAAAGAAACCTAAAAATATTTGTTTCATTATATGAAATGTTTGTTTAAAATTAATAAATACATGTTTAAATAGTTTGAAAAAGATTTAAAAAAACAAAATAAACCTTAAAAATAATTACAAATATTTGTTTATTATATGAAATAAATACTTTTGTTTAAATTGGATAAATACATTATAAAATAGTTTAAATGGTAAATAAATGGTAAAAAGCAAAAAATAAACCTAAAAAATAATTTAAAATATGTTTCATAATATGAAATAAATGTTTGCATTTATAAAATAGTTTTGAAATATTTTTTTGAAAGAATAAATCTAAAAAATAATCTAAAAAAATAAAAAAAATAGGCTAATTAGTACAAAGGCAAATAACTAAAGAAGCACATTTAAGAAAAAATATCAGTTTGTCAAATTTTATAAATGTATTAACACTAAATTTAATGGTATATTAATTCAGTTATCGAGTCATTCGTTTTTTGATTTTGGCAGATTCTGTGTCTATACACTATTGTTTAAATGACTGTGTAATCTAATCAGTGTATGGCACACGGGAGATATTATTATATATATATACACCTGTTCATGCCACCTCTGAAATTATACTCTATTCACACTAGTACGTTTATACTCTTACACACTTTGCCTTACTGGATTATTAACAACATTGCAAAATGGGGAATTACCCAAGGCAAATAAATAAACAAATATATTCAGTTCTTAACTAAATTCTTGCAGTTGTTTTTCTCCCCATCTGCTGGTGCTGCTTGCTTATTATAAAATCACAACTTGTATACTTAAAATCTGTCAGGCTGCAGCAGATAAATTAAATATAGCCTTGAGATTTATTGTCAAGATTTATTACGCCAGATATGACCGTAGGTGAACAAAATACTGGATACCAAGTGAATAAGTACTTTGATTTTATTTTCTAACTTAATGAATGGGACAGAACTGAATGCAAAACACGTGTCAGTTATATCTGTGAGAGAACGTAGAACGTCATGATATTATTTCACTGTGCATCGGATCCTGAGCTCTGAACCACCTGCCAACAGAAACTGTAAATCACAAAGAGAACAGGCTGTTTTGTAGTGAGAAGAACTGATGACTCCAGTGGGTTTATTTTTGCATTCCTCGGAAGCACCAAGCAGGTATTGTCGTGCCTAACGGTAACATGGACCAGTGAGAACACTATTTTGATCACTCTTGTAAATAGAAAGAGAACTTTAAGACAGTAACAACAACATAAGATGCCCTTATGATGACAGTTTGGTCAGGTGAAACTTTTCACCTTTTTCTTATATTCCAAACATTAAAAAAAGGCCAAAAATGTAAACAATGTTGAGAGAACGAACAAAAGAAAATAACAGCACCAGACACAAATAAACATATCGACAGAAGTATAAAGAGACGGACTGAGTCGGTCCTCGAGCCTTAGCACCAGTACACATCCCAATCGTCAGTCCAGCAGTCTGGGGATGAGAAGGCAACGCGGTACCAAAGTGAAGGCAGTGTTGCGTTCAAGTAGGTACCAAAATATCAAACTCTCAGTCTTTTACTAACTCTTTTGTCCTTTCAATGTATGTTGACAGTTTTTGCCGAGTTGTTATGAATGAATGGGAGAGCTGACTCACTTGTCATCGTCCTCCACCCTCCCCCACTCCTCCAAGTCCTCCCCCTCCACCTCTCCATCATCTTCATCAGCATCTTCGTCCACATAACCGCCCCAGCTGTCGTACACATCCCCTCCTTCCTCCTCCTCCTCCTCATCATCGCCTTCCTCCAGCAAATCCTCTCCATACAGAGGCTCATCCTCCTCATCTTCTACTATCTCCATCTCTTCCATGTCATCATCATCGTCCTCCTCCTCATCCTCCTCCTCCGCTTCTTCTTCATCATCATCATCATCATCTTCAACCTCCTCCATCTCTAACCCACACACCTCTCCGTCCTCCACCTCACCGTCCTCTCTCTCGTCCTTGGAGGAGGTCGGAGTGGAAAACCCTTTCCCTTGAGTCCTGTCCGTGCGGTAAGACCTGCTGGAGGGGACAAAGCTCGAGGTAGCAGTCTTTGTGTTGATGTAGAGACGAGGAGGAGGCCCCTGGCCGTCCGACGCGGCTTGGTCGGCAGGGGAAGTGACAGGAGCAGAGCTGGCTCCTATGGAGTCCGAGTCCAGCGAGAGAGCGCCAGGCACAGCCATGACCCCGGACCTCATGGAGGTCATGTTGGGCACGTATTCACGAATCTCCCCTGGCTCAAGTGGGTCAGGCCCACAGGGGTCGTGTTCACTGCAGGACAGCTTGCCGTCCAGTTTGGAAATGAAGAGCATGCCTTCACGATGCTCCTTACAGTAAGAGCTGGGGCACATCTCACAGAACGAAGCTGCCTCTTTACCACAGACGTCACACTGGTGCCACGGACACTCCCACCGCCCTGCAGACAAGATCACATCATTACTTAGTTAAGGAAATATAGCTCGACAGGCTGAAAGTTTCATCAGTTAGACCGAAATTAGGAATAATACATGACTTAGCTAAGTGTTATAAAGCTCATAGAAGTCAAGATCTCCTTAAAACAGAGATGATAAAACCATGAAAATCAAAGGGCAGCCACTAAACGGGCCGTGAGTTTGAAAATGCAGAATAAACATGTTGATAAATCTGAGGCCTGTACCATGAAGTTCCACATACCCAGGGTATCATTTTTGTTTTCTGGCTTCACTAAACCAAACAACCGGAATCAGTGTAAGCAGTCCTATGATGGTGGTTATCAGCGCGGTAAGTTAATGCACAATCAATTTCACAATCAAGCCATGAGGGCATTTACATGAAAGGTACAATGTTCGCAGCATATGACCAAAGCATGAAGAGAAAAATATATTAGTTAAACACATAATCCAGACTAAATGCAACACATTTGCAGCTACTAAAAGCAGGAAGGACAGCCGACGAAACTGTGTGGATGTGTAAATTAATAGGCTTAAATATCACTTCTCCATCAAGGGGAACAAGTAGAAAGGACCAAAATTACATTTGTGTATTCCATTAAATTAATCTGTCGGTTAAATGTATCCAAATTTAGCCTGATATTCTTTCAGGTGCAACCTCAGCAGTGTCAGGGAACACCGGAAAAGACTTTCTGATCTCTGAAATAAAAGGTTTAATACCTTTTGTTAAGAGAACTGACTGGTCAGTTGACTGTGCTTTTATTCTTGTATCTTGAACATAAGATAAGACTCAGTAACTTCTTTTAAATTACTTCTTAAAACTCACTTTTATGGATTTGCTTTTATGTAAGGTTTCCACATTATTCTTTCTTTATTTCTTTATATAGTCATCCTTTTACCTTTTATTCTGCTGTTCATACTTAATTACTTTTCCTTGGTATCTGAGATTGTCTTGTAATTGATCCTATGCTGCCTTTTATCATTTTTTATGTAAGAAATTTACAATTTACAAAAAATAAGACATTTTTTATTATCTCTGCTCTGTTGGCCTTATGGCATCATTATCCTTTGTGATTAACTGCTCTCTATCAAAGCACTTTGTAAGCTGTTGGTTTTAAAAAAGTGCTATAGAAATAAAGTTTTTTTATAACCTGGTCCAGAGTAATAGTTATCATGGCTTTGGACCCCTGGAGGAACTTAACCACCATCAAAATACTGAAAACTCTTTGTAAGGAAACGCGCCAACATCAAATCCTGCTTCCTAGTACTAACCTCTGGTCTATCTGTGATCATTTACCCAAAACATAATCACTAAAACGTTGCCGTTTAGTACTAAAACTGTTAATAATTCCTTTAGAATATTAGTTTATTTCCAAACTAAAAGGACATTTTTGTATTTTTAGTCTGGTTACACAAGGACACAGTGTCCCTGTAGTAGTAATATGAGCTCATTCCTTATAAACAGTAATAGCCCTCTCTCTGTACTTGCCTGCAGGCCTCTTGGCCAGGTTGAGACAGTCAGCGTGATAGACCTTTGGACAACCCGGCTTCTTACAGGACACTATCTGCCCCCCGTCACCACAGCTGAAGCACTCGTCTTCCCTCTCCTTTGTCACTTCTTGCTTGGTCTTCTTCTTCATGGGCACCCTCCTCTTACCTTCCTTCAGTTTCAGTTTCTCAGCCGATGGCTGATTCTTAACAAGGGAAAGAGAGGCAAAGTCAGCTCTTCTTTGAAGTCATAAATCAGGGTCTCTGCAGTGTTCAATATGTCAAATTTTAGACGTTTGTAAGACAATAATGAATACAATTTAAGACCCATTTCACATCCATACTGGCAAAATAGTACAAAAGACATGAAGGAAAATCTGCTTTATTCACAGCTCAAATTCTGACCGGGCTGCACAGGTACTTAGTTCTGTTGTTATAGCATCCTCAAAAATAAAAACATCTAAAAGAGAGCCCGGTGGCACACCTGGTAGAGCGCATACCATAGAGGCACCGTCCTTGTGAGCGGGCGGCCCAGGTTCGAATCCGTTTCGGAGCCCTTTCCCGCATGTCTTCCCCTCTGTCTCCCCCCTTCACTATGTCTCTCACTATCAATAAAGCCTTGAAAACGGCCAAAAAATATCTTTAAAAAAAAAAGAGAGCCTGAAGTTTATGCATTTGTTTGAAAAAAATAATAATGTTAATACATTTTTAAGACCTTACAAAATTTGAATTAAAGACATTTTATGGGAATTTTCGACATTTTAAAGCCTTAAATACAAATTATTGGATTTTAGATGTTTTAAGACTTTTTAGAACCCTGAGGATACCCTGTAAATGGGGGCAGGAGTGGTGAAAGTGTTCTCTAGAGCTTTTACCTTTGGCCGGACACCCAGGAAACCACTGCAGTTGGGCGCTCCACATTTACAGACAGTTTTCCCGTTGCCAAGACACTCCAGGTTGTAGTTGAAATTCAGCTCCACACCTAAAATACATGTTGAGTTAGAACTGTGAACAATAAAGAAATTATCTGCATTCCTAATCCTACACAACACCAACATGAGAAGTGTGCTGCCATTCAAACCTTTTGGGATGTCTTGCAGAGCAAAAAGTCCCACCCTAGTGTCCCCATTCACAGTCCACTTCTGAGTCTCACAGTTTGGCTGGCAGCAGTGATTCATGAAGCGAGCATGGTTCCCTTTGGGTCCGGCATCAATGATCCGGTCCTGGAATAACAAAATGCAAACTAGTTTGCACCAAGCATCTGTCCTACATTATGAATCAAGTGTGTAGCTGAGCTGCATCCTGTTTAGAGTGTGGTTGTTTTAGGAATCAGCGGGCTCAGAATCACCTTGTCCAGTGTAAGCATGTAGAAGTTAGAGATGTCGTTCTCCTGGGCGTGTTTGATCCGGGCTCGGCATTCTTCCTCATCGATCACCTCTCCTACATATTCACACACAAAGGCTCCCTGAGAAGCAACAGGAAAACAACGAGAGAGAGCGAGAGAATTAATTTTGGAGGGAGATAAATGTATCACAGTCGTCTGATTTCTTCTAACTTACCTTCTTGATGTCCGACAAACCGACCAAACCCCATCCGCAGGACAGCGACCTCAAAATCTCCACAGGTGTGTACTGTCGCTTTGTGAAAGCCTGGTTCTGACATCGCTCTCCTGCCGCGCACACCTGAGGGTGGCACTCGTACATCAGCATGCGGTTAATGCACTCTGAGTCGACGCCGCACGGGTTCTCGTCGGACGCCTTACAGTTGCATCGTGGGATCTCTGATAGGTCGGCAGTAATGATCTGCACCTTCCCAATGGGCCGGTTCACCTAAGACACAGACACAGGGGTGTGATTTATTTTTTACCGTACATCTCAATGAGCTGCTCTTTAGTCACAGTAGAAAAGTACAGATGAGAGTGTGGTGACATGCAGTACCCTAATGTGCCTGTAGGGAGGAGGCTTCTTGTCGTTCTTTCTTTCCTCCTGAAGCTGCTTCATCTCTTTTTCTGCCTGCAGCTCTCTGAACCGCTCTGCTGCTTCAGTCAAGGCTATAAGGACAAAACATGATCTTTATTATAACAATTAAAACCCAATTTCATGAGGAAACACAACAGGCAATAGATGTTATATAAAATACAACACTGGACACAGGTACTTACCCTTTTTGTAGACTGCATCTGCACCCTTTCCCATTTTCTCTATGTTGTGTGTGTCGCCCTCCATGTAGGGGAAGACTCTGGCTTGGTACGTCCACACAAAATCTTTGGAGCCAAAGAATTGCACTGGAAACTCTCCCACCTCATGTTTCATCCTCAGAATGTTGTTTGGGACATCTTTGGCCAGACAGACTTCAGCAGGCCACCACCTGAAGAGTCAGAAATACAAATTCGGGTTAATTTAGCTGTTGCTTTGAGCCCCTGTGTGTACGGTGAAGACAGTGTTGTGAACTTACCTGTAACGTCCCCATTTGACCCAAAGTATGTCCTTAATACGAGGCCTCTTTCCAGCTTTGCAGTCATTGCAGAACCAGCTGCCCTGAGGCATCTCCATATTCAAACATTCCCGATGGAAAGCAGCAGGACAGGCCTCACAGCACAGCAGACTGCCCCCTACAAAAGAGATTAATTAGGTTATTAGTAGTTAATTCCTGTTTTTTGTATCATATACCAGTCTATAGTCCACTCTAACATGTAGCTCAAACCAATGCCAAAAACTCTACAGTCATGGAAAAAAATGATTAGACCACCCTTGTTTTCTTCAATTTATTGTTAATTTTAATCCCTGATACAACTAAAATTACATTTGTTTGGACAAATATAATGATAACAACAAAAATAGCTCATAAGAGTTTAATTTAAGAGCTGATATCTAGACATTTTCCATGGTTTTCTAGATACAATTGTGGTTATTATCAAGAAAACCATGGAAAATGGCTAGATATCAGCTCTTAAATTAAACTCTTATGAGCTATTTTTGTTGTTATCATTATATTTGTCCAAACAAATGAACCTTTAGTTGTACCAGGCATTAAAATAAAGAAATTGAAGAAACCAATGGTCTAATAATTTTGTCCATGGCTCTATATCAATGGGAAGACAGGTTAATAAAAATCAGTAAAATTTCATATATAGGCATGTATTTAAACCAATGGACTCATGTAATTACTTATTTCAGATTAGTAGTGTAATAAGGTGCTCTGATTTTATTGATTTTAAATTTGCCCAAACCAAAATCTGTTTCTTTTAAGGTATTTTATTAATTATGTATTTATTTGAGACTCCTCTCTATGTGGATTCACATGATGGCATGATTTATATTGGGTTGATGGTTTGATGAACACTGAATAGTTTATTTCGGATTGCATTTTTAGCATTTTGTTTAAAACCCAAATGCATTAAACTCGCAAAAATATGAAATAAACATCAAAATCAAGCAACTGTATGCATTTGTGAGGCGTAACCACTAAATAAATACCACACAATATATCTATTATGATAAGTGATAAGGCAGTGAAATCAAATGGACTAAACTGTGACTGTGCCAATTTCCATTAATCTGTGTTAGTTTAGTTGGTGCTAAACTCAAAATGTGTGGAAATGCAAAGACGTGTTCCTTTAGGCCTGCATGGCTCTTTAAGTTTCAGAGGCAGATCTGAAAGCAGCACTTTGCCAAGAGGGAGCATTTAATTGGAAAATTGGATGGGGCATAAAAATTAATTTACAACACATTATGCTCTCCTCAAGAATAAATCACCTCACATTTTCAAAATCAGCCACTTTTATGGTTTTTATTAACATTCGAAACCTGGAGACAGTTTAGAAAAAGTGCATCCAGATCCAAGTTAACAACAGTTTCACATCAGAACGCACATCATAATTTATTCATCAAAGTGGTAAAGCTGTTCTGATGAGAGGTTGGTAAAATAAGAACAGACTTACCCTCAGAGCACACAAAGCACCAGCTAACGTTGATGTGTTCGTGGTTCTTGCATCCCTTGCGGGGAGTAAAGTGGTTTGGACAGAGGAAACTGTTGTTTGCCAGCACCAAGCTGCCTGCTGCCATGCAGTTGTCATTGGCGTGATAGGCCACAGGGCAGCGAACACATCGAGCCAACCGACCTATGATAATAACAGAAGAGCAAAGACAGCTTAATCCATGCACTACTGGATATTTAATGGAAGTTTTGTGACAGTAACAGAGCTTTCAGTCTACTGAAGTGAGCCAATGATGCAGTGCCAAAATCCTGCGCAGCAAGTGTTTTAAAGAGCCAAAATCCTGGACGACGCACACTGTTTGTACCGCAGTATCGATGCTTTTTCAAGGCTGTGTATGAGCAAACTGTCTCAGGCTACTGGCACCTTTTCTAATGACACATGAGCAAATATGCCAAAGAGTTTCACTTGCAGACACTGTATTAGCGCTCCAACAGCTCACTCATGAGGAAAAAAAATGAATTCTCAAAACAAGTCCTGGTATCATCGGTCACAAAGCTGAAAGCGCTTTAATAATGAGTTTAGAAGAGATGCTTATCCAAACTAACAGGTGACATGGAGGTAAGTCAAGATTTTGTGCCGATATCAGAAAATTAAACTCTTACAACATCAAGCAACAAAAGTTATCAATAAGCTCCAGGTATTTCAGCGAGAACAAAGAGACGAAAATAACAGGCACATAACCAAAAACTGTTGTGTGTTTGCAGATTTGTCTGTATAATTAAGCAAAGGAAGTCATGTTATCGGCTGTTTGTCAATTTGTCTTTGTTTATCTGTCAGCAGGATTACAGAAAAAAAACTCCTGGCCCAATTTTCGTTAAACTTGGTGAAAGGGTAAAGCATCGTCCAAGGAAAAACAACAACATTTTGGAGTGGATCCAAGTAAATTTTCACTTTCATTAACATTGCAAGATAGGGCATTTGTGCTGCATTCACGTGGTGTCAGAATTACCAGGAAAATTCATGTGAACGCTCCCTCAGGTCTGAAAGGTCTGAAACACTGCGTACAGCCTTCTAGTTTTCGGAGGGAGACTGTTGTGATGTTGTATATAAATAGATGTTTTTGGTACCTGTGATGTTTTGATAACAGGTCAAACAGAATGCTCATGGACTTATTACCCTCTAAAATATAAAAATCAGTATATATATACACATATGATGCTGTGAAAATAAGATATCATGAGGTTCGTAAACAGACACCTTATATGCAAAGCTCTCTTTTTCAGAGGGTGTCGAGCTGTGGTCCTGCTCGGCACTCACTCCTGCTGGTGTCACTGCCGGGGATCTTGGTCGGCCCCAGATGGGAATGCTCCTCTCTTGCGGCCCACTCTACACTAACTGCATCACTGCTGGCCAATGGTGGCACTTCATCACCTGCTGCTGTGCCTTTCCCAGAACTCCTGCTCTTCTCTGTCTCTCCCCCTTCAACCTCTATCTACTCTGTTGATCTGCGATGTACAACGACATCTATTGCATGTTTGTCCGTCCTGGGAGGGGGATCCCTTCTCTGTCGCTCTTCCTGAGGTTTCTTCTTCTTTTTCCCCTGTTAACCCATTAAAGCCAGGAAAGCGGATACGTAGTTTCATAGTATTTGTAGTTTTTTCCACCTTTTTTCGGTCTCTTGGCCAATGAAATGCATCAGAATACATGTGGGAGTGTTGCAATGCAACATGGGACTTTTCCAGAACTTTGAAATTATCACCAAAAAAAGACACAAAATTACCAAAAAGGACACAGAATTACCAAAAAAGACACTTTTTTTCTTTTAAAAGACACAATATTACCCGAAAAAGACAGAATTGCCAAAAAAACACACAAAATTACCCCAAAAAAGACACAAAATTACCCCAAAAAAAGACACATAATTACAGAAAAAGAGACATAAAATTACTTAAAGGGGGTTATTTTAAAATTGCCCATAGATTTTCCAGGCATTTTTCCCAGGCATTTTAGGCCTACATGGGTTAAAAGGGTTTTTTGAGGAGTTTTTCCCTGGCCGATGTGAGGGTCTAAGGACAGAGGGTGTCGTGCCATGTACAGTCTGTAAAGCCCTTTGAGGCAAATCTGTGATTTGTGATTTTGGGCTACATAAATGAAATTGACTTGACCTTACCTTTAGAGCTACAGATGTTGAGAGGGTTAGTGATGTGGCAGGACAGACACACGTGGAGAGGGCAGCGGACGCCTTTGTTATGTGGCTGGGTGGCGGAGTACGCCAGAATGCAGTCGCTGTGGTAGAACTTCCCACACAATGGTATAATGCAGCGCTTTACCCCATTACCAGACTTCTTACACACATAGCACATGTGGACACCTGGAAGCAACAGAGAAATAATACATGTAGGGACATATTTTTGTGATTTTGAGATTCAGGCCCATCTCAAAAGGTGTACCCACCAGCTTTGCATTCACGACAGAGGAATTTCCCCTTGGGAGCCACTGACAGGCCGATACACTGCAGGTGAAAGGCCCCATAACAGTGGCCGTCACACACCAGCAGGTCTCCTGTCCTCTCACACACCTGCATAAACATACACACAGATACACAATAAGAAACATGTCAAGACATACAAAGCAATAAATATACTTTATGGGGGTTGTCTCACCTGACAGACGTTCTCCTTTAGGGATGTAGCTCCTATTTTCCCTTTTACATCCACTGGAGAAGACAGACTGTCATTTAAACTTAAAGACTGCACCTACAGGGATTAAAAAGAGATACTGTTACAGTCACGGATGCAAGGCTACAGGTTATTATCCTCTCTGATGGAGGACCAATGTGTGGAAGCCTTTTTCTACCAAACCTTGATTTGTGATGAAAAAAAAAAAAAAAAAATGTGGTAAGTCATTAGAATGACTTGGTATAGTAAAATAGTGAGACGATTTACCACAATTAATGACTTCATAACCTATAATAATGAGAAAATGTCTCATAAAAATACCATATCTAAAAATAGTGACAATCTTTCTACACATTAATGACTGCAATGCATTTTTAGAATCTCAAAAATAAGACATTTTGTCAAAAGTCTCTCAAAATGATTAAAAAAAAGAGAGAGAAACCACTTCTATACTTAGACTTAAGCCTACGATACTATTTTGAGATACCAAGTCGAAATTTTGAATATTTTTTCGTTAGTTTCGGTTCCTCAATCTCATTTACGATACTAATTAATTTTTTTCATCACACTGGCAGAATCAATGCACTGCTGTCTAATTGGCTGAACAGTACAAAATGCACACCTCGGGTTTGGGAGTTAGTGTTCCAGTGTTTACATGTTGTTTCTCCTCATTGCTGCAGGCCTCCACCTCGGCCTCCTGCTTGGGGGTTTTGGATCCTCGAGGGCTGGGAGGCCTGTTTGGAGTGAGGACCACGGGGAGATCTTTGCTCTCCGAGCGCTGTGGGGCAGCAGCAGACGCAGAAGATGTGCCTGGTAAAGGCTTCTCTTTCCTCACAGATCCAACCTATTCAATGGGAGATTTAACTGTGCTTAGGATGGTTAAATGTATTTATAGCATCATACTGTTAGGTGGTAGATGAGGATAGTGATTGCTTTGAGTTTGTGCTTTTTTTTACCTGAGTTTTCTTGACTAACACTTTCACCTCTGAGGTAACTCCACTGTGTCGCTTTGGCTCCTAGAAAATAAACACATTGTGAAATACAACACTCACAAACAAACTTTCCCACTGCCATCGAAACCCCAACATACCTTCTTCTTTGTATGAGCAACAGACACTTCTTCTATGGTACAATCCAGCACCCTGTGTGACAGCTTCCTTGGCCTCTTTCTCTCTTGGGCCAATAACCCTGTGTCTGAAGTAAAAAAAACAACAACTCAATAATGCAATTATCCAACTGTTAAAATAACCTCCCTGGAACAAAAATATTTATTTACATACATTTTGTCCAGTAATGCCTTTCTATTTCAAATCATACAGTGATACAGAGTACAAACGGAGATAGTTGATAACGGATTAAAAATAATATTGAGTAAAAAAAAGACGCATGTAAATTTATTTACCAGATTCAGGAGGTAGATCAGTTTCTTCTGCTGTCTCTGCATCAAGGGAGGGTTGAGTTGGGGCTGGGGATACTGAGGATGCTACAGGAGAAAGTTCATCCGGAGATGGACTCTGCTCCAGCTCAGTCGTAGCCTCGCCGTGCTCAACAGAAGATGAGGCTGAGGTATTTATTCCCGATGTTGGGCTGAGATCATAGAGTGCCGTCATACCTGATATCTGCTGCGTACAAACATTCAAATGAAGCATCAAGTTTATGATTTTCAGAGAAGAAAAGTGGCTATTAAGTTGATATTTGTTTCTAAAATGATATCTATACATCACTCCATGTATATTTGTACAAATATGTATATATTTTTATCAATTTGGGCCACTAACATAAAATAAAATTCAAATCAAATCAACTTTATTTATAGAGCCCTTTAAGACAGCGTTAGGTGATACAAAGTGCTGTACATGGCAGGACAGACCAACAATAAAAACAGAAGTGGGTTTTAAAATGAATCTCAATTTTAAAATTAGTCTTAATTTTAAAATTAAACTTAAAAATTAATTATTTGTTTCTAAAGAGAGATCCTTTTCTGCTCCTAATTTATTTTGTTCGAACATGAGATGTGATGCTTTCTTATTTATTTTATTTTCAAATGGGTTACTTTTTTACAAACAAAAATGTTTTTCCTTAGTTACCGAGAAAAGTGCAATTAATATGGTGTTTTTGTATCAGTTATTCCGTTAAAAATAAATATTTCAGAGCAATTTACTTCACACACAACTGTATTTATGTAGTAAAAGTACAAGGAGGTTTGTTTTAGGTTTAAAGAGGAAAATGCTGTAACAGCATATTTGGATTTTTATTATTTTTCTTTAACACAGAATCTGAAAAAAATCCATCAGTTGTTGCTTTGTACGTTAATTTGTATTGTAACTAAACTCGATAAAAGGATTATCTTACCATTTTGGAAGATTCTGAGGCGTGTCTCTTTGATTTCTTTTTAGGGGCAAATATTTGTTCATACTCCTCAGTTGACTCCAGGAGCCTTTTAGTTGGTTTCCGGAGACGTTTGTTTTCCGAATTCCCTGTGCAAACACACACAAAATACATTTACATTCACACGTTATTCATTTGGCAGGTGCTTTTGTCCAAAGAGACGTATAAATGAGGTCCAATCCAAGCCACAGTAGATCAAAGAGTCTCCAAATAAAAGTGACTTAGCATGAATAAACAGGTAGAACACTTTCTTACTCATTTTACCATCCAAGTGGTTAAAATTAAACAGCAGCAGTTTGTGTCTTACCGCCCGCGCTGCCGTTCTCTGAGAAGAGGGAGTCATTCTCTGCCTGCTTGTCAACCCCCAGATCAAGATCTGGTGATTCTCTCATGGTGTAGGACCCATTCATCTCAGCAGACGCTTCACTTATAACTTCACTCTTATTCTCAGCAGTCCCCTCAACCATCTGCCAGCGCTTCTTTGGAGCCACTGTTGATCCTGAGTTCTTATCGAGGTAGCTGGCCGAGGGATCTGCAGCGCTGGGAGGACGAGACCCAGGATGAGCCAAGTCAGCGTGGCCACTAACAAACTCCCTGCCGTAAGCCAAGTCAGCCAGGTCCGAAGAAAGGCCAGGTATGCTGAGTTTAAGTTTGGCAGGTAATCTTTGTTTTCTACGCTGCTTGTCTGCGCTCCCGATCTGAGAGCGACCGGGAAAGCCTTCGCAATGGTACGTGTCAGCTGTCATGATAGCTTTAGTCCTATTCTTGTTTTTCACTGATGTGTTTTGAGATGTTGTGGATTTCCCTGACCTCCCATTCTCCGTTTTGATCCCTTGGGTAAAACCATCACAAGAACCCTTCAGCGGGCTCCCTCCTGAAGAAGTAGGGATGACCAGGGGTTCCTCCTTAATCAGGACTGGCGATGGCGGTAGAGCCAGGGGTTTACCTTCTTGTTCCCTGGTATCATGCATGTCTTTCAGGAGCATCAGGAAGGTACTGAATTTATAATTGGAATCAGGCCGGAATGCAGTCAACTCAGAGTCACTGCTGTCCTCCTTCACAAGAGATTTAAACGTTAGTTCCTTGACATCCTGGAAAGCATCCATTGGAGACAAAGATGAGGATGGGGAAGTAGAAGATGATAGATCTGGGTTTTCTGTTTTGACTTTGACCGGTTGCGCAGTGGGTATACTTGAGTCCACACACTTAGACTTTATCAATGAGCCATTACGAATATGTTTCTTATCAGGCTTTCTGGCACGCCTTTTTGGAGAGCTGTGATTTGTAGAGGATGATGCATTGCCTGGTGATTCCCAGTTAGGAGACCTTTCAGTTTTGGGTGCATCAGTAGGTGTATTGCCAAGACAATCATCAGCGTGGGCATCCGATGAGATTTGGCTTGTAGCCAGTGCATCTTTAAGATCTGTCTCTTCTTCTGCTTTCAGAGCCCTCGTTATCAGACGACTGCTGGCAGGAAGATTCATAGAGTGCTTTTCAGTTGAACTGTATTCACTACAGTTCCCCAAACTCCGGTCAGAATTTGTGTCTTTAGATGTCAATGTCTTTGTTAAAATGCTCGAGGAATCATATAGATCTGTAGAATGGCTCACTTTTTCAGTAGACTTTGTTTTAGCTTTTGTTGAACTCTGTGCTTTACTGACCGATCTGTCTCTATCCTGTAATGGAGACACTGCTGTGCGTTTAGGACGATGCAGTATTGGAACCGAATCCAGGTCTGCATAAGGTGAGTCCTTTGGCTCATCTTTCAGTGCACGAGTTGTTGTATGAAACTGATCTGCCATGTTGTTGATGGTTGATGACTCCTTTGATCCACCAACTATATGGCCAAATATGTCTGACAAACATTTCTTTTTCTTCTTACAAGATTTGCTCTTAGTGAACTGGACTGCAGCAGAGTTTTTGATGAGATCGTGCTCATTTCCATTGGGGGCCATATTGGGTGATAGGGGTGGACCAGAATCCACAGAGACAGAAGGGGCCTCCTGTGGCTTTTCAGCGGGTAGTGGGCTGGGCACACGCTCCTCTCCGTTGACAGATATTGAAGGCATACTTTCAGTCTTCCTTTGTCGCCCCGGCAGAAGACCCTCAGCTTCTGCCACACTGACTTTCCATGCAGTCAGTAAACTTTTGGGTATCTGCCAAGAACAGACATTACATTCAAAACAATGTTCACAATCACATAATATGATATTTTTCAAGTAATTTGGTGTTTTTACCGTATACTTGTAGTCTTTCTCCTTTTGCTTTCCTCTCCGCCTCAGTACAGGTAGTTCTCCAAACTGATGGCCTCCTTCAAAAGGAAGAACGACATTCCCGGGAACCCAGGCACTTTCTACGATCTCCCCAATAGTCTCCAGGAAATACATCCGACAAGGGCGAGGACTGGGGACTAAAACAAAATAAAAACTTAAAAATAAAACTCATGTTCAAATCAAATTTCTCCTCATTCACTACTTTTCATGAATGAAAGCTCACCTTTCATCTTAGTGTAGATCCCCTGGTCTGGGTCACAGGTGATGTGGCAGGGCCACCAGGGCCGTCGGTTGAATTTAGCCCACACCAAGTCCCCTTCTATATATTTCACAGCAGGAAGAGGCTTTTTCTTTGGGCTGTTGGACTAACCAGGACAAGAAAAACACTTTAATATCCAATACAAAAACATCCTATCTTTGGTGTCAAATTAAAATTAATTCAGATATTTTTCAGCAATAACAGATTAAGGAATAAGATCATCGTTTGCATTATTTATCTTTGATTCACAATATTTTTAGGAACCTGTATTGTCTATTGCAGTGGTTCCTAACCTTTTTTTTAAGACGTACCACTGTGCTCCTCTCAGATGAACCCATCATCAACACCACCTATCAGGTTCCAATTGCAGATATATGTTCATTTTCAGTTTATAACCAAGCACATTTTACTAACTGTTTAGACTTTAGATTACAGACACTTTCATTGGCAACACCTTGCTTTTTTAGCTTCAGTTGTCTTATTATATGGATTATCTCTCTTTCTCATATATATAAATATTTCCAGATCAAATTGATACACATTATTTCTATCTGCATCACATATCTATTGTTTTTTAACCGATTTTCAACGGTTCTCTGCTGTTTTCTGTTAATATTTTAAATCTGAACACTAAAATTATTTTTTCTGCCTTCAAATTGAACAGTTCATTTCTATAAGATCAATAAAATTATACTCAGCACAGTATTGCTACTGGTAGCGGGTAGGTGGTCCGGCTACAATAAAATTATACATAATAATCACTTCGAGGCGTGTGCCTTCTCATAGCGTATCTCAGTGGAAATATATAATCCAAGATAAACTTAAACAGCATCATGTAGCCTTATTTGAACAGAGACGAAGATAAGGAAAGTATCCCAGGTGTTTCAGACTCACATTAGAGTTGGTGCCAGCTGGTGAAAGAAGTCCAGGGTCAACAGGAGAGGTAAGTTCACCATCACTGTCTGATTCCTCACCCAAGCTCCACCCATCTCTCATAGTGATTTCTGGCAGTGCACTGGGGCTTAGTGTAGGGTTGAGTTCAGATATAGTTTTGGACATCAGGTTAAATACAGTAGGCTTGTATGTTCTTTTATCCACCTCTGAGCTGCTGGTGGTTTTACGGTCCATCACAGTTCTGTCCTGACTCAACTTTTGGGAATGGTGAAATGACACCATGTCCTCACTACAACTGTCCTCCCCCTCCTCATCCTCCTCCTTGATGTCACTGCTGTCAAACAGCGTGGACTCAAAATGCAGGTAACCATTGGGGATGGGAGAGCAGCGCTCCATGCTGTCAGGACTGTGAGGTGAGAAGCCATTTCTGCTCACGTCCTGCAGAGTCTCAAAGGGCTCCATATCATCATTGCCTGGAGAAGGAGGCAGCTGGACTGAAGGTGCTTCAAACTCATCATCATCACTGATTGGGCTTGCACAGCGCAAGTGGTTCCTTGGATGGAGGTCTCTCTCTAGGTCCGGCCTGTTGACCTGAGTGTTCAGGTCCTGCAGCCTCTTCAGTGGGCTGTAGCAGTGAGATCGGTCTGGCTGATTGTACCCCAGTAAAGCTGGCTGTTTGAGGCTGGAGGATGGCAGTTGCACGGCTGACGGTTGGTCTGACCCACGTCTCACAATGCCACATTGGTTTCCATAGGAAGTGCCCACAAGACCATTGCGGGGCCTCAGCTCTGGCTGGCCTGAGCCAAACACTGAGCCTACCCTATGAGCCGGCCTGTATGACTGATTCATGTTGTCATGGCTATATCCTGTCAAATAAAAGAAGAGGCAGGTTAGACGAGGGAAGTGTGTCATTTAAGTTTCTCACCAACTGTAATCCGTGAACGTTAATGGCACTTGAATACTGTAAACACAGTAAAGCATGCTGACAGACCCAAAACATTACGGAAATAAAGCGACAATAATATCGAGTACACAGAAATATTGGAGCATACCAGCCATGAACTGTGCGCGCACACACACACACACTCACACACACACACTAATAAGCCGACATTGCATGGCCTCCATACTGGAGGCCGGTCGGACTGCACAAGACAAAACACAGAATACAACCTGACTCGCTCCTTTCTCGAATTTCATTCACAAACTATCAAAAAAAATCTACCGCTTTGTCTGATGGCTGTGGGTCATGGCGATCGCTGACTAGTACAGTCAATGGAGGAGCGCAGAGGCTGTAGTAGAGGTGGTGACACTGAGCCATCACAGAAACAGTGAGTGGCTCACACAAACAAGCTAGAGCCGCACACCGACATAGGAAGCTACTATTAACTCACAAAAAGGGCTGATCGGCACTAAGTTCACAACACTATCAACTCGTGGAAAAACGAGAAAAACTCACCATTTGGAGATCGGTCAGCGTGAAACAAACAGCGGATGTTTGATAATGTTGCACAAAGCGAGTATTTTTCTCGGTTTGTGAAAGCGGATCTGCACAATCCCAGCTGCAGCAGCACTAGCAGTAGGCCAAGGCACAGCTCTCATTCTCTGCACTTCATCGCCTCATCAGCGGCGGCCCCCTAAAAACTGTCACCTTAAACACTAAATAACAAGTAAATCTCCATTACGCTGCAACAGCACACAGCGGCGAAATTCAGTGTGCCATAACCGGTCCCCTAACAGCCACAGCAGCTTATTTACTACATGATTTTGCCTGCTGTCGAAGTGCCCCCGGTTATGTTAAAACAAGCCCAGACTGACTGTGTTGGTGAGCAGCAACCAATCGGCACTGCTACCCAACCCCCCGTCTGCATAGGGCCGTGACACTCACCCTCCTAACACACACGCGCACACACTTATAGGCACGCACGCACACATACATGCGCGCGTGTGTGCGCGCACATCCAGGTGAAGTTTCTAAAAATCTCTGGTATATATTAAAACGCCTGTATGAAATAATGACCGCAAAATGAATGAATGACCCGTTTTAGAAATTTGCCCCATTTCTGTCTGTCCCATTGTTTCTGAGCTTAACTCTACTGTCAGGCCCGTGTTGTGTTTGTGTGTGTGTCTGTGTGTGTGTGTGTGTCTGTGTGTGGCGCAGGGAGATCGAGGCTGCAAAATGATTGCAATGAGCAAACAGCCACACAGCCTCTCCGCTCAAACCAAACTCCGTGCGCCATGTTGCCTTTCCACAGAGTCATCTGACATGAGGAAACAGGCCGCTAGGCGCTCAGGAAAAGAAAATAAAGAGAGTGAGTGTGTCTCTAAGCGTGCATATAAAACGTGTTTTGCGCCGATTAAAAACTCAATTGATCGTCTTCCAGCTTGCCCTCACATAACACTCATACAGATTTGGTGCGCCTACTGTAGATTACACATCACGCAAAGAGCACAATAGGCTCGCTGCGGTGGGCCAGTCCTTGAAGATCAAACAAAGACCATACAATTACATGTCGACTTGACAGCAGAGGAACTTACCTCTCTGTGCAGATTTTTAAATATACTATCAGTGTTGTCGGGTCAGATGTTTAGGTGGTTTATTTCCCTAACCTTTTAGTTGAATGATCCGGTAGAAACACCAGATATTCGATAAGGAACCTATCCACTCATCTTAATACATCAGCTGGCTGACGTTTACATTAAAATGCGGTCTTTTATAGTCTTTTTAGCCAATTTTGCTATCACACTGTGTAACAACACGTCCAAAAATTAAGATCATGCGTGTCAGCACGTCGCAATTTAATTTAATAGGGGGGAAATAAAGGTATTATTACAAGGTGATTACTATTGTATACACGGGCCCTCTTGTGTCTACAGGGAGAATTACATGCTTGCGATTTGACAGGAAATAGTTTTGTGGAAAACACAATTTATTTTTTTATTTTTGTTTCACATACAGCACATTAGCATTTATTACACATAGCACAAAGCATTTTTCTGTTTTATGAAGTAATTTTCCTAATAAACAGCATAACAACATACATGTAAATCTGAAAGTGCTTATCAAGTGAGTGTTTAGGACAAAAACAGGCTTCTACAATACATAATCAAAATCACAGAGTGAATAATAACAAATACTGTGCTCAAAAGGATATTATGCATTGACTTTTACCAGTTCAAGCTATTTAAAAGTGTATCTCAGTTTTCCTGCTTTAGGTATGATGCAGGTTATCACCAAAATAAAACACATATTGGACAACACAGAAAGGACAACCACATCCACATATTTATGCTAAAGAAATTGGTGATTTAATTTGCTGTTTGTACTAAAATGCAGTTTTTATAAATGTAGAAAATGTCACAAGAACCTGGCCATAGAAATCTTAAAGCAGAGAAACAAAACATGTCACAACTCAAGAGGAAACGAAATCCTTGATGGGGGGAAAAAACTCACTCTAGTGAGGTTTGAGCCACAAACTGATAAATACATTTTTTGCCTACACTGACTGGTGTGATTAATCCATACGCATGCATCTCTGCCAAACTGGAATAACATACTTCTAATTCAGTCATTTATTATGAGAGGATGAAGACAATGTCGAACACTGTACAAACACTCAGTCAGAGCCATGTCTAAATGGCAAAAAGTTCTTTCCTCCAACACTTGAGAAAAATGTTAGCATCTTCTTGTTCATGCATTCAAATGTTTTTTTCAAGCACTGGAGAGAAAGCTGTAGAACTGGTTTTCATTTCACTGGTTTCATCCACTTTTCCACTGGGCTCACAGAGGGGTCTTTTCTCCATCATGGCGTATGGAAAAGGTGGAACATCACAGCTTGTGAAGTCCAGTTTCTTGGGAATACTGCAGTTGCTAAAGTCAAGTTTCTTGAGCCGAGCTAGACTCTTGATGCTGCCGGGGGGCCTGCCGGGGCTGACCTTGTATCCTGCTGCTTTGGTGGTACCAAGAGGCCTCCCTGGGCTGGTTTTGAATCCCGCTGCTCTTGTTGTCCCAAGTGGACGTCCAGTACTTGTACGGTAACCGGCTGACTTTGTGGTCCCTGACGGCCTTCCTCTCCGCCCTGACTTCACTATGCCCTTCTTCTTCTTAGAGCCATCAGACCCTGCAGCCTCACTGCCCCTGATTCTCACTGTCTGAGGCTGGAAGTCGTTCTGGGTGTCTTGCATTTGACATACCATGGCTTTGTGCGCGCCCTGTTGCAAAGGGGCTAGGCTGGCGAGGGACAGCTGCAAGCCAGTGGTTGCTGGAGAGGCGTAGAATTTGTTTGATTGTGTGCTACATAAATCAAAGTGGCTGGCTGGATGACAGTCCTCTGCCAGTCCACTCATACAATAGTCACTGTTGCTGCTGGTCACTTGATGCATCATTTTCTGTTGAAGTGCAGAGAAATATAAACATTAAAAGCTACACATGCACATGTGCACCCAGGAAACCACAACCCCAAAGAAGCATTTCTAGCAGCTTACTTTTAGTGGAGCAAACAGGCCTTAAACGTTGCAACAAAAACATTAGTGATGTCAAGACAAAGCGAGGTAAACTACAGTTACAGTTTGCACACAGAAAAAGCAATAAATGCACAAAAAATGGTAATGTTTTCACACAAAAAAGGTTTATATAGTTTAAAGACGTAAAATAAATAGTTCGTACCTCATTTGTTGGTGGATGCTAGATGGAAAGGGTTAATTTCGGATCGCATACATTTCCCTTCTCTCGCAGCCACATCTTTGTTAAGACGCTCCACAAACTACGCCCTGGCGCCCATGAGCATTGTCTTGAAGCGAGACTGTGATTTATGCTGCCTATTTCATGCTCATTTAATCCTTTAAGCAGAGGTTTAGATGAGAGAGGCAGCCATTTTCGCCTGGAAAAAAAATTAATAAAACAGGATGCGCTGACCACGCATGCGCACAAAGGCTCCCAGGAAACAAGCAGATAATCAGCGTCACCCAATGTGGTCCTGCCAAATTAAACAAAGACTTATTGTCATAGCGTATAGTTACAATATTACCTAAATTAAAGATCGATGCCACTCCAGTAAATATGCAATTGCTACATTGTTCATAATATTATAAACTACGTGTCAATATCATCATCACTGGCTGTTGATAGGACATCTATATTTGGCACAATAAAAAAAAAACAAATACCATTTTCCATTTTTGTATGTTTTATTAACATCCATATGAACTTAAGTATAGACACTGGATTTGTGGAGCAACTGCAGTGCTAGAACAGATAGCAATATACATTTAGCATCATTTTCCTTTCAATGGTCTTCTCCGATCTTTTGCAAAATTAAGTCCATGGGACTTAAGTTTCCCTGATGATCTTGGTCAGCTTCTGAATCTTTGTTTTGGTGGACATGTCCACATACTTGTCTCCAATACTGACAATCATGCCACCCAGGATTGCAGGATCCGACTGTGGAGAGGAGACAACAGTTGAAATTACAGACTCATAAAAGTATGAGCAACAGACTGGTTTTTAATGGCTTTAATGATTTTATGAAAAAGCTGCACTAAGTGCAAAATGGTCTTTTATATGTCTCTGGGATCATGAATTGATACTGCACCTTTGTTTCCAGCTTGATGGTTTCACCCTTCTGAAGGAAGCCATTGAGAGCCACTTTCAGGTTAGCGAGATTAGCTTCATCCAAAGGCTAAAGTGGATACATATAAATGGGTTGGTTTTGATTATACATTTTCAGTATAAAGAATGCAATTAATTTCACATAATAGGGAATGTTGTACTGGAGGTGACCAGTTTAAGTGAAAATTCAATAAGGATGTACAGGAATATACATATGCATTTATTTCATACCTGAGCAGTGGTCACGGAGCAGATGACCTCTCCACGATGTGCGCTCATCATCTTGCCAAAAGCAGTGATGACATCACCAGTTATTGTAAGACGACCATTGTCAGACAAAACATCTGCAAAAGAAAAAGCAGAACATGTCTCAGTGAGGGGTTGTGGAGTACTTCTACTGTGTGGATGTATTGTGGAGCTTAAATTTGGCTCATTGAAAAGCCATTTAAATCTATATTATTCATATTTTACACATTTCTCCTACTTTGTTTGCATTGTTCATATTATGCCCCCAAAAAACCATTAACACACTTCCACAAAGTGTAAGACACTGAGTAAAATGTTTTCCAGCTGTATAATGTTGGTGTAGTCACTACGCCCCTGACCTCCATACAGGTCATGACATTGGAAACACTAAAAAGAGCTGCAGTTGATTTCAATTCGAGAACAGCCCACACATGATCAGCGGTAAAGCTGAGCTGTGGTGGCTGTGTGATTGTTTTCCTGTGGGTAAAGTGGTGGCACCAAAGTGCTATCCTCTGCTCGTTGCACTGCTCATAACTGCAGCTGTGATCAAACTTCAGGTTATTTCAACTTTGACCTTGGTTGCCGCCGACCTTTCAAAGCGCAACCAACGCGACTTGACCCGAAGCTACACATGCATGCAGGGGCAGTAGAGGGACGCAAAAGACACATTAACATTTACCTACACATTAAAAACATTTCTACCTATATATTGCCATGAAAAAAAATTGCATTGTGAAACATAAGCAGCCAGATGGGGCTACTTGGTTTGTGAATAGGCATTTAGTTTATGTGCTTTGCTAAATCCAATGCTAAAGTTAGCTAAGCCTGTTTATGTAGCATCTTTTAGATGATGCAACTGTTATAGGCTTTGCCTTTCTGACCACAGTAAGTGAAAAGAACATTTCTTATCATCTGAAGGCAACCTCAGCGACACTCTACAGTTGTCATAAAATTACACAGTCGGGATTAAAAAAATTCAAAGTCAAAATAGTTTTTTCTAAATAAAACGGTGCAAGACCATGTCAGGAAAGACAACAGAAAAGTGACTGTGTAAACCATTTTACCCAAGTCTGTATTACATTTCAATATGGTACCGACCATAAAATAAAGTCTGTTAGTGACAAAGAAACCAAACTGTTTCCATTTAGACTTTGCAGGGAAGAAAAAATGATGCATGTGTGTGCTTGTGATATTTCGGCACATTACATCGGAAAGTAAACTGAACTGTAAAATTATTGCACGTCAGTTCCTGTGAACAAATGTAATAAAGTAACAAAGTGTAAAACATGCCCTTTTCTTTGGCTTCTGAGTAGTGCAGCAATTAAGTACCCGAGTCCTTTCTGGTGTGTGCTTGGGCTCCTTTAAGTCATTGCTTTCATTCCTTTAACCTCTACTATCCTAACCCAATAGGCTCAACATAATGATACATGATCAACATACGATGTTATGCAAGATAATGCCATGTTACAAGGCATAGCAGCAGTCAGTGATCACTCACTGATGAGGTTGATAGTGATGGGTGAAACCTTGGCCTTTGTAAGACCGTCACTGAAAGTCTTCTGCTTGATGCTGCGTTTAACATGAGGATTCATTACAATGCTGGAAACTTTGGGGTCCTTGATCATGGCCTGAAAAACAAGATGGCACAGAAAAAAATGCATGGATAAGCAAACAGTGTTGATTAGCAAAATTTGACAGTGATCACTATCCCAAAACTTAACTTCTGATACTGACATTAATGAGACTACATAAATGAATAACCAACAAGTATATCTACATCATCTTGCAATACACTTTTGAGAAAAACACTACTTTATTCATCCATTTACCGTTAAACTGCAATTCTGCTCATTTTTACTTACGGACACTTTTCCCAGCTCCTGCTCCACTTGGTCCAGTTTGTTCTGCTTACTGGCAGCTGAGAACAGGGCAGTGGCATAGCGGCCCTCCACCCCATAGACCTGGATGGGAGGCTAGAAGGACATATAAACACACACATTAACCACGTATCTTGGTGAGCGGTTATGCTTCGTGCAGCCTGACGTTATTTACCTTGACCAGTTTTTGCCTGAGCACAGACGTGCTGAACTGGCGGGCCTAGAAAAGAAAAGAATACACAATGTAAACACAGAGAAACCAGAATTTGAGCTACCTGACTCTTGGTACGCTTTGTACCATTTACGTTAAAGACAGCTAGCTGGTAGGCTAACATGTTAGCAGTCATTCAAGTGCAATGCCTCATGTGGATCTTTTGGGACATTTAGCATTAACTGTTGGTCTCACGAGTGAACACAATAGACTAAGAAAATACTTTGGGCTATAAAAAATTCGGTCATAACCACAATAAAATGATCAAAACCATCAAATCATTGAATGTCTTACCTGCTGTCCTAGCATGTGTGCTGCCATTTTCTCCTACAGCTGTCTAGAGTAGAACAAACGACTGCGCATGTACACTTGAGAGAAAGGCGTGGAACTGTGGGTAATGTAGTCTTTTTTTACTGTGGCGTATTCTGACCCCCTATGATTCTGACAGGCGGGGTAAAGGGCTAATTGGACATCCACAAATTTCTAGAAATAAAATGCAATGCAATTTAAGTTTGACTATATTAATGTTTTATTTTTTAAAGCAAATTTTTAGTCCAATTCATTCTGATAGAAAGGATGGATCAATCAAAATCATGGAAATTGTTGTGGATTTGCAATGCAAAGTCAGAAATAAAAGCAAAGGTGCAAAAGCTACCTGTTCACAACTCCAGAGATGTAAACACATGATCAGTACCTGTTAATATAAATTGGTTAAAATCCAAAATCCAGTGTCAAAAACATAAGAGGTTAATGGTAAGAACCATGTATGAGAAGTGACATATGCTTATAACTGTAACAGTTAACACCGTAATTTCCTCAGAAACTGCTTTCTAGTTAGCATTAAAACTGCCGGTTAAAGGCCCCAATGATGACCTAATAATTGTTTCCAAACTACTGTCACAAATGGCAAATAATTTTAAATTATCTGAGCTAGTTAATTCACTCTTGGGATGTCCTGGCCACCTAAGCTAAATAATTAGCTAACGTTAACTAGTTAGTAACTAAGCTATAAAATTAGCTACTTTATTTTTTAGAGACGTTGCTGTGCAACCGTTGGTCCTGGCTGTTCCCGTGTCCGTCCAGCAGATGGCAGATCAATCAGAAATTTCACTTTTAAAATAACCGTCATCCCAAAAAAACACGATATATTTAAATCGGCTCGGAAAAATAACGCACACACACACACACACACACACAGACACACACACACACACACAGTTCCTTTTTTTTTTCTTAACCCTTGTGCCTCCCTCAAATTTACTAACCTCTCGCCACCCTCGTGGCTGCTATAAAATCACCATACATCAATATTTTTTTCAGATTTTTCCCCCCATAAATCTCTTGAACAACTTCAGACTTGTTGAAAACTACTAAACATTAAATAATTTTCAAAATGTTAACCCTTTACATGCCAGTTTATAAATTCAAAGTTTGCCATAATTTCTTCCAAAAAAACAACAACACAAAAAACGATTTTTTCCCCCCCCCCATAAAATAAATAGTAGGGAGCTCGGGTGTTGGTGGTGATTAGAGTCTTGGATATGTCAAAGATTAGAGACAAAATTGATTTGATTGCATTAGTGTTTTTTATTTAGTGCCAGATACTCCCTCTGGTGTCCCTCCTGGCCAAAAAAGGCCACGCACACTAAAACTGCTATTAAATCACCATACATCAATATTTTTTTTCAGATGTTTTTTCATAAATCTCTTGAACAACTTCAGCCTTGTTCAAACTATCAAACATTAAATCATTTTCAGAATTTTAACCCTTTATTTGCCAGGTTATATATTTGAAGTTTTCCATAATTTCTTCCAAAAAAACACAAAAAATTATATATTTTTTTCCCCATAAAATAAATGGTAGGGAGCTGGGGTTTTGGTGGTGATTAGAGTCTTGTATATGTCTCTAAGGTCCCGCTGGGGATGTAATGACGTAAATGTGATTTGTTGCTCAGCCTCGCTCTGGACCAGAGTTGGCAGGGTTGGGTCTACTATTTCTCCCAGCTAGTCTTATAGTCTTATAGCCTACTGAGAGGTGACTGCGTGACCTTCGTCGTTTCTCAAGGAGAAGCACATCATTTTTGTATCATGTGAGTTAAAGACTTTAGTCCCCACCAAACTGCAGGGACGCAGGGCAGTTGACGCATTCGTTTTCGCGGAGCACACACACACACATTCAGACTCACACACACACTGACATACACATACAAACTGCGAATGAGCAGAGAGCCTGCTAGGACGGAGCATAGCCGGGACATCAACACGTAACGAAACAGCGAGCGGTTTTCCTGAGCTATTTTAAAGCTGGTCGGCTCGCTAGCTGACAGCAAACCAGGCATGGACGACAAGTCTTTCACCAAGGAGTTGGACGGATGGATTGAACAACTGAACGAGTGCAAACAGCTGAGTGAGAACCAGGTCAAAGTCCTATGTGAAAAGGTAAGCCAGGCGAGCTATTAACACCTGTCATTAGCTTTCTACAATGCTGGGGGCTCATTAGCTTTTATGTCCTGCATCGTCGTGCTTAGAGGAAGTATTGCCTGGACTAACGTCAGATAATGCATGTGGCCTTGCTTTGGAGCACACCATTTGGCTGCAGCAGCATGCAGTACATTGCTATGGGAAGCAACTCGCCAAGAAGATGGAGGAGGATGCCTGCTCATATGTTTTCCCTAGCTACGCCCACTCCTGGTACCTCTTCCTCACTGGAGTGCACTAGCACTACCACAACAAACCAAAAATAATCTGCTGCATCCTTCACAATCTGAAATATGATACATATTTTGTGTATTAATAAGGCTTAATGTGTAAAACACATGCATGCCTAACCTGCACCACTCTCTGTTACCTGTTAATCAGCATCCTTCTGTGTTTTTTATGTGTTCTCATTTAAGGCCAAGGAGATCCTTACGAAGGAGTCCAACGTGCAGGAGGTGAGATGTCCAGTGACAGTCTGCGGAGATGTCCATGGTCAGTTTCATGACCTAATGGAGCTGTTTAAGATCGGGGGCAAGTCTCCAGACACTAATTATCTCTTCATGGGAGATTATGTTGACAGAGGCTACTATTCTGTGGAGACAGTTACTCTCCTGGTTTCTCTAAAGGTAATACCACTCTGCCACTGATGCTGTGATATATATTATAAGAAAGTCAGCTACAGCTGGGATATAAATTTGGACTTTTCTGCATGAATCATATTTATGGATGATTATTGATATTTATATATACACTTTTCTATGTAGGTAAGGTTCCGTGAACGAATCACAATTCTCAGAGGGAACCATGAGAGCAGACAGATCACACAGGTTTACGGCTTCTACGACGAGTGCTTAAGAAAATATGGGAATGCTAATGTTTGGAAGTACTTCACAGATCTGTTTGACTATCTGCCCCTTACTGCGCTGGTAGATAACCAGGTAAGGTTGTGTATTCAGATGTAGCATGTGCCATCAAGCAAAAACACAGGGACTGATCATTTGTCATTTATTTTCTCTTTCTTCTGTAAGATCTTCTGCCTCCATGGAGGATTGTCCCCTTCAATAGACACACTGGAACACATCAGAGCGCTGGATCGCCTGCAGGAGGTTCCTCATGAGGTAAATTCAGTCCATGTTAATTTTACACATTTGATAAATTTCTCTTGAAGGCCCTTTTAGATTATAGATTACTCTGTAGTTTAGGGTCTTCATTTATTATATATACAACAATGACATGAAGGCAGTTGTTGGCAATTAAAATCTTAATTTTCAGATTCCCTCCAACAATGCCAATACAATGTTTAAGAAAGAAAGGAAGAAGATCACACAAGTAAAAAACAAGAAAATATAGGCATAAAGTAGTGTGAGTTAAAATAAAAGGAATACAATAACAAAACTAAATGAGCTTAGTGCATATAAAATAAAGGAATAAATAATTAGACAAGTAATAGACAAGTATATATTATATACACTACAGTAGTATGCATATATATTATATGTAGTATAAATCTCTCTATATATATGTTTGTGTGGGTTATCATTTAAATTTTTTAGCAAAATGCCCCAAAAGATTGCTGGTTTTTGCTTTTCAACTGTGAATCTTTTTTTTTTTCTTGTTGTTTTTTAGTCCAAATTTGCTGGCTCAAGAAAATAACAGATAAATAACAGATATATTCCAGCAAATTGATCAATAATGAAACTATTTTTTTAGCTGCAGTCCTGATAAAACTCTGTAGTTCAACAGTATTGTATTGTGTGTTTGCATGTACAATAGACTAAACTGCATCAATGTTTCCTCCATGTTTCAGGGTCCAATGTGTGACTTGTTATGGTCAGACCCAGATGACCGTGGTGGCTGGGGCATCTCACCCCGTGGTGCTGGTTACACCTTCGGGCAAGACATTTCCGAGACCTTCAACCATGCAAACGGCCTAACTTTGGTTTCGAGAGCCCACCAGCTGGTGATGGAGGTACTTTGACTTTGTTTATCTGCTGAAAGTAATTCTCTTTTTTAATTGGAGACACTGTAAGATGCGGCTTTGACACGAAATTGTGAATTAAAAATAGCTGACATGTGGGTGATCTCTTGATGCAGGGTTATAATTGGTGCCACGACCGCAATGTAGTGACGATCTTCAGTGCACCAAACTATTGTTACCGCTGTGGAAACCAGGCGGCAATCATGGAACTTGATGACACATTGAAATACTCCTTGTAAGTATTTAAAAATGTATATAAATGTAAATTTTAGTGTGGACTTTTGGCACTTTTTCCCAAAATGAATTGAAAGCAAGTGTCCAAATGTGACCTGATGAGGAGTCTTGTCCTGTTTGCTTCAGCCTACAGTTTGACCCTGCACCACGCAGAGGGGAGCCTCATGTGACGCGGCGTACACCAGACTATTTCCTGTAAAGATCACTGGGGGGGATGGCAAGAGGCTACACACAGCATTCATAACCCTATGGACCAAAACATGTGTGCCATAATCACAATGAAATGGAAACTATCACATCTAGCTAAAGACCACATCCTTTCAACTTTTTCCTCTCTGTGCATGATGTTTTTATTGCTAGAAATGATTGCTACTATGAACAATACCATCACAATACCTGCTGGTTTGTCAGGAAACACGAATGCTGAGAATAACAACTAAATGTAAGTAATATTTGTGTTAGAGTGTTAATGATGAGTGTTTCCATATACAGTATGTAAGCTGCATCTTTCACTTGGCATGGCCTCAAACCAGAGGTTGCAGTAAATATAATGTAAACTCTTTTTCTTTTTGTAACTGAAGCGCAACAGTTTATTTTGTGAAGTGAGATGATAGCGTTAGACGTCGGAAATGAGTATGTTCTCTTTGCACTTTTGTATTTGATTTTTATCACATGGCACTGACAAACTATGTTCTTTTTTATACCCTGTTTAAGTGTAAGTAGCTCTCTTTCTGCTCTGCTGTCTCTTACGGGAGTTAATGTTATTCATTTAAGTAGGCAATATTGGTACAAATGACATCAGTTGTAAAAAAAAAACCCAAAACCTTAACATAATGTTTTGCAGCCACAGGTATACAAAATAAAGACTGAAGTTGCTTCGTCATTTACTTCATTTAGGCAGTTTGTGGCGTTATTCCCTCTCAACAATCACCACTAGATGGAAACAGACATCCAATAACTTCTGATGAGCAACTCTTAATAGGATAATCAGCACAGTGACTATCAGACTGACTATGAATGAATGCAGGAAACTGGATATGTTTATGTATATATTTATCTTAAATTTTATTACAGATATTTGGTATGTCATGATTATAAAACATGAGAAAGGTAAGACTGTTCTTTTGCTTTTTTTATTAAATCTATACATTGATTTCTTTATTTTATTTTCATGTATTTATTTTTCATTTAATTTCAGGAACTTGGTATATCATGATTGTGAAGTAAGACTGCTGGTTTGCCAAAGATGACCCATTTTTCTTTTTTGTTTAATGATTTCTCACTTATTTATTTAAACAATAGTCAAATCATGCTTTGCTTGTTTTAAGGGACATTTATGTTTTCACAAGGCGTTACTATTGCCCATTAATGTCGGGCTTTCGTGTGGAAATCCAAAGTTTTACCAGTTATTAATGATTTACTGCCTGTGAATCAATGTGTCACAAATGTCACAGCATTGCCGGATGTGTTGCTCAACTCGCTGTCAAAAATAAAAGCCTCTTTGAAAATACAAAGTGAAATGTAATTTAATTTGCCAGCTCCGGTGCTAATCCAAGATTTTATTTTCCTACAAAGGAGTAGAAAGTCATCATGCATTTTCCGGTATTTTTTCTATCAGTCATTTATCATTACAACTCCAATCTTTTCCAATGTGAGCTGCTGCTGTGAGGCGGGGCTTTTACTTTGTCAGTGAGGTTCCTGGGGCTGGGGGGATGTGCCTCTGTGTGCTCTGTAGCTGTGCTGACGCTACTGCATGTAAAATTAGCTGGCTGCAGCCTTTCAGGGACACCTCTTGCGGACCGCCGGAGCCCACAGTGCAGTAAGTAACCTGTCCATATCTTTTAAATGGGTCCATAAAGACGTCGACATATGAGAGTGCTGCGTGCACCTTGTGTCTGAGGTCGGGGAAAGTGTCATTAGACGCGAGGGGCTCCTGGAGAAGCCTGCTGGATGTGTGGATGTGGCAGGCTGATACTAGTTGAATCTGGGGCGCACCGCTGGACAATTATCTGGCTGGACAGATGTCGTGCCTAATTGCTCGTTTAAAAATCATAACACTTTTATTTGTATTTTATTTTTTTTAACTGGTGAGTGTCTGATCGCTTTGCTCTGATGCACCATCACCTTCAGTTACAGTCCAGATTTGACTGGTCTACGTCGGGTTGAACAATTAACCGTATCCAGTCACAGAGCTTGTTTACCCTGCGACCACTGACAGAAAGCAGATATTTCCAGTGCAATAGATGCCGGATACACAGGAAATCATTGTTAAAACATCTGGCAGGAAATGCTGTGTGTAGTATTGGGGTGATATATTTGATTGTGAGGAGTTGTTGTGAATTGCAGGTTAATGTGTAGCCACACAGGCCGCCTTTGATTGGTTAAGAGTGAGGGGGCAGAGGCAGCTCAGGGTTTATAGATCAAAGGCCGGTTCAGTCCAAAGTTCAGTCATCTGATTTTATCAATTAACCATCATTATATCAATGCTATTAACTGGAGGAATCAGTCTTTAACCATTATTCAAACCAACTCGTGCACTGATTTAGTGTTTCATTGGACAATCTCAGAGAAGGGGGGTGTTTTGTTGTCATCTCGTGAGAATCCCATGGAGTTTAATTCAATTTAAAGGGACAGCACGCCCCCTACACGCCAGCAAACAAGAGACTTTTCTGTTTTATTGTCAATCCAGCAGCCATCTTTGGTGCAATTTCAGGTAGAGTTTCATCATGCTGATGTAGGTCCTTGTATGGGCTTCCTGCACTTTGGTGTGCCCTTGGTCTGTCAGTAGTTCAGCTGGAGCATGGAACAAATGGTTAATAAAAACCAGATCAGACTGGGTTATCTGTACACATACACACTGGGAACAATGTTCCATGCACATCCACAGAGCTGTTGTTTTTCCTAGTGCAGTCTCTATTCAGTGCAGGCCAATCTTATCAGGTTTTGGATTATGAGATCATAAATGCATAAAACTGTAATGAAATAGTCACTATTAGTGGTGACAATAAATATTGCATAACCCACTGTGCTTTACTCACACAACCCTTATGCAATGTGTAGTTGATCGATAAAAATATGAAAAACTTTGTGCAGGCATTCACAATGCACATGCAGACGGTTTTGTCACTTTCCAAAAGCTGCTTTTCAGCCACAGTTTGGGGGTTGGTGTGCAGTGCGCCAATAATAGGGCTTTGCAATTTAGTGCTTCACAACCCTTGTGTCAGGTCAGCCATCACCATAGCAACATTATGCTGAATAAGCAGCATGGCAATCCAGACAGGAGGAGCATTATTTTCACGAATCCCCCTCACTGACTTGTATCTGCAAAAGAAAACAAGAAGCGAGGGACCGTAGCGGTGGGTGAGTGCTGGAGCAACCCTGGAACAATATCAGTCAGCATCAGCCTAATACATTGCAGTTAGGAAACTTATTCGAGATAACTAATCCTCAGACATTCAAGGCCGCTTTTTTATTCACTATAAAGCAGCTGTAGGTGCTATACAACAAAAAAATCAAACCATAGAGAAAAGCACAGTCTGTATTCAGAAACTGCGCCTTTTATTGAACAGCTGTACAGCTGGACCTCAAGATTGTGAAGTCACACCTCAGGTAAAAATACAGTGCTGTTACAATCATTTCCCAGCTGCCACATGGATGTATTATAGAGCTGGATATGATGCCCTGCTCTGCCTTGCAGCCATTTTTTTTCAGTGGTCACTGATAGCAAAAAGTCACCTGCAACTATGAGGCACGGTTGTGTTAGACCCGTAAACACTGACCAATCAGAGCAGACTCTGCTTTGTTAGAAGTGGGTCTTAAAGACGGACACCATCAGAGTGTTTCAGACAGATAGTGTACACAGGTATATTCAGACGGACAGTATGAGAAAAATAATGTGTGTTTTTAACATTAAAGATTGAAAACGACTAAATGTCCTTGAACCTTGTTGCATCACTCCAGCATACTTTTCTGCACTGACAAATAACTGATAAGAGTTTCCTAACGTTTTTCTCTCCCCAGATAAATATGGCAGCAGAGCTATCCACCTCCATAAACATCAAGGAGCCCCGGTGGGACCAGAGCACATTCGTAGGTCGGGCCAAACATTTCTTCACTGTCACAGACCCCAGGAACATTCTCCTCACCAACGATCAACTAGCACATGCACACAAAGTCATCACTGACTACAGGTAAACCGGTCTGTAACTGTAGCAGCAGCAACACACCACTTACAGGATGTCAGTTCAGTGCTCTTATGAGTGAGTTTAATTTAAATGTTATCTTTGCTGTCCCCTAGAAAGGGTGTAGTCTCCCCAGGACTGACAGAAGATGAACTGTGGAGAGCCAAATATATTTTTGATTCAGCCTTCCATCCTGATACTGGAGAGAAGATGATCCTGATTGGCCGCATGTCAGCTCAGGTGCCAATGAACATGACGATCACTGGATGCATGATGACATTTTACAAGTAAGAACATGAAGGATTTCATTGTAAGACTTGAATTGTTACACCCAAGCCCAAAGGTTTAACCCTATCACTGCCACTATTCCTACTTCTGCTGGTGAAACTGTAACATCCCAGGCTTTTTTCACTTGATCACAGTAAGAAAAGCACAGGAGTGAATTATAGAAGGGGTGATGGCTAAATTCCATTCAGCTGCTTAAGTTTAAGGGTCCTGGTATTGTGCATGCAGGCTCACTTTTATGGTTAACTGGGACAATTTGTCTTCTATCCGACAGAAGTTAGCATGAGCATCACATAATATTTCATAAAACTTGTAAAAACAAAAAATAATGTTATAATTAATGTCAGTAAACAACTGGGGAGGTTTCATGATGATATTTGTTGGTTAAATCTGATTCACCTGTAGTGAATAAGCCTAGTAATGGGTAGTTTGAATCAAACTCTTTCTAGTATAGTCTGTTTATATAATTTGAACAAAAAACAGCATTTTTCTTCTGCGGATTCTTCCGCTCTGTCCTTACTAACAACTCTGCCGTTTTCAATCTTGCAGGACAACTCCAGCTGTGTTGTTCTGGCAGTGGATCAACCAGTCTTTCAATGCAATAGTCAATTACACCAACCGGAGCGGTGATGCTCCCATCACGGTCAGGTAGGAGGCAGACGTTTCGGCACAGACACTGGCTCATATTAACCCTTTAATTTAACAGTTGTTTCTGTGTGTGGACAGTTTTGTGTGATATGACCGGTGACTCTTTTGTTTGCAGTCAGCTTGGCACAGCTTATGTGTCTGCCACCACAGGGGCGGTTGCCACCGCTCTAGGACTAAATGCACTAACAAAGGTATCAGTTCATCTAACCCCATTCTACATCTCATTTTAATGTATCGAACCTCGGCCGCATGGGCGCTCTGACATGAAGTTAGCCATGCACAAATAGTCTCTTTGTCATAGAAGAGCCGTATTATTTACAGGGTCATGCTCTGGTATCAGCATGCTGTCCTGCCAGCTCTTACAGTGACTTTATGTCCAACATCCTGATATATGTAGAAAAGACTACATGTACAACACCTGAAATATAACCTGCAATAACGTCCATTGTTCTGAAAGGTTAAATTGGCTGTGCTATCAGAGTACAGCAGAGCCAAAGGATTAATTTCTTCCCCCTTGTTTTCATGCCTCCTCTCTCCCGCTGCAGCACATCTCACCCCTGATTGGACGGTTTGTTCCATTTGCTGCTGTAGCTGCTGCTAACTGTATCAACATCCCTCTGATGAGACAAAGGTAAGGATGACATGCAACATGCAAAGTAAGTCATTGTTTTCAAGCATGTTGACAATTAAAATATATTACAGCTTTGACCTTGAAACCTTGGACACGACACCAATGGTAGAAATTTACAGAACATTCCTATTAGTAGATGTAATACAAGGTGTTTCTGATGTTTTTTTTATATATATATATTTTAAATGGATTTTTAAATTAAACAAACACAGACACACCCTTCAACATTAACAGAAGCCAAACCAAAAAGAAAGCAACAATACAAAAAATATGACGTCAGACGCTTTTAGTATATTAACATTAAGTTGAAAGAAGGAGATGAAAAAGATATACACATGCACAAACATATACATATACATACACATACACATACATTCAAAAGTAATGTGATCAACAATCAACCAATTTTCTTCCAGAACCAGCAAGAGTCAGAGTCTCTCTAGAGTTGGTTGGTTGGTTGAGATCATAAGTGAGTTTCTCCAGAGGGAAAAGAGTCGATATCTGTGACATACTCATGCTAAATGTGTGGACCTGCGAAGCCAGACGCACTTTTTTAGCCAGAAATAAAATATTTCTTAATAGTAATTTACTGTCTGTACCAAAACTATAGGAGTATGTCTAAGACTGACCTTCTGGATCACAGAAGAAACTCTTTCCAAAATGTCTGGATGCCGTCATGTGACCAAAACAAGTGGATGAATGTACTCTTTTGTGCCTTAGTTGATTTAATTTGCTTCTCGTCTTCAGAGAACTTCAACACGGCATTCCCATCACAGATGAGAATGACAACAGGTTAGGAGAGTCTACAAAAGCTGCACAGCAGGCCATCTCTCAGGTTGTGGTCTCCAGGATCCTCATGGCTTCTCCAGGAATGGGTATTGACATCAAAAGACTTGGTCATGTTTTTACACATGTGGTGAAAGTGCATTGTGCAGTGATATTTTATTTCTGTAATTTCAGCTATCCCTCCGTTTTTAATGAACCATTTGGAAAAGAAGGCCTTTCTGAGGGTAGGCATATTCTTCATAACCTCCTCAACAACACCACGACCATGAAGCTTTACGTTAAACTCTGGGAACCTCATGTTCCACGCTGTGTCTACCACTCAGGTTTTTTGTAATCACACATCAGAGGAATGAAAAGCACTGAGGACATGAGGCCGCTCTAGTATGTAGGAATTCACCACTGCTTTTGTGCCCCTCACTCGTGTTTCTGCCTGCTCTTTTCAGAAGTTCCCATGGATGAGTGCACCTATTCAAGTCGGCCTGGTGGGATTCTGGTGAGTCGTCAGAGATGGTCCACCTGATAAGCAGCCATGTCAGATCCCTTTAATCCACTTATTTTCTTATAGGGATGTGAATTTTATCAATCCTTAGATTTATTGTCACTTTAAATGTTGCTTCTCAGTTGTTCTTTGTAAACACATTAAAAGTTGGCCCCTCCTCCTCGCCTCAGCCACATCAGAAGTGGTCTTCAGTCTAGCTAGCTAACAGGCAAAGTATTTGTCTCCAGACAGGAGAATTTAATGGAGCCTCAGACTCAGAAGACACACATTACAGTGTCAGCCAGGGCAGAACAGAGCCCCGGGTGAGGAGAGGCCAAGGAGTGACAGCTGGAGGCAGAGAAACACATCCCCAACACAGCAAAATGAAAAGAAATGGAAAACAGAGGCAGAAAGCAGGGTATCTGCAGATACAGACACTGCCACACATTTCCAGTGGGTCATCAACTGAAGAATGAGAGGGATTACTTTTGTACATTTAAGGAAAATCATACTTATTCTGCCATTATTTTTTATTGTGAAGAGGAATGAGCTCATACGATTTTTTAGTTCCCTAGAAAAAACCTCTCTCAGCGCTTTTACCACATTTCTGAATTTTCAGTCATTTAAGCAAACGTGCCTCAGAGTCCTGTCCTTCACATATCCTCCCATGTGTTTCACTGGTGTTTTTCTGGCTTCATTTTACCACTCGTGACCTCTGAAGGACCAATTAAAATCATGTGCAAAATTCCTCCAGTTCAGCTCAGATAACGTGACAGTGGCTGTATCCCAAAGTCAAGGATTCTTCCTTGGTGGGATCCTTCCTTCGTAGTGGGGTCCTCCAGAGACGAGGCCAGAGTCCTTCATTTCACTGTAATAACACACAAATGGAGCAGCCTTCAGTGTGCAGCTGTGTGTCATGGCGTAATTGGTCGGTCCTGCTTGAATTCAACGCTGCAATTTTCAAAACCAGCTCACAACATGGATGTGTCTTTGGCATCAGCACTCTTCCACATATTTGTGGAAATCAAAGAAGATGCTTTAAGGTTGAATCTCCACAATTTAGCAAAAAAAAAAAGCCACAAGGTGTTTTAAGCCTGAATATTTCACTGACTCTGGACTGAATTTGGCCGCTACTTAGTTTCATAAAAGCAGCGGCGCATAACTCACCATGGAGATGTGTTCTGTGATTTTTTAAATTTTTTATTTTACAGTGCACTAACAGTGATTTTTAAATAAATAAATACCAATAACGGATAATAGAAGACTGTCGGTCTGTTGACACAATAAACAAATGTATAACATTCTGAATGGCATAGCTGCGTACACTTTGCATAGTCCATCATCATTCTGACGCATATATATGAATTAACAATAACTTTTGCGACTGAGACAGAATCAATTAACTTAACTGGCAATGTGTCAGATGATGTTTATTATCTTTTAGCTAAATACACTGGCATTAGTTTGTGCATTTGTTTTGCTTGACTTCGAACACATTTTTTGTAAGTTACCGGGACAGTCCTTCGACGGGTGTCGGAGCTGTTTGAGGATCTTCCTTGACACAGCCAGTGATTTGAGCAGTACATCCTGCCACTAGCACGCACGCGCGCACGCGCACACACACACACACACACACACACACACACACACACACACACACACCTTTTAGGTGCGTTTTAGGACCTTTTAGGTTCCTCTCGTTTATCGTTTTCATTTTGACAGACAGATGACATCAGAACAGGAAGCTCTTGACTGTACGTTTCACAGATCTGCGTTTCTTTTTCAGCCTGGTGTTTGCCACTCCACTGTGCTGTGCATTGTTCCCTCAGAAGAGGTGAGTGAAAGTTAAAACTTGACCCTGAGATAACAGTAACCAGTGTAGGAACCTTGTCCTCTCTCTGGTTGAATATATGCAGAGTTTGCATAATTCTTGCATAATCCGCCTACAGTGTGTGTTTGACCCATTAACCCCTGCGCTTCTCCCATTCCTCCGCCTGATCCAGTTCTATGTCAGTCAGCCGCCTGGAGCCTGAGCTGCAGGAGAAAATCCGGGCCAGCCACCCCGGGGTGGAGAGGGTCTACTTCAACAAAGGGCTATGAGTGTGTAGCCCCCTCATCCAAACACTGCCATAACACAGCTGCACCGACCGAGCGGTCCTCACCTCTCTGCCAGCCCTCCTCATTCAGTGTGCCAAAGTTAAGTTTGTGTCTCCTCATTTCCACCATTCAGATGGACACCTGAGGACTCTCCCTCTCTCAGTCTCTTTGTAATGAGATGTTCGCTTTTGTCAATGTGATTGTCGATTTTATTGTAACTGCTAGAGAAGTTTTTCTCCGACTGGGCCGGATGAAAAGTATGATGGCAGATACTGTATAGTGGCCAGTGTAAGGTTGTCTAAAGTGGACATTTTTCTGTGAAGTATTTTTTTTAAGTTGGTGACTCTGTCATCACCAAACCATTTTCATATCTGAGGTTGGCAGTCAGTTTATTTCTTACCTGCATTATTATTGATTATAATCAGATTTTAACATTGATTATACAAAGACCTCATGCATTTGCCAAATCTGTACACGTTTTTTAGACCTCATCACCGATTACAACCTCCTACTCTTGACCGTGTCGTTTCAAAGAATGGCATTCACTCTAACTCACTCTAATTCAGTTCATTTTGCCAAATGAGTGATATCCAGCGAGCCTCGAGGCCTCTTGACATCTAATCATGAATCTGAAAAACAACTCTCCAGGGATCCACCCTATAAAATGTGATGCTATGATGGTGGCAGCCATTGATGGGCCAACACGGTGCTATTTGATGTCTTAATAATCAGTGTTTATCATACTATTTATTCTGCTTGCCAAACATGCATGAACAAACCACTCCTCATATGATTTAATCTCTGTGAAAAATATTTTTTCTGTAAATTCAGTCACGCCGAGGCCACACTCAGGCGAGCTGAGCGGCGGAGACAAAACGTGTCATAAATGATCATTTTAGGGAAACACACTGGTTCTCACTTACTAATCCATAATCTGCGATAGTTAATCCAGGATTTTATGATCATAGCATTTATACCACCAGTATTCATTCATGCCTTACACAGACTTGTACGTTCAGCAACCTTAGGGGTCTGAATCATCGCACAAAGTGACATATTTTAGATTTTGTCATAAGAGGTATTATACAGGATTCCCACAGTAATTAACTATTTGTTTTGCCGCATTGTTTTCCAGACATGCATCCACTTGGTAATGTAAAATTTTTATATGAACAGTAACAGAAAAGTTAAACATTTTTCCATGAACTTCTGTGGGAACCATGAATATAATGAGATTATATATACATGCATTAGATATGGATGTCAGTATTGTATTACTGACATAGATATAGTATTTTATAAGGCTAGAAAGATACACAGAAGGATCCATTTAACTAATGTGTGGTTTAAATATGAACCGAACCTGCTCTGTGGACTCATCACAGAGATCTGACCTCCACCTGTGAATTCACAGTTAATATCCTGGATCATTGACAACCCCGCGCTCAGTTTTTCACTGTATGTTGCTGTTAAAGTGAGAATATGCACACATTAGTTATAACATCAGCACACTATCAGAGATAAAGCAGGTGCAGTCTTCAATATTCAGATGATAACGACCTGTCCGGTATATTTGGACGCAGTTGGTTGTGTGAGCCTGCTACTGTTTTTTTTACGGTACAAAGAAGAATAAAGAATTCTTTATTATTCGGCATTTAAATTCAGGGATCGCAGTGAAAAAAGATGGACCTGAAGCCAGAAAACAACAAGCAGTTTTAAGCAAACCTATCTTCATTCTGAAAGTTTAAAAATTATTTTAGTCTCCAGTGTGTGTTAAAGTCATTTGGTCCAAATGCTAATGTTTACATTTAAATTGCATAAAAATGCTTGTGAACAATGATTTGATTGCATCTTTTGCTCATCATGGTGTGTAATTTCTGTAAGGTGTTTAATGTTTAATATAATGTAAATCTACTTACATATATTGCTGTATAAGTAACTTTACTTTAGATCGTCAGTGTTTCATGAGAGATGTGTTGGAGTCGGAGCCGTTCCCTAGCTGGTTTGAAGTGAAGTTTGTTATTATTCTAGTGTTAAAAGGTTAACTGAATGTAGCATTTTGCAATTAACAGCTGTTTACGATGTGTTAGTCCAGAGAAGCACAATGTTGTAACAGATTTAAAATGCTGCACATTTTAAAAACTTGTTAAACCTGTTCAGTTTCCTGACCACAATGTTTTTGAGTACACTGATCTGTGAGGGAGGAAAGAAAGATAAATACGAAACTTTCCCTTTGGTTGACATTATTTCCGAGTGTCCCCTGACCTCTGACTGCATCCCATGAGAACTAACCCCCCCTTTAAAAATATATTGAATTAACTACCTAATAAATGTTAACAAGCTTCAATCTACCAAATGAGATGAAAGTCACTACAGCCAAAGCGATACAAACCGACTCAAGAGAAACAAGTCATTTGCAGGTTGCATTAACTGAAATGAATATTTTTTAAAAATATGACATAAGCCTAGTATTTGTTTTGCAGTACACTGGGGTGATTTGATGTTTAGACTAACTGGATGAAATAAAGTTGATGAAATCTTGTATCTGGTGTTCGTGGATTATGTTCAGCCCCACAGCGCCATCTTCTGGTTTAAACCGTTCACAACCAAGTGACATTACAAAAGCGTTTTATTCCAAGGCACATAATGTTCTGAAGAACTATGAAACGAGGACTTGCTTGACATGACTGCACACAGATCTGAAGCCCCACGGACGTCTTTACAAAGCAATGCACAAAAACAACAGATTGCCATAATTGCACTCAGCGGGCTGCGACAGCTACAGAACATACTGCATCATGGGAAGGTGGCAGGACAAACTGATATTCATTATCAAAAAGAAAAACTAGAGAATGCTCGGACACAGAAAGTCCAGAAAAAGCCAGACTGAAGTGATTATCTCCTGATCTGACACAGCTGAAAGAAATGCAGAAATCTTTGTAATACTTCAACAGGAGAAAAAAATAAAGCACTTAAAAAGCAGCTGTTCACGTTTGCGATCAAGTTGTGATCACAATTTTACAACTCTTACAGTGTGATTTTTAAGAAACAATCTACTTAGTTTATCAACATTTATCTCCTAGTAATTTGTTTGGGAGAACCACTGAGACGCAGCTGTGTTCAGTCCGCTGATCCTGCTGCTTTTTCTGATCCCCTGGGTTTAAAGAAGTTTCTTTGATCAAGTGAGAATGTGTGAATCACAACAAAAGCACAAAGAGTTGCACCACTGAAAGAAATTCCTGGAAACAGTAACGTCTTATCAAGTGTGATGACAGCAAGAACACAAATGCATTTACAATAGGCCTTTTTTTTTTTACAGCAGACATTTTGTCATAGTAGGAAAAGCGTTATGGTTAATGATGTCCTTAATGATGGCGCTGTTGTATTCATGTGTTCCATACAGCAACCTGAAACTAAAACAGCTAAATGACAGTTAACTTCGTTCATGTAATAATTTATATCTGATTTTCCCTACTGTGACAAGTTAAAATGTCTTCTTTGTTAAAGGCCTATTTGGCTTTTTCATTAAAAAAAATGCATCACAATGCAAAACCCCTCACTTTACAAGCAAATAAAGTACTTCAAGCACAAACAAGGTCATACAGGTAACAATTGTTGTTTGACTGGATAGTTTGAATTTTTTGAAGAGGGGTTGTATGAAGTATTTATTCATACTGAGAGTGTTGTCAACAGTAGTTGGCGGTCAGCACACCCCAGTTTGGAGAAATGGGCAGGAGTACAGACATGGAAGCTAAGCTATGTGTACTGTGGACGGAGACAGCAGCAAAATGTATTTTAGCCACCAACAAAAATATATATCATTTTAAGTGCACACTATGTTTTGATTATTCTTACTGATTTGCTTACCCAAATGCAGCCTTTTCTGATGGAGAATCTAAGCTGTTACATCTATTTTGGCTCTCTCCAAAGCCACCAGACTCCTTGGGCAAAACCAATCATTTTAACTTGCAAAAGATAGGAGTTGCTCACCCACCGCTGCCTCAATCAGTTAGTTTGTGTGTGTTATTGTGACGTGATTGTGTGACTTGTGTTTTAAAGGGCAAGTTTAGATTCACCAAAGCCACACGATAACACAAACAAACTAAACAAATGCAGCTGTAGACCAGCAACTCCTGTGTTCTGCAAAGAAAAATGGCTGTTTTTTCAAAGGAGTCTGGTGTCTGATGAGACCATAGAACGGCTTCATTTTCCCATCGGAAAGGGCTGTAGAATTTTCTACATTCAGCTTACGCTTTAACAGATGTATTTTATTTTTTAGGCTAAAATATGTTTTGCTGCTGCTGTCGTCCAGTTGCTTTTTCTTAGCTGCCGTACTGGTATTCCTGCCTGCTTCCACAACTGGGGGCGTGCTGCCCGCCATCTACTGTAGGTAAAACACTGGCTGTGAATAAATATCTCATGCAGCCCCACTTCAAAAAATCTGAACCATGCCTATAAGTTTAACAGTGAATAATGTTCACATTCATTGACAGAAAACTTGTATCATTAACCAAAGATGCAGAGGGTCGTTGCAACAGTAGAGACCTATGACCTATGAGTCTTGTTCAGTTTGAGCATTCACAGTCTCTGCAGTGAGTCGTTGACCTTATCTCTGTTCACACTTTGTGCACATCAAGTAAGTCCAAGGTAACTTCTGTACGGTGCTATCTTTGGAATGTGTTTGACTCTGCCAAGGTGGCACTTTAACTGGCACTTGGGTAACATTTACAACTCAATCCATTAGCACTCTGCACAAAAATCTGTTCTCAGCAAGTTACAAGACTTCTTTGATTGACAGAGTTTCTCCTCACATTACTGAGTTATTACACATTTTGGGAGATTGAAAACTAGAATTGGCATTTGGATTCAACAACTTCATTTTTCACAAAGGATATAATGAAAAAAGATAAATAAGGGTAATATAAATACTCTGGAATATAATTATACACACTGTGTTATTATAATTTTCCATTTATGGAATTGAGTTAAAATATAACTCAGTAGTGTCCACTCTTACATAGGGCACCACTGTTAAAATGTCTTTGGATCGGTGTTAAAGATTGTACTGGCAGATGGCCACAGTGGCAGAGATGCTCGTCACTCTGCTTCCTGGATGTGGACACCTGCTTCAAGACTCCGTAGATGCTCCATGCCCCTGCACACAGGAGTGTCAGAGGGTTGGTCAAAGAGTGTGCCCAGGGGCCGTGACCTCAACAAAAGATAGTCTGCAACTGAGGGAGAGAAACTCAGTCCCTTGTGCTCTGAAGTGCATGTGATCAGCTGGTTGAGCTAGAAAAAACAACAGTGCTGCCCTAAGGCACCTACAGCAGATGGATGGGCCATTATTCAACGTAACCCTTTCAGCTAAGCACTGCCTCGCCTTCAATAAATGCAGTTAGTGTCTACTTCAGCATATAAAAGTCGTTGTTGACCCATGTGAGCCTTCAGCAAAACTCCTCCTCACACAGCGCCTCCCCCACCAGCAGCGAGTGTTTGTCGGGCTCGCTGAGCACCAAGCTGTTGAGGGAGTGCTTGTCTGAGCGCAGGGAGTTGATGGAGGCACGACTGTAGTTGACAATGCGGTCCAGCAGGCTGAGTCTGGGGGAGGGACGACGCATCTCACCCATCCCGATGTGGACGCTGACGTCGGACAGGCTGCCCTGCCGCCTGCTGTTACCCAGTCTGGACTCCAACTTCTCAGCACTGGGTTTAACGTAACTACACACAGGAAGGAAGAGAGAGACACATATGGACAGTGATTAGAATAATCATTCAAATCCAAAGCAGACAGATAAAAAAAGACCTAGACAAAGCATTAAAAATCGAATTACCATTTGAGTAGGAGAGAGGACAAAACCACAGAGACCGATGACAGCGCCATCGCAGCAGAGCCCATCCATGGCTGTAACACAAGACCCACGGGCAGGAACACACCTGTGGACAGGCACGGTTAATATCAGCACTGTGGTGGTGATGATCACAATGATGACATGATTTCAAGAAAATCTTTTGCAGCCACATACCAGCAGCGATAGGAATGCCAACCAGGTTGTAGATGAGAGCAAATACAAAGTTGATCCTGATCCTCTTGACAGTCTTTTTAGAGAGGTCGATGCTGCCCACAACATCCAGGAGGTCATTCTGCAGAGAAGAAAAAAAACAAAAAAATGCTTAGTAATAAATTAAAACCACTTTCAAAGTAATATCACACATTTGCGATAATGATGCAACCTTATATTCATTATATTGTTTGTCTGTTCATCAGCAGCATTTTGTAACATTCATGTGTTCAATGTTTTCAAAATTTTTTTACTTTCGTCAACATTGTGAGATGAAACATGAGATGACATTTGTGCTGCATAAAAAAATATATTGTTTCCCGATCATATTTCATGGCTTACCTGCTCTGTTACCTTTGCTCTTTGTTGCCAAGCAAATACTTGAAACAGCTGTCAGTGTCTTTTAAACACTCACATAATAATGCACAATAAAATATAAAATACAAAACAACTCATTTGTTGTGTCCTTGGTGGAGGTGTGCATTCTCCCAGTGATATTGTTCATTGGTCAACATTAAAATATTTTAAAATTGTGGTACAGACAGGTGAATTTTAGCAGAGCTTCCTGAGCCTCCCACTAATACGACACCGATTTAAGCGTCCGTCAGGGCATGCACAGAAAGGTCTTGGCACAGTGAAAAGGAAAAGAGGAAATTCAGGTAGGGGGCAGGTTCTCTGCAGATAGACAACGCCACACATTTCCAGTAAATCTTAAATCAAGATTAAAAGGGATTATTTTGTTTAAGTCGATACATTGAAAATCACACTGCTTTTGAATTATATATTTTTTTAAAAATCTTATTTTCAATCTAAAAGTTTTATTCTGAAACTCTATATATAGTCATTTGTTGTCATTGCTGATCTTAAGACAAATAAATTCACTAAAATGTAAAGCTCTTTGCTATGCAGTAAATAAATAAATATAATAATTGCATCATAACTGATTTCTGTATCACTGTACTGTAACCTCAGTTCAGTGATAGAACTGTACTGTAACCTCAGTTCAGTGATAGATTACTGTATTAATGTAGTGCTGTCTTGTAAAATCTGCCATATTGCAGAATCACTTGCATGACTCGTTTGGGATCATGATGCAGTGTTGTATACTGTGTGTGTACTGTGACACTGTGTTGTGCCAGATCCTGTGTGTCACACTGCATCTACGCAAAAAGGGGCAGAAGTATCATGTTTGATTCATGTAATGAAACAGCCAATGTGCATGTCAGAGGTGTGAACTCATGACAGACTTAAAAATTGACCAGAGACAAATTCTCACCCTGATCAACACCACGTCTGCTGCTTCTATGGCCACATCTGTCCCAGTTCCTATTGCAATTCCTACGTCGGCCATAGCCAGAGCAGGTGAGTCGTTGACGCCGTCGCCCACCATGGCCACTCTCTTTCCTGCCTGCTGCAGCTGCTCCACTTTAGCCACTTTATGGGACGGCAGCACCTCGGCAAACACCTTCCTGATACCCACCTGTAGAGAGGCAGAGACAAAGACAGGCTCAGAAACACACTACATACAAAATTAAATATTTGTTTTTCTTATGTTTGTATTTTAAATGTAACATTGCAGTTTTATAGAAACATTACTAATGGTTTCTATACACAAATAATGGTCTTTACATTGCCTATCTCAAAATCTGCTCTCTGTCCATACCTGAGCAGCAATGGCTCGTGCCGTCTTGCTGTTGTCTCCGGTCATTAGCACAACTTCCAGGCCCATGCTGGTCAGAGTGTGAACTGCCAGCTCAGCCTCTGGTTTCACTGTGTCGGCTATGGCTATCATCGCACACAGCAGATCTATGCACAAATGAAAATGGAAAAACAATAAGAATCAAAGTTGTTTAAGACAAGTAGTCAGTCAGGAAATGATCGCAAAAAGATAAAATAATATTTATGTTTAAGTCGTTACACACTGGGAATGTGACTAATAAACAATTACACAAGTACTCACCTGCCAATATTTAGCATGAAAACTATTAATACGAAACAGACAGTTGCAAAATTTGTTCAATAAAAGATTTTTAAAAGATTTGCACAGGCACCACTAAAAGAGCAGCAACTTCCCTTATTGACCCAAAGCTGTGTCTGTCTGTCTGTCTGTCTGTCTGTCTGTCTGTCTGAGGTCAGTTGTTGTTAGCCTTAGCTACTGTAAACCATTTTATTGAAGATATTAATCAAAAATAAATTGGTTCAGAAACCAAAAAGTCTGTTCCCAGCTAAAAGCAAAAAATAAATGAACAGATTTTCCTTGACCTGAAGTGCAAACTGTGTTGACATCAGTGGTGTGTTATATTCATATATTTAAGAAACAACAACAGTTAGACAAAATAAATTAAAATGCAAATATCTAATCTGGTGTGTTGGTTGAAAAGGCCTCTAAACGGTGCTACTCACTGTCTACAGCCACTAGAACAGCTGTGCGTCCTCTGCGCTCATGCTCCGTCATGGCCTCATCTATATCTGGTCGCAGCTGCAGGCAGTTCCTCCTCATCCACTCTCTGTTGCCAATCAGGACCACATAGGTGGCTGTCTGGACAACACCTACACAAATTGATCATTCTCGTTAGACAACAGCAAGAAAACAAAGTTCAGCTATTTCAATACCTTAAATAAATGAAAGGACTACATTGAAACTTTTCAGTATTTCTGTTAAAAGCACAACTACAAACATGTGTTTCTCAGCATACTTAGTGGCTGTGGGTCCATGATGAGTGGATGGGAGCTGGTGGACATCCGTGTGTCGCTGATCTGAACGAGGACACTGTTGCGCTGGTTGTTGTCCTCGCTGTCGCTGTCCGCCTGTTTCAGCAAGGTCTCTGTGTTGCTGACCTGACATCGGATGCCACAGCCCGGCACCGCCTGAAAGTCAGAACATGAACCAAGAGACTCTGTGCCGAGCTCCTGCACACAGAGAGTAATGGATGTTTAATAACACATTCCTAGAATAATATAGAGGATCATGCAGAGGACCTGAGACCAGGGATGTAACAATTACAGATTTTGATTGTTCGATTATAGTCTATATTATATAGAGAAGAAATGTATGGTTTCGTGGTTATAACACATTCATTCATTTCACAACAGTATGAATGTTTAAAATCACATGAGCATTTTTAGTTAGTCTAATTTTACATGTGGCCTGAAAGAATCCTGTGCAGGTTTTTTGCCTTTGAGTGTTTTACATGTAGTTTTGGTGAAGATTCATTTATAAATGGTGCAATGCTCCATTTTCTGATTTTTTGCTGTTGAAAGCCCAAATCTTAAAATCACTTCTGCACCATTAATTATCAGTGACTCGTTTATATTTAATTCCCTAACAACTCTGTTTTATTAAATAACTTGCCACCAAGGTATGTTTTTAATTTAGTTATTACATGTGTAACTGGAAGATGATCTTCAAGACGTTGCAGTTGAGCAACTGAGAGTTGCTTGACCCTTTGGAAGAGAATGTTCTCTAGAACCTGTGTTCTTCAACAATTTTCTGCTCACTCTGTGTGGCGTTTTTTGATGGAAAAAACAACGGGTCCCTTTGCCATTGTTCATCTTTGCAGTTACAAGTGTGGTTAATAGTGAAATTGGTTAACTGCTGCATCCCTATCTGAAATTTCCCCAAAATGAAGCATGAGCATTACATTTGAGGTTGAGACCAACCTGTTTGCAGTATTTGGTGATAGCTGCTCCCAGAGGGTGTTCACTGTTGTTCTCAGCTGTGCCCACGATGGCCAGCAGTCGGGAACGAGGCATCTTATTTCCCTCCACAACTATCTTGACTTGGATAACCTTCGGAGCACCATATGTGATGGTCCCAGTCTTATCAAACACCACCGACTGGACCTGCCGAAGAAAGAACAAAAAAAACAAAAAAATTACTATCAAGGTGAATTTTACAGTATTTCAATCAGCAGGTTTTGTAACCCTTCAAAAGCAGAGCCATTTCATAATGTGCTTAAACTGACAGTTGGCTTGTTACATAATTGTCTGACTACACCAGGGTGTCAGAATAGCATCATTAACACACCTTATGTGCCATCTCGAGTGGCTCTCCTCCCTTTATCAGGATGCCATTTTGGGCTCCAACTCCTGTGCCCACCATGACAGCTGTTGGGGTTGCCAAGCCAAGAGAACAGGGACATGCGATGCATAACACCGTTATGGAGGCCTGGAAGGCGAAACGAATCACTGCCTCGGCCCTGGAAATGCTCTTGTCGTAACCCTGCAGGGCAGAAACAAGGCTGTTTGCATTTCCTTTCAAATCTATTTTTACCATCATTGAAGACAATAAAGTTATTAATAATCAGATGTCAAGACTGAAAAGGGGACTAACAGGAAAATACTTCTCCACAAGAGCAAAGTCTAAAAACCCAATGATGATCCAGGCGATCAGCGTGATGACAGATATGCCAACAATGAAGGGGACAAAGTAGCCACTGATCTTATCTGCATACTGCTGGATGGGAGCCTAAAAACAAAATGTCAGGAATGTAAGCATCTGAGTAATCACCATCAAAGCAGGTAGACACAGTGCAGATCTCAAAACACTTCATTCACCTTTGAAGTCTGAGCCTCCTCGACTAGTTTGACAATCTGAGACAGCGTGGTGTCCATGCCAACATGTGTAGCGCTGACGAGCAGAGAGCCATTCTGGTTAATAGAGCCTGCGATCACAGAGCTCCCGAGCTTCTTAGTCACTGGCATGGCCTCACCTGGAGTTACAGAACAGCAGCTGGTCAGAAAACGCAACAGGAGCAGGATGTCTGTAGCAAACACTACAGCTTTGGCAGAAACCACGACTCAAATAATAACCAAAGACTGATTTCTGAATGAATACTGACACTAACAATGTGAAAAATAAAGGCCAAGGATTGTTGTGCTATACTGTGTCAACACTGCAACAGTAGGTTACAAAATAAAGGATTAACAGCTGAGTCACACATTTCTAGGACCAGTTGGGCAGGAGTGTGTGTTCAAGTCAAATGTATTGCATTGGCTCACTTAATACCTCGATCAAATTGACACAACTTCAGCCCTTATTTTCCACTCACTGACAGATTTTGGTTAAAAAGACTTCGGAAGTTGTGTAGTGTGAATCTAGCTTAACCTGAATATTTACTTTTTTACATATTATTACCACCAATACTGGCAGTGAGCCCTCATTCAGAACTAATAGATATATTGTCCTTCAGTCACTGTGACCAACCTGTGATCAGAGACTCATCAGCCATGGAGTGTCCCTCGATGACCCTCCCATCGACTGGAAACTTCCCTCCAGGAACGACTTTCACCACATCGCCCCTCTGCACCAGCTCAACATCCACCTGCTCCTCACTGTAACACACATGAATGTCAAACAATGTAAATGCTGTCAATGATACATTGTTGATATGATGATACTAGTTATAACTTCACTCATTATTTTATTTTACAATAAGCAAATAACTATGCACAATTTAAGTGAGCCAGAATTCTCCTAACAGGATTTCTGAAATCTGTGATCAAAATGTCTTTCCCAGGTTTATTTAGAAATAAAGTTCAACGTGGTGCACATAAAAAAGTGAACTGTTTTATTTTATACATTAGGAATGGAAAATGCAGTAAGGGTTTGGCTACTGGTGTTTACAGACACCAGCAGGCTGCAAAGATTGGCTGACTAATTGATAGTTGATCGAGTTCCAAACATTTTGAGAGTTGATTCATTATTAAAGTCATTTATAAAAAATGTCTGTAATTGCTGTTTACAAACTCTATAATATGATAATTTCCTGCTTTTCGCTGATTTAAACATCATTCTTAAGTGAATATCTTTGGCTTTTCTTGAAATTTGAGAAACTGGGATGGACATTATTCACATTTTATACACTCAACGATTAATCTAGAATGAAAATAATTTGTTGCAAACCTTTTTTAGATCACACAAAAGGGGATTCAATCTGAATCCCAAAAATTGACAAAAGTATCATTGCTATTCCTACTTTGGAAAATGACTTTCAGCTTGTTTATGCAGTCTTTGTTGTGTCACGTTAGACCTTTTACTGACATTTCAACTGCAAACATTTAGATATGTTGTAATCTTGAATCAACTAAAGATATGAAAGGTTCAAGCAAGCACAGAGAATAGCAAGCACCTGAGAATGGACTTGTCGCTGCCGAGAGTGACCACTGTGGCCTCAGTTGCTTGTAGAGACATCAGCTTGGACAAAGCCTCAGATGTCTTGCTCTGGGTGGAAGAAGAAAATTTCCAAGTGACTAATACATTCAATTGGGGTCCTGCATTTCATGTCAGATATTGATATTGCTAATGATAATGAAATAAACCTTGGCTATCTGTTCCAGCCAGCGACCCAGGGAGATGAAGACAAACAGCATGGGTGGCGTGTCGAAGAAGGTGATGGGGTTGACTTTTGCCTTCTCCACCATGGCCACTATGAGGACCACCAGTGAGTAGGTGAAGGCTATGGTGGTAGCCAGGACTATTAGAACATCCATGTTGGCAGATTTGTGTTTGACTGCTTTGTATGCTTGAATGTAGAAGTAACGACCTCCAATAAACTAAAGAAAGGAGAAACAGAAAAAAGCTTGTATTCACTGAACCACAAACATTTTACTCAAGAGTCTCTCCTTTCTCCTGAATGAGTGCCTCTTTCAAAATCTAAATTTCTATATGCTGGTGAAATTTCCCTATCATGTTTCCTGGGAAAGCAATCAATCCCACTTACTTACCTGTACAGGCACACAGAAGAGGAAGGAGAGGAGGTTCATGATGGAGAGGCCTGGGAGCAGCTGTCTCTCCAAAAACATGGTGGCGTGGAAGTGATTGCGGTCCTCCACTGTGGCGTTGTGTTGGTGTGAAACATTCATCTGGTGGTCCATGATTATCATGTACATCATCATGCCCATCACAGGCACGCAGAAAAATAAGCTCACCAGGAAAGATTTCCTCCACCTTAGAGAGCAGAGACAGGTGTGTGATCCAAGTTTTAACTCTCCTTACAAACACTGCTTATACTGTACATAATGCTAAACAAACCCACATCCATACAGTATGCTACAGCCAGCATGCTTGTATAGTAAAAGTAGTATAAACAGTAGATAACAAAAATGAAATTTTAACCATGCCCGTCATGACCTTCTTTCTCATCCTATTCAATCATATATTTGCATAATTATGTTTCAAATCATTTTTCCGCAACTCAACAACTTCTCTAAGTTGACATGAAATTCTTCAAAAAAGGGAAACTTCCCCTTGTTTTTGTTTTCTAAGTGACGAATGTGGGACTTTTTTTTAAAATTTATTTATTTATTTTTTAAATTGGTCCAGTATTGACTGAAAGTGCTGCATCTGCAAAATGGGCTGAAATGTAATCCTTTGGTGTACTTGTGCATCGTCAATGCATGTCAACAAAAAGTGCTTGTTTTTTTTACCACTGACAGGCTCACATTATTATTAAGTGTCTGACAACATTATGGAAAAGAAAAAAGTTTTTCTTTAACCTTCCCTTGACTTATTGCCAGAAGACAACAGTGAGGAGAGAGTTGGAGAGAGAAGTATCTGGAAGAGTTGTGTTGGAGTAGAGAAAGTGTAGCTTAGTTCTATCTAAAAGATTGTAAATGCCATGGCTGAATATTTAGTTGATTTCGACGATTTGGAAGATTACAGAACAAGACTTCTCCGTGATTGGGACTTCATACTCTAGAATTCAAAATTTTTAAAAAACTGTTGCAGTCACTTTGCAGTCGAATTGTTGAAGACATGAAACAATGTAAAATCTGATCCAGCCTTAAAAACACCCAAGTTTCCCTTGAAACAAGGCTAAAGTTATACTCTCCCTGGCACTACTGCTCCCTGCTATATGCAGTTACAGAGAAACTGGGTGTTGTAATAACAGAATTTATTGAGTAATGTTAAGTGGGGGTGTTTCCACCTCTGTGCAGCCACTTTTAGCAGCGGCGTGACCTGAAAACAGAACTGTGGAGAAGAAGTATGATGACTTGTTGAGTCATCACAAAAAGAAATTACAAAATAAAATGTTACTTACTGTCGTATCTCTTTGCTGTGGTCAAGGTGACTGGCTGTGCGGTCTCTCTTCACCAGAGATGCTTCAAATCCCAAATTCTACAAAAAACAATCAAACTACTGATCAAACCTCCTAAAGTTGTGATTTAGCACTTCATATAGAAAAATGATCTGGTTTGCATAGATACAATTTGTTCTTAATATGCAAAACAGAGCAATGCTAAAATAACTGAACAAATGCTTAAATAACAAACAGGAATAATACCTCGATCAGCTTGATGATGTCTCGCGGCCCTATAATTTCCGAGTCGTACTTTATGTGTGCTTTGTTGGTTGCCAAGGCAACAGAGGCATATATAATCCCCTTTTCTCTCATGAGGCTGGATTCGATTTTGTGAACACAAGAGGCACACGTCATTCCTCTGACCTGAGAGAAGGTGAAGAGGAGCAGATAAGTAGAGAGAGGGACAAAAAAATATTAAAGAGGGTATGAAGTGAGGAACAGACATGATTCATTACATCGACTGAAAAGGAGGATTTTGTAGACAGTCTTTTCAACTAGTGATAGAAAAATATATGGAATATACATTGTGGGAATAAATGAATGTATCTGTGTGCTGAATGTATCTTGTTTTCTGAATGCAACACAAACAACATATGAACGCAACCTTACGATTACTCACCACTAATTCTAGGTTTCCATCTGAACCTTCATAGTTCTCCATGACGGAGGCTGTAAAGCCAAGCTCCATCACACACTCAGCGATCTTCACAGGTTCAATGACCTCAGGGTTGTAACGCACCTCAGCTTTACTGGCCATTAGTGCCACCAGAACAGAGTAGATCCCTGCAAAACATTTTCTTTTTAGCTCCTGGTGAGACACAATTAATCCTTGCTGACATTAAAACTTAAATTTGTTTGCCATTTTTACAGACCAGCTTCATTCTTGAGGTTTCTCTCTATGTTTGCCACACAGGAAGCGCAGGTCATCCCTCCGATCTGGATGTAACATTTAGAGTGCTTGTCTCCATTGCGACCCTGCAGGGTTTCTTTGTGTATGTCACTTTCCAGCTCCTTATCTTTCACATATGTTAGACTTGAAGACTTTGGGAGACTTGGATTTGGTGCAGGCAGCAAGGAATTGGTCTCTGTGGACAACAAATTATAGTTTTTAAAAGAAAATTTGTAGTTGGCTAAAACGTCTAAACCTTGCAGTTCAACAAACCCCACTAGATAAGTAGCAATCAGAAGCAACAAAGTTAAAAGGGATAGTTCAGATTTTTTGAAGTTGGGTAGTATGAGATACTTATCTAAATTGAGTGTATTATCTACAGTAGATGACTCCAGGACTACTTTGACAAAAACAGTCATTTTAACTTGCAGAGCATAGGAGTTGCTGGTCTACCACTGCCTCGATATGTTGTCATGTTAATGTTTGACTTTAGTGAATCAGAACTAACTCTTAATTAAAACACCAAAGTCACTCAATAACACAAACTCACCAATTTAGGCAGCGATAAATCAGCAAATACCATGTTCTGAAAAGTAAAATTACTGTTTTTGCCAATGGAGTCTGGTAATTTGGAAGTGAGCGCAAACAATGGCTTCAGTTCCCTGTCAGAAAAGGGCTGTCTGACAGCAAAGTAAAGTGGTAAAAATATTTAAAACGGATATTGTTGGGTTTTTTTTTCGGTAGCTAAAATATGTTTAGTTGCAGCCCCGTCCCCAACAGTACATCAATTGTTTGCTTCCGCCACTGTACTGCCCGATTCTCAATCTGCAATCTACTGTAGGTAATACACCGACTATTGATAAGCACCTTGTGCAACCCCACATCGAAAAGACCTGGACTATCCCTTTAAGATTGTGACTATCTACAGGTAAACACTACAATTAAAACTGCTTTGATCATTTAACTATGTGAGAAGTTAGCTGCCTGAACAATCACACCATCTGTCCTCTCACCAGGCAGGAAGGCATCAAAGCCCATGTCCTCGATGGCCTCCCTGAGCTCTTCAGGTGTGGTCTGGAGGGGATCGTAGTCAAAGGTCCCCTGATGATCGGACAGAGAGACCTGGGCTGACATCACCCCCTTCCTTTGGGAGATCATGCCTTCGATGGACTGGACACAGGAGTTGCATGTCATGCCTTCGATGTGAATTTTAGCTACAGATGCCAGAGGCTGGGAGAAACAAGGCTGTGAGGCAGCAGGTTTGACCTGGGTTGCTCGTGCAGGCCGAGGTGGCGATAAGGCAGGCGTTGGCGATGTGGGAACCGGACTCAGAGGGCCAGTGGAATCCCAGAGTTGAGTCTTGAAGTTTCCTGGAGGCAGCGCCTCAATGGCCTGCTGTAACTGAGTCACAGTGACCTTTAGAGGATCATAGCAGATAGACGTCTTCTCTTTCTCCAGAGAGACCTCCACAGAGGAGACACCATGCAGCTTTGAAATATTGTCTTGGATATTGACCTCGCATGAATGGCAGTGCATTCCTTTAACCCTGAGCGCGATAAGAGTCGTGTCTATGAAGATTTCAGTCTCCTCCGAAGTCTCTGATGGCGAAGAGACTGTTGGTTTTTGAGAATCAACCAAACGTTCCATTTCGCTGGGGGACAGCTGCAGGGGACGGGGCTTGGACTTGATAAATGCCTTGAAACCAGCCACAGCAATCTGGTCGGTGATGGTTTGGACAGTGATGAGGTAAGGCAGGTACAGGATCGTAGCTTCCTGAGTCTCTAAAACAACTGTGGAGAATGAAGGCATGACAAAGTTAAAAATACCAATGTGAAATATAAAAGACTTTCAAATGCATGAAAAAATGATGCATATGTTTGCAACTGATGAGGCAAACAAAATATCACTTAATTTTCAAAATGCATATGAAGCGTTTAATCACCGTCAACAATCAGTCAGTACCATACAAGGCTGCTTGTTTGGGATGCTTGGGCAGAAGACTTTTAAAGCTTAAAACTAGAGAGGACAGAGCAGTCAGGGCTCTATGGCTCTGGAACAACCAGAAGAAATCAGTGTGATTTAGTCGATATTCTCTTTTAAATCTCTTCCTTAAACTTTGTGTTCATTGGAGATAATTCAAGTGTTGATTGTCTTTTCATTTCTACTTTAATAAGGTGATTAACATCAGCAGATTATGTAATTCATTCATATTCATTTGCTGCCTTGTGTGAAGCACTTTGTAACTTGGGCTTTGAAAAGATTATCATCATCATTATAAACTGTCATGAGAATATGGTTTGTCTAATGTATGTAACGTATGTAAGGAAATTGTACATTCTATTCAGGATAACGCATCTGGAATATGCAGCATACAGCTGACAGCATATACAACAAAGTTCATACACCACAACAATTCTGTCGTCAGCTAACATAATCCTGTCTGTCTACATGTCATTCCTCACAACAATACCAGTGGAAAGATTTCATGAGTCAAAGTCAAATCTCACTGAGAAACCTGTCAGTGGTGAACATACAAAGAGCATGCGTTCTTGTGTTGTGCAGCGATTGTGTTCACACAGCCTGTTCAAGGAGGGAACATTATTCTGGTTTTGTATAAAAGGTACGAACACAGAATGGGGGGACAGAATTGTTCCAACATTTAGCCGGCAACAGAGGCAAAAGGAACAGTCGATATGGCAAAACTACACACGCACACACGTTAGATGTTGCTGCTGTTCTGTAATGTGTCCTCTTTTACTCCCAGAATGCTGGAATGCTACATAACAATTACACAATGGAACGTCATTTTGTAACTATTTTAGGGCTGCAACCAACAATTCTTTTCATTTTTCACTGATTGGTCGATTACTTTCTCGATTAATTGTTTGGCTTATAGAATGTAAAATAAGATTGTAAGAAATGTTGATCACATTTTTTCAGAATCTTAAGGGATGTCTTTGAATTTATTGTTTTGTCAGTCCAAAATTCAGAGATATTCAGTTTAATACAAAAACAAACAGAACATCAGGAAATCTCCATATTTGAGAAATTTCAGAATTAATGACGTAATTTTTTAATAATTATTTGATCAAAGAATGGATTTGTTGAATGATCATTGAAGCTCTACACTTTTGTTTGGTTCACTGTAAAAGCAAAGCCAGTGTAATGGTGGCTCTTCTTTACAGCCATATTGTGGAATATCTGTGTGAAAGGGGCAAGTGAGGCAAGACGTGACTACAAGCTTGTGAACAGTTCAAGTGCATCACCTTTGATCTTTTCAATCCCTTTCAGTTTTCCAATCTTCCCTTCAATAGTGGTGGTGCAAGAGTGACATGTCATTCCTTCAATGCTCAACTTAAGCAATGTCACCCCGCCTGCCATGGTGTGAGATGGGGACAAGGTTGGGCCTTTCTGCACTGGGCTGCTGGGTGTGGGGATCTCCAGAGGGGTTATGCTGGCCACCACCTCACTCAGCTGCTGCGCAGACGTCAGGGAAGAAACAAAGGTAACATTCAGACCCGTCTGGGCTGGACCCTCTCTGACATCCAACACTCCCCGAATCTGGGATAGCTTCTCCACAGCTTCCTGTTGTGATGCAGGTGTCAGGCCTGAGGTGGGAATCAGCTGGGTTTCTGTAGAGACGGGTGTGGCTGTGCTAGAGTCTGATAGAGTTGATTCAAAGCCCATGTCCTCGATGGCCTCTGACAGAGACTCTGGGCTCTGTTGGCTGTGGTCAAATATGACAGTGGCATTCTTCTGCTCTAAAGACACCTGAAAAAACAAAAGTCAAGGTATGGGTTAAATAAGTAAATATATATTCATAAAAGTGAAAAAATCTGGCTAAGCCAAATTAGTTTATCCATCACTATCTGCATTTGATTACTTGAATTTTCAGGTTAACAACTCTTTCAATTTTAGGATTAATAACAGCATATGTAGAATTTTCTGACAAAACTGTTGAGGGCACATTAGTAAGCTGATAATACTGTTAAGTGCTTAACCCATGTCTGTTTGCCTTTGACAAAGTGCTAGATTAAGTATGTTAATGTCAGAATACTTATTTCAATAACTTATTATAGAGTCATTAAATTTAACAATTTATGTAAACCATTTTACAGAGAAAATTCTCGCTCAATGCTACTGTACCCACATCCTTCAATTCCTTATATGTTTAGTGAATTGTTACAGCCATGCTGTGAATCTACCTTATCTCAACAATAGAGTCTAAATAAAAATAGAAGTAAAATGAGTCCATGGCCTTGGTAAACTCAGTGTGTTCGGTCAGCATAATAACTCTTCCTCTTAAGCAACAAGGAAACATGTGACACACTGAAGGGATCACTTGACTGAGCCATAAGTTACAAACCACAGTGGGGGTTCAGTTGTAAGTGAATGTGCCTGCCTGTGGGATTAACTTTTTTTTCCTCTGAAAATGAGAGATGGGGGAAGGCAAGGGATAAGACTATGTGCCAAGAAAATCTATTCACTCCTTCCAGATCACGTCTATATAAATTAACTTAAAATGACCCAGGACCTAAATTCTCTTAAGACATAAGTGACATTTCCTGTGGGTACAGGCTGTATATCGACCTGCTGTCACAGTCCTGCAAAGGGCAGAGCTCTATCAGGAACACACTATTACGTTATCTTCTCATTTAGCCCCAGCCTGAGGGGTAAACACACAATAAACAAAACAGCAGACCACAACTATCGCAAATTAGCTTTATCCCATGGCTACATTGATGCTGGTTGTTTGTCTTTCAGACCAGCTTTTCCTGAGGGAGTAAGAGTGCAGGATTAATCTAACTGCATTACACTAAAGGGGCAGGAACCTTTAGTTAACAATATAATGTATACATATCTGCCTTTTTATTAAAGTTCTAAAACTTCAGTTTAAAATACAGATTACATGGTACAACATCCATGGTAGTAATTTCATATTCGGTTTTAAAACTAAAAGTGCCAGCAAGACATTTTAAGAACTGCACCTCAACATGGAATGTTGATTGACACTTAATGTCAAGTGTTATCATATCTTTGCAAAGACTGCTTTTACCTTTATGTGCATCACTCCAGGCAGCAACCCGATGCGCTGCTCTATGGACTGCACACAGGAGCCACAAGTCATACCCTCCACTCTGAGGGAAACTGAACATGGATTGACTTTCTGCGCCATGACTGCTTTGACTAAAAGGACACAAAAATGACAGAATTTATTGTTAAATATGAAACTGCAAGTCATTGGCTTTAAAACAAGAACATAGACTGACTGATCACAAAATCAAGGTAAATGATAAGAGACAGATAAGCTCCTCTGACAAAATGCAAAACAAAACAAACAAATTTTTTTGGAGGTGCTTCAATGCTGCAAAATTAGACCAACTTATATAACATGTGAGCAGTATTTTTCACTTCAGGCACCTTCACTCCACAAAACAAAAAGCAAAACAAATATTCTTTGTAAGATGTAAAATAATTTACATACATGTAAAACCACATTGGAATGTTATCGTTGTCCTATTCCCTGGATGGATGTTATTATTGGGTTATCAAGCAACAGCAGATTAAAGCTTGAGTCACTTTAATGAAAACTACAATCAACTCCATTTCAATGAAGTTCTAACAGACAATGACGGGAAGTGTGACAAGAAGGTAACACTACTGTCCTACGAGAATCCTGGTGCCAACTCAGCATTACTGACAACAAGTCAATGTTTACCTAAAATGTGACAACTTTCATCTTCTCATGAGCTATGAAAGCTGCCTGCCACATCAGTACAAGGCCATGTCAGTTCTTGAGCTTGATCATACCAGATCATATCTAATCACAAACTGATTAGTCTAATAAGCACTTGTCAGATTTGGGACATGTTTAAATCTGACACCCCTGATGAAAACAACGGACGGACTGACAGGACAAAAAGCCAGCAAACTGCTCGGTTTAGATTACTATAAAACCTCTTTCTGAGGATTATATCACTGAGAAGACACTCAATTATTCAAACACTCAAAAACAGGTAAACATAAATGTACTTATGATGCTCCTTAAGAATGGGATAGCTGCCTATCTGATATAACTAGCTACACATTTGTAACTTTTGGTGTCGGGGCGGCTGAGTTAGATGCTCCTAATTAATTCAGCTGCGTTGGAAGCAGCTAACAGCTAACGTTGAATAAGTTACACTAACATTAGCTGTCGCCTACTTGTTTCTAAATCCACAAGACAATGCATAACTTCTGGTATATTTACAGTCAGCTAAGGTCTGAGATCTTTCCTCAGTGCTAAGGACGGAATATTTTCCAAAAAAATAGCTATTTAAGCATTAAAAGACAGAATCAACACTCTTACCTTCACGTTACTCAAAGGGAACTAACTAGTTAGCTACAGGCTAATGACGTCGGCTGTCAGACTGTGTGGCTAAGCTAGCTGGCTAGCTGGTTTCCTCTCGTCGTCCTACGTTACAAGCAACACCGCGGGCACGCCGTGGCATCGTGCTGCCTGTGAGGAATAACAAAGAGAGCTGGAATAATTGTTCTCTTCCCCTGTTACCACAGAAAGCTCTGGGAAGCTGTTTGTCTTTCTTCCTCTCATGCCGACGTAACTCACGTCTCCAACTGCTGCGTCACTGCCAAGGGGCGGGGCTAAAATCATTACAATCAATGGCAACAAGCTCATTAGATGTTGCCCTGTACTTACCCTGACAGGATGCATTTACTCCCATATAGTGCACAGCTGTTACCATTCCAGTAAGAACTAGCTTTTATGTTCACTGTGCTTAGACTTTTTGATTGGACTTCATGATTTCTCGGTGGGTTTACAGCATTGTGTTTGCCAAGAAGAAGCAAACGGCCTACGGTGAAGTGTGAACCTATCAGGCTTGGTTTAGGGCACATGATACATTATTTGTGGGATTTGTTTCTTAAGCGACCTCGTCTCCTTGACTCTTTTCTCCATTATCTAATCAGACCATCCAAATGCTTAGATATTAAAAACAGAAAATACTTTTGCAATTATTGCAATTTTCTGCCGATTTATGCATTCATTCTATACTGCCAAGTAGGTTTTCACATACAACAAATTATCTATGGTATATTGGTGCAACAAACAAAGTATTAAAAATATATATTTTTTTCATTTTCATTTTTTATTGTAATATTTATGTAATGAATCTAATAAAAATTGTCAAACTAAAAACAAAAAAGCAATAAAACTACTTAAGAAGAATATTGTTTGTTTGTTTTTAAATATTTTTGTCTTATACTTGAATATATATTATTTTCTTTTGGAAGTGTATTTATCCCATCCAAATTCTTTATTATTATTTATTTTATTTAAGAAACTCATATTCTTGTTTCTCTATACATCGTTGCGTGCATGTCTGCAATGTTTGGATATTGGAATGTTTTTTTGTTGGTTTTTTAGCAAAAACGTCTGTCCATGGTCAGGAATCTGAAATATAATGCATGCCTTGTCACGGGTCACACTGTAGTTTGAGGTAACCTGGGTACCTTACACTGTGTTGCAGCATTGGAAAATTACACTGGTAGAACTCATGGGGGCGCTTCAAACACAGGACAAACTAAGACTGCAAGCAGTACTGAACGGGCCCTCGCAGTACGGCATGCTGCCGTCGGGGTGTGTGCGTTACAGGGGCCAGTCTATTAAAGTCTATATACTAAAGCCAGTCTATATACTAAAGTTTATTAGGTAGTTAAAATGAGCGGAGTGGAGTCATTTCACAGTGTGGTATTAGTACTTTTACTGAAGTAAAGGATCTGAACACTTCTTCCACCACTTTCTTTTTTACTTCTTTACTTTCTTTACATTTATTTATTTTTACATTTTCTTTACATTTATTTTTTTGAATTTTTGTATTTTTTTTGTATTTTTTTTATTTTATTATTATTATTATTATTTTAAATTAATTATTATTTGTCTCTGCGTTTCTGCGCATGCGCGGCGTTTCCGGCTTCTTTTTCTTTATTTGTATTTTTTTTATGTATTTTTTTTTATTTATTTATTTTTTTAATTATTATTATTATTTCTGCGTTTCTGCGCATGCGCGGCCTTTCCGGCTTCTGCGCATGCGCGTCTTTTTCCGCTTCTGCGCATGCACGGCGTTTCCCGCTTCTGCGCATGCGCGTTTTTCACATGCGCATGCGCTACTTTTCTGGCCAGTGCGCATGCGCAAAACCTGCGCATGCGCAGAAGCGCAGAAAAGACGCGCATGCGCAGAAGCGCAGAAAGCCGCGCATGCGCAGAAGCGAATAAAGACGCGCATGCGCAGAAGCCGGAAAGGCCGCGCATGCGCAGAAACGCAGAAATAATAATAATAATTAAAAAAATAAATAAATAAAAAAAAATACATAAAAAAAATACAAATAAAGAAAAAGTGTACTCTCATAAATACTTTTTGGTTTAAAATGATATGTGCTATATGTGTTCCAACACTAGAAGGTATTGACAGGGTCTAAATATTATATATGTTTGCAAATACATTGTCAGTTCATCTGTATAGTCGATTTAATGGGTTATTATGACTTGTGTGTGTTTAAGTGACTATTGCCCCCACCAAGAGGCCATTAGATGTAATGTAAGGCCGATACCCATATTAGTGGAATATTAAAATTCCATTATGAATTCGTGTATGTATATATTTGTGTTATATCTAAAGATGATGACAAGTGTATTTGAAGTATTCTGAGAGTTGTACATGTAAACAAATGTCTCCCCTATTTGATTCAGGATAATAGGCCTACATTGTGTAACCTTGCACTGCTTCTGCAACTTATAACGTTTTAAACTTTGTAATACTAATTATGCATTGTTTTCATTTGTGATTATTAATGGCCATTTGCACATCTCTCTCTCACACACGCACACACACTTTGACACACTGACCTACTTTTCCAGTACGCGTGCACACAGTATATCTTGTGCTTTGAGCTCATGGTCACTCACGACACACACGTACACACATACGCACGCACACTAGTATACACAAATTAGTCAAAACAAAGGTAAACTGTCTTAGATAAGGAAGCGCAGGAGCACGTCTCCCCCCTGTGGGCGCAGATAGTACCTCTCCCTCTCTGCATGCATGTTGGTGGTTGGAGATGCACCCGAGCCGGTCCATGTTTTCCCCGCTCACGTGTACCGGCTGCTCGGCAGTGCCAGTCAAGCTGTCGCTAAAGCCGAGAGGGGAGCTTATTATGGGAGCTGCTCCTGCTGTCGTATATCAGCAACAGCCAGCATTTCTCCATCTCCGGCCATGGCTCCAAGTGAACGCTGTCTCCTCCGCCTGCAGAGCACCAAACCAGGAGTGAAGTGTTGTTAAAAGCCGTTAATGTAAGTAGCATGATTTACTGGCGTTTGCTCTGTGTTTGACATGATGTGTGTCTTATCGTATGTTCATAAAGAGTACAGGTTTCTGTGAACACGTGGTGTTTTTTTATTCAGTTTGGCATCACAGCTTAATATAAGTTATTATAATATAGTTGTACAGTTAACATTAATCGTGCTTTATATAGAGAGACACCAGTCTACACAAGTCACCAGAGTATCAGGCTTCAAAACATGTTATGAATTGTTATTTATAGGCATGACCAGCATATCTGTAAAAAGCTCAGTGTTTACTGTTGTAACCTGCAACTGGAGCCTCAGGACAGCTCTGCTTAGTAAGAAGTGAGCATGCATATAATGAAGACTTTTAAGCAAGAAGTCAATAATGTTGCTTTAATTAAAAAAACAGCGTCAGCTCACATTCAGATGAAGACTCCAACACTGTGGAAAATATCTGTCCCCTGTTATGAACCTGATGAGTGGGTGCCATTTCACATGTGTGGTTTATGCAAGCGCTTTGATTACATCACTTTATATAATACTGGGACTGAGGGAAAGACTGCTTCACAACACTGCAGGGAAATCTGTGGGAAAAGGCTTCAGCATCCATTTGAATTTGTTTTGAAAAGTTGCTTTAAGGTGAGTTTGCTCTCCTTATACAGCATTTGACTATACATAGATGCTTCAGTGTAGGTTGTGTCAGCAGTGGCAGTTTTTATGTTCCTGCATACAGCTTGTCTGATATGAGTGATAGTTTTTTAATTCAGTAAACGACAGAAGAACACTAGCAGCTTTCTTTGCAATAGTATTATGAAGGATAAGCAGTGTTAGATAGCAGCCAGTGTGTTATAGACATCTATAAAAGTAAAAGATTTAAACATTTTCAGTAATCGTGCTGATTCAAGTGTTTTGTTGTGGTTATGTCTGCTAAAAACAAGGACAAAAGAGAGGTGGAGATGTTTAGTCTGTATTCTGTATTTGTATCTGTTCATGCATTCTTTGTAAAGCAACTTTGCATATTTTTAAAGGTGCTTTATAAATCTGATCAATTATTATTATTATTATTATTATTATTATTATTTATTCTAATAACCACTGTTGAAGAAAGGACAAGCTGTGTTAATAATATGCTTTTTGAAAGTAGGTCTACAACTAATGATTATCTGTCTGTATTAAATGGGAAAAAATGTTGAACTGAAGATGATATCTTGAAATGTCTTGTTTTGACCACAACTTAAAGATATTGAGTTTACTGTCATAGAGGAGCCTGAACATTTTTAACATTTTAGGAGCTGGAATTAACTTTTCCTTAAAAACAATTATCAAACTGATTAATTGGTTATCAAAATAGTTGCAAGTTAAATTTAATAGTTGATTAAAGTGAATTAAAATCTGTGCAGCTCTAATTTCTAACTTACATTGAGATCTAGTCATTAAATAACTACAGTATTTTACTTACTTTTTAATAACTTTGTTTTAGGTGAAATTGTCAATGCAACATTTAGCTGTTTTCAGTCACAACCCGAGTGTAACTACATATAACTGAGGTTGTAAGACACTATTAAAAATCAAAGAAAAGCACAGAAATGAAAGGATTTTTACAGTTTACATTTAAACTCCAAAAAATCTTAATGTCACGATCCCTGTGTGTGCTTATGTTTCAGAATGAAGCGAGGAAGGACGGGTCTCAAATCAAAGTGCCAGCGCCTCCCCTCCCGGGAGGAGAGGGCTAAACGACAGAAGCGGGAGGCGTCCAGCTTCGACCTGTCTCCAGCAGAGGACTGGGGTAATCTGCCCCACCACGTCGTCCTGCAGATCTTCCAGCATCTGTCCCTCGTAGACCGGGCCAGGGCGTCGTCTGTGTGCCGCCACTGGAATGACATCTTTCACACCCCTGACCTGTGGAGGAGGTTTGAGTTTGAGCTCAATCAGCCAGCTACGTCATACCTGCGCTCCACTCATCCTGACCTCATTCAGCAGATCATTAAGAAGCACGCCCAGCACCTACAGTACGTCAGCTTCAAGGTAAGAGCCTCCCCTGCTGTCACCTATTACTCCTCTCATTCACCTCCTCCTTTTTCACAACACAGCTGCCGTCAAAACAATTTGTGGCCTCCGTAATCCAAACCATCTGCTGCAGATTTGATCATGACACAATCAACTGCGTGGGCATTAGTGGTACATTGAGACTGTACACCTCCTTCCACTCCTCATTTTGATGTGTTTTTTTCTTATCTTAATCCAAATGGTGAATCACCGCTGTTAAATCAGGTGGACAGCTGCACAGAATCTGCAGAGGCGGCCTGTGACATTCTCTCCCAGCTGGTGAACTGTACCATTAAGACCCTGGGGCTGATTTCCACAGCACGGCCCAGCTTCATGGATGTGTCTCAGGTAAGAGAGACTCTCACTGCTGCCCTGTTTGTTATACACAAAGATCTGGATTAGTCACATCATGTGTCAGTCTGAAGACAGTCATCATCTCTGCATCATCCTTTATACTTGCTACAGTGATTTGAGTTCGGTAAAATCCCCCAGTTTTTGCACTTTTTGCAAATAAATTCTACACATCTATTTGCTGTAAGACATTCTGGTTTATTCGGCATTGTTTGCTCCTCCTCAGGACCACTTTGTGTCTGCACTGACAGTGGTGTTCGTCAGCTCCAAGTCCCTGTCCTCTATCAAGATCGACGACACGCCAGTGGACGACCCGTCCCTGAAGGTGCTAGTTGCCAACAACAGCGACACCCTGAAGTTGCTGAAGATGAGCAGCTGTCCTCATGTCTCACCAGCAGGTCACTGTACTTCTTTTTCTTCTTGGTTTATTTTTTGTCAGTCTGCATGGTCTGGATAGTAGGCCAGAAATGATCAGAGAGAGAGAAAAGGAGAATAATGCACAACAGATATCACTGGCTGGACTTTAACTAGCTGCAAGTACATGGTCAGTTTATTAAATTTGGGGCAGCAGACTCAATGCTGCTTTACTTTTTGAGTCTCTTACAGATAGAGATAGATAAAAGGCATTTCAGTCTTGATCAAAGTGGTGGACCAACCAACTGAATAATTGCCGTCCCCTCTATGAAATGGAAGAAAAACTATTGGCAGCTAATTACTTGGACATTGTTCTGTTATTAAAAACACAGATTTTTATTTATTTATTTATTTATTTACAGTTATTACAGTTTCTGTTGTTTTTTTACAATGGTGTACAAACAGTAAAAAAAACACTCATTTAGTGGTCTAAATCTTTGGTCAAAAATGAAATAAACAGGAGATGTTATATTATAGTCGTGTATGTGTTTTTAATAGTGGAAAAAATAGAATATTTTCTGTTATTTATTAGTGAAACTACAGTGGAAATAGAGGGATTATTTTATTATTTAATGGTATGCCTACAGTAAAAAAAAATTGCATTTGCATTGCATTGTAAAGTGTGTACTCACAGGTAATTTCGTTATCCTGCAATTAATAAAATTAAAAAACATTCTGTTAATTTATGGTTTACCAACATACAATAATAAAAACTAAAAAAACTAAAACAAACATCCTCTGTGATAAAATCTGAATTTCATTGAATAATATATTGTAATTCAGCTTTTAATGTCTATTTTAATGGCTGTTGTATTTTTCATGTATTTTTATGCCTCTGTAAAGAACTCTGAATGACCTTGTCTATGAATAGTGCCTTGCCTATAAGTGATCCACAATCTCAAGCTGATTATCAGTGTTTTTAAAGGATCTGTTCCCATTAAGATGTTCTGACTCGTCTTTCTGCCCTCAGGTATCCTGTGTGTTGCAGACCAGTGCCATGGCCTCAGGGAGCTGGCGTTGAACTACCACCTCCTGAGTGATGAGCTGCTGCTCGCCCTCTCCACTGAAAAGCACGTCCACCTGGAGCACCTGCGCATTGACGTGGTGAGTGAGAACCCCGGGCAGACAAACTTTCACACCATCAAAAGAAGCAGCTGGGAGGCTTTGGTCCGACACTCGCCCAAGGTCAACATCGTCATGTACTTCTTCCTCTATGAGGAGGAGTTTGAGCCCTTCTTCTGCGAGGAGACTCCCGTCACCCACCTGTACTTTGGCCGGGCAGTCAGCAAAGAGATGCTGGGACGCATCGGCCTGAACTGCCCTCGTCTGGTGGAGCTGGTGGTGTGCGCCAACGGCCTTCAGCCTCTGGATGAGGAGCTGATCCGTATCGCCGAACGCTGCAAAAGCCTGACTGCCATCGGGCTGGGCGAGTGTGAAGTGACCTGCAGTGGCTTCGTGGAGTTTGTAAAGATGTGCGGGGGCAGGCTGACTCAGCTGTCAATCATGGAGGAGGTGTTGATCCCCGACAGCAGCTACAACATGGAGCAGATCCACAGCGAGGTGTCCAAGCACCTTGGCCGCATGTGGTTCCCTGATATGATGCCCACCTGGTAGGTTGACATGACACCAGTGTGGAGGACATGATGCCTACTATAAGGCCTCTACACGACGAGTATCTACAGTTACACATTTGCCTGTTAAAATAACGTAAAGCTTCAGTTTCAGGCTGCAGTGTGATGTGCTCTTTCTGCACAATGTCAGTGGTCGTATGGTGTCAAAAGCATTGATACTGTTTCAATATAACATGTTTAAAACAATCTGTTCATTTTACATTCAATGGTATCATTGGTTGATGAAGTATTCTGGTCCCTTACTTAAGTAAAAGTACTAATACCACACTGTAAAATTACTCCACTACAAGTAAAAGTCCTGCATTCAAAACTTACTTAAGTAAAAGTACAAAAGTATCAGGATTAAAATGTACTTAAAGTATCAAAAGTAAAAGTACTTGTTATGCAGAATGGACCCACTCAGATTGTTTTCTAGATTCTAAATATATTATTAGATTTTTATTATTCATGCTTTTATGTAAGCAGTGTTTTATTTTATCAAGGTAAGGCTCATTATAACGGCTTAATATACTTTAATGAGGTTTAATTTAAAAACATGTCTAATCACTTTAAATTGATCATGTCTTTCATGTTAAATCTCATCCTGAAAAGTAACTAAATCTGGCAGCTAAATGTAGTGGAGTAACATGTAGAATATTTGCTTCTAAAATGTAGTGGAGTAGGAGTATAAAGTTACATAAAATAGAAATACTCAAGTAAAGTGCAAGTACCTCAAATTTGTACTTAAGTGCAGTACTTGAGTAAATGCAGTAAGTTACATTCCACCACTGAATAGTATCAAAAGTGCCCAAGCTAGAAAAAAAAGCAGATCTGCAATTGTATTTTCAATCCAAGGCCACATTGATGAATACAAACAAATACAAATATGTTGGTATGTGTTCCGTGACTTTCAGTGTACCAGCACAAGCTGTTCATTTCATTTTGGTATCTAAAGAGTAATGGAGTATCATTTTTTTATAGTAGCATGCCATCAGCATTTAAAATTCCTTACATCCGTGTTCTTGGGTCATTTCTAAAGCTGTAACTTGTATTTTTAACTGCCATAAATTTGATGTAAATGTTTTCTTACCTTTAAAAAACAACTGTAGTGTGAGCACTAAGCTTTCTCTATGCATAGATATTGAAATGTGAAATCTTGAATGTAGCAGGTTCTTTCAGTCGCTCACTGCAACCTTACAAGCATTGTGCATAAAGGATGTGGATCTGTCTTCTGCTGGCTACTTATATTAAATGCATCACACGTATCACTTATCCTGAACAGCATCTCCTGCACTATCATCAGTGTATGCTGTTCAGTGATTTACAGGCCTCGTCTACTCCTCCTTAAGTAAGTTTAAAAAAGTAAGTAAAGACTAATGCGAATGCAGAGAGAACAAGAGTTTCCAGTTGAGCCTGAGCAGGAGTCACACCTTCATGTAAAACACAATGGTTCTTTTATTTTCTTGTCTATTTCATTTTTTGTCAGTGGAGACCTTATAATCCCCCTTTTATTGCTGTTTTGAGGATCCTGGTTTCACACGAAACTAGATCTTGGTAATCCAGTAGCACCAACCATTTTGTTGGGAAGGAGGCTAAATAATGTTACATAGTTAGGCTGAAACTGACATGACCATTTTCAAAGAGGTACCATTTGAACCCTAGATATCTGAATGAAATTGGTTTGTATTTGTACCCACAAGTCTCTCCATTACAGACATGCCCACTTTATGCCAATACCATGCAGTTTGAGGCAAAAAAAATCATGTTTTTCCTCATGCACAAATCATTAATCAAATCATTAAATTGCATACATTTGGTATCACTGGAAAGATGAGACTTGTGTGGAGAAAAATAGGAGGCGTTAATATTTCATCCCTGGCAGTTAAAAATCATCAAGAATAAGATAAAACACACGCACACACCCCAAAATGTGCCCTTTAATATAAGGAACATCACCTATAGTGAGTCATATTAAAAGCAGTGTTGCAGGATTTTTTTCTTTTGAAGTTATGTTTTTGCATTTTTATCTGTGTTTGTGTTGGAGCACTTGCTAAAACAGATGAAGTTTTCCACACTGGATGTCTTTACAGTGTTAAAAATAGTTTTATTTTTTACCATGCTATTTTTTTTTTACCACGTTATAAATGTATTTTGTGCAAAAAGTTCTGGTGCATTAGAACAATAGTATGCAGGGCAACACTGTAACACGTGACACATTGAAGCAGTGGTGAAGATTTGCCTTGTATTTGTTAATTTGTCACTTCATATGTTTCAATGCTTTTTATGCGTGAAGTCTGCATCATTGTTATTGCTTCTTTGCTGTATTTAATTCTCAATAAACATTATGTTAAAAACATTATGTATTAAATTCAATGTTGCATGTTGTCGTGGCTATAACGTCAAGCCTCATCTTGAATGATTGGATGTGTTTTTCTGACTTTGTCCCGTTTGACCTTTCGGCAGCTTTTCATTTTCAACACTAGAGAGCAGCAATGATCTAACTGGAGGCAGTGGGACCTTATATAAGCAGAGCTGCTACTGTATAATGAAGCATGCCAATGATAACTCAGCCCTTTTTACAAGTGGATTCGGCTTGTGCACACTCCATTTCCATTAAAAAAAATAAAAAAAAGACTTTGTAGTTTAGAATCGTCTGATTTTTTCAGATTTTACGTTTTGGCTTGTTTGATCAAGATTTTGCATCTGAAATAGGATGACACGCACAAACACACTTGAGATGAACAAAATTTGATTGTTCTTATATTTATTTTCACAGCGAATGTGTAAAGACATACAAAAAAATACACACAGGCCCAGCCTACAGTACAAACACATTCATTTATAAATGGATAAATTAAATGGAGAATCTGTAAACCGCACACGTGTGTTTGCTTCAGTGATGGGATGCATTGTGACTGTTTAGGGTATCTAGGTGAGAGGAATATATTAAACCAGCTAAGCATTTTGTTCTGGAAAAGTGCCACGTTTTGGAGGGGTGGGTGGCATGACTAATTGGGTTACCACTGTGCTCTGAAAACCCATCAGGAAAGTAACAGGCTTATGTGTTTACTATGGCAGTTTGTTATGAGGAGAGTGTGGACGAGAGGGCCTACGTACTTTTGGTCACTCATCAGCATGATCAATGATTTGTCACAACTCAGAGAGGAAGAGGAAGCCAGTTCATAATAATATTTACAGTTTTCTGAATAAATAATCATGTTTCGCCATTGAGTCTCTGGTCCTCATGTTTGTAAGGGCCTCTGATAGTTTTCACTGATGACATTCAGTGTGAATTCATCACCCATTATATCAGAGATGGTGGGAGACTGCGGATAAATGTCCACAGGGCTCCCCAGGGAGGGAGAGGGTGGGGTGGACAGCCCGGAGCGTTTGACCTGCCCACTGCCCCTGAAACCCCGCCACTCCTTCATCCACTGGTCCCTCTCGGAGGGGTCCAGCCGGTCCAGATGCCTGGCTTGCACGAGCGGGGAGGGGGCGATAGAGTTCCTCAGCACGTGAAAGATGTACCTGGGGGAGAGAGTGTGGTGGTGAGAAAGTAGGCCAGTGAAAAATATGCAGCCCTTTGATGTAAATCAGAGCATTCCCTCTAAATATCAGCACTTTCAGACGCATCAGCAACCAGGAGGAAGACCGAGCCGCGATGCAGATCATTCCTGGACTTCACGATTAAAAACGATTTAATTACAAATCAGCCTCGACTGTCTATGCATCATAACAACCTCACAGTTACACACGATTTCAACTGTGATCCTTCATTACAGGTTATCTATGACTCGAGTGCGGAGCAAGTCTTACACCACATTGTAGACAATGCATACATTACTGTCAGTAAGAGTTAGCCATTCAAAAATGTACTTAAGTACAAAGCATTAAAATATACTTAAATTACAAAGGTAAAAGTACTCACGATTTTAGAAAGATGTGTATTATTATTATTTTTATATTATTATTATTATTGCAAGTTATTTTTTGGATGTATTACTGTGTGAGGATGGGGATAATGTTAAATACTTTATTACTTTTTTAAACGTCTGGGCAGCTTGTGTATTTCCCCAAAGGGATCACATCTTTTCTTATCTTAACCTGACAATTTTACATCATAATTATTTTATCGATTATATTTTGTCTCATTTACCATGAATCTCATGGAGTAAAAACTACATGTCCCTCTGAATTCTAGTGAAGTGTAAAGCAGCAAAAATGGAAATATTAAAGTGAAATACAAGCGCTTCACAAGGTTTTAAAGAGAAATTAGTCATGTAGTCTTGAATGATCTGCTGCCTCTTGTTTTGTGAGGCTTAATTGTTTTACTTAGTGTCTAACGGGGTGAAAGTATCCAGCATTTCACAACAAAAGTTGAAATTAGATAATTAGATTCAAGATTATATTAATGAGTAGCACATAAATAACTAAATTGAATTTTGTCAAATAAATGTTGTTGTTTCTGAATCTTTATTCATTTATTTTGATTATTTTAGATTTCTTTTGCGAAAACACTAAATTAACGTTAAAGAAACTTCCCTACCTTTAGCTAGATATAGAGCTGAATAAAAAAAATACATTTACTTATTAGATGATCAACAGAAAATGAATCTAAGTTTATTGACTGCTTTTTTTTCTATTTTAATCCATAGTACGGTTGTGAAGGAGTTTTGGGTTCTGGACAGCTGGTTGGACAAAATGGGACATTTAAAGACACTTCTTTCTTGGAAACTTTGATTTGACATATATTCTGACATATTAATTTTTAGTTAGCTGCGTGCCCTAGTTACATGAACTTATAAAAATAAAAAGGTGAATGTTTAAGGGTCAGTGAGGTATCCTGTAATAACAATATTTTGTTTATTATATGTTGTGTTTTGATGAAAAACATCTTCTTGACTGTAAATTCCCAGCACAGCTGCGTAGACTTTTCATTCTTGCCTTTCCAAAAGTAAAATGTGTGATTAAAATGTTCCTCAAGTATGTTTTTATTTCTTATTTAGTTCCTGTAGCTGTCAGTGTGAAAACTGTTCACAGCTCCTCCTTTTTCCTTTTAAAAATAATGTAATTGTACACATAAAAGGAGATAAAAGTAGGGATAAAACTAGGAACACGGGAGAAATGGCAACAATCTGCTGCTCACATGCTCTTCAGAGATATGCAACAGAGACAGAAAGTATTACAGGTTCATATAAAAAGCCACTCTGCAACAATGACGAGAGCACTTTAAATGACTCTCCCCCCTCTGAGTGACAGACACAGGGAGGATCACAGTGATGGTACCTGGGCAGCAGAGCCACCACAGTGGTGATGATGCAGATAAGGTAGAACATGGGGTCGGCCATCTGGCTCTGGAGGATCCAGTACGGGTTGGATGGAGGGTTACAGGTGACGCAGATGGCGCTGTAGACAAGCGTCACAACGAAGTACAGCGCCACGCTGCCCAGCATCACCACCCAGTGAACCACCGTCTGCAAGACAGATGCAGAAAGCTGCTATCAGACATAATAATAACAACCCCATTTGTCAAAAACTGCTGTTTAGCTGCATTATTTTTCAAATACAGTGGATTACGGTAAATAATGTGCACATGCATGCTTTTCACATTTGTGACCAGTAAAAATACCCCAAATGGCGTTCTTTTAGCCTGAAATGTGACAACCTTTTCAAAAGTGACCCAAAATATTTAAAAAAGAAAATCATTTTTATATTCTTGTGCAGGTGCTACACATACAGTCATGGAAAAATTATTAGACCACCCTTGTTTTCCCTAATATCTTATTTATTTGAATGCCTGGTACTACTAAAGGTACATTTGATTGGACATATATAATGATGACAACATAGCTCATAAAAGTTTTATTTAGTTGTACCAGGCATTAAAATGAACAAGAAATTGAAGAAAACAACAGTCTAATAATTTTTTCCATGACTGTATTTGACCATTGGTTTTAGATCCACCAGTGTGAATCAAATGTGTTGTTTTCCTGAATCTTGAACGCTGTGTCTGTGTGTACTTTTTATAGGACAGTTGTGGCAGAGATCAAGGGGGGCTTGAAACTGTCACAAGAACTGCGTGCGTTCCCACCACAGTTTCTCAGGTTCCCACAGGGACGGGCACCTGTTCGTCTTTGAAGTGTCATAGGGGAAATCTCAACACCGTGAATGAGTAACAGAGCGCAGGCATGATCATATACGGCGCACATAAGGAACAGAGGTCATAAAGTTTCTTGACAATGATGAAAAATCTGCACTTGCAATGTTATAAAATAAACAAATTAAAGTCCAAGTTCAATTTCAAGCCAACCAACAGATATGAAAAGAGGGGACTGTGGAGGTACCTGAGCTGCAACCTATTTACTTACTTACTGTGTTTGTTGGTTAAATGTTGTTAATGTTTAATGGATAATAAACAATATTAAATAAAGACATCATAAAGTCAAAGTTATGACTATGTTTTTCTTATAATATAGCTGTGAGGACAGTATTTAATGGTTGTAATACGTATTAATGGTTATAACAAACCTATTTTCAATCCATTTTCAGTTTCAATAGAATAAATCATTATGACTGTTGTGTTTTCATATATCAGGTAACATGGGCATGCTTTTGTGTGATAGTAGATTTTTTTTCTCAATAAACTAGTTAGCCCCAAAAACACCAATTTGTCAATGTCAGAAAGGTTATTTATATATTCTAAAAATAATTATTCGATACAAAATTTGGTATTGTCACTTGAGGAGATTTTTGGGCCGTGTCAAAATCCAGCACACTGTAAAGAGTAAGGGTAACATATCATTATTATTATATCAGTTTGTAACGCAGACCTGACTGAAACTATTTAATGATTAGAGTTTTTGGCTTGCTGGAAGTATAGAGGTGCATCTCAATAAATTATAATATCATAGAAAAGTTTATTTATGTCAGTAATTCAATTCAAAAAGAGGGAATAACACATTATATAGATCCATTACACACAGAAGGAAACATTTCATGTCTTTATTTATTCAATTTTTTCTAATCATAATGATTATGGCTTACATTTAATGAAGACCTAAAATTCAGTGTCTCAAAAAAATTGAATATGACAAAAGACCAATTTTAAGTTTAATATGGAAATGTTGGCCTCTGAAAAGTATGTCCATCTACAGTAAATGCACTCAATACTTTGTTGGAGCTGTTTGACTTGAACTACTGGAAATTGACTTTTCCACCTTCCATCCATATTCTAATTTATTGAGAGGCACCTGTATACCATGATTATATTTAGAAATACATGGTCGCCCATGAAGTTGGAATAAAATATTTTTTACCCCTTTCCATGAAATGATTGTGACAATGTGATTTATTATTGACAGTATTGTTTATCTTCTGAAAACTGTGTTAATCAATCTCTGCCAAACATATCACAATGAAAATGAAACCACAATTAACAAAGTTATTCCAACTTTATGGGCGACCCTGTAGATATCAATGGTTCAGCACTCACCCAGGCTTTGATTTCTATGGACAGATGCAGCAGGATGGTAAATAAAGCAATTGTGTTCAAAGGCGTTCCAAAGGTAAAAACATCGATGTCTGAATCCTGGTAAGCCTGGAGGGGAGAAAACACCTGTCGTCAGACTTTAGGCAGAAAGCAGTAAACCAGTAAAATAAATGATAACTCAGAGGACGCACCATGACCGGTGCAGCTTTGCACAATTAAAGACAGAAAAATGAAATGTTTCTCTTACCAAGTATGGCACAAAGAAGCACACCAGACTCTGATAGAAGGCATCGAGTATGGAAATCCAGAAAGTAAAAAAAGTGTATTCCTAAACAGGAAAAAAACAAGTTCAAAAACATATGAATATATAATATAATAAACATTTTCCGTGCATTTCACTCAATTAAAATTCTATCACTGACCCCTGCACCCTGTCCGGTCCTGTACAGTTCAGGAACTCCCAGCAGCATCTCTGCAGACACGTCTTTGTCCATTATCCCAAACATGATGGGTGGCACAGAGGTGAAGAACAGGTTGAAGAAAATCATCAGCCAGTAGTCGATCATGGTGGCGCCAGAGAAGCCGCAGAAGAACTGATACCAGAACAGCAGGTTGACGTAGGCCTGGGAAACACATGAGAGTGTAGACGACTAGAAGAGAAATCCAGGTGAGATGTTGATCCAGACAGCAGAGCGCTGCAATGCAGACACTTACCACATTCTTATAGAAGAAGTAAATGATCATGTTGGCCAGCCGAGTGTAGCACCAGTGTCCGTGAACCAGGAGAAGTTTTTTCAGGTGTTTGAAGCGAGATATGGCGAAATCGCTCGCCATGACCGCCTGCAGATGACAATGAGCTTAGACAGAGAGAGTAGAAGAAGAAACAAACAAGATTTTCAAAGACAGAGTTCAGACCTGCATGCCCTCCTGACCGGATATCCCGATGCCGATATCAGCTGCTTGGATCATGTTGACATCATTTGCACCATCACCTGAAACCAGAGAATACCAGTTTAACAACAGGAAGAAAAAGCAGCTGATTCTCTGGGTCTTAACAAATCACTGACTTAATAATGTGCTTAACCTCCTTCAAGTATTTATCAAATATACTGTACTTATTTCAACCCAAACCATTATAATTTCCTAAATCTAACCAAGTAGTTTTGTTTCTTACCAATAGCGAGTGTCATGACCTTGAGTTTCTCCCTGACCACCTTCACCACTCTGCTCTTCTGTAAGGGCGTGACTCTACAGCAGAGGACGGAGCGGCAGCACTTGGCCAGGGCTATGAAGCGGTCCTGCAGGTCTGGCGATAGAGCCATGGTCAGGGTGCGTCCGTCGATCACCAGGGAGATGTCTTGGGTTGTGTCCACATTACGAGGGTCTGCGTTGTACCTCCTCACCTCCTCCAGTGTGCAGTCCAAGATGGACGTGCATGTGAGCTGGAAAACAGCATTTGCTTTATTTTGTTGATCACAATGATGATTTCATTTTTGTGTAAAAAGATAATAGCAAACACTAAGATAAATTAAGTCATTTTCAATCAAAAATGATAATGTAAGTAAGTTCATTTAGAGAGCACTTTTCACAGATAAAATCACAAAGTGCTTTACAGAGGAAAAAAAGGGGAACATAAGACAATTAAACCACAATGAAACTACAATTAAAATGAAACATGAAATTACAAGTATGTACAATGAAGCTGGTCATCCAAACACCTTTCTAAAAAGATAGGTCCTAAAGTGATTTTGATTAAATCCACAGAAATAGCAGACCATAGGGGTAAGGGCAGAGAATTCCAAAGTTTGGGTGGCACATATTAATATGATCGATCAGCACGTGTTTTCAGACGGGTACATGGAAATGTGCTAGTTTCAGAATCTCAAATTTGAAGGTTTTCTGCCTTGTTTCTCTTTTGTGATAATAAACTGAATTACGTTAGGTGTGGATGGTTGAGTGAAAAAAAAGATTTGGCCAGATACACATTTTATAGACCAGATCATGAATGGATTGTTCAAATAATCATCCAATTAAACAATATTAAAACTAGGAGGGTGCTCAAGAAATCCTCCTTGCCTGCACCTGCAAACATTCTGACCATGCATATATCATATACCAACACAAGAGGGTTTTTATTGAAAATATGATTTTTATATTTTTATATTGGCTTTAGAGGTATTTGTGTTTTGGTAAAACAGCACCCCAACTAACAGCTCAGGCAGAGTGTGGTACTGCGGCTAGGGAGACAGCAAGACACAAAAAACCCACAAAATGATAATAAGTTCAGAGAAAGCTTTGTAAGAAGTTGATGAGGTAAAAACTGCTAAAATCGGAAAGACACCACAGTAAATGTACAAAGCACTGTGTTGTGTCAAAGTGGTGTGTGTTTGGTGGAATATGTGTTGGCCGAATTACAGGAGATGCATGGACGGATTCAGAAATTATGGTAAATCTAATTTTATCAGTAAATTTTATCCACAATTAGAGCTGTGCTGTAATTTTCCTTGTTTTTTTAATGAAGTTCTGCTCAGAGCAGTACTGTGAGCAGTGCATGACCTGCATAACCTTCAGGTAACTTCATTTGTTTACACTGTCCCTCTAGTTAGCACAACATAAATCTCAGTATCGACAGTTCACATTTTCGGCTGCCCCTCCCACCTGCAGCAAATTGTGGTGACTTAAAAAAACCCACAATATAAGGGAGGCTAAATTGTAATTTGGATGACTCTTATAATGCAACATAACATGATAAAGACACAACATTAAAGACAGGACTATTCCTCAGAGCTACAGATTATGGTATGTGCTGGTAAAATAAACATCACTCTGCTGTTGAGTCATGTTAATGTCAATGCAATTACGAGGCTCTGGTCCCATCAGACTCATCATTGTTGTCTGTAAATAACTCCAGCCTCTTAGCCAAAAGGAAAAGCAACATGATGAAAAAAAACAAAACTGGGTCACATCCTGTTTTTATATCATCTATCTAATGCTGGTTAAATTTCATTAGGTGTGGTAGACAGTGGGGATGCTTCCCTCAGGTGGTCATCGAGTTACAGCAGTTTAAAAAAAAGTTCATTACCAATATGAGCAAAGGGGTATTTCCCCTGAGGGCTGGATATTAGACTGGTAATTAGATATGAAAGCAGGAGATATTGTATTGGGGGTATCTCTCTCCATTCATCATCAATGACTAGTCCCGTCTGAGAGCAAGGCGGCAGTCCCTTTGTTCCAGAAAGCTTCCCATGTATCCGTTGGAGCTGACGGGTAATTTCAGTCTATTTGAGGCTGGAGATGATTCAACATGGTCAGGTTGTTATGAAGGGCTCGTTCCTGTGCTACCAGATCTTTAATGACCTCAGAGAAGCAGGGCCCACACCTGACACCTTATCTCCCTCAGATGAAAATGTGAGGGTTTGACCTTTAGTTAAAGTGGTCAAAAAGGTTTGGCTATTTAAATTAGAGAGAAAAGCTCACGGGTAAAACCTCCTGAACTTACTGCTTGAAAAAACACATAACTCGTCCTGAATGGCAGTCTAACGAAGTCACTGCTGCCCTCAGAAACACATATGTGTTATGTGGAATATAAATTACATGAAAGGCTCATACTGAATAGGATTTTGTGGTGCTTTTAAGCCTCTAATGCTCCTTTTCTCTTTCAGTTCATTAATTTGAAAACTTAAATCATCTCCTACCAAGAGGCTAAAATATTCAGACATATATTTGTAAGTGAAAGATAACTGAACATTTACAGTATTAACTCCACAGAAGGTAATTTCAACATAATGTAGCAGTAATATTTTGTCATTGACATCCCTATTGTTGTTAAGGTCAATGAGAGCAATAGTCTCACTGGTATATGGTAAATATGAAGATACTTCCAGCAACCGATTAGCTTAGCTTAGCATAAAGCCTGGAAACAGCTGGCCTCGGTGCCTCCAAAGCTAACAAAATATTACTACAAACACTTCTGAAGCTCAATAATTAATTGAATTGCTATTGTTAAACATAGAAAATGTAAAAATGTATGTTGCCATACCATTAAGCTTAGTTCTTGTATTGAAAAGCAGGTGAAATAGGTTCGAGTCCAGAGCCTTTCCTGCATGCCCCCCTTCACTCTCTGCCACTATCAAATAAAGCTAAAAAATGCCAAGAAAATAACAAAGTTTACAAACAAACAGTGTAGCAATTTTTCTATTCCATTTTATAAGAGATTATGTGGCTGACTGCAGACTAAATTGTGACTTTGCACTATCCCTTTCAGGTAGACAACTGGCAATTTTTTGCTAATGTCGTTGATAAACAAAATATAGTGACAACCAACAGAAACAACTCAATACCTGTTGGACTAACTAGCTAAATTTTGGGTAAACTCAAAATGTCATTTTCTTTAATCTGTGGCTCAACAGGGTCTCTAACCCAACAATAGTGAATGTCATTGTTATTAATTGAGATATGAGAGCTTTAAATTGCATTTTGGATGAATGAAATGTATCCATTTTTACTTATTTACATACTTTAAATACTTAGCACTTTTGAATTGTATGTGTATGATGCAGGGATTTTCTATCTGGAAGTTATTTTAAGCAAACATTGTGATTGGTTCTATATTTCTTCTGTGTCGTCAGATTTTGTTTCGTATGGACGGAGCCATAGATGTTTAGCTGTTTCCCCTCTTTTACAGTCTGTATGCTAACCTATGCTAAGTGGCTTAATAAACATATTTCCCAAGATGTTGCTTTAAGTGCATTAACATTAACATTTGAATTTTCTGTTTCATTTACTGTAAAACTAATTCTAACAGTGGTGTAAGAAATGAATCAGACATGTTCCACCATTTATTATTTCACATAAGCAGTAAAGAAAAGCAGCTCTGAGTCAAACAGCCAACCTTCAGCGAGGCAGACAGCGGCCTCCTCACCTTGTTTTTGCAGCTCATGTTAATCACCAGGTCTTCCTCTTCCAGTAGCCTGCAGGCATAGCCGATGTTGACAGCTGTCTCCGGCTTGTCACCAGTCAGCACCCACACCTGGATCCCTGCCTCCCGCAGTGCCATGATGGTGTCTGGGACATTCTCCTGCAGACGGTCCTCAATGCCTGTCGCCCCTGCAGGAGCATATATATTCAATGTCAGGCACAATTCAAACACGGAGCTCATCAAAGTATGTTTTTCAAGTGTTTATTACGAATGACGTGTGCTGGGCTGATGTATGTTACCTAGCAGGGAGAGGTCCGTCTCCAGCTGCACAGCACTGTCCATAACGAGCTCCTCTCTGTTTTCTATGGCAGCAAGAGCTCTCCGTCTGTTTACTGACCAGCTTTCATACGCCTTGTCACTCACAACCTGCAGCACATGCAGAGAAAAGATGAGACGGCGCTCATCTAGGAGTGTAAATTATTCTGGTGAATGCTTATATATCTGATTTTCACCTTCTTTGTAAAGCAAAGTGTACGCAGCCCCTCTTTAGCATAGCAGTCGAGGTGATGCTGAGTATCTGCTGCTATATTCTTCTGCTTCCCACTGAGATGTTCTGTAATTTGACATGTTTTGAATTATGAGATTACTCAGGTTATTTTAGTGTTGATTGATGAAGAAAAATCAATCAATCAAAATCAATATCCTTTATTTAACCAAGTGAAAAAACTCATTGAGATTTAACACCTCTTTTCCAAGAGTGACCTGGCCAAGACGGCAGCACAAAAGCAAAATGGTTACGCTAAACACACAGGACACAAATAAAATACAGTCACACACTTCAAGAAAAACAAGAGTTGTATTACATGATTACACAGTGCAATCACAAGATCCAATTGAGCTTATTTCTCTGTCTTTTAAAATTGACTTGAATTCCCCCAGAGTTACAAGATGTGTCAATTTCAAGTCCCTCTGCACATTGTTCCAGGTAGACGGGGCAGAAAATTTAAAAGCCTTTTTGCCAAGTTCAGTTCTGACTCTCAAGTCCTGAGAACGCAGGCAATATTGGCTGAGATTTCAACAATTGTGTAAACACAAGCATGTTGGCAGAAGTCCAAGAATGTATTTATAAATAAATGTCATTGTCATTTTAAAAAAGTGCAATAAATGTTACTTTCACATGCACATACCTGCATACGGAGTACCGAGCAGCTCCATGATGGCGTAGTCTGCCCCTTTAGTGTACAACACACACTCTTTGGTGTTTGGGTGTCGCACCAGGACAGACATTCTCTTCCTGTTGGAGTCAAAGGCCAAGGTGTCCAGCACCTCAAACACCAGGTCCTCCCCGGACGGGAGCCTCACTGTCACGCTGTTAGGAGTGCGGGCCAGCAGGATGAAGCCATATGCCTTGGCTGCGTACACCAGGGCTGCCTCATCTGGACTCTCTGCCTCATAGCTCAGATTATCTAAGGTCGTTGCAGGCTTGTCACCCTGGGATGCAGCATGGAGCGAACATGTCTGGAGTCCGTTGGTGTCTCCAGACTCCTCCGTTTTTACAGGGGGGTTAAAGCAGTCTTCCTCTACAACCGAGTCCTCTGAGATGGTACGATTTCTCTTGGGCTTGAGCTGCCAGGAGGAGAAAAGATGGCGAAGAGAGCCTGGCTTTTTCACCAGGCCGGACAGAGTATCCAGTGGGTTGTTTGTCTGATCGCAGCGTGAAAACCCACTCACCTGAAAAAGTGAAGCAAAGAAAACTGTAGTTCACATCGTGTTTCTATATGCCCAAACACCCATATGGTGATAACACAAAAACACTCTGAAACCTTGTCATTCATTTCCACCCTGTTTCTTTTTGTGCTTTCACGTTTAATTACAAACTCAAGGGAAACCCACATATTTTTCCCATCTGCCAGACCTGAGAACTGCACAGTCAAGAGCAGCGAGTACTAAAATTAATAAAGGCAACCCTAATTGCCCCTGCAAATCTCCCTTTACTATGTGGCTAATTTAGTTCAGTTTACAACTGGGGCTTTAAAGATAAAAGAAAATTAGTACTGACCACTGATAAAAGAACAGAAACTTGAAGCTAAACAATTGAAGAGAACTTTCAAAATTAAACCAAATCTTTGAGGTTAATAAGAAGAATTTAAAATTAATTGTTGTGTGCCTTACTGATTAAATTATGGAGATTTTGCTGCAGTACTGCAGCCAAATGCCTGGACGCCAGGTTTGTAATGAGAGAGACATTTAAGTAGATTCTGCACAGTGTCTTCTAGAAGAAAAGTATGGCATTTTTTTAATATAAGTTTGCGTTCCGGAGGATTTCCAGGAGAACAAATCCTTCGTCCATCTTTTCTCCCCTGACTGTGCCCTCCATCTCAACTTCCCATCCACAGTGGCAGTAAACAGAGCGCTCACCCTCTGTCTCTGTGCTGTTGCCATGGAAACCACCACCGTGTTGCAAATGGCGAGACCCAGAAAAAAGTCCAGGTAAGGATCTGTCTTCCGGCTGCTGCTGCTGCTGCTGCTGGTCTCTGCCCTGCTAATCTGCTGAAGCAGCTTCCTGTCTGGAATCACCTCGGTTTCCTGTTGGAGTAAAAGTTAATCAGTTTTTTAATTAAAAGCTCATGTTGATTAACTGTTTCTTGCTTACACTTTTTTGACATGCTGGGATTGGAAAAAGTTTTGAGCTTTTTTGTCCTTTTTTTGTACGGTTTCGTTTGCTCGTGTAGGAGGAAATATTACAGGAAGGACAAAAGGACAGAAGGAAGGGAGGAAGCTTTCATTCATTCTGCTCTGTTAGAGACACGGCATGAGGAAACCCAAAGATGGGCTCAGTGCTGCCTTTCTGGAATAAAGACAAGACTGTTTCTGTCTCAGCCTGTATCTCCAGGCTTCTGCTCTTTGCCCTGTGGACCAAAATAGACACAGAGCTACTGTACTGTATACCAAGACAACGGTGACTAATCTATAGTGCACGTTTACAGTTTACGTGACATCGGTGGTCTGTGCCAAATGGTGCCCAGCATGACCATATGTCCTGTCACAGACACAGGGGCAACTTTGAGCCAAAATGGATGTGCTTATCACTGACACCTAGCAGCTCCGCCATCTGCAGCAGGGACTGGGACCGTGAGGCCCTTTGACACAAGGATGGGTGAAATTAAGGTAAACAAATGACAATCTGAGGTCTTTTGAGGTGTATATTTAACACTGAACAGAATATTAAATAAATTTGTTTTAAGTTCAAATGTCTTACATTTATGCAGATATGCTAATTACCCAATTAGAAAGCAAACACATTGCAAAGAAACACTTTGGTGTTAATGCACAGGGTAAAATTTATTATCCATAACTGTTTATCCTAACTAGTGCATAGGGGGGGCTGGAGATGATCCCATCTGACACTGGGGTACACCTCGGACAGGTCACCAGACTATAACAGGGCTGACACATAGAGACAGACAACTATTCACCCTCTCATTCACTCCTATGGACAATTTAGAGTCACCGATTAAACCTATGCTGCATGTTTTTGGACTCGGAGGACTCGGAGAGAACATGCAAAATCAAGACAAGAGCAAGAGCCTAAAACTTTATATTTGGATTATAAATGTGGCAGAATCTGTTGCTTTTGCTTTGCTACTTTTCCACTGGTCTGAAAGAAGACATGCTATGGAAGCTTAACGGCCCAAAATCTCAAAATTGACCAGTGCGTTTTTGCCTTGTGTCTCGTCTTAATAATAAATAAATGTACACTTAAATAAAAATAACTGAGTCTGCCACATTGCTATTGCTATTTTTTTTATCATAATAATCTGGTGATAAACCGGCATTCTCCCGGATGTATCCTAGCCACACACAGGATAACTAGTTTAAAAAATAGATGGACAGATAAAGTTACATTTTCATACTGATAAATGCATTTTTAATATTGTTTTTTGGCTAAGACATCAGCATAAACTCAATAAGGACATTCTAATTCATTTCCCTTTACATTAGTACAGAGTGGTGAGTCAAGACGTCTCAGCAGCTCTTTGTTGTTGTGGGCCAGTTCATAGATAAATGCACCGTCATGTTTGATTTTGGGCCATTTATTTGTGTGACACAGTCATGATTATGAACTGAAAGGACACTTTTTAATCAAGAAGAATGCGTCTAATTTCTGGGCCCCTCCAGATGGACTCGAGTCAACTACCTGACAGCGACACTTCCTGCACGAGCAAACCAAAATATCATTTTGCCCACAGAGGCTTCCTGTGACCCTGCATAGTAACATCACAACAGAGAAAGAACCCATAACCCGACCCCACTCTGAATTAAATATCTGATTTTTTCTTCACGACTGAGCGATCATCTTACCAGCGGACTGCTGAAGGCCACATTGCTCTGGGCATTTCCCGTGACCGTGCTCTTGAGTCGGTTGTGTTTGTAATGTTGCGTGTCTTCGGGGTTGGTGTCCTCGCTCTGCAGGGACCAACCAGTCTGTGGGGGTCGTGGCCGCTGGTTAAAGATGACCTCCTCCTCTGACTCTGGTTCATCAAGGACAGCGAGACGGATGGCTGCAAATCCCAGAAAAAATGTTATACATACACTATGTACTGTATATAGGTGCATCTCAATACATTAGAATATCAATTAATAGTCAATTTCCAGTCGTATATAGATGGACAGACTTTTCAGAGGCCAACATTTCCATATTAAACATACTTTTTAAAATTGGTCTTTTGTATTATTATTTTTTTGAGACACTGGATTTTAGGTCTTCACTAAATATAAGCCATAAACATTATAATTATAAGAAATTAAATAAATTAAGACATGAAATGTTTCATTCTGTGTGTAATGGATCTATATAATGTGTTATTTCCAATGTTTGAATTGAATTACTGACATAAATAAACTTTTCTATGATATTCTAATTTATTGAGATGCACCTGTATTATATGCATGAATATAATAAGGTCAAGTCATGTTCAAATGCAGAGTCCTTAACCACAATTACAGTGTTTAAGGGCTAAAAAGATCTGGAGACAGCCACACCCAAGTGGACTCCCAAACACAATTCAGTTTGGCAAAATAAATGACCGTTGAGAATAATTATATATAAGGGAACCAAGGTTAAAAGGAGCAGTTATACAATTAGACAGTATAACAAATCAGACTGAAGCTCTGCAGCAGAAATATGGAAGCAAAAAACGTATGTGTGTCTGATCAGGACACAACACGATATACAGGGGGAAAAGGGGATAAAACATAATGATGGGAGTCTCATAGTAGCATATCCAATTAACACCACCCCTTTATATCTTAATACAAATATAAAGTATCTCAGCTGGGGTTCACACATGCAGGACAGAGTAAAAAATGCAAATCAACATCGTAATATCATGACACAGTGTAACTGGAAGAAGAAAAGGCAACTTTAGGTAACTTTTATTTTGTGTTGATTTTGGTGCCCTCTGTGGACAAAACCGGTAGTGTCACCATGACCACATGTAGATGTGCCTTATGTGCAATTATTTAGAACCTTTTCCTTGTTTAAACTCAGCTGTTTGCAGCATGATAAGCTATGAGGTAATGCACATATTTGTGGCTATGTAAGATGAATCACTTTAATATGACGATGGTGAAACAGACTCCCTGACGGTTTTGTTTCCATATGTAGGTCATAGAGAGGATCAATGTTTTATAACCAGTTAAAAACTCCTTGTAGCTGCTTTAAGTTTCACATGCAGTGCCAACCAGGAAGTGCATTCCAACCGAGCAGGTGACAAACAGCTCAGGATCAAAACATATTATGTAAATTCACTAATTCTACAACAAGGTGAGCGGCCCCATAAGACAGATCGGTGAATACACAAGGCAACTATTTTTAGACTCTTAGCTCCAGCGGGACAAGTTTTGTCAGGAGAAATGTAGCGTTGTTGGGAAAATTATACCAGCTTTATTTTGAGCTAGTTCTAAAATTAGCATACTAATGTCAGCCTGTTACGTGCAATGGTGTGCTTATAATGTTATACACAGAGTTGGAGAAAGTAGGTATGTTCATCTGGACTTTCTGTCCAGTAATGAGGGTAAGAATTCATACTGCTGTAGTGACTTCTGGGATTATGCTTTGACTGAAAATTGTCCTATTTTTCATGTTTTAAGCACTCTTTTTAGTCACATTAAATGTCTCAATATGAAGGTTTACCGTTCTCTTTGTGCGGGTACTCGGTGCCCATGATGGAGCATCTGCGAAACACCATCTTGTTCTCAGTGAGGGTGCCAGTCTTGTCTGAGAAGATGTATTCAATCTGTCCCAGGTCCTCTGTGATGTTCAGGGACTTACACTGCATGCGGCTATCCGTCTCCTCATCATACAGGTCGATGTCATTAGTGATTAAGAAGATCTGACCGATCTTCACCAGCTCAATGGACACGTAGAGGGAGATAGGAATCAGGATCTGAGAGAGACAGAGGAGAGGAGAGGAGAGGAGAGGAGAGGAGAGGAGAGGAGAGGAGAGGAGAGGAGAGGAGAGGAGACAGAAGAAGGAAAGTAAATAAAAGGAGACAGAAGAAGGAAGGGAGGTAAGAGGAGAGAAGACAAAAGAAGAAAAAGGAAATAGTGGAGACAGAAGAAGGAGAGGAGGTAAAAGGAGAGGAAACAAAGGAAAGGAAATAGAGGAGATAGAAAAAGGAAAGGAAATAAAAGGAGAGGAAACAAAAGAAGGAAAGGAAATATAGGAGAGGAGACAGAAGAAGGAAAGGAAATAGAGGAGACAGAAGAAAGAAAGGAAATAAGAGGAGAGGAGACAGACAAAGAAAAATGAAGTAACAGGAGACAGAAGAAGGAAAGGAAATCAGAAAGGACAGGAAAGAGAAGGAAATGAGAATAATAGAAAGTAAAGAGAAGGCAAAAGAAGGAAAAGATAGCATGAGAGGAGAGATAGGAAAGAAGAGGAGGGAAGGAAAGGAAAGGAAAGGAAAGGAAACAGAATAGGGTGAGGCGAGGAGAGGAGAAAGGCGGGGTAGGGAGAAGATTGAAATAAAGTGATCAGAGAACGGAAAGAAAAGGAAGTGGTGGGATGACAAGTGATAAGAGGAGTGATTAAAAAATGAAAAGATGAGAGTAAAGTGGACAACAGACGTTCGAAAGAGAAGTATTAAAGGAGAATAAGGAGAAAGGAATAAAAAGGAGGCGATGGGATGATAAGAGGAGTGATGGAAATAGATATAATGGAGAGGAGATGAGAGCAGAGTTAAAGAAAGTTAAGAAAAACACTCAATGTTACACTCAAAAATTCACACAGTTTTTCTCCTCCACCTGCAGCAGGATGATCATGGTGAAGAACATGTAGAAGCTAGACAGACTGGGTCCGTCCAGGTGACCGTTGCTCTGGGGGACCAGGTAAGGGGGCACGCCGGGTAACGCCTGCAGCCATACGTAGTGACCTGCGTGTGTAAGGACAGAGGAATTAATCACAGCCACTGTCGAGAGAGGGGAGCTATTTTTGGCACCACACCTTCCCCTGTCTCCTCCCTCTTCTCCTGGTATGTCTCTTTGGGCCTGTGGCCAAAGTGAGTACGCTTTTTTTTTTTATTGGAAATTAAACGTCTCCTCATAAATGTGAAATCATTAATCATGAACCAGTCTGTGTAGTGATTTTATAGGGGAAGTTATGTAATTCCTTACTGACCTACTGCTCCGACGAGACACATGGCGAAGAGGAGAATGACGCAGAAGATGACGTCTATGTTCAGCTTCCGCTCTAGTTTGCTGCGCTTGTATCTTGGCCCGTTGTTGTTGAGCATGGACTTGGTTTCATGGCCTTAGAGGGGGGGATCACAAGGCGTTAATTTATTTAACAACAGGCACTCCATATGGCTAAAGGAAATTAATTACTTTATCTTAAAGCATGCCCATTCTGGATCAGCTGTTGCAAGGACATAAAAACCAACCAGGGCACTGGGACACTGAGGTTACAGCCTCTGTGATATTTCGGGAAATTTGAAGCTTTATTATTAGACACATCAAACACATGTTTCTAAGACTGATTCTGACATGTTGTAAGCATGCTAGCAGCGTCGATCTAGGCATTCCCATGTCAGCACCATTTTGATCCAGACTGAAATATCCCAACAGTTATAGGATGAATTGCCATAAAACTCTGCTCAGACATCCGTGACGCTCGAGGGTGAATCCTACTGACTTTGATACATTTAAACACCTTCTTATGGATTGACACAAGATTTTCAAAGATGGTGCATTGTTAGTTAAAAGTAATGCACTCTAATTTGTAAATAATTGTGAACCAACATCGATCACTGTAATAACTTTAGTTATCCTTTTCATATAGTGTCATTATCAGATAAAAAACACTGAAAAGTTGTCTTTGCTTTATGCCCAAATATTTGAAAACTAATGACTTTCCCATCAGCCTCAACTGTCATTTGTGTTTATTGCTTGCAAATCGGCAAATGTAAGCATGCTAATATGCTAAATTTTCACAATTTACACAATTAAGTGTGCCTATTTACAGCCTCAAAGATCTTGACAACATTTTACAGACATTTTTTAGATAATTAAATACATTTCAAAAGCTCACTTTAAAATGAAAGGAATTTACTGTTCTGTACCATAATTATACATCGGTAGCAGATTAAATAGAGGGCGACAAAATGAAGGCTACAGTAGAGCTGTACAGAGACGTAATAATCTGTATCTGTTCAACCAATAAAATGATCTGTTTCTGTGTCTGTATAGTCACGTCAAATCTGGCAAATGTTGCATTTTTGTAACCTTATTTATTGGCAATGCAATTTCAGTGACTTCAAGGCATCAAATTGATTAAATATATATTTTAAACTAGCTTGTTGATTGAATATTTCCACATATAGTATATTTTGTTTTTATGTTGCTATTGTCTTTTTTATTTTGTGTGTATAAATACTAAATATTTGTAATAATAATAATAACATATCCACTATTCTCGATATATTAATTATTTTGTTTTTGTTTCTATTTAATGTTGAGTTTTTTTTATTTTTTATATATTTATATTTTTACTTATTTATTTATTTTTTGCTGAGGATGTTGTTTTATTGGGAGGGATTGTTTTTGAATGTTTATAAATGTTTGTTAAAAATGAGCAAAACTTCAATAAATATACCTTTGAAAAGAAATTACAGAATATAGTTCCACATCTTCATTCTATACTGTTCATTATTTCAAGAAACATGATGCATCATTTGCAACTTCTTGTAGAAGAATTATCTTTTTTTCCTCACATTATATGCTGTCGTTTTTGGATTCAGGTAGATCCCTCATGTACAGACAGTAAACATTCATGCGTCTAAATATGCAAAAATACTTTATATTATCATTTGGTTTGTTGTCTAAAATTAAAAGTGGAAATCTGGAGTCATGACCTCAGTACTTCTGAAGCCCTGGCTTCGGCCCTGGACAAAAACACGAAAAGCTCAAGGTCAAAATAGTGCAGCAGCTGAGAAAATGGAGATTATACCTGCATACACCACGAAGCCAACAGCGTGGTCCGTGTTCCTCACTGTGCAGCCTCGCAGCAGCAGACTCTCTATTCCAGCGCCCACCTTCTCCTTATCAGGTTTCTCTCTGCAGCAGGAGAAAGTGAGAAACCTCCTTTATACTGTCAGATCTTGTTAGATATTCATTACTGCTTATATATTCCCCATTAGCAATTCCATAGCTGGACGGCATGGGCAGACCAGCTGTAAGAGCCGCGGTGCCCGAGGAAATCGATTATAGTCTATTACAGCCCCAATAATGCCTCTGGTGGCATCAGAAAGTGCAGCGAGTGGGTTGAAATTAGTTTTGCTCGACTGCTCTGAAATGCTCGAAGGAACTGTTTGGGGAATCCATGTGATCTGTGTATTTGATACTCACACGTAACACTTGAAATGATTCAGATTGTTGTTGGGCTTTTCACACACCACAACGCTGTTGAAGCTCTCAGGATCAAACTGAGGATCCTGGGAAAGGAGAGGAGGTATAAGGTCACCACGGTATGAATGGGACGCGCCTCTGCTGCCAGAGTTACATAATAATTCTTCTGAGAAAAGACAACCAGTCCAAAAATAGGCATTTAAGGTATGTAATCCAACAGGTTAGTCATTGCAGACTTACTATAATGATCTATAGTTACCAGAAGTGTTCAGGAAGTGTTACAGTTTTTCTGTTTATGTACCAGTAAGTTTTAATTACATGTCAATCACAAGGGCATGGGGAAATCTTTATGATATACAGGTGCATCTCAATAAATTAGAATATCATAGAAAAGTTTATTTATGTCAGTAATTCAATTCAAAAAGTGGAAATAACACATTATATAGATCCATTAAACACAGAATGAAACATTTCATGTCTTTATTTATTATTTTTTTTCTAATCATAATGATTATGGCTTACATTTAAGACCTAAAATTCAGTGTCTCAAAAAAAATAATATTACGAAAGTATGTTTAATATGGAAATGTTGGCCTCTGAAAAGTATGTCCATCTATATGCACTCAATACTTGTTGGGGCTGTTTGACTTGAACTACTGGAAATTGACTTTTCCATCATATTATTGTATGTATGTATTGTATTGTATGTATTGAGATGTCTCTATAAGATCTCTATGATGATGTATTTTTAAAACTGATATCTGAGTAATTGCCCTTTTCCTTTTATTTCTATCCATAGTTTCTTGCAGTAATGTCACCATTTAAGATAGTAGCCTGAAATAAATCTCAAATTTCAGAATTTAAATGGCAACAGAACACTGTAAAGAAACAAAGAAACCAAAACTGAAACCCAGCAGTAGTGAATCCTCACCGATATGCCGAGAGACACCGCCCTCCTCTGCTTCAGGTTGGTCTCTCCGTCCAGGTTGGACGTCTCTATGTGACACACGTCGTTGGGGTCTGACGTATGCAGCAGCAGGAGGTCTGCAGGGACGATCTCATTGCAAACCACCCTCACAAAATCTCCCACTCGCACATCCTTCCAACGCCTCTCTGTAAACTGTTTCTCTTTCCTGAAATCAGACATGTCAAGACACCAACATTACAGATTATTTCATAAAGATTCACAAGTCCCTGGGTGGCTTTTGTATTGATTCATGCAACATTTATTAACAATATTGGCGTAGTGGGTGTGATTTCTCTATGTTTATGCAATCAAATGAAATATTGACTCACTCCTTATGGATATAAAATCACAGCAGCTGCTTAAGTAAGGGACTAAACAATACAACTAAATGAAAAATCAATGCTGTTGTTTTTGGAGAGCGGCCCAGATGTGTTTTGTAAAATACTTTTAGAGGAATACACACTGCAGTAGGTTATTAGCTGAGGCTGTTCACAGGGTTGGAGTCTTCCCAGAGAGCCACATGCTTTATGGTTTAAACCTGCACTTCAAGCTGCCTAACCACCAGTGACAGAGAGCTGCAGGCATGCAGCCCTGCATGTAGGACCTGATCGGGTGGCTGCCACATAACGCCACACCTCGCTTCAAACAAAGCCAGGAGGAGGGGGGGTTATGTATTTTTAGTATGTTGTGTTTAGATTATACTTACCAGGTTGCACAAATAATTCCTCTCCTGTCAGAAAGCTTCACATAAGATTTCTGTATGTCAGGCAGCTAATAAACAGATTCCAGGAAGTCCATTTCTTAAAAGTGTAAATTGTGTTCTCATGTTGCACAGAGGACATTTCATCCCAGATGTGATCAGAAAGTATGTAAAATGTAGGTCAGAAATGCTAACTCAATATATTTAGACAATTTGGGAATTGCACTTATTTGCTTTCTTGGGGAGATAGATGAAAAGTTTAATACCACTCTTGGTAAATATACAACTAAAGCCAATGGACGGTTTGCTTAGAAGGGGTCATTCCTTTACTATTTAAATACTTTCTGCAGCTTTATAAAGCACAAAATGGGACCATTAGGAGATGTTCCCCAGCACTGTATTCACCAATTATGATATGGTTCAGGGTTAGGGTGAACTGGATAATATTTCTGAAATATTTTTAGCTTAAGATGGATCAAATTTGACCAGAACACAAGAGGAAGGTTAATGCATGACCTGAGGAACTTAGGACCCTGGAAACATTGATAACAGCCTAACTGTCAAATGGTAACACAATTCCGCTACCAACATTTCAAAAGCTCACTATTGAGCTTGTTATCCCACTAATTAATATAATATTGATTAATAAAAGCAAAAGTGTAACAAGGGTAAGTTTTAAATGAAACTATACGTTGGATTTTTTTTTCTTGCCTCTGAGCCATGAAGTAGTCTAGTACAAAAACCTTTTACACTATATGGATAAAACAAAAAAGTTTGTGGATTTTGTCACCATCTGACAGATTCTAGGTGAGATTCTAGGTGTTTCCAGTCTTTATGCTAAGCTAGGCTAACTTTCTGCTGGCTTCAGTTTTTTATGCAACGTGGCATTCATTTCAACATAGCTCTCTGCTAGTAATAAATACATCTGCATAAAATGTCTCACATGCATGCACTGTTATTGTCTGTCTTATCATCCAATTTTGCTGCTCTTGTAAATTTGGCTACCTGGTGTGATTTTGAGATAAAGCCTCTTGAATATTGGAGAGAAAACAAGATAATATAACCTGTTTGGTTTGATAGTAGGTGTGATATGAGTCACATTCAAACATGTTTTATTATTGAAATGAACAGTCGGGGAGGTGTGGTGACTGGTATAAATGCTCTGCAGACAATAAAATTAGACATGATTAACAACACAATAACATGTGTTAGGAGTAAATCATCATGATTAGCAGCCGGCGTGTTTTGCTGTCAGTGCGTTTGAGTGCAGGCAGATTGACAAGAGTTTGAGATGGAAACAAGATAGATAGGATGACCCTGAAGATAAGTCATGCTCAGACACACGACTTCACGCCTCTGTGAGAATAACATACAGGTGAAAGGTGATGGGAAATAAAGACGTGCATCTGAGAAGGTCTGATGATTTAAAGTTAAGTCCTTCTCATCTGACAGCCTTCAGCGTGGCCATTTAAACACGCTGAAAGGATGTGTGTTCCTCGTGCTGTCAGATGGATAAACTTCAGCTAGATAGAGAGAACTAGGGAGTGTGTGAAAGCCTGAAATTTATTCTCAAGCTTCTTCTGGAAACATTTGTATACTTCAAAGAAATCCCAGCGAATCGATTCTGTTCTAATCTTTACAAGCCCAAAATGGAGCTTTAGCATCCCCACCCAACGAGCAATAAGGGACCCACAAGAGCCTGCTCGCCATAACTCAACTGCTGTTTATCTGATTGTGTGAGGCCGAGACGGCTAGTTTCCGCTAACAGGCCCAGAGGGACAGAAAAGCTCAGTGTCTGAAAAGCTGCATCTGGGGTCTGCACTTAGGCCACCTGGACCCTGCCACCACACACGTACACGGTAGGCTATATATAAATACACACACATAATGCAGGCCTTTCCCTCAGCTGAGGCTGCACTTCTTATCACATCTGCTGTCTCTTCTTTAAAGCAAACTACTGCTGGTTAATGATAAACCCTTCCAGAGGTTGAATGTGAGAGGATTCATCATGGAGTTGCCTCCAGTCTCACATCACATCCTCAGGAAATCCACATCCCCTCCTCCTCCCACTGTACTCCAGAATCACAGCAGCAAAAGGGTGGAAAATGACAGTGTTTATCCTCCTTTGTGAATTATTTATTTTTCACCAGTAATTCAAAAATAGATAACCGCTAACCTTACTGTCTTTGCTGACGCAACACCCAGATGAGGATTTCATCAAATGTGCACAATGCGATGGTGAGAGATATTGTTGTGAGGCTCTTCAAAAGAGGAATAATCTCCCACACATTTTCTATTTCTAAGTCAAAAATTCTCACGGGGTGCTGAAACGCAGAGGAGGTAAAACACACACGCCACACTATCACAATGATCTACACACTCATACAGACATCAACATGCTGATAAGAATCATAAACACAGATGTGGAGGAGGTTGTTAATGCACCAGGAGTGTTTTCCATTAGCCACATCATGCATGAACGGCACAACTGTACTGTTTCTATATTCAGGACGGATGATTGTCTTTGAGTTGGTTACCTGCTGTAGATGAAGCACGGCGTGTTGTTGAGCTTCCGGTCCGACTGGTACCTCCTGAAGTCCTCCCAGGCATCCTTCAGGGCGGTCAGAGCCAGGATGATACAGATGGGGATCACAGCTACCTCTGGCTGGAAGGCGTTCACTACGGGGATAAAGTTCAGGATAGCCAGGCCCACGAAGTAAATGTTTGCCAGACGGTGAAACTGCTCAAAGAGGTTCATGGGGATGAAGAGGAGGAAGGTGTATTTGGTGGTCTTGATGGCATTGCGAGGAAAGTAGCGGTTAGGTTGCTTCAGCTTCTCCAAGCCTTCATAGGGCAGATTGGACGACAAGTTGCGGAGGTCCTTCTCCCGCGCCCTCTGACCTCTCAGAGCATCCCTCACCAGGGCCAGAGGGCTCCTCCATGTCATGGCTACTCCGTCTGTTTTACTTTTCCTCTTCTCACCAACTTTTCCTTCTCATCCTCTCAGTACTTACAGCTCAGATGAGTTAAAGAGACTCTCCTCAGGCTCATCCTCTCTCTGTGAATCTCTTTCTCTGTGTGTGTGAGGCCTAATGCCAGGTTAAAACACATGATAGCACACCTAGTCCTCCTCTGAGTCCGCCCTTTTGGATTGACAGGTGTGTTTGCATTCCTTGCTCTGGAGCACTTCAAGTCTCACAGAGAGGGGAATTAACTCAGACTGCTCCAGTGACTCAGCTGATTTAAAATATTGTTGTCAATAATGTCATTGCAGCAAAATCATTGAACCATTTTTTAAAAACTAAAAGACTGCATGAGTCTCTGCAGAGTAAAGTACAGTGGTTCCCAACATTTTTGGCCTGGTGTGCCCACAGGTAGGAGCCTACACCTTTATTTATTAAACTAAAAATCATACAAGTGAACCGTCAATATTAAGGTTGCTTTCGTTAATAATACTACCAACATCACGACTACCACAAGTGTGGCTGAATGTTTCAACCATCTATCCATTGTACCTCATTTTAGCTATTTCAACCATTTATCCATTAATTCTAGCTATTTAAACTCCTTATCCATTACCTTTAGCCAACTATTTCAATCATTTATTTAAGCTAATAAGTTAAACTAGTCAGGAGGCTAACAAACTTTTGCTAACCAGTTAACCATTACGTTGAGCTAATTATTTCACTTATTTATTTTTGGTAATTATTTGAACTGGTTCGTCATTACTTTAGGTTTATAGCTGTTTGTTCTGTACGATTTCAACCATTTTATCAATTTCTTTAAGCTAACAATAACATTAGCCTACCTGTTTAAAGTTCTGTGCTCACTTGCTAACTAGTTTTCTGCAACATGTCAGCCCCCTAGTGTATCTTCCTGCTACGGATGAGGATTAGGGGCACACAATAAAAAATATTTCGTTTTGACTTAATTCTCAGAATTCTGACTTTAAAGTCACTTTAAAGTCAGAACTATGGGTACCCATGAGGACCAACTTCGGCGGGAGAGTCCCTTTCAATGCAGTTGGGAGGAACACGGAGTGGCCGAAGATGATAAAATGTAATATTTTACTGTACAGTCTTTATCCAAAGGGGTTTTATTTATTTATTTTAAAATCTACAGTGAACAGTTCTGCGAATATCATGCAATTGAATAATCTTATTTCCATATTTATCTGGTATTTGGGCCTGGTTGTTTAACACTTCATTCTGAAAACTGAAAACCGCACATAGACACAACAAATACATTTTCGGCTCGATGCAATTAGATTATTTCACGTGGTGTGTTCATGTAAAGTTAATACTTCATCTTCTCTCTGCGGGTAAGAGTTTTATACTGGAAAAAAGTGAGAAAGAATGACAGTAAAGTGTTTATCCTTCATATCAGCTCGCATGGAGCAGTTTCAATGGCTTTACCATAAATATCACAATACGAATACGGGCGCACTTCATTTTATAGGGACGGCTGGTTTGACTACAGAGATGTCATTAATACTTGACACATAAATTAATCAAGCATTAAAAAACAATGCCAATAAAAGAGAAACACTGATACAGTATGCACAGCTGACAATCGAATATTTACAGAGCAGAAAATTGGTGCAGTGGGTCATAAAGAGATCTGAACTGACAACACAACACCAAGCAGAGCACAACCACTGCTCGGGGCAAACATATATATGAAGCGTCTGCAGAGTGTGAATGAACGCAGCAGAGGGAACTTACATATCCTGCTCAGGAGTATGCACATAGAGACCACAGTGTTTAAAGATACTGAGAACCTCTTTAGAGCTCTCTGAGGAAAATACTTAGCATGATTCTTTATTGGTGCATGTAAGAAAATGTCACAGGTCAGAGGTTAAACACAGAGGATATTTTGCCATTAGAGGACACTTAAGCAACAAAGAAAAAAGCACTAAAAGTTTGATCATGATTACACAGGGTGAAGGAATCTGTTTACATGTATGGGTGTGAGACTCACGTATGATGGACTACAGGAAAGCAGCTTTTTGCACAGATGGCATGCATGTAGGATGCCTTCCACTTCCTCATGTTGACATATGTTGTCTTTTCCAGAGCAGGCTGCAGAACCTGTTTAAACAGGCCAAATTTCCACTGGCTCGCATATTTATAGCACTTAGATTTTAGACACAGTGATGAAACTATATGTACCTGTCTAGTGTTTGATACACAGCATATAGAGGCATTATTGGGAAATTGGCTCCAAATGGAGATATATGGACCCTTATCGGATGCCACGCTCGACCTTGGAGGTGATTTATTATCAATCAAGACATTTAAATGATCTCCCGTTTTGTCCTTGAACAGCTGACACAGGCGGGTTCATCTCTGCTGGGTAGCTCGGCGTGTTTTTCCATGCAGTCCGTGTAAAGCAGGGGAGTGGCGTGACGCGAGTGTGCCAGACTCACCCTCTCACCCATCACAGTCAGCTCTGGCTGGGTTTGGCTTGGCTGGCACGCCGACTGCACAGTGGCGCAGCTGTGAGTCCACAAAGCACACACACACACACACACACACACACACACACACACACATACACAGAAACAAAACACAGTCTTTGAAACAAAAAACACACACACACACAGATCTACAGAGCAGAGGTCTGTGCATTCCTAATTACTCCGGTGACATGGAAACACTACAAAGTAGAAAGCATCTGCCTTTTCCCCCCTCTCTTACATGTCAACACTAATTCCCTTTTTGAAAAGAGGAAAGGAGAGAGAGAGGGAGAGAAAGGGAGAGAGAGAGAGGGCCAATTTAGCACAAACCATCTGTCTACTGTAGTGAGATAATACATCTGTTATAGTGAGGGGGAACAGTAATGTGGAGCTGATTTTTACCGATGCATGGAGAAACCTGGAACAAGTTTACATGTCACGTTACATCAGTTTTTACACCACTTTGCCTTTTTAGGTAGTTTTGCACTTAGAGATTTTACACCCAGCAGCATCAGACACACACACACACACACACACACAAACACAAACACAAACACTTACACATACACACACACACACACACACACACACACACACACACACTCGCTAACCCTGCCAGACAGGTCATGTGCAGTACTATTTGTGTCTCTTCTGTTAACTCAAATAAAGTGGACATGTTATGAAAAACTCACCTTTTCATTGCTTGTGTACATGTATCTGGGTATCTAGAGTATTCCTGACCCACAAACTGGGCTTTTTCAGGGAGGGGGGCTTAAAGAGACAGGCGCTAAAACGGAGCGTTTCAGACAGAGGATGAATACAGGTATATTCAGACAGACATTATGAGACAGTGATGTGTTTGTTTGTTTTTACATTAAAGCAGTAAACTTGTTCTACTAGGAAATGAAAATGAGCATAATATGTCCACTGAAGTGGCATTGAACACTTGAAAAATCTGAATCCTACTGTTGATCAGATATTTCCTCAGTTAAAACATCCTCATATCTCATTGTGTTCTTCTGGTCTTCTATGTTCAAAATCAAACATTAGCTGCACATTAGTCCCTGCTAGAACAAAATCCCTTTTTAAATATTAAATATTCAGTGTTTGGCACCATCAAATATTCAATAGCATCCATTTAAGGGCTGTAACAGTGGTCAGGTCAGGAAGAAAGTGCAGTTCAGTGCAGTGCAGAGTGCAGTCAGTTTGCTGAGGATGCAGCAGGAGGTCGAGGCATGGATGGATGGCTCTCTTTCTTGCCCTTTATTTTCTTTCTCTTCCTGTCTTTTTCTGTAGCAGGCGCTCTGGCCCCTGCAGCCAGCGGGCCACAGTTGAGTCCACAGAGTGCCTCCATATCTATGGCTCTCTGCGTTAATGTCCCCTGAGGCCTGGGGCCGGCGCTCAGCCCCGCTCAGACCCCAGCCGAGCCCATCTCAGCCCAGACCACCGCCGCGGCCTCTCGCTCCGACTCCTCTGCCTCTCCATCCATTATGCAGCCAGTAGTCCCCAGCTGCAGCCCTCACATCTCTCTATTCACCCCCACATTCGCTTCTCTCGCTTGCCCACTCACTCCCTGTGTCGGGTTTAGTTGTTCACTCACTCATTCAGACGCTCCATCAGCCATGAGCTAGTCATCACGAGCAGCCGCACATTCATCCGGGACACATAAAACCGCCAGCCGTGTACTCTGTTATTGAAGTGATAGACTGAATTGAGTTTTAATTGAATTTAGATACATCTTCATAATTGCTGACAATCATTACACAAGATATTTACAGTCATTATGAAATATTACAATTGGAATTTACAGAAACTTTGTACAAAATATGCCTGACTTCAATGCCTGGATAGTGGGGTCCTTGTTTAGTCATTTCTGGAGAACAAAACATTGACCCAAAAGTCACTGGTGTCTGGAAGTGCTTTAGTTTCAGCAAGTAGATGCTTTTAGAGTCCATTAAAAAGAAAGAAAAGAGAGAAAAGTCCCAAAAGTACAGAGTCAGCAAAGTTGTGAATTGTGTTTTTCTTTTTTCCTCAGTTAAATTGCTCTTTTCTCTTTTTTTTTGACTGAATGGAACATTTGATCTGTAATTCAACTGCAAAAACAACAACAGAGACCCATTTAAATAGAATAAATCCATAATATTTACACAATAATGTGAGTATTGATTTATAAAAATGAATCATCTCTTTTTCTTTAAACATGATTTATGTTTATCTACAGTTTTTCAAAACAGAAACCTAATCACAATGAAACGCATCATACTTCTATCATTCAATTCTACTGATAATGATGATTGTGGATTGCCATATTTATGCAGCAACTCTGGTTGCAATGAAACTCAGCTCATCTATCAGCAAAGTTCTTACACCAGCTTAAGTCGTGTTAAAGCCATTCTGAAGCTCCTCACACAATGGCAGAAAGTACGGAGGAGTCAAATGTTCTCTTTAAAAAAATAACACGTGGTGAAATGGACTCTGTCAACACAGCAAAAGCAAAAAAAAAACTTGGCAAAAGCGTCAGTGTCCAACAGTCTCGCTCTTTCACCGGATTGCATGAGACGTTCAACAACCGAGGAAGCTTTTTCTGTTCAGCATTGGCACCATTAAAGCCCCACAGGGATGTCCAGAGAAAAGAGCGCCCCCTGCTGTCCATCTGTTGTCATCCAGCAACGCTCAAACCGTCCGCCCAGGTGGGCCAAGCTAAGCCAAAGCTGCAAAATGGTAACTGACAGACTATCCTCAACTAGTGAAACTAAAATGCTTTGCGCTCCATAATCACCATGACTGAAATGCAAATGAAATCAAACATAAGCATGCTTTTAAAGGATGTTTTTGATATACAGTAATTATAGGAAAATAGACTATCAAGGATGACTCCTTTAAAATCATTTATAAAGCTTTCCTGGATGCAGACAGCTCGGCTACGAAGTAAATAGATACTAAACAAAACAAATCCTTAAAGTATATGCAAACACAAGCATAAATATTTGATCCACAGAGAGTAAGCTACGAATGACAAATATTAGTGATATATTGAAATTCTGGAACAGGCACCGTTTCTGTCTTTTTAAAACTCGCTCTTCATTTTCGAGTGTTTGTCAGTCGTTTTAAGGTGTTTCCCAAAATCCTAAAAGAGTCACTGCTGACTGAAGTGTTGGGTGCTGCTGCAGTCCGTCCAAAAGTCTTTGCAATCTCTTCACTTTTTCTAAAATGAACCAGCTAAAAAAAGTTGGTGCACTGTTTATCTCTCATTCTCTCTCTCTCTCTTTTTATCTCTCTCATGTCATCTCTCTCTCTCTCTCTCTCTCTCTCTCTCATCTTCCCTAAATCCCTCCCTCCCCCCCTCCCTCCTTCTTTGCACGCCCGCCACAAGCCGGCCACCGGGTTTAATGGACATAGTAGAGCCAGTAGACGACGTTGAAGAAGGAGAAGACGGTGGGGAAGATCATCCTGGACCACTTGTCGATAGAGTTCACGTCGGACAGGTCTGGGATATTCACCTTGAGCTGGGAGGCCCGTCTCCGTAGGCGCGACTTCTTCTGGGCGTGGCGCTCCAAGGCGCTATGGCCATAGTTCTGGCGGGCCATGGCTGCCCTGCGGTACTGCAGCGTCGAGCTATCGTAAGCCAGCATGGTGTTGCGGGGGTCTCCGGGCGCTCCCAGGCCCCGGGACAGATCCCCGCCACCACCCATCTCATTCTTCATCTCCAGGGTGCTGAACAGGATGTTGTCGTCAGGAGTCATCTGTGTGAGGGTGTAAAAACAGGTGGAGCCATGAGAAGTTACTGCCACGGGGAAATCTACAAGTGTTTTTAAGTTCAAACCAAGTCCAGTAAAATTACTATGAGCTACAATGATCATTAACTGTGTAAAAATACTGATGAGGTGCTAGAATGGGTAATGCAAATGAGTCAAAACTTGTGTTACTTACAGTGAAGAAAAACTTTAAGCACTTAAAATTATTACTATTGATCATCTGTTAATCAATATCTGAGTGATAATACGACCACAAGACTATGAGATAACATTCCTGGAAGAGCACAACGCACTCCACAAACTAATTCTCATGGAGAAATCTTCATTGTCATCTCAGAATTTCAACCAGAGTGTGGTTAAAATTCTGTCGATTCACAAGACAAACTGAATAAAAAAAGAGAAAAGCAAAGGAAAAAAATGTGACAGGAGAAGGTTGAGAGAAATAGTAAGGACTTTGCAAAGATGAAGGAGAGGCTAAAAAGGTTCGGGGGCAGGTCAGGAAAGACGTTGTGGGAAGTGAATTCGGATCAACATTTTCTTCATCCATAGCCTGACTTCTGAGGAAAAACGTCCCTATAATCCAATCCTGTCCCGCTGTAAATGGAGCTTGTTGTGTTTTGTTGTTTTTGTTTGAAAGCGAAGCCACTTAGTTGGCACTATTCATCAAACTGCAAATGATCTCTTTCTCTTACATGACGATCCATTTTTTTTTCAATTGCTTCACTTAGTCTTAAGAGAGTTATCAATTGCCTTTGAGATTGTACAGTATTAGTATCTGAATGATGTTATCTTAAGAGAAGCTACTGATGTATTCTTCTCTCTTTTCCATCAATTTAGATGTAGAGCCCAAGTTAAAGTTAAATTAATGCCTGCAGAAATCAAACTGCTAAGCCATGTTTGTCAGGAAAATGCATGAAGAGCAAACCAAGAGAGGGAAAAACACAATGGTGGGAGTGATGATCAAAGTTGCCTTAAAAATCTATAGAAATCAAAGAAATGCACAAAAACTACAGCATTTTCCTCTGATCTGGGTTGATTCAGATTGATGACATTGTTAGTTTTGACTTTCAAAACCTCCAGTACCTTATTTCTTTGCTCGCCTAGTCCTAATGCGGCATCGTCCACAAAGATGGGATCCCACATCGAGTCATATGCGTCAATTTCCCTCTGTTTCATTCTGGCATACAGAGCATCATCTCTCTGAACTACATTTCCCACCAGCCACTGCAAGCATACAAAATCAGCACTGTTACTTAGGGGAAATCGTAGCTTGCCACACTGAGAAGGAAAGGGTGTTTTATTTTTTATGTTGCTGTTGTTCCTGCTAACTTTAGCAGCTGAATAAAATTTGAAGGGAAGGCTTTGGCACCACAGCCAGTGATTTTTCCAAGGCGCCTTGCCCTTTGAGAGACACAGAAATATGGAGATAAAGAGTATAAGCCAATCATTGCTTCTGCATTCACTCTTTCAGATCCTAGTCTGAGTCATAAAGTTGATACACAAGGCTAAACCAGTGAGAAACGGAGAGCTAGAGCAGGAGTAAAGAGTGCTGGTAAAGGACATCAAGCATTGATCACAGCATCACATTGACCTTGAGAGGAGAAGAAGTCATTTGCTCCCACAGAAACAAACACACACATTAACTGACAGCACAGAGAGCTCTGGAGGAAGTTTGCCTGCACACGTACCTTGTTGGGGTCTGGTCTCAGCTTCTCGTTATTGGCCGTGGCTGCTTTCTCAGCCGCCTTCTTCTGCCGCTGGGGGCCCTGGCCGAAGAAGATGTAGTTGACGAAGGCGTACTCCAGCAGGGCCAGGAAGACAAACACAAAGCAGCCCATCAGGTACATGTCAATAGCCTTGACGTAGGGGATCTTTGGGAGCGTCTCTCGTAAGTGGGTGTTGATGGTGGTCATGGTCAGCACCGTGGTGATCCCTAGATACCACAGGTCACACGTTTAGAAAGAAAGTGAAGTCTTTGAGACTGTAATACAGTTTTATCATCATCTGCACAATAAAAAAACAAGGATGTCATTTTGACTAAAGGTTAAATTAGATTATTAACCATGCTAGCTGCATAGCTCTAGGCAATGTCAACTTGTTTGTCCAACACTCAGATTTCAACATTCAGACAATCGTTGTTTCAAGAGGATGAATCCTACTGATTTTAGAGATCCCCTGACTTTTCCTCTAGCACCACCAGCAGGTTGACATTTGTGGTTTTGGTTGTTGGTCGTATGGCCATGAAATTTAGTTGAAAAATGTGCACTGCCAGGTACGACTTTTGTCAACTTCTCTCTCTATCAGAGTTTTAACTCTACCTTTATGTATCGGCTCAGCTTCTTTGTACCACCTTGACTAAGGCGGCACAAAAAAAAACCTACCAGATACCAGGTACAATCAACAACTTTTTCCAATGTAAAACCAAACAAAAAACGGCTACAAGCGAGTCAGGTTGTGCCGTATCATGCAGTGGAAACATGTTTTGTCCCTCTCAGGATGAATCATAATCATAATTGTTAATAATCTTTTTTATCAAGTAGCATGCTAACACACTAAACTACAATGGTGAACATGGTAAACATCATACCAGCTGCAGACATCATGTAAGCATTGCCATTTTGAGCATGTTAGCATGCGAACATTAGCATTTCTGATGACACAAAATGTCTGAGATCAGGTGCTCCTCTTCAAAGGATCTGAATATGTGCTTGCGAGCATAAACATTCTTGTTTACCACGTACATTATATAGCATGTATTTATAGCAAACAGACAGGCATGAAATTATGTGAACCCATATGGATAAAAAGGTCCCTGGAAACCTCCTGAGAGTGAAACTGCGTGTTGCATAAGGTTTATATCCAATCATGGATTCAAATGGCCACAGAACAAACTGTAGGCTAAATAAAAGCACACTGTAAACATCTGCTATTAGTCACAGCACAATTCACCTGTTTTTTAGACATACACACACTGTGTTTGATACATTAGTCATCTGCATGCACAATCTGCATTTGGTCAGATTCACACGTATTATAAATAACCCAGCAGCCAGCAGTGTCACTGTAGCATGGAGCCTCATCTCTCATTGGCTGTGCTCGGGCGCTGCACGTTCTCAGGACGCTGAGCGGAGGCAGATCTTTAAATCACGTTACCCTCTGAACGCACCGTCTGGGGCTCCAAACCGTGTGTGTCCCACTCCAGAAAACAAATGGTGTGTGACAAGAACAACACACAGAAAGGCTCAAAGCCATTTCCTCTGCTGCTCTGACCTGTCTCACCCAAGTTTAACACTGAAGGGAGCTTTCGTTTCAGCATTAGAGGTAGATTGGCATTCATGTAAAAACATTAAAATGTGTAAGATGCATTTCGGCAATTGTTGCCACCTTTTGTTCGGCTGTAATTTAGCCATGATCTGGCTGTGATAAGCTGGGATCTCCAGCCAATGAGGGGCTCCGATAGACAGACAGGCAGAGAGAAAGACAGCACGCTTCAAGGTCGAGCTGCAGTGCATCTCGCTCTGCATGAGTCATGCATACAGTCATCTCTGAACAACAGACATTTAGCCAGGCAGCCTATCACACACTGCTATCACTCACATGCTTAAAGCTAATGAGAAACAAAGTAAATGCTTGGAAAATAAAGAGTCAAAACAGAGATCAGGCAATATTGTATAGATCTAAAGGTAAATGTAAAAGGGTCAATGCAGGCTCTGTTTTTGCTCTGTTATCATTTAGCTTTGGGTTATTTCCCAGGGTCATTGTTCAGCGGTGGAGAGGCGATCCTACCCAGGGCCACTCTGGCAGCCGAAGCATCGTAGTTGATCCAGAAGGAGACCCAGGAGAGGATGGTAATCAGGATGGAAGGCATGTATGTCTGCAGGATGAAGTAACCAATGTTCCTCTTCAGTTTGAAGCTGAGGGACAGGCGGGGGTAGGAACCTGAAGGAGGCAAAGGAAGAGAGGAAGTGGGATAGAAATAGATTTTCCTCAATGACGCTCAATAAAAGCTATACTTTCCTCGACACCAGGGAGCGTACCATGTCTGACTTTTTTTGTGCACCTGTGGATTTTAATCTTAAAAATAAAACTAAATGTTTTTCATTTACAGTAAATGTCCTTTTTTCAAGTCAAGGGACCAAAGGCAAAGTTTTGTACCGGTAGAGAAGACCACGTTCTTAGAGATGAGTTTATAGTCGACAATAGAGAACTGTGGCAGCTCTATTCTGTCGACCCCGGACACGGCGCCGTCTCCACCTCGCCAGTAAAACTCAATATCATCTGTGGTGTAGCCATCTGCAGAGGAGAAACCAAAGAGAAACATTATTATTACCCACTAATGGTCTGTAATACATCACAATGTTAAATATCAGTGATTTTTTTTGTGTGTTTGTTCAAACTACAAACGCCACTCGACATTTTCTAGAGCATTAGTTCCCAACCTGAGAGGGTCACAGATAATTAACAAGTCTGGAACAAAGGACAAGGAAAACATTTGCCAAAATGAAAAAAATCCATCCGATCCTTCATCTGGTTAAAAACGACCAAGAATTAAGAAGTGTATCATTAAAATGTGGCTTAAAACTGGATAGAAAGTCAATTTATGACAACTTCTAATAGGGAACCACAACATTAATGTTTAAAGGGAATATGGCGCCATTGACTGGCAACCAAATGACAAGGACTTGATTAAAATTACAGAATTTTTGGGTTTTGGAAATTTTTGGAAACATTTTGGAAAATGTAAGCACACAGCCCAATAAAATATATAACATAGGTCTGAAATGTTAATTATTATACCTTAAAACTAAAAGACAGTGTAAAACAGTGACATTTCTACAGAACTGCATATATATCAGGATCTGCTTTTGGATTAAATGACTGTAATGCATTTTAAAGACTACAGACTAATGTTATGCAAAACACTTTGCAGTAGCAACTGGCTACATAACACAGCAGAGATTTGGACGTGTTTGTTGCACATGGATGCAAACCATTGCAGTAGCAGTCGGGGGACTCCAGTGTAGCAGACTGTCTCTGACAGGAACAGCGAGGCAGGCGAACAGGGAGCAGCCATCTCTATTCTCCCTCACATCCCTCCGAGTTCTACTTTGTCTGCCTCACACTCAAAATAGAGTCAGTGACCTATTCAGATGTGATGAATAATTAAACTGCAAGGCTTTGATTTTTTAAAAATTAACACACAATTCTTTGTTGCTGTGGCCCTGACATTCAAGGTGAAGTTAGTCATGGTGCTTGTGTTGGGTTGTTATTGGTCAGACAGGCAGCTAACTTCACCCACAGGCCTTTTTCACAGCAGACATTTTGACTTGTCATAGTATAAAAAAAAACAGGTGTTACTAACAATATCAACAATGGCTGCGTTTTACATAAACCTGCTTACAAAACACTAGGAGGACCAAACTAAAGACCAAAAACAAATTATAAAAATATATATAAAAAGATAAGATTGGCATCATTCTGTAATTCTAACAAGTCCCAAGAAAAAAGAAATGCTACCTAAATTATGCTAGCCTGTCTCTCAAATGTATCTGCTACTAAAACAGTAGTATATTCTGCATGTGTTGAGAACTTTTTTTCAGGTGTGGATTAATCCACATGTGCTGTAGTGAGTATTTGCAGCATCAGGAGTGTGTGTGTTCATGGTAGTGAAGGAACATGTTAGAGATTGCACTGGTGTGGCTCACTGAATAGTTTTTGCACAATGCAACAATGGAGGTCCACACTACCTTAGCTCAACAAACAGCACTTGTTAGTATAAATTAACTGTAAGTTTTGGTGTTTTCATTTGTTGAAGACAAGAATAAATAATCTGTAAGGTACAGATAATAGCCAACCTCGTTATTTAAGGGGCAATGGGTTGCAGTCCCCCATTAGCAGTATAGTCACATTGATGGCAAGTAGCTGTTTGTTACCATCCCAACCACCCGCCCCGCCATGAAACCACGTTGGGTGGCAAAGAAAAGAAGTGATAAAACAGAAGTACAACGAGAGAGAGAGAGAGAGAGTGAGAGAGAATATTGGTGTGAATTTCCAGAGTGGGAGACAGCTCTTGGTGAGTAAAGAGATGAGTTTTAATGGGAAGAAACATCTTAGATTAGCTATTTAGTGTATTAGCATATATTTAATGTATCTTTAGTGCAACTAATGACAACTCAAACTGTTTTGAAAAAAACCCTCCTTCAATATGGTTTTGACCTGGCTGCTTTCTTGCTAAAGCTGTGCTAAGCAAGCTTTAATGTATGCACACGTTGATGATGATGATGATGATGATGATGATTATTATTATTATTATTATTATTGTCCTGCTGTTAGTTAGTATTACATTTATGTAACTGCTGACTATAAATCAGGCTGTTGTCGTTAACGGTATGTAGATATTTCTAAGGAAAGTAATGCACCAAATTTTATAGCTATCCCACAAAATTTTGTCCATAAATGCTGCATACAAACTGCAGAGGCATTAAGTGTCGGTAGGAGAGTAGGTGGATGGCTCAAAACTGAGGGCTCGGACCCAGGAGATCGGCATTCGTGTCATATTGGAAATTTTTAACTGGTGTTTTAGGTCCAACAGTGATGTGAAGTCTAAGTTTTTATCCAGATCCTAAACAAGTGGATTGGGCCATAAACTTCAATAGTTTGGTATTACAGCATCACCAACGTATTGAAAATACAGATTGTTACATGTTAAGAACACATACCATCAGCTGATTAGCAGCAATTGTTATTTCATAGGCTATTATACCGCGCTGAAAAGGTTTTCTTTGCTGTAAATTTTGATTGCATGAAGACAGTAGTTAATTGACTGAAAAAATGTTATTCACAATATTGTAACCACTTACCATTACTGTTAGAGATGAGGCAAGATTGTATGTTTGGAGAATATGTTATTCGAGGGGAGGTGAAATTCTGCAGCCCATGCTTTGACCCATGTGGCCAGGAATTTCAAATCACACCTTTAATTGTTGCCAGAGTGAAATAAAACAGACAAGAAATACACCCCACCCTTTGGTGCAGCTGTGGAGCATAATGTGGCTGATGCTGGGACTGTACAGCAGCAGATACAGTAAGATTTCCCTCCATGCCTGCATTATCATCATCCCAGCCTTATGCAACCCTGCATCACCCCAATTAGGTCCAAGTCCGCCGTGCTGCTGTTTTGATGTGTAGCTCAGTTCAGTTCTGATCAGCCATGACGGGCTGCGATCAGGAGCGTGCTGAGCAGTTTGGGAATGGGAGGTTTTGGCCAGAAGAGCGTCGTAAGGGAGCATTTTATGGCGTGTACATAACTGGTCAGTCAGTTTGTAGCTCCATTAGTTCTGGACCATTGTCTCTGTTCGGAAAGATGTCAATGCATTACATCACTGTGTTTATGCTGGAATGTCATGTGAGGGACACAATGCAGCATGAGATCTAAGATATGCATACATATGTGGGTGTGTATTTGCATCTGTATGCATGAATTTCTATAGATTTGTATTGTTGGAGGAGTGGAAATCAATTATTGCTCAGTGCAGTCCGGCATGTGAGACCAGTGGTCTGAGCCACAGTTTGAGCTGCTGATGTATATGTGGATCTGGGGTTTTAAGACTTGTGTCTGTTAAAAATGCATCAAGTTTATCAAGGGAAGTGAGGGTTCTCTGGGCTCATTAGTCTGAATAAAATAGCATGCTCTGGCATGAAGCGATTCCAACGTTAAAACCATTGCCAGTTAATCCATATGAGAGCAGATACTGCCTGGTGATCAAAACTGGAGCTGTGTGTGTGAGGGAAGGGAGGGAGTCTGTGTGTGTGCGCGCGTGTGTGTGTGTGTGTGTGTGTGTGTGTGTGTGTGTGTGTGTGTGTGCATTTTGTGTTGGGCTTCCTGAGAGAGAAGGAGGAGGAGAAAAAAGAGAGAGCATGAGTGATGGAGAGAGAGATAAAAAGGCTAGGAGAAAAAAAGACGAGGATGAGACTGTGCAAAGAAAGGAGATGAGAAACGGAAAGAGAGAGTGATGAGGAGAGAGATGGCGAGCATAATGGGAGAGGAGCAGCGAGAGGCGGTTCTGACCCGCGCTGTTTTTGTGCTGCTTAACGCTGTTGGCAATAGCGTGATCAAACCCGGAAAGACTGAGCCCTACACCACATCCCAGCCCCATAATCCTTTTCTCCGGGGACCCAGATAAAACACGCAGAGGACCTCATCTTTCCCTCTCATGTTCCTCCTCGCTCGCTCCCTCCCTCGACTCGAGAACGCCGGATCACGTACAATTACAAACTCCATGTGAAATGAGCTCTTTGTACTGTACAAACATGGAGGCAGTTTCGGGAGGAAGCTACACATAACATCCACTATCAGCACACCCCTGAAACACTGGACCTAATCAGGCTCCTCCACGCCTTGGGAAGCCACTGCAGTTGGAGTTGAATTAATTAAGCTGGATGTTATCAGTCAGTGAGCCATTAGTGATGTTCCTCTTCTTGATGCGTATCTCTTGATATCTCATCAGCCTTTCTCAGCAATTTACATGCAGCCTTATCAACCTTCCTTCTACCTTGCCGCCACCGGGCCCAGCAGACTGTTTTCAAACCAGATTTCAGAGCTGCATGTGTACGTGGGATCTGTTTGATTCTACGTCTACGTGTGGGTGTGAGAGCTGGTTGTCAGGGACAACGGTACTTACAGCTTTCAATCTCCAGGGTGCAGTTTTGCTCATCGAGAGGGTAGCGGCGCAGGTCCATCATGCAGGCTGCAGTTGTGGTGATCCTACACACAGAGTGGGATGGAAATATATAGGTTCATTTGACCTTCAACACAGAGTACGATGTAAGCGTCGGAGCAGGATGATGACAAATCTGTATCACTGATGCAGAAGCTTTCCTCCAAACAACAGTTTCAATGGGAAATGCGAGTCGAGATTAACTCAAAAATCTAATTTGCCAAATCTGAGAAAGGCATCATAGTACAAGGTTTTTGAAAAACGAGCACAAACTGGCAATAACTGCAACCACATACGCTTTTGCAACCAAGCGTTCAATCATTTACACATACAGCCTCACAAACTCCTGACCTCCATGCAAAATATCAGCCTGCAGTTTTTTCTTAAAGCCATTGGATAGTGTCTATGTATTTGACTTGACACCGTACTGACCTAAGCATCTGCACTTTATATGACGTGATAATTGTGCTGTTTCTTTCTCCGTACTGCTGCTATGTCTTGTTATGTGTTGTTTTGTATACAGTTTTAATCCTGTGATTTGTTTTATGACATGCAACTACCTTTCTTGGCCAGGTCACCCTTGTGAAAGAAAGCTCTGATCTCAATGGTTAATACCTGGTTAAATAGAAAAATAAAAAAAAAATAAAAAGAAAGTTGCTTAAGGGTGGGCACAACTTTGTGGACCATTGAACAGATAGATTTTTGCGGAATAAATGAACTGATAGACCAACAGGAACAGATATAGAGCTGTTTGGCGCTAAAGTGTAAAAGTGAAGGGGCGGGACACATTCTTCAAAGCCCAGTGATGCCTCCGACAAGTATCTATGATACTGTGTGTGTGGCTTTCTTCAAAGTTTGGTCAGGTTATGTGAATCCATTTAGAATTTATACGCCTACTCCAATTTTAATGACGTTTACCTGATAAATTCTCAAACTGACCACCATTATATTATGCTGGATATATGTACAACCTAAAAAGTGCTAAAATATGTAAACATTGAGGTGGACTTGATTATGTCCAAGACACAGGGAATTCTGATATCAATGTAAAGTTTGTATCTCCATCAATAGTTGCCCAAACATGCTTTCAAGGCAGACAATCAATTTCCATGTTAAATATTGTGTAATATTATAGTGTAATATTCCGTATGCCTTCATACTTGACATACATCAGATAAACTGATCTCGTAATGTGTGTATGTATTATTCAGTCCTCGTTTGCCCTATTTTACAAGCTGTAAGAATAAAACTTGCCCATACTTTGCCACTTAGTCCAACTTTTTGTTTTTATCAAACCAAAGTAATTCAAATCTTTGTTCTGCACTCTTACTAAGGTGCATGCAGTCAGAACACTGGCCGAGATGTCACGAAGCGCCCCAATGCGTGCACTGCTACTTCCTGCAAAACCAGGTGAAATACACAGTTTTAAGGGGGTTGCTGGCATTTTAAAGCAGAGTTGAGCTATATCCCAAGTCCTCACTACAAACTAATTATAAGTAGGGACTAAGTATACAGAGTGTACAAAAAAAGTGTACAAAAAAGCATGCACAAAATAGGGCTTAATTTTTTCCAGGGTACTGTTGATGCACACCATGCAATGCAAAAAGAAACCAGACTAGGTAATCAGAACTGTTGCTTTTCATTGTTAAATGTTATTAATATCAGTGTACATATTGCATCCTTCCCTGATTCCCCTACAAAAATTACATTTATTTCTTTATACTATTGGCATACAGTATACTATTATAATGAGTACATACTGTAGCACTGTGTGTAGTAGAATTGGGACACAACACTGGTTATACTTTTAAGTAGATGAAACAAGAACAGGGTTCAAACTCTGGTCACACAATCCTGTAATAAAGAGCCACTGAAAGTGAGCCAGCTGCGTCCGACAGGTTCACTCAGAGCGACGTACTTCCTGTTTCACTCACGACAAGTTGGCCGGAGCTCAGACGGGCTGGCACCCGGCCGTGCCAAACCCCCCGAGGCTGTCTGAGAGAGACTGGACACACAAATTAACTACAGGGACTCAATTTAGCATCCCGGACTAGTAAGACAAACCCACAAACCCACAAACACACACACACACACACACACACACACACTGATTGATATAACATGATAGCATCATGGGACCATTAACAATAATAGCAGCCCGTGGGAGAATTCCCAGTATAGGTTGAAGTATTTGTCGTGACCTTGGGTTTCCCTTGTCATAGCTGGTTACATCAACTCATCAATTTATTGCATTAGAGGTCCATTCATTCATAGTTGACAATGGAAACAGTCTGTGAGAGTAGTGAGGAGGTTACACTTAAGAAAATCTCATTTAAATAAGTAACTTTTTTGTATAATTAAACCCTAAAAGTCAAATTTTCTTAGTTTGAGTAAAATAAATCAGCCAGCGTTAGCACAATTCTCATAAAAAACAACTTTAAATAATCTTTATTATGGGAGTCTGTGTTATTCTGTCTCAGGTGTCTGTAATGGTGGTTTGTCATGAGAACAGTTTAAAATGATCACATTGGACTGGTGGATTTTTTTCACTTGTTTTAAGAGGAAACAATACAGGCAAAATTGATTTTTTTTTGCCTATTTTGCTTCCATAACATGTCTTCTTTCAGACCAGTGGAAAGAAACCATCCATATTAGACATTTTCACTACACTTTGTCTATTTGTGTCTGTTGATTTCTCCTAAACTCCAAATGTATTATTATTTTAACGCATATGGGTAAGTTCTATGGTGATATATTTTAGTTAAAATGTTTCAGCACTTACATACACCAACTGTCCATATTTCAATATTCGGAGGGGTTTGTTCATATATCATTTATAGCCTGATTAATATAAAATTCTATTGCTAAAATCATAGCATTTAAATAAATCTATACCACAGTATTTAAAAACAGATATCCAAAATTGTATCTATCCATGCATGTACCTATCTAATATATAATTTTTGACCTGGCGTTATCCAATGTTCAGTTTCTTCTGAAAGTGTATGCAAATGAACACATATTTAATAAGCTAAAGCGTCATATGTATATTTAAACATATTACATTTTTGTAATAAAAAATAATTAAAATTAATCAACTGCTGAGGTTTCATGGTTTCATCTATTAATTGAAATGTTTTACCCTATTCGCAATAAAATACTTCACAGTATATTTATTCAGAATATTTAATTTTTATTAAAAAAAATATGTAAATGGAGTCTTGAATTTGCTTAATTCAGTAAATCAAATATGCCATAGGTGTCATTACTGAACAGAGTTAACAGATGTCTCTAATGGTTTTATCTGAGCTGAAAACATTTAGTTGTTCTATGCATGGGAAATACAATACATAATATTGTTGCAAATCGTATATATAACATCCTATTGCTATAAATCAGTAGGGGGGGGGATCAGTGAGACTAGACTGTATTTATATTGTGTGATCCATATAAATTGTCTGATTCTCTGATCATCCTATTGCCAAACCACACTTAGTACTATTGAGGAGCAGACATTTTATTTCTATGTATGAACAGCAAAAAATACATTAAACAAATAAATAAATAATAATAATAATAATAATAATAATAATAATAATAATGTTTTTGTTTTTATCTTACAGATGAAGTGTTGTGCCTACTTTTGAGCCAGTCTAAGAAACATTATTGGAGCTGCACACATTTTAGAAACATTTCAAAGGTCTACCCTGCTTAGCATCTAGCAAGAATAAACTGTTTTGCCGTGGAGCAGAGGGATACTGTAGCAGTAAAAACTAAATCACAATATCTTCCCTCTCTTAACTTCATCATAACCACAAACTTATCTCGAAGAGTGCTTTGTCTTTAATAATTAAGAGCCAAAGTTTATTTGAAATCCGTCTACATAAGACTTGCAGCTCCCCTGGGCCCAGCCTGGCAAGTTTAGGATTTCATTTTTTGAGATGCAGAGACGCTCAGTCTTTCTCTCTCACACACTTGGGCTCTCTGTCTCGCTCTCTCTGCCTCCGTTTTCTTGCTCTCTGGGCTCTTATGTAAGAGCCAGTTAGCAGGGCCATGGTGCACTGGGGGATTAACACAGGAGTCTTATATCTGTCCTAGTTTACCCCTTTTATGGCCACAACTTACTGGGATGTTGTGCTCACCAGCAAGCCACTCACCATCATCACCATCACCACCACTAAATCATCACGGTGGCAAAGGAAGCACAGGGGAAAAGCGGAAATGAGGCCAAAATGGCAGAGGTAAAAATAACAGCCTATTTATAGCCCACCTACATCATCAGCAGAAGTCTCGAAGCTTTTTTGTCTGAGACTCTGCATCACTGATCAAGAGCTGCTTCTGCATCCTCTGGCCTAGCTAGCACGTCCGATACCCACGCTAACAATGAATAAACAGCTAATAATGAGAGAGGAGGAGAGACGGATGAGGATTTCTCTGCAGGATTTCCTCCCCGTCTTTGCCTCTCCTCCTCCTCCTCCTCCTCCTCCTCCTCCTCGTCATCTCCGCTGCAGCGAGAGTCTGCCGTGGACCTCTGCAGCAGCAGCAGCAGCAATGATCATGAAGCACAGGCTTGTTTGCTCTTCATCAACATCAGGGCCAGTCCCTCTCTATCATTCCAACCTGCCGGAGGAGAGGCCACGCTCTAACAGATCACGCAGATTCAAACACGCTACATTTGCTCTGCGTCGGAGCTAATAGGACATGGAGCGCTAAAAAAAGGCTGTTTTGTTTTTTTCTTTTTTTCTTCTGTGCATGTTCCCTCACAGTTCAGCCTGTGTGTGTGTGTGTGCGTGTGTGTGGACCCCCCCTGAGGCAGCCTGTGCACCTTTATTCCAAATGACCTTGTTTACGGACATAACACAACCACCACGAATTCCCAGACAGAATCTCATTTCGAGGGAGCGTCACAGCAGAGGCCGAGTGCAGAGAGACATTTTTGCAAGCAGGTTACAAACTTGCCTTTAATTAAACCGACATATTATTACATTGGACGTTGTAATGGAGTTAGAAGTTAAATTAAGATGGAGAAGCTTCCTCCATTTTGGATAGAGAGCCCGTGTTGAGCTGAGGAAACATGGCATGCAGGATTGTCTCTCCCTGCTCAGGCACTGTTGCCAAATTTGAAAATAAAATGTCTGCAGTGGCAACAAAAAGAGTCCAGCGTGTGCCAGAGCATGCCAAATCAAAGCAGAGGTTTCTTAATTTCAACATTACAACATGCAGACCACAGTGCCTGATCAATAGTGTGAGAGAGAGATGGATAACTTTGAAGCCGATGAACCCATATTGATGGTATTGACAAAAAAAGGCTTATTTAAATCCCTCTCTTCCACCACTCAGCAGCTTTCTCCTCCTGGCCATGCGATGTCATCTATTGAGCTGCAGAGTGGAACACTCCTCGCCCAGACAAAAGAGGACGTCAGTCTCCATAGCACAAGGATATGTCCTCTCACAAAAGGAGTTACAATATTCACAGAGAGAGAGAGAGAGACAGAGAGAGAGAGGAAAGGGAGGGAGGAGGGAGAATCCTTATAATTTCTCCATTTTGAATGAAGTCTGACCTTCATGTCTCTTTCTTTCTCTCTTTTTCTCAATCCCTCTCGGTGAATTTTGAGCGACATGCATCAGGAGTCATGCACCGAATGCCTCCTTTCCTGCATAAAATGAAAAGCTAATAGGGAGTTTGTGTTTTTTTTCCTGTTTCTGTGTGTGTGTGTGTGTGTGTGTGTGTGTGTGTGTGTGTGTGTGTGTGTGTGTGTGTGTGTTTCCTTTCTCGCAGCCTGGGCGGTATCTGTGTTATTGGCTGAGCCTTTTCAGGGGTTGGGTAATTAGATCAGACCGCCTCTCCCCGAGAGTCAAACCGGGCTCTAAAGTGACAGTTGGGAGCACTGTTGTAATTTTCTGCTCCTCCTGGTAATTGAAGACCAGGATTTGGCAGGATTGGGATGCACTATATATCCAGGGAATAAGGAGTAAACAACACCCTCACCCTTCTTCCTCCGCATGCACCCCAAAAATAACACTCGCCCACTCGCACACACCCACTTACAGACACAGATCCTACACACACACACACACACACACACATACACATTTAATGCCTCCTGCAAACTAAACAACACTCTAATCTATTGGTGTTCCCCAGGTGCAGTGTTTGCTCATTTCAGTTAGTTTAGCACAAATACATGTTCACCTTTGAGGCCGATAATATGTTTACTTCTACCGCTTATTATAAAAGGATTTGTTGAGACAACATTGGATCTTATAGCGTGACATATTTACTAGTGTTTAAAAGAAAGCAAATTAGCCATTAAAAGATGCAGGAGAATTGTTTTTGATTTTGTGTTACCAACCGTTTGTACATTGTTAATAGAGTTTGACAGAATAGATTTTGGGGTGCACATGGCGATTAATTAGTATTTACTGTATTTTTCAGCATGTATGAAAGTCTCTACTCTTTGTAGATTTAAGGTGTACACCAGTTATTTGATATGACACTCCCATAAAGATAAAGGAACTCAAAAGAGCCTCACTTAATGGAAAAAATGTCAAAATCGAAGCAGTGGAGGCTGATATCCTGACATTTAGTCTCTAATATGAAGCCAAGCTCCCAAAACACTGGCTCCTACATTTCCCATGATGCAACTGGATACCATCTTTTCATTAGTCCTACAGAAAACCCTCTATGTTTCCAACGTTAATACTCCAAATTTGTAATGCAGACTTTATTCAAGGTTCAAGGTTTCAAGGTTGACAAATACATCTAGGCTCGATTCACACATAAGTAGGTTTATTTTTATTTTTTTAATTGCTTCTGCTTTTGTTTTTCTTCTTATGACCTTTCGTCCACATGCAAACTGTGTTTGTAAAACTCCTTCCAGAGTGAAGATGGTCAGAAACTCCGGGAAAATTAAATTTTTGGCTTGTAACTATAGAGTGCTCCCTGTTATCTCCACAAATAAGGCTACATTTCATGCAAAGGCAGATGTAGCCCAAATAGTGCTGGTTCTAACCTCACAGGACTTTTTACATGTTTACACATAAATGTACAGCTTCTCTTCCACTTTATGAAAAAACAGAGGTGTCAGGGTGCCATTGCAGCCAGTTAAGCTTGTTTTAGGGTTTCAGACTGGCCAACATCTTCTTCTTCTCCTTCTGTGTGATCGACCAACATGGCTTTAGGGTTTGATCGCCTGCTGCTGGTTTGGCATGCTCTAGACAGCCCTTCTATTGTGTTTGTGTGAGTTTTCATTTGTTCAGAGCAAAAATGAATCGTTTAAATTGAGATATTTTAATACTTCAAATAGTAGTACATGGATAGTGGCAATTTTAATATAAACTGACCTTTAGCAGTGGAAAGTAACATTTACTAAAGTAATATAATTTATTACAATTTTGAGGTACAACTCCACTTATGTACTTGTATTTTGTGATACGTTACACTCCACTACATTTTAGAGTGAACTATGGTGCTTTTTACTCCACAACAACCAACCATCGATGTAAGTTACTACAAGGAACCATGGATCCATTTAGATGAAAGTCATTCATTAAACTGAAACACCAAAAACGCCTTTTGCTTTGTGATTTTGTGAGTATCATTTTTTTCCAAAAAATTGTGAATCACCACAACCACGAGAGGCCTTGAGCTTACAGTCATGAATGTGTATTAGGCTGATTGGTCAAGTAGTGTGTGAGATTAGCTGCAGACAGTCAGATAGACGCACACGATCCTCAAAATGTTTTGCATCTTTATAAGATACAGCATTACATTAGCGGCACAATGACCACACGTTTATGCATCAGTCATGCACAAATTATATAATATACAATAATATATTTCTCACAGAGGTCAGTCTGCAGCATGATGACAACTTTTAAAGAATGTGTTATTGCTGCTTTTACTTAACTAAAGGATCTAAATACTTCTCCCCCCGCTGTTGACCTTTACACTAAAGATAAAGACTAAAATGAACAAAAAGCCAAACAGATAATGACACAGTCATGCCCTCAGACACCCTGGCAGGACGTGTTTTCACATACAACCTGTTTTTACGTCGAGGACTCAGAATCTCCTCTCAGTTAGCCATCCTCTCCACATCCACTAAAGCCCTGCTGTTGCAACCAGCCGGCCCGTCTCTACAGGTATGTGTCAGCGTGCTCACAGCACAAAGGCATCTGGCCGGGCTGACTCTGACAGAAGCTTGTGTCTGGACTTGCTAGCATCAAATAAAACCTGGACCAAACCCACGAACCAAATAATGGAGAAGCCGGGAGGCACCGGCACTGACAAGGACAACGTATCTGAGGTAACAACCACATCTCTCTGCTGCACGCACACCCTCAAATTCACAACAATCCTCTCCTAGCCTCCATTGCTTTTTGACTGTTATGCAAAAATATGTTTGGGCTTATATAATTGAGTCAGAGCGTTATAAATTACATTTCTTGACTGTTGAAACAAAATGTAGCGATGAATAATCTGGTGCAGTGCAGATACTTAAATTTTTTAAGCAGTCTTTGCGCAAGAAGGGCATCTCAGTCTAGAGAGAGAATGACTGAATGCTGCAACATCTTGAATTAGCAACAATAATCTCATTTTTTATACACGGACACTAATCTGAGATCGTCTGCACACACACACACACACACACACATATATGAAGAGGAGGCGACAGATCAGAGGAGGCAGCAGCACAGTGATGGACGGGCTGTGCTAGCCTGTGAAGTCAAATACGCAGCATCAGTACAAATACAGATTCAGTGTTTGTATTGAACTGCTACATTATTGATTATGAGTTATCAATTATGGATGACAGTCTCCTCAGAGGCATCACAGTCCAACACCACAAAGAGACGTCTTGTAGACGGGTTGAACCATCCTGCACAATCAGACTCAGTTCGGCTGTTTGCACCACCCTGCTTTATTATTGATCACAACCGATCAATTATTGATACTGATGATCATCAGGGGACGTAAAAGGCTAAAACTTGAAGGCATGTACCTCCTCCTACACACTGCTGTTAAAAGAGGATTCTGCTTTACTTTAATTTAGGTCTCATTTCCATAGTGGTGGTCATGATTTCTATCAGATATAAAAACATTGCTCAATGCTGAAATCTGGAAACATATTGACAATCAAACAAGATATTATTTAGTTTAACCAGATTATCTAAACTGCTGTTTCCCATGCTTATTTATGGAGGGTCAAAATTATGTTCCCATACAACTAAACTGCATTCTCAATTACATTTTGAGGGAAACATATTTTCTCATATATTTTTGGTTGACATTGTGAATTTCAACGAGTTGGTTAGTTTTAGGGGGAAAACCCTACTTGGTTAAGTATAGTGAAAGGCTTGGATTAAAAAAGAAAAATTTCTAATGTAATGCTCTGTACCAAATGTATTTGTGTTGTGGGAAGGGAACATCATTTTTAGGAGACAGCAAAAAAAGTATCCAGAAGAAAACTAAAAAGTCTAAATATTGACACAGATTTGTTTATTTTCTATTGTGTTTCTTTTATACCTTGTCTTGATGTTGAAAGGTGCTGCACAAATAAACCTGCCTTGACTTGTGGTATCTTCTTTCCAATCTTGTTCATCATGTCACAATGCCATTGGAACCCCCTGGATGTAAAACCCAGATCTTAAACTACTTTTATTTTTGAGCTGAGCTCAGCAACAATGTTTAAATTTGTTTATCATAGTGTGGGAAATCTGTGTGCCCTAATAACAATTGGCCAGTCATTTAAAGGAGCAGTGTGTAGGATTTAGGGGGATCTATTGGCAGACATGGAATATAATATTATTCATTATATTTCTATGAGTATATAATAAGGATTATTGTGTTTTGGTTAGTTTAGAATGAGCCCTTCATATCTACAAGAGGAGCAGGATCTCATCAACAGAGCCTGCTCTACAGTAGCCCAGAACGGACAAACCAAGCACCGACTCTAGAGAGAGCCTTTCATGTTTTTATGTAGAGTATTGCAACCTGTAGCCTCACGTCTAAATGCCACACACAGCTCCTTTACATTAAATGGATATTCATTTCAAGAAAAAAAAATGTTTGGGTGATAATTTAGTGGTTGATTTGTTTTATCTTTATTTGACTGCTTGTGTTTCTTTCCCCCTCTATTTTCACCAATGATGCTGCATTCTCAGCTATTATCTTAGTGAGTAGATATAATAATAATAATAATAATAATAATAAAAATAATAATAATAATAATAATGGCAAAACCACAAAGTAAGACCCAAGTTGTACTGTTTTTTTCTTAAACTGTATGTTTTATATTGCTGAGGAGGAAATAAAAGAACCAAAGAGAACCACAATGGTTTAAATTGAATGTTAGAGTTCATAAAAATGCTCAGTGCATCTGATAAAATCACATTACTTCATTATGCATCATGATCACATGACACAATAGGAAGGGCAGTTTTAAAAGGCTTACCTGAGTCCATAAAGCACCGTGCCGTCAGGGTGCAGACGGATCATCCTGTTCTTGACGGTGACACCGTGAACGAAGGACTTCTTGTCGTTGAGGAAGTAGGTGTCTGGGACCCACAGCTGATCCGCCACTCGGTTATCCAGAGTCAGGTTGTAGGCGATCTCGGAGTAGGACAGACGCTTGTCCCGCCATGCTTGCTGGAAGTACATCGTCAAGGTGTAGTCCTGGACGAGAGAGAGGGGAGTCCATTTAATGAAGCTAGTGCAGCTTTTCAAAGACAAACTCATGGTGAGAATCAATAACACTGACTTAAAGTCCACTATATGGAGCCAAAAAACACATTCCACAAAATCTACTGACTTAATCATTTTGGAATATGTTTCCTTTCCTCTGTCATCTCAGCAAACATGTCAAGCATCGACAGCATGTCACCCAACGCTTACATCTGAATATAGATGTGTCAGAGCACGTTGTATAGACTCTGCATAGTGAGAAGGTCAGCCAAAAGGTCAGTGGTGGTGTGAAAGGCCACGGCCTGTACTAGGGGCCATTGCGGCTGGGGTTGGGGGGTTAATATTCAGCTATCCTAACTTAATTTTGAGACCATGTCCAGAGGGGTAACTTTCTCAGCTGGCTGACTATTGTCTTACCCCAAAAATATCTGCTTCCACACAAAACAAGTGACGCCACTTCCTACTTTGTGGAGACAACACTCAAATGCCCAGAAGGTTTCTGCAGCTGGGGTTTCATCCCTGTCACATTTTTTTGTTTTTTTGTTCTGCTTCTAATGCTTAATAAATGACCAAACTACTGAGATTTAGGTGAGAGTTTTCCAGATTGAAAAAGCTGCATTTATACTGTACAGTTTGTTTTTACACATGCTCAGAGATGTAGCAGTAAACTGTATCTCCTCCTCCTCCTCTCTCTATCTCTTTCTCTCTTCTCTGCTTCTCACTCTTAAAAAAGACTTACACCCACACAGCACACAGTAAAACACAGCACTGCAGTTGGATCTGCTCTGTTGCAGTGTATTGCAGTGCAATCGATGAGTAGGAAAACAAATTAAAAAATACGGTCCGTGAAACGAGGCCCTTGAGCTTTTACTCCAAGCAGCCATCATCATTACTTGTCGCCGTGTTTCTGTGTTTCAGAGCCCTTTTTTTTTTTCTATCACCACACATTGGTGTGACACTGCGAAGCAATTGCCACTTTCGCTCTTAAACTCTTATCATTCATTGCATGCAGTGTGTGCGACCAAAGCACTGCTTAAAAAGGGCATCTAAAAATACATGAGCTGCTGCCATGTTGATTTTTTCAGGAGTGAAAAGTCAAGCGAGGACGACCGCATCCTTATCCTGTTTTACAAGAGTTCCCACTGAACCCTCCTCTCACACTCGCTCCCTCTCTGTCTCATTATCAGCCTGTCGATCGGATATCTCTATCACCTTTGGGATCGTTAGCCGCTGCCTGCAGGCTCAGTGTACATCGCCCACTGAGGCAGCATCTCCTGCAATACGTCCCTGTCTTGACTACCATCCTACCAGCCATATTGATGGAGAAACACAGAAACACAAGCAGCGAGGAGCCTCTGAGAGGAGTTGCTAGCAGAAGCTAAGCCTCTCTGACTAAATTAGAAAACTGAAGCTAATAATATCAACCGGAGCCCCTTGGTAACAATCTGGGCAACATGAATCATTCATCGATAAGGTGTCACAGACTTTCAGCAGCAATCTTTCTGCTCTGTTCTTTTAGGTCAGCACTGCCTATATATATATATATATACATATATATATATATATGGTGAACATGATAACAAGAGAGCACAAGTGTGTCTCACACGTTTGCATTCAAAGCTCAAAATGTACATTAACAGAGGGCTGCGTCTAGTGACAATTATCACTACTAAGTAAATATGTTCATTATTTCCCTTTTTTTTTGTTTTTTGGTTATTTATTGACAAATATTTTAGTCTTAAGATCAAAGCAACATAACAACAATAATTAGTTTGTCAAAATCATGTTTTGTCCAACAAACAATTGAAAATATATCATTTACAATGATATGAAAAAAAGAAAAGTACCAAATCATCATATTTGAGTAGCTGAGAACAGAAAATGTTTCAAATTGATAAATGACTTCTCCTAATGATTAACTGTCAAAATAGTATGATGCTAATTATCTTTCAGTCGACAAATTGATTATTGGACTAATGATTTCACCAACAGCAGGATTTAAAAATAATATTTAAATAATTTCCTTGTTCACTCACACAATACTCAAGTCAGTTTTATATAGCCCAATTTCACAAGCCTAAATATCACAAATTAACCTTAAATTGCTGACAAATCTGTACAGCACAGGACATCTGCTATACTAAAAACCTAAAAAAAACTCCTTAAATGCACAGTATGAAATATCTGTATATACAGCTTGGGATCTCTCAGTCACCTAAATAACCAAAGATAGACTCTGTCACGAAGCAGTGAGGGATCATTCCCACATTTAAGTAGAGAAAAATGTTCACATATTTAAGTTTTATTCACATTTTCGCTTCAACTTAATGAAACTAGTGCAGTGCCCATAGGAAGTATGTATTCGTACATTACATGCCACACTACAATGGCACCAGCACTTACACATTGAACATTGGTATTCGCTGGAAACTATTCAAATATTATTGGAAAATCGAACCTTGTAGCGCACTTTAAAATTTCGATAGATAGGTAGGCTAAATAGACTTACAGATGAGATGAGTCAGGCGTGGAAATCTAGAGTGAATTGTGTTACTGACCAGGTGTAGGCCTATTACACAATGGGGCGGAGCTCCCCTAAAAGGCGTTCGATCAGAAACAGTGCAATGCCGCAACACGTCCTACCTAAATAATGATATTATAAAATATATTTTGAAAAATGGATTAAAAAATCTTCAAAATCGAGGATGCACAAGTTCGTGCCATGCTCAAGCCACATACGAAATATTAGGTCAGACATGCCCTCGACACACACACACGGACGCTTCTTGCTTCATAGATAGATAGCCGAAAGTAGAGTTAACTAATGTAGCATCAGCTTGCTAACTTATGAGCTGACTATCCATAGAACTCCATATATATCAAAAGATATATGGCAGTTTAATTGTGAAACCAATCTGTGGTCTAAACAATTGTACTAAAAATAACTTTGTGAGCGCGTTGAATGTCGTTGTAACATTACTGCAAATATTAGCTTGGTGGCTGCATGAGCCACTTCTCATAGTAGCACATTGTTGTAAGCTGGATCAATATTGAAATATCGAATCAATAAATTAGGGCTCTACTGGATCCCTGTTTTACAAATAACAGCAATTAATAAAAAAAGGATGCTGTGTGGCAGAAAAAATGCTGCATTGCTGTTAATGAGTATAATTCTGTGACGGATGGTTTGATTAACAATTACTGTATTATCTGGTGTTTCCCCAGGAGTTAGTTCAACTAGAGGGGTTAAATTAAATGACACCTTTTATATGCACCCTAGTGGCCGTAACCACTGATAAAATTACAGATTTCTCTCTTAAATATAACTGGAAAGTGCACAACCCAACAAAGTATACATACGTCTTGTTGTATTTAGACATTTTCATGTCCAATTGTTACATATGATATCTTACACAGGGATCAAACAACAGAGACGGAATACATGTGTACTGAATAGATCAACAGAGCAAAATTACAAATTATAGTATGGAAAATCACCCAATATAATAGACATTCAGTGTTTTACACTATAGTGGGAAGTAAAATTAAGATTCCCTTATTATTCTCACGATGGGGAGCTTCAAACTCTGCATTTAACCCATCCTTTTTACACCAGTGAACACACCATGCTTAGGAGCAGCAGGCAGCACATTTCTCCTCGCCCAGGGAGCTGTGTGGGGGGGTTAGGTGCTTTGCTCAAGGGCTCTTCAGTCCTTGACCGGTCAGTCCTGGGATTTAAAGGGACGACCCGCTGGTCACAAGCCCTAATAGCTTTTTGACACTTATGAGTCATTGTCGTTGGTCGGTTTTGCACATTTTTTTTGAGGCCGTTCACATGCACTGTTCGTACTTATACTTATAAAAAGCAATGCACTACAAGTCATATATAGCCGTGAGCCATGGGCCGTGAGCCAGGACAGGCAGGGCTGCGAGATAATGCAGTATAAAGAGCAACAAAGTCTGTATGGCAGGAGGTCGAATGAATGGACGGGTCAAACAATACAGGACTAACAGGAGGCCGCTGTTCATGTCCCATGTAATGTAACTCACATGTTTAACCAGCATAAGTTACATAACAAACATATTTATCTTAACCAAACAACAGTCTTTTCCAAAACCCGACTAAGTAATTTTGCTACCTAAACAGGTGTCGCACTTCAGGGACTTAAGCAGGTACAGTGACATGCTTGTGTTGCTGGAAGATTTGTAGGATAACACCAAAAAAATGGTGAATCGGTTTTCGTAAGACATCACAAAAACCATTATACGAAGCTGGGTTGAGTTTTTTCACTCCGCTGTGGGAATGTTAGAGATCAAGACAAAGTGAATAATATTTAGAGACCTAAATAAAATGGTGGGGAGTAAATATAGTATACTATGCAGTAAAAAAATGAGTAATTTTGGATACAGCCATGGGTCTCTTTCACAACAGACACTTTGACTTGTCATAGTCAGAAAAGGACGTTATTAATAACACTAACAATGGCCCTGTTCTACTCAAGTGTCCCAGCAAGTCATGACAGTGTGACAGTGAGCCAGCATGCACAATACCAGGACCCCGAAACTGAAGCAGTGAAATGAAATTCAGCCATCATTATTTTATTTTATTTTTTTATCAACCTGTGCTTCTCCTACTGTGACATGTCAAAATTCCTGCTGCGGCAAAGGCCTTTTGAATACTAAACCTTTCCAAATGTGTCTCTTGTCAAGATAACTGAGGTTGGATTCAAGGTGCCAAATTTTGAAAATTCTCAATTTTTTTTCATGTGTGCAGCGCCCTGTTGAGTACGTTTGGGGCATTAACAGTATAGAGATGCACAGCTCCAGCACAGAGAACACCTGGGCCTTCACGCTGCCTCCTGGCTGTGCTGTAAAATGGCAGCGTAATTACGTACTCACAGATGGTGCTGTTTACCTTCTTTCGGACATCACATGAGCTCAGAGAGGGACACAAAATAGAGCTGCGTCCCCTTTCCTTCTCTCTCGGTACTGTCAAAGTTATTGTTCAGAGAAAATCTGCAGCATAAACTACTGTACTGCCAGGGAGTACATTTTGTTCTGTGACGGGGAAAAGGGTTGTACTATTCTGGTGCCGCGCAGAAACACAGTGCAGGAAAATCATGCAAACAAACAAATCCTATTTACATGTTAAGGGGAGAGACTACAAATAAATAAGGTAAAATATATAAAAAATAAATAATAGATATATAGAATGAAGCTGGCCCAGTTGATTACTTGCATTAACATAATTATTTATCGTATTATTAGTTTTCTGAAATTGTATATTTAAACACACAAATTAGATATTATATGATTAAAGATTCGCTAATTTGCATACATTTCCAGGACAGAAATTCTCCCACTGGATAACAGCAAAGTAAAAAATCCGTGTTTCATTTTGTTGAAAGATAAGAGTCAAAGGTTATTACAGAGAGCATCTATTTTCATCACTCCATCAGAAAATACTGTCAACAGCCATCAAAAATGTTTAAAATCAGGTTATTAATGATGTATGATCCCCTCTGTAAAAACCTTTAGAATATAGATAAAAATGAAAGTGGAGTGTTGGTGTTACTGAAGCGGAAATTTCTGTCCCAGAGAAAAAATATGAAGAAACAGCCTATAAAGATCTGCATTGTTAAATTACATGCATTTTGCAAGACTGAATAGGGTAAAAAAAAAAAAAAAAGAGGAAAAGAATAGGTACACAGTAGAGACGTCCGCAGACGTGAAACTTCCTTCATTGTTTACTTTCATTGAGAAAAATATTTTTTGTTTTTAGAAATGTTGTGTTTAAATATGCATATGTGGCACAATCTAATGCTACATTTCTGTGAATTTAAGAGGACTCTACAGACTCAATGATTTGATGTTTTCTTTTACCTAGGCTGAAAGAAGACAGCAAAACAGCCCGAAATTGACCAGTAAATGAAAAACAACAACAGGTTCTTCCTCCATTTATCGTTTTGTCTCCTTGACTACAGATTATTTCTGAGTAATAAAGACATTTAATGTGCAAAGAGTCTCTTCACTCCACACACAAAAGACAGAGAAGCAGGTGAGGAGGATTTTGAAGCATGCTGTGTCCAAAAAAAGCCACGGCGAAGTGAGAGACAGACCATCCCATGCTGGAGTGCAGGTCTCCAAAGCGACCTTCAGTCTCCTTGTCACAAGCACTCCTCAGAAACTCCATTAACATCACACAGTGAGCATCAGTGAGGGAGACATCTTGTGGAGAGCATCAACATTAAAAAAAAAATTCACTGACAGCAGTGAATATATAAAGACGATGAAGATACAAACAAGGCCCGGCTAACTTAAAAAACATCAAGGCTGGTTGCACAGTGACAGTGTCTCACTACAGATATGTTTCTGGGCTAACAAACCCCCATTAAGAATCTGACAGAGTGACAACGAGTACATTTGTGTTTCCCCGAGAAAACTGACAGGCTACAGTTGTTACAAGACCTCCATTACAACTACATCAGCTGTCACAACCGACATGGGAGGGAGCTGCCAATAGACAAGCTTCACACAATACATACATACTGCTCCGTTTGTAGATTCAGATTCAAAGAAACAACGTCACATTCTCTCTATAATGAAACCACCTTGCCTGTTTGATTTATGTATGGTAGTCCAAGATCTGTTTGTTTATGAAAGGACGTGTCCAACAATACAGTCACTCTCATGTTCAGTTGTACTCAGTTTTCCTGAACCTGATTTTTTTTGGGATGTGCATGCTTTGTCTTCTCCCGTCACCTGTAACTCTAAAATAGTACTAAATATTGTTTAATCTGTTGTTTGTTGGTCTGTTTAGCAGCCCAATAACAAAAAACTACTGGCTTGCTTTTCATAAAAGTTTTTGGATAGACCCAAGGACAACAAGTGCTCCAACCCATACGACCACATAGGTGGATTGTTCTGACCCTCTACTATGACCCACAGGAGTGTTTCTTAAATTAGAACAATTTTTCAGATATCTGCTGCAGAAAATCAAGCTTCACATCTGTTTTTCATATAAGAAATTGCATCTGTAAAACATCCGTAAATTTATTTTACATGATTTTCATGATCTGTGGTTGATGTTGACAGTATTTTTTACCACTCTTAAATCTCAGAAAGAGATTTCTATAATTGTAGTTTTATAAAACTGTGTTTATAAGAAGAACGGGGATCACATTAACCCCGAACATATGAAGATGTCAACATAGAGTACATTGCCCATACAAATCCTAAGCGGTAACATGTTAAATATGTAGCATTTTAAATGGCTAAAAAAGAACTTCTGTTAAAACATATCCATATATTATATTCATATTATTAAATATATATATTCAAAATAAAATATTTCCTTATTTGGTGTGAGAACAATGCAGCATGACCATTTGTGTCATTAAATAGTTGCAATACTTCAAAGGAAAGAATAATATATTTAATTGAAAAAAATATACCATATACTATATATTTTGTAATTATTATCACAGCCTTGAAGTAATTAAAGCCAAATTAACCAAAAGTTAGGAGTTAAAAAGACACAGTCTACTCGTGAACTGCTGGTATGACAGCTGGCATTTGTGCTCCTCTCTCTCCTTTACGGGACCAGACAGACGTCCACCATATTGCTTAATGCTTTCATCTGCTGCGTCCTGCTGCAGAGCGCTCCGGCAGAAGCAGAGAAGAATCTGCTGATAATAACAATGCCTACTGTGCACAGCTACGATGAGACGATTGGACGTTTGGGCAATAACAAGCTCGTCTGCAGACGTCTTGGCCTCTTGTCTGTTTGCATCTACAAGCTGGAGGAGACGCCACAGCACATCAACTGGTCGAGCCTGTTTTTTTCATTTGTTGTGCTCTCTGTGTCCTGTTAAGTACGGGCTTCAAATTAAATATTAGGGGTCAAGGAGGAAGTTAGTGCATTCTGCCATACACGTCCTGAGGGAAGTGACAACATGGACGCCTTTATGACTCTCTTTCCAATGGGTCATTTTTCAGCTACTTAGCTTCAGTGGAGAAATGGCCTGACAGAATCATTAAGGGAGTCATCAGCACATTAAAGGCTTTTAATGGAGCTGGATAACTTACTCCCTGTTTTAAGACACGCAGCTTTTTTGTTCCCTGTACCGGCTATTATCAAAGAATATCACGACCAATTTCAACTTGACGTTACTTTGCTCTTGCAGTGGGACTCTGCAAGGGTAAATGCTGATGAATGAGAAAACAAACTCTCATTATTTTAAATAATCGGATTGATAAAAGCAATTCAAACCCATGTGTAATATACACAATATACTGCCTTAACTGCAGTCAAACACATACATACAATATGCAGTATACAGTATATAATATCAATATTTAATGTATATATTTTTCAATTTTGTATACATTCATAGTTTCCTCAACATAATTTTGTACTATTTTCATTTCTTTTGTATTTCTTAAATTTCTTATATAGCTCTTATATTTCATTATTATATTGAATTCATCCTTTTTTACATTTAGTATTAACTGCTTTCTCTAATGCAGCATCCTGGCAAAATCATTTAACATGTTTGTACAACTGGAGTGACAATAAAACATCTTATCGTGTTCATTTTTATGTTTAAAATCTACATATTTTACAATAGGCATTGATACATTATATGAATTAAAATCCTTTCTTTTCCAGGTTTTATTTTCATATGCTCATGGTCTCTTGTGATTTCTTTAAATGAACCCAGCCTCCATGGACAAAAAATTAAAGAGAGAACCCAGCATGCACGTAATACAGCTGCAGGATTAAGTGTTGTTCTTGTGCTGTAATTATGCTGCTGACCATATTAATCTGTTACTCTGTGTGTCCACTCAGCATAACTAATGATATTGTTCTGGACAACCTGCATCCTTGTCTTAAGCTTTTTGGAAAGCTCAGTAGAGCAAAGAGAGCAGGCAGAATGAAAGCTGCACGAGACGGACAAAGAGACAGAATCTGTCTAGTATTAAAATGTAAATATATCTATATTATAATGTGCATGTGTCTTAGTTTTGATTAACATATTTTTGCAGCACCGTGACAGAATTAAGTTTCTATAATATTGCTCTACTGGTTAGTTGATCAACAGAGAATTAAGCAGCAGTAATTGTGATAATCGACTATTTCAGCTTAATTCAGCTTCTCAAATCTGAGAAATTTTCTGCTTCACTCTGTTTTATATCTTTGGAAACTGAATATCTTTGGGTTTCAGACGGTCAGTTGAACAAAACAATTAATGTGGCTCCTCTGATATCTCCTTCAGAGTAAAAAATAGGCCTAAATGATTTGGAAACAATAGCAAATTGGGATTATTTTGACTGCTATTGCGATTGCAATATAATTCACAATATTTAAGGAATTGTTGCATTATTCTCATTTTCATTGAAAAATAAGCGTTTCTTAATTTTCTAAAGGTTGTAGAATACGTTTTTTAGGCTGGGACATCTCTGCAGCACCTCAATACTAAATTTAGAAGGTATTCTGATACATATTTTGCTTTCGATCAATATTGCACATTGTTGGATTTGCACTAGTCCCTTAGTCCCTATTGCGATTTCAATAAAATTCAGATTCTGGTTCAGCCCAGTAAAAGATGTTTCAGTTTAAACCTTTAGTTCAAGAAACTGTAACAATGAACATTGTGAGAAATATCCAGTATCATCAGCGTTTATAAAAAAAAAATCAAAATATCAACAAAACACAAAACTAAGAAACATCTGTCATCTTCAAAAAAAGAACAACCTTCACCTGGATTCTAACTGTTAAAAACCTTGCAAAACTCCCTAGAAAAAGAGGCTTTATTTGCTTTTCCTTGACTTCCCTAGATCCACCAACAAAAAAAAGAAAGGAGGCTGCGTTGTCATGGCAACACTGAGTAAAAATAACACAAGCTTATTTTCCACAAGCTGAAAATAAAATGGAACAGGATCAGTTTGGACAAACAAGATCAAAATGGTTGCTAATTCACAGACACAAGAAGCTGCATCCTTGACACGGATGCGGTGCAGCGGCGAGGCCTGCGTCGTGTTCCCTCTGGTCATCGGCTCCCCCGTTATCTGACGGCCAGATCCCCTTACTCATGTAAAGAAACCAGCGCTTGTCAGGATAATGATCGTAATAAAGGGAACGCTCACGCCCCACTAATTCCTCCATCCCAGAAGCCACCACAGCTGGTTTGTTTAAATCTTTTAATTCACAGCCAGCTAATTAACATTCAGAGAACAGTATTATAGTACAGGCAGTGCCTCTTAACAACCACCAACCTCAGGTATTTTACATGTAATTAACAAGCGGGATGGAGAAAAGATGAGGAGTGAAAATACTCATTTACCTCCCTCCTTATTCCAGCCTCGGAGTGCATATTGAAGCTATACTCAACATATGGATGGCATGCTGAAGACGTTATTATGCAGCGCTGATGCATTGCTGAGACAACAGACTCGACTTGTATTTAATCAGCTGCACTGGCTGTGTGCAGAACACTTTTTAATGCACCGTAACCAGGGTTCGGTTCCTGGATCTGTGATTTCAGCAAAAACAAACAGCATTATGCAAATGCAATTTCAGCTGCTAAGTGAGGGAGATGAGTGATGGAGCGGGATGCCAGCGTTGAACAGACAGACAGACAGAGATAAACGGGGGTGGAGGGTGAGGGTGGGGGGGTCTCTGCCATGATATCATATCTGTGCCATATTCTGCACTAACCCCAGTGAGTCAGCACAGCCCACCCAGCAAGGATGTGTGGTCACACCTCGGACTCGGAGGACACTTCCCTCTCAAAATAGCACATTTGTAATGTCATGCAGGCGAGGCTGCTACCACGGCACTGACTGACCTGCACATTTTTATTGCCCGACAACATGGCTGACCTTTGAGCCTCAACGGGCCATCGTTGTGGCTCACAAGAGAATGCACAAAAAAAGTGACTGCACTATGGCACGTACACATGTAAACCAACCTCTTACATGTGCAAAGAGGAGCAGCTAGACTACAAATCCCATCAAAAACTCAAAACACCACCTCAACGACCACCCTGCCCTTCATGTCAGCATAGAAGGAAAATGCCACAATGGCTTCAATCAGCCCCGACCAAAATGCAGAGTTCATTCTCCACCAGAGGCAGTTTTATCTTTAATTAGAGGAGCGAGCAGCTGTCTACAACCTAAACCTGCTCACCACCATGATGGCAGGCCTGCTCACAAACACTGACTTCAAACCCAAACACATTATTTCATTTCTGATGGCAAATTATTGTATTTTCCTTCAGTTTTATATACTGTATGCAAAATTCAGCAGTAAGTGCCACAGTGCAATCATATACAATGCATGTTATTTTAAGAAACCAGTCGACATTTTAAACAATGTGTCAAACTAAATGAAGCCTTTTAATACAACTTTTATTTTCTTGCTCAGCCCGAAGAGTATTTTTATTTATGTGACCAGTTTTTTCTATCTTCAAGAGCACCTTAGGGTTTCCTGGACATATTACATATGAAACTGAGGTAGCTTTATATTCTTCTTTTTCATTCTGAAATAATATTTCAAGAAAAGAAAATTGTCGTTACAGCTTTTTGAGTAGTATTAGTTTTTTCTGGTTTTCTCTGGGGTTTCTTTTATGACAGTACAACATGCCCTCATACCTGAACAACAGAATAGGTAATTTGCCAATGACTTCCAAACAACATAGTATGACCGTTCAATTCAACGTATTGAACATTGAACATGATTGTGAGACTGTTGTAGTTTCAAACAAATGGTTGTGGTTATGAAACAGAACTACCTAATTAGTTAAAAGATCATGGTTTGGACAAGAATAGCTGTCTCCTGGGTCAAAGTCCTCTTTATACTATTTTCATGAAGATATGATATCCTGCAAAATAATGATCGCTTTTAAAAACGCTGGAATTGTTCTCACACAACTACTTGGTTAAACTAAGGCAACAAAACCTATTATTAGAGGTTAGGAAAAAGAACATGGTTAGGCTTAAAATAATTACAAAAGTACGGAAATACTGGAAGCAGTACATCAGTGACTGTAAGTGAACAGGGTGGGACACAAACACTGACACTTTTCACAGGTTGCTATGAAATTTAGTGCCTGCATTTCGTGGGATAGCTATCAGCCATTCATGGGAACAGCTTCTTCCTGACTTCCTCCTTTGGTTCTGCCATGATAAAAACAGCCCCCATAGGACACCACCTAACAACAAACGTAAATATGGGTCATAATAAGCTTCTTAGACGGTCTGAAAAATCAGCGTTCAACATGGGCTCTGGGAACGTATAACGGATAATGCTGACTTTTTGATGATGTGATGTCAAAACAATCAACTCACTAATTCATAGGCTACTTGCATCCATAGATTGTCATTGCCTGTCAATTTAATTTGACCGAAACACTATAGGACCAGTCATTACAAACGCATGCTGTGCAGACAAATACTTCAGGCTAAAATTAGAGGAAAATGTATATAAAATGGAGCATAAAAGATCTAGAACATCCAACACACCCTCCAACCCACACAACCTATAAAAATAAAATTTAACTGAAATGAATACCTAAACGTAATGGTCGCAGTTTTAAACACATGGTTGTAAAATGGCTTCAATTTGGTTAGATTAAGGCAACAAAACGTGTTGTTTAGATTTAGAATCATATCATGGTTTGGCTTGAAATTAATATGTTAGTCACACAACTTATGTATATTAACCAAGGTAATATATATAACATTGCAAGCATACGTTTAAATAACTCAACATTGACTTTTGGTTTCACACACAGTCTCCTTGGGTCAAAGTCCTGTGTTTGTTTGACCCATCCACCCCGACCTCTTCCCTACACATTCTTTCTTTATCTACATCACCTACCTTCTTCCATTATCACAATCATAATTACTGCGGCCACTAGAGGCATGGGAATATCCATATGAAATTGTATAGTAATAAACAATTATTGGGTCTTGGTGTTTGAATACTTCCCCATAGCTTAAGGAGCTAAAACAAGCTGCTAAGGAATCAATCTGCGATGAGTCAGACTGTGTGGAATAAGATGGTTTTTCCACTTAGTAGAAAAGGGAAACTATATGTTGAGGGTTAATGAACCACTGGCTGCAGCTCTCTTGTGGTAACACAGGGTTTGCTTTAACTTTTCCTCCGCCTCCACCAGGATGTAGATATCATTAGAAGAACCGGTGAAACTGATCACAGTAACCTTCACCCCTCTCCCACCCTGTTCTTCGCTGCCTTCACTGGTTTCATCCTCGCCTCTCTGTGTTGTTTTCCCTCTCAGCACTTTAATCTTAAAAGCGGCTGCCCCTGATGAGGAAGATCAAAGCAGCCAAGCGCTGAGTACAGGTCACCAACTCCATCCTCGTGATCAGGGTGATATTATTGATTTCTCTGAGATCAATCTCGTCAGCTGCTGTTATCCTCTATTGTACCAAAGAGAGCTGGACATGAAGAATGGAGGAGGAGAATCCGACTTGTTATGTAAGTCGCAGGGAGGATTTTTCACAAGGTGACAACAACGTGTGGAACACAAGTCTTGGATGTTTTTTATTTGAACTTTTCGTCTAAATTTGTCCGTCGTGTCAGAGGGACGCCTGTTCTGATCTGGCAGGGAGAGCTTTTCTGAGAAATGAGCGAGATGAACGCTCTCTCATAGCCACAGGGAGTTGCATGACGTCAGCCGCCATTCACTGTTTGTGCAGTTTTGTGTTTTGTTACACACTCACACGGATGTATGAAGCAGTGTTTTTTTCCAGATGAACGCTCGCATAGATGCCTAGTTCTTAAAGAAGATAACCCTTTGGAGCAAGGCAGAGGTGGATTACATGGCTGCTGAGCCCAGAGTCACAGCCAGGGATCCAGTCAAAGTGGTGGGAGGGGAAGGATGGAGGAGGGAGAGGGAGAAAGAGGGAGGCCAAACTGAGTGAGGGGTTTCTATTTCAAATCTCCCCGGACCCCCAAGGCACTTCCGTTCTGGCTGCATCTTCCACCAAAATAAATCATTTCCATCAAAGGAAAAGCTCTGTCCTCATCCAAGGCAAACTCACACACGCTGCTGTATTTCTGTGCTAAAAACTCATTCAGTGCAGTTTAAAATGGCCACACACATTTGACAGGCTGCCAAATCAAACTTAAAAATGGCTCAATTAATAATAGAAAACACATCTCTTCCCATTCCTACTGGCAAACTTGTTTTTCATGCTCTTATATAACGTCTCTATTATGTTGCTCCATGGAGAGGCTGCTTTGTAAATGATCTTTTCTTACACTTTGAATTCTCTGCAAAGGCTGCCCTTAATATTTTTCTCAATGCATCAAAAATCCCATGAGCGAATCCAGTTATTTTACACTAGGAATAGAGTATATTTAATGCAGCAGAGCTACACTTTAAAATTGCTGTCAGTTTCCTGTGGGTTGCGGTCTGTCTGTCTGTCTGTCTGTCTGTCACACGGATCAATAGGTGGTGCTCTTGCATGGGCTGCTGAACTTTTCCCCCTGTCCTCTCCCAAGTCACACATGGCGTTCATCTTCATAGCTGTAATTTTTTTTTTTTTTTTGGGGGGGGGGGGGGTGTTGCAATGCTCTGTGACCAGACATTTATTAACAAATTGCTTACGTCATCTGACAAGTAAGGGGGAAGATCATTTACGTAGACTGCCATGATGTGATTGGTCGGCCAAATTAAAAGCATTCAATAACACAAAAAACACCAAAATGATGGCGGTTTGAAGAAGAAAAGGGTGTTTTTATTCATTTTGTAGGTAACTGCACGAAGAAGAAGAGAGAGGAGAGGAGGGGGACTGCGTGTCAACAAAATTACACCACCGAGGCTTGACAACGTGAAGGAGCACACACATACACAAACATACATACATATACACACGCACACGCACACACACACACGCGCGCGCGCGCGCAGAAAGTGAGAGAGCGAGAGAGATAGATAGAGAGGGAGAGAGCTCTCCGCGCGCGCAGCCGGGGCTGTGCGTCCGAGTGCGCCAGTGAGTGTGTGTTTTGAATTCAAATGCAGCAACACACCAGAGCTGCAAATGCGGAGACTGAGAGGAGGATGGCGATGATGTGTTCGGGAACGGAAGCCTTCATACATACATAAATATATATATATATATATTTATACAGGCCTATCGTTTTTCCACCCAAGTCGAAAATGTATTCACAAGATGCCTCCGCCTGGCTCATATTATCCCGACACAATCACACACATTGACCCGTGATAAGCAGCCCACTTCAGGGGTAATCCAGCCGTGCCAGCAGGCACAATTGGCAACAATAAGCGGGGTAATAATCATAAAGATGCACCTACCATATTGACTTCAGAGACCATGTCTATGCTGGCTATGTCTATATTCATTCCCACAGCCACCGGCGCACCTGTGAAGGAAAACAGGCATTAATACGAGATATATGAATAATTCTCTCATCATGTAAATTTAACAAATTCGTGACGCGCGCTCAGGTTCCTCCACCTACAGGAGACTTGTGCATCATCAGCCTGAGCATAGAAAAAAACCCTCATGTTTAACACGCAGATGAGCTTAAATGCGGTTAATTTAATCTTTTTTAGTGGGATAATCAAACATTGATGAGCGGGATCGATCACGTTAAAAAGCCTGTCTTATCTCCTCCATCAAATGAAATATGCACATCATTTCTCATAGCCTAATTGGAAAGGCCTATTTGGGCTGTGAAGGGATGATTACGTAAATTAAAGCAGATTTGTCGATTCATTAAACATGTATTGCACGTCAGGAGGGCGTGAAAACATGGCATTCCGTTTTCAATTTTGCTCGTTACCTCCGAAATCTGGCCTCAATCGAATGTCGTATCCTTTCATCAGTCTGTCCACTGTTTCTTTTACCAGAGGCATATTGCTCGGATCTTTGATATCCTTGACGCTGTGGGAGAAAAATGTGGTGTAATGCAAAACAGCTTATTAATATCACACGCCAGACACGCTTTAAGACTACATGACATGCATGACAGAGGAGCGAAAAATAGACATTACCTTTGAGTCCAGACAAAAGTGACTAGTAAAGAAAAAGTCAAAATCCCAAAGTGGTTTTTCCTGATCCTCCCCATCGCAACAGTTTTTGAGGCGGTTTCGGGATGCGAGTGAGGAGAGCGCACATCCAACTTACTCCACACAGTGCAGAGGAGCCAATGAGAGGCGCATGCGTGCAGCCAGCCCAAGATCAAAGAGTGGAGACTGATGATGGTGGATGAGCAGTTTCCATTGCAGAGAAAAATATTAAAGGGACAAGTGGTTGTGCGTAATGAAGAAACAAGCACTGATGCCAAGAGTGAAATGAACAACAGCGGTGTTAATTTCAAGTTTTATTTGATTTATTCTTATGTTTACTACATGGCAGATGTCTAAATCCTGACAAGGTCAAACAATAGCATGCAGTGAAGGGTTAAAGTGGTCAAAATGTCAACATTTTATTTTTACAGTTTATCCCTACAGTTTTCATGTTACTGGACATGTTAAGTGGCAAAAAAAAACCCAGTCCATCCACTGCAGATAGACACTTTACTTGCGAACATCAGTGCCCAACAATCATGCAGCCTTCGTACAAAAATAGAAAATTAATGTTATCAACACCCATGGGTATTATATCCTACTCTTCACTGCAATGTTTTCAGGGGACCTGCAGTAGATCTGAAAATTCAGAGGGAGCACCAGAGTGCCAGAGCAGAAAGGTGGGATGGAAAACACAATCCCACAATTCATTTTCTCAGGTTTGAGTACATTTTTGAAGCCGCGGGGAGGGATGCGAGCCTCCTCTAAATTGCCTTTGATCTTGCTGTAGTGGGAGCTGTGCTTCTGTAGAGGGCAGGCTTCTGAAAGCATTGGTTCACTGTTGCATCACCACCAGTTACAGCCATCATAGATTATATCATCCACTTCTTTTTGATGTGTTTCTTGGTTTGTGTGTCTAAAGTGTGTGTCGGAGCGTCATGCGTGCTTGTATGTGAGTGGTGTTCGTCTCGGTCCGGGGGCCCCGAGAAGTTGTTGTGTGTACGTGTGGCGGGCTTTAAAGTGATTGAGGCCCGTGAAGGGCAGCTCTTCAGCTACTGATCAGAACACAAGTGGGCAGTGGTCACAGCCTGTGAAATGAATAGATGTGCGGCAGGAAAATAAATGAGTTTCTGATTCATTTCCTCTGTCAGATGAGAGCAGAGTGACTGCTGAGAGCTTGTTCACACACACAGAGAGAGAGAGAGAGAGAGAGAGAGAGAGAGAGAGAGAGAGAGAGAGAGGAGGGTGAGGTGAGACTGGCTGGATGCTGAAGGTCTCTCCAGCTGCACGTGCCCTTTTTCAGGTCCTCCTAGTTTACAACCACGTCCCTGCAAGACCAGAATACAGCAGAGCACAAATGTGAGAGAAGCATACAGAAACCTCTCTCTTCCCACATTCAGAGACACTCTATCTGCAGTATACTGCACAGCCCAAACTGTTACTGTGCTCCCTGTCCTCTCAGTGCCTTCTTCAAAAGTATAGAGTGAGGGACGTGGAGAAAATATGTAAAGGGAATAGATGTGATGCAGCTGTTCTCATGCTCTCCATCTTGTCTCTCTCATTATTCTGCAGAGCGTTATAAACAAAACAACCATAAAAATTCTCTGACAGGAACATGAGAAGCATGATGAGCAGATTTGCACTCCCCAGCGTTGCATAACACTTCTCTCTCTCCCCCGTCTCCCTCTCTCTCGCTCCCTCTCTGTCTTTTTGCACTGTATCTCTCTTTCTTTCTTGGACATGGAGCTTTGTGTTCTATAAGTGGCTCACTTATAAGCGGGAAAGTGAATAGTCGCTTTTTCATGTGCTTAATGTACAAAGTAAGCTCTGGTTTCTCTAGCCTGTGAGACCTGCTCCCCATGGAGAAACAGTGTTGTCATTAAAATGGCTGGGGTTTTGCCAGCCCTCAGGTAAACCTTATATAAAAGAGGAGAGTGCTTGATGCATATTTTTCTTCTCAAATTAACTGAGCGCCCAGCCCTTTTTGTATTGTAAATCTATGATGATGATAAAAGCCTCAGTGCTGGAGTCAATGCAGCAACAACGCCACCTAACATCATTCTCCTCTCTTTTTTCCCCCTCTACAACTCCCGGGGCTGTTTCAGCATTAGAAATTATTGATGTCTTTACTGCCTAGATAAAAGTCTTTGACAAAAACTGTGGGTAGTTTTTGTTCCACTGAAGCTATCATAATTAGAGCAGAGTGAGACAGGTTTGTAGCTCTTTGAGATACAAAGTAAGTATGCATAAATATCCTTTGTCCATTGTCTGATCACCCCCCCCCCCCCCCCCCCCCCCCCCGCCTTTTTTTTTTTTTACCTCATTTGTACAAGAAAGTTGTATATCCTACAAGTATGTATCTGCTATTTTTACTACTTGGCAGGAAAAGCTTTCTGGATTTGCTGCCTTGTCACGCAAGACTCCAAAAGTTTAAAGGTTAAACTCCAAAAGAGAAGTCTTGTTGTAAGATGTAGGCACGGGTAAATGCACTAGTAGTGTGTGTGTGTGTGTGTGTGTGTGTGTGTTTATGTCAGTGGTTTTAAATCGTGGGGCTGGCTTTGCCACGTTTTATCTTCATGTCCAATCAGTGTTGATCATAAAAGTAGTCAATTGAAGCAATAAATACCCCTCTGCGTGCTATAATGACTGAGAAACCTGAGTTTCTGCTGGCTGTGCCTTCATGTATCAGGATGCATTGTGCGTGAGCTACTGACACCCAGCCAAAATATAGTGTAGCTGAAGTATTAAAAAAAATACACAGAGGCTACATAGTCCAAACCAGCATGAATCAAGATGGCAACAACTCTTTTACATTTTTCACATTATAGGTTCACTCCTTCCATTCTACCTTTCAAATAAAAGCAACACTTCAATTCACTTAGAATTTTGCTAAGAGGCAACTCAAAAAAATAGCTTACAATAGCATTATGTAACAAAAATACTCACTTGTCATTTGCCCTCTCTGCCCTAATGCTCTTGGTTGTCTTTTCCAGTTTATCTTTGGGATCCTGAAGAACTTCTCCAGCACACCTCTGTCCAAGTGAGTAAAACATTCATGCCCATAATGCACACAAGGGCTCTCTTGGGGTTGTTGTTGCAAACAGCATCCAATGAAAAAACTGCCCACGCTGTCACTCATTGCAGTTGAATGATTCTGTTTCTGTTTTGAGGCCCTGAACTACAAATTTTGCGGCAGGAGTCAATATAGCATACACTATGGAATTAAAAGTTTCAATCAACTACTTTTCCCATCAACACTGACTGGATCCACAAAGGCTGGGATAATCAACCTTTGGGTTGTCCAATTTTCCTTTTAAGGATTTGCAATAATGTAATGTTTTCTGTTACACAAAGTTAATGGTCTTTTTTTGGTACTTTTTATGTAAATACCAAACATTATTTTCCCTCGTCATTTCTTTAAGTATTATACCTATTCAGTAAAGATAGTCACTATTCCATAACACATTCAGCATATTATATAAGGTTGTAGCAAAATATTGCTTTGTGTTAGTAGATCACAAGCCAAAACAGTTGGGACTAATTTCTTGCAATCTCAACTGCTTATGATATTCTATGATATTTTTATGTTGTTTTGATGTTTTTCAAGTCCAACTAAAATCTTAAAACAGATGGGTAATTCATTTCTCCGTATTATTATTAGTATTAGTATTTCGCCGTTTATTGGGCGCTACATATGTCTATCAAAAGAGTCTGTGCTTAGCTCTTAGCCAATCGTATCAGTTATACCAGATGACGTATGTAGAGCCACAGAAATAGATGTTTACATAGCCAGACTAGCCCATCTCTACTTTGAGACTAAAATGCTCAATTCTGCTTCTGCAACGTTTTTCTGCAACATGTTCTGACTCTGGCTGCTCACAGTCTATGTATGTGTGTGTGTGTGTGTGTGTGTGTGTGTGTGTGTGTGTGTGTGTGTGTGTGTGTGTGAGTGTGTGTGTGAGAGAGAGTGTTGCTTGCTGGCAGTATGGGTATACCCAGGCTACCTAACAGGAGTATTTTGTGCATTTGTTGGGGACTATTTTTTCAGGTGCAGATTTATATGCATTTGGTGCTCAACTGAGTATTTATAGCCCCAGGACAGTGTAGGGTATGTGTGATTGGTTCAAAAGAAATTAAGAAGGTTACTTCAGATCTGTGTGGAGCTATGAGGAAATGTTTTAAACTGTAATTATTTTTTGAGAGACATATGCTGAAATCACATGCTTCATGTATTTGCCTAATCTATTTACATTGCACTTTGTTGCATTTAGCCTTTATCAATACGCCAACTTGTACGTGTAAAAAGAAACGTTTTATTCAGTTTTTTATTAATTAGAATAATCAGCTTTTCCACTCTGGGTTTTTTTAAGGCACAAATTGATGATGTGCATTAAAACAGGTGGATGGAGACCCATTTACTGTTGGATTTAGATTTTTTTCATAATAAAGTAAGATCTAGAAAATCACCAGACCCTTAAAACAGTAACAAGAAAGATGGATCAAGAGAGATTAACCTTATCTGAAGTAAATTTTACTCGTGTACCTGGCTCTCTCCATTGTGTCCTTGGCCAGGTAGATGTACCAGTAGACTAGGTTGAAGAGAGCGAAGGCCAGAGGGAACAAGATGCGGGCGTACTTGTCGATGGGACTGGTGCCGGCCAGCTGTGGGATTTGAGGAAAAGCAGAGCCCTGCTGGAGGAAAATCGGCACTGGTGGAGCATCTCCTAGCTCACTCCGACACACTGAGTGGTTTCTCCTCTTCAGGCCTTCCTGAGGGCTGCTGTCCATCTAGTGAGAATGGGGTGGGGGTGATTTTGAGGAAAAGCAGGAGGAGATGGAGATGAATGTGGGGTTTTGTGGGTAGGAAGTGTAAAAAAAACCCTGAATTTTTAGCCAGCAAGTACATGTGTGGTGATTCTAACATACTGGAGTCATGTATATGAGGCTGGAAGTTATGTTGGTTCCCACAGGAGCTTTCTCTCAATGGCATGCCAACATCCCTATAGAACGCAGCAGGTAGTTTGCTGGATGCCCATAGGATGGTTAGGAGATTATGCAGGGAGGAGTGCTGGAGTTGTTCTCTGTTCTCACACTGAGGCTATTTTTAAAGCATCTAACCATGAGCCCTACACGTGAGACAGATCCCAGGAGGACGCTGTGGTGGCTTACTGTATTAGCATAAAGCATATAGCTAGAGATGAGAGCACTACAACAGCACATATTACTATTTAATGTGTGGTGTGCCCTGAATGAGGAGAATCGAAGAGGCAGGGTGACTACTTGGAAATGCATAGAAAAAGGCCTCCTATCTGTGGCATGATTTCTTTTTCTCCGAGTCTGGAGCTGCTAGCTTTATTATCAACATCACTGCATCAAACTCTGCAACAGTGAGGAGAGACTCTGTACCTCCACTCACCATTATTAGATATGTAAATGCATTTGAGATGCCACGTGATATGAATCACACCCCTTCTTCAAGTGATAACATGAGCTGATGTTGCTGAGCAGGTTGCTTTCATGCCAGGTTCAGGAACAAAACCTACTATCCTGTAATCAGTTCTTGTGGTAGAGAAGCTGGATGTAAAAATGTATATTATCCCAGTTCCAACAGGAACCCACCCAAATCATTTTTTTTACTGAACTTCAGACTCTCACAGAAAAACCTGGACTATATGGATAAGAAATCAATTTCTAACATTTATTTCCTGTATTTTGTAGTTCTAGTTCCACATTTGGGAAATAGGCTTTGCATTCTTGCTAAGTATTGCACAATAAACTTGGTAACACTTGTGTCTGTACACTAAATATCTTATTAAACAGCCAGTTAGCTTAGCTTAGCATTCAAACTGTAAACAGGTCAACAGCTAAAGTAAGCTAACCGTCTGCTGCCTGGTAGTAACTTAATATCTAACAGACATCTCTCAAAAATATTAAAACTATTACTCTAATCCATAACATCTATTTAGTATTTAGTAATAGCTTTTTATGTCTTCGTTTTACTTAAATATCCCAGTCTTACCTGAAAACATGACATTATTTGGACACTATGGACACTGGTATGAAGAGGGTGGGACTTTCTAGGAAAAAAAGGACACCACATATTTCTGTGCCCCAATCAGAGTTTTGCTACATTCAAATGAACAGTTTCTTTCTAATATTGCGAGCAATGTCAGTTAAATGTGATCAAACCACATCCACACAGTCTGAAGAAGGAAAATTGCTGACATTTTGACTGTTTAACTCCAAACTTTTGCTCTAGTTGCTTATTACTTACTTAGTTTTGAATATGCAATGTTATGGAGCCCTACTACAGATTTAAAAGCATGTTTTCAGGTTCTTTGAAATCTAAATGATCCATTTATCCACAGCTATGTTCTCGGTATGATTTGTTTTTTTGTATGTTTGTCAGCAGGATTATGCAAAACCTACTGGCCTGATATACTGGGTGTAGCTTGGGCCAAGGATCCAAATCATGGGGTGGATTCACAAATTGTTAACATTGTAAAATAAGGCATTTGGGCTGCGTTCATGTGATATCGCAATAATTCGTTACTGACTGAAATATCTTTAAGCCAGTACGTTAGGTATGTGCTCTCTGACTAAACTTTTGACATTGTTTAATATGTAATATACGGATTGAAAATTTTAAAAAAGAAATAAAAGTATTTAGTATGTGCAAATAGAACAAGTAAAACTATTTTACTTGTTATTGTGGATCTGGCATTTTTAGTGTTGTGGTAAAGTCAGCTTCTTACCGAAACTGCATCATCTTCGCTGCCAGTAGCCAACACTTCGAGCTTGTCTTGTCTAGCTTTCTTCTTCTTTAGACGGTTGGCCTGAAGGGTGGCGAAGTAGTTCACTGCTGCAAACTCGACAAGAGCCGACGCCACAAAGGCAAAACACACAGCAATGAACCAATCCATGGCAGTGGCATAGGCTACTTTGGGAAGTGACTCGCGAGCGCTGATGCTTAAGGTGGTCATTGTCAGCACTGTGGTAATGCCTGGAGGAAGATAAGCATTTATGAAACACACATGGAGAAGTAATAGAATATTAAATGTGATTAGTACAGATAATTGGTGAGAAGAGGGGAGTACCAGCAACTGTGCGTGCAGGAACAGACTCTTTGTTGATCCAAAAGGAGACTTGTGACAACACAACAACCATTATAAGAGGGATGTAAGTCTGTATGAGGTAGTAGCCCAGCTTCCTCTGGAGGAAGAAATGGACCACCTGCACAGAGTAGTGACCTGCAAGATAAACAGCACGTGTGAAGAGAGCAACCCCCGAGGGACAGAGCAGGGTAACACAGAACGGATGTCCTTGCCTGCCCTTGAAACAGAATAGCTGCTGATAGAAACATATAGATATATTGCTGCTGTTAGGACTGGAATAACTCGCTAACTGTAAGACAGCATGCAAGAGACAATAGGAAGGAATAGTGGAAGGACAAAAAAGAGGAGGGAAGGAGGAGCCAGACATTTGGAAATAGGATAAAGCCAAGAGGAAGGAACGCGTGAGGAGGGGGCAGGAGGAGAGCATGCAGTGTCACTATGCGTAACACTGCCCTGCTCTGTCTGAACACATGCATGCAGACATCCACAGACCAAAAACACGCTGCATCATGCACACATACAGAGGTTTTCTCTCTCTCTCTGTTTTCCAAATGGGTATCATCTCCACGTTTTTGGAGCCTGCCTCATCCTTTTCCTCTCTATTCCAGGAATCTGCTGGGTTCACAGCAGGGGAGCACTTCTCTTTCTTCTGGTGAAAAGAGAAAAGGCACTCTCACTCACACACATGCACAGAAACATACACACACACAAACACACACACTACTCCATCCTTCCTCCTCTCTGTCAGTGCATTCAGTTGGCTTTAAACCCCACAGTTCTTTTTTGAAGGCACACCGTACGCATTAGGCCTGACCACTTAAGCATCTTACACTAGATGGCTGCTCAAGGAAGTCTTTTCTTTCATTTTGGTTCTACTGCGGGGGAGTAATGGACACTAGTGAAGAGTTTGAAGAGACTCATCTGACCTCCTTCTGCTCTCAGATTCATCAGCTCATGAGATTGAAAAAACCCATTAAACTTGTAAGTGCGGGTACAACAGCAACAGTGTACTATGTGATAGCTTACAGTGAGCGTTACCTGTGTTTGATTTGAAAACCTCAGTGGACAATTTCTGTCCCACCAGATCATACTGCAAAAGACTCATGGACTCAGCAGGACAATCGACAGATGCTATTAGCCCCTTCCTCCAAGTGAAAAGGATTTCACTGCTCGTGTAGGCATCTAAAAATGCAATGGAAATATAAACAAATCAAAAGAAAATCTAAGGATTATTAATCTGAACATTCCTTCTGCTTATAAACTCATGAACAACTTACAGCTTCCAAACCTGAGAGGACAGGCGTGGCCATCCATGGGGAAGTCCATCAGGCTCATTGGACACTCTGTGCAGATTGTCAGTCTAACAGCAAGAGAACATAGAGACAGTTGTCTTTTCCTATAAACCTAGTGTCCACAAAAAATCGTATTTACAAAACAATGTGTGTAAAATGTAAGATGACCTCATGGTGTAGAGGACAGTCCCGTTCTGCATGATGCGGAAGAGTTTGTTTGGTGAAGTCGTGTTATGAGAAATGGCCTTCTTGGAGTTTCTGAAGAAAGTGTCTGGCGTCCAGATCTTGTCCACCATACGGTTGTTCAGCCGCAGGATTTCAGTGGGGCCTTCGAATTTTAGCCGCTCATCAACCCACATCTGACGGAAGAACATGTCCACGGTGTACTCCTGATGCATGAACATAGCATGTTAATGGATGCAAAACAAACAACAGTACTCTAAATTGTAGCTTTAAATGTCCCATATTGTAAAAAGTGAGATTTTCGTGTCTTTCTTATTATAAAGCAGGTCTAGGTGCTACATAAATACTGTTAAAGTATCACAATTCTTAATCTACGGAGAAATGGACACAGTAGTAGGTGGATAGAGTATATTCACACAGACAATACAGCCTGCAGTGTGAACGTAGCCGAGGAGAAATGTGTAAACATCTTGCACTTGTTCTAGTTGAATCCTAAAATACAAACATGCACATAAAAATAAGTATAATATGTCCCCTTTAAATTTTAATCATATTCCCCATCATATATCAGTATGCATTATACTGGAGAGTCATTTCAACTTGCAGTGGAAGGTGTGGAGAGATGACGAGGCAATGATGGATGCCACTCATCCCAGATAATCATTAATCAATCCATTCAGCCATTCCCTCTGTCTGACATGTTGTCATATTGATTTAGAGGCCATCAATAATGGAGTTATAGGGCTGGTCAAACAGATTAAAGCTCATTAGATGGTCTCATGGCAGATTGCCCATAAGGCAGGAATTCAGTGGTCACTGAAGCGCTGTTATCTGCCACAGTCAGCACATATACATCTTCTTACAGCAGGAGTATCTTACCATTTCAACATCCGAAACAGGTCCAAAGCTGGTAACAAAGATGTCTGTTTTCACCTCTGTAACACCACCTGAAACAGTAATTAGCATCCATAAAATGCATACAATAATGCAAGCTGCACAAAAAGCTTCAACATAGCACAATCTACTTTATATATCACTGAATATGTAATACTATAGAAAGGTTAAAAGCCTGAATAACCTCCAGATCCAGGTCGCAGTCTGTTGTCATAACCATCCAAAAGTCGATCCAAAATGAGAGTTATGTTGTCAGAGTTAATCTTCTCATTTCCATGTACACTGCCAAAACTGCAGAGAAATAAAACATTACACTCCCAGGTAATGGTACTCTGATGCCTTTCCAAGCAAAGAGGGAAGACTTACCTTATCCAGCAGATAAAAGTAACTAAAGTTAATGTCAGGACAGCCATCCTGGTCAGCATTTATCATGAAATTTGGAGTCAGCTAGAGTTCTTGTTGGTGTTGTTAAAGTGACTGGTATGTATGCATATGGACACCGGAGGCACTAAGTCAAGAGCAGTAATCTAATTAACAGATTAGTAAATCCACTCTACTTTTAGACAAACAGTGCACTCAAATGGTTTAAATTTAAAGCCAGTAAAACATAAAACAAAAATTAACACTGAAGTCATTGCAACTTGCACCCATTTTTAACTTTACACTAAATTAATGACAATAAAGCACTGTCATGCAGGTCATAACAGTAAATCCCAGGCAGGGCAGGGGTACTTGTACCTCAGAGGATATTTCTGCTGATGCCAGAAGATACTTGGAAAGACTGTGGAACAGCTTAAATATACAAAAAAAGAAAAGAAAGTTAAAAACAAGAAAAAGAAAAATGAATAAAAGGATATATCAAAATATCTAGTGCTGTGACTAACAAATGAACCCTACATGTTGCAGTAATGTTATAGTATGAAAACTATGACCAAACGAATCCATAAGCTTAAACAGGTTATGTTATCTAAAAGAAATGAATAAATGCCAGAAATAAATAGGCAAATGTAATGACTTAAGTTAACGTAACTGTTCAAATGATTGGCTAAAAGTAACGTTAATGGATACACGGTTGAAATAACTTACATTAACTTAGCTCAAGGTAATGAGTTGAAATAGTTAAAGTTAGCTTAAAATAATATTAATTAATGGATAAACTGTTGCAATTGTTAGCTAAACGTAACGTTAATGGACTGAAATAGCGTACCTTAGATAAAGATGAACAGTTGTAATAGTTAGCGTTGGCTGAATGTAAAGTTAATAGACACCGTACACGTTGAAATAGTTATATAAAAGTAGTTAATGTTAACGCTAATGGCTAAACAACTGAAATAACATTTGTCAGCAAAAAGTATGTTACCGTTAACGGATAAAGGGTTGAATTTGTTAGCTTAAAGTAACTTTAAAGTTAGTTTAAATGATTAAATAGTTAGCTAAAAGTTAGATAGCATTCGCTAAGAGAAAATTAACTTTAATGTATTAGCGGTTGTTTGCTAAAAGTACTAATTCAACGGTTGAAACATTCAGTTTCACTCTTAACATTAACTATTAGTATTAGTTAACTAGTCTGTATTACCATTGCTGACCAAAGAAATCTAAATATTTACAGTTCAAATGTATAAGTAAAAATATGTATTTTTTAATGATAAAGAAATTGGAACATACATTGGAAATCGACGAAATGGTACTTGACTTCATGTGACAGGGCTTTGGAGAAGAAAACCATAGATATATATAAGAAAGGCTCATGTTAATATATCTATGTTAAACACCACCGGGCTGTGGTTCACTCCATCAGACAGCAGGTGGTGCTGCGGCCGTCATGTTTTCCACAACCGGAACTGACATTTCATTCAGAGAGAAGAAGAAGAAGTTTCGAGAAAGTGAGGGGCAAAACAACATGGTGAGATATAACATAACTACAAAATACTGTAACTAATATAAACTGAGATGTTAACGGCATTGGTCCTGTAAAGCAGTCGTTAAGTATAGAGTGGTGCAGGTTAACCGCGGAGCAAACTTCTCCGTCAGTCAGATAGAGTGTACGCCGACGTTTGCCGAGCTGTGAGCCGGTGTCAAGCCGCAGCATGTCGGTGCACTTCGAGGAGAGGAGCGGCGTCGTCCCCTGCAAAACACCCTGGGGCTCTTGGTACCAGACCATGGAGGAGGTTTTTATTGAAGTCGACGTGCCTCATGGGACGTCCGGTAAAGAGGTCAAGTGCCATTTGGGATCCAGAGACATCGAGCTGCATGTCAAAGGGAAGGAAGTCTTCAAGGTAAACCACCAATCGACATCATTTTAACTTGGAGTAATAGGGGTAACTCACTTTTAATGGAGATGTTATATCCTATAAGTTACTTTACTTTATATTGGTGAATGTCATTTTGTGACCTGTAGTAATCAGTACTGTTTTTACTGCTAAGTACATATTGTATATTAACCTCATACTCTCTCATAATCATCGTGTCAATCTTTAGATCTTCATCCTCCAAGATTTCTTACATGCAGAGGTCAATTTGTTGTTAAATTTAGAGGCACCAAATCATGGAATACCTTTTCCCATCTGGCAAAGAATTCCATCTCTATAAAATGTTTCTAAAGATGTCTAAAAGCCCATTTAACTGCTGTTATAAAATTTAAATTCACACACAAATACACTTTTATATCATGTTCATATTTTTTATACTGTTATTCTTATTGTCATTATAACTTGTTGCTGATGTCATTCATATGTTTTTTCTAGCATCAGTTTGTTATTACTTTCTTATAACTATGAATATTTAGGTGGAGGCTTTAAATAAGCCCATCTGGGTTTTCTGCCTCTCCCTGCACTTTACATTATTTGTTATATTTGTCATTTTATGTAATTCTAACTGTGCAAAATAAATAAACCTAATCTCTTCATTTTACATTCCGTCAGGGAAAGTTATTTGACACAACAGTGTCTGACGAGGCTACATGGACATTGGGTAGGTGGCATACCTTGATGTAACACTCATACTCTTTAACCTGAACTTTAATGCACAAAGCCATCCTTAAAACACTTCTGTTGCCTCTTTTCCTGTGTAGAGGACAAGTGTCTCATCCGGATTATTTTGATGAAGACTAACAGGCAGGCAGGGAACTGCTGGTCCTCCCTGCTGGAGGGGGAGTACTGTGCGAATGCCTGGGTACAGGACCAGATGCAGAGAAAGCTTACCCTGGAGAGGTTCCAGCGGGAGGTGAGTTTAATCAAGCCCCACTTGAAGGGGCAAGGTTTATGATGCTGAGACACTATTACATGTTCTCTGATGTACACCTGCCTCCCTTTATACATGGTCACATAAGTTTAATTTTGTTCGCCAGATGTATACGTCATTCTAATAACTAACTAAAAAATAAACTTACAGAAACCCTGTAAATTTAGTGAGGATTCAAATAAAGTATGATGTATGCTTGTCGTGCTCCTGCTTTTAAATTAATTGCACTCTTTTCTAGAATCCTGGATTTGACTTCAGCGGGGCAGAGATCTCTGGGAACTTTGCTGGTGGTGGTCCAGACTTCTCAAGTTTACAGAAGTGACCAGTGTCATGATGCCAAAAACCTGTTACATGCTGGAGATTTCACCTCTGCCTAATGAACACTACTGAGGACATCCAAGGCATGGAGATAAACAGTGGATTAATCAGTTCCTGTGATAAGTCAAAAATATTTGCCTTTCAGAACTCAAATACTGGACTGTCTGGACAGAGACTTTTAGCAGCAGCACATTCATCTTTTTTGGGCCTAATATAGCAATTTGCAAGGCTCATTATGATGGAAACTGTTCTTTTCATTCTGAGAAGCCTGTGCGATGTCTGTGTTGCTTTTTAATAATGAAAACGATCCACAAGCAATAACTTTTCAATAAAGTTTTATTGAAAGGTACAAGTACATTGGTTAACAAGATGGTGTATTCAATTAGCCATTTTGAATTTGGGAGAACACATTTTATTTCTGCCTCTAAAAGAAACTTCTACTAGACAGGGAAACTGGCAAAGAAAATTCAAAACAAATTCCAATACACATTTCCACTGCAACAACCTTTTTTTTAGTGTTCTCTGTATAATTGACAACTGAAATCAATTCATACATGTAGTACTTCACTCTGTGTACACAAATTAGGAATTGGTGAAAACAACTCATCTGTAACCACTTATGACAATTCAGCTCAAACAGTATGGTCAGCCATACATGACAGGATCGTCAGTAGCCTCACTTCACTGGAGAAAACCAGAGCTCCCTCGTCGTATCAAAATAAAAACAAAAAATCTTCACCTTGGGTAGGAGTGTGCATTCAGGACAGTTTAGCAACCTAGGGTGAGAGTTAAGGATTTTGGGCCCGATTTCTTGGTTCCATTTTTGCTGTTCACAAAATCCTTCTCCCTCCTCTTCCACATGGTGGACTGAGGACCTAGGTGGTTCTATACTTATTTGCTTAAAACCAGCAACCCGTTCCAGGAAATACCAAACATCGTGGTACGGATTTTTTTACAAGAACATACTGTACACTTGTGCAAGCAACTCAACCAGGAAAGTAAAACTTAGCAGGATGGCAGTAGATAAACCTTTCTGACGAAGCATTACTCCTTGTCATTGGGGCTGATAAAAGATAGTGTGCTTGATAAATGTATGATGACAAACAAAGTTGAGGAAAACCATAACATATTTAGCTTTTCCTTAAAGAAATTCATCATCAGCGATGAAGATCTGTAAGGAAAATAACTGGGGTTGTGTGTGGGTGACCATACTGCAAGAAAGTCGCCCAAAAGTTACATCCAATCATAGAACACAAATCAGTTGGGGACAGTTGTAATTTTACTCTGCATGTAAGGTCACCCACTCGCACCCCCAGGTTTTAACAAGCTGACTCAGGTATGGTGGGAAGATGAGTGATCTTGTAGTAGCTGTGCTTCAGCTGACGTGCAGTTCTTCCCGAAATAGTCCAGCGAAGCCTCTGGCTGTTAGGCTTGGAGCACCTGGTGGTGGCATATTCAGCCAGGCATTTTCCAACCAACTCCCGCACACAAACCAGGTCCCCGTCTCTGATCTGCACAATACAAACAGACAGGAAAAGAACAGATTGTTCATCATCCACTTGCTACACCAAGCAATCTTTGGATTCTAATGAAAGCTACTTGAAGCAAAAATTGAATTTCTGAGTTATTTGCAGAAAAGATACTATTTAAGATTATAACAGTTTGTACTTACATTAAGCTGCTGCTGCAGACTTGTCAGGGCCTCAGATAGTTTGTCAATGCACTCAGGGTCATGTTCTTCCTGGGCTTCATAACACAGGAGAGCCATGGCAAGCAGAGATGGCTGCAGAGATATAGAATGTAAAGTATTTATTAGAAAAACAAACAAAACTGAAATCACAGTAAGTTTGTCCAAGAAAACTGGCACAGAAAACAAGAGAAGACATTACATTTTTAAAATGAATGACATACTACCTTATAACTGAACTATCTCTACAAACCTGAAAGCTTTCTGATTTTCAATCATGCTACTCTGACATTATGAAATAATCTTATACAATACAATTCCAATTAGAAATAGATTGCCTTTAAAATGTTGCCAGAGTGGTTATTTTGGCCCTACCTTTATTTTGGAGAAGACAAATGAGCAGTGGCAGGCTTTCAGCTGAGCCTCCAGTCTCTCAAGGCTCAGTATCTTCTTGCTGTAAAAAGAAAATGCTTTTAGTGTCAAGATGGAAACGTATGGATAAGATGGATGTGAAGCAGCGCTCACTAAATTAGACATCAATCTGCCTGTGTCAATTAAGGGACGAAAAATGAGAAAGTGGATACATACAGTCTACCTCAAGTACAACAACATAATATCACTGGAAATGTTTTGAACAGATTTTCATATTTGTTTTCCAACACATCACCTCTAAAAATTTATGATTTCACATTAGGCATAAAAACATTTTTGGCTATTATTCTCTTCAAAGACAAATATGAGAAGACACATTTTAGTAGAGTAAATATAATCTTGTTGAGTCATGGTTCAGCCCTGCAGGTTCATGTGACCGTCTGTCCTTACCTCTCAGCGTCGAGCTGCTCCTGGATGTGGCTGTGTAAGAGGCGGAGAAAGCGGAGAGCTGTGGGGGCCTTCACCTTCCAGAAGAGCTTCTCCATGATGATCTTCTCCATCCTCATCATGTCAGACACTGTAAAGCGATTCTGACTGATGCGGATCAGTTCGTTGGCTAGAGGCACGTTCTTCTCCTCTTCCGCAGACTTCACTGCAATGTAGAAGCAGCACAGGCCCACACAGGACAGGTGCTTTGGTTGAATCTGGAAGACGGGGAAAGGAAATCAGATTACAAAACAACCTAATTAATTCTGGACAGACAATAATATGTACTTTCAGGCATTAATTGATTTACAAACCTTCATTACTGAGAGGAATCGATCCAACAAGCTGATAGCCAGTGAGAAGGTCTCCGAGCTGAAACCAAAAAACCTGGTCAGAGAGAGCAGGTCCTTCACCTCCAGCTCCCGCAGTTTGGTGGTCATTCTGAGGCCATTGTCCTGGGAGCTCTCGATGAGCCTCAAGCCGCTCAGTTTTGGTTGATAGCGGGCCTCCAGATCCATCATGGCCTTCAGCTGAACTGCAAAGGGCTGAGCTCGTGGTGCTGTTACTGTGTCGATCATCTGTGCAGATCGACAAATAGAGCTTAAAATTACTGACTAAGTCAAACTGAATAGTTTTAACTCAGTGCTCTCAGTACTCTTGATTTGACAGGATGGTCTGTATGAATTAGAAATACATGCAATACTTTGAAGCCATTTATATTGCTTTATCTTTTCTATACATATTAGAACGGAAATGACTAGTTGATTATTCGTCTATTAGCCCTTCTTTTTACAGCTATGAGTTTGTCCAATACAAGTCTATGGATGCTTTAATAAGACTTTGTGCTGGGCAGTGCGGTGTTTGGGAGGAAAAATTAAGCATACACTGGCCAAGCAAGAAGACATGAACTGTTTCATTCAGCTGTAAAATTCAAATAAGTTACAAATTTGCATCAGAGAATTAAAAGCGGAAAAAGACAGCAGTTACATCATTTTAAGATAACCAATTTTTTAATGATATATCAATAATTGTCCTTCTACACAAAATGTAAATCATCCAATGTAATTAGTAGAATTGCCCAAATGGTTGAAAGAACATATAAATGAAATATAAATGAAATCTAATGGTTGGTTCAATTTAGGAAAACTGTACTTCAATAAGAAAATAGTTAAACACAGTCCAGCGTATATACTATGAATGTAGTTTACTAACAGATCTGGAGTAGGGTTATGTATTGCTCGGGAGTAACTGAGATATGGGAGTGTTTCCAAATTTGTAAGTTATCCAGTAACATGCCTTCCCCTAACAGCTGTCATTGAACTGGAGTCAACTGGACAAGATATGGGGTGGTGCTAACTTACATGATAAGTGACAGAGGCATGTCAAACAAAGTTTCTCATATTAATAGTACTTTTGCATATTAGGGTTAATACACGTTTCTTAATATATAAATATATATATATAGATGGACTCCGTTAGAAACATGTTTAAGATGAAACCCTAGTCATGTGCCCAGACTGTGGAAGGAGCAGGCCGAGTGTGAAGGACAGGACCGCGTCATGTCGGGACATGTCCCTGCCATACAGGCTAACGGAGGGCTAACACAGCCTGGTGACAATAACAAACCAAACCGAGAAGATGGTATAACTTAACTTGGGCTATATAAGACACATTATTACTCGCATTAAACAATTTGACGTTGTTTCATGACGGTAAAGAGGAAACGACAAACTAATCTGACGTTAACGACGTAACGTTACCCGCTAGCTGACGCTACAGCAGCTAACGCTAACATACATTCCCCATGTTAACAGCGTTAGTTTAGTCTCTTTTCAGCTACAAACAGCCACATAACGACGTCCACTAAGGGTTTAAATCGCCAATCATACTTTAACTTAAACATATAGTCAGTTACATTTACATAGAAGTAGGATTGGTCAACTTACCTTGGTTGAAGTTACGTTTCCTTTAATATAATGAAAAAGAGGCGATATGGGGAAAAAGCCTCCACACGCTTTAAATAAGCGAGTGAAAAGAAGTTTAAAACACAAAAAGGTGTAAGTATGAACTTTGACTAAAGAAAGTTTTAAGCATAGGTTAATTTCTGCCTATGCACACCCCCCTACCCTTGGTGTAAGGCGACGGGGAAAAGGGTAGTCTGGGTATTAATGCAGGCATAAAACCAAGCCCATGCCCAAACACGGTGAGCTCTCATTGGCCAATGATGGGAGACATTCCTCGTTCTTAAATCCAATTGGATATATATCCAGCCATTTACCATTAGATCCCGCCCTATACATGATAAGAGGCCAATCACAGACGAGAAGGCGGGACAGGACCAAAAACTGCGACTCAACGTGGGCTCGTCGACTTTTATTCCGTTCAAAATAAAATATTTCACACATATTACAACCCTTTCCACAATAAAATAGAACAATTGACCCACTACTTACATGAATTAACACAGCTCAATAAAATAGAGGCCAATAAAACATTTCAGTAGGTGGGAATAACAAACAAGCCGTTGGAGAATCTTCTGGAAAACTGAACAGGATTTCTCAAAATGTCTTGTACCGATTGTTTTTATAGGACAGTTGTTATCACACTGTATTGTACGTTATTCGTTTTCATTGGGCGCATACTGAGAAGTTTCTGGAAAAGTCTGGAGGGAACCTGAACCTGCTGAGAGGACAGCTTACTACCACCTGTCGTTTTCTGTCGACTTTACTGTAGAAAAGTGCAATTATGGAGACAAGGCACATTTTCAGTAAAGTAAGTCTTTATTACATGAGGGTATACAAATCTGCAAGCAGGCCCACACAGACCCACTATAGATGTACTGACATAAAGAGATTTCATCCTGAATTTATATAAATCCAGGCTTTTATAACGTAACAACAGTATATATAATGTATATATGTAGGTCTTTGCAGTTTGAAACTATGAAATATTTCTAGATCTAGATCTGTTTAACACAACATACGGGCTGACATGTTAGCATGATAGGACACCTTGGTTAATGATTAAAGATAGTATTTGTACTATGACTGGTTTAAAGTGCTTCTAAATCATAATATAATGTACAATCCTTACAACATTCAACAGCAATATAATATCACTTTATAATATATATTTCACAGTGTAAATCGTCATCAGTCAAAAAGCTACAAGCATAACATGATGGCAGATCGATGAGGGTAGCACATTTAGTACAAAAACTGAGATTTTGGCAATGACCTTTAACACTTTCAGGAATGAAGGTTAGGAGCCATGCAGAGACCATGCTACAGAGCTGCTTAGAAGCTTAAAGGAGAGTTTAGTAGACATGGAGGACTTCAGGCTGAATCACTTCCAGGGATGTTAAGTGCATTTCTATAAAACAGTTATTTCACATTGTAAAAATAATACACTTGATTGTTAGTCTGTGATCTTTTGATGTAGTAGAAAGTCTTCTAATTCAAATTCCTTCCTGAGGTTAAGGAGCACGCAGATGGAAGACTAAAGAAGCTATGAAAAGGAAAGAAAAATCATGTCATTTATCTGATATTCATTAGTCAAACCTTAACAAGTTATGAAATACTGATGTTTAGTGCAAATGATAAGTTTAATGAGCATTTTATTTGTCCTGTTTGCTGCCAAAAATTGAATTAAATGGATAATGAATTGACAGAAACACTGCTCACCAGTCAAAATCAGAAAACCATGTGTTGGTACATCATGATAATGAATCATACAAATGACTGACCTGATGTGATGTGATGTGATGAGAGAGTTTAAGGGGAATGGGTTCAACTGACCAACAGATGAACTGATGCACTGTTTTCTTTTCCATTGACATCATTTATTTGAATAAAAAAATATGGCAACATATTTACTCCTTTTCAGATTTACTGTAAATAAAATTATTTTCTTAATAACTTTGCACAGAATGTTATAGACAATTATTTTTTTCTTACCTTAAACTACAAACAATAAAAAATTATGAATACTTTTATGTACATTATTAGAAATTATTTTTTAAAAACACTATTGGAGACCATTCAATTCATGAATAATTGCATGTATAAAAACACACAAATGCTCCATGTTAATACATAAATCACAGCCATCGGTTCTATTCAGTCAGTAACCACAAGTCTGCTGTTCTACAACAGGACATGAGCACACATTCATGGCAAGAACATAAAACAACACGAGCTACATGTTATGAAAACAGTCCATGGTCTGTGTGTCTAGCAGAGTCAGCATTGGGGACAAATTAAATACACTGAGCAAAGCTACGTTTTTGATCCATAAGTACACAGTGGCTTCTAGCCATCACATTGTTCAGGCTGACATACGTGCACTGTCCACACATACAGTGTCAGTTAGTAATGTCAGATATGACAGGCTCTGTTCCCATGCTGATGGCAGACACATTCCTCGTTTCCGTGGATGTTTGATCCATAAATCAACTGAAAGGGGAACAGAAATAAGACAGAATATGGAAAAAAGGAAAAAAAATGAAAAGCTTGAGGAATGGTAGAAATCAAAGGAATAAATGAATGAAATGGGAATGCAATGCCATGTGTTTGGGTTGGAATCTCTTTTAGCATCCACACCCTTAGTCTTACCTTTCAGGGTATGTTTAAATCAGATTAAAAATAACCTCAAAGAAGCCAATTTTTCAAATTTCACCTGGATTTCGGCCACATTTATAGATGGACTGAAATTAAATTAGATTTAATTTGTAGAGATTTTTCTCTTTAAAAGGAAACTTTGATATTTTTCAACCAGGATCCAATTTTACTATGATTTATTATATTACTAAAATTGGTCTAGAATTGAACAAAAGCCCACCATAAAGGGTGCACTGTCATTGTGCAAGAGTTTTACAACAGTGTGGATAGGATCCAAAAAAAAGGGGTTTAACTGGATGTAGCCTTACATTTATAGTGTGCAATTGCCCTTGCAGCCAATTGGGCAGCTACAGCGATCCCGCTCAATACCACTTTCAAAAATTGTTGTTCCCTTTAGGGTCATATCCAATAAGACACATGACACTAACAGCACGTCGAGAGCACAGCTAACGAGTCATGACTGTACCATCACAAATTGTTGCATATAAAAATCAGCTTTTTCTGCCACTTAGGCTGCCCATTTAAACAGAGAAGAGGACTTCAGCTAACTGTTTTGTTTGCTTCCTGGATAAACATACTACTACTATTTTTAGCCACAGCAACCAAAGCATAACAATTAATCCAAATTAATCCACTTGCAATTTGAGTCTTGCCCTGGCCTAAACGTTTAACTTACCCAGATGTATTTTCAAGACCTGAAAGATTTTTTATCATACATTCCTCATGCTCCCCCTTTGCATGACAAATCTAAAGCAATATCTTATAAATTCTTGTGCATAGGGCGGTACCTAAAAATACGAACATTGACACTCAAATCAACAATCATTAGCATTTGACTACTGCATAGCTATTTTTTTTTGCATGTCAGTACATTTTATTAAAACCTAGTATTTCTTCAAAGTTGCAGATAAAGATTAGGTTACACTAAAAATATTAGTAATATTCTGTTTGTAGCATTATATTCCAGCTGTGTAGGATTGTTTCCCAATCGTGTAATCCAAACATTAAAAAATAATCCAGAGTAGTGAAGTCCAAAACCAAAATGTATTTAAAAAAAGAGAGATGTAATCATTTCTAAAATTGCAATCGCAGTATGTTTTTATCTAATTAAATATTTAGCTTCAATACATATTTATTGGCTTTTAGCCTTTTAATACTGTAATAACAAAGCATTCAAACTTGTTTTTGTGTTGACAGTACTTCTATTAAAGAAAGTTGATTTATAAAAACAGAAAATCTTGAAAACATTTAAAAAATAATAATTTAATGATGATTCAATTTATTCAATCTTTGTTATTTAATTGTTTTATAGGCTGATAAAATATGATGTTTAATACTCCAGTTAGTACAATCTTTGAATAAAAAAAAAGAATTTGGTACAGTCCAACTAGTCCTACAGTAGAAACTAGCTGAAATCACATCTTCATCGTCTTTATGCGTTGGGTGGACACTTAACATTTTCACATTTGTTTTATTTTACTTATCATTAAGGCAGAATGGTGATTGTGGATTTTCAAGGCGATCTTGAGCTTCAAGCTGTGTATGTAACTTTTGAGCGTAAATAATTTATCCTGGCAAGTAACATGTCCACCTGCGGAAATTATTACGGCTCTTTGTGTGATGTCTGAGTATCAACTGCGTTGCACATTGCGTGAGCATCGGTGAGACCAGTCGAATGTAAACAGAAGTGCCCCTGCCTGAGATACAGTCTGGCAGGTCAGCCTGCAGAGACATAAGCATCAGGCTGTGTCATGCAAGCTGTGACCCTTCCCACTATGTCTGGGCACACAGTGTCAGTCTGAATCCGTCCCGGTATCAGTTTCTGAGCCAACATGGCTTCTGGGAAAATAACACTATCTCATTAATCACATTGTACGCCTCCCCCTCTCTCCGATCAACTCTACATAGACTGGCTCAGAGAATATGTGTCCATGGCTTGTGAATATTATGTATGTGTGACATTTAACCAATTACCCTTGAATTGCCTGAAAGATTTTAGAGTTATTACTACTGAGTGGCATTAATTCTTGCTCTGACAACCATGGTGCTAAAGGAACCACTCCAGCAGCAATACAGATCAAATACGCACAGAAAGGCAGACTTACTTCTTCTTGTCCTTGTCCTTCTTGAATGGTTGTGAGCATCCTTGGAGTGCCTGTCCCATCAGTGTCTCAGCTGCAACCTTTCTTCTATTGAAGGCATTCATCTCCTCCTCCAGTTCTCTTCTTTTCTCCTCCAGATTCTTCTTTTCATCCTGGTGCATCCGCTTTAGCTGCTCAAACCTCTCATGAAGCTAGAGATGATGATGGTGATGATGATGATGATGATGGGACAGGGTACAATATGAGACAAAGCAAATACACAATATTACAGTGGAAACTGCTTGTAGTGATCAAGTCTGTCTGGGTCAAATTGATCACTACGTGGATGGTTATTATAAGCATTTTCTTTTTTCTCATGCAGATTACCATGTTGTTGAATTTTGTATGTTTTACAAAGTATATAAAGTAATGAAACAGACACCTTCTCTATTTAGTCTTAGAAAGATTCTGTCCCAAGCTTTTTCATTTATATAAGCAGCTGATCACTGTAGCTGTGCTCCTTGCAATCTCTTTATATTACTTTATTATGTCAATCCTCACCTCTTTTTCCTTTTCTTTCAGCTCTGCCTCCGTCTCCTTCACTTTGTTGACAAACATCTGTCTCATTTCTTCCTCTTTGCGCTGCAGATCCACAAGGAACTCCTTCCTTTTGGCTTCGTAAGTCTCCTGAAGGCTGAAGATCAGAGTAAAAACAACATCAAGATCAGTTATTGGACGGGATTAGTATTCAGGAGCTGGTTGCTGCAGCTGGTTAGAAGTGCAAGGATAGGTAGGTAGGATCTTGTTGTAACTTAAATGTTTACTAGGGGAGATTAATTCATCACAAAACTAAAATGTGTTGTACCACATGTAGCATAATATGCCTCGGGTAGGCTACATTAAATACAACAATTTTGTTTTAATTTATCAGTAATTTGACCTTTATTTGATAGTTGTAAGGTCTACGTGTTATTTTCAAAGAGTAACTTGCGAAGGCACCAAAAGCTTTAGATGAGTCAAAAATAAAACACATACACAATATTTAAATTAGAGTCCAAATAGACACAAGCTCTATTGTTGGGTAAAAAGGAGAACCTCTTATCCACATAGACATAGACTTTAACGCTCTAATAATTACGTCATGAATCAGTACACTTCACTACATCATCGTAAGAGAGCAGGGTTGTTTTTGGCTGTTCCACTGAAGCTGCCCAGATGCATTACATCAGTGCTATCCCTAATTTCACCTGAACGACTGGCTGTCCGGGTCTGTGTCCTTGAAGCCCATCTCTTCTAGCTTGCAGCGACGGTAGAGCTCATAGTGTCGAGCGTGTGTTTGCTCTCTGAGATCCTCCATGTTCACACGCAGTAGCATCTCCCTCAGCTTCACAAAATCACAATGGTTTTCATTTTCCACTGGAAGAAAAGAAGCCCGGTCATTTTGCACTTACTGAAAATCTTCAATGAAAACCCTGTGCTTACTGTGCTCATAAAAAATGAGAGAAATATGATGTCATGTTTATATCTCAGCTGAAAACCTAATAATACTTTGGCAACAGGCATCTGACTTAACAGCTGCTACTGTTTGGAGGACTTATGATGCTTATTAAACCCATTCAGCAGACCTACCCTGTACTGATCCCCAGGGGTACAGTCTTGCTTTCACCATCTTATTTCCGACTTTTACGTCTTCGACACTTCCAACCACAGCGAAGGGAAGATGAGTCTGTAACGAACAGTACACATATTGTTTCACTCTGGTTAAAATAATACTACTGTTGTCATGACAGGCCTCTAAATAGGACCGTAGCATATAGGTTGAAGCTTGGAAGCTACATTTATAATGATGACATTCACATCAACATCAAGATAGATTTTTTTTTTCTTTGAATGTCTAATCATTCTGTTTAAACCCGGTAACTCTGAAAATGCTAAGATGTTCATTCTCTTGATTTATTGAAGTGTCACCGTAGGAAGGAAGGCTGTGTTAAATTGCACTAAATTGCCTTTTCTGTAAGTTTATATTTGGGCCACCAAAAAAGAACTTTGGCTACCAAATTAAGGAGAAAGAGACAATGCATATTATCTTGTAAAATACATACAGTATTGAATCATGTATGTGTTTTTATAACTCACATTCATGGAGGTGTTGATCTCTGCAACGGCTTCATCCTCTGTAGGAAACTGATAGATCTGCACTCCATTACTGACCAGCTCACTCATAATCTTGATCTTCAATTTGTCCAGTTCGCTCTTGGATACGGTGTCTGACTTTGCAATAACAGGGATGATGTTCACCTGCATTGAACAAAAGAAATATGAGTGATGACTGAGGAACACTAACTGCTGAAATACACCGTGCCAGATTCTGTGTTCACCTTGCTGTCCAGCTTCTTCATTGTGACGAGATCCAGGGACTTGAGGGAGTGTCCAGTGGGAGCGATGAAATACAGGCAGATGTGGATTCTTGTGTCATGGCAGTTAAACAAGGAGCGTTTTATTTTTAACTCCTCCTCAAGATACCTTTCAAACTGGGTATCAATATATTCAAGAATGGGTTTATAGCTGCACAGGAAGATAGAACAAACATAAAACAAGAATGTGAGTATTTTATGAACATTAGACTAGTTAGCATCCTAGTTAACAACTCTGTATCTACAGTCTTGCAGCCAAGAATGTCTGCTGCTTTTCTTACTCCCTGTTGTTGGAGCACTCAAATGTCTATTGAGATTGCATTAGTTCTAGCAGTCATTCCCATATTCTTCCCTCCCAGTTCACATGCCAGAAACAGGCCAGACCTCTTTCTCAATTCTATACTGTGTAACTGTGTTGGCTGCAGTACCAGAGTAGGACATGGGCATGATTAATAGCTGGTGCTGATCTAACCAAGAGAAATTACTATGCATTTTTAAAGATAAGGTTGAAAAAAACAGTGAAAGAAGTTTTTGCAGAACATTGCATATTTTCTTCCTTTGTGCAGGACAGTTTGTGAGTACACTTAAACTCAAATAGACATCTACAAGAATTGCTACCTTTCTTCTTTGTTGATCTGGTCTCCAAACCCAACAGTGTGCACAACGGTCAGCTTGAGGTTGACATTGCTCTCCTGCAGATCATAGGTTTGTGGGCGTAGCTGTACCTCACTCTGATAGTGGCTGGCCTCCTCATTTTCAAATGATGTGTTGAAAAGAGTGTTCATTAATGTTGACTTGCCTATCCCGGTCTCACCTTTAAAAGAAAAGAGAATATGACACGTAGTGAACAGAGATGAGGCGAAGACCATGTGATGTATTAGTGCTCCAAATTTAAAATTGATGCATGTTATATTTATAGCACTAGCTCCGGATTATGAACTCCTCCCAGGTTCAGACGTACCTACACAGAGGATGTTGAAGCAGAATCCCTGGGCAACTGATTTGCTGACCAACTGATCTGGAAGACTGTCAAACCCCACGTGACCTCCGAGCTCCAGGTTTCGCTTTTCCTCATTCTGAGGTATGCAGGAAACAGACAGGACATGGAATATATTAAATAAATGACTTGCATTTCAGAAATATTTAATCATATTCACTTCATAACCATGGAAGCAACAACATAAATCTATAAAATGGCGAGGTTAAAGCAGTTCTTCTGTCAGGTCCCATCCCCAAATTCTGCTTTCAAGCTTAAAAGCATTCTTTGCAAATGAGGTCATCTCTCTCTTCCACATAACACACTGAGTAGTCCATCCTATAAAAGGTTCTGTCTCAATATCCCAAAACAAATTCTTCTTTACAGACATGAAAATCTGGAAAGAAAACACAAATATTTGAGTTGTGCATTTGAGCTGTGCAGCACAGATGTCATACTTAACTTTGTGTATCTACTGTCTGTATATAAAGCTTAAGTATAGCCTTAGTTTGTTGCTGTCAACAGTAATGGTTTGCAATCATAAGCATGCCAATATTGAGTGCTGTATGATTTGTTAAAAAAAAGAAATTTAATTGCGATTATTTTGACTGATATTGCAATTGCTATATGATTCACAAAAATGGAGGTAATTATAATTGTTGCATTATTATTCTAATTTTATTGAAATATATATAAAAATGATCATGGTGCGATTCTAATGCAAGAATCTGTACTAAACCAAGTCTGTAGAATATGATTTGTATGCCAGGACATCACTACAGCACCACAATGTGGTATTTTGACACATATTTTGTCTTTAACAAAAAATGTGCTTCCTGTGATTTGGATAATGCACAAACAAACATATATTTCCACCCTTGATTGGTCTGTCAATTACTTTTTCGATTCATAGATTTATCATTTACTCTATTCAATGGCAAAAAACAGCCAAAAAAGCGACCTCTTCATCTTGCTTATTAAAAAAATACTACTACCACTACAAATACTATACTGGCTGTGTAACTATGACACAGTTCATCATCTCTCCTACACCAGAGACACCCTGGGATACTGGCATCTTGCAAAAGGCTCACCATGAGGATCAGGATGTGCTTAATGCAACAATCATCCGTTTCTGTGCCTCACTCTTCTCTCTCTCTCACACACACACAAACTCACAAAGAGCTCTTTATCTTGATGTTGTTTCACAGGGTGGGAGGACATCCAAGCTGCTGGCTGCCCTGGTACCCATAACTCCCCTCCATAGTTAGACAAACACACACACATACACACACACACATACACTGCCTTAACTTCAAGTCCCACATCATTTGCAATACTACCTGTAAACAGGAGACAAGTGCCAGGCAAGCTATGATGGCCTTTTAATGAACACATTTCCTGGAATAACACGTTCGGCTAATACATATTTAATTTTTAGCTGAGCAATCGTAAAGAGCTAGCTTCCCCTTGAGGAGGCTGCTACTTATGTTTATCCTCTTAACTTAGTCTTTGCTGCCTGCTGTCCTGTGCTTCATTCAACCGCTAGGTCTTGTCATTTCAGGACCCGTGTGCACCTGTCACACTGTTGACATGGTAAACAGCAAAGTGTTGTCGTGCGGTTTCATGCTGAGCAGTTGGATGCTGAAGTGCGCTTGTTCTACACGTCTCCATGGATTGCACACATCAAAACGGGGCGACGACGCGTCATTTCTATTGAATCAACCATAGCTGAAAATCCGCCTTTATCCCGTTTCATTAGTGAGAACAGGCTTTTTTTTTTTTAACACCGCAGCGACCCTGCTGCATTTTCTCCATACATCTCATTACCATCACTTTGTTCCTCACATACACCTGAACGCTAGTTTAATTCCTATTTCTACTTTGACGACAACAAATCATGAGTCACTGCAGGCCCGCAGACAGTAGATCATCATACTTACTGCGAAAACATCTACCTCATTGGCCGCCATCGTCAGAAGTGGCTGTGTGCAGGAATTATCCGTCTTCAGCCAGACCTGCTCTGCACATTGAACACGGACAGACTCACACTGCTTTCAATATGGCCACTTGGAGGCAACACCCCCTCGGTGCTGGAGGGCGACACTACAACTGCTCTACAAAGGCTGTTTCAGCCCTAATTCTCACTCTGAATGAGTTTACTGCAAGCCTCTTTTTAATGTTTTAACTCAGGAATGATTCAGATAAGTGCTTCAACAGACTAAAGCTTTTAGATCAGTTTATTTGGCACACTTTTCACCCTGACCTGATTTCTCTGGCACAGTTGATGTTAGAACATTGTTACCAGCAGCAAATTAGGTTAACAAACCAGTTATTAATTTTTATTTTTATTTCATATGCATTGCACTATAGAATTGTACCAACCAGCCCTGCATCAAATGCACAACATGGCTTTAAACAACTAATTTTGGAAAATATTTGTGAATATTAAAACATATGTTTGTAAATAAATATATAAATATTTGTGAATATTAAAACATATGTTTTAATATTCACAAATATTTTCCAAAATTAGTTAATTAAAGCCATGTTGTGCATTTGATGCAGGGCTGGTTGGTACAATTCTATAGTGCAATGCATATGAAACAAAAATAAAAATAAATAACTAATAGAAACAATATCATATTAAAGTTTAATTCAAACAGGAATCAGACAACGTGGTTATTGTGGGAGTGGGGCACTCAGCATTGCCTGAGACTTAAAATTATGACCTGAACTGGGCCATACACTGACAGGACTGGTCATTTACGGTTAGGAGAGGTCAGAGTTCAGGAAAGGTATGTATGGGGGAGCAGAGGATAGGATGTGGAGCTTCAGCAGACAACAACACACACACATAAAGTTTGATCAGTGAGATGTTCAATCCCCAGATGCTTGGTTAATGGGTGGTAACCAGTGCATATCATTTCCAAATTGACCAATTGCGTTAAAGAGCCCACCCATTGTACGGGATTTCGCCAAAATCCAAGAAGCTATATGTAAAATCAGAGTTGCTTGTAAGCACTTTGTCCTGTGATGCCATTGGGGTCACTTGGCAGAGTCCAGCGCTGAGCATTGCATTTGGCTATGATTCTTTCAATAAATGGTTGACTTTATTCATTTGTCCTGAGTGTTTTGTAAACCAAGTTTAGGAAAAAGAACCCGGGTGAGAGGTAGAAGCTGTAAAAGCTTTACGCTCTAACATTATCTATCAATTAAAAAAACAACAAGACAAGAACATCAGCAATTCTTAAATAAGGATGTATAATTACATTTCCATTGGCAATTAAAAATAATAACTAAATACAATTATTAGCACTGTTCATCTGTTTCATCTTTCAAAAGAGTTTTTACTCTCAAAATCCACCAATAAAATTAAACATTAAACCACAAAATCAATGTGCCAACTTTGTGAGACAGCTACCATGTCTCATTACAGACTTTGAAATCTTATATAACAATGTATCATATTCCAATGTGTATTCCAATATATCTAACACTGTTTTTAAATACATTTAGTCCACAGACCACTTATTTACCTTTGAGACCATAAAAGGTAATTGTTACTCCAACCAAAACACTATGTCTTTCGGATGTTTTAACACAGTAGATGAATGCAGGTCAACATTTTGATGTTACGCTTTGGTTTCTGTGACCTCCAAACACCAGAAAATGAAGCCAACCCCTTCTCTTCCTTTTTTCTTTTTTTATCAATTTTGAAACTTAATGTCCGTGTCACACAGTTTTCACATAATAATACTGAAGTGTCTTGTTGTTTTTATATTTAATTCCACATTTTGAACAGAGTCCAAGTTCATTCAACAGTTACACACTTGGCCACCAGCTGTCTCCAAGCAACGCAAAACCAATGACAAAGAACTCAAGTCTGGCTGTGGTGGAATTCTATTTCTATGGTAACTCTACTAAAGTGAATACATCTATTTTACAATATTACTCCCATTAAATGTAAATGAATTGCTACTTTTAATAGTATATCTTCTCCTATAGATTATGGTGGAAATCATACTTCAATACTTGTATATATACTTGTAATACTTTTAATATATATTGTATAATGCATCATTTTAATATTGTAACATTGAGGTTCTATGTAAAAGGTTAAATTTTAAGTAGAAAATCTCATTTATTCTCAATATTTTTGCACAACTTGGGAACCTTATTTTGTCATTTACATCATGTATATAAAGCATTCTGTTACATCAATCTTAATTGCTTTGCATTTGCACTTGGCACCATCATACTACTGTGTTATTGTTTACAATTTGCAGTCTGACTTATAGCCATCGTATGTATAGGTAAACGATTTACTAATAAACAACACTTAACAATTAATAGCCAAATGTTTGCTGATGTTCAGCTTTTTTGCCCTTGTTTTTTTATTTTTTTTGCCTTATATTGCTTCTGTAATATACTGGAGCAACAAAAATTTGAGTCATATTCCCTATTGTGTACACATACTTGATTTTGATTTAATGTCATTTGCTAGGATTTATAGTAAGATAATATACATTTGACACAATATTCATTAAATAATGAAATATGAAAATAAGTGGCTGTATGCCTTATAGAAAAATTAGGTTTTTCAAATTAGGTTATAACAAACAAACAAATATAGTTCTGCTCTTGTAAAATTCTATAATATTGGACTCATATTTTTATATTTAATCTCTATATGTAAAACACACAATAAATTACGTATGTAAATAAACATTTCCTCCTGTATTATAGCAGCTTTGATATTGAGTGTGTATTTATCAGGCAGCTGAGCCTTTAACGGGGAGAGACAAAAGGAAAAAAACGGATGAATTTATTTGGCGAGGCGCCGGAAGCAGCAGGTTGGTGGAGGACAGCAGGGAGGGGAGCACGGACAGCGAAGAGATAATCCCTCAGGCTTTATATCGGCCATACCTTTTTTCAAATCTCTACCCCTTGAGGACAAAATGTCTTTGACGCAAGAATCTCTTTTGTCTTTTTTACTGGAGCACGGAGGCAAAGTGAAGAACTCGGAGCTGCTGAACAACTTCAGGACTCAAATCAACTGCTGCGATCCCGCGGAAAAGCAGCACAATAGGGACCTTTTCAAGAAGCTGGTGAACAGCATCGCTGTGGTCAAACAGCTCGACGGGGCCAAGTTTGTTTGTGTCAAGAAAAGGTACCAGGACTTTGTTAAAGATGTGGCGCATGATGCCACGCAGAAAATACCGATGGATGACAGTTTTTCAAGCCAGAATACGAGCTTTTCGTACACATCTCCTCATCGAGCCGAGCCAGCCAGGATGATTTATTCTGATATCGAGAACAATAATGTTTGCTATCCCTCACACATGAATGGCAACTATTGTAGTGATGCCAAACATGCGTCTGTGGGGCGCATGCAGGAAAAGAGGCCGTTATTAAGAAGCATTAGTAGTACGGACGCAGCCACTGTTAAAGTCCTGAATATCTCAGGAGATCAGGCGATCAGAGCGGGGAAATCTGGAGCTGTGTTTGCTGTCATAGCCGTAAAATCCCCTTCGAGAGCACCAGCAACACAGGATGGATTACATTCTCAAATGCATCCGCATACAAATGCAGACAAACTTATCACGTTGTCAGACAACACGACCAAAGTTTCTACACCGTCCGTGCCAACTCTCAAACCAAACATTCCAGCTTGCAAGAAGGGTGCACTTCATGAATCGCAGTGTTGGAAAAACAAACAGACAGAGGACATGCAACCCCCAAGCTTCCCCCTGGTGAGGCCCCAAAACAAGAGAGATGATGCAAAGGACTCAGAGTCTGTGCCTCTGGAGCCACTAGCTCATGAGTGGTTGGTCAAGTGTGCTGCAGGACTGTGGGGACAAATCCACGGTTTGCTGCTGCAGGACACACGGTTAGCACAGAAGAAAGACTTCATGTCAGGTTTCACAGCACTGCACTGGGCTGCCAAGGACGGCAACAGCGAAATGATACACACACTCGTGGATATCTCCAGGAAAAGAGGCACTTGTGTTAACATCAACAGCAAAGCACACGGAGGATACACACCTTTACACATTGCAGCTATACACGGCCACACCGAAGTGATGGTTTTGCTTGTGCAAACTTATGGAGCTAATGTAAATGAAAGAGATAATGATGGCAAGAAGGCCGTCCACTACCTGGGAAAAGGTGTGTCAGCCGAGGTGAGAGCACTTATGGGAGGACTGCAGCAGAGCAAATACAGGGAGAAGACAGAAGATGAAGAGTACAGGGAGCACCATAAAGGCTTCAACACAATAAGTAAACTGTTCCAGCCTCACATTGGGAAGAAACAAAAGACTGCAACTAAGTTTGCTCATGACTGGTGAGAATGACAGATTCACAAAAGAAGTCATGTTAAAATCACATTAGATAATACAGTAACACTTTATATTAAGGTACACATATTCACCATTAAGTTGGTTATTAGCATGCATATTAGTAACATTTTGGCTCTTTCTTAGTGACTATAAAGCACTTAATAATGCATTATTCTGCAACATCTAAAAGTTTTCCCACAATAAAATTAAGTTGTAAATTAACTATGATCTTAATATGCTTTGTTCAGTATGAGCCTTATCAAGTCTTTCTAACTCAGAATATGTTTCCCATTGTAAAGTGAGGAAGTAATCACTAGTAGTTTGTTTGAAAACCTCTGAAGTGGTCCATTAATAACGGAGATACTTGTGCCGACTCTGTTCTCCTCCCACTGAATGAGAATAGAACCAGTGCATCTCAATAGACCTATATTTTTTTCAAGGTGTAACCCATCAAAAAAAGTGTCAGTTAATTGCAATAGTTGTGTGCTATAATTGATAAACTAAGTGTGAAAAGGAGGACACTTTAGAATAGGGATCCTGTATGAGTTAAGTGCCAATTACTAGTGAATTACTTGTAAGCTCACTTTATAATGGGAAATATATTATTTTATTATTCATATTCTATTCTTCTTAATAAGTGCTTTATTGTGACTAATGAAGAGCTATATGCCCCTGATGTGCATGCAAATATGCAACTATTTAGTGGTTAATAGGCATGCCTTAAAATAAAGGTGTACTCATAATACTTATCTTAGTTTGTATGTTAATATAAAATAACTTAAATCCTTGTCTATCCTTTAGATCACTTAAAGTCTATAACTGAATTACAATGTTTATCTCTCAGTACTTATTGCAGCTCTCTTGTACAGTGTATCACTGCTGGATGTACTATTTATGAATTTTAATTTAATCATCTTTTTTCTTAAGCCGAATTCCATGTTTTTATAATGAACATATAATTTTAAATGCATATAATTTATGTTTTTCTGACTTATTGTGCAAGTATTCACACTTTTTTATAGCCTGATGTGTATCAAATCTTTAGATGTTACTTCTTGATTTGTGACTTCAAAGTATGAGGAAATATTAAAACAGACCACACCTAAGAAACCGTTGCTATCAACACTAGTGTAAAACACGTCACTGTGTTGTTGAAATGCTTATTGCTTTTGTGCACAGCAGCTCATGTATTTATCATCAACATTAAAGTCCTTCAAAGCAAACCGAGTGAAGTGAAAACATTGGTTGTTGTAGAAAGAAAATACTGGTAGGTTTTAAAAGCTTCAGTAAAAGCAAAAGGGACCTTTGTGGGGGCCAGTTATGCAAATCAAGCAACCACACTGGGTGGTGGAATGTCTCCTTTATTAATCTCTTTGTGAACTTGAGCTGAATGGAGGAGAAATGCCTCCCTTTGTGGGCTCCATTTTGCTCAACTGCAATAAAAGAAGCCAAAGATTAAATTGTAGGGTGGTGTCTAACTAAAATGAAGAATAAATACAATTACAGTGAAAAAACTAACAATCTCTACAAAAACATTTTAATGGTCACGTTGTCATTAATGAGTAAATGACCTTTTCCCAGATAAGACATGCTTGGAAACAGTAATTTGCCTTGTTTTGATCCATCATGTGTCCTTAACTGACCCAGAGGAAAAACAATCCCAGATGACATGAAAGAGTTGGAGCTCAGACAATGAAGCCATAAGCAAAACTGTGCCAGAACAATGTCCTTTGTCTTATTATCTGAAAAAAAGAAGTGGCCTGCTGCATAATGATCCCAACAAAGGACAGCTGCACTCACAGCAACTATTCAACATAGTAGACTTCACTATTTTGCAAATCCCACCTCAAAACCACCTTTTGTATGCAACGCTACTGAAAGATCATAAAACTTTAGTCTGCAACAGAGAGGCTTCCTATGTCTGGTCTTCAACACAAACATCAAAGATTGTCTAACAATACCTGGTGTGTTCCAGGCCTTGTGTCATTTCCTGTCGGTACAAAATGGAAAAGTACATCTTATTTTCCAGAATACCAATAGCTAGTACAGTATAATACACAAAGTACCTTTTAGTACTAGTCTATGATGTGGAACCTAACTTTAAAGGCAAGCTAGTGGTCCATAGAGTCAACAATTACCCTTCATAATATGAAAGAGTTGGGTTATATAAAAACATAATTTTTCTATTTCTAAAACCTTGCTAACAGTGGGGCTCAACATTTTTAAACTTGTCCTGTGGATGGTATTACAGGATAAAAACAACAAAGTGGAGCCTCTCCTCAAATCAATGATCATTTTATCCATTATCCATATCCTTTCCTGACAAACACAAAGATATGCTAAAAGCATGATAATGGACATTTACCAGTGGGGTATTTTTAAAACAAAGTATGGCAGCAAAAGTCATAATAGTAAAAACAAACTATTTGTGGGGATACAGTCTAACATTGATTTAACTGACAAGATTTAGTTGTACTTTATTGGTTGTTTTCTATGGTTGACTTCTGCTGCACAGACAACTGGCCACCTTCAATGTGAGTCAGTATCTCTAAATAAATATTGTTGTTTTTTTTAGTTTCTCTTACATGATTTTAACAGATGCTTGGGGTAATGTTGTGTCCTTGTTACTTGCTCTCCTTATTTCAAGCCAGTAGAGGGCAGATCATGCTAACATCAGTTAAAATGGTCACTAAAGTAGTTAGGTGAAAATGTTTATAAATGGTTTAACTCAAACAGGTCCATGTTGATATGTTTAAAGAGTAAAAAGTTGAAGTAACATCATGTGTAATTTGAGTTTATACATGCAGAAAATTACACTTTTCCACACATCTCAATACATTTAGTGAAAACTGCCAAAGATAAGCAAAACCTCCAGTGTACAATAACACTGTTTAGTCAAGCTCAAGTATAAGTCTATTTGTAACTACCTGTACATTTGGCAGGACAATTAGTTCTACAAAGTGCTGTCTGGCATATAATTGCAAACATGCTCAACAGCACACATCAAACCACAATGTTGCTGGTGTTTGCAAAAAGAAATACTGCAGGCACAGTCACTTTGACCTGTTGCCTCTTTAGTGTCAAGCTAACACACTTTATTAACACACAAGGCAAGATGACAGATAACAGCTTCAAAACATTAACTTTAAGCTATTTGATATAGAACAAAGCTCTTGTAATTCTGAAAGTCCCCTTCAGAGGCTCAGTTCTTCTTTCTTAACATTGAACATACAGTAAATTCAACTATAAGTAGAGAAGAGCACAACTGACCTAAATTAGTTGAAACTTAAGTATCATTCGGATCACAGACAAAACAGAAATCACACTTTCAGTTGTCAATGAAAATGTCCAATTTTATCTTTAATAAATATAGACAATACCCCACATCACGTGATGTAATATTCACTTCTAGCTCACAGGGTCACAATCTGATTGTGGCCCTCCAGACATTCCAGAGACACTAAAATAATTAAGAAGGGATGACCATGAAAAGATATCGGCCTTGTTGCTTTCTGTGTTCTGGGTATGCAGCTAAATTCAGCTATAAAGCATAATCATACAAGATAAATTGATACAGTATTTATCTAAACTTTGACATGGTGTGTATTGGTTTTGAAGGTCATTTCTGCCCTCTAGTGGTCAGTAGCCTTTTAAGTAGCTTCACCTTTATTTTGTCATTTTCCAGAAGTTAAAATGGCACATTTATGTGTTGTACTTTTATATTATTTTATATACATTTAGAACTAAAACATTATTGTTTACTTTACCTGTGAACCAGACGTGCACATGTTGTTGGAGATCCTTACCCTAGGACAAACAATAGCACATTTTATAGTACAGTAGATTAAATTAGAGAATTACATAGCAACATCAGTAAATGCTTTTGGCAAAGTCTAGCTAGTCACTCAGACCCATTTTTTTATTAGCTAACGTTGTTTGCATTAGCATAACTAAATGTTGAGTAACTCAAAATAAAATAAAATAACTTGGCTACATTATAGATAGTATATACTTTATATACAACTAATGGTCTGTACCGTTTATATTAGCATTCGTATATAGCATTAACGCTAACAAATATGTATAAAGCTAATTAGCATTAGCATATTATACCACTAACGTAACGTTAACGTTGCGTCGGTAGCTAGCTAATGTACTCCAGCATTCAGCAGTGTTACTTTTCTTTTACAGCATCAAATTGTCAGTTGATATTTGTAAACATTTTCTCAAAAGTAGCCAATAAGGTTAATTTAATAGCAAACAAAATGAGTGAAATTTTGTCTTAAATATAATGGTCCATTTATTGTAATTACTTTACTTAACGTTACTTCTTTAGCGGTGTAAAGTAAAACTGTGATTTCGGGAAAAAAATCACCGGACGTTCGGAGGATACGTCTTCACAATAAAGGCGCAGAACATATCTTCATAAAAGTATTTTTTAAGGACATTATGCAAAATCTTACAATTTGTGCATCTTAGCTAGGGACATTTTTTTGCTAAAGATTAACTTCAATTTTGTGTTTTGCAATTTTTATTTTTAAAGTTTTATTTGAATCTTACTTTGAATATGGCCGGAAATCACGTGTATTATTACAAGTTTTACATTAAAGAGTTGAAAATACTCCCATAACTGATGAGAATAGTCATGGATGCAGGATAAAGCACTGTTTAATTCAACTTAATAATGATATCATATGAAAGACTAGGCTCTTGCTGTGTTGCTGACTGACTGTGATATGCTATCATGACTGAAACTCAACAAGTCATAAGCTCTCTGGTCTCTTTACCTGAGAAAGTAATGAGTGAAATCGTTGATTGCCAACACCTGCGCATGTTGAGCAGCCGCAGCACGTGCTTGGTCCTGTTTACCTTGAGCTCTCAAGGTTTCTCTAAGTTTTTCTGGTTACGTTATTTATAAATGAAAAAACAAATGCTGATGTCAGCAGTCCTTCGTTATTTTCGCATGGTTTTCTTACTGCTGCTGGTCACCTGCGGCTGCCCGCTGGTTGAATCTTCTCTGGCTGCCTCCAATGCGCTGCACAACCCGGTCGACTTCACCTTCCCTTACGGCAGCATCTTCTCCCCGCTGCTCAAAGCCTTGTCAGAGCACGGAGGGTCGAGGTGGAACCCAGGACTGAAGAGAAAGATTAAGCCCGAGCACAGGTACATGAAATATCTGACGGAGGTTTACAAAAAGTCCGCCAGAGTGCAGAGGAGCGTGGACGGGAATAATATCTACAACACGGTCCGACTGATCAAGCCACAAGATGAATGTCTTGAACACAGTAATAAAGGTGAGAAACTGCCCGACCGTACATTGACCCATAAGAATATTTAAGGGAAATTGTCCTTCCTCTAAAAAATGTATCATAATATTAAACCCGGAGACAAAATGTTAGAAATTATTAAAGGTAAAGAATAGATCAAAAAGTCACTTTGTCAAAGCTGTAAAAGCACTATTACTAACTGCTCCAGTTTATTCACTGTGATCTGAGTGGTTTTGGTGATATTAACTGCATATTTGCAGTATTTGCATTTATCCTCTAGGCCTTAACTTGAGTAACAAAAAACTGGGATAGTTATGACTATTTCAGTGTAGGTATATATATACATACATACATACATATGTGTGTGTATATATATATATACATACATATGTATATGTATGTACAGTTGAAACCAGAAGTGTACATACACTATATAAAAAGACACATATGCTTTTTTTCTCACTGTCTGACATGAAATCAGACAATCACTTTTCCTGTTTTAGGTCCGTTAGGATTACCAAAATTATTTCTATTTACTAAATGCCAGAATAATGAGAGAAGGATTTTTTTAGACAAATTTTTATTACTTTCTTCAAAGTCAGAAGACATACACTAACATTATTATGCCTTGAAACAATTTGGGAAAGCCCAGATGATGCTGTCATGTCTTTGGAAGCTTCTAATAGGTTCATTGACAACATTAGAGTTAATTCAAGACACACCTGTGGATGTATTTTAAGCCACACCTGAAACACACTGCTTCTTTGTGTAACATCATGGGAAAGTCAAAATAAATTAACCAAGATGTCAGGAAGAGAATTGTGGACTTGCACTAGTCTGGTTCATCCTTGGGTGCAATTTCCAGATGCCTGAAGGTTCCACATTCATCTGTTCAAATAATTATACCCAAGTATTAACACCATGGGAATGTCCAGCCATCATCGCGCTCAGGAAGGAGACGGGTTCTGTGTCCCAGAGATGAACGTGCTTTGGTCCAAAATGTGCATATCAACCCAAGAACAAAAGCAAAAGACCTTGTGAAGATGCTGGCTGAAGCTGGTAAGAGTGTCATTATCCACAGTGAAACGAGTCCTGAGACATGGGCTGAAAGGCCACTCTGCCAGGAAGAAGCCATTACTCCAAAAGAAACATAAAAATTACAGATTAATGTTTGCAAATGCACACAGGGACAAAGACCTTAATTTTTGGTCTAACAAAACTGTAATCTGTCTTTTTTATGTTTCTTTTGGAGTAATGGCTTCTTCCTGGCAGAGTGGCCTTTCAGCCCATGTCAGTACAGTACTCGTTTCACTCTGGATAATGACACTCTTACCAGCTTCAGCCAGCATCTTCACAAGGTCTTTTGCTTTTATTCTTGGGTTGATATGCACATTTTGGACCAAAGCACATTCATCTCTGGGACACAGAACCCGTCTCCTTCCTGAGCGCGATGATGGCTGGACATTCCTATGGTGTTAATACTTGGGTATAATTTTTTGAACAGATGAATGTGGAACCTTCAGGCATCTGGAAATTGCACCCAAGGATGAACCAGACTTGTGCAAGTCCACAATTCTCTTCCTGATATCTTGGTTGATTTCTTTTGACTTTCCCATGATGTTACACAAAGAAGCAGTGTGTTTCAGGTGTGCCTTAAAATACATCCACAGGTGTGTCTTGAATTAACTCTAATGTTGTCAATGAACCTATCAGAAGCTTCCAAAGACATGACAGCATCATCTGGGCTTTCCCAAATTGTTTCAAGGCATAATAATGTTAGTGTATGTCAACTTCTGACTTTGAAGAAAGTAATAAAAAATTGTCTAAAAAAAATCCTTCTCTCATTATTTTGGCATTTAGCAAATAGAAATAATTTTGGTAATCCTAACGGACCTAAAACAGGAAAAGTGATTGTCTGATTTCACACACACACACACACACACACACACACACACACACACACGTATATGTATTACATCTTACCAGTAGTGCTTCCTGATTAGCTTCAAGTCATTGAAGTTGTCAGCCTTCTCTCAAATGTAATGGAAAAATACAGCACTTGAATTGTGGTGCTGAAAACAGCAGGGGGAAAAAATCCACAGGTCCTTTGGTAAACATTTTCATGTAAATAGTGCCTCACAGTTTTTCCAGATTTTGTTTTTCTAAAATTAGTGTTTAGTGTTCCAGCCAAAAAACTCAAGTTTGTAAAGGCATCAGTGAGGTGCTGCACTTAAATAGGATACAAGATAGACATGTCTATTCTGGCTAATGAAAATGTAGTGTAATCATTGTACAACGTGAGACTAGCATGTAATGGTGACACGGTGCATTATTTTTTGTCATTTTCGCCCTCAGAGAGCTTTATGCAGGATCTTTCCTACAGCCTTGATCAAGTAAGAAGAAAAGAACAGCTTCAGAAGTCGACCCTGCTGTACAATTTTGACCCGGACCATGCTGCACCTGTCAACTCTGTATGCTACCTGCGTCTCAAGGAGCAGGAGCACTCAAACCAGTGTCCGCTGTGTCCCGGGTTCCACCACGCAGTGAACTTCACAGTCAGCAGGGATGGGAGGAGAGGGAGGAATTGGGTGGAGGTTGACATCACGTTGTTTCTCCGGCCTCTCTTAAAGTTTGAGAAGAAGAACATACACCTGCTCATCAACGTCACCTGCCCAGAGGAACAAACGGCACTGAAGTTCCACATGAGGTCCCCTCCTCTGCTTCTTTATCTCAATGATGCAAACAAAATTGCCCATCAGAAGTTCATGAGTCCAGCCACTGCAGCAAACAAATTTCACAAGCAGATGGTTTTCGAACCAGAGCACAGGATTAGGCGAAAGAGGAGACGGAAGAGAGAATCTCCAAAGAGCAAACGGGGCGATAAAAGTCTGGATATCCACCTGCCTGAGCTTCTTCCAAGCTCTGAATTCCAGACAAGCGACTGTGCCTTGTATGATTTCAGGGTGCGATTCAGCCAGCTCAAACTGGATCACTGGATTGTTTTTCCACCAAAGTACAACCCCAGGTACTGCAGAGGCATCTGCCCGAGGACCGTGGGCTTCATCTACGGCTCACCTGTCCACACCATGGTGCAAAACATCATCTATGAGAAGCTTGACTCCTCTGTGCCCAGGCCCTCGTGCGTTCCCTCCCATTACAGCCCCCTGAGTGTCATGATCTTTGAAGAGGACGGCTCCTACGTCTACAAGGAGTTTGAGGACATGGTTGCCACCCGGTGCACGTGTCGCTAAGCCTACTACCAGCACATCTTGTTCTTTTTGTCCCTCCTTTATATAGGCTGAATAAACCATCACCACAAACCTCCTCAACAGTTGTCTCAGGTGGATTCTATCCAAGTATTGGATATTCTGACCAGGCTCAGTGATTTCATTAATTCAGAAAATCGTTGTGCATTAAGTTTGATCTGGAGCAGGTGTGTTTACTAAACAAAAAGTATTTTATCCTTGTGAAAAATGTGGAAAGGTGAAATTGATTTCCTTTTTTGTTGAGGTGTGAAAAAGGGTTTCGATGTATCCTGTTCTTCAACCTTCTATTTGCAACATATTATTGAATCCAACACACTTAAAGAAGAAAATGAGTGTTGTATGATTTTGTATATTCTTTTAAGTTAGTTTTGGTTAACTTATTTTGGGTGGGTGGTCTGTCATTATCCTGTGATGTAACACAATTGCCCTGTTCTGGACAAAATATGAAAAAGCAGTCACAAACTCTTATCAAACCTTTTACATATCGTTTTATTCCTGGGGGTTAGAGACGGCTGTCTGAATAGCAGCAGCCCTCAAAATGTCCAGAATGAAAGCTGTCGAGGTTTCAGTGTGTATTTATTACTTCTGGTCACTGCGTGACTGCTAAGGTATGAATTTGTACTAGTTGAATGTGACTACATGCATGTCATGTCTATTTATGCAAATTGAATGATTTCACTGTGTGTTTGTGTTCAGCTTAGGGATATTCAAAAGAGTGAAAATATGTTGACTGTTTGAGAAGTTGGAAAATATATAACATGAATAAATGTTGTTGGCATACAGCTAGCTGTAAATGTTCATTCAACATAGAGAACTTGTGCAGCAGAGAAACAGGAAAAAGATTTTTAATCTTGCAACCGAGTGATTCCTCTGTCTAAATGTATTACGGTGGACCTGAGAGCTCACAGCGCTGCAACTTAAGAAAACACTTGCAAATACACAACACAAGCAAATTGAAAAACATCAATTTGACAACACAAATGCAGCATTTAGAAAACGGACTGCAAAGACCACAACACAATAAGAAAACGCGCTGCAAATAGACCACAACACAATAAGAAAAAAGATGCAAAGACCACAACACAACAGAAGTGTTTCCAGAGGACATTTGAAAGTGATACACACGTCCGGACACGTTTGTGATATTATCGGGTAATTTCAAGATGTGTATTTTTGCTCTCAGTGCCCCTGCTAAACACATATTAGGCCTTAATGATTAGGGCATGCACTGACCTTTTAATAAGATTGTGTATGAGGGACTCCATTAGAGAAGATAATGCTTAAAGAGTTCTCTGATAACTGGCGATACCTCCCTCTTCACATTCTATAGGGGGAGCAGGTCGAGAGTCCTCCCTTGTTCATTGACTCCAGACCGCCAGGTGGCGCTAGCGCAGTCAGTGTTAACAGCCCACCAAGGCCTGGATCAGTCTATGGCCTGTATAAGAAGGAAGGACACCGGAACATTATTAGGGAAACGGTTGCGAAATAGCACGGTAAGTCTCAATGTCGCGATTTTAACTGTACTTTTGTTTCTGTCAGCTTTTTATCACCGACTTCTGTGAGGTATATTTAATTTATTGTAGCGGGAGAGACCTTTGTGTTGGCCTCTTTCGATTAAACGGCCACATTAACTCTCCAGTTAACGAAACGTTTCAAGGACCTTAGCAGCTAACGTTAGCCTACTGGAGCTAGTCCATCATGCTAGCACTTAGCCATCACGGCTAATTGTTTGCTGGTTTCACAATCATGCAGTTGTGTTTATTCTGGTGTCTGGGTCGTGCTTTTGCCTTACACTTTATGCCTGGAAACTTCCACGAGCAAGGTCATTACGCTTTGAGTAACGTTACACATACTATGGCTACTTTGAAGCTGTACAATGCTACAACTGTAACCGAAGATTTGTTGATTTAAAATGTCTGCCATTAACTACACCTTTTCTGATTGATACAGCAACATATCAATAGTAGATTACCTGATATCCAGAAAGTCATGTAAATAGCAGTACGAACTTCAAGGAATATCTAAATTCAATGTCAAAGGAAGTCGAAATAAGGTGGTAGAGATATTGGCTCATGAGTCAATGTTCTTAAATATTAAAACAACAAATTAATTATACAGTTAATAATAAACTGAGCAACACGTAAAAGCAAAGTCGCTCAAATAAATGTACAATAATAAAATGTATTATCGGGACTTAACAGGGAATCACATATGTTTTGTCTGTACTTGATTATTTGCCCTTATAGTTCAGCTGGAAATTAACACTAAATTCCAAGGTGCTTGAATTGCTTTTTGCTAACATACATTGAAAATAAGTTTGCCTCTTCACCAACATGCACAAAGCTGTGTTGGTGTCACAAGCCATTTTCCATTATTTGGACTACTTGCATTTCGTGCAAACCATGAAAACATTTTCTATGCTAGTGGCTGCCCATTGATTTACCTGCTATAAATGTGTCCTTGTCATTTCAGATCAGCTCTCAAGTGAACATGGGTGGCGGTCACTTTGGAGACTTGGCCAAGATCAGGCATGTGATCACATACAGCCTGTCCCCATTTGAGCAGAGGGCTTTCCCCAACTACTTCTCAAAGGGGATCCCCAATGTGTGGAGACGATTCACAGCCTCTTTCTTCAAAGTTGCTCCACGTGAGTTTCGTATAGCCAGAGCAGATAATTCTCTGAAGGATCATATGTTTATTTATTTTGGCAGTATCTCATGACATCTACATTTAAATAACAAAGAAACCAAAAGTATAAATGACAAAAACATTTATGCTGGAGATATATATAGGTTCAGATACATGGGAAGGGCTACACACAATGTTTGGTCTGTAGATGGCATTGCATGTTTTTTTTAAATGTCTCAATGTTGTTTTTTCACTTCACATATTAAATTGGTAGTTCAGTTTTATCTCAACTCTTGAGTTGTATACCTAGAGGAGCAAAGGTAATTTTTCTCAGGTTGTACAAGTAGTGTGTATAGAATTTATATTGTGATACGTTTATCATGTTCAGAAGAAAAATCATTAAACATGTAGGTTCATCGTTGGAAGTGCCTGGGTGTTGAGTCGGACTTTGACTAGGGACAAGTCATATGATGGGTCTGTTATCTGCTTTGGCCCCTGCCTCTGTTGTAGTTTAGAGGTGCTGTATGTAGGATTTAGTGACATCTAGTGGTGAGGTTTGATATTGCAATCAACTGAATACCCCTTCCCAGTGTATCCAACATTCAGTGGCATTCAAGTAATGTTGAAATGCGAAAAGGCCCTCACCAGAGCCGATGTTTGGTTTGGCTCAATCTACAGCAGCCCTGTCTGAGCTACTGTTGAAAGAGATAGATGGGCTACTGTAGAAACAAGACCCTATCTTATCAGTTTATTTCAAATCAAGATTTTAAACAATTTAGTCACAATACATAATTACATATTGTATTTATTTCTGTGTAAACACTTTTTTTTAATTTACATAAAATGTTTGCTTTGAAAGCAAGATTATGCTAGGAGAGTGGGACTGCTGACTTGATGCAACAAAAAATATATATTTTTACCTGAGACCATTTTTTTGTTTTTTATTTATTTTTTCAAGTAGATAATGTGTTGAGTTGCACTATTTCTGCTTTGCATTGTGTTCGGTATATAAAAGGGTTAGAATTTAGGTGGAAATTTGTGGTTATTTCCTTTTTTTTTCAGGATCTCTGCACTGATAATATAATCAATAATTGGTTTCAGATTCACACAAAGATTCACTCATGGCCTTAATTGCACAGCAATGCATGGCTTAATACAAATGCATAATTGTCATGGTGCTAATCTGTATTCTAATCTTGCTTTTGCAGCAATGGCCCTCATGTACGTGACATACACCTGGGGCAACAGTGTCCACAAGCAGAGCAAGAGGAAGAATCCAGCTGACTTTGAGAATGACGAATAAACAGCTGCCACCTTTCTGAAAGCTGTCCTCTTATTATTAGTTTCAATCTGTATGTTTCACCAATAAAGATGACAAATATTTATGTGAAATCAGTCTGATTCCATATTTTTGTTACTAGGATATCATTTGGTTTTGGGCTGGTGAGGAAGATACCATTCAAGATTTTCTTGATAATGATTTTGGTTATCAAGTTGGTTATTATATTTGTCCAAACAAATGTACATTTAGTTGTACCAGGCATTACAATGAACAAGAAATGGAAGAAAACAAAGGTGGTCTAATATTTTTTTCCATGACTGTACATGTTACAGATCAGGGATGGGCAACTGGAGGCCCGGGGGCCGCATACGACCCGCACCCTCACCTGAAGTGGCCCTCAGTACAACTACATGCATTTGAGCATGAAATCTTAAAAGTGCAGTGTAAAAATGCCCAAAATTACTTCTTGCAATTAATGTTGGTCTGCTGTTCTTGCGCTGAAAAAAAAAAATCACAGTAAGAGGTTATTTTTTATTTGCTTCAAACCTTTATACTGTCGTACATGCATTTGAGCATGAAATATGTTAAGTAACTGCACTGTAAACATTTAAAATCGCAATTTCATCATATCTGATTAAGTCCACGATCCACACTTAAAATAATCGCCTAAGTCATTTTTTTTGTTAAAATTGTTATTTTTGCCTAAATCATCTCATGACACCGGCCACCTATGGTAAAATCGCTTACATCCTCAGTTGATCAGATCATGTGATTTTACCCCTTTAGGATAATGGCCTATGTCAAGTGTGTGACTTAAGCGGATTTATTATGCCTCAGTCAAAATAAAATGTGACTTAGGCAATTTTTTTTAACATGCCTTTGTGACTTAAGCAAGATATAGTAACACTTTATTTTGAAGGTGTCTACATAAGAGTGACATGAGCGTGTCATAAACATAACATGGGATGTGTCATGAACATTAATGACACTTTGAAGTAACATTAATGCTCATGATACTTGTCATGTCATGTTTCTGACAGGCTTGTGTGACTCTTATGTAGACACCTCCAAAATAAAGTGTTACCATATCTTGCTTAAGTCACAGAGGCATGTTCAAAAAATTGCCCAAGTCATTTGTTTGTCTTAAGTTACATAATTTACAAACAGTGTTATTACTATGCCAACAGCCATCCTTTGTTACATCCTTTTTGAGTGAAATGATCAATAAATGTCACATGGTACACTTTTGGTGAAGTTTTTTGTGTTTCCTGCAAAACTTGAAAAAAATGAGTCAGGCGATTATTTTAACAGTGTGCCGATATGTGGCCCTGTGGTAGTGTCGATGAAAAATTGTGGGGCCCTACAGCATTTGAGTTGCCCATCCCTGTTACAGATGAATCGCTGCTGCTGTAGTTACTTCCCCAGCCTGAAGGGGGCGCGTGACATCAGCGTCTCGTGCTCTGCAGTCGGATGTGATTGGTCTGCGGACAGAGAAGATTCCTGAAGGCTTCACGCATCAGCCGGCGCACCGCATGCTGCTACCAGCTTCATGGAACAAGAACAAGGGTGTATCACCGTCCGCTGACTGAAACCCCCTGGAGCTGCTGCTGCTGCTGTCACTTTTAGCACTGAATCATAACTCTGTTCTTCCCTGTAATCACTGTAATCTACACTGTTCAGTTAGCTCGCGAAGATGTCAGTCGTGGGATTTGATGTGGGGTTCATGAGCTGCTATGTAGCGGTAGCCAGAGCCGGAGGGATTGAAACTGTCGCTAATGAATACAGCGATCGAAGTACACCGTAAGTACCACTATTCAGTGTGTTTTGTGTTGTTTCATCTGTCTTGATAGCAGTTACAGAGTGTGAACGAGTCCACTTTTTGGTTCATCATTGTAGTAACTGAAGCTAGCATGGCTGCGTAGCTAGTTAGCATGCTAACGGATTTCACAACAGGAAACTGCATGTGATTGCTAAAGCTAATGCTAGTTGCGGCGGAACCATTATGAGCATAAAGAAACCCCGGTGCCGCTTCACATAGAGAAATTCTTCTTATGGTGACTTACTGTGATAAAATCTTAGAGGTTATCTAAAGATTAATAAATGACCTGCTCAGTCAGGTGATGTTTTTTTTTTTACTGCAGGCATGAATGAGCGCATGATGGGAGGAGGCCGGATCGTGGCTGTCAAACGGCTTGATCAATCCATTGTGCCTCAATTTTAGACCAGTTATCCTAGAAAAAACGGCAAATGCATTTTATGTGCATCTTTATAAGCATTACAAAATACTAATACATGAGATCGCCATGATAGCAATTATTTAACGTATTGTTGCTGGCGGAAACAAGCCCATACGAAGCTTAATCACTGAAAATAAATGTAAAAGAGATGACTGATTTGTGTTTTCTGTTTTTAGAGCATGTGTTTCCTTTGGACCCCGGAATCGATCGATTGGTGCTGCTGCTAAAAGTCAGGTATGTTTACATGAGAGGTGTTGGGACGCTCGATACTTGATCACTGACTGGACAAAAGAGGATCCTCTGTTTCCATATTGTATTCAGTGTGAGCATGAACAGCACTAGGCTTGGGAACAGGATAAGGTTGTCAAAATATCAATACTGCTTCATGTTTAAAAAAATAATTAAATGGTATCAAAAGTAACAAAGTTATAATAAACAGATCTACTTTTAAATGTTCAACCCAAGGCTGCACAAATGAAACAACGGGGTAGAAACTGTGTCTGATGTGTCCAGTGACTTTTCCTGTACCAGCACTATGTGTTGACTGTTTATTAAAAAATAAGGGGGGAAATTATTATATTTTCTTTTGCCATGGTAACGAAAGAGGGATTAAGTATTGTTTTTTTTTTTAAATACTAGTATTGTATTAATGTTTAAAATGATGATATCATGATAACCTAAATGCAGCACACATCAAATTCAGCACCAACATCAAGCAAGTTTTCAAGTCTTGATTGCATAACTTACTTAGGTATGCATATATTTAATAGAAATGTGTTTGTATTTTTTTTTTGCTTTTTACAGGTCGTCACAAACTGCAAGAACACAATCCAAGGGTTCAAGAGGTTTCATGGCAGGGCGTTTTCGGATCCCTATGTGCAACGCCTCAAAAACAGTTTGGTCTATGATATTGCACAAATGCCCACAGGAACAACTGGCATCAAGGTAAGGAAATAACAAGGAACATTCACAGTTAAAGTGATATAATAAATTGTGCAGTAATAGCCCAGACACACTGGTTAAACTTCCTAATTATCCTTGGAAAACTCAATATTTACTCAGAAGACCTGTTATGATACCCATATCTGGTTATTGTTTGGCCAGCCAACCCAGGAAAAATATTGACCTGCTAAATAAATTTGTGGTCGGAGAAAAGACGCACTCTTTAGGCGATCTATATCTGAGTCTATTCAATCAGGGATATTTGTGGTTTAAAACGGTTACTGGTTTCAACTTCACAGTGACTCATCAGGGCAGAGATAATAGAGAGACTGATAACGCCTGGTAATTATTTTTACAGTACACTGGGAGTAGATGCAGGAAGTAGTAGAAAAAAAATATTTTAACAATAAAATCAAAATGTTAAAATAGTATATCTAACAATATACTTTCAAGTCCTATCACACAGCATGATACAGTCCCATAAATAGATGCAATGACAGAAATAGGTTATTAAAGTCTTTTACAGTAAAAAAAAAAGTACATTTTTAATTACATAATTTTTAAGTCTTTTGTGTTTAGAAGACTAAAATTAGTTTCCCTCTGTCTGAAAATTCAATTAATGATCACCAAACGGAGTTTTAATGGTGACAAGCACTAAAAGCTTTTACACAGACAACACTTTATTGCACCCATAACGCATTACATGTGCAGTCTTAAAGTTGTGAAATGTGTGTCTGTGTCATCGCTAGCCTTGCTGATTCAGTGGAAGTATAACGGATACTGTTAGGAGTGACCGAGAGCCGTTACTACATGAAAACATTAGTTACAGCCATCTTAAATGAAGTGTGCATGTTTAAAACTGTGATTTATTTGTCCCAAGGTTGAGGTAGTTATGTTTAATCAATCTATTATTGTTTGAGTTGACATAGCAGGACCAGACCATTTAGATCAGTTAATTAATCTTCTTATGTTGGATTTTAAAGGTGATGTACATGGAGGAAGAGAAGGTGTTCAGCATTGAACAGGTCACCGCCATGCTGCTGACCAAGCTGAAGGAGACTGCTGAGCATGCACTCAAGAAGCCTGTGGCTGACTGTGTTGTGTCTGTAAGTATTGGATAGAACTGCACACTTGATGCCGTCCTGATAAATGGAGAAGCAAAATATGCAGTCCTCGCCACCATAAAAAAGCTTAAATGCTCCACCCACACAGGTGTTTTCACATGTGTTGCCTGGTTACACCTGCTGCCAGTATTATCAGTCCACAGAGTTTAGTGTCTTCATGTCGTTTCAAGCATTGTAACTCCACCAAACTCAAGCCTGACTAATGGTCAAATCATGCATGGAAAGTTTATTTATATAGCACACTCCAGCTTAACTGAAACAGATTATAAAAGGACATTTAATAAGATTCATTAAGTTATTAAAGGGCTAACAGAATACAAGATTAAAATCAAGCTAAAATAGAATTGGAAGTGTAAAATTCAAGAATAAAAGTTACAAGGCAGTGTCAGAAATACATCAGTATTTGGTTTAATAAAAGACGGCTGCAAACAGAATTGAAAAAGAACAGAGAGCTGCAGCGTACCCGCAGTTTTCTGGGAGTTCATTCCAGATAGATGGATAGATCCTTTATTAATCCTTTACAGGTAATTATAGCGTCACATCAGCTTCAAGACGGACATACATGCAAAGTTATTTTTATGCGGTATAAAACATTAAAGCAGTTGGTATAAAATACCTCCTGTATCACTCCGATTTGCACATCGGTGCAATTAGTCTCTGGCTGAAGGTGCTGCTATTGATCACCTTCAGGGCGTGGAGTGGGTGTGCGGTGTTGGTCATGATTGTAGCCGGTTTGTTGAAGGTTCTGGCCTCTGCCACCTGCTGGACCGTCTGTTGTTTAGCCCCGATCGCAGAGCCAGCCTTCCGGATCAGCTTGTCAAGGCTGTTTCTGTCTGTCGGACGCCTTCACCCCAGCAGGTCACAGCAAAAAAGCAGAGCACTGGCCACCATTGTATGGTAGACAGTGCACAGCAAGTGTTGGCAGATGTTGTAAGACCTTGGCCTCCTTTGGAAATACAGTCGGCTTTGTCCCTTTTTGTTAACTGTCTCTATATGGGCACTCCAGTCCAACCTGCTATCAAGCTGCACACCAAGGTACCTGTGGTTGTCCACCACCTCCACCTCAGTGCCCCTGATGGTAGAGTTAGTTGGGTCCTCCTCCTGCCCCTCCTGAAGTCCACAACTATTTCTTTGGTTTTGTTGTGTTGAGATGGAGGTGGTTATGTGCACTCCATGTCACAAAGCTGTTGATTGTCCGTCTGTACTCCACCTCATCTCCCCCTTTGATGAGGCCGACAACAGCAGTGTTGTCAGAGAACTTCGGCAGAAAAGCAGCTCCCTGCATTTTTTGTGCAAAGCAGAACACTGCTGACAACCAGACATCCTGAGAGGTTATCAAAACCAAGCACAAGATCAGAAATGTATTTTGGTCCTGAACTATTCAGTGCTTTATAAACCAACAGTAGTATCTTAGAAACATTTTTTGACAGAAGGGAAGCCGGTCTTAAGACAACAGAACTGGAGTGATGTGATCCACTCTCCTGGTTTATCTCAGGTTGTCTCCCTTTGACTGGAGGCTGGTTATTGAAAACAATAAATAGTGAATCTATTTCCAAATGCTCTTCTTCTGCCACCAGGTCCCCTGCTACTACACTGATGCTGAGAGGAGATCAGTGGTAGATGCTGCTCAGATTGCCGGTCTCAACTGCCTGAGGCTCATGAATGAAACAACTGCAGGTCTGTACTGGAGTGTTTGGTGCAGGGCCTGGGCAAGGATGTGCATGTTACTAATTGTTGACTGCGGCTGCTAAAATGCACACATTGACATTGATTCCAGTAGATGTTTTCTGTCATTAATAATTTAACAATTTTCCTTCCAGTTGCTTTGGCGTATGGAATCTATAAACAGGATCTCCCTGCTCCTGAGGAGAAGGCCAGGAATGTGGTGTTTGTGGATCTGGGCCATTCTGGATACCAGACATCAGTGTGTGCCTTTAATAAGGGCAAAGTCAAGGTGTGTAGCTAAATCAGTATCCTGAACAATCATTATCTATCTACGCTCTGTTTTATACCTTTTAACTCTCTGTTGGCCTTGTGTTTTAGGTTCTTTCCACGGCTTGTGATCCAGAGTTGGGAGGGAAGGACTTTGACGAGGCATTGGTGATGCACTTCTATGAGGAATTTGGCAAGAAGTACAAGCTTGATGTCAAGTCAAAGCCCAGGGCTATGGTCAGGCTTTACCAGGAGTGTGAAAAACTGAAAAAGACCATGAGCGCCAACTCCTCTGACCTGCCGCTGAACATTGAGTGCTTCATGAATGACGTTGATGTCTCTGGAAAACTGAACAGGTAGACCAACAGGAAATGAGTTATCTCTTTAAGTATCCATAATTCTTCACTACTGTCACTTATATTAAATTACGGTTTTAAAGCTGAAATCATGTTCATCTTTTTATTTGCACAAGGGGTCAGTTTGAAGAGATGTGTGCTGACATTCTTGCTCGAGTTGAGGCTCCACTGCAGAGTCTGCTAGATCAAACCAGTGAGTATCATTTCCCCCCCATTGTTTTTTACTGTCTCTCTTATTCATTAAGTTAAAGAAATGTACATATGCACATTTCTCGATTTTGTCTGTTTTTGTTCCATAAGAACTGAAAAAGGAAGACATCTATGCAGTGGAGATTGTGGGGGGAGCTTCCAGGATCCCGGCCGTCAAAGAGAGAATCAGCAAATTCTTTGGGAAGGAGTTGAGCACCACGCTGAATGCTGACGAGGCTGTGGCCAGAGGATGTGCCCTGCAGGTATATGATGACACTTTGGTTTCAAAGCTGGTCCCCACCTCTCACATTGCTCTCCAGAAACTTGTCACATCAGCGCTTGCATAAGCATCTGTTGGTGTGGAAGGGTTGTTTTTAGGTCAAATATTTTTATTATGGCCGCAGCTCTAATTAAATCCATGGTTGTGTCTCCATAGTGCGCAATACTGTCCCCTGCCTTCAAAGTGCGTGAATTCTCCATCACAGACGTTGTTTCCTATCCCATCTCCTTGAAGTGGCATTCTGCTGCAGAGGAAGGTCTAAGGTAAGCAAAAATTAAAATATTTTTTATAATTTCTTGATGTCTTTCTCTTGATTATTGAATAATAATTACAAAAAATTAATTTGTTACAGTGATTGTGAGGTATTTCCTGTGAACCACGCAGCACCTTTCTCCAAAGTGCTGACCTTCTACCGGAAAGAGCCCTTTTCTTTGGAGGCCTACTACAACAGCCCCAATGAGCTTCCCTACCCTGATCCCACTATTGGTAAGCAGCTAAAACCACCTTAGTGATGTCGGACCAGCAGGGGAATGAGACTCCAAAACAAACACTCTGCCATGTTTCTCTCTTAAAATCTTTAATCTTGTTTGGTCCACAAACTCCTGTGAAAAATATCTGGTTTGATAAATGTGACCAAATTGATGAGCCAAAGCAAATTACTGACCTCACCTCCCAAGACTAGCATCAGGAGAGCTGTTTCTCTCTGCTTAACTTTTATTACTCTGTCTTTTTTTCATTCCTTCCAGGTCAATTCGTGATCCAGAAGGTCGTCCCACAGGCGTCCGGGGAGAGCTCCAAGGTGAAAGTCAAGGTGCGGGTGAACATCCATGGCATCTTCAGTGTGTCCAGCGCCTCCCTGGTTGAAGTGCAGAAGTGTGATGAGACAGAGGAACCCATGGAGACAGAGCAGGCCAATGACAAAGATGGAGAGGTACTTCAGCCACACAAGTGTCTTTTTTTTCTTTTTTTCATCATAAACAGCCTCCTGGAATACCTGGACATTTAGGGACTAGTTTTCCAACCATGGAAACACATGGAAATCAGTGAAAATGACTAAATGTCCTGAAAAAAATGTATGTTGTCCTGGAAAACTTTAATTGTATTTTATCCCTGATTCCCCTCATGGGATTAGCTGCTGGGCATAGTAGATCTTAGTACTCTGTAACAAACCTGAGATCTTCAACTTTCACCATGAACCCTGCACCATTTAAAAAGGAGGAATGGAACTGGGGTTGAATGTTGTTCATACTAGACCTAAATTATAAGACTGTTTGTGAGCAAGTGTTGCATTGTCAAGAAACATTCCTGGAACAAAATGTCCTGGAAAGTTCTGGGTAAATGATTTCTTAGAAGAAAAGGATCCCTGGATAAAGTGTCCTTTTAGACAGAGTATAAGATCAGTATGTGTAATACTATTCGTACCTCTGTTTTAAGGTTAATTTTTTTTATTTCTCCTCTGCAGAACAAGATGCAGACCGATCAGGATGAGCAGCAGGGTCAGGGAGATGGTCAGAAAGAAGCAGAAGAGAAGACGCCCCGTGAGAATGAGGAGATGGAGGTAAGATTTTTTTCTGTAGATCGTTTTGTGAGATACAATAGCCCACAATAAATTATGTTTTTGAGAAGTTTATAATGTTCAGTCCTTGTGTATGTAATTGGGATTGGACATTTGAAACATAATATGGAACAACATAACACAGTACCAATAACAACGGCCTAAAAAGATGGAAATTGTAAACAAAAAATGAACTTTAGTTTAATGTAGAGCTAATGCACTGGAATTACCTGCTTGGCCATTCATGTCTTTATTCATTTTGAGTGACATTCCGATGGCTAATCTCTCTTTTTTAGACTACCACAGAGGAGGGCAAAGGCGAGAAGAAGTCCGACCAGCCCCCACAAGCCAAGAAGCCCAAAGTCAAAACAAAAGTGCTTGAGCTTCCGATTGAAAACAGTCCACAGTGGCAGCTAGCTGATGACATGCTCAATCTTTTTGTAGAAAATGAGGTAACTACACTTTCAGCCATCACATACTGTACACACATTACAAAACCAACCCATCCTTAATGACTTGATCTATTTTGAAGTGTTTGGCAGTTACAGTTGCTGTTTGGATTCTCCTCAGGGTAAGATGATCATGCAGGACAAGCTGGAGAAAGAGAGGAATGATGCAAAGAACTTTGTGGAGGAGTACGTGTACGACATGAGGGACAAACTACACGGGCTGCTGGAGAAGTTTGTCAGTGAAACTGTGAGTAAACTGTCACTACAAAGAGATTAAAGCACGGTTCCCTCCAGTCATTGAAAGGTTTTTAAAATATACATGAATAGATATGGTATATTGAAAGTGATTTATTGATATACCATTACTTTGTGAAATAACAGAAATTGAGGTTCTTTTGATATATTTTTTTACATAACTTAAGTAAAAAGGCTGTATTCCCCTTAATGCATCTGTGTCTCTTGCAGTTGCATCATTTTTTGTCTGCCACCTGCCTGAGAAAGTTGTCACACTCAAGTTTGCATGAATGATTGATTGAAGTTGAATGATGTACTTTAACCTTGATCCATGTCTTGAACCATGCCACATTGGGTCCTTGAATTTAATGGTGTTGGGTCTGTAAAAAGGGCCTGAATTTGATTTTTTAAAGGGTGTGGGAACACTGTCAAAGTTTCCATCTTTTTAATCACTGTCCAACAGATTTAGTATTCCTTTTCATATGACATATGACTTACTAATGTGTTTATTTTCAGGACCGAGACGCCCTGTCGTTAAAGTTGGAGGATACTGAAAACTGGCTGTATGAAGATGGAGAGGACCAACCCAAACAGGTGTACATTGACAAACTGGCAGAGTTAAAGGTAACTATTGTTATAGTAAAAGCTTACGCTCCCTGTCACATTTTTGGATATTTGATTGCTCTAACTGATAAATGTACTATTTTGCCGTAGAAACTTGGCCAGCCCATCCAGGAGAGGTATACAGAGGCTGAGGAGAGACCAAAAGCATTTGAGGAGTTGGGAAAACAAATCCAGCAGTACATGAAATTTGTGGACGCATACAAAATGAAGGTAAATTTAAATGCTTTTTTTTTTTTTTTTAAAAAGAAGGAAATTCAGGCATTTAGAAAAAGATGCAAGTAACAATACCTGTGGTAATTATTAACACTAGTTTTGTTATTTCCCTTTGATTTCCAGGAAGAGCAGTATGACCATTTAGATGAGGCTGATGTCAACAAAGTGGACAAAGTGGCCAGTGAGGCAATGATGTGGATGAACAGCGCCATGAACCAGCAAAGCAAACAGAGCTCAACGTTGGATCCTTCCATCAAAGTAAAAGACATTCAAGCAAAAACAAGGGTGAGTGTCCATTAGAACATCATAACACCAAAGTACTGAGGAAAGCCAGTAGAATGCAGAACATTTAAAATGGAAAACCCCCTTCTTATTAAAATTAAATTGCTTATGGCAGCTAGATTTACTCACATAAGAGTTATACCATCATGATCTCATTGCTGCTCATCCTGATCGGTCTGTATCTTGTTCTGCCTATAAATAGTATTCCACTTTTGGGGGACATTTGGATGTCATGTGTACACATTTTAAGCTTTTCTTGCATTGTTCAAGGCCTTGCTCTTAGTCCCAACTCTTCACATTTGGATGCTTGGTCCTGATCCCTTGGCGTCACTTTGTAACACACTCTGTCGCCCTATGAGACTCCACTATGGTCACAGTTTTAAGCACATGGTTACTGCTTGTGAATTTTAACAAAACCACTCAGTTATGTTTAGGAAAAGATCATTGATTGGGTTAACATGAGAATATTTGTTCTGTTAATTAAATTACATTGTATTCAATTAGTCAACATTGACTTTTGGTTTCACATGACCAAAGAGCAGCAGCCTCCTGGGGGAGAGTGGAAAATGTGTAGTTCTAACACTTAAAATTACTGCAGAAATTGGCATGTTAAGTACCGGTACACACCATTAGGTGACACCAGGCTGTTCATGCAGCTGTTATAACTCCTTTTTTTTATAACCACTTTTTCATCACATGTAAGTGATGCAACATGAGACTGAGATCAACTATCAATCTCTGCCTTTATTTATTGGGCCAAGAGGAATTTGTAGATCTTCCACACACTGTATGTCTCTTAACAGAACCATTTTATCGTGTTGTCCTTAATCTTCCAGGAGTTGTTCTCCGCTTGTAACTCTGTTGTGACCAAGCCCAAGCCCAAGGTGGAGCTGCCCAAGGAGGACACTCCTGCAGAACAGAACGGGCCTGTCAACGGACAGGAGAAACCCCAGGAGGAAACTGCAGACAAGGGAACGACCGAGAACCCCACCTCACAAACCACAGAAAATAAGCCTGAAATGGACCTTGATTAAAGCAGTCTAACGTCCCCTCCCCCAAAACAAAGCTGAATGGGAGCTGGTTGTTTCAGATTGAGATGCAGCCTGGGTGTATATCAGAGCAGGTAAAGTGTTTCAGGAACTGCACTACACAGTCAAAGCAGGCAGGGTGATTAGCACACTGAGCCCAGCTCCTGGTGGTATCTCTGTCTGATGACATAGCATGCCCTCTCTCTTTCTGGATGACATAAATCAAAAGCCAGCCGCAATAAGCCTGTTTGACATTGAGCGCTGTACACATAATGGTATTTATTTCTGTTGTGTGCCCTGTAAGTGTTCTGGTCTGTGTCACAATATGGTTTTAATAAAGTTATTGAAAATCATTTGTACTGAATCACTAAAAGATGCCCAAGGCTTCACAAAGGCTTTGCTCCTGTCCAGCTACCATTAAAGATGAAGGTCATGTCCCTGGTCATACCTAACGTCTTGGTTTTTGATGACATGAGCAGGAGTTTACATTCAACATATGGATTGTTTTTTAAAATGAGTTTTTTTTTTTTTAACTCAACATTGTGTAGGCAAACAAATAAGCCCCTTCTAATTTTAATAGGTATTAGTAATTTTGCCCCAACTTACATTATGTGAATGTTTTTTCTGAGTATTAAAATTTAACAGTGAAGTTGAACTTTTTGTAAATCAATATTTATTTAGAGTTAGAGGTAGGGTAAGAGATTTATGAGCTCTGTATTTCTAAAAACCCTGTTATGGAAATGAGAGCTAACTTGTTGGGTTAAACTTGTATGGACCTTGGAATAATTAAATGTAGCAAATAAAATAATTAGCACAAGAAAATGCAATGACTGCAAGTAACACTTCATCACAACATAAAACCAAGAGAAAGGGGCTAGTTTGAAGTTCATTTCAGAACATGCATCAAATATTAATTTATGAATTATTTCGCTTTCATTTAATGTATACATAGGCTAAATAAAATGCTGATTCTGAAAAAACAATAAAATAAAAAATAAAAAAGTGAACTTTTAGAATCCCAGAGAATAAATAATTTCCCTTAATAACTCATGAAATAACTAGCTAGCTTGTACAAATACCATCTGTTTATGATCTAAAAATATATATAAACAGATGGGATTTTTACAATATGTATCTTTATGGGAAAAATATTAACCTGAAAAGGTGAGAAAATTGAGTTAGATTCAATAATTGTTGAAACAGAAACCGAGACATTTTACTAAACATGTAGCTAGCTACTATTTATCTTTTGTTGCGAGGCAGCCACTTTTAAACCTCTGAAGTCCAGGAGATTTTGGTTCAAATTTGTCAACTTCCTATGCATTTATTTCTGTCTCTGTTTAGCATCTTTCAGTCTGTCCTTACATCATATGCATGGCTCCTTTTTCTCGACACAAACTTGGCTATTAGTCAGATTTTTCATTTTATTTTAATTAAAGTATAATCAAAAATCAAGCAATCAAAAGTACTTTATTCATCCCCAAGGAGAAATTCAGTTAGTCTGGTAGAATCTCTTGAAGAATGAGAACTTAGCAAATTTATGCAAAAACAGAGAGCTACCAAACTTTTGCTGCTGCTCCATTAAGCGCATTCTGGAACATAAAGCTGCCAGGAACCGAAAATACAAACAAAAGACACAGGTGTCTTTGAAAATGTACCTTTTTTTAAAAACCATTTATACACACAAAAACAGCAGAAAAAAAATAAAAATAATAATAAAACTACAAAACAGTCTATTTGCATGTAAATTAAAAACAGTAATAGTTTTCATTGTAGAAAGAAAATTCACATTTTAAAAATGGTCTAGAAACATAAATGGCACACTGTGGAAAGCTCCTATGATTGTACTTTCAACTGGCTTTCTCAGCTTGTCTACATATCATATATAAATAAAGTTATTACTGTAAATAAAACGTGTATTTTCAATAAATAGATGGACTCCAGAGGGTTAATGTTCTGCTGATTTCCAGTGAACGGTAATATTAATATCAAATGCTTGCTTTCTTCACATTTAGCTACATAACAGTTACGTAGATTAAACATAGGACTGCAAAAGCTGTAAACCACTCGATAGAGCTCCTTTATTTCATTTAAGGACGCTTACGCTCAGTCGGGCGGTATATTATGATTAGTTCTCTGGCAGCTAGCTCGCTGGCTAACATTAGCTGATGTTCAGTAAACGTCACCTCCGCGCGGAGCGCAGTTTGATCCTACATCAGAAATCACATGATCCATCCAGATCCTGTCTGCTGCGAGTAAAAGCTACAGATACTCCAAGGTAACACTGTGTACAATAACTATTTTCTTTGTGTTTTGTTAGGATACAAACAGCACAGGGAAAGTTTTCCTCACAGTGCGCGGTTGCGTCAAAGTTGATTTTTTTGTGTGGCTTGTTTGTTGAGCAATCCTCATGCATTAACAGTTATCTCATTTTACTGTCGCTGGATGATACAAAGTTAGTTACCCTAATGAGTCTAAAGTCTGATTGAGGTGTGTGTTGCCCTGAATTACTTCGAGTCTGAGCTTTTTTCAGACAAGCAACCCGTTCCTCTTTTCTTGCGTGTTTTCTCCAGGACGATGAAGCTGATCATCCTCAATGACTACGACCAGGCGAGCGAGTGGGCTGCGAAGTACATCAGAAACAAGATTTTACAGTTCAAATCTGGCCCGGACAGATACTTCACCCTGGGGCTTCCCACAGGTGAGTGTGAGCTGACAACTCTGCACAACTGTGTTTAATTGTTTAAAAATGTAGTGCTGGGGATCCTGTAACAGATGCAGTTAACGTGAACAATAGTTTCTCCACGTCTGCTGATTCAGTGTCAGTGGCGGAAATGCCCATCACGCGCTTTACTCAAAACATGAATGGAAAAGTGCTCAAATTATACATAAATATGAACAGGTATTATTATCGTTATCTTATATGACAGTATAAAAGCTCTGATATTCTAAATGTTTTAGCTTGCCCATGTACGTTGTGAGTTTAAAATTAAACACTACTTAAAGTGTTTGTGAAATTATATGTTTTGCATGTAAATTCTGTATTGCAAAGAGCCAGTACAACCATCATATAAATCTAGTGGAGTAAAATATACATAATCTATTCCAAAACAAAGAAGAGTAAGGAAAGGAAATTGAAACAAAATGTCTTGTATTACTGTTCTGTACTGTATGTACAGTACTTTCCCACTGTTACTTTCGCTTTGTAAGTTGTTATCTCTCTTCAGGAAGCACCCCCCTGGGTTGTTACAAGAAACTGATTGAGTTCTACAAGAAGGGACAAATCTCATTCCAGTATGTAAAAACATTCAACATGGATGAATATGTAGGTAAGTCTTTTTTTTATTTTTTAATCTCCCCACATAAAATGCTTACACATTGAGGAAAGCTGTAATCTTGACTAATAAACTGTCATAAAATCCTGTGCAGGTCTGCCCAGAGATCACCCAGAGAGCTACCACTCCTTCATGTGGAATAACTTCTTCAAGCACATAGACATTAAAGCAGAGAACACCCACATCCTCGATGGCAACGCTGCTGACCTGCAAGCAGAGTGTGCAGCCTTTGAGGAAAAGATAACAGCTGCTGGGGGGATCGAGTTATTTGTCGGAGGTCAGGAGGTCACAGTGCTGATATTGAATACTTCATAACCAACCACACATTGCAGTTTTGTCCTCAGTCCCTTTCTGGTATCAGTCAGTGTTATAGTAATATTTAGACTTCTCCTCCCGTCCTGTCAGGTATTGGACCAGATGGACACATCGCCTTCAATGAGCCTGGTTCAAGTCTGGTTTCCAGGACTCGGGTGAAGACCCTGGCAAAGGACACTATCATGGCTAATGCCAGATTCTTTGATGGGGATCTCTCAAAGGTGCCCACCATGGCACTGACTGTGGGAGTGGGAACTGTCATGGATGCAAAAGAGGTTAGAACCTAGATGAATGTTTGCCATTTGTCCTGTTTTGTGGGGTTTTTTTGCTTCTACTTTATGTTTCTTCAAAATTTCAAACATGCCATATGTTAGGAATGATCATTTTTCAGAACTTTTAATTGCAGAAGAGGGTATTGCTAAACTATCTTGTCATCTTCCTGATGCACCAAAAAAAACCCAGATTTCAAGTTGCTCAGCCACACAGGCCAAAGGTCACATTTTCAATTTCTTCACAGGTCATGATTCTCATCACTGGGGCACACAAGGCTTTTGCTTTATACAAAGCTATAGAGGATGGTGTGAATCACATGTGGACAGTGTCTGCGTTCCAGCAGCACCCACAGACTGTTTTTGTATGTGATGAAGACGCCACTCTGGAGCTGCGGGTCAAAACTGTAAAGTACTTCAAGGGTGAGATGAAATCACAAAGCTACAGTGCCTAAACTACTATATTTCACTGATATTGCATTCAAACAAAAACATTTGAATATTTGCAAACCAGGCATGAATCACAAATGCCTGAAAACATGTTGAATCTTGCTGACTCTTGCTTTTTCTTTAGGGATGATGCATGTGCACAACAAGCTGGTGGAGGCACCTCCCTCAATATCAGAGAAGAACTGAAGAGATCTTGTCCAAGCTTTGTGGATTCATGAGGCATTTTTCAAAACTTAACACTCCAATGATTCCCTTTTCTTCTGGTGGAGGTGCATTGTTGAACATCAAGCAGTGCTTGGAGTTAACCTCAACTAATCATAGAAATCAGGTGATGGTATTGTGCAGGCCAATCAGGTTTTCTCACGATTGTTCATACAGCTTTGCTTGTCATTTGTTCTTTTTAAAATAAAGTGCATTTAATTTGTAATATCTGTGTCTCTGCATGTGATTGGGAATAGTTGAGGTTGTGGTAATCAGTTTGTTCCTCCTGTCACATGACAATGCGGAACAACTAGTGTGGCCTTTAAGTGCTCCTTGTAAGTGTCTATTTCAGAGTTGTTTATTCCAGCAGTGGAATATAACTAGGTACATTTAATCAGAGACATGCACTTAATTAGGCTTCAGCACACAGTAACTATATTTATATATAATACATTTCAGAGACAAATGTTACTCAACTACATTTATCTTATTGCTATAGTTAGTGGTTACGTTACTGTTGATGACTATAAACAAACAATATGATCATATCGAAATATGATGCATTGTTAATTAATTAATTAGCCAATGATACAAAGTTATTTTCCACACTTTGATGAAGTACAGTAAGTTCTTGTTATTTTACTGTTCAAACTTTTAAGTACAATAAGTGAATAATAAAGTTTTGATTACAGTGCTTTTATTTGTTTCAGACTATATTTGACATTTTGGTATTTCTGCCTTTGCCTGTTCATACTAGGTGTGTTGAGATATTATGGTATTGACAATAATTGATTTAAAAAAAATAGTTTATATAATTTTAATGAAACATGATAATATTGTGTTAATCATTCAGCAGTTAGGGTTCTATGTTTATCATTAAACTTCACTAGCAATACAGTGTTACTATATATATATATATATATATATATATATATATATATATATATATAGATCCCTTTTGGAGGTTTTTATACAGTTATTTTTGCTGACTCCATCTCCCTAAATTAGTATTTTAGTATTAATATTTCGACAAAACTTACAATAAGCCAAGTTTAAGATTAATTTGACAGTTAGCTTTATCATTATTTTTTTTTTTTTTTTTTTTACATGTTCTACAATCATCAGGATAATATCGTTGTCGTGTATTATTTTGACCAATGTGATCGTGTAGTAAATGTGATACCGTGACAGCCCCTTCAGTATCATACGCGAACCACACGTTGCCGGATTGTCCGACAGCCCCTGAAGGCAGCACGGAGCTGCTGTACGGTCCGGGCGTCAGTGGAAGAAGGAAGGAGATGGCCGACTAGGAGGCAGCGGAACCTTTGCTACTTCACCGGGAGATTCCTTTTACACAACACATCTTCAACGCTGAAGTGGGAAGAGGACGTTTTCAAAACACTTCGCTCCTCTTTCACAATGGCAGAACAAAACAGCAACGTCAGATATCAGGAGGTATGAGCAGTTTGCTGCACGGTAACGTCAGTTAGCTAGCAGCTAGCGTTAGCTGAGAGCTAACAGTCAACATGAGCCTGTCACTGAGGAAAACAACCAGCTCCATTTGGTTACGGACGGGCCTGAGTTGGCGTTAAATATCTTAACCAAATAATCAAACCAAGCATCTCACATTAATATTAAGCGAATTTTTATGATTTCGTCGTCTATGATTCTAAGTCTGTCTGACCTATTTTCATCCAGCAGCTTAGTAAGTTACTCATGGCCTGACCAGGAAAGCTTCTGCTGTCACTTTGTCGATCCCTAAACCCGAGCCGTCACACTACCTGACGGGGCTGGATCAGTAATTGAAATCCCAGCGACAAAACGGGATCAAAACACTAACGCGAAGCCTGCCTATTTATTGACATATATTGACATGCAGTTGATGTGATGTGTCAGATCTTGAGTGCATAGTTCATAGTTTAATTGGGGCTATGTAGTTTTGATGATTTATCAGATGTTATTGTGTAAATACTGATAGGACAGTGCAGCTAATCAATGATATTTAAAGAAAAATAATGGTTGCCAATATATATTTCATAACCACTTGTTGCACTTCACAGTTTATGTCATACAATTGTGACATCAGTAATCCTGTGTACGTTGTTACTCTTTGAGTTGGCAAAATTTTAGGATGTTTTCCCTTAAGCATCTGTGTGAGAAATGCATGTAGATGTGGGGTTTGCACACTCGATCTGCAACAATAAATCGACTAATTGATTAGTCAGAAAACTAATCCCCATCTATTTTAATAATCAGTATATTGTTAAATACATTTTGAATGCAAAATATGCATCAAGTGATTTTTTAAGCCTCTCAGATGTGGAGATTTGTTGATTTTCTGTGTTTCATATAATATTAAACGATGTGGTTGTAATAGATCTGACTTTTTCTCTATTTTCTGACACTCTATAGACTAAACTATTAATCAAGGAAAATAATCTTAGCTTAGATTAATCAATAATAAAAACAATCGTAAGTGGCAGGCCGGGTGCAAACCAAAAGGTAATTTGAGGTAGAGTTTGGCAACATGGATACAATTTTCTTCTTATTTACATTGCAAATTAGAATGTTTATAGATTAAACAACCGATGGTTTTTTATATTTTTTGCAGAATACATTTTTTACAAACTAAGAAACTAAAAATCCAATCCTCTCCTGCTCAATGACAACATTGTCTGTAACACCTAATACAATCAGAAAGCTTGGAGATACCTGCCACCATATGAACAGCATGGCAACAGTTGACACATATTTTTCATCATGATTTATACTGTATATATTAAATATTGTCATATTGCCAAGTTCCATGTACTTTGATAGTTTTATTTCATCGTCATAACCATAATAATCTTAACAACTGCAGTTTTCTTAGATGTTGTAATTTAAGTTTGGCTCAAGTTTTGTTGTCATGTATTGACATTTCCTCAGCTGGTGAATGAGGAGGAACCAGCCCAGCCATCCCAGGAGGGTCCTGCCCAGGACGCACCACCACCCTACAGCAGCGTTGCTGCAGCAAATGCAGGTAAGAAACCTTCACAGCTTCATCACACACAGCCACAATACTCTGAACAAACACAGTTTAGAAGTGTAGGAGTAGTATTGAAATGAATTTATACCAGTGCCACTAGATACCAAGTCCTGTATCCAAAAACAGTGATAGCGTTGAAGTACTCGCAGTGAAATGTGTCTAATCATCATAAGACTAGCTCGTTCAACAGTGCTACATCATTCTTATAAACTGTGAAGCAGAACAAAGTTGTGCCCTGTATGATGTCAGCCTCAACATGTATGGAATATTTTAATGCTGACTGCTTTAAACCGTAACATTCCTTTTCATGTTTATGGGATCGTCATGCTTTTTTCTTCTGCAACCTTATTGTGCAAAGTAAATAAAGCCATCAGATAAACAAGACAAGGAAATAGTGAAATATTTCCTACTGAAACCTTATAAATGAAGCACCGATGACTCATAACCCGCGTGCTGAAGTACAGCATTGTATAAACTTATGGTTATTTCAATTCTCTGCTCTAGCTTGCTCTGCGCTATTAGCTTTGGAATGAATAATGCAGAGGGGAGAAGCTTGTGTGCGAGGCCTTTTAGAGAGGTCTGATGTTTGTCTTCTCACTTCTTAAGAGGGCATAGGTCAACACGTTGCATAAGTGGGAGTATCTTTGAGCTATGCCTGGGTGAGTATATTGATCTGGTCCAGTGCTGTTTGTGTTTGAACAACACAAAGGAGCATTCTGGATATCTGCCAAGTGACCCAGATAGAAGTCTTTGCTGTATGGGATAGGACATAGAAAGTAATGGACACAGATACTACTAATGTCTTTCTTCCTGATGCAACTCGTCCCTCCCTGGTCTGGTTTTATATTTCTCTGCTGCTGCTTTTGTTTTTGAAGGAAGTGGAAGTAGTCCAATACAGTATGATATTATAATAAAAAGAGCAATTTATCTTATTTTCCTTTTTGGAATATTTTTGAGTTTTTATATTATATAAAATAGTTTTATAGTAAAACTTATTCCTAAATTCCTACTAAAATGTAATAATAGGAGACATGGAACAGAAAACAGGGAGGTAACTTACTGCTGCTATTACTACTACTACCACTACTACCGCTACTACTGCTAATAATAATCATAATACAAATAAATAAATAAACAAATATAATGAAAATGATAACAATATTAAACAAACAATACTTATGTCATGACATGGAGAGCAACTTTGTGCTTAACTTGGTGCACAAACTACATAGAAAAGTTCTATTTTCATTCCAGCTTATAATTTCTTGATAAATGCTGCCATATCAGTACATTTTTCACATACTGCTCATGCCCTATCCGTAATATTTGCTTAGGATTTAAAGTGTAGAAAGGTAGTGTCACTTACATATTAGTCCAAACTGCTTATATGATAAATCAACACTAAAGACCCTGAGGAGGATTTTTCTGTTCACTGCCAGCTATGCACATGAGTTTATTTATCATGTTGAAGAGTTTTTTCTGAGACACAACCTCTGTAGCTGGACGAATAATCATTTGCTCTTCACCTCCACAGCTTTCTTTGAATACAAGGAAGATGGAGGAAGATTTCCAAACCCCCCGTCCTACAGTGTTGCCACCACTTTGCCCTCCTATGATGAAGCTGAGAGAAGCAAAGAAGAGGCAGCCATCCCCCTGGTCACTGGAAGAGTCACGGTACATTGATCTTGTTTATATGTAGACATGTTCCTTGTCTTGTAGAAATACAAAACATCAAAATACATTATTGTACTATATCTCCATGTTGGTGCAGGAGGACGACTTTGTGGCCAGGGATGACTTTGAAGACGCCGACCAGCTGCGAATAGGAAACGATGGCATCTTCATGCTCACTTTCTTCAGTAAGAGCTCGTCATTACGCTTCACCTGCATACAGCCAGCTTCTAATTAGATGATTATTAGTTATTTATATATCTGTAGAAATCTTGTCACCAAACATGAAAAAGATGCACTCTCTTTCTATTTAAAATTTGTTTTCTTGTTGCTCTTGAATGAGGACTCCGGTAAAATCTTTACTAAAATCGAATTTTGGCATGTTCACAATCACTGTTATATAACATACTGGGTGCAAATGCCAGAACACTCACTGCACATGTTTCTTTTCCACCAAAAGATTTATGAGGAGGAGAATGTGTACAAGCCAGTTTGATGACATCAAAAGCTGCCAACATCTTTAGGCCTTTACACCCCTGGGGTGTCGTTCCCATCAAAACTGTTCATAACAGCAGCGATGCAAACACTTGTTCAATAAAATATTTGTATAGATTTGTACAGCAAGAGGACCAGGAGAGTCTGGCAGTTGGTCTGAGGTCAGTGGTTGTATAACCTAAGCTACTGTAAGCTGTTATTTAGCGAAATACTGGTATGAGCCGAAGAAGTAGATCTGCGCTGCCTCTGCCTCTGTTGAGGTTGAGAGGAGTAATAAAGTTTGCTGCCTATGTTGCCTTCTTGTTTTATCATCCCCATGAGTTCCTCATCCGTTGCTTTGTCTGGAAGCTCAGAAAAACTTAGCTTCGTTTTGAAAAAAATGCTTCTTTTGCCATGTAACGTTCACATTCTATGTGAAAGTACCCTTGACACAAAAAAAACAAAACATAAATGTGTAAATTGATCGCAAGAAAAAAACCTTCACAATCTTTCACCTTTTGGTCATGCTATAACAAATGTCATTCTCTTCTTGTCACCAGTGGCATTCCTCTTCAACTGGATCGGCTTCTTCTTGTCGTTCTGTTTGACAACATCAGCTGCAGGCCGATACGGCGCCATCTCTGGCTTCGGCCTGTCCCTCATCAAATGGGTTCTTATTGTCAGGGTAAGAGATATTCAGCAAATATTCACATACAAAATTCCTCCTGAATTGTCTCTTGAATGACTCTTGTAAAGGTGCAGGATTACTAGTTCTTATCTGTATTACTATATAGGGAATGGTGGAAAAAGTATTCAGATCCCTTATTTAAGTAAAAGTAGTAATACCACACTGTGAAATGACTCCACGACAAGTAGAAGTCCTGCATTCAAAACTTTGTGAAGTAAAAGTACAAAAGTTCCAGCATCAAAATGTACTTAAACTATCAAAAGTAAAAGTACTCGTTATGCAGAATCAACCCACTCAGATTGTTTTATATATTCCAAATATATTATTAGATTATTAGTTTTGATGTTCTGATACAAGCAGTGATTACTTTTTAACTACTTAATATACTGTTATGAGGTTTAATTTTTAAAAAAATGTCCCATCACTTTAAATTAATCATGTTTTTCATGTTAAATCTGACCTAAAAAAAGTAATTAAAGCTGGCAGCTAAATGTAGTGGAGTGAAAAGTACAATATTTGGCTCAAAATGTAGTGAAGTTGAAGTTTAAAGTTGCATCAAATGGAAATACTCAAGTAAAGTATAAGTACCTAAGAATGGTACTTGAGGAATTGTACTTTCATTCCACCACTGAATACAGGAATACTTTAACTTTCTAAGATCGTGTCTTATGTGTTGATTTAAATCAGTCGTCAGCTCCTCACAGGTCCTTCTTTTATTTCTTTCAGTTTTCAACCTACTTCCCTGGTTACTTTGATGGACAGTACTGGTTGTGGTGGGTGTTCCTGGCCCTGGGTAAGTGCAACATTATTTTCTAAACAAATCCTGTTATTTTTTCATGATTACATTTAGGAAATTGTGCTGCATTATATCTGTTCTCTGCCCTGCAGGCTTCATGCTGTTCATCAGAGGCTTCGTTAACTACTCCAGAGTGCGTAAACTGGCTGATCCCACCTACGCCACTCTCCCCCGAACAAGGGTACTCTTCATCTATTAGAGGTGAGGTTTATTAATCTGGTGACACGCATCGTGGTTTGTCACTGGAGACATTTACATGCACGCAGGACTCCAATTACAGTGAGTGATGAGATAAAGGCAATGATAGGACTGTTAAAACTGTTAAAAAAGAAATATCTGGAATTAATTAGTTGCCTGAAAATTCCTGAATATCTTTAGTAAATAAACCAGTCAGGGAATATCTCTGAACTTTGAGGCAGTTGAATTGCATTGTTGGTAATGTATGTACCATGTACGATTTTTTTTCTTTTTATTCAAATAGAAAATCCCATACCTTTAATACATTTAGCACATCGTTATTTCGTACTCTGGTACAGCAATACAAGTGGTAAATAAAATCTTATGTGTGCATATGTATTAATGCTGCTACCAAATATAGTCTCTCAGCCTCATTTTGTGTAATTTCAGTCAGTTGTAGCTCTATTTCCCTCATTTTCAGGAAATGAGCAAGTTAACTTAACTATGTTCATTCAAAGAGAACAATAACAATAAATAATAATAAAAATATAATTTAAAAAAAAGCAGTAGCAGATTATCGTTACTTAAGCACCTTTAAAAAATGTTATCAAATATTTTTTTTATTGAAGAATAAATACTATTTTTATTAACAAACCTTTTTATGACAAATTACATGTTAAGTGGGTGTACATGTGACATCCTGGTGGTGACAGGAAGTTAACTGTGGCTGATGGTAATTGTCCTTATCTCGTCAGCCCGAGTTATGAATGTGCATGTAAACAAAGCCACTGACAAACCACAGACATCACAACACATGTCCTTGAATATTAAACCATTTCTTGTGCAGTCCATCTCTAGACTTGATTTGTTTATCTTCCTTTGACCTAAATCCAGGATGCTGGATGTGGCAGAACTGTGCGTGTGACCAACACAAGCAGTAACTCTGTGAAGAGTTTCAAATTAAAAGTGAAGACCCTTCACCAAGACAGCCAGAAGAGTTATAGATGAAGACAACTGTCAATAAAATATTCAGGAATTATATCACTGGTTTTATTTTTTGTTTTGAAACTTTATTAATGGATAATGGTTAACAGTAATAGTCCCTCGATGTACTCATTAGTGGCGAATGTTAAGTGCTATTTACATCTCTGTCTGTAATGTATAAGTAATGCCTTATATCATTTGATGGTAGCGTACGAGCATGCATCTGCCCTTGACGTGAATAAATGCGGAGCGTGTCATGTTGGTGACACTTGAAGCCAACAGGTACCGCATGCCACAGCATGTCACACACTTTGTAATCTGCACTAATCATGGTTTTATTGTGACTATTATAGGCTGTTAGATCCCACATACACGTAAAAAGCAAGCTTTCATTAGGCTGTAAATGCTGAGAAACCACATATTCCACTCACCTGTTGGCTTTAAGTAGTGTTGCCCTTTTTTAGCCAGGAGGGGGCAGTGTTGTCCGCTGCTTTTTTTTTTAGAAACTCTTCATTCAGGGCATTGTCATAATAAAAACATACATGCTTGTGGTTCAAACGCAGTGACAGTAGAGCATATTAAAATTACACCCATGTGTCCGAAGTTATGATTCTGCCTGTTAAATATTACGTTAAATCAGGTGAAACATCCGCCCTGGAAATAGAATCGAGTTGATTTTTAGATCCAATTTGAGTTTTCAAACATGAACAAGCCAGAAACCAGATGGTCACAAATGTCAAGTGACGAACCCCGGAGCAGCTCGGGCTGACAGCGGAGGGATGTAGAGTTTTTGGATAGTGACAGCAAACCGAGATGATTTTTTATGGGCGTGCGAGCACATTTTCTGGTTCACGTCCCTAAAAAGCTTGTGTGCATGCAACGGCGTGACCTTTCCGTGACTCGTCAGTGAGTCAGCGGAGTCTGCATCTCCTTCATTGTCGGTGGAAAAGCTGTGTGATTATAGAGAAGAGTCTTGGCTGGCTGGATTTCAGCTGTTAATGATCTCACTCAGACATTTGGATCAAATTATCTAAAAAGCATAAAAATAACTCGAATTCCATTTTCAGCAGGGTTTTTGCCTTAAGATTTAATTGACAGACGGGGAAGGGATATCTTTTGTTTTCTTATTTTCTTTAATGATTAATAAGGTGTATGATGTTAGCTATCTTGTGGGTATCTAAACTATATCAAAGAATGTTGTATGCAGGTGCACTTTTAGACACATAACCAATAAAACCCAGAGGACGTTCCCATCATTATTTTAAGCCACAGACTTATAAAACAAGTAATGACTGACAAGGTGGTTTCTGTTTTATATTCTGGAGGAAACTGTGTGTCAGGATGATGCAGTTTTTTCACGATCTAACTGTTCTCAACACAAGGAAATCATATGGATTTTAGTCTGGTCCCGGAAACTAAAATCAGTTCACTTCAAACTTCTGCCATGGCTTTGATACAGACCCATTACGCTTCTTTCTATGTGATGTAGAGCTGCAGCCTTGGGGTTTTGTTGTTATGAAACTGTACAGAAAAAGTTTAGTGTTAAATAAATGTCACTTTTAATGCATCTTTTTGAGTCGTCTGGATTGTGTTATATACAAGGTTATGTATTATTTACAGGTCAGTGTTATGGTGGTAAAAAAAAAAGGCATGAAAGTTCAAATGTGTTGCAACAGAATGACAGCGTTTATGCCTGTTTAATGGTGCTCTGGGTGATTTCACACATTGATGGCACTAAGTGGCAGAAAACTGTAACTGTTAACTCTTATAACACCTTTTTACACCAGAGATTCCCAACCAGGAGAACTTGTACTCTAGGGTTAACTTCTGCAGTTACCAGGGGGCATGTGGCAATATTGTGGTGCAGCTAAATTAATTTGAAACAACAAAAAAAAACTACTTGATTAAAAGTAGAATAACAAATATATATTGTAAATATATTGAGTCACTTGTAACTTTAATATGTTGCACTTGAGAGTGTGTAAAAAGCAGTGGTGGAAAAGTGTTCAGATCCCTTACTTTAGTAAAAGTACTAATACCACCCAGTGAAATTACTCCTTAAAGTAAAGTAAGTAGTATGTCCTGCATTCAAAACTTTCCTAAATAAAAATACAAAAGTATCAGCATTAAAATGTTCTTAAAGTATCAAAAGTAAAAGTATTTGTTATGCAGAATGATCCCACTTATACATATTATAAAAATATTATTGGATTATTATTTTTGATGCATTTATGTGAGCAGCATTTGACAGTTGTCCGGATAGGGATCATTTTAACTACTTAATACCCTGTTATGAGCTATAACTAAAAAAAATAATTTTAAAAAGTCTTATCACTTTACATTTATCATGTTTTTTTATGATGAATCTTGACCTGAAAAGTAGATAATGCTGGCAGCTAGATATAGTGGATTAAAAGTACAATATTTGCCTCAAAATGTAGTTGAGTAGAAGCATAAAGTTACATGAAATAGAAATATGCAAGTAAAGTACATGTAACAGTAAATTTGTACTTAAGTACTTGAATAAATATACTTTCCATTCCACCACTAGCAAAAAAATAATTCAGCAGATGAGCAGAGAGATCGAAACACAATTAAAAATAATTAAAATACAGTTCAAATGTTGCCTATTTTAATAAAGTGATGAATATTGCAATAGTTAGCTAAAAGTAATGGTTAAATAGTTGAAAGAGCTAAATGTTCAGCTTCTGCCACTGGTAGTACAAATGCAAACTTGACCAAATTACAGTTTTACTGAATTGGATGTATGTAAAACAGTATGAATAAACATTGAGAATAGTGGTAAATAATACCCAGTTAATGATAAATTGAAATGAACACATTATGAACCTGATGTGTGGTGTTGATGAAGGGGTGCTTGAGTTTATCTGATCAGGGAGCGTATTAAGGAAAACCACTGATATACAGAGAAGAACCAGTGGTTCAATGGCTGTTTTAAAGCTGTTAATTGACATTTTCTCTTCTAATCTACCAAATGCAAGATTACATTAAATAAAAGTTCCAAACAAAATGATTCAGAGCACACCAACATTTTCCATCCATGATGTAATTTTTCATTCAAGTAAGTGCAGTGAGGAAATGGGACGTTTTAATGAAACATGAGTTGCCCGTTTCTGCCTCGGGAGACAATTTTTAACATAATTAACAATTTATGTAACTAAAAATGTTCTACCTTATTAGGGCAAGGCAATATAGCTAAAATAATGTATATCATGATCTAGCATGTATTCTGGTTATTCAATAAATATAGAGTACATGAAATAACCATATTAAAGCCTAGTTTTGTATACTCCATAAATGCAACCTCCCAGAAGGATCAAATCATAAAGAGTTATACAAATGATGTTAATATTGCTGTAAAGCAGTTTGGTTACTGACATAGAAGCTATATAGAAAAATAAATATAGACATATAGACATTTTATATATTTTTGATATACTGTGATGTCACCCAGTCTTACAATAATACTATACTATTTTTTTAAATATTAAAATAATATACACTACCTCTCAAAAGTTTGGGGACACTTAAAATGTCCTTATTTTCAACTTTTTAAAATTAAATTAATAGACATACAGTCTGTTAATGTGGTAAATGACTATTAAAGCTGGAAACGGCTTTTCTTATGAAATATCTATCATATTGTCAGCTACCATCACTCCTGTGTTCCAGTGGCACATTTTTTAATCCACATTTATCATGTTGAAAGACTGATTGATCATTAAAACACCTGAGCAAGATGTTAACACAGAAGTTTTGCGCTGATCTGAGAAGCAATAAAATGATCCTTCCTCAGGCTAGTTGAGTATCTAGAGGTAAAGTTGGAGATTTGTAGAGGTTAAAATTATTATTTCTATCCTTATCAATGTCTTTACTATATTTTCGATTCAATTTTAAACTAATTTCATGAATAAAACGTTAGTTTTTTATGGAAAACAACAGACATTGTCTAAGTGACCCCAAACTTTTGAGTGGTCGTGTACATTATAGAATATTTTCTTCTCATCACTCAGTCAGTCTAATATCCACTTATTCAGAGTAAATCAGTAACACAGTGCTGCTTGATCCTCACTTAATGATATTGTTTTGTTGTTTTGCAGTAAGAAGACCTGCGACCAAATAAAACTGGATGTTGTGTTAGTGGACAGAGAGATGATGACATGCACAGTGTTTCAGCTCTGATACAAGCTGGTCTTTGCCCTAATATTTATGCTTTAGATACACATTAAAACACTTTGCACCCCGCCTACTTTTTTATCTTCACCGAGCCAGAACCTCATCCACCAGTTCATAAACTAAACTGGTGTGTTAGAAGAAACAGTGTATCGTGTCTTCATTCCGCGGGGTCGCTCAGCTGTCGGGGCAGAAAGAAGATGGCCTTCTGTCCGATGTGAGTTCTTGGACCCGGTTTAGGTTTTCCGTTCTTTTTCAGTGCTACGTACCAGTTCCTCTCCTGATATTTCTGAGGCATGTACGTGTTGTAGTGATTCTCCTCCAACTTCTCCAGGAAGTTACATTCATCTGTCACTGTAGGCTGAGAGAGCAACACACAAAAGCACCAACAGCTGACAGCACTTCTGGGGGATTTAAGTTTCAGATTAAAAGTTTGAATTGAAATCATTAATTCACAAGAGACATCATGGAATAATACTCTATATATATCATTAAGACTAATGCACTGATCTACTATCATCAGGTGTGCTGCAGGTACTCACTGAACTGTACAATCGCCCCTCGTCGCTCATGGCCAAATATCGCCCTGCTTCTGTTCCCTGGATGACCACGACACCTCTGTCCACAGCTTTGAGCTTCAAAACAGCTGAAAGGACAAGAAGTTTAAAATAATGTGAAATAAATGAAAAGGCAACAACTCAAATCTATACACAAACACACAGGGCACTGTTTTTAATGGCACAGACAAATCAGAGGTTTCAGTTTTAACTTTCTGGTAGTTCCTTCTTAGTTTTAGTCTGCTGAAGATGAGCAAGAAGAACACTTTTAAACTGTAGAAAATCCTTGTTCTGGAGGTGGAAAGCTAAATGAATGGTAGCTGTCATACGTGGTGCAAAAATACATTTTAGAGCATCCTTGTTCCTCTTGTGACTAAATCACTGTTTTCTGGCATTTGAAACGAATAAACTCCAGTATAAAACACAGAGGGGGGAAAAAGGAATACATTATAAATAACAATATTTATACTATTTTATTATCTTATTTGACAAATGATCGACAGAGAAAAGAACTGCAAATGAGCCTAAAAACCTAATTTTCATCTATTGTTCCTGACCAGATGATATAAAATATAAACATAAATGACATATCTCACAGAATTCATATACTCAAAACAAACTAGCAAAGTATATATGATATTTTCTATGGAAGAGGCTTCAGATTTTTCTGAAACCCTTATACATTTTACATGCATACTTTTTACAAAAAAGTCTGTTTTGCATTTAATCCATCATGCAGTTTAGTTAATTTAATACACTTAAAAGACAAATATACCTGTGCATAACAGAAATACTGGGATTCTCTATATTCTCAAAGCCTAAAATGAAAGGCACTCGAAACTCTCACTAAATTGTCCTTAATTGCCTTCCATATTTTCCCATTAAAGTAATGTATGCACGTGTCTTGTCCTGCATCTGTCAGTAAAGGAAGTGGGGGCATCATGTTGCAGGTCTGACCTGGATGAAAAATGCGCAGTTTTGTGCTGCAGTCTTACTGTGAACGTCCTCTTCATCCCTCTGGCCCTGCACCGTCCCATCGGGGAGGATCTGGAGGTGATGTCCGCCATTCATGCAGTACAGCCGAGTCAGTCGCCTGAAGTCCCGCAGCGGGCCGCGCTGCTCCGCCTGCTCCTCTGAGACAAACAGCTCCTCATCCGCCATCCTGCTCAGAGGAAACACAGTTGTACAATCAGCTGCGAGTTTTTTTTTTTTTACGGGAGTTTGGTTTTCTGTGAGGAAAATCAGCGGGATCAGTGCCCTGCAGTGGTCAGGTGTTTACATGCTCATGAACGAGCGCAGAGATCACAGAGGCAGATGGATGCGCGTCCCCGAGTCCTGGCCTCAACCTCCAGCTGGGATGAGACAGTATGAAGTGCGATCACTGACACACTAACTTATAAAAAGTGTAGTAGGGCCTTATGTTGCTTTATTTTGTTTGTTAACTAGCTATTAAATAATTGGATGATTCGTCTTTAAGAAACAGCACAGCGAGAACACCAGCAGGCCTGCACGATCATGTATATTACAACATTATAATTTAGGCAGCAGTGGAACAAGTATTCTGGTCTTTTACTTAAGTAAAGGATACATACACAACAACAAAAAATATTGTAAACAGTCCTATTAAAAGTCCTGTATTCAAATATACTTAAGTAAAAAATATTTATGAATCTAAGCAGGAAATTGTACTTACAATATCAAAAGTAAGAGTAGTCATTATGCAAAATAGCTCCATTCAAACCATTACATTTATTATATGTTAATGATTCACTATCATCTTAGCTATGGGAAGCAAGTCAATATTATCTAAAGATAAAAAGCGTATTAAAATAAGAGAAATAAACAAGATAAATATGTACCATTCAATATAAAAATGGAAATTAAAATAGCTTCGAAATAAATGTGGCATTACGAAATAAAAGTCCCCTGAAATAGTTTTTATTGCCTCATTCATTTATTTCAGGATTTATTTCATTGCTACATTTATTTGTTTCATATATTTTTATGTATTTTTTAAACACTGACTTAAATCATCAGTACATCATACTCATCCAAGTAAAATCTTTCCTTTTTGCCTAAAGATGGCTGAAAAGTGTCAGCAAACAGGCAGTAAGGTGTTGGATGATTTATTGGACAGTATAATACATTGTATGTACAATGCATAATAATGCATTAAATTGGTAAAATATTCTTGGAGAAGGTCCTATCTGAGCAGTCTGTGCACAAGCCACATAGAAGCCATTTCATTTTTTTTAAAAATCACTCTATCGGCCAATATTTTGGTAGTTAAATTTTTCTGCTCTGGTATTAATTTTGTCTCAAAAATCCCTTATCAGTCAATAAACCAGGTGTCTGAATGGAAAAGCAGATTTTATTGAATGAAGTGCTTGCTGCGATACTGAGAAGTGTCTTACAATGAGCTCATCATATCATTTAGTTAATAATCAGCAAAGAGCTCCTCGTTCTGAGAAGAACCACACAAAGACTTACAGTTCGACCTTTAATCAATGGAGGAAAAGATCAACAGGAGTCACACTACAGAGGAGAAATAATACAGAGGGGAGGTATAGAAAAACTATTATTTAGAGACAAATACACCACATTTTCTTTACAATGGATTATATGTACATATTCAAATTTTTAAGCAAAACCAATGTGTTTTTTTTGTTTAGAGAAAGCATATACCAGTGAAACATGATCTGCCCTTGATAATTCTGAAAAGTTAATGTCTGCATATGCATTATACAAAATAGATTTTCAAACAATATTTGGGTAGTGCAAATCTTTTTTTTTTTTTTTTTTAAGATTCAAGCTGGTTGATTACTTTCACAAACAGTTTGTGTGTGAAACAAGACTGACTCCTATCCTATTCACAGTATTACACAATTTGACCAAAGCCGTCACGTTAGAGTAAAAAAATTGTGTTTTTAAAAAAAACAAAGCAAAACAAAGAACTGTACATTTGTCTTCTAGGAGCTACGTAGTTTACACTGACATGTGTTGAATTTGTCTGTGCTTGCTTTGGTCACCTTGTAGTCAAACATCAAATAGGTTTTTTGTGTGTGCAGTCTGTATCGACTGATGACTGACTGAGTGTGTGTGTATGGAAGTCTGGCCTGCAGAGATAATGTTTAATGTTAATCTCCTGTATGCAAATAGCTTATACTGGAAAAAAGACTGAAAACAAAACAACAAAACAAGAAGCGAACCACATCTTGTTGTGTGATGGTGACAGATTACCTGTCGTTTCAATTGCATATTCAGTTGTCCTCAAAAATGTGCAACAATGTAAGCAAGGGTACATTTTTGAGTGAGAAGAGGCAAGTGTGCGGTTTCTTATATATATATCTATATATATACCTGTTAAATGAACAGCAGCAGCAGAGATTTGAATACACTGAATGTGAAAGTAACCCATGAGTAACCCCTATGCAGTTAATGAAGATGGTTATTCTGAATAAAACTCAGCAAGAAAAATCATTTTTTTTCTGAGCCTATGTATGAATGACGGCGGTGGCAGCACATTGCTAACACTTTCCTAATTCTGAAATAAAAGAAAAATACACCATAAATCACAGAAGCAGACACATTTTGGGAATCCAAACTGACTGTTTTTGGTCAGGACATAAAACCACTGAACGTGAACGACCACATACTGTGTGAAACAAACATTGAATTTCAACAACCTGAGCATGGGAAGCAGTTCAAAATGTCTAATGAGTGCTTTTACGTTTGTTGTTAGGATAGTTAAGCAACAGCAAAACAATTTGACATTTTCCATATTCAAATCAGCGCTTTGAAGTCGCTTACTTGACATTTTTATCCAATTATTTTTTTTAACTGACAGGGTATCGTCTTTAATCCTTCAACAGCTCTTTTTTTCTTTTAAATTTAATTCACATTCATGTCAGAACCTGGATTATTTTGTGCTTTAAACGCACACAATATGAAAAACTGAGCCGGCAAATTGATGAAAATGTTGCAGCACATTTCAAATTTCACTTAGTTACACAGTACACAAATAAAAGGGATACTGACAGACCTACATTATTCTGTGAGATTACACAACACGTCTGTGAGTGTTACAAATACAGCTCAGTTATCACTCGTTAATAACGGCCTCGATCCAGTGGACAGAAGCTCAGATAAATCAGGATTCTTCTATTTGTGGACAAATTTAAAAGCTTCAATACTGGGACTAGTTTCCGTCTTCTGATGCAAACACTAACCAACTTTCAGCATCACTGAAAACAGACAAAACAGGAGTTTGGCACTGAAATAGTTCCCAGAGAATAAAGGATCAATTTTGCCTGCCTCCCCGGTCAGTGACGCTACACTTTCACTGTGAATCCATGAGATGACGGGTGCTAAGTGCTCTCAAACATTGGGGCCGGACTACCTAACAGACTGACGAATAAATGTGTAAATGTACTAAAGACGAACATTAAGACAAGGTGCCTACGGGGCATTTAAAGGAGCGGAAGGGTTCAACAGGAAAGGTCAAAGGTTATCAGCAGCTGTGGGAAGTTTACAGGAAGAGGAATCTGCCAACGCCTGATCCATAAAGCTGTCGATCATACAAACCGTTCATTTTATTCGTTCCACATTTTGGGAAATGCAATTATTCACTTTCTTCAAATCAACAAATACCAGCAGTGCTGCCAGATGTACGATAATTATCATACTTGTATAATTAATAATGCCTAAAGAGGCATAATGTACGATTAATTTGACTTTTTTTGTTACACCCTACACAGGGTTCTTATAAAGTCTTGAAAGTTTGAAAAATGCTTAATTTTAACCGTTATATTTTCAAGGTCAGGGATATGCTTGATTTCAAATATATATATTCCTTGAAAAATGATTTATTTTCAATATAATGTGGTGTTCACATTTACACAATCACTATTATTCTTATTATTCTTATCCTTATTAATATTATTATTATTGTTCCCTGTTAAATAATAATCAAAACATACAATTAAAGTTAATCCAAACATCTGGTAAGATAAAGAAAGTGCCATTATATATTGATTAGCTGTTGATATAAATTATTCACATTCTTCTAATGAATTCTATTCTATAAATGAACATTTTTTGGAGATGCATTTATAGTAACAATTTAGATGTGATGATTAAGGCTTTCAGAGTCTGCACATTTTTGTTTTAGAAACCTGGAAAGTGCTTGAAAAGTGCTTGAATTTTACGCTTAAAGAGCTGAATGAACCTTGCTTAAAGTCGTTTCAATACACATTTGTAAAATTACATATTTACTCCCATCTGCTCTCATGGTCAAGACTCCCGAATGGTAGATTTTTTTTTCAAAAGAATATATTTTAAAGCCTTTTCTTATTTGGCAGCTCTGAATAAAGCTGACTCCATATTTACTGTATTAGAGATTGTCATCTTTATCTCTCAGCGAGAAAACCAATAAATGTACTTCCCAGAATGTTGAACTACTCCTTGAACGAAAATAGCAAAGCAACAAAGAAAGAGCTTCCAACAATAAAATATCCAAAGTCAGACACTTTTGGATATACAGTCAAAAACAGATCATCAGTGGCAGAATTATGACGCTGTGTCCGTTTTAACACACAGACTGTAAAAAGAGCTTTAAAAAAATCCAGGACGGTTATTTTCCAAAAGGTTTGAGCAATAATAGAACCCCAGAAATTAGTTTTCCTGATTAATTAAAAATGATATAATCTTGCAAACAAAGAAAAAAAAAACATGCCCTCTCTTCTCTGATTGGTAGACGCAGGTATCTAACACATTCCATGATTAGATGATTGGGACAGGAGTGGGGGCTTAAATTAACATCAAAGCCGGCTATTTCCTATAGAAACTATTTATAACTTCCATCAAAAGTAGCAAGATAAAGACTGGTACAGCATAACAGTCTTTCTTCACAGTCTTTTAAAGCCTTTAGCAGGGTACAAAGTGCTCGAATCGCACTTAAGGAGTTGAGTATGCCGGACATCGCATCTGTGAGAGTTAGCAGGCTTTGAATATTTTCTCTTAAAGAGGAGGATCATTTCTACACACACAAAAGGAGGATGGGCCGAGCTGCCACTTCTAAAGATAAACACAGCCATCGAAAGAAAAGGAAAACTTGCAACTGCATGTAACATAAAAAGTACAATCAACATACGATGAAGGTATACCATGGTGGGTTTAAAGAACACGCCTTGAACAGGAAGGAAGAAATAGCTAAGATGATATCTGAAGCAAAAAAGGCACATATTTTTCCCTTTTATAATAGACGTGTGTAAACCTGGAAGAGGTCGGCTTGTGGGAGAAATCATCATTTTAAACGATGCGCGACGATTAACAATCCGACAGAATTGTTTCTTATGTCCATCAAAGCAATGAAATATGCTTTTTAAATGACTGGAAAACATTTTTTTCCCCATATGACTGATAAACATTTTGTTACAGCCTCCTATAAAAACTAAATGAGGAACCTTACAGTCTAAAAGCCTACTTAAGAGCATGTTATTAATCAAGCTTGGTTACCTTTCCAGGTAACAGCGACCTGGAAAACTGTATAAACTGTTACAATTTGAAAATGTAGAAAATACTATCAGAACCTGTACATAGATATTTGTTTTTATCTATCTTAGATATCGTTCTGTATTTGAAGGTAAGAAACCTGAGACGACATGGATGTTAGCCTATATCTCTTTGTGATTATCTTTTATCTGACAAACATTTCCTACTTGTTATACACAACAACAAATCAAAAACCTGTGTGCTCGCTGTCTGCTCTCTCCACAAACGTCTCCAGTCTCTTCGCTCTCTCCGTCCAGACGCCTGAGTCACCACACAAAGTTGCATACTCGTTCCCACAAACATCATTCACTCCTCGCCTCGGATCCTTTCATCGTCGATCTTCAGGGTGGGGTGGGGGCGGGTTTGGTAGGGGTCGGTGAGGTTATGTGGTGGGATTTTAAGGCATTGTGTCTGTTACGGGGCACAGTCATCTCTGGTGGAAGAGGAGAGGTTTGACGCTCCCGGCCTTGAATTTTGGTAACTGGTTGCTGATGATCTCTGCGAGCATCTCTGGGAACTCCACACTCAGGGATTTATTCACAAAGGTGTAGAAGCAGAAGCTGAGCAGTCCACCGACCATCTGCACACAATCACACGGAGGAGATCGGATTAGTGGATAATTAACACAAAAACACACATTCCTTCAGCATTTGGTTATATGAGAAAAGATGTCTTGATATTGGCATAAAATATATCTGATGCATTGGTGAAAAGGCTCAATAGCTGGCAGCGATCATAAGGTGTGTTTCCATTAGGTACTTTTCCCTCTAGTGAGCAGCTATGGGTGTGGCTTGGGAGAGAGGATCCGCCCAACTTCACCGGTTGGCTTTTGAGGACTAACTAGTCGACACTGATTGGATACGGTTGAGGCGGGATATGACGCGAGTAGAACTCAACACAACCACAACATAACAGCGCCATTTTAAAAGAAATAAGCAGAGCAAACTGAGACGAGAGAATCAGGAGAAAAAAACACTCAGCCGCTTTCCAAAACGTACTCAGTAGAAACACGCCTATAGAACACCTTGGTTCATTCAGGCCCAGCGCACCCAAAGAACATCAACCCTTTTATTTCTCACACCATCCACTGTAACCCTTCACAGCTCCAGTTGCCCATGTGTCATACCCTACAGTTCCCATGGGGTCAGAAACTGTATCTCAGCCTTCATTTAACATGAAATGAAATTAACTTCTACCTTTCCTGTTTGCCTGGGTTTGAACATTGTTGGAAACGTTTGATTTGAGATTTGAAGAAATGTACACAACTCTGCAAAACATATAAATAAGTTAAATCCTATTTTAATGCTAAAATGTTACATAATATGGCTTTAATAAGTATGCAGAAGGCAGAGTTACAATCCAATTTGTTGATTACTTATTAAATACTGCAATTGAAGGATACTTTGATTTATAGGAGAAAATAAACCTTTCCTTTGAACCATGTACATGGTTTAAATTAACAAATTAACAGATTAATCTCAGATGATGAATCACTGTTTGCGGATTAAGAGCGCTGCAGAAGGCAAGGTGGTCAATAACCACCTGCTGATAACATGTACTGCTGATGTCAGAGGACACATTTGGTCTCTGTGTGCTGCGTCTCTCTACCTCATGCATGGAGTCGAGCAGCTTGGTGAGCTGATAGAAACGCTGCCAGTTCTGGCTGGAGTTCTCCTCGCGCTTCACGATGGCTTTCCCCAGCTCCTTAATGTACGACATCCGAATGTCGTCGAACACCGCCTGGCTCTTCAGGCCGTCCTTTGGCACTGTGGGGGAGAGAGAGAGAGGGGGGGAAACTAAAGGTCAACATCTGGAACAGAGATAAGGATAATGTACGGTAAATTGCATGGATGGAGGGACATCCTTTACATTTTTAATTATCACATCGAGGCAGTGAAGGGCGAGAAAAGGGCAACTGATTAATATAACGAGTCGTTTTCAGGGTACACTCCCAGTAATATTTAGCAGCACGGAGCACTTAAAGCAGCACAGCCTCAGGGAGAAGTGTGCAAACTGTAAGCCGTGTTAAAGCTACCTGCAATTATCGCTTTAAATAGGTTTTTAATCTGTTTAATTATTGAGTCTTTGTTTACATCTTTAATTCTCCTGCACTAGATTACCTCAGAGATAACATGAAGCAGAATTTGTGTACTTGTGCTGAAATTGTGAGCATTTCTCTGCACACCCACAGCAGCCCTTTGAAGATCCAGTTCTTATTTACAATAATTGCATATCAGTTAATGAGCAGGTAAAGCGCTGTGATGTTTTGTCCTGTGCATACATCAACATTATCTTTCAGCCACTGTGGACTGTATTGGATTGTAGTAATAGCTTTTGCAATGATTGCATCAGCGCAGCACCACGATCGACACGTGATGGTGGTTCAGCTCCGAGTTAAAAAGACTGACCTGTGCTGAGCAGCAGCAGCACCTTCATGCACAAATACTCGTCGTGGGAAACCTGCAGCCGGACAAACTCGCTGGAGATCTTCAGCATCTGCTCGCACTGGTCGGCCATGTAGGGCAGCTTCATCCGCTCCCTGCAGGAATTAGAGAGAAGCGGTTAAACAGCACAGCTCTTTAAGTCATAGTTGATTTATAATGGCTGCTGGAGCAGGCTCAATCAGGGAGATGAAGCAGCTCCCTGTAATATTTCTGCAGATTCAAGGTCTTGCTGCAAACAATTTGTGGATCCTATTTTAAATCATTCTTCCAGAAGGTTGGGAATGCATATTTTTAGATGAGCGAGTGTCATCTTAGTGATGAAGTAATATTGTGGGGGAAATTGAAAGTGGTAAACTTCAGCAAAAAGTCTTGAAATGTATGCTTAAGGTGGGCATCAAAAACTGGTAGTTAGTCTATATTTAACAAGGGAAATGCAGAAAAATCAATACACACCAGAGCAGGTTCTTGTTAATATTCATGAAACCACTTTTGCTTTTATAAAATTGGCAAAAGGCTTTTTATCAAACTGTGAAAGATTGTTTTAAGGCTGCCATAACCAAAGCCAAAAAAACAAGTCTGACACGCAGAAATAAAAACAGACTTTAGTTGAGTTTTGTTTGGAGGCTGACGGACAAATAGAGAACAAAACATCATCAGATAGTAATTATGATCGTATTAACGTTCAGCTTGTGATTATGGAAAAAAAGGGAAACAAATCAAAAGGCCTATTAGAGCCCTGAGCGTGGTCGCTGTGCAGACTGCTCACTAAGCTCAGAGCGCTGTTTACAAACGGAGTCATCAAGTCTCTAAGAGGGATGAAACACTGATGACTGATGACAGCTGACAGACACGGTTTGATTCTCGGGAGATACGGCACAAACACACACAGACACACACAGACACACACAGACACAGAGCAGAGAGCTGCACTGATACACATAAACAAACAGATGTGTGCATTCGCTCACTGAAATCAAAATCATGGGCTAGAAATAATTACTTCAGAGACTACATTTACCAGAACATGGTATTAAATATTCTAACTTTCACCATTAATTAAAAAAAAATACTGGTTATACTGACAGGTTTAAGGATTTAACACTCATGACTGTGGCACTACGCTTTATATCAAATTAAACAACCAGGGTTAGACTTATAAATAGACTGAAAGCGGGCTGATACGTACTCGTTGATGACGAGGTCTGGAGCGAAGCAGAGCATGTTGCCGTTGCATTGCTGGTAAGATCTCCAGCCCAGACCGAAAGACATGAGGAAGAGCCAGGAGCACTGCAGCAGAGTCATCTGGTCGTCCAGGTGCAGGTTCCTGAAACCTGATAGGGGAGACATGGAAATAATTCAAACGACTCCCAATACAGTCACAGTCTGTGAGAGGGCGAGGTGGTGAAATCATCAAATATGTATATCACATACAGAATCTGGTTGGCACAACTACATTTTAAAAAATTACAAGTGAGCATCTTAATCAGACTTCAGCGTTTACAGAATGTGCCAGCGTGTCAAGTTAGCCCCAGATGAAGCAAATCCAGATGCAGTGCCAGCGTGTTTGTTTACACAAACCGACACAGAGAAAACATCTGTTTTGCGCTGCACCAATACATTACAACATCTCCTGTTTTAAACTAACACTTGTTAAATATTCATTCTCCAACGTGTTGTGCGTTGTTAAAATAAAATGTGTTCACCAGGACTCTTATTTAACTATTCCCATCACAAGCTGTCCTGAATAAATGCTGGCCGTTCCAATTATAAAATAAAAAGTTTATTGTTTTTCTGCAATCCAATTATTTGTATAATTAAAAGTGATGGTGTGGCATAAATGAAAAACCATCACCACATGGAAATGATAAGTTAGCTCACATGTGGTTTATTACATATATTCGTAGAATTCGTCATATCGCATGCATTCAATTAATAAATAAATTGTTTTTTATTTTCATGCCTACAAACTTGGTCTTATTATTTTGTTTTTTACCATTTGTAAACAAAAAGAGACTGATGTAGAGAGAGACTTAAAGCATGGTTGGAGACTTTTTGACTTTTCAGTGGTACGTTTTTTTGATACCAAAACACATAAAATTCCACTGCTTGGGGACCCCATTGTAACTGCCCATCTAACTTTCGTCCCCAATTAAAAAAAATCTTTGCCAAACAGTGCACATCACATGCCTGTCTTTGTGCAAGTCTGATTTTTTCTCTGATACATTGAATGCAACATTTTAATACTGGAGTTCACATGTACATGGATGTCTTTACTAACCTGGCAGAGCCTTGGCCCACTTGACAGCAGAGATGACCTGCCGGCCGCCCAGCCTGTTGAGGGTGGTCATGAGGCGGGTGGAGGTGTCGGGCAGGGTGCTGTCGTATCCGGCGTAGATGGTGTCCGGCTCGATGGCCTTTAGCAAGGACAGCATTGTGGGAATAAGTTGAGGCATGCACTTGGGTAAAAGAGAGCGAGCCTCGACCGGCGGCGGAGTAGTCAGCTCGGGTGGGTTGCTCGGCTGGACGCCCTTTAAGCGGTTCAACTTCTTGGTTTTGCGCGCTGCAGAGGAGAAAACAGCGATGAACAAGCAGGGAAAAGTTAAGTGTAATAAAGAGAAAAGGTGATAAGGAGACAGGAGCAATTTATTCAACTCAATGGCACACAGTTTGGCGTTATCGGTGTGGTTAATATGTACCTTCCAGGTTCATGCCTGCCATCAGACACTTGCGGAATCGGCAGGCCGGGCAGTTCTTCCTCCTGATCTTGTCTATTATGCAGTCGTTCCTCCCAGCACACAGGTAATTATGCTGCCCTGAGGCACACAGAAGAAGAAGATTAATCTGTTATTTACCTTCACTGCCGTGGCAAACACTCCAGGGGGCAAAACTAATTAGCTGTATCACGGTCCTTCAGTTTGTAATGATCATGCCTCCAACTTAAAATCATAATGACTCCTGCATTTGAGCAAACTTATGTGACACAGGTTAGTGATGAATGCGTTTATTACAGCCCATGAATAAATCAGTGAGAAAATAACGATGTCTTATGGCTTTGTACCTTCCACTGCTCTCTTGAAGAAGACCTTGCAGCTGCCACAGGTGAGAACCCCATAGTGGCAGCCCGAAGCCTCGTCAGAGCACACCAGGCAGATTTTATGAGTCCCACTCTTCCCTTGTGTCGTGGTTGGAGCGGCGATCACCTCCTGTCTGTTGATAGAACTGGAGGATGGAGAAAGAGCAGAGAAATGCGAGTGACATATCAGTCAAAGGATGGGAATTAATGAGATTTTTATTGATACCAGTCCCATTATCTATTCCCTTATTGATTCCAGATTAATTGTCTGTGTGGTAAAAAGTAGGCCTACACATCATCTCTGAGTGTGAACATGCTTAGGTTATTACAACAAATTTACCCTGATGTTTCAGTGTATTGGTGGTGTTTCCACCCTAATGTAAAATGATAATTTTACAGTGAACTCAGTCCATCTCAACGGTTCCCTATGGAGTTTTTGACCTCTAGTAGTGCTGTGGAGTTGTTTTCTGTCAGTAGGTCCCCATTTTGTCTTGTGCACAAGGACACTCACATACATGCATGTGTATGTGTTGACACGTACACTGTCCTTCCTATTCTGCTGATCTACAGGTGACGGTAATGCACAGACATGCATCGATGTCCTGCCAAATGCAGGAAAGAAGAAAAAAGATGGACATTGATGAAAACAATGCAAACTTTTTGCATGTTTTATAAGTAGGCAAACACATTCATCGTGTAAATTTTTGGGCAGAAAATAGGTCATGACTTAGTTGACTAACTGTAGCAGTCTACCACTCCAAGGATAAACACAAGTGAGCTTTGATGAGTGCTGCATGTAAACATCACTTTGTTGGCTTAAAGGAAAACTCCACCCTTTAACCATAAGGAATACACTATACATTTTACCCACAAGGACAAACCACTGACTACAATCTTGACTTCTACTGTCTTGAAAAAAGTTTTGCATTAAAGCATTCTTAAGTATCACAAAATAGCTGCACAGACATTATAGTTATATCCATATCTGCCAAATAGTGTATGTCTACAGTGTGCCATTTATTCAGCATGTGCCTTCTCCTGAAAGCATCCTCTCAGTTTTGAGAGTTCAGCTGTAGTTCATATTTACAAGTCTGCACCCAAACTTTAAATAAATAAACTACACAGATATACTACACATTCTAGCATCATGCTCAATGTGCTCCTTGTGGTTGTTTTTCCTCAACTTTGCCTTCGTTCCCAACATCACGAGTAAAGAAAAGTGAGTCTCACTGTGCCCGTTTGGGCCTTTAAAGCCTAAATTATCGGACTATCTGTGGTTACATTCTAAATCCAGTGGTTGTCATGAAACAGCCCTTCCTCCTTTGATGGAACCACAAGCGTTTCCAGACCCAGTCAACAGTGGTTAGAGATGCACTTTTTCAAAGCTACCACTAGAGGACGTCAGGTTTTGCAGCATCCATGCGCCAGAGGTCCACACCCCCCTTTCTAACCTACTGGTACTGGCCACAGCAACAACAACGCCCACACTGACAGGATTTTGAGCCTGAGACGTGTAACTGGGTCTGACTGTCCATGTGTCCACAAGGCTGCCACTGCAATGACAATAAACTGGTTTATTTGATAAGAGCTGCTCTCTGAACACTAACAAATGCAAATTTGAGGCGGGGAGCCAAGTTCACTCTTACTGATACAACTTGAGGGTATTAGTATGAAACCAGGGCAGGCCCCAGCAGTCAGTGGGCGCAGCAGGATGGGAAAACCTGAGTAAAACATCAAAGTATCATGTCCAGAAGCATTCAGCAGCCGGATAAAAAAAAAAAATAGTAGGGAGACCTCAGAGGAGGCTGTCTAGCCATGACGAGCTGAGAGCTTTTTGAGCACCACTGAAAACACACTGTGGTCAATAAGTCTGTCCATTTATCTCTTATGACTTTTATTCAATAAAACTACTTCTATTTCCTGAGTGCCTTTGACTGCACTCTGCATTGTTTCGTACAGCTGAAATTCAACCCCCAAATCTTTGGGTTGGTTTCACAAGGCGTTAATGCCACTAAGTGGGGGTCCAGCTGTGGGAGGTTAAACTTGGGGCAGATTTAATTGAGAACATACAGCAACTAAATCTATGGAAAACCAGCAAACCAGCATTTTCATATACATCCGACAGCCTACTGTTCTCTTCTTTTTTTAAATCACAGTCTGTGAGGACACTTTACAAAAAGTATTAATGAAAAAAAAAGGTGTTATGCAGCAGAACTAAACAAATAACACTCCATATTGTGTGCACAGTTTATCATTGTTTGTGTGGACAACATGAGCAGAAGGAACATTATTATAAATATTTATAGCTACACTGAAAATATTAGAGCCATTTTTTAGACTTGAAAATTGGACTCATCACTCTAACTGTAAAAGAAACCCTAACCTGCGTACAGATAGACAAAGCATTAATCAGACATTCGCAAAAGTAAAAATAGGAAACTAATAAGTCAGTCATAAGATTTTATTTAGTTGAAGGATCTGTAAAAGTTTTTTTCCCAAGAAGAATGATGCACAAGCACAACTTTAAATCTCTGTTAACCAGAGATGCGCCCATAAGTGAAACATTTGGCTCCCTTTAGTGTCTCTGAGAAGCACCACACTTCAGATTCTGCTAATTGACATACATAATTTATTTCATTGTCTGTATGGACATATGATGTTTTCACATCTTAGTAGCTCTGCATGTGCGTTTGTTTGACAGCAAGAGGGCGGAGCCCATAAATAATATATTTCTCATAATTGTAGTTCCTTTGTTCTGTCTTCTTGTGTGGTGTTGTAGTCAAAAATGTGTATGTATAAATTGTATAACAGCATGTGGATGAGAATGTGAAAGTGCCTAGTATTTATATTTCTCCAGTGTGTTTAGTGACTTGACCTGCTGATAATTGGCTTCATGCGTGTCCAATCAAGTCCTAGATGATTGACCAGGTGCACCTGGAGAGTAACCCAACATGTAGGGTGCCTTATCGTGCATGTCTCATCTTGTACAGAGGGAAGTCAAACATGGACCGAAATGTTTGCACTCTATGCACATTTTTTCCACTGTCTGTAAAGCCCTGAATGTTTCAAATAAAAACATTAAAACTAAGACTCTCCTCCCTTTCTGCAATATACTTATTGTATAATTGTAGGTGAAAAATGAGCCTATTTTGCCTAACCTTTGAACTGTGGGAGGAAATGGACCACAGGGAGAACATTGCACTCCACACAGGCCAGATAATATGAATATAAATAATGTTTTCACTGCACAATAAGCAGGCAACTGGCAAGCAGGCTAAAACGTTTGCCAAAACAGCTTTATAAGGTGATAATAATGTCAATGTTGTGTTTACAGCTTCACCCACTGCCCTCAAGTTGCCAAAACAAGACAATTCATGCAATTCAATTCAATCTATTATTAAAACACACCTTAAAATAATGCTTAATTGTAGTCATTTAAGGATGGGCAATAATTAATATCGCCACCAAGGAGGTTATGTTTTCAGTGTGGGTTGTTTGTTTGTTGGTTGGTTTGTGTGCTTGTTTGTCAGCAGGATTGTGGAAAACTACCAGCCTTATTTGATGAAACGTGGTGGAAGGTTGTAGCATGGGCCAATGAAGCACCCAGTAAATTCTGAAGTAGATCTGAATCCAAGGTGGATTTATTTTATTATTTCTCACTCTTGTTAACACTGCAAGATAGGGCTTTAGAAGAGGTGTCCTTCTAGTTCAATATTCATTTTATTATCTTATACTCCATGTATTATGACTATGCATATATTTAACCAGGAAAAGCTCCTAAAATTCACTCAGGTTTTTATCTATTTTATAGACCCTGTTTATGCAACATTTATGAACTTTTCTTAATATGTTTATATATGCTGCTAAAGTTGACTGAATTGCTGCAAAACCAAATTGTTTTTTACATGCAATTCCAATAAAGCATCTTATATGTGTTGTCTATGTATGATCTTGGCAGATGATTGTGGTAAGACAAACCTCTCACATCGAGGCATTGTGGTTCAGTTTTCTTTTATTTCCAGCACTTCTGAAAACTGCTGTTTGGATCGCAGCCAGCAGTTCACCAGAAAGCACAGTCGGGGTATGGGGTCATACGATATATACAATTCAAAGTGAAGCTGTGCTGCTGCGATGATGTAACCAGAGTGCCATCTGTCTCTCACACAGATTTATGTGGGGTTTCCTTAACACACTGCTATGAGAGCACACACATATACAGCATGTGCACACGCGCAAACAAAAGCCCTCCGAGATCTAAAAGTAGGTTGTTGTAATCAACAGGGTGGGTGGAGGAGCCTAATGAGCCCAGAGTGATTATGACGATGATGTCAGAGGGTGTGGACGGGTTACCAGTTTGTCCTTCATTGGCCCACCGGGATTGTGTCAGCAGGACAGCTTTACTAGACAGCTGTAGGCTACTGGTTCAAATCCAATTACTGCGACTGCTATATGTTTCAAACACCAAAGCAAGCCTGAGGTGATGTCACTGCTTTTCAGTGTTTTCTCAATTAAGACTCATGACATGACATTCAACTAAACCATAAAACAAGTTACTAATCTGTGTTGGTTGATCACCAGATACAAACCAATCAAGGCTGCACGGCAGTGTGGGGAGACTGAATTTCCCCTTTCTGAAACCATCTGTTGAAGTGAGTGTTTGCAGTCGACAGGAAGTTCTCGCATTCCCTCAGAGTTAACTATCGGTCAGAGCGCAGCCACAGCACAAAGGCAGAGACACCCAGAGATGGGCCTTGACTTCAACAAAAGCAGAGCTGAGAAATTTAAACATGTACGTCGGCAGGAGTGTGATCAATCAGCCTTGGTCTTAATGAGGCAAGCCACTTCACGCACTTACGATAATGCTGGTGGCCCAGTGCCCTGCTTAACAATTCATAATCCCCTTTTAGCTGTGAGTGTCACGAGTAGCTCAGCAAGCCTCTGCTCTATATACTGCAGCCCTTTCGTCAATGCAGACGAGAAGCCGTTAGACCTATATTATTACCATGCCCACCCATTTCTTTTTAGGTTAGGTAGATCACGTTGTACTTGTGCACATCAGCCTACTTGACCGACTTCAGCCACTTTTAATGAGTCATCTTAAGAGAGAAAACCCCCCCCCAAGGACTATGAATGCTCCTGAATGAGCACACAAAGAAATTTAGCAAGACTATCTATAAACTAAAACATTAAATATAGATATCCTCCCTCCACCAGTTACAAAGAACCTTGAAGTGAAGACGGGAGTCATGATATAGTTTTGTTAATGTTTTCAGCCATTACTAGCAAACATGTAGACGTTAACACCAATCACCTCAGTTAATGCAAAGTCTTGTAAGTTGAACCTTGCGTATCCCTGTCGCCAGATTCCTCTTCATTTTTTTAGCAGCGTCTGAATGTAACTTATGACCTATTGTACGGGGGTGGGGTTAGTAAAATCTTTAATTTTTGCAAATCGAACCCTATTTTTCGGGGCGTGAAACACTCACACTTTAGAGCCCTGATCATTTTGCTGTATTGTTTGTCTCTGGCTCACATGTGGTGAGGTCAAGCTGCTAAGTAAAACTGTAAATAACAGAATAAGGATCTGCACACAAAATCTGGCTGGGCAGCTGTGTTCCTGTGAAGATTTTTATGGTTACTGATATGGATGACCATTGCACAATCATATTATCATCTCCATCAAAACTATGAGCGTGAGGAGTGCAGAAGGAAGTGCTCCTTCCCCGAGGTAAGGGCCACCAAAATAGAAAGGGGAACTGGTCTGCACGCTCTGAATCATTCTTGCATGCACAACAACAAAACCGCTTCTATGAGGGAGTGGAGAGACTGGGTTTGTTTAGCCAAAGACTGGGCGAAACTTCTCTTAAATATCTGTCTCTTGGGCCCTCCAATGAAAACAGACAGTATGTCTTTATAAGTACTTAACATTAGTGCAACATAGTCACTAAACATACACCATGCTGCCTCAGAAAATGAATATAATAGAGATATAGTGCCTTTTGGAGCCATTACACTTTGACATCAAGTGTTTTTATGGTCATAATAGTTCATGAAACAAGCCATTAATGACACACTTGTACATGTGACTCTGCATGATCCCTCAGTGTCACTGCCTGCAAGGAGCCATTGTCTCCTTCTCTATGCTGTATTGACAAACCAGCTTCAATAACACCTACATTTTGTAGCCAAAAGCACCAACTACTATCTGCCTTCAAAACATCACAGGAAAAGACTGAGCACAAGAAATATTACCCCAAAGGATTTGAGTTTCCATATTAGTTTCTATAATAGGAGCCGTTAGTTACCGTTTGTAGGTGGGAGGTGCCTTCCTGGCCTATAAAATGAATTGGAGGCTTGCTCCTGCTACTGTGTGCATAATACCTTTAGTTGGATACCGCTGCATGTGGGAGGAACCCACTCCCAAAGTTTGACTTTGCTGACTTGACAACACTGCACACAAAAGTAAGAAAGAAGGGCACAAACAACTCACAGACTTAGCTACATCCTCTTAACCTCAATATGGGGAATTTCTATAAGCCCTATTCAGTGTCAAACACAACAAAAACTAAATACAGAAACTGTGGTTACAGGAGAATGCGGTAATAACTGAATATGGACTGGAATGGCTGGCATCTGATCTGGTGCGTTAACTCGGCGCCAGCTGTGGGCAGGCGGGAGGGAAAGTAGGTCAGGAGAGTGAGAGCTTCACGGCAGCCCTCTGTGGTCGGCCTGCCTGCCACAGCACTCATGACACACCCACACGCACACACATCTACACACTCATGCATAATACACAAAGCTAGCAGACACGCATGTCACAAACACACAAGCAGAATCATAAAAGGTGATTTACAGCTGCTGAAAGCTTCTGCTGACAGTCAAAGTCTTTGCCCTTGGTTGCAGGAAGCAAAGACGGGGAAGAGAGCGAGAGAGAGAGCGAGAGAGAGAGAAAACAGGCAAGTGAGGCAGAGGTGAGGGGGGTATGTCAGATCAACAGTGCACTAAATAGCGACTCTGACCAAAGATTACTCTCAAAACACAGAGCAAAGACTGAGAGACTATGAGGCTTTGTATAAATACATATAGCTCTCTCTCTCTCTCTATATATATATATATGAACCAAAGACCATATACTACTCATGTATCAAACCAGGCACCAAACTACAGCTGATACAGCTGACAGCTGTGAGCTTCACCAGCTGAATCTATGGTCCGACTTCAGCCAAATCAGGACGGATCACTAAGGTCACTGCCATGGTATATTAATAACTACTACTACGGGATAATTACATGATAAATACCAACCTCTGAGCTTCCCTTGTCATGAAATACTTTAACAAGTTGCTGCAAAGTCCTGCAGGCACCGCAGTTGTCAAACACAGAGGGAAGGATCCATACCTACACTTCATCAATAAGAGGCATTACAAAGAATATTGCCAAAGGTATGGGGCTGTACCAAATAGCTTGAAGCTTCATTCATAAAGTTGACATTCAAATTCTAAATCAACATTGAAATTCTATGCAGCTTTTTTTGTCTTTTCATTGTTTAAACTTCAGCACAGTTGCAGATAAAGATTTGACTAAACTAATAGCACTGTTGTATTAGATGCAGTGGTGGCTGCACAGGATGGGTTCGGACAAACATTTCCAATAACTTTTACAAGTCAAAATTTATTGGAAAAAGATTGATATAGTTTTGCAACATGTTTTTATTTAATGAAATATTTTGCACATATTTAGGTAGTTGTTAGTTGCATCTTAAGTATGTTAGTTGTTTATCGTATGCAGGATGTGAGGAGACCGACGAGGGGAGAGATAGTTGAAGCGTTTGCTTTGATAAAGGAGTCAGAAAACTGCTCCAACACACGTCTATTTTCAAGTGGTTTTCTTCCTGAGCTTTATTCACCAGTGAGTCATACTTATTTTCCAAAGTTGACTCAATATTCCCACATGAGAAATTCTCTTGAGTTTTACCACCTTAGAGAAGACGCTGACGGATGTGCTCTCCAAGTTCCTCAGGCGTTGCTTCATTCAGCCTATACTATAAATCGACCAATGCATTACCATCAACCCTGATTCCAGCAAAGTTGAGACGCTGTGTAAAATGTGTAAAAAAAAACATAATGCATCAAATTCAGAATGTATATTTATATATAAAAACAAACTTTACAAAATGCTTTTTATATACTTCTGTTTATACGCAAAGGATTAGCAGATTACCTTTTTTTGGGACAATGCCCCAACTTTTTCAGGTACAATAAGGGCTTCAATTAAAACTATATTAATATAGTATTAATTTATCTGCTCGGTTATTTTCCAAATAAATCAAGACATTGTTTGGTACCTAAAATGTCAGGAAACAGTAAAAAAACGCACATCACAACTTCTTAAAGCCCCATGTGACATCTTCAAATTGCTTGTTTTGACCTAATAACAGTCTAAAAACCAAAGATATGTTGATTTTTCTATTGGATAAGACAAAGAAAAGCAACGAACTCTCACATTTACAAACCTACAACTATGTAATGCTTAGTCTTAGTTTTACCTGAAAAAACATTTAAATTATTCACAACTTTCTGTTGATCTATTAATCAACTTTTTTCAGTTGTGGTTAATATTCAGCAGACAGAAAATGGTTACATTTGATTAATTAATTAAACAAACCCTGATCCATCACCATGAATTACTTCAGTGAAGGCCTGAATGAATGACCTTTTATATGTGTGAAAACCTCGACCATACATTACTCGAACATGCATATAAAGGACAGGCTGGACGCTGAAGCTACACAACACTGCTTTGTCTACATGTGAGATGGAAAAACAGCTCTATTCAGTGAGCTCGTTTTATTTCTCCTGCAAGCAACGTTCCTCCATTATGAGTCAAAAGCCCTCTAAGAACTTTCAATAACCTACAATGTGCTTTAGAAATAACGTTTTTTTTTCATCATATGGTCCAAAACATTTCTCATTTAGTCAACAAGCCTGTAAAATAAAAATGTGGACCAGGCTAAAGTCAGGAGCAGGACATATATTTAGGACACAAGTCATTACATCTAACCCACAAATCGAACTCCCCTCTGCGAGCTGGGCCAATCACAGGCAGAGGAGGAAATGCCATTCTAAAAACAAAAGTTACATAACACAAGCCCACTAAATTAGCTGTGTGATTATCTGTCAGAGGAGTTATGTTTCAGCATTATGTTCTCCATTCAATGCAGGTATTTCCTTTGAGTGCAGCTCAGTGTTAATCAGGTCATGCCACATCAACACCGGTTAACGTTTGTTGAGGGCGTGTATTTCCCAAAATAGGAACAAAGCAGAGCACTTGTCAAGGTAAAGCATTCTTCATTGTGAATAACCTGTTATTTGTGAGTTGGACTGAGACTCAGAACTGAGTCAGATCATAAAAATGTGATGCATAAAATTAACAGCTGAGGTATGGAATATTGAACCACTGGTAAACTGGTTATGTGGAAGACAACTGGTAGTGCTGCCAGCCAGCTGGACACGTGCAAGAAGACCGGCACAGTGCAAAGCAGCAAACTGAGGGGCTACAGCAGGTCAGGTACCCAGTGCCATGCAAGGTCCTCTGAGCCTCAGCAGCGAGCAGCAGCACCATTGCGTGAGAAGCTGAAAGAGATGGTGACCTGATGCCAACCGCCTGACAACCAAAGTGGCACCGCAGCCCAGTGCTCAGCTAATTTCAAGCCGCTAAATGTCACACAGGTTGAGGTGAACAGGCACCACATAAAAACAAACTCCCACTTACTAGAGACACACACGCACACAGAATTCTAAGCTCACGTACACAGATAAGCCAATACACAAACAGCCACACACCCACGCAAAATTATCTGGGCTCACACTTGCATGCACAGACATAATCCTATGCTTAAATACAGACACTCGCACACACAGTTCACAAAGACGGGGCAATTAAAACCACATGTGAAATGAAGATTATGTGCATCTCGTGTCACTCCCCATCTGCTCCTGGTCACCAGACATGAGGATGACTGTCAGGCAGTCGTGAAGATCTTACCAAATATGATTTCACAAACAATAAAAACAAAACCACATCTGTGCCCTTGTTGATGTGACGCACTTCTGCGTGCCAATCTTAGAGCTGATCACTCCCTGTCAGATACTGTGAATCAGAGAGGCGTGAATGTAGAGGAAGACACAAAGAAAAAAAGATTGTAAGTCGCCTGACTCTGCCACAACACTGTTAGACAGGAATTTCTATTCAGAAGCTTCACAACTGGATCCCAAAGCAACGTTAACAGCTGAACCCATTAAACTTTACAGGGCAGCAGAGTAGTAACTCCACAAAAGACACTTTGTGGGGCCATATGGAGTCCAAATACTGTGGCTCTATACATTTATCTAAATGGGAACTCGCTGGGAAAAAAACGAGAAAAAAAAGCAGAAATTAAGATCAGCAAAATCACATGAGTAAGTCAGTGGAACATGCAGAGCTTTTCACTTTTCTCTAATACAAAGGTCCCTTCTGACTGTACATGCCGGGGCTACATTATTATAAGATCATAGTGTGGATAAGCTCTGACGTTACCAGTTCCTTTATCAGTATTTTTTTTAAAGTTTTGCTGTAATATGTTATCAGGCTGCAGCATCTCCTCTGCTCTATGTGCTGAAATCTGACCAGCCGCTCCTCCCTCTACCAGCGATACCTGCAGGCAGTGATTCACATCAGCAGAGAGAGGACAGCATGAATGACTGATACTGACTGATGTCTGTGTTCTTCATTCTCTCTTAACTTCAGTATTGTGATGTTGGGAATATTATTTTTTTAATTGACATTTTAGGTTTGTCTCTAGTGAGATAATATTGAGTATACATAGTGACTTTGTTGTTGTAAACATTACTGTTGCTGCTGTAGAAAACAACACAAATACATTTGAATCCTGGATTTTTTTAAAAAGTAATAACTTAGATGGTAAGGGCTATTGATAAAAATCCTAAAGATACCCGTCCCTAAAGGCCACAATTCTTTCATTGTTATTGCTGAATGAAGTGCCTGTGCTGCTCCTTGGGGACAGAGCTGCTTCAAGTGAAGACAGTGACTCTCAGATTTATTTTTGGCATATTGTAACTGGACGATCGAAAAGATCTGCCCCGTACAACCCTATGAAGCCCCATTGAGTGGACAGGCAGAGCCAACAGGCTGTTAAACTGAAAAGTAAAAGACTTTCAGGTTAGGTAGGGAAACTCTCGATCCCACATTGCATTTGGGACGTACCATGAACAACATATTGATGTGTAGGCTTGTCCAGTCTGAGAGAAAACAAAAAGTTTGACTTGGATAAAAGTGGAAATCCCCACAGCACATCCTTTCACCACATCTTAGTGCTTATAGCTGCAGCCACATCCTGTAGATCCCACGAGCCTGTCTCACAGAGCAGGACGAGTGGGTTAAATAACTATTACCCAGGCATTTTTGTGTCAGGACGATGTCTTGATTTTAAATCGAGCTCGGTTGCTATGGTAACCAACACCGCAAACCAAACCTGCAAGGAGCAGTATTTGTTCAAGCTTATCAAAACGTATAAAATGTCCACCTCCTCATCCATCAACTGTGAGGGAAAAATACAGTCAGAAAGACAGAAGAAGTCTGTTTCGCTGTGGCTTCAAATCAGGACGTCTAACAGTAATATATTCAATTTGCTGCTAGTGTTATATATTAATTGTGCCAAAATTACTGCATAATGTAACTGACAGTGCAGACACACGAGAGGTTCCTTGATGACATCTATAACTGCATCTGACATTATACTATCCCGGAAATTAGAAGATTTCCCACTGTGCTCTAACAAAGTCCAAAAATCTGCCAAGAATCTGCCATAATGAAGTGAATTTTCACACTGACAAGTAGCTAATTTATGTGCCCTACAGTTGAGTAAGGCATATCCCTTATTTTCTTCAAGACTCCATATTTACACATCTACTGTTTCCTGTACCCTGTTCTAAACCAAATCCTGACTTACCATTAGAAAAATGCCATTATTTTCAACTATTCCTATAATGTTTATCTTCTATTCTATTCTATTAGAATGTATATATTTTACTTTGTTTACTTTATGAATCTGCAAAGTCCTGACTTTTCCACAGGGATCAATATTTTCAACATGTGTTATATACTCTGTTTATCTGATGACGCCGCACGTGGGTGGCTGTTTGTTACAAAGCCTAACTCCTTCATGTGTATAAACTCATAAATTGGAAAATCCTGGAATAACACCAGCAGCTGATAACCACCTTTGTGAAAGCCGTTATCCACAATCACCAATGTTTCATGTGTGAAACAAGATAACGGAGCCTGCCTAAGTTGAATGACAAACAACACAAGTAGAGCTGAGCCAACAATCATTTTCAGCACTGATTAATACTTCTGTCATGTAAAAAATAATGCAGTTACAGAAGTAATGTCTTTAAATTAGAGGCTGACAGAGACACTTTATAAATAGATAAGTTTAGAGTTTTGAAGCCCTCTCTCCTTCTGATCTTTTGTTTACTGCACTCAGGTTACATGAGCTGTCAAAGACTCCTCAATTATAACACTGACACCATTTCCTAACACACACAAGGTTAAAAAACAGGTGAACCGTAAAGTGCTGTAAACAAATAATCAGCAGCCAGCTGTTTTAATTAAAAGATATCCTACCAGTCAGTGAGCCAGAACCCTATTCGAGTTGACATTTAACACTGACATTTCTCAGGTGAGCTTTGGCTCTAAAGGCAGGTGGCTCAAAAACTGCATTTAAACATCAGTATTTTGTTCATGTCGAGGATAAAGTAGGGTTTTCCAAACTTGTTGGCCATACAGTAGCACTCACACTCTTATTACACGAGACCATATAAGAATTATAAAAAAATACACAAAAAAACGAAATACAAATTAAATCAATCAATTATGAAAGGGAAAAGGTGCACATTTTCTTTCCTTTATATGTTGCTTTTTTGCCGTCCATCACATGACAAGCAAATTGGATTTAGTTGTGTCAATTTGCAATATTAGTCAATCAGTTAATTGTCCATTGTGCAGCTGTAACATAAATATCAGAAAACACAAAGATTCCACATCAAAGAACAAAAACATTGCATCAAGGTTGATTAGGGTATGCCCACTTTAAATTGCTTTTGTTGTCTGACCAATACTCCGTTTTTACCTGAATTGAAATGAGTGAACAAATAATTACATTTTAGGAGCAGGAAACAGCAACTATAATATAATATCCTGATAAACAACCTGCTTCCCTACATTTTCAATAATTCATATTCTGCTGATCACCTAATTGATAAAATAATTAAATATTTCAACACAAGGATTTAAGAGGTTAAGGGCGTGAAGTTCATCACCAGTATTATTCCAGATATTTAAGACTACGGCTCTAATGCAAAGATGAACTCCTCTGGTTTAATACATTTGATGTGTGATATGAAGGATAAAATAAGACGAAGAAGTGGGACAACCACATAAATATTTTAGCTGAAGTTAGTCAGACTAACATGCAAGGTCGGGTCAGACCACACACTGTCTACATGTCTTACCTGACAAAACTGTTGGGGTAAGAGGGAGAGCTTGCGAAAGCCTCACTGATCCTGATCACTGCAGAGTTGTCCCCGGTGGCCTGGATTCTGCTCCAGGCCCCACCGATGGTAGACACTGGGAGAAACACTGGCTTCTGATCCTTCTGCTGCTGAGCTTCATTGCTGCTGGTGTTGATTCCAAAGTGGTAGCTCGGTCCTCCTGAAGTGCTGACCCCACAGATGGAGATGGGGTTAGAGCTGGGCATGTCTGCGGAGGACGTGCCGCTCATTTGGCAATAACTCTGGCCTACGGACTTCTTTTCCTGTTTGATTACACCTTGTGTGCAGAGCTGAATGAAGCCAACATCTTTTTCTTTCTTCACCAATGCAGACAAAGAGGTTGTAGGGGATAAGGAGGCAGTTGTGGATATGCTAGGGCTGGACTGATCTGAACTTGTCATAATGCTGCCATTGAGAGCAAGAGAGACTGGCCCGCTGCCGTTAACGCTCTCTACCGCAGCAGTCTTTATGTCCTTATCTGAGCTGACATCCCCGAGCAGAGAATCATCTGCCAGCGTGGACAGGAAGGCATCATCCCCTACATAAAAATCTGAGGGGGACCCAGTGAGCTCAAAGTCTTGGAGCAGGTCCAGAGTGTTGTCACTGAAAAATTTCTGGTTCATGTCCACATCTTTCCCAATGTGATCAAAAGCATGATCAAGGTCAATTGGATCCTGGTCTCCTTTATCCATGGAGAAATCTTCTGTTTTCATGTGGAAGAAATTGGGATCTGACCCCCCAATAAGGGAATCCATGCAGGACTGGGTAATGTCTGTTATACTGGCCTCCAACTGGGGCAAATTGTCTCTCAAGGTTTGACGTCCAGATGTAGTGGAAATCTGTGTCTGCAACTGCTGAAGCTTCTGATCTTTGGTCAGGCCCCTGGGCTCTGGGTCTTCTAACAATGTGCCTACGGTGGCAGTGACAGAGGTATAGGTGAGCTCCTCTGGAAGGGGGCTGTTGCTGAGGCCGTTAGGCACCTGTCCTGGCTGCATCAACGGGCTGGATGGAAGAACGACAGAGGTGGCGGAGGCGATGGACATGGCACTGTGAGGAGCCACTTTCAACAAACCTCCCTCCTCAGGGCTTTCAGTGTAGACCAATTTGCTTAAATGGTCATCTCTTCTATATGTTATCTTCTTCACTCCACCTTTATCCATCTTTTCAATTTGTGGGGGAAACAGACAGTGTGTTAACAGACAGGGCTTAGTAGAGTGCATAGCAACAACATTAAAACACATTAAAAGGGCATAAGACGCTCATTGCGCCACCTCACTGTAATTTAATTAAAAATGGTTTAATATTGTGCGCATGCAGGGAAACTCTACCGGACGTTTAAGACTGGGGAAAGTTGCCAAACATGCCCCCCTGCGCGCCCTTCACTGCCAGCGAGGCTAAAGATAGCTAACTGCGTTAGCTGTTCCCTTTAGCAAAATGTTAACTGACATAAGCGCACAGACAACAGTGTCCAGGTTGAGTAAACTGTACATAAAGTAAAAAGACATAGCACGGATCGAACAACAAGGCATACTCAAAGTTTAGCCAAGTCTAAGATAAGCTAATGTTAGCTTTTTGCTAACTGTTGGCATGCTAGTTAGCAACCAGGCTAACAGTTTACAGCGAGCCTACATTTCAACGTCTTTGACAGCAGCGTTAGCCTGCTAGCCAACACAGCCCTTATTATGGTGTTTTTAGCGATACATTTACGGGCGTTGCTGTATTTGTCTTAGCTAACACATATTTCAACTCAAGTCCGAATAAAAGCTCATATTTACCTTTGAAAGGACTGATTATTGGTACGTGTCCACAGGTCGTCTGTCAACATTGTTTTGGTTGAAAGTGTCAGTCCACAACACGCAACACTGACTCAATGTTTGCTAACGTTACTCCTCACTCGCCGTGTTGTAGCTACATGACTTGATAAAACGACAAAAAAAAACACCCCCAGCCGAGTGTGCTTTGTGAGTTTCCAATCTTCCAGTCCGATCTAGCTGTAAATTGTCATGCAAACTGCGTTAAACTAGCTGAGCTTTGCAGAGTCGCAGCTAGCCATTAGGAAAGTAGGCGCTAACCTCCAGGAAAAACATACAAAATGGAGAAGTGACCGAGCCAGACCTGTTTACAACACGCAGCGCCGCCTGCCGGCCTGCAGCCACACTGCAGCTTGTTGTGTGCTGAGTTCAGGCTCCAACCCCTAGGACCACCGGTTAAGGAATGCCATTTAAATCCATTTTAAATAAATCAATACATAACTATGCATATGAAATAGATAAATATGGCTAATGAATACATCCTGAAATAAATAAAAGAGGCCATTATTTTACAAATGAATGTCTTCTTTCCCCCCCCCTAAAAACTAAATTTATTTATTTTTAGGGACTTTTTTTTTTCATAATGTCAGATTAAATTATTTCAGGGGACTTTTTTATTATTTCAAATGAATTGGGTATAATAAATGTGGAATTATGAAATAAAAGTTATAATAAAGTTAAATAAATACATGTGGAAATAAAGTCCCCTAAAATAAATACAAATAATTATTTAATAAAATACATTTATAAATGTATTGCCACATTTATTAATTTCAGGGTACTTTTTTATTCTTTCAAATGAACTGGACGTAATAAATGTGGAATTATGAAATAAAATTCCCCTGAAATGAATAAATGTGAAAATAACAAAGTCAGTTAAAGTCAATTAAAAATGTATTTTAAAATGTATTGCCTAATTTATTTATTTCAGACTTTATTTTATAGCCATATTGCTTTATTTAATGTTAACTTAAATGGCATTCCATGAAGGATTTAAAATATAAAAGGACAATTCATAAATTAGGCAAATTAACCAACCACTGCAATAACAGGACAATGCATTTGCACATTCATGTGTCAAAAATGAATTCCAGTGCAATTTCACAATGCTATCTTACACAGAGGTGCCTGTAGGACCCAACAGCAGAGTGTGAAGAGCGAAGGCAATCCAAGCCAAGTGTGCATGAGCACTGAACAAATGGTGCTCATCGGAATGGCAGCATTTTCTCCTCTTACATGATTGTTCAAACAGCTGCCCACTGTGGAGGCTCCACTGTCTTGCAGCTGTTAATGGAGCCTGAAGACACAGATAAGCAGACGGACATCTGTGGTAGAGGACAGTGAAAGAAATTATGAATGGACATTGATGCAGTGATTATGATCCGATGATAAACTGAGTGGGGCATTATTATTGTTTCTACCTGTGAAAAGTACCAAAGAAGTAGCCGACAGACTATAGATCCTCATAAATTATGAGGTCTGAGCACACTGCTGGTTTTACTACCATATACACCACATCACTATGAGATGATTAGAATTTCAAATCACAAGATTATTGCTCAAATCGGATAGGTGGATCTTAGAACCTTTAAGCTCACTATTTTTTATCTAGTGTTGTATGCATGTTAGGTTTTTTTTTATCCTGAAGGAAACTGAAAAATCTCACTCCTGTGGCACAGTTGGTGTAGAAGTATAATACAGTAGTATGCAATAATATGATACTGCCCTCTAGGCTGCAGTGCCATGTTTAAAGCTACTCTTGACTACCAATTCCCTGTTTGTCTACTAATTGAGCTGTCTCTCAAGGCTCAAGAGGACACTCAGTGTCACATGAATGATTGCATCAGTATATGACAAAACTATTATTAGGTCATTATTAGTAATGGGTGACTTCTCACCTTCCTTTTAGAAAGGAAACAATCTATATTTGCATTTCCAAAGATAGCATGAAGCAAAAATATTCCAACAGAAGGGAGCTGACTTGTGACTAAACATGCAATTTAAATTATGATTTTGTCCAGATAACAGCAAAATACATTGTGGTTTTTAAGACATGCCAACTCACACTTCTGCTTCTTTCTTTCAGAAATATGAGTGGTTGGAAAGTGCCTGGGAGAAGAGGAAATAGGGTAAGGCAGGCTATTACTGCATGCATAGGGATAATAACTCTGCAAAAAGGTTTGGGCCTGTATTAGTTGCAGCTTTCAAGGCTGCATTGAAAGATTTTCTATGGCAGCAAATTCACTGGCTTGTTTACAAAATTACACACCGCAGGAACAATGGACACCAAAGGTGAAGAACAGTCTGTCTGTCTGAAATTAGAAATTCATTTTTAAACCATTTCTTTCTCAGCAGATGTATTTTGTACACATCCTGACCTGCCCGAAAACTGTTTAAGTTGTTGGTACATTAGCCTGGGCCACACTGTAGAAAACAATGCATGAGCTTGCAAAATCCACAATTTAATGTTACAGCACATACAGATTTTCTTACTTCACGCTCAGCTGGGACCCATATTGTCTTACATTATTCATGCTGAAGTTGCATGAAATTCAACCCTTTCCAAAAGATAGAATCTAACCAGAGAGTAGCGCACGAACAGGAAATAAAGTGAAGACAGGAGGCTGGGAAATTGGCTCTAATAGGAGGATGAGTGAGATGAATAAGAAACAGGGTTTATAGCACATATGGGAAGAGAATCATCCCTAAGCAAGGGAACGCAAATGAGCTCCAAATCTTTTGCTACACAAGTCCAATACCAGAGATACTCACATCTATAAATATGAATTTAAGCAAGCAAAATTTGCACTGAATGATCTATATTGTCACTTTCTAATGATATTAAATAGTTTTTCTCTCTACACTCCACTGTTGGGGTCACGTAATCCACAAAACATTACAAAATTAAGCATAATGTAAGCAGCGAAAGCTCACATCATAGAAAAAGAGATCAGTGGTATGCTCACTGTAGCTCTAAATCCCCACTGTTTGAATCCCACTCAGTCCCCTGTGGCTGCTTAGCAACCCCTCTCCAGCACAATATACTCTGAATTAACAGGGTAAAGCGTGACCGCTGCCTCCTCAAAACCACGAGTCAAGGGTGCGCTCCCATCATCAACGCCTTCTCTCAGCACTGCAGCAATAAAAAGTCTCTGATTTATTACAACATGGCTTCAAAACAGAAAAAAATAAACAAGCTGAAAAGCAAACATGAGACAGTCTCAGATCAGTGAACATGCTGCATGTGATGCCCTGGAGGACATAAGGAACCTTATGCTTCATATATAAAACAAACAGGCCTCCAAGCCTCACAGATCCAGGTGATCATGCACCTTTGAATGCACATTTTCAGGTAAACATCCGCATAAATCCTTTGCTACATAGCTCACATGCCACTCTAGCTTGTGACCTACATATAACTGCGTATATAGATGATGACATGCATTGTCAAGCCTTAAACTCAGCCTTGCATTTCACTTCTTCCAAACTGGATTTTCCGCCCTACAGTACTTGGCGTCACTGTTGAGTATACTGATGGCTCTATGACAAATTCACTGAACAGGCCCTGAGCAATAATACACAGACCCCTGTCCTCCTGCTACTATAATCCAAAAAAAAAAAAATATGACTCAGTAATGAGGGTTGTGAGTTTTTCCCCACAAGCATAGCTGGGAAAACTGCATGGAAGATGCACTTTGTTGGGTAAAATGTGCCTCATATTTAAGCTCATTAAGCACTCATGATTATGTAAAAATAAGATATATTAATGAGTGCACAGTTTTCCTGCAATATCAGTTTATGTGAGAGAAGCATGAAGCAGCTGAGACTTGGAGCAGGCTGAGATCTGTCCGTGGTCCTGAAATAGGAATTCACTCGGTCAAATCGATGAGGAAGAGATCAATTTTCATATTCAGCCACAGTGTTCTGGCTGTGAGAAGTGATACTACTGACTGAAGGTTCAGTCTGATGCAGAACTGCCATTAAGTTTATTTCATTTCATGAAAGAGGAGTTAAAGAAGTGTCCTGTAGATCAGCAGCTCGCGCAGCTGTCACTGCCGATGAGTCTCTGAGCAAGACACTGCATGGGACCTAACCCCTCACCCGTCTCTCTCGGGATAAGCGCGTCAGCTAAAAGCGTTAAATGTAAATGCGAAAGCCTCTGTGAAGACTCAGAAGAAGGGATTAAAATCCGCAACGCTGGATGTTAAAACTGCATTAGACCTGAATCCTCTCCGCCAGCTGCACGCCGCCCGTGGCTACATCACAATTTCATGAAAAACTGCACAGATGCACCCACATCAGCCCGCTTTATGTCGATCGTCTGCAAATGTCATTTTCCTTTAAGATGATGTAAGACATTACTTCATGGGACGATTCTCTCTCTCTCTTTCTCTCTCTCTCTTGCACTGCTTGGAGCAACATTATCTGAAAGCTTCTGCCGGACCAAACGTTTCCGCACTCAGCAGTTTGGAGAGATGGGTGCGCACTGGAGTCCCACTTCCATCCTCCTCTCAGTGAGCAACCTCGGAGCACGTTTCAGCATCCCAGTTGTCAGGAGCGACGCTTAGGAGCAGGATGATGGGACGCACGCATATTCTTCACTTGATATTGCACTGACTGAACCAGAAGCCAAGACGAAGCAGTTTTATCACAGAAAACTTAAATACAAGAGAGAAAAAGGGTTTTACTTTTTAAAATTTTTGATGGTGGGAAATATTAGAGTGAAGATTGTATTTCTTTGAAGTCACAGTGATGAGCCATCGCACTGGATGTGTGTAACATGATGCCCTCACTGGTTAATAATCAATTCTATTCAGAAAAAGGATGCACCGTGGCAGGCACATTTACGCATGGGGTTAAAGGATATACTGTAGGCACACCTTGGGATTGTTTGTCATGAGACACTGGATGCAAGGACTGCAGCTTGATTCAAGACTATGCTTTGGGTCTGAGGGCATCAGCACCATGCAGCTACACCCCACACCCTGAACTTCTGGGACGTTTGCGCTCCGTGATCGAGACTCATTTCGTGCTCTGAAAACAATGGCACTGAGCGAAAACTGCAAAACGCAACCTGCAAAAGAGCAAGGTTCGGTGCAAAATCCTCCATCGGATGTTATTGAGCTGAACGTGGGTGGACAGGTGTATTACACTCGCCACGCCACCTTGACAAGCTTTCCAAATTCCTTACTTGGGAAGCTTTTCTCTAACAAGAAGGGGTCCTCAAATGACTTGTCCCGGGACCTCAGAGGACGTTATTTTATTGACAGAGATGGCTTTCTGTTCCGGTATGTGTTGGATTACCTTAGAGACAAGCAAGTTGTCCTCCCTGACCACTTCCCGGAGAGAGGAAGGTTGAAAAGAGAGGCGGAATACTTCCAGCTGCCAGATTTAGCCAAACTTTTGTCTTCCGAGGATTCCAAACTCTTTCCAGACGACTTGTGTTACAGTGATTTTGATGACGCGTCGCAGGGCAGCGACCAGAGGTTTTACCCCTCTTACTCTCTGGACAGGAGGTACGGCTACATCACGGTCGCTTTCAGAGGCGCTTGCGCTGGGGGAGGCAGGGAAAGTCAAATCGATGTCAAGGCCAAAAAGTTACCGAGGATCTTCATCAGCAGCAGGATCGGCTTGGCGAAAGAGGTGTTTGGAGACGCCCTGAATGAGAACAGGGACTTGGACAGACCACCGGACCGTTACACCTGCAGGTTTTACCTCAAGTTCAGGCACCTGGAGCGAGCTTTTGACATGCTGTCAGAGAGCGGCTTTCACATTGTGGCCTGCAATTCGTCCCTGACTGCGTCCTCCGTCGGTCATTACGCGGATGACAGGGTCTGGTCCAATTACGCACAGTACATCTTCTACCGTGAGTGAAGATTTATTCTTACTCAGTACTTCACAGGTGATGTGACATAAACTGGTGGCTTCGCCCTCCACATAAATCAATAACAAGAGCAACGTTAAGCACAGACAACACCAAAGTACCCCTCCCTCTCCTGTATAACCACATCCATGCTGTTGGTAAATGATGTTGCATGATGTCTAATAGAAAGAGCGTTTTCTCATTAAATTGTGTCAAAAGTTTCCATGCAATGTGTCTCTAATGTTCTAGATTTAGATGCGAGCTGCAGGAACTGGTGTGTGTTAGCTCACACCACCAGGAGGCATGGTCGGGTAACAGCACATCCTTCTTAAATCTTTGCATCCCTTGCAGTGGCTGACTCTTAACTTGAGTTTTGGGGCCGAGATATGAAGCAAACTTGCCCACAGGCCTCAGGGGAGTTGAGTCACAAATGCTGCTACACTTCAAGTACACATGCGTCATGCGTAAACACGAGTTATGGCTCAGATTCAGATGGGTTATGAATAATATAGCACCAGTGGGCAGCAAAAAAAAATTCACATTCACTTTTTCTTGAATCAGCTCTGCTTTTCACTTGAAGACAAAGTTTGTTCATCAGCAAATGCCTTAATTAGCTGCAAATATGGTTCATTCCACTCTCTGCAGTGGGAGGGGTTGGACCATATGGCCAGTTAAAAGGCACTTTGTTCATTATTCTGAATGGCTCCCTTTGGAAGTGCTGAAGAAAACCCAGTTGGTGGGTCGAGGTTGGAGGTGCAGGAGGGTGGGCAGAGGAAGACAAGACATATGGTTTGCTAATGAGTCACCAATATTGTTGATAATACAGGCTAATTATAACAGAGGGGTCTGCCTTGACCCGCACAAACATGCAAGCCAATATGGATTTTCCTGAGTCATTCAACTTTCTGGAGCACAGCAACATCTGGTGTAGGTGTTCACCCCATCCCCATTAACAGACACTGCCCCAGGACAAAGACATGGGACAGTGAGAGGAGGTAAGGAGACAAGGGGAGAAACTGCATGGAAGCAAAGAAGATGCAGAGTAAAAAAGGGACAGACAGGAAGAGAGGGAATAAGTGAAGGAGAGAGAGGCGAGCAGATGGAGGGGAGAGCGGTTGAGCAGGCGGGATGAGGGAGTAAAAGTTGCATGAGACCTGGCCATGGGGAGAAAGAACTGAGGCAGAAAGAAGGGAGAGAGAGGGAGGGAGCGAGGAGCAAAAATAGATTAAAGTAAGTATCAGACAGGAAAGTTCATCGGGTCTGAGGGAGCGGAGAGGAGAAAAAAAGTGTTTGGTGGCAAGACACGGAAGAAGAGGGAGCGAGTGGGTTTTCATTAAAAGAGAGAAGACAAGGTGAGGGTGGAAGGAAATACACACATATAGTTGGGAGACAGAGGCCCAGTCAGGATGATGGATAGACACATCAGAGGCAGACATGCGTGAGAGCCCTTGCTTCACAGCAGCACAGCGGCCCGCACTTTCAGAACTAATACTGTAACCTGATTCTGAATGTGGGACAGTGGCTGGCCTAGGGCAGGTAGTCCTAAACTAAGAATGCATGTAGACAAGTGCACCTTTGGGGTGGGCACGGAACAGATGTGCTTTATTGTTGTTTGCTGTTTTCAGCAGAACGTTTCACTGCTCTCTTTTTACCCCCCCTCCCATCCAATCACAGGCTCATATGGAGTGAAACGGAGAGGCTGAGCGTTTGCTCAGAGTGTAAAAAGAGCAATCCGGCGCAGTAAATAAATTGAGAGACTTTCTTCCAGCCTGTCAGTTCCTTAGCATCATCCATGTTGCTCTTCTTGTTAAATGCGTCAGTTGTTTTCTACAGGCTCCACTGACTCTCGGTAGCCTAATAGTGTGGACTCCAGTTTCCAAACTGCCAACAGTGGATATTCATCATTTTACTCCGTGGTATCATCTGTATAAACAGTCAGAGGACTCGTTCCCTCATGAAGTTAAGACACTCTGCTCTCAATTATTGTCACCCACTCCTGCTCAGTAGGATATATGCTGTTGGTTTCTCCTCAGACTAAAACAAATGATTCTTTCAGGCAAAGGGCACTCTCTGCAGGAGGCCACAGTGTCCGAGCATCCATCACGAACAAGAGTTTTTGCTCCTGATGGCCATGATGAATAATTCACATTTGACCTAGTATGACTTGTTCACCCTTTGAATAAACAACTGAACCGGAGAGAAATATTTCAAAAAATTATAACCAGCAAACAAGAGAGTGAACGGGACAGAGAACTGTTTGTTTGTGAGATAAATAGTAAATGAATTGGGATCTTATATAAACATAAAGAGTCAAAGGTATGAAATAGTATAAAATAATGAGATAAAAACTCAAAATGACAGCGTAAAAAGTCAAAACTATGAGGGAGCAAGTAAAAATGATGAGATAAAATGTCATAATTATGAGTATGAGTAAATTCTTAGTTAAAATATAATAATTTGAGATGTTATAAAAAGATCAAGGGTCAAGGGGATGAGTTCAAAATTATGGAAATAAGTCAAAATTATGATATAAAAAGTCAAAATTATGATATAAAATGTCACAGCGATTATATAAAATGTCAAAATTATGAGATTCATTTAAAAATTATGACATAAAATGTCTAAATTGTAAGTCAAAATATCAAAAATGATTTGTTGTGTTATAAAAAGACAAAAAGGCAAGGGTTTAAGTTCAAAAGTATGACATAAAGGGTCAAAATTCTACTATAAGATGTAAAAATTGTAAGACAAAAAGTCCAAATTTTAAGACAAAAAATACAATTATAATGGAGAAAATAAAATAATGACTTAATAAAAATTGTAACTTTTTTTTTCATCATGACTAAGCAGTATCCTCCAGGGCTGAAAAATGAAGCCAAAAACTGCAGTCCCTCAAACGGCCACTTGAGGCTGGCTCCAAAAGCATGTTTCACGTTCAGGTTTCATTTAGCAGCCTCAGCTCGCCACACTCCACCACTTTGCTTATTTTTTGGATAAACTGGAAGATAAACAATGCTACGACGTTCATATATTTCACAGCCTAAGATAATGACTAACTTTTCATAATTTTTTCTCTTTTATTGGCAGCTTCTGTAGCCACTGATCCTGTTATATTATTTGTCATGTAGGTCGATTAGCATGATAGGAACATTTAGGGTTTTTTTCCGATTGGCAGTGACAACATTATTGCTGTAGTGATTAATAACTCTAACCTCCCAATTGGCGTTTGGGACGAGTCTCCTTATTGCTTATTATCTCAGGGGAAAGAGGGGAGTGTTGGCTAATTAAAAAGCAATCTGTGATCCCAAAATATTTCCAGTGTCTCCAGCCATGCATGAGGGAGATGCAATTTAGAAAGATAAATGCTAACCTATCTTTAAGGCAACTTTAAAGCATAAGTCATGTTTCAAAACAGATGAAAATTAGCCGTTGTCGTTGACACAATAATACCATAACCTGCTTTGACATGGCTGCTTCCACATCACAGAGGCAGAGCAAATCATCATTGAACAGTGGGACCGGTAACATCAGAGGCAGTTTCATCTTTCCACATCTGAGAGGGCTGTGCAGAAATGCCTTGTCAAAATGGGAGACACGTACAGTAAAGATGGAGAATGATTATACTTGCCAGGTGTGCGCTGTTAATATAAGTGTGCAGTCTTCATTTGGGCTGCGAATGAGATGATGTGTGGCCATAATGGCCCCTGAACAATGGCCACAAGGCGGCAGGGAGAGTCGAGGGGGAAAGTAATCAATTGCTCGGGTGTAATAGAGGCAAAGATTGGGCCGTCCCCGAGCTCTCGGAGAGGCTGCATGGAGTCTGGATGGATCGGCAGTGCCTACAAGAGATGGATGGTGCTCCCATGAATAACTCATATACGTCTTAAAGAGCACCTGGGCAGAAAGATGGTCAGAAGTGAGGTGCGGGTGGGAGCTTGTGCCATTATTTCTCACAATAGTTGCTGCACCTTGTGCACTCCATCAGTTCAAGTAGACAATCTCACCTTGGGAGTAAATCTGAGCTTATTGAAAAGCTGCAGATGCAGAAGCAAAATATATTTTTTGAAATCAATCATTCTTTGAGGCCTCATGCACTGAATTCTGAATGACCATGCTGGTGGTTTTTCCATGTTTTAGATCATTGACTACGAATAGTATTCTTCACCTCACTGCTGTATGTTTTCTAAATCTTGCTGCTACATCTTAATACTACAAGCCATTGGCGTAGATTTCAGGGGGGGAATGGGACTCCTAGAAGAAACAACACCTCCTCATCCCGACTCGTCCCATACCGGCATTTTGTCACAGCCCTGCACATCTGATACCTATGCACTACTCTTATTTTGTCATTTATGCTGTGGATGGGTTTACATTACAGTTAATGGAAAGCCTGGTGTGTGTTACACAGGCTAAAGGGTGCCTTGTACATTGTGACACAGTGTTGCTATGTAGTGAGTTAAGAGTGAGACCGCGCTGGCATAATAATGTCTCTGGTAAAACAGAAGTTGTGGTAAAATCTGAAACCTTTAAAGCAAAGATTGTAATCGCTACAAAACAGAAATAAGTAATGTTGAGGCTCTGCTTCAACAGATTTAGAATTTTGTGTTTTCCTTTACATAAATGAATATATTTCTACCATAAATTGCTACATAAAAATTCACCAGAATGCCAAAAATGGGTTAGAAAAAGCATTTGACGCTCCAAAAAATCCCAGGAGAGCATCCACAGATCCCCATCTTATTATATTTCCAAGCAAATGTTAAAGCCCCCTCACTACAAGCTCTTATATTGATTTCTCTGCAGCAGTCAGTTTCCATATCATCTCACGGATATTTAAATGAACTTGCACTGAACTGACTGCTGACTCACAAATCACAGATGTTGGGAATGCCCTTGAACGCACCAACAAGGAGAGTTTTCAAAATAGTCCCTGCTAGTAACTTTATTACCAAGTGATGATAATGTAATTTTGACAAATAAAAAGACTAAATATAGACTTTGATGGATTGCCCACATTAAGCAATTTGCATTTGCCATATTGAAAAGAGTCGAAGCAACGGCTGCATTAACTGTACGCCATCAATCTAAACATAAAACGCTTAAAACCTCCAGTGTGGTCCTTCAAAACAAAGCTTTGCTTCTTTACTCAGTCAATTGAAATAATTTGAGGTAGCTTTTTTTTCATAGTTCTATATTCTAAGTTATGTGGGGGAAAAATGCAAAAAAGTAACATAAATCATTCACTTCTGGTGGTAATGTCACATCTTTGTTCAGGTTTGGTGAATTTTGACTGATGAAGTCGCAACTTCGACCAAGAAGTGTGTGTTTGACCCCATTTGGTGCTGCCCACATTCACCTGAATACTGACTGTGCCCTTGGAAAGATATCAGACATGCATTTAACATATCTGCAGATTCAAAGAGCTATAAAGCTGTTAGACTGGAACATAATCCATGAACTATTATATATTTTAAAATAAAAATATTATTTGTTAAACCATGAAATAAAATTAAATTAATTTGTATCATGATCATTTAAATGATGAATGAATATGAAAGCCTTTCACAGACCCCCTGGGTTTCCCTAGACCTCACTGCTTTAAAAGAACAGATACAGTTAAATTAGTTTCAATATTTCAGACCCAATTTGAATATTATCTTTTTTTCATTCCTGGTTCTGCTACCTCTGCACTCTGTAGCTGTTGGAGAACAGGTATAACAGCTCTTACCGTCTGACATCCAACACCTTAATGATCCCTTCAGAGACCCTTAATGGCTACTTGGATGGTGGAGCTCACATTGTGGGCGGGACCGAGAGTTTTCTGAAGACAGGATATCCCTTGCGTTGGTAAGGTTTTGGCAAACAGGCCAGAGAAAGGCGTGTTTGTGAGTCTACTGTATGTATATGTTAAAGTGTGTCGTCATTAATTTAAGCATTTTGAGTCAGTGATGGAGAAATTAAAAGAGGATCTGACGCTTGCCGCTTTCTTTTTCTGATATGTCACACCTTGAATATCATCCACCTGACAGGACCAGAATCGGCCCATGTCTTTCCTACAGCCTCTCGAGGCTTCATTTTGGTGCATGACAAGAGCTCTGTGAATACTCAGGACACCTTCTTTGCTTTCTCCGGGTCTCATCTTCCTTTGTCAGTGCTTGTGCAGCGGAGGGGTGCAGCTCTAGGTCAGGGGACAGGCCCACAGGGACAGGCTGATATAGACATTTCAATCTGTCTGAGTTACTTGTTCATCTCTCTGTCAGGGAGACACTCAGCGGGGCAGCCACCCTCTGACTCTGGGAGGGGACAGCACCCCCTTGTCATTAACAATCCGCCAACGAAGCTGTCACTCTCCTCGTGGAACGCAGGATCATTTGGGCCAGGGCAGTAATGGGACTATGAGAGCGTAAGAGCGTCCTTGAATTATCATGTAAAGCTTGTTCGGTCACCCCGACTATTCCTTTCCAGCTTTTTCCCATCACTGCTGCTGATGAGGGTTGTCTCAGCAGAGTAGAGCTGGCTGGCTGGAGCTAATTAATATTGACAAATTCAATTCAATGCAGATATCACAGACATTATTATAGAGCATGTCTGTAGCCATCAGTTAGGCTGCACACAAACTGCTGAAGTGATACTTTTGCAGCATATAGGCATACTTGGTGAAATGGATTTCCCTCGCCCTGTAAGGACGGTCACTGCCTTTGCAAGACAAGCCTTTTTTCTGCTGCAAGGACACGCTGGCCTAATTTGTGAGCTAACAAGCATGTAAACTACCCTCCTCCTGAGGCAGTGGCAGAGTAAAAAATATTTGTGTAACTGGATAGGGGAGAAAATGAGAGTGTGTCTAAGATCAGAGCGTCTCTACTCATAGAAGCTTAACTCCCTGGCTGGCTGCATGAATATGCATATTGAACCTGCCAGAGAAACACGGGCGGATTATACGACAACGGGCCCCTGGGCAAAGCCATGCAGAGGCCCCCACAGCCTCTTCTACATACGGAGGAGCAAGACTCACACTTTGTGGTGGTCTTGCCTCTTTATTGTTAACTTCTTGTGTTGCTTTGTAGTCCTTATGCATATTTTTTGTGGTTTTGTGTCTTATTGTGATAATTTTGTGCTTTTTTTGTGGTAATTTCTTTGTTTATTCCGCATCATTTTGTGGTTGGTTTGCATGTCTTTGTATTCACTGAGCATCTTTTTATGGTTTTGTCTCACCTTGTGGTCATACCATGTCTTTAATGCTCATTATTTGGTCATTCTGTCTCTCTTTGTAGTTGTTTTGTCTCTTTTTGTAGTCATTTTGCATCTTTTTTTGGAAATTTTTCCTTGTGTATCATTGTAACCATTTTGTGTATTATTTGGTCCTTTTGTGTCTCTTTGTAGATGGGTTTGTATTGCTTTATTGTCATTGTGTGTCCTTTTAGGTTGCTTTGTGCCTCTTTGTAGCTGTTTTATCTGTTTTATGTTTGTCTCGTTGTGGTCATTTTCCATTTCTTCATCCTTGATACATGCCTCTTTGAGTGACAATTTTCTAGGTGAAGGACAGGGGCCCCTGATTCTTTGGGCCCCTGGACCAAACCGTGTCTGTAATACCTCCAGTATACCTTTTTTCACCAAACTAATCAGGACTGAGTCTCTGAAATATTTTCTCCCTGTTTTGTTTGTGCAACGCCGAAAGTCTTGGCCAGAGAATATTATTGCAAAGCAGCAAGTGAAGCATTTGAAGATGATTCACACCACTCAGCCTCACAGGGTTTTGTTGTGTTTGGTCAAAGAAAGCAAATATGTCTATTCCAGAAATTCTAAAGTTAATTTGTTTTTTGTGTCTGACTCTGACAGCTTGGATGTAAAGTGCCCTGTTGTGTTCAAAACTTATTTTCATTTATTTAGATTGAGGGCACAGTTCACATCACTGCTGAGATTCGAATTTGAAAAGCAGACAGCTTTGGGTCACCCGAGTGCAAATCTGAAATAAATTGCGTTATGGCCTCCTGGTTATGTGCAATAACAACATGAAATTGCTGAGTGATGAGTCTTTCTTGTTCCTCTCTATTTATTTATTTTTGCCTCTCAGATTACATGAGTGAAGCACAGCGCTGCTCTGCCGTTAAAGAAATAATCATCACACACCCTTGATGAGTCAGTTTAGAGGCACAGATCAAAACAAACACACTGTCTGGCAAGAAAGCCACTGACATTTGAATTTGAGTTTGTCAGAGCCCTCTGCCTTCAGCCCCCACCGTGTCCTACTTTTATGCCGTTTAAAACCTCTTAATGGGTAAAAACTTGTAATTTTAATCCAATTTCCAGACAGTTTGAATTTCCATAAACCTCTGACCTCTCTCAGGCACGAGGACAAATATCCCTGCTTTCATTAGAGATGGAGAGGAGTTTGAGGATAGCCTGTGTGACACGCCTGCATGCCTCTGTGCCGAACTCAACTCCCTCTCTCTGTGTTATTTATGAGAAGTGCAGACACAGCCTGACTCTGAGGACCAGCCCCAGTCTTTTAATGTGCTCGGAATATGATCTGTTAGACTGGCTATATAGATCTGAGAAAAAACACAATGCAATCAATGGCTTCCCTGAAAAGATACCGGAGAGTATTACAAACACCCACTTGTTTAAATGTACCCGTGATGTGAATGACTGTGTTTCCTGTCAAGGCTCTTAGTCGTTTCCGGTCTTGGCTCTGAAGGGGGCAACAAGCTTCACCACTTCACCCAAAACACACTTTTGAATAATAGGCATGATGTACACGTTTAGACAAATGATTGTATAAATGCAGGTGCACCTCAGCCTGTCAGTAGCTTGAATACAATTCATTCTCCTGCATGGCTTGAAAATTGTATGATGCTATTATTGGGTGTTGGCTAGTTTCCTAAATGGGTTGCCCCTCTGGACCACAGCATCCATCCATCCATTTAGGAACAATGCTCAGCCTCCCTCCTCTTGATCCTCCTCGCTAAAGCGCCTGCATCCATTTGCCTGGTGCTGCTCGTCTGCTGGATTCAGCTAGATTCATTTTCTGTGGGGGGAAATTGGTGCGCTGATTGGCCCCTTTACTCATGGATTAGCCATTAAAAAGCTGTTAGTGACTCTCTCACTATCAGCTCAATGCAATCATCGCACTAGAGATAAGGTCATTATTACAGTGTGTGCAGAGAGGTTAAAATCCCCCTTGAACTCTGTTCCGTATAAATTGGTGCATGCACTGGAAAGAGGTAATGGACAAATTATTGCTCCCTGTGAGATATCATTGCTATAGAGTCTGTATCATCACATTGGAAAAAGCCATTAAGAGGTTTTTAAGAGTCTGTGTGCATTAGTTTATTCCTCATACACTCTTGTTTATATTACACAGAGCACAGCAGCTTTCAACACTGCACATTTCTACCTGTTAGTACATCTAAATGAGAGCATAGTTCAAGGATATTTTTGGAAAATAAAGGCAGCTACAGTGTTTACTGTCTTTACTTGAACACTTCACAAGCCAGCGGGCAGTACAGCACAGTATTTCTGGCTCATAATTAGCAGTGTAGGAGGCTGTGAGACGATATAAGAAATAGGTACAAGTGGGAGAGTGAAGACTGCTAAAATCCTCCGATAGGAACAGGTTCACTACCTGTCCACACTTCATGACAGGAGGTCAGGACATCTGCAGGCACATCTATTCATTCACTGACCCAGTTCTGTTACCACCCAAGATGAATTATACCTGGTGTTTTCCTGCTTTTTCTACTTTGTTGCCTCCCTCAAGCACCTTGTGGAGTTATTTAACAAAGTGATCTGAAAGCCCAAAAATAATACACCACCTACTTAATACACGGCAGCCAGGTTACAGTTCTAATAAGAAACTGCGACGGCGAAGCAGATTGTGTTGGCTTTGAGACAAGCTTTGCCTTGGGAAATGGGAAAGGTCTTTTAGGGAGCCGTACTGAACCGTGCGAAGCTTTGGGGCCTCTCCTTATCAGAGGAAGCAATATGCACAGCCCACAAGCTCTTTGAAATCCAGCAATTAAATGTCAAAGCCAATAACTTGCATGTTCTCACATCTGTACCCCCTTAAATACCCCCCCACACACTCATCTGATATTCGTTTAAAGATATTTGTATGACATTGAAACTGCTGTGTAGGCATTTGTCAGCATTTGCTTGATCAGTGCAACTGTTTCTTTTGATTACAGCTTGAATCTGTCACCACACAGACAGCTGGGACATAGTTTACATGAGTTTCTGCATGAGAGAGGGTCTCGCCGCAACAGAGAATTGACTGCGAGTTTGCAAAACAAATGACAAATGTGTTTGTGTGTGTGTGTTTTCTAGGTGGACCTTCAAGGTGGATGTCCTCCCACTGTGACTGCTGCTGCAAAAGCCACAAAAGCGAGCGTGAAGGAGAGAGCGGCACCTCCTTCAATGACCTCTCCACCTCCTGTTCCGAGACCCAGTCCGAAGCCAACTCCCCTCAAGAGACCGTGATCCGTGGCCCCGTGAGCCGGCATCCCAACATCCAGACGCTGGACCGTCCTATGCCCAAAGGACCAGTTCACATGCTGCAGCAGGCCGAGATGCGCCGCAAGACGGACATGCTCCGCGTGAGAACCTTCGGCGTCCGAGAACGAGAGGCCGCAAAGAGGAAAGCCAACAAGGAAAAGATGACTCCAGAGCAGGAGCTGGAGAAATGTATCCAGGACTTCCGGCGCATCAGGATTCCCGATCACTTTCCAGAGAGGAAGTACATGTGGCAATCAGAGCTCCTGAGGAAGTACCGTCTCTAAATAAGAGTGTGAAGAAGAGGAAGAGAGAGATGGTAGTATCATGTCACCATCTATGAAGAGTATTAACTGCGTAGGCAATAGACTGCACCCTCTAAGGCACATACTGTATTAGAAAAAAATAAAACTATGGCCACTTTCCCGCCAGCATGACTAGCTGAGCACATAAAGTACAAGGCAGTGTGAGTCGTTGATTTGTAACGTATGCACAGTGTTGTGTATGATATGCACATGTGTAAATCAGGTTTCTCCTGTTGGGGCTTACATCACAAACCCTGTTCTCGCTCCAGAGAGCCGGGAGTGTATGAACAGCTACTATATCACTAGTTGAAGCAACAAAGCAACCTCAGGGGCAACATCATCTCAAGTCATCAACCTATCACATACTGTATGTGCAATTGCCCACATGAGCTGGTTTTTAAAAATGGATGTACCCATATGGTGCTGTGAGTTAGCAATGGAATATCACTATACTCCACTGATAACACATATACTTATAGTAGGCTTTAATATTGGCACTGCATGTCATTTCACCCTTAGCATCAATATGCAATATCAAACAAACTTTAAATTCACTGTTTTGTGTGATGGGTAAAAACGGTGTGTTACGACTGGGGCTATTTTAAATGAGGAAAGCACTGCCTAGATCTGTTTGCCATTGTAAAACTTTATGTCCAATGTTGTCATTATGTGTTGGATAGATGATGTTGTGTAGGTAGAGTATATAATGCCAATGGATATTTGACTAATCCTTGATTGTAAGTGTGCAAAAAAGATAATAAATGGGTTCAAATTGTATTTATTTTTAGTTGACCTTCTTGATCTTCAGTACATTGAGATTTACATGGAAAATCTAATTTCAAATGGAACTTGTGAGCTCGTGGTTATGACAATCTTGGGCATGATATAGGATAGGATATTGGCAACAGTAACATGGAACCACAAAGCTAACAATGACAGCCTACAGTAAAATTTCACCAGGGAGGAACAGGCATGTTGATTTTGAAAGTGGTCCCTTAACCTTATATGATTGGCACCCCATAAATTGCATGTAGCCCCTTCATTTCAATTGGTATACAGAACCTCTACTGGGAGCTGAAGGGATTTTTACCATTCATACAGCATTTAAAAAACGTCAATTTCCCTTCGTTCTTTTGCAAATTGAACTGCAAAGATAGCCTTTACCAATCTCTCTAGACCTCGGAAACCTATAGTTGACCCCATTCAGAGTACCTTCTGTGTTTATTTTCATTTGGATTGTGAGATAAAGCTTTGAAATGGTTTCTGTGAAGTTGAAGCTTATTTGATGCTAGAATAGCCGATATGTTGTTTTCGCTAGAGTTGCATCTTCAAGAATCTCTACAACGGAGGCGGCACGTTCAAAAATAGCACGTCCAATTAGTCATATGGCTACAATTATGAGAGAAGCGAAAAACTTCTATTATAAGTTATAATATATAACTCTATTTTTCTATGTTTCTCTGGTCAGAGGTGACTTTGCATGTTAGTGCAATAACTGGTTTTGAGATTTACTGTATTTTTTCCAGATACAGATTTTGCTTCACTGAAAACAAACGTATCTTTCTTTGTGTTGCACCCACCACCACCACCACCAGCAGCCAACCAACCATCCAACCCCGCACAAATCTGGCTTCAATGAAGAAGTGAAATAGATCCCTCCTTGTTGACATTTCAATGTGTGCCTCATCCTCCTGGGAGGATCTCAAGGAAACAGGAAGAGAACCATAGCCATGCATCACAAGCACCGTTTATAGAGAGCACTATTTTTAGCGAGCAGTTTTCTGCAGTGTCGCCACATTGCATCCACAAGGAGCGCGGCTTTGGGACTGTATCGCTCTAACCCCAAATACAGCCTGTGTGATGATAGATGAAGAACTGCTTCTCTCTTGGGACAGTGAGTGTCCTCTAACTAGAGTTCAAAGGAAAAAAGCTTTGTTAAGGCTCTGTGATACATTTTGCTCCATGTGCAGAAATGCATATGACAATAACCAGATTATAGGTACAATACATGTACCCCCAAAAGCCCTTCTACCTTTGTCAGCGAAGGCATAAATGCAAACTGAAACCTATAATCCTGGTCAGAAAAGACAGCAGCCTACACCCATATGTTACAAGAAAGTATAAAAAGTGTCTCTTTAGCGGCTATTTAACTAAGAGGAGATATGGGTTAGGGTGTGAATAGTCTTCCAGAAACTCATAAAAAAGGGCATTAGATTCTTAATACTCCAGCAGAGAATAAAATAGCAAAAATCCGGAAGGGGACTGTAACATAATGAATTTGTCAGGGATATAGTGGCCTCTCCTCCACTCTGCACCCAGACCCATATCTCCTCCGCTCAGCCTCCATTCAATAGGAACACAGCATGAAATCTCTCAGTTTGAAATCCAATGCCCCTTTCCCCGTCTTTGAAAACCAGATCCGCTTTGGATGGCGTTTCGCCTCGCACTTAGCACGATCTGAATCCTAATACCCCCAATGAAAAATCAATACATCTGTTTTTGCATATCAAATGTACACAGCGTCACGGCTCTGGCCTGGCCCGGCCTGGCCCAGGTGACCTTGCTGGCCTATCCCACAGTAGCACCTAAACGCAGCCGTTGCCATTCTGCTTTCCTGACGGATCAATACATCCTGGCCCTGGCCTTACAGTCTTTATAGACGGTCGATAACCAACATCCTCCTCTAGGATGCAAAGTAACATTAAATCTTCAATCAAAAAACATCACTGCCACCGCTAACCGCCCTCAATTATCCGGCAGGGTTGCCTGCAGGCCTTGCATTTCCCACAACAGCTTTCTTTAGCATGAGACAGGTCTGACAGCATGATTATAGCCCTTGTATTAGAAAATTACTGCAAAGCCTGCGAGTGGGAGAATTACTCTGCTTATCAGATATTAGGCGACCAGAAAAGACTGTTATTCACACATGGAATAATGGAGGCATGATGTAAAACTAAGCAAACAGGATTTAATTTTTCATACAGTGAATATAAGGATTAGACTCTGCATTCTACAAGCTTTGGAAGAGACTGTAATTCACTTTTGTTGTAAGGTTATAAATCCGAGGTGATAACTGGTGTTATTGTAACAATGTGGAAGATGTCAGGAGCTATAGATCAAGCCAGGCATCGGATAATTTCTGCTAAGCTTGACATCTGGAATAGAATGATGAAACATGCAATTTATCTCTTTCCTCTGAAAACATAGTCTTACTGCGAGAGGTCTTGTTGCTTGCAGCACATCTCAATAATATCCAAGACCAACATGTTTTTCTGCCTACTCATCTAATTTTAGATGACTGGCGTCTTAGGAATTGAATGGGAATGTGGCTGACTAACTGGAAGACGTAAGATCTTTCTCCTGAGGTTCACATCTTTGGAATTTACATGTGTTCATCATGAATCATGAACTTTGCTAATATGTTAATGGAAAAGGACAGTACTTTGATTCTAATACCACACAGACTTGTATATGTGACTTGAGTTGCTCCTCCAGCCCCACTGACAGTGCCACTGGATACAGGCCATGTTTTGGCCTTTGTCGTGGCTCAGAATCTGAAAAAAAATTCAAATTACACTTGAGCAACTGCAGATTAATTTCGATACCTGATATGTTAAGATCCACTGTGGCCGGGTGGGATAACGAAGTAAGATTCAACCTGTTTTTTAGTTTGGAACAGGAGAAGGAGACACACCTGGTGGAGATTTGCACTCTGCAATTTTCTTGGTTAATAATGAGAAGATTCCTTAGTCACAGCAACACACTTACATTCTTGCATCACAGCTCCTGGGCTCAGACTTCCCATTAGTGTCACTTCACTTATTTGTTTGTTAAAAACGCATTGCACATACTTTTGTGACCGTTAACAGGGTCGATCTCTCCTTTTTTAAGCCACATTGTGCTCTAAGCTGTGGTTATACTAAACCTACATACTGTGTGCTCTTTCTTGAGTAGCCTGCAGGGACGTAGTTAGAGAAATGGGAGCCAATTTACAGCCTCAGAATACATTTGGGGTCTAACTCTGGCCTGATTCTGCCAAGTCCAATGTGTGGAAATACCAATGGACCACATTACAAATGAGTCCAGGGGAATAGATGACAAAATCATGGTGAATGTCATCACCATCACCCCCTGTAGAAAACCAGCAGTGATATCCTGCAGGGTGCGACTTCCTTGACGCAAATAGAGAGAGAGGAAGATGCAACACAGGCTTACAGGGAGGTTCAAACATGCACCTGAAGTCTGTGACGCCTCATCCTCCATCTTTTTTTCACTTTTTCTGCTGATTTTCATCACAGGCATTTATCTATTGGACATATTGCTTTATGAAATTGTGACTTTTAAACACTTAGTTTGACAGTGTAATAATCACACTGTACCCTACTTTAAAGTCATCACTCGGTAGGAAAAAAAAAAAAAAAACTTAAGGAGACACTTCCTCGAAACCACACACACACTGCTCTGGTGTTTTCTCAATGTGTGAGTTTTAGTTTTATCCTGTCCTGGTTTTGAGATTTTGTTGTTTTGAGATATCTTCTGCTGCCAGCCCAACACAATGGAGGCGAATACACTTTTGTTTGTGTTGCTTAAATCGCTGAAAGAATACGTTTAAAATGCAACAGAAACATCTATTCCCCAAAAAAACAGTGTCCTAGTTACTCTGGAAAATCTGCCGCGAACAGGTTTCTTAAAGACAACTTTCTACTGAAGAAATAGTCTTCGACTTAAAAACTTTTGACAGTCAGGTTGGTGAATTATTCAGGATAATGAGGGACTGACTTCTGAAAAGAGATGCGAGTTATTGATTTATAGTTCTGTGAGCAACACAAACTACACTCGATTCCTCTCCATTGTCGGCAGGTGGGTGCTAAAATCTCAGAGATCTCAAAACCTGCATGTGAAATCGAAATGAAAATAAGTTTACTTGGAATCTGGGTCAACTGACCCCTTAAAAGGAGGTATATTATGAAAAATACACTTAACATCGTTGCTTGTGCACATACATTTTGGTATCTGGAGTGTCTATCAACACAAAAACTGTGAGACAAAATAACCCAGTCCGTTTTTTGTGGGCTGTCTAGACCAGAAAAGATTAAATTTAACAAGCTATTTGGATATCTTTGTCACGAGAAGGCTCATTAGAATATAATGCTCTACATCTGAGTATCTCCACCTGAGGATTGTTTGTTTTGCAAAGGGGCACCATATTTGTCTTCCAGGCCAATAAGAGCAGAATCGGCTTTTTCAGGAGGGGAGCTTAAAGAGACAGGTGCTAAAACAGAGCATTTGAGTCAGAGGGTAAATACAGGTATATTCAGACAGACACAAATTAGGAAGAAGGCCTGCTCTCATCACTAAGGGCACACACACACACACACACCTAGATTTACAACGTATAAATAGTGCAATGACAGCTGTCAGTCAATAGTGCTGACTTCAGCAGGCATCGAGTCCACAGTGAGTCTACTTCTGCGCTCCTTCGGCGCCCTATCTCAGCTATCAGCTCCGTGCTCTGGCGCCAGCGCTGAGGTACAACAACGTACACACAGTCATTCATCTCCTCAGACAAACTCTGTCAGCATTACAGTTAGTTACATGTATTATCTGTCCAGCTCCACACATTCGTGGATCCTCTGGGATCCGTCCACAAATGCGCACTGCACAAAAACAAGGTTCTGGATCCGGGTGCAAAGCTCCTAATTAGGCAAAAAATATCCAGAGGTCCTGAGTGGAGAGGACAGCGAGCCGGGTCTCTACTCACCTGTACTCCCCCTGGGACAGAGTCCACCGGTGGGAGAAAAATTAGGGAGGCCACTCCACTGCCTTGTTATGAGGTCAGTTAAGTGAACTTGAAGCTCCACAGGGTTTGTGCAGGTGTACTTAATGTTTTTTTAAAAAAACGTTTCCTCTTGGCAGCTGTAAAGAGTCTGATTTACAGCCAAAGTGTCTTCCACTCGTCATTTTCCACCTCATTACCTTATCCCTTTCTCAAGGACTGCTCTGGAGAATATACAGGCTCAATTAAGCTGTTCTGACCGGAAATCCCATTGCTCATAAATCACCTCCAAGGGCTACTGATCAGCACAGCTACACCACAGCGTAAAGGAGCTCACAGCGGTGTGTGCTGCTGAGCGGGGCAGAAGCTATTATAAATCAAAGGAAGAGTACAGAGTATATTGCAGAGGATAAAATACTGTGGGACACTGTACCGTAAATCTGTTAAAAAAATCACTGATTGTCTGTGAGCTGTGATATCCGACAATGAATATAGCACGACAGGTAAACAGTTATGATGTTATGGGACAATGGACAAGGACTTACTCACCTTCTTATGTCCGTTAGGAGGCTGGACTTACAGCAAGAAGCTTTTATACTTTAAGCTTTATGACAGAGTTTGTTATACAGGAGGGAAAACGGAAGATTTCACTTTTCTGTTGAGCCAAAATGTGCTGAGCTCAGCTAATGTGTCGGCCTATTAAATAATCAGTAGGGGAACATTGTCTTAATTCCTCCCAACATTTTCCCAGCGCTCTGCAATTAGAATTGCATGCCCGAACCATACCTTGAGGTGTTGTTGCTTTATAAAACATCCTCAAATAGCTCCGGAGCACTTTTCCTTGTATGTGTAACCCTTTTTAGCATATAAGCGAGATAAAGACTCTGTTCGCTGTTAATTTATTTCATGCCTTTTAACGAGGGCCTTGGGAGAAACGCTGCTCTGAATGCATTACTGAGCTATTACTGTATAAGCAAATAATCTCACTATTAAATTTGAGCATTCAATTTGACTCCGAGGAGATAGAGGGGCTTCAGGTTTTAATCAAACAAATCTGAGTTGAAAACTGATAGAACAAAAATCACTGCAGGAGATTCGGTGTAATTGAAATTAGTTTCATATTGGAGCGAATCAGTCATCTCGAATGGGAGGTGACTATCATGTGGCACATGGCGAGGAAGACTCTCTCCCGCTGTCACAATTCTTTGACTGTAATCCAATCTATTTTCAGTGGTAATCTGTTGTTTTTAAAGAGTGGGGGGTACAGCGCTACACAACAGAAGCTGCATATTAATGCCAAGCACATTTATTTCCCAGCTACACTCATTAAACAAACATTCTTTTCTCTGGAGAAGTAATTATCTCATTGACACCTTCCAGTGCAGGAATGCAGGATGTATTTTTAAGGGGTATCGTTGAGGACTTTTACAAAACTGAGTGCATTCTGCATTCAAGAAACCCCCCACATGTTACCCATGGAGTACCAGATTAATCCTCCCAGAGATTAAATGTAGCACACAGATGGTGGGCATGTTGCATCCACATCGGCTGACCTGCTACCATTGCTCTGTGATTATCAACAGTGCACTAAACATATCTGCACGGATTACTTAAAAGCATATCAGGGCTTGAAAACATGAAATTCGGGGAATGAATGCTGCACACAAATATTCTAGTGTTTTCCGTGGAGTGAAAGAACATGGTCAAATAAAAATATGGTGTGTAAACAAAAAACAGCCTGGGGGAACAAAACAATGTAACTCTTCCTCCAGACATATTTTGAAGTTTGCAAAAATACTCTATTATCAATAATTTGTTTGGATATGGGGAAAAACACTCTGGAAAAAGGCCTGAAGGCACATCTACTCTTACTCCCTCAATCCCCCAAATTCTGTCTGTGACCTCTGTGAACTTAGACAAACGAAACTTCAGTTCAGTTCTTTCATCCTCTTTTCACTTGTTGATATATGGTGACTCCTGCAGTCCTCACAGAGAGTAAATAGGTAAGTCCCAGGAATTAGTTTGATGTGATTGGCTGCCAGGGGGAGTGAGGTGATATGAGAGCCTTTTCTACAGTTTCAAAAACTACTTGGTCAGGTAGAGTTTGATGTTCGGTGTTTAACATTTACTTATGTCAGTTAATTTAGAATCAGAATGATCTTAATTGGCCAAGTATGTGAGCAACATACAAGGGATGTGACTCCGGTTTTACATTGCTCTCAGAGGTACTAATATAGAAAAAATACAAGCATTTACAGGTTAACTTTAAAATAGAATTAGTAAAGTAACTTAAAATTTATTTTGGTTTCTCACAGATACACCAGTCTCCTGAGTGAAAGTCTTCTGTCTGTTTAAACCATCCCACCAGCCCAACCATCCGCAGACTGTGACGCTCATCATGTTGAGTCACCAACTCTGTGCTAAAGCTGAAGGGTGCCAAAAATGTTTCACGTCCACACATCTGTGCTTTGCAGAAACGTACAATGCAAAAAAAAATTTCTGCCAACTGGACTTGGCCTGGTCAGCCAGCCAACTCTCTTAGTTTTATTAAGTTGAGGTCAAATTTTGCAATGATTTGCATGAAAGTAAAGATTAGAGGAACACCTAAAACCCTGACCTGTTTGGCGACCCCTCAGTTATCTTATGTTGATGCTAATACAGTGCATTGCAGGGCGGGTAAATGGCTGTTTGTGAATGTAAAAGTGTCAACAACACAGAGCCGAGCAGACGCTGGTTCTCTCGTAGCAGTGAAAGTGTTAAGACCCCGGCGCTCTCATTAATCTCTATTGGCCTATGTCACCGCTCAGAAAGAAAGGCGAGATTACTCCCATCCCCGGCCTCAGACTCTCATTTGGCCACATGCTTGAAGCCATTATTCAGCCATCATAGGAAAGCCACAAAACAAATGGTATTTACCTCAAAGGCCATATTACCTCAGGGGGAGGGAGGGATAGGAAGCGAGGAAGCCAAGAGGCGGGGAAGGAAGTGTGGTTTAAACAAGAGTTTGAAACTCATCATGGAGCTGCAGTTCGCTCACTCCCTCCGCCAGTGTCAGGCTGTCATCTGTCATCTGAGAACATGACAAATGGCTGAAATGAGCTGGAGAAGGATTTGACACAGATGTCTGACATCACCATCTAATCCTTCACTACGCACTGGAAACACCACGATGGGATGGATTTGATCACCATGGCAACAAACTCAAAAATAATCCCGCAGACCCTGAAAGCCTGGGTGATTGGGTTTGATTTTGATTGTGGTATTAAATCACGGCCTGCTTCTGCACCAAAGAATGACTGATTTCCAAATTAGGGCACTGTTAATTAGTCACCCTCACGAAGACGCGGTCTATCATACAATGAAAGAGCTTACTCGTGCGGTTTTAACCTACAAGCTTCTTACAAAGCTGAACCAAAGCCTCAAAAGTAACGCTGATTAAATCTGCACTACAGCTATCGTTTGTTTTAAGGGCTCGAGTCTCATTCTGCTGGGTGAGATATCAACATCTGGACAGTCAGGGTTTTTTTGAAGTTACAAGAGGTCGGGTTCAAGAAAGTGAAGTCAAGGTGAGAGAGGAGGAAAGTCGAGGCCGGGGTGCAGGCGCTGAGTGATACTGTGTGTGCATGTGTTAGTGTGTGTGTGTGTGTGTGTGTGTGTGTGTGTGTGTGTGTGTGTGTGTGTGTGTGTGTGTGTGTGTGAGATAAATCCACAGTTTGGGTGCCAGCCATGAGTCAGGGATAGGTCTGCTGAGTGATTAACTTTAGATAAAGGAGACTACAGACCTGGCCAAGCAGGATCAGAGATCCTCGAGGAAACAGAGACGAGACCTACATACAGGATGAGGAGCACCTCACTCTGCTTCGGAGCCTCTCCAGGAGAATAACATACATAGATAAGACCTCATGCAGGATATATTATTTGGCTTTGGATTAATAATCGCAATTAAACACATTATTCATAGTTAAATGCAAATTAATTTCTTACCCGTTACAAACCGAAACACTTCCTCCTTGCAGCAGATCCACAGACTCCAAAATCACCTCAGTTAAAGACGCACTGGTACAAAGTGAGGAATTCAATTACTGATTTAAATGATATCCTGAACTACCTAACCTGACCTTGGATATAGGAGACTAGATTCTTTTCAGTCAAATCTATTGAAAACAAGCAAAATATTAAAATAAAGTATGACACCAGTGTGGAGAATACCAAAACACTCAACTCAATCTGAACACGTTAAGATGGTTTATTGTCATATGATGCACATGTCACAGACACATAACTTACTTCTTAGCATCTATAATATATACAGTACAAAGCTCAGAGATACAGATCAGGACAGACTACTTCAAAGATTGAAGACAGAAAGCAGATTTAAAGTTACGTCCACATCAACAACGTTCAGCTCATGCATCAAACACATGGTCTTATAACAGCTAATGATGTTGTAGAAAATCACAACTGAAGACCAGGTAGATTCGAATGGTAGCCTTGTGCGGGATTTTATTTAGCAAGTATCAAAAACAGATACAAATGTCAAAGGACAGATTCAAATGGTTGAACAACACTGAGCGAGACAACACTCAGTGTCTCTTTTTTATCTTGCAAGTTCGTATGCAATGTCTCTAGGTAACTAAGGTTTTAATGTCCTATTATTTTCTGTTATGTCCTACTTTTGATATCAGAACACAATTGGGATTTCTTGAATCAGAGCTGCTCTGATCTTAATCAAGCAGAAGTTTCCTGTAAAGAGACTGTGACTGTTGGTCAGATTTCTGTGTGTTTATCAAAACATGTTTGATGCATATTTAAACTGCTATATGTCAGATATTTTAATACATCTTCAAATTAATTCCACGACAATGACAGAACAACTTCACTTTAATTCATGAAGCTACCAGCAGACCTGCACAAACTCATTCAGCTCACACAAATCAACTGGGGACTGAACAAACATGAAATGCAAAAAGGAAGAAAAACAACTTCATTGTTCAGGTAAAAGAAGAGCAGCACATGATAACATCACCCACTGAGTTAACTCTTCACAGGTAGCGTCACTGTTAGCAGAAGCAGCGGCAGTCAGGACCGATATTATGTCGCACAAAATGGGACTTTAAGGTGACACTGCGTAACGTTAAGAGTATAAATGAAACGTGATAATCAGTAACATAACTCACCATCTAAACGTTTCCGCTGTGTCTGCAACGTCACAGGTGCACGTTAGCGAAACGGAGGTCACATCACGTGATGACCTTTCACCTGCCGCAGGTCGTCATGTGACGTCAACAAACTGACGGACAAATTTAAAATAAATAGATGGGTGATTTCAGAATTGCGGGTACATTTCGCGTCTCCCAGAAAAACCTTTGATTATTTCCCCCTAAAACAGTATTTACTGGATCTGTTTTAAATAATATTGCTAATTATATTGAATGATCACCAATAATAATGTTTGGTGTGTATTTTAGGCACAACGTATATGTAAAATATTGATTAAATGATTCCCACCCACCAATTATTGGCTGTCTTCAGCTTGTGATTCACATGTTCATATTGAATTAACATAAAATAATTCATTAAAATTAGCAGTTTTTTGTACAAAATGTTGAGAAAACACCAACAGTAGATTAATTATATGTCAATTCTGTTACTATGATATTCTAGTGAATCTGTCATTTAAAAAAAATTCATAAAAGTATGGTTTTATTCATGACATGTGGTATCTGGTTTTAAGCTAGCACGTGGAGTTAAAGCACAAAATGGTGGAAAATGTCAACTCTGTTATCGTCAACTCTGTTACATGTTTCAAAATTTTAATGATAACAGAGTTACTGTTTTTGGCCTTTTATACATAGTTTGTCAACTCTGTTATTCATGTCAACTCTGTTCACATAGGCGTCAACTCTGTTTCACACAGTTTTGTTAAAAAAAAAAATTAAATTAATTAAATTAATTAAATATGTTTTATTGTTGACAAACTAGCCAGAAGCTGTGTCATAATTAACATTCTCACTATACATGAAATTTCAAAGCGTTTCATTCATTTTTGGAGCAATATTTAGAGAAAATCCAAACTTTCTTGGTAACTTTCCAATTAAATGTGTCAATGTTTTTACTCCTGAAAAAAGAGTCTTTATCTTAGAAAATGTAAAGTTGAATTAGTGGATGTAAAGACAAAAGTTCTCTTAGGAAAGACATGGTTTTAAAATGTATCACATTTGAGTACTATACATATTTACCCTAATTTGTCTGCAACAGAGTTGACTGATTTTACTATTACTAAGATGATTTTCAGATTAAATATTTTAAATCTTACATGCTTAAGCTTGGCAAATGCTGGAAGTGTTAAATTTAAAGTATTCTCTATGTGAATTAAAAAGGTTTTATGGAAAAAAATAAAATGAAATTCTTATTTTGTCTAAACTTCAAATGTACCCGCAATTCTGAAATGGGCCAGATAAAAGAGCAGTTTTGATACATTTTGGGGCAAAAGGACTAGTGTTCAAGCACCTTCAGCCACCCTCTGCACGTGCCTGATGGCGAATGGGAGACTAATTTGGTTTAGGGAACCAAATAAACAGATGAGTCTGACTAACTAATATACAGTCACGGAAAAAATTATTAGACCACCCTTTTTCTTCAATGTCTTGTTCATTTTAATGCCTGGTACAACTAAAGGTATTTGTTTGGACAAATATAATGATAACGACAAAAATAGCTCATAAGAGTTTAATGATATCTAGCCATCATTGATAATACCTAAAACCATTATTAAGAAAACCATGAAAATAGCTAGATATCAGCTCTTAAATAAAACTTTAATGAGCTAAAAAGGTTTTTGTCATTACATTTGTCCAAACAAATGTACCTTTAGTTGTACCAGGAATTAAAATGAACAAGAAATTGAAGACAACATGGGTGGTTTAATATTTTTTTTCCATGACTGTAAGCTAGGCTTAGTTGGTAAACTTGGAGGTGTTTAGCGTTTAGAGTACAGCTGGTAGTTTGAACAGATCAAGGTCAGATAACTTTCTCACCATAATCATACCGTACTCAAGCGTACCAGATTTAATTTGAAACCAGATGTTTTGGTCCACACCAACTGCACCAAGAGGGAAAATAATCCAGGGTTTCATTCAACAGAACTAAAAAAGGCATTTTTGAGTTCTTCTTTTTCTTCTTACAGCCTTTTTTTGTGGCATCTCTCCAGTTCTTGGGCATGTGCCAGCGTCTCTGCACACGGCTCCACACCTGTCCTTGCATTCTGTTTAGGGGGTGTTATAAACAATTATGATCAGGTAGAATTCATCCTTCAGCACAATGGGTAAGAGCAGATTAGGATGGTTAAGAACATTTGGTGCATCTGGAGTTGACTTAAGAGAAAATTAAGAGAAAATATAGAAGAAATTTAAGAGAATGTTGCTGCACGAGATGTTTAAAAATCCACTTTTTAATGTTTTGTTGACTACCTTGCAGAACTTTTGCTAAGACACTCAAACCATGACAGAAAGGGAGTTTGACAAGACAGCATTCAGTTACTGCCGTTGTGTGAATGTGAATGTGTGTGTGCGTTTGTGTGTGTGTGTGTGTGTGTGTGTGTGTGTGTGTGTGTGTGTGTGAGAGAGAGAGAGAGAGAGAGAGCGAGAGGGAGAGAGTGAGAGCCTAGAGCGTGTACGTAAACCCCTCCAAGGGACTGGTGACATTTCTCGGTTTTGTGCACCATACAGATTATATCCACGGTTTAACAGGAGTCGTGATCTGGCGTCTAGATGGCATTCACCTTAATCACTTCTGACACTTTTCATCACTGCCATGACCACATCCACCATCTATCGAAGAATGTCACAGGATAGTGAGGCTTGATTTGGCAGAGGAGCTTTCCTAGTATTTTAATATTATCTCTTGAATTTCCACATTTAAATTTTACAAATTTTTACACAAATTATTATTTTTTTCTTGTATCTTTAACCATGTTTCCAATCATCCACTGCAGGTTGTCCCAACAGGTAATTTCCTGAACAACAATTTAGTTGGAGCCCTGTATGGCAGAGCGTTTTTGTAATGGACGTGCATGAATAACGATGAGGCAGGGAGAGAAAGGAAGAGGTTGCATAACCTATTTTGAAGGCTCCGAGTCTTTCTCCAAAATTGATACCAAGCAAACAGTGTGACACATGTATCTGCCTACTGAATGGGAATTAGACACACACAAAAGCACATCAAAGGGTGATTGAGGGGGTTTGTTCCACAGGAGATGAGTGAAAGAAACTCGGCCAGTCATTTCAGATGTGAATTACTTTCATCATCCGCACACATACGGCAGGCCATAATAATCATGTTACTGCGTTTACTTTGTGAAAGAGAATTTTCCTGTTCGCAGAGTCTGGAGGGACGATAAATAGAGGCCACTTTCTTATTCATAGGCCATGCAGCATACATGAGTACAGGCCTGCTTGGTTTCCGTCCTTCATGGAAAAGAGCCAAATGTCTTTGTCTGCAATGCTGCTTCACCTTTGAATTGATGCTCTGCAGGGTTACAAAAGCCTCTTTATGAGTTGCTAAACTTAGAAGACAAAACCAACAAAAACCAACGCTCCATTAGTCCTCCTTTTAATCATTTCATGACTTCTCTAACATGTCGTTGGTGCTCAGTCCAAAGCCCATTTGTTCCTCCTGATATAAATCTTTAAAAATGGGTCACAAATGGAGAATTAAAAAAAGCAATTTGCTAACAGCTGGGTTTTGTAGGTTTTAGCAAACAAACAAAACCCCCCCCCACAAAGTACAAGTAAGTACAAATAATGCAATTTAAAAAGATATTTCCTCTGCAGAAAGTCGCTCGTTATTATTCCCAGGAAGTAGTGTGGCCTTTATGTAGCGAGGTGGAAGGAAGAGTCTGGACGTCATGAAGGAGAATTTAGAGTTTAATCACAAATTTGATCTTTCTCTCACCTTAAATATATCATCTCTAAGATTTTCATTTAAGTAAATGTCTGTTAAATCACTATTTATCACTAAGGAGGTACACTGATGTAAGCTCCACGTCACCTTCTATGTCACTTATGTAACTGTGTCCAGTTGTTATGTAGGGGAACAGCTATTTTAACCCAAACACTGTTCTTTTCTCTAAAACGTGACCAAATCCATTTCACATCAGTAACTGCATGTTAACAGTGTACATCATGCGTTTAAAACAGCGATGATGCAACTGTGATATTTTATAAATCATATGAACCCGTTCATGATGAAAGGTGGAGTCATTTTAAAAAGGTTTATATTGCACATAATCTTTTGCAGAATTGTATGTACTTTACTTGAGTATTTCCATTTTATGTAACGTTATACTTCTACTCTACTACATTTTGAGGCCAATATTGTCCTATTTTTTTTACTACATTTAGCTGCCAGCTTTAGTTACTTTTCAGGTCAAGATTTAACATGAGAAACATGATGAATTTAAAGTGATTAGACTTTTTTTTTTTTAATCTCATAGTGTATTAAGTAGTTAAAATGATCCCCATTTTTACACAAATAAAAAACTGATTACATTAATATATCAATACAAATAATCAAATAATATATTTGGCAATATATAAAACAATCTGAGTGGGTCGATTCTGCATAACGAGTGCTTCTACTTTTGATACTTTAAGGACATTTTCTTACTGCTCCTTGGTATCTTTATTGGGAACGCAGGACTTTTACTTGTAGTGGAGTAATTTCACAGTGTGGTATTAGTACTTTTACTTAAGTAAGAGATCTGAATACTTCTTCCACCACTGGAAGGGACATGTCTCCAATTCCAGCTGCTGCTTTGGGTCTTTTCATGGGATTGGCTGACAATAGAAATAAAAAAAAGAAGTAGAGTTGCATTTTTCTTTTTCCCTGCAGTGCCAAAACAATATATATGGAGAATGCCAAAGTGACCGCTGTCAGAAGTCAGATGAAAAGTTTGTCTGTTTGATGGATGGAAAGATACCGGAACGAAACTTTTTTTATTGTTCAGCAAGAAAAGAGTACAGAGATGTAGCTCCAACTGCACCAAGGCATGCTTGATGTCCCGCCAACCTTGGAACACGAAAACGTTTGGCATTTTCTAGGATCCTTTTCAAACGCACATTTTTAGATATTAATATCCTTTTTAACCAACATTTTTTTTATATTTGGGATGAATATAAACTTCTGTGTGCTTCTCAAATAATTGGATCCAAGACTCTTGGGACAGCGACCTCACATTTTCAGTACTGCACCACAGTGTTCTAGTTTCCCATCAGGTTGGATAATGGACCATAGTGAGGGGAAGCGGTGTCCCGTTTCAGGTCTTTCATGCCAGCTCAGGACCGGCCAGACACACAAGGCCTGATTCAGGGACGAAGAACAGTAGCAAAATAGAGAGAGTGGGGTAACAACAGCCACTCTGCGAGAAGGAGGAGAGCAAGAGGCCTGAAAGAGGAGAGAGGGGAGACGCAAAGGCAGTCCCAAAGGCAGTGAAGAGGCAGCTGGCTCAGAGGTGTGCACGTCCTATTTTTAGTTTCCCTCATGCACATCTCCAACTCAAACAGCTGCTGGAACATTTGCACACCAAAAGACTTCAGCACCATCGTTCCTGCAGACAAAAAAACCCACGCAGCGAATAAGCTTAAACTTTACTCAGGCTCAGGTGTTTCAGCTCAAAGCTGAGGGCCCGCCCCTCAGCACCACTTCCCTCAGGTTGTGTTTTTATTTAGGTTGAGTTACTCTCACACACAAACACAAAGGTGAGGTCTAGCGTAAAGTCACATGTCCCAGAGTGCTACTGATGCACACTGCCTGCAGTCTGACAAGTAAGACAGCTGTAAATAGCATAGGTCCCATGTGAGTAATGTATGGAGGGACCCAACAGACAGGCATGCATTAATGACATGATGGGCTAAGAAGTCGCTCTCGTGTCTTCTGGAAAAAGCATAAATGCATGTTTCTTTTGTAGGCTGCAGAAAATGAGAGAATCGCATATTTATTATTTTCATGAAGAAACACTGAGGTGCCTTGACACTCTTACGGTGGTGAAATATTTAATTCATGAAATGCTTTAGGAAATCTTAGAATATACCATAATGGCTCCAAACTGAACAGGAACACCTACTATTGAAGAAAGCATTTTGTTGTCACCAGCAGAACGGATGTATTTGATGCCTTCTTGAAGTAATAAGAGGAAATATCCCTGAGCCAAACCTCATTTAGGCAATGACTGAAACAGCGTCAGAACTGCAATAATAAGCTCCAGCATACGTAGGTAGGGGAGCAACTTAGTGCGCTACCCAGAAGTAAGAAAAGAGGTTGTTTCATTTATTTATCAAATATGAAATATTTATAGGTTTCAATCTGCTGGCAGACGAGGCCCAGGCAGAACAAACTGTGGGTGGAAGAATCACAAAGTTGCTTTATGGATGGATGTTAATGTCAGCATCTGGTGGAGGCTGCCTACCGCTCTGCTTATACATTTTAGTCCTAAATTACATTACGAGGCTTTCAGCTCGCCATGAGTGACAACACACTGCAGGCAATTAACATGCCACTCTTTTGTCAGCTGGACTTTCTCTGTCTGACTAGGGAGTGGACACCTTAGCTGCATAAAAGGTAGTATCTGCATACACACACATGCTGACACACGGTTATCCAAAAAACTGCAGATGTTCCGGTTGAGCCAGTTTGACGAGCACTGTGTTTTCCATCCAAACACATCCTGCAGCTCCACCTCACATGTTTGCTTTGTGTGAGAAAGCTGGCTTTTATTGAAGCAAGTCAATACATCTTTCAGAAAAGGAAGAGAAACAACAATAAGGTGCCACCTAATCAACACCTGCTGCCACTATGACGGCGACTAAGTTTTTGGGTTGCGGATTAGTTCCCTCTGAAAGAGAGAAGTTAATTACGCAGCTTTGATGCACCTAAAGTGCTGTTCGATTTGTGGTTAATCCTCACCAAACTGCTGCACAAGGATTATGCATTTTGACTGACACCTTGTTCAAATTAAACTGCTGAAACACATCCTTGTGCACTTTGAAGCACATCTGCACATATAACACAGTCAAATGATCAAACACAGCCGCAAACAGAGGGGGAGAAAGAGACCCAAAAAGAGAGAGGGAATAGCAATGCTGAGACAGATCACATTCAATGAGTTAGCAGCACCCTCTGAGTAAGACAGCATTTTAAATAAAACATGAAAGCTGGAGAAGAAGGCACTCCTCCTCATACAGCAACTTGTGACAAGCCATGATATTCTGAGAGACAGCACACCGAGCTCAGAGCCATCCCTGGGGAGGCCTTTCCCTCTCCATCAGACGGACTATGTATCAGAACCATGAAACGGGCCCTCGTCCCACAACATCCCAGGCTCCTCAGTGGAGCCCAGACTGACCGTCTGGCTGTAAGAAGCTCATAATGCACTGACTTCCTCTGCGCACTCCCTCCTCTGTATCTTTGACTGCATGACAGAAGATCCATCACTCACAGATGGGAGCACTTTAACTTCCAATCCAGAGAAAACATTACCCAGACATAAACTAAAATCAAGTCCTGTTTAGGCTTCCCTTTTCTGTGCCAGGGCCATTCAATTCTGCAAGGCTTGAGAGGAAGGGCCTGTATCCACATTGATATGAACATGTAAATAAGTCATGGCTAATCTCTCTTTTTCTCTCACCCCCCCGCCCCCCCCCTGTAAAAGCCGTATGCACATTTTTAGAATTCCCCGAGTTCTGCTGACGTGAAGAAAGAGATGAAAGATTCATGCTTGTTTAAAAAATTCAAACAGATGTCCTGAACTTTCTGTACATAGCCAATATGGATTAATTATTTAGTCTTGGGATGCCAGAAAGGGAATCTGGGGTTTGGATTGTGCAAATGAAATCCAAACAATAATAGAACAAATAGATAATCAGGACTTGAGTGCATCATCATCATCATCATCACCAGCAATAACTGTGACTGCTTTGCATAATCCAATAAAAGCTTATATGATGGCTGTTTAGAAGAGTTTAGAAGCAGTGGCGGTTCTTCACAGGGGCCTACAGGAGCCACTGCCCCTGTGAAGAAGCCCTTGGCCCCTGCTTAGGCCCCTGTGTCAAATTAATAATAAAATGATCAATTTATAACGATTAACGACGGAACAATTCTTACCTACTTTTTGTTCAAACAATATCTCATTGTACACAAAAGGAAACCATAATGTGTACATTGTATAATAGTTTAATTGTGCAATAAAAGCTAAATATGAAGATCATTCTCACTGTACTGCACTTTCAAAATTTAAAAAATAAGTAATTGTGCACAAAAATGACAAATGTCATTGTCGTACAAAAGTCTCATTGCCTCAATCAATGTAGTTCTTCCAAATATGAGACTTTTAGTTAAAATGAAGGTTTTGAATGCTTAAATATCATTTTTGACGATTTTCAATGTGCCCCTCTGATTAAACACTGGCCCCTCCTTGGGCCCCACAGTAAAATTGGTCTAGAACCGCCACTGTTTAGAAGAGTTTAGAAGTTCAGGCTTATTTAATTTTCTTTTGCTCAGCAGTGGGACTGATGATGCTGAAACTTGCAAGTGAAGCTGCAGAGCTGGTCAGTGAATGCACCAGCAGAGGGAGACCATGTCACATGACAGTGCTGTAAACACAGCTCTGCTTCTATTTCCCCTTTTTCTACATTTAAATCAATAAAAGTGTGGGTACTCAGAGAACTGTTATTGAAAGAGGAATTTGTAAATATCCCTAAACCATTATGAGACTATATTGGGGAGCAGAATGTATTAATTTAAGTTTTTATTTAACGTAAAATAGCCTGTAAAATCGTTTTTAATTAATCCTTATTTAAAAACACAGATTAGCAATTCCCAAAAAGCTGTCTTAACATATATAGCATTTTTATAATTATTTCACGTGTGTGTGTTTTTTTAATTACATTGTCAATATTTGCTGTCATTAAAGTTAATGACGTTGTAAATTTAAGAGGTGATCAGCTGTTAAGGGTTAAACTGAGTCGGACATGACACTGAAATCTGATCCAGTTCCTGATGAATTAGCCTGGTTGTTGTGGTTGAGAGCTCGTTGTTGCCAGTTTGCTTTAAGTCTAGTTTTCACAGGTGGGTTTCGTGTCGTCATAAACGTTGGCAAGAGTTGCTCGGCGAAGCTCACGCGCCTGCTGTCCTGCGTCGCACCGTCCCGTCCTCAGTCGGCGCACTGCGTCATGGCGACAGCGGAGAAAAAGTTACGCATTTACTAACCGGAGAGTGGGGAATATATCACCGTGGCAGCCAGCAGAGACACGTAAGTACTTCATTTATCATCTTATTTTCTGTACTCTGTGTTGTTGAGGCGGCTAAATTGATATTTCCTCTTCGGCGGATATTTCCTGTTGCTGTGTTACCTGTGCAGCCAGGTGAGCTAACACCTGTAAGCAAGCGGCGTTTACTACAAAGCGTCTTATCCGAGTTACTCCACCTTATCAAACTATATGAAGTTATGGTACTATGGTACTACTTCGAGAATTATTGGCCGAATAGTGGAGGACTTTGCTCAGCAATGTTGTAACTGATTCATTGTGTGATATAAACTTCTGCCATTCAAGAAGCTCCTCTTTCTTTTCTTTCTCAGCATGGTGGATTACAGTGTGTCAGATGGAGCTGGAGCCCTTGTTTTAAAGAGAGGCGGCTCTTTTAAAATGGAGGAGCTGGCTCTTAGTGACTTACTGGAATGTCCTCTGTGTTTTGAGCCTCTGGATGCGTCAGCCAAGGTCCTGCCCTGCCAGCACACTTTCTGTATGTCCTGCCTGCAGAGGCAAGGTGCAGCCCACTCCCAGATGCTGCACTGCCCCGAGTGTCGTACTCCCGTCCCGTTCAGGACTGTGGAGGAGCTTCCACAAAATCTCCTGCTAGTGCGGCTGCTGGAGGGGCTCCAGGGTTCACAGGGGCCAAGCAGGGACAGACAGACTGCCCGCTACACAGTGCCCTTGGACAGGGGCGGCTTGACAGCCAGGGAGGGTCAGCAGCAGCCAGAGAGTCAACACAGAGAGAAGCAAGGGCACAATGAGGTCAGTGCACGACCCTGGCCTAATCCTCTGCATATCTATGAGAAATATAACCTACAACAACTTTGTGTCTAATGTCTAATTCTCTTTGTCCTAATTGTTTCACTATTAAAAAAAAAGGCCATACATACATACATAAAACACAATGTATTGCTGCTAAGATTGTTTTCTTTGATACTACATGTTCAAAATTATACAATGCCCATTAATCATAAATTTGATTGTATTGAAAAAAAACAAAATATAAAAAAGACAGATTTTCAACCGATGGATGAAACAAACAGAGATGAAAAAACAGGGAAGAAACTAAGCAATGCATTGCTGAGGACCAGAGCTGCAGCAGATGTTTTTTTAGCCACCTAAAAAAGGCCCTCCTAAAACAAATCTAAATCAGTGTAAGTGTATGCTATATTTAGAATATTTTCACTGCTCTACCTTGCTGTCAGACAGCCCTTTCCAACAAAGAATTGAAGGCGTTCTTTCCATCTGTACTCTCTTCAAAGTCACCAGACTCCTTTGACAAAAACAGTAATTTTACCTCACAGAACACAGGAACTACTGGTCTACTGCTGCCTCCATCAGTTAGTTAGTTTTTGTGTTACTGGGCGACTTTGGTAAATCGAAACTTACAACAAAGTCACAAAATAACACAAACAAACTAACTTGCTTGAGGCAACGGTAGACCAGTAGTTCTTGTGTTCTGTGAGTTGAAATGAGCATTTTTGTCAAAGGAGTCTGGTGGCTTGGAAGAGAGCTTTTCAATGAGAGGAAAGGTCAGTTAACAGTTAACACGATTACCTGTCAGAAAGGGCTGTTTTACGGCAATGTGAAGATGGTGAAAATATCCTAGAAACACTTTAAGTGATATAGAATTGTTTTAGGTGGCTAAAATGCGTTTTGCTGCTGCCCCTGTCCACAGCAGGACTTTGCTTTACTTCCATGCCGGTACTCCTGCCTTTTAACTGGGTGTGTGTCAGTCATGCAATCATCTCCTGTAGGTAAAACAATGACTATGTATAAGGACCTCATACAACTGCACTTAAAAAAAATCCATACTCTCCCTTTAAAAAACTGACAAATCCACCTTTTTTATCACATTGATGCAAAAATGCAACACTGCCTTAAAGGAATCCTGCATATTGATTTGGAACATTGCTCATCATGTCCTAATACGCCCACACATGTTAAAGGTAGAGCTAGCTCAGTATAGACATGGTGAAATCTCTGGATGAGAAATGTTTATGTCCTCATGGTATTTAATGTCTTCTCGCCCAAACCTATGAGCTATTCCTTTGCACTTTGTGGAATCTGACCTTGTGTCTCATCTCTGAACTACTGAATTACTTTCTCACCACTGTGTGTTCACCCAATTTAAATGGGATTTTTCACTGGATGAGATTACGTTGCGCATAAGCGAGTGAGTCACTGTTCCTCCGGGCCTAAAGGTACTAGGTCCCCTCAAACCTGTATGAATGGTATCTGTCATTTCTCTACATCTGCATGTAAGAAAGTAGATCATTTCCTTCTCACACCATAGAGAACATTGGAAACCAAAAGACTCCTGCATCTTTTTCTTGTCCTCAGACACAACCCAAGTGAGGAAAACTCTGGTATAACTCCAAACACCTGTTGCACAGGGAATTATCTGAAAGAAGACCATACAGTAGGAATTTTCCAAACATATTGATTGGAATGGGAGAAACAAGTGTGTTACATAGCATTAAAGATTAAAGTTTGACCAAAGGAAACCAAACTATCACATGCAGGGTCCACTGAATTTTTGCTCAATGCTCACAGGCTCATAGATTTGAACTTTTTCTGATTTGATAACTTAAACTGAATCTTACCGTGCCTTATGCTTATAAGTATTATTGTTTTACAAGTCTATATTTTGTCAGAAAAACAATAGTGAAATGTCTGCATGGCTAATAATAAATTAAGACTATTTGGTGCATGTTTAAAAATAATTTACCGGCATAAAGCAGCTCTGTGCAACACATCTTGCACCGTCACCGGATTTTAACCCAACAGAGATGTGAGAATAATAACTGACTTCAGTCAGTACATCCTTGTGCAGTTTTTCATTTGGTGCTGCTGTTTTATTCTCTGAGGTGATGAGAAACACAGAAACCTGCCGGTGCACAAACTGCTTAGAGCGTTTAACAGTTTTCTTGTAATTTGTAGCTCGAGTTCAGCCAGAGTTCAAAAAGCACAGCCAAGTTCATGAGGGTGAGTTTGAGATCATTCTGTCTGCTGTTCAAACACATACAGAAACCTCTGGTGCAAAACGATGTAATGTACTGTAATTTCCTCCACAATCATCCTAAAGCCAGGTACCACAGCTGTCAAGCAACATTTCAGCATAGTGTAATTCAAGTGGTCTGAAAGAAAACTAGATTCTATACCTCCTCTTTTTTTATGTTTTCAGGCTTTAGAAAATGTAGTCTGTGACAGCAGACTGTGGCCAAACACAGGTCCTTCATTCTGTCAGACTGAGAGTGGAGAGCTGCAGGATGAGGCTTTGAAGCCAGTTTGACGTTGTGGCCAGTCCTTCCAGGTCCATGACACAAAAATACTTTTTCCCCCCCCATACATTTACGTTGTGAAAGACACTTCTGTTAATCAGTGGATACATTTTTAAGCATCACAATCCACATCAGAATTGCATCTGATAACGGTTGGAAAGTCAAGAGGGGCAAGATCCATTTGTTTTATCGCTGTTCAAGTTAGCGGAGGGCTAAGCTAAAGTTTAGCTCGGCCACAGAAGATCCTTGCAATTTCATCTACAGGAGTTAAACATTTTTTGGCTTCATGCGCCACTGAGCAACTTTCATAGAATACACTGGACTTGCCTCTAATGCTGTATCCAGTTCTCCTTAGACATTCATGCAGGAGTCCTGTGTTTTCAAATTCTGCCTACCCCTGCTTTACGAGGAGGAACCTGATAAAAAAAGTAAGCTCGGGCTGCAATAAGAAGAAAAAATAATTTGATGTGGGAGGTTTATAAGAATCTGTATTATTTGCAGATTTATTTAAATTCCTCAAAAATGTCCTGAAATGATTGAAATAAATTATACAGAAAGCTGTTATTTGGGATTCTCTGCATTGTCAGTAAACAATGTTAAGTTAATGTTCTGAAAATCTATATTAAATATATATGATATATAATAAATTTGCAGATAATAATTTAGTGTCTTCGGGCGTTCCTATGCTGTTTTTCCATCCAGTAAAGCTTGAGTCAAAACTTGATATCATCTTAAAAAGACAAAAAGAATGTGTCACATTAAAGACATCTGCATATCTAGTGAAGAACTCACACATCTGTGTCTGCTCAGCACAAGATCTGATAAGAAGATAGAGGTTTGTCCTACTTTCTTGTTAAAACATGTCCTGAAAACTAAAACCAGAGTGTGTTGAGCTGTATGAGACACACTGACTCAGAACCTCTTACATTTAGCAGATATATCAGCCTGTGATCTTTTTAAAATAATGATCCTGGAAAGTCCCGGGTCGCTGTTTGTCACAGTCACGGACAAAATAAAAACTGTCATGACAATGCAGTGGTATTGTGAAGAATTAAATAAATATGTTAAATATGTTTTTATCTTTAATAGAGGGCCTTTACATCCCCAAATCATTAAATATGTTTATTTCGCCTCCTTCAGAAATGTATATCATATTAAATAAATTCACCACTTGATTTGAACATACAGTTGTTGATTTGTGATTTTTTTTCTGTCTGTTTTTCAGCTTGGTCTCAGAGCTTTGATGCGTAACCAACGTGGCGATTCATCTGGAGAGCTGGTCCTCATGCCTGCTAACAGTATCACCCCGAAACACAAAGTGGATGAGAACTGGCACCACGGAAACGCTGGTGACGGTAGCGGTGGCTCTGTCACCGGCAGCGCTCTGCAGGCCGTCAGCCAGATGCCCCAGCTGCAGCCCCTCCAGCAGTCCCAACCTCCGGCACTCTGCAGGGCGCTGCTCGACTTCAACCCTGAAGAGAGGAATCTGGAAGACAGTAAATATTATCTCAGCTTCCTCAAGGTCTGACTCTCAAACTACTGACTTAACACAGCAGGGAACATACTCTCATAACATTCAGTCTTTTATATGTGATCTTTTGAAATACTTTTTATTAAAGCACAATGAAAATTTTTACCTCCAGGTAATAATGAAGCAATAACCCTCAGGAGACAAGAGCAAATGTGCTAGTTCTCCTGTGTATATACAGTATGTGATAGTGTTTTTTTGGTTCAGACATCATCTACTGACTAAACTGACCCTGAGATGAGATGCATCAGTTTTCTGGTAACCACCTCTGAAAATCAATTAGCTGGGGGAAACCCCACTGCTTAAATGTCATTGCATAGATAATTTCAGTCATGTATTGAGTCATATATTTTTTTTATTCTACTGATTATTTTTCTTGATTTATGATTTGATGTATGAGCAATTGTTAATGTTTAGTCATGTTTTCCTCTGACAAACAGTCAAAAACCAAAGAATATATGTTCAATCAATTTACTGTAATGGAAGAGTAAGGAATCTAATGTGCGAAACTGGGACCGGCAAAGTTTTGCCGTTTTCGACAAAAAAATTAAATAAAGAATTAATGAAATAACTATATAACACCATTTCTAAGTCACCTTAATCATTGTTTTCTGCATTATGTATTCTGTAAAATTGGGAAACATATACAGTACCAGTTAAGTAAAGTTTGGACACACCTTCTCATTCAATGGTTTTTCTTAACTATTTTCAATATCAAAATTATGAAAGAACAGACATAGAATTATGTAGTTATGAAAACTGTTAACCAAACCAGAATATGTTATATGGCAAAAGTCGGTTACTTTGAAGAATGTAAAATATGAAACATATTCTGGTTTATTTAACATTTTTCCGGTTACTACATAAGACCACATGTGTTCCATCATAGTTTTGATGTCTTTAATATTAACTTACAATGTAAAACATTTTATAAAAATAAAGAAAAACCGTTGAGTGAGAAGGTGTGTTCAAACTTGACTGGTACTGAAAACGAAAACCGACCGATACTATCAGATATGACTGTGATAGGGCAATATTGATAAATCAGTCAGGCTCTACTTTTTACAGCTTCATGAATTCTAAAATTGACCTGATTTCCCTGGTGAATATCATTGCTTTTTGTTCTTTTCGCTGCTTTGAGAGACGTGTGGAACTGGAGGCTCAGACTTCTGCTGCAGTGGTTGTTACCAGCCCTGGAGGATTTCTGAGGCGGTTATATAAGGGCCTCAGCACTTGTGCGCTCTCCATTAAAGCACACTTGGGCTCTGCTTTTTTTATTCAGTTTTAATGCAGATGGTCAAATGGTTTTCAGAGTGAGGCTGGCCACAGAAAGGACTGGGCCTGCAGACACAAAGGCAGTTGATGTCACATGCTGCAGGAGAGATGTAGAGCTCCGAGAGTTTCTGAGCTGAGTGCTCAGTCTCCAGGGCGAGCACACTCTGTTATAAGCACCTGGCATCCTGTTTTTTTTTCCAGTGCTTTCTCTTCCTCTCACCTTTTCGCCACTTCTTCTAAGTTCAGTTGTCTGCTACTTTTTTTCTGGTTTACAGGGAGACATCCTTACTGTCATCAGACGGGTGGATGAACACTGGATTGAAGCCAAGCTCGGGGAGAAAGTTGGAATTTGCCCTTTGCAGTTTACAGAGGTGAGTTCTTCTCAGTACACTCTCTTTCTTCTTTCGTTGTTTGAATGTGGGTCATGACCTTTTCAGCGTGATCAAGGATGACACCTGCCGTTTGGCACTGTGGTTTGATGGTGCAGCTCTTGTAATGAATTGAACCATAGATGTCGTCGCTGGATGTCATTAATTCCAGGTCACTTGCAGGGCGCTACCTTGATTTTCATTCACATCTTTGATTCATCCGTAAATGTCAGTCCTGTGCTGCAAAGTGCTGAGGCAGAGAGCTAATCTGTGAAGCCATGCTGTGTCTGCAGCTGCTCATTAGCGTGTGACTATGTGGCTTACTCAGGTTGGCAGCGCTTGCTTAGCTACCTGACTGTCATTTGTTTTCCTCTGTACTTTCTGCCTCCAGGAATTAACTTCATCTGTGCCGGGGAAAACTGTATTTGTCCCTGCTGTGGGGTTAATGTGGTACCTCAGTCAGTTCTTGTTTACTTCCCTCACTTGTCATCTGTTTTTCCTAATATTTAGTTTCCCTCAATTTAAGTCTCATTTCATCTCCTGTCCGCCCATGTCTTCTCCCAAAGCCCCGCCTCAGCGATGCTCTTCATCTTTTTTCTACCTCTTATTCTTTCATCCTCCTCTTTTCTCCTCTCTGAGCCTGCCTCTCCTCGTGTCGTGCAGCCAGGCGTGAAGACACAGTAATGCTTTCTCTGCTTGGGTGGCATAACAGCACATCACTGTGGGGAGTGAAAGCATTAACCCTGGCATGCCTGTCTGTCTGTCTGGCTGTCTGTGCAGCGCCTAGCTCAGCACCAGTCAACCCGTCCCGGCTTATTGGCTAGTACTTATTCTCCTGCCTGCCTGCCTGGCTGTCCAACAAGTTGTAGGGGTGAGTGGAGAAGTGATAAGTGGGTGTATTTAGACAGCCGTTTCGCTGATCAGCAGGAGCAGAGGGTGACAGGCGTTAGTAGCAGGTAGGAGCGAGTTGGAGAGAATTCTCTTGAGTGACGATTCTCTGTGTTGGGATTTATCCTGATTTCTCTTTATGTGTTCATCTCTTTCAGCCAAACTCAGTGGCTGCCAAACTGCTAGAGGGAAAGACTCGGAGGGGGAGTGACTCAGCAGAATTTCACCACCGGACTGGGAGTGGGGGAAAAGACAAGGCCACTGACGTATCCGGTAGGACCACCCATTACGGAGTCCCAGCAACGACCATCAATGCTTTTCCCGTCTCCAACCAGCGGAAAGAGCCAGCACCCAGCAGCATCAACTTTTATCCGTCTACAAAAGGAGAAACAACCAACATCAGCACCTCCAACAACTTTAGCCGCCAGGGTCAGCCTCACCACCTCTCTGTGTCTCTTGGTGCCCGGGGCCACTCTCATTCCTCGAGAGTGAACTCTCAGCGAGTAAGACGCCACTCTGACACCACACACAGGCACCTGTTACAGGTGAGTCAACACGTTACAGTGATGTGATTAACTTTCTGTCTCTTTCTCATAATCTTTGAGCTAAACTGTGTTAGTCTTTGTTTTGTTTGGCGTGATTTGTTTTAACAGAAAACATGTGGTTGGCAAAAGGTATGATTTTTCTGTGATATAATGTCTGTTTTTATTTGAGTCACTGAGGGATCAAGTTGTCCTCAGGGATGCAGGGAGGGAACCATGACACTAAGCTTAAGGAATGAATGAGAGAGAGGCGTTGCCCATATGTTGGCGGATGCATGATTAAGTGACTCTCATTAAGACAGCACAGATGTGGAAAAGGGCTAGATATGAAAGGGGTGAGGACTGGAGGTGAGTGGACCGAAACTTTAAAAGGTCTTTAATCAAGAGTCCTGGGACATAAGCCAGGTTTTCTCCTCCTAGATGACTAAGACGTGAGTCCTTTGTCTTTCTTCAGCTCAGGGAGATGTCGTACTCGAGGGAAGTTCTGTTATTGTCTTATTGTATTATTGCATTGTCTTAAAGCTGCTTTGACTTCAACATTTGAAATAATTATGAGTGTTAAAGTGTAAAACATTGAGGCCCAATTCAAGTGCTTCCATTAACTACCAGGAAGCACAATGCCACTGAAAGACTGAATCACCTTTTCTGCTCTCATGTTGTCTAAATTACTCACAATAAGAGTGTGTTTGACAAAGTCTCTGAGGCTTTGAAACTGACACTTAATGCTGATCATTTTATTAAAACTGAGCTAGTGAATTGATGAGTTGATCAACAGGAAAAGAATTACTATTAATTAATTCATAGTTAAAATAATGTCATCATGCAACATAGCAGAAAATGTTTTATTCAGCCTCTAAAACATGGAGATTATCCATCATATCAAATTTAACTGAATATTTTGGGGTTTTGAACTGATAAAACAAGACTCATGAAGAAGGCAAAAATAATTAATCAACATTAGGGATGCCCCGTTTTAGTTAATTAATCAACTAATCAGTCATTTTGGTTTTAGTCAATTAGTCATTTTTTATGTTTTCTTTATGCTGAATGGCTTACTTTTAAGGAACGTATGAGCAAATCTTCCCTGATAATCTGAAGTGGTGGTTTTGCACAATTCTCTGTGGAGAATCTGTCAATTTAATCAAGTAACCTATTAGTCCACAAAATCCTATGAGTGCTAACTCTGCTAATCCAACCAATATTCGACTTATTAAGTTAGTTGCAGCCCTAAATTAAACATCTGATTACAATTTAGGAGCATTTCATTCTCAAGTTATCAGGATGAATTGCTATACCACTCTTTTCATGTGACCAACAAGATACCTGCTGCATATTTTATACAGGCAGTATCACATGGCGGGATAATGGATGGATGAGGATGAACCATGAGATAGTCCTGTTGGAATTGTATTTATTTATTTAGATATATTAAGATGAACTTCAGAGGCGACATGATAAAAACACAGTAAAAGAACATTGTGAAAATGCTTATAAGTTAATTCCATATCAGCAGTGTTATGTATGCAGCCAGACACACTCTCTTTCTGTCACATTAGAAACAATGTAATAAGATCCTGGGAATACTGCATAAAGTCATAGCCAGCCAGTGTCTGAGTGCAGTGCCAGCATAAAAGCCTCTGCAAGGCTTAATAATGTAACCTGCTGCCAAGTGCCCTGCCCCCTGAGATAATGACTTCCTTTGATTCAGTTTAAATTTCACAGCTCTACCCTGCAATTATACATGTCAGAGCATAAAAATGTGAAACCTCATGCAGGTCGGAGAAAAGCTTGAAAGAGGAAGGGAGGTGGAGGAGACTTGAGAACAGGATAAAAAGCAGGAAATTGGAGTGATAAGACAGGAAAAGGAAAAGGTGAGAGGAAATACAGGGGAAAAAAGATGGCATAGAGCCGGGAAGCAAAACAGAAAACAAACTGCAAAAAGGCAAAACATGAGAAGTAGGAAGAAGGAGGAGGAAAAATGAGAGATAGATGTAGAGAGTGGGAGGCTTGGAGAGTCCCTCAGTGTGTCTGCTTATCTCTCTCATGCTGATGATGATGAGTCACTGGTGAAGTTGGTTACATAACAGACCCCTCTCTCCCCTGTCTTCAAACTCCTTCCTCTTCACTAAGCAGGTAACACTCACTCTCACATCAGTGGGCCAGTAATAGCAGACAAGCCACGCACCCTTTTTTTTAAAGGAGTGGAGGGGCTCTGTCCCCAGCGACGAGGCTCAGCTCCCCACTGACCAAGCCAGCATGTGAGCTATTCTTAGCGCTGCATCCCATCAGCTCTCACCTCTGGCTCCACTGTTTCACAGAGAAAAGCTTCTTCCCACCAACTGTGGATGAAAAGATGTGTATTAGTGTGAATATTGGCATGGTTATGTAAGAGCAGAATTTAGGATGGAAATGAGCCAAAAGCAAAAACATCTTCAAATGCAGCACAGAAGTGATCATACTTCACTGGTAGACCAAAACCACCTGATATCTTTGTTTCCACCATGGAGGATGTGTTTTCTGTTTGTTTGTGTTTCTGTTTGTGTCTTAGCTATTATCTTGCTATTCGATTGGTAGGTAAAGTAGGTTTATTTTTAGCCTTTCACAAGTGCAGAATGCCACAAAGTACTTCACAATACAAAAATAAGCTAACAGATGTTCAAAAAGTGACTGAAGAAGAGTTTAAGCAACAGAAATAGAAATAACAAAAAAGCACGTCTAAACGTAGATCTTGAGCAGATTCCTAAAGGTGTCAAAAGATATTAAAGGGATAAGGGTACTGTGGCGTTTTAAAGTGTTAGTTCGGATTCACCAAAGTCAAACAACACCACAATCAAACTAACCAATTAGGGCAGAGAAGACCAGAAACTCCCATGTTCTGCAAGGGAAAAACAAATGTTATGTATCTGTCTTCTGTTCCTTGAACTAGAGGAACAAGGTACAACACAGTATAGTATAGAATGGGATATCATGTGGAGTGTAATCGGAAACAATGAATTGATTATTGAAGAAAAAGTAAATTAATCGATAGTAAATATGAATCCTTAGTTTCAGCCCTACCTTTGTGCAAAAAACCCATGATCAAAGTAGTTAAAGTTTGCAAATCAGACAGTTTCCATTAGACTGCTGAGAATATATTGCAAAATATACATTGGAGAAAATTGTTTATTTGTTTCCAATTAGATCAGATCATGGTCCCAAGTGTATCTCTGATACTGACATGAAATCTCAGTATTTAATAACTTATTTTGACTCTCTCCACCTTACTTCTGCTTCTCTTGGCTCATAAAAGTGATAAGTCATCAATCAAAATATTTAAAATAATTGTGAATAAAGATTTTTTTTTCCTTAAGTGATTAGTAAGGAACCAAGTTATCAGCTGACACACTGAAAGATATTGGCATGATCAGATCTATTGTGTGTTTAAAAGATATATACATAAATTAGACATAACAAACTATGGATTCTTATTAACATTTTGTGCAGTGAAAGGTTGCTTACTGACAGGAGGACACAAAAAAGGTGAATATTAATCTTCAGCTTATGGGTTTATTTATGGCAGCAGCAATACTGGCTGCAGGAGATTTTACACCAAGTAAGACTTTATTCACTGTATGACCAATAGTAGAATTGCTCTCTCCATGTAAATATAGCCACTGCCACTGCTGGGTCACTGCACCTGGCCATTGCGTGACTGCAGCATAACTGAAGCAGCATCTGATGAAACAAAAACCAAGAATAGAAAAAGGACACAGAGTAATGAAAAGAAGTAAATAATTTAATGCAGGAAAAAGGAGTATCGAAAGTAGTATAGCATCAGAAACAGTCTAAGAAGATGCTTTACTGTTAAAATATAGTGATTAGTTGCACATATAGATGTCTGCAGCTTTGTGTCCATCCTGCTGCTTCTTTCCTTTCCCCTTAACGAAAAGTGACAGAAGGACAGAAAGTTGTTGTTTTTTCAAGAAGTTGCTTTTAGTGTTAAAGTCATATAAATTACACACAAGATATAGACTTCAGATGAAAGTGATGCCCATCCCCTCTCCTATATGTTGGAAGGCTGGCATTTCTTTAGCACATTATATCATAACTTTCTCTTGCTTTACTTCTGCCTCGCTGCACTGCCTTTGAGAAGTGACGCTGTGCTGTATTTATAGCAGTGGCTGCCTCTTAATTAGGATTTCTTTTGTGCTTCTTTGAGGTACTGTGTGAATGCATTGCAGCTTAATGGTGGCAAAGCTGCAGGATCCAGGCACATGCTGTACAGAGGAAACCCCGGGCGCACAGGGAATCATGAATGGTTATAAGTGTATAGTTGAGTGGTGGTGCTGTAAATAGTAGCAACACTGTGTAGACGTCACTTTGGAGATGATGGGCACTGGGAAAGTAATTAAATTGTTTGGAGGAGAAAATAAAAAACATATAACTGGAAGAGAGTAGACCTCTGCTGAGGCCATGTCCTATCACAGAGTATTCATTTATCAGCTACATGATTCTGATCCAAAGAATATAATGAGTTCTTCCTTGGCCCATGCTACACCCTTACACCAAGTTTCATAAAATCTGGCAAGTAGTTTTTTTTTCTGTAATCCTGCTCAAAACAAAACAAACAAATCAAACGTACTGAAGCCAAAACTTCCTTGGCGGAGGTCATAGATTTCACTAAAAGGCCCTTTTCAGTTAAGCAATTAAGTAATTAAAGATTAAGTATGATAATGTTTGGTAACGGTTGTGAGACACACCTCAGTGTCACTCCCTTCTCGTCATCGGCTGTGTCAGGCTTGAGTCACAGCCTGCTGACTTTGAGCCTGTCTGAGTTTCTCAGCTTTGCAAAGAGTGGCTCGGATCTATGAGGTTAATATGCAAAAGAAGCCTGCCAAGGCCATCTTACGTATTTTTTAGCAGTTTAGTAGCATTAGTAGCAAAATATCTTGAAACTATTGGAAGGATGACATTTTGAAACATGCATGAATGCCCCACAGGTTAAAGGTATACAATGTATAGATTCATACAGACGTAATGCCTTTCAACCATCTTATGACCCATTAGAAGCGTGTGTTGTTGTCTGTATCTGCAGAGACCCTGACCTCTGCCTGTAATTTCTCTTTTCTTTTCATTTTACTGCGATTATTTTCCAATAACATGAAAGTCAATCAAACAAAAATTACACAATGAATAAAACTTGGCAATCCTAACAATAAATTAATGGATGTACATTAAAGTAAGTGATGGTGTTTGTTGCAGAATGTTTTAAAAGGCAGCATTGTGCTTATTTTCAGGGTTCATTTTTTTCTACTAAAACATGCTTTAATTTTCCAAAAACAATTATTTATCTCATACTGTCCGTCTGAATAAACCTGTATTCACCCTCTCTTTGAAACGCTCTGTCTTTGCGTCTATTACTATTATTCCCCATCCCCTGATTCGTCAGTGCTTTTGTGACATATATTCAGGCAGGTTTCACAGAGAGGAAGCTTTTCTTTTGTAGGAACACCCTGATCACACAGTTACACAAATTCAAACCTTGACACCTAGCCTTGCTCAAAGGCACTTCAGTGGTGGTAATGATGGAGGGGCACTTTCCCCACCCAGATTTATCCTGCTGGTCTGGGGAGTTGACTGAAAACCTCCCGGTCACAATCTTGCTTTCTCCATTAATATCATAACAATATATAAATAGCACCTCAACCTGCTTTATAATAAATTTAATAATTATAAAAGATAATATAAAATATGGGACCTTTTATGGGGCAATTTGAGGAAAGCCACTTTGAAATTTTTAAACACAAGAAGTTCCTTATAATGTGTCATGCATCACCATTTACATTCAAAATGATGCTAAATTTGAATCAATCCCTTTACAGAGTGAGAAGAAGATGAACAGTGAGACTCCACCCACCATCTCTATGGCTCTGGTGAACCCCCAAATGTCCTCTGCCTCTGCAGACAGCAAAAACTCCTCCACACAGCAGCTCTCCATCAGTGTGTGAGTCACTGTTTTAAACATTATATTAATGATATGTTAATGTCAGATCACAGGTGGAAGATATGAATTGTAATGAAAAACTGAAATTGCCATACAGCCTAATATGTACTGTAGAAAGTGTGGCTGTAACATTTTCTTGTAACTCCATGTGTGACTCCTCAGGTGTGCCGTCCTGTACTCCTACAAACCACGGCGGCCTGAGGAGCTGGAGCTGAGGAAAGGAGAGATGGTGGGAGTGTACGGAAAGTTCAAAGAAGGCTGGCTGCGTGGGTTATCGCTCAGAACGGGCAAAGTTGGCATTCTGCCCAGCAACTACATCACGCCTGTGCTCAGGTGAGAGGCTGTGATCCCTGACTGCAGAAAGTGGGAGCTGAATGACTTTTGGATTTAGACAGTAATTTATTGTGGGCAGGATGACATGTCATGCACGCATTCCAATGAATAATGAATCAGAAATAAAACACTGAGGCTGGTGCTTGGCTCAAAGAAGCATTAACTGCAGTATAACAATTCATATTCACTGGGTGCTTATGTGCTAAAGTGTCTCTTTGCCTCACTGCAGAACCTCTGCCAGACTCCTGGAGACAAAAGCAGCTAATACGTCCTCACAGTACAACACAGTAGCTGGAAAGAAGCCCACAGCTGCCAAGAATCCTGCTGTGGTCCTTGCTCTTGATAGGGTAAACTCTGATGGAGGGATTTACTCAACAGGACAGGTCCCATCTGCGCCAAATGGTAAACCGTCCCTCTATGGGGGTTCCCAAGGTTGGGACACTGTGAGGCGCATCTTTAACCCTCATAGAGGTGAGTGATAAACAACCACATTTACCTTCTAATTTCTTGATTAAATTGGAGATCTTGGCTAGATTGTCAATTACTGTCAATGTTTTTTTAATTTCTTTCAGGCTCAAACCATTTCTCCCATACGTCCAATCTGAATGTCCCGTCCAACTCACAGCACTTTGCACAGGTTCAGGCATCTGGTTATTCACCTGCCCTGCAAAGGAAGAAAATCAGCAGCATCCTGCCCAACTCTGGAAGGCCACGAGGCTGGATGACTGAGTCAGCAGCACCCTCTGCTGCTGCAGTTTATAAGGACAGGGACTTCACTGCTTCACATGAGGCAACATTTCAGAATGACAGACATCCTCCCAATGGGCCTCACTCAATTCTTGTCAGACCTGACTCACACAAGAATAATACAGACAAGGTATGAGCATGCATTTGTCTAAAGTTAAACATTTATTTTATCTGGATGTCTAATCAGCTTTGATGGCGATGTAGTCAAATGCAGAAATAAATTCCTTAGTGCAGGCTATATTGAACAAGAAAGTTGATTTCTCCTGCTCGCGGAGCTGTGTCGGAAGTGCCTACATGTACCAGGAGACATTTCACACGGGTTTCTGTCCAGTGTCCAGTTTATCTTTGGGATCTTTGGGGTCGTGCGTCACACCTCTGTCCAAGACAGGAGTAAAAGTTTTTACGTAGTTACACACACATGAGCTTTCTGGGTTTGCCTACATGACATTTATTGCAGCAGCTCAGTTACTGGAGGGTCCATGCCTGCTATATCCTCCCTACTGCAGCTGCGGCCTCGCTATGCTGCATTTCTTTGGCCCTATGACTGAATATCCGAGTCAGTCAACTCACTACATCCATAACATCCATGGCACTCATATTTACAGTACAAGCAAATAGAACAAAAACGTTTTTGAGTGACATCTAGAGCACTTTGTAGTTTTTCCTTGCCTCCAACTATGTCACCGTCACATCCAATGAAGGCTCTGGATACAGGAACAACACATTTTGAATCTGAAAACTCAGCTTTCTATGTCTATATAGCACTCACTGAGGAATGAATGAATGCTTCAAACAACTACATTTACCATCAACACTACTTGGTCATCCACATAAAAGGTGGTGAATTCTCTTTTAAGCACTCTGTTAATTGTTCTTGAACTGTGTCTATGATCGCTGTTTCTACATGTGCCTTACTGTAAATATTTTACTCCAATAGCCAGCCAAGTCAGTGAGGTTCTTTACAGATGAAGACTCCCCTCCTCCAAGACAACGGACCTATTCCTGGTCGTCAGAAAATCATGCCCCCTCAAACTCCCGTCCTGGCCCCCCTCCATTAGAAGTATGGGCCCCATCACTCACGCTGGGAAGAGATGGACCAGGGATCATTCTCAAAGAAGGAAAAGCTCCTATTCTCAGGAAAGGCCTTGAAACTGCCGTCTCAGATCTAAATTCTAACCATCAGAAACCAATACTGTCACAGCCTTCACTATCAGCTGTGTCAGCTCAGTTCAGCCCCAGCAGGTACGTTGGGTTTGTATGTTTGTCCTTGAAAATAAAAAGCACATTGATTATCAGACAGACAAGGTAGACTTGAAAGCATTTCATTGATTTGACAAAAACCTCTGGTATCCTTGTCTTTTTCTTTTTTTTCAGACACAGAGTGAAAACAACACATTTAGCCCAGATGGACTCAGAGCTAAGTCTGCTTCAAGGAGAGCTCGTCCTCGTCCACAGACCTCGACCTGATGGACGAGTCCTGGTTACTCAGGAGAGCAGTGGGCAGACAGGCTTATTCCACAGCAGTGTTCTTCAAGCCCTTGAGAGGCTAAGCTGACTGTGTAGTACTACTCTAGTAGTGTATATTTCTATATTCTATGTGATTAAACTGCCAAATGACTTGACTGACCTGCTGAACAACAAGATGTGTGTTGAGGTCCAAAGGTTGATACTGCCATTGACAATCCTTTGAAGGAAGTGTTTATTTTTTGTCCTGAGTGCATATGAGAGTGTGGTTAAATTCCCCAGAGATATATTATGTGTTCTTCAACCTATGTGCATGTTTGTTACACATGTACTATTATAACATTTTGCACAAAATCCCACCTAATGACTGTTCCTTGTTTCCATGTTACACGCATTGGTCAGTGCCTTTGTCAAAACCCACAAAGAAACAAACTATATTTAAATATATTTAGAGAAATTATGAGGTAAAATATATGTACTGCTTATGTGGTAATAAACTATACTTCCAGAATGTTTGCAGTTTGGTGTCTTACTTAAGGTGTAAATTATAAGTTAATTTACAATGGAGAAATCATTGCTTAAATGCAAAACTTCCTGTTTTTTTAGCATGTTAAAAATACCCATGCAAAATAATAAAAGAAAAAGGATTTTTACTATTGCAACCAACTTAACCACACCATATTGCGTTTTGGGAGTTGCCCTGTGGTCTACAAGTTCAAACTTATTCTGTGGCTAGCAAAACTGGATTACCTGAAACTTGAATGGACACATGTGTCAACTAGTTTGTGGTTATTCAAATACAGTTTACATAAAAGTTGGTTAAAACAGGCTGACACTGATATTAAGTATTTCGTTATTGAAAGAAAATTCAGAATATTGTATTTCAAAATTAAAAATGTTTTCACTAACACATTTTTGATAAGGATCCCCTAAATTTATCAGCAGTTGTATAATTAAAAATGCCAGTTTAGGGTCTAGATGTTGACGTTGTGCTAAATAGGACAGATGAAAAAGAACTTGTAATTTGTCCCCCTTGGGCTATGTAATGACAGTGTTCCTACATTACCCTAAGCATTTATTTTGGGTGTCTTTACTGCAATGTGTCAATACTTGTAGCATCTCCTGACATAAACCAGTATATCTGCAATTAGCTCATATCAGCCTGACCGATTTTATTTGCTTATTTATCAGCCTAGCAGGAGCGTAGAGTGGGAGGAATTTTGGGTTAAAGGGGCCCAGCAGCCAATGTTGAGTTGTTTAAAAAAAAAAACCTTGGTTCTTTTATTGCATTGCACTTAATAACCTACTGTAGGTGATAATTCCAAACTTTGCCAACGCAACCTATATCATATATTTATTAATATTTATAAATATTACTAAACATCATTAGAAGGCCTACACTGCAGCAATTACTGTAACCAGCAGACCATGACTAGCGCATGCGCAGTCTCTCACAGACCTGACAACAAGCTATCGGATGTGAGCCTTCGATGATATGGGCACTGCGCTGGCATTTAAATTCTCCGGATAACCTAGAATTAAACCCTTACAAATATTCCATTGACGTTACTGTAATCATCTTCCAGTAGTGTCACTATGCCGGTAAGTCGGACAAGCCTGTTTGCATTTTTTGTTGTGTTTGCAAAAAGGGTTCCTCCCTTCCTCCGACCTCACTGTGATGCTAACCGGTTAGCATTGTTAGCTTACCAGTTTCCGTTCTTGTAAGATAAGGTTACAAGGAAACGGTGCGCTAACTCAACGTTTGGTATTTTTCCGTCATCAAAAATATATGAGCGTTAAGTGTAAAACACTATGGGAGTCTTACGTAAAGTATTTTTTTTATTTGCTGTTGCCCATTTACTGTGCTATTCAGCTAGTTAGCCAACGTTATCTTCACCGTTACTAACGGTAGCGTTTGCCTGCCTAGCAACCCAAACGGCCAAGCAGAGAGCGTCCACGCGACAAGATTCATTTTGACCGAGTCACTGAAGCGAGCTGCACACTGAGTCCGAAGTGTTATTTACTGTAAAGAGCTCGAAACGTATGCTCTTATTTCCATCTTTGTTTACTGAAATTGGACGTTTACTAGTTAATTATTAAGTAGCTAATACGTTTTCTTCCCGCAGGCCATCACTCTGAACAGTTCACATCAGTGCATAGTGCCAGCAATGATCCTATAACACTAAGCATTCACTTTACCAGTGAATTATATATTTATTAGTTACAATTTGAATTTTACTTTAATATAATAATAATAATAATATAATTATTATCATATAAGCATCGTCTATCGTTGTATTCACCGAATGTTCTGACATATCCACTTACCCCATGCAACGAATAAACTAATTATACCATACTTATGCTAGCACCCTTTGCACTCTGTATATTTTACATACAATATATATATATATATATATATATATATATATATATATATAAAATGCCTGGTAGAACTAAAGGTACATTTGTTTGGACAAATATAATGATAAAAAAAAAAGCATTAAAGTGTGTGTGTGTGTGTGTGTGTCTGTCTGTCTGTCTGTCTGTCTGTCTGTCTGTCTGTTTGTTCATTAGGTCTACTTATATAAACTAATGTGATTTACAGTAATAAGAATGTTCAGTTTTGATCAGCACTGTCAGAAAATTATTAATTTAACTATATCTTCATTATGGAGGTTGTACCTTGCAGTAGTGTTCAACTCGACTTAATTATTTTTAACTCTAACTCTAATTTCTAACCCATAATCACTGCAATACACTACCACCATCCACTGTGACCTGTAGTGGGATAATAAACATACAGTACAATTATTATCTTCCTGACCGTTGAAACAAAACCTGAAAAAAACTGTCATCTTAGTAAAAGAAGAATTCATGGCAGAGGAAGTTGGATTAGATTGTATTACATTGTACTGGTGTACCTAATGAAGTGGCTGGGCGGTATATATATATATATATGTGTGTGTGTGTGTGTGTGTGTGTGTAATATATTTACACACACACAATATATTTACACACACATTTATGTTTGTTAAAGAACATTTTGATACTGTTAGCTTGACTTCAATACCGGTACCTAAACAATCCTTTTTTTACATACCAGTTTTATAATCTTAACAAACATAAATTACAACATTATACATTATAATCCAAATCTTTCTTTTTGTCACTGTAGTCAAGCCCCTCAAAATACAACCACACACATGTGAGCATCATCTCTGTACATAACAAAGGATTTTTTCCTGCACGCCTCTACGACATGTAACGTTAGACAGCTAATGACCAGCATGATTAAATCTTAGTACAAGCATGCTACATGCCTATTGGCTAACTGACACTGATTTAGATTTACGCTGTTAACATTGAAATTTGCTATAGAACGACAAGGCATTTTTCAATGCTTCATGGTAATGAAGTAATTTGGTCGTTCGCTCAAAGTTCGTTACCCCGCACTAGCCATAACTATCTCTCATTACTGTAATTTTTTTTCACAGAGCAATAAACTTGAGAAACCTGACAAGCAGGAGGTCAATGACAATGTCAAGGTGGTGGTGAGATGTCGTCCCTTCAACCAGAAAGAGAAGATGATGAGCCACAAACAGGCTGTCAGTGTGGACGAGATCCGCGGGACCATAACAGTGAACAAACTGGAAACTCCCCATGAGCCTCCTAAGACCTTTACATTTGACACCGTGTTTGGACCAGACAGCAAGCAGCTGGATGTCTACAATCTCACTGCCCGGCCCATCATTGACTCCGTATTAGAGGGATACAATGGTAAAATAAATGTAGCATAGCCTTTCAGTTGTATTAATAAACCAGTGCTGTAAAATGTGCATCATCAGTGTAATGATATATTGTAATGGCATTTTAACATGTTTTTTAGGCACTAAAACATGCACGTTGTTTCCTCTAATACATTTAGTCCTTACATTTGTGTTTGCATTGTGAACTGTAATATAATATAATAAATACTTATTAATTATTATTATTAATTATTAATTTTAACTTCAATTTTAATATTTTTTTCCTGCACTGGCACTGTGATTTTATGTTCTGCTGTCCATTTCAGGAACCATTTTTGCATATGGGCAAACTGGCACGGGAAAAACATTCACCATGGAGGGTGTGAGAGCAGTGCCAGAACTCAGAGGGATAATCCCAAACTCCTTTGCTCATATTTTTGGTCACATTGCCAAGGCAGAGGGTGACACAAGGTAAGAAAGCAGTCAATCAGCAAACATTCAATGAAATCAGCAAAAAACTATTTTGTCTACGAAGTTGGGAAGTTGTCTAAAATCTAAATAAAACAGAATGGAATAATTTCCCAATGCTCTGTGATATATATATTCAGTTTAAAAATGTACAAAGAGAGTGTATTTAATGTTCAAACTGAAGTAAAAGTAAGCCTTTTGTTAACAGGCCGGCAAGTAAAAACATCACCTAATCGAAAGTGGTTTCTTTTTTTTTTAAATATGACAAACTTGTAAATAACAAATAGTGGTGTAGAGGGTTGTGCATTTCAAATTTTACTCAATTGAGGGAGCTCATGCACATTCAAACAAAGTTTTTGTACTGAGCATCTAAACACATTTTATCTGTAAAACTGATATATGATCGTTATAATATCATAGTTTAGCCCACTCCTTTTCAAAGGAACTGAATTTCTTTTTTTTTCTTTCTGACTAGACTGCTGCTTATGAGAGGCTTGTGCCTTCTTAGCAGAATAAAGTAAAACATGTTCTTCTCAAGGGACACAAGTGTTATTTGTAAAAGATGTATTTATGCATCTACTCATTAAACTTAAAGCCCTACATGGCCTTGCATCAACCTACATTTCTGATTCATTATCCTTGTATAGGCTTAGTTGCTGCCTGCACTCCTCAGGTAGAAGCATACTAAATTTTGCCTCAGCCCGTCTCGCCACAAAAGGTGACCAGGCTTTTTCTGTTAAAGCCCCACAGCTGTGGAATTCCCTACCTGACAAAAGTTAGCAAACTCAGTGTACTCCTTTAAATTGCTTCTCAAAACATACTTTTACAGGAAGGCTTTATTATAGAGTCTATGGTCATATTTTAACAATGTCCATGTGATTTTATGCTGACTATTTCCTGCCCTGTCCTGTAAACAGCTCTGTATATGCTAAATGTTTTATCATGTTTGTTGTTTTGTTTTATTTTTGACTGTGTATTTTATCTATTATCTATCTATTTTTATCATTGCCCTTGTTTCTAAATTCTTAATTATTTTTTAATGACATAAAGCACTGTGTTTTGCAAGGTGCTACATAAATAAAATATATTATTATTATTATGATTATTTACAAGACATGTTACCCTTTTGCAGCTTCACATTTCAGAATTTATCGGACTTTAAATAGCCATTAAAATTCCACAGGTTTTTGGTTCGTGTTTCCTACCTGGAGATTTACAATGAAGAAGTGCGAGACTTGTTGGGCAAGGACCAGATGCAGAGGCTAGAGGTAAATTATATATATGAAAAAAACAGTAAAGTTGTTTTGTTTTTTCAAACTTGCCAAAGATGGCTGAAAATATTTGCTGGTATTAACTGTTTGATGAAGATAACATTTTTTCATTTTTCATCACAGGTAAAAGAAAGGCCAGATGTTGGCGTGTACATCAAAGACCTGTCTGGTTACGTTGTGAACAATGCCGATGATATGGACAGGATTATGACGCTGGGCCACAAGAACCGTAAGCAGACTAACTAGCATGAAAACGGAAATAGGTACCCACAAAACCAAATATAATCTCACTGATTAAAAGTAAAACCACATATATCAGACAATAAGGAGCCTTTGCTTCCAAGAATTGTAAGTATAGATAACAATTAAAGATGCTTAAGTAATCTTTCAGTCTCATATACAATATTGTGTATTATTGTATTTAGCAAGTTAAATACAATCTCTAATTATTTATTTATTTAAAAAGCAATGCATTAAATAAATTATTAAGCAACGGGACTGCATAATTCACATCCTGTTAGTCATCAAAATGCTTGAATAAAATTTTAAAGAGATAATTATTTAAAAAAAAAAATCTAATTTCAACTCAACTCATTTTAAAGTTCATAATAATACTAATGAGTCACGTTTTATGATCAAACTATATTTCACTGTGTTCAGGGTCTGTCGGTGCCACTAACATGAATGAGCACAGCTCCCGTTCTCATGCTATCTTCACCATCACCATCGAGTGCAGTGAGAAAGGTGTGGATGGAAACCAGCATGTTCGCATGGGAAAGCTGCATCTGGTGGATCTTGCAGTATGTATCCGTGACCACAAATTTCTCAGTAAAAATAAATTACTCCCAAGAGAATGAGACAATACAGATGTAGCTAGTAACTATCCTCATTGCCTACAATCCATTTGATCACCTTAATCTGCCACCTTACCCCTACAGGGCTCGGAGAGACAGGGAAAAACTGGAGCCACAGGTCAGCGTTTAAAGGAAGCAACAAAGATTAATCTCTCTCTCTCCACACTGGGTAACGTCATCTCTGCCCTGGTGGATGGCAAGAGCACACACGTGCCCTACAGGAACTCTAAACTAACCCGTCTGCTGCAGGATTCACTAGGAGGAAACTCCAAGACTATGATGGTAGAGTGAACGTTTGTAAACCTTGCTAGAAGCATGAGTGTTAGACAAATTCTCTTTTTTAAACTGAAGTATTCCAAGCAACTGCTTCTTTTCAGAGAGCAAAAAATGTGCACGTCGACACATTGTAAGCATTTTGCCATACTTGCCATGTTTCATGTTTCTACCGTATGTTAAGTTCTGCTTGACACGACTAGACTTATTTTTGGTACCAGGTCCTTTTCTCTTTTTTTGTTTTCCACTGTGTACAGTGCCCCCATCTGTGTTGGCAGGATTATGAGCTGATTGCCAAATCAACACCCAGTAAACATTTGCTGAATCCTTTCATTGGCAACCAAACAGACAAATGTCTCCACTTTATCAATTATATAGAATTGTGTTGTGAACAAAGTAGTTTTGAGGGCAGCTATTTCTTTAAATTTGGGTTGAGTGATTAGATTAATTGCTGCTGACAGTAGCTAGCTATTTAAAATCACCCTGTGTCTTGCTAATGAATAACCCAAAAAAAAAGTGATTGGAGACCCCCACTGTACCATGCAGTGGGGGAAAAAAGTATATGATATTACAGTTTTTGCCTCACTTTGACATATCTCTCTTCACCAGTGTGCAAATATAGGCCCTGCAGACTATAACTATGATGAGACCATCAGTACCCTTCGCTACGCTAATAGAGCTAAAAACATCAAGAACAAAGCCAGGATCAATGAGGATCCAAAAGATGCCCTATTGCGCCAATTTCAGAAGGAGATTGAGGAGCTAAAGAAGAAACTGGTGGAAGGTAATGAGCCAGACAATAAAAAAGTAATCATGCTGTTTGGATTAAGTATTTTTCAAGACTGACTTATGTCTTTTTAAAATGCTGTTTTGTCCGATTGAAGGTGAAGAGATTTCTGGCTCAGAGGGCAGTGGATCAGAAGAGATGGATGAAGGAGATGATGAAGGAGGCGAGGCAGGAGAAGGCCGCAGGAGAAGAAGAGGTAAGAATGTGTAATTTATGCTCACATAGTGTGCATTAGAGCGAATGACTGTCTCCAGATACAATCTTCATAACTGTGTGGGGAGTGTTTTTTTTCATACAGTGGTTTTAATAATTGCTTGGGTACACATCTGTTTAATTTGTCTAGTTTACTATCTTGTCAGCATGTTGATTGTATTATGAGTCAGCATTCAGTTACTCAGATAGTTATCAAGCTGAACTTTTTTTTAAATCAGTAGTTAGGCTGTCCTCTAACAGACTTCTATAAACAACACTTTTCTCATGTTGGAGTTTCCCTTGTATTCTCACCTTCTACTCGTCTCTGTTTTTAAGTGGAAATCTTAGTTAAGTACAGATGAACAACCATAATTAGGTCATCACAGAATGTTGCAATGCTGACACTTCAGTTCCGGTGAGGCCATCTACCACAACGTGTTTATACTGATATCCCTTTTCTATCTTCCAGTTGCCATTATTAGTCTTTCCATTGCTGTAGTATTAGGTTACTCTGAATTAATAGTAAGCAAATCATTTTGCTTTTTTGTGTATGTGGCTGTGCTGAATCTGCCATTTGCATGTGTGCACCTGCAGGAGTGATTTGTTGGACCTACATAAAGCAGCTACAATTGGCTTTAAGTTCTGCAAACATATGGCTGTCTACCTCTACATGTTTCTCACTGTGGGCTCTGGTGGGAGGGGTGCTTCTTCTGCTTCTTTTCCAGACAGTGGCAGCAGCAGCAGTATTAACTCAGAATTTGCCTGCTCCTCCTCAGTGCCACCGCCCACTGAGGATAGATCTCGGAATAGTGAGTTAGAGCAGCACTCTGCTCTACCAACCCACCTGCCCACAAACTTAAGCCCTTTTCACACATGGAACCCGTATAATTGCTGGTTTTTGGTGTTCACACTGAGCTTCTCTTTACAGAAAGATTCCATGCTTAGTCTGTCACTTGTGATCAGTCCAGATTTTCTTCAGACCATGTTAGTGTTAAAATCACTGCTGGAGGATATCAAGTTGCAAAAAAAAGGCACTAAGCATTTGGAGTGTATCAGTTTTCAAACCGTACTGGCTGTCTAAATAATTAGGAAGCAGATTTTGCAGCTGATTGGCTGTTTATCTCCATGACTTGATGGCTGACCACAGGCAGTGCTTGCCCCCACTTAAGCATCCTCAGTAGTTGTCAAATCAGCCTAGAGCGCCTTTCGAGTTGTGTTCCTTATCAATTTTACCATCAATTAAATATGACAGAGAATTATGCAGTCTGTCAGCAGCCAGAATGCAATATTTTAAGAAATTGAAAGTTTCTATCTTTTTTTTTTGTCTTCAGTTCCTTACTAGCTGTTTTAAGCTTTAATGCATTTTCTGTTTATATTTTGTAAACAGTTGACATGAGTGAAAGTTCAAAATGGAAAGCAACTTGACTGATGTGTTTGAACTTGGTTAATTTTTTTTAACTGTTTGTGCTGTGTATGCAGGTGGTTTTTAGGGGGGGTTTCCTGATGCCTTGATGTCTGAACTTAAGCTTTAGTCATTGTAGTATTTCTCTTTAAAGTGGTTGGCTCGGTTAATTTGTGCTTCCTTGTGCGTATAATGTAATGTGAAATGTCATAGCTGTCTGTATAATACAAGAGAAATAAAGGCAAAAAGTGAATTTTGTAGTATTTAGAAGAAAATATGACCTGGTGTGACCTCTATGACGTCCACACCCTCATGGAACTTTACAACCACAAACTAGGGCATTCAGAGAATAACAGCTTTTCTAAGGATATTGACAGCATGGTGGTTTCTGAGTTTTCTTGACTCACAGAAAAATGTAATTCTTGCAGAAATTTGCAAAGGTGTGAAGTTTGTATCACAAAATCACACCATGGGGTTTTCTATGGGATTCCTCCAGGTCTTGGTGTCTTAATGTGTGACTTTGGAAGTTTTTTTTTGACAATTTTTTACACTCCCATCATAATGTTCTAAGCCCTTTAACACTTGTAACAATGCATTTTAATTAATTAGTAATAAATACTTTTTATTACAAATTTATGACTAGAATAACTTAATAATAACTTAATAACCTAACACGCATCTCAAATTATTCTTCAGGTTTTCAGCTTTCAGATGATGTACACCACTTCAATGTGGCATCTACTGTTGACATGCTGTATTTCCCTTAAACCCCCTGTCAACTGCAAAAATGGCTCTATTGTGGGTTTCAAGGGTTAATTTGGTTGTTTAATTGACACTTGAGTTAATTAAGGTCCCGCATTTGCAAATTGCAAGAGTGAATTTACCAGAACATTTATGGATTACAGTGCATGTGTGAAAGGGGCTTTAGGCTTTCCCTGTGTCTGTGCCACTCCTGTAGGCTCACAGCCCAAACCCCCACTGCTTCTGACCATGTACCAAATGTGTTTATATGAAATAGACAGCAGAGGTTCCTGCTGTGCATGTGTTGATAATGATGCCTTTGGACAGATTCGTGAATCTAAATGGGACTGTTGCACTGTTTAACCAGTCCTTCCAAAGAATTGAAAGCCAAATAATTTTTACATTAAAACTGGATCTGCACAATGATTTCATATCCTCAGTTACATCTTACACTTACACTCTGAACTCTGCAAGGTTTTAATGTGTAATCTGTAACTCTTGTCCCTCAAAGATGTAGTTCACCCACGTCATGATTCATTATGTGAATAGATTTTTTTTCTCTCTCATGTCTATCCTCTGTCACTTCCGCATTGGCATTATGTTTTTACTATAACTTGTCTGTCCTCCTACTCCTTGCCCCATATTTGTTGTTCCACTCTGTAGAGTCATAAGACCTTTGAGATCACTCTGTAATGTGCTGCTCTTTGTCTCTCTCTCTCTCTTTCTCTCTCTCTCCCTCTCTCCCTCTCTCTCTCTCTCGCTCTCTGTCTCTCCTCTTCCTGGTGCAAATGCCGCCTGTCTGACTTGCTATACCTCTTAATTCAAGAAGAAAGAGGTTGGTGTAAGAATCTCCGTAGACCTAATGTCTCTACTCACACAGCTTATCCAGATGGCTGCCGTGTGTTTCACTTGCTATTTCACTAACTCTGGCTAATCGTATAACCAAGGTTTACTGTGTAATTACTGTTATCATTTCTCATCTGTCCATATATGACTACCACTCATATGTCTCATACTCTCCATGTCCATAGCCACCATATCATAGAGAGTATCTTGCACTTTATATAGTTTCTCTTCATTTTAAATTTGTTCACTCAGTCATGTTTGTTTAACAGTCATTTAATGATTTTCAATTAGCAAGTTATAATTTTGTGCAGATTTATCTCACTGGCACTCCCTCTCAGCACTAAGGTTCCTGAAAAAACAACAAAATAAATTTGACTTCCGTAGTGCAAATTTATGATTTAAAACTGCACATATTAAACAATACTAATGCAGATTAAAAACCACTGTGCAAAATGTTCTGCGTTTATATACACTAGGGCTGCACTATATGAGGAAAAAATGCTATATGCAATGTTGAATATCACGACAACGCTATATTACTTGCAGTAAATAAACAGATATTAAAGTGTACTCAGTACTTGATTCAGACTACTGTCTCTCTTGTTTGACCAAACCCCCACTACCCACAGCGATTTTCCCCGAAAGAGCTTCACTTTTCCTGTAACACGAGTCATCATTCTCAACCCAGTTGTATCTCTGTTTCCAAGATGCAATACTGTCTGATTGGCTAGAGAGTTAACAGCATGCCACATATCAAATTAAAGAAGCTTACAAACAGAATGTAATATAATATGTTGTTCCTATATTCAAAGTGCAACATTGTAGTCTTTCACGTTCGGTTTATCATTCAAGTTCACATTGTGATGACTAAAAATACCTATATATTGTGCAGCCCTACACGATACACTGACAAGTAACTTGGTATAGAAAAAGACATCTAAAACAACCTGTCCCTCAAGGATGCTCTGTTTCCCTGTGTCTCTCACTGAAGGGAGGAAGAAGGTTTCCCCGGACAAGATGGTGGAGATGCAGGCAAAGATTGAAGAGGAAAGAAAAGCCTTGGAGGCCAAGCTGGACATGGAGGAGGAGGAGAGAAACAAGGCAAGAGCAGAGCTGGAGAAGAGGGAGAAGGACCTTCTAAAAGCTCAGTGAGTCCTTATCTTTGTGGGATACAAATCAAATAATCCATAATTCCTGTTTAATTGTTAGTGGATGTTTTTTATTGTGATAACTGCTCATTTGATTCCTGATCCACCTCTAAACCCTCAGGCAGGAGCATCACCTTCTGCTGGATAAATTGTCTGCCTTAGAGAAGAAGGTGATTGTGGGTGGGGTGGATCTACTGGCAAAGGCTGAGGAGCAGGAGAAGCTTTTGCAGGAGTCCAACAATGAACTGGAAGAACGTCGCAGGAGAGCGGAGCAGCTGCGGAAGGAACTAGAGGAAAAAGAGGTAAGGAAAGTTGACTAAAGTACTTCACTAAGAGGATCAGCTGATGACAGTTACTTAGTCATTGATGCTGTTGTCAGCAGAACTCAAATTATTACATGAATGTGTGCATTTGTTTCACCATATTGGAAACTAACAACTTTCATGCTGTAACTGTTTGTTAAAGTTTAATATAAACTAGGACTGCGCGCAGTACTGAACGGGCCCTCGCAGTACACGCGTGTCGGGGCATGCTGCCGTCAGGGTTTGTGCGTTACAGGGGCCAGTCTATACCACCCCTATGAATTTCATTGCCTTAAGTCTTATGGTCTGGGCACAGTGGCACTTATTAAATTAAACTGCCGCCAGAGCGCCACCTAGGGGCCGATCAATAAAATCTTCAAGGGTTATCCTCAGGAGGGCATTGACAATAAGTATACCAAGTTTGGTGTTAATCCGACCAACCGATTCGGAGATATAAAATACTTCATTTTATAGAGCGCCACCTAGTGTTCTTCGGCCAAAATTTTGCACAGAGCCTCAGGGGCTCATGGGGAAGTAGTAACCTGAGTTTCATGTCATTCAGACACACCAATGTGGAGATATGCAACACTTTGTGTTTTGTGTTGAAAATAGCGCCACCTGCAGGAAGTTGTTATTTAATAACTTGAGTATTATTTGGGTAATCAAAATTCTTTTAATAACTTTTTGTCATGAGGGTCCATAGATCCTGTGTGCAAAGTTTGGTGCAAAACGATGAAATTGCCTAGGAGGAGTTCGAAAAAGTAGGTTTGCAACATTTCGCGAATTTGCGAAAAAAAACGGTAGGCGAAAATGGGAGTGGCTTATATCACGAGATTCAGCACAACTCAGTGAACGTGTGGATATAAGTTTTTTGAATGTGTGATAAAGTATGTGGAAGTTATTAGCCTAAACGCACTTTTCTTTATTATAGCGCCACCTAGTGGTGGAAATTCAGGATGACAATAGATTATAAAATTTTTCACCATGTTTGACTTATATTTAAAGTTTCATGAGTTTTGGGGTATGTTCAGGCAGTGAAAAATGCAATCATTTGGGAAGAAGAATAAAAAAAAAATAATAAAATAATCATTCGAAATACAATAGGGACCTCGCAGGTCGTTGCCTGCTCGGGCCCTAATAATATTTCTGCTGGTCCTCCCGGAGTTAAATGCTAGAGTAGTTGTTTGCTAAGATGTCTGTAATATACAACTGAATCAAACAAATTAATATACAGAAGGATGTGGCTTTATGGGCATGAACAGTTTCACTTCCAAAATAAAAGTAGTACTAAACTAAGAACTCACAGACGCAGTGGGTGGCAAGATGTGACGTCAGATACCAGTAATTCTATGTAAAAAGTTCGGTTGACCTAAAGTGAAATGCCTCCATCATTGTGGTTGGAAAATATGAAACGAATTTTCTCACTTTATTTCTGTAGATGTAAAAATCAAGAACAGTTCAGAGGAATGCCCAGGGCCCTTTTAGTTTGAAGTGATGCAAACACCAGGATTTGAAAAAATAATTTCTCACATGCACAAAAACTGTTTTAACACTTCTGCCCTTAATCTAAGTATGTTCTTTGCAGTCATGACAACACTCCAGCTTGCATCTGCATTATCACTGATCCCTCTCCCTCTTAACACAGCAAGAACGTCTGGACATTGAAGAGAAGTACACTAGTCTGCAGGAGGAGGCTCAAGGAAAGACAAAGAAGCTAAAGAAAGTATGGACCATGCTGATGGCTGCCAAATCAGAAGTAAGCATAACATAACATTAAAGCTAGTCTCAACAGGGGCACAAAATGGATTGATCCAGCGGGAATTGTGTTTTGTCTTTCTAGATGGCAGATCTGCAGCAGGAGCATCACAGAGAGATTGAGGGCCTGTTGGAGAACATCCGCCAGCTGAGTCGAGAGCTGCGGCTCCAGATGCTCATCATAGACAACTTTATTCCCCAGGAATATCAGGTGTGTATATGCTTGTGTACTTACATTTGTAGCACTATGACTCTGATTTTCAGTATTTTGCCTTGTTAAATGCCTAGTATTTGTATCACTTCAGTAAACACAAAGAAGAGGCATAAATATATTTTTATCTTTATGCCTCTTCTTTGTGTTTACTTTAATAAAATCACTTTATTTCTGTGGGGTCTGAACAGTTAATTTTTATCCATATAGCTGTTTTTTCTCTTCTGTGTATAATAACCTGACACAATCTCCTGAGGGGTTTGGATATGACCAACTCATTGGTATAAAAACTTTTAAAAATGTAAAAATATCAAACGCTTTATAGACATGTGATTTCCTGGTCACTCCTGAAGTTACTTTCTTCTTTGTTGCAAGTAATAAATATGCAACATTCTTCTTTCCCCGTCACCCTTGCAACCCTTGACTGCTTCAGGTGCAGCCTATTGAGCTCTCATTACGTTACGAGGTGGAAGTCAGGATGGCTGCTGACAAACCTTCCTTGGGCACATTCAAGTCAGCAGTGATGCATTTCGAAAATAAAAAATTCCATTGACGACGACACTTGAATATGTTGATTAGCATAATGAGACAAAACCAGACCGGTAGGGGAGACATTCTCCGTACATGGTACAGACAGATAACAACTGCAGATTGCTAAAGTAATAACTATTTCTGTGGAGTGTTTATGGCCATATATGTTCCACCACACTTGTATAAATTGTAACTTTATGTTGCAGAGAGTACTACATTAAAGTGTTAAAATCCTCTCTATAATGTACCTTAATCCCTGGCGCGTGTCTGCTAAACTGTTGGGGGAGAACGCTATGGATCATGGATCAACTATGGTCCATTACACCACTGGAAGGCACACAATGACACAGAAAATGCTTCAGTTAACAATATTTTTTAGAATTTGCGGGTGTTATAATCAGCAGTTGCATTTATAACACTCATTGCCTGCAGGTGACACTTTGCCTTTTCAATGTGTGTCCTTGGTTCAGGTTTTTATATTTTCTCATGTTTTCCTGTGTAGGAGATGATAGAGAATTACGTGCACTGGAATGAAGACATTGGTGAATGGCAGCTGGTGAGCTCACTTTGCATAACCCATATGCACACAGTTTGATTGCCATCAACTTCAGAGTGCAAAGTCTGACTTAAGGACTACTTCTCAGTAATGTGTGTCTTTGTACCATTATGTCTTTCAGAAATGTGTGGCATACACTGGCAACAACATGAGAAAACAAACCCCTGCTCCGGACAAAAAAGAAAAAGATGTGAGTTCTTTTCAAGGTTTCTTTTACCTTCCTAACATAGACTCTGTGTAATGACTTATTTTTCCTGATATTTTTCTCTTTTCCCACCTTGACAATGTATTTATGACCTCTCTCTTCTGTCCCTGCCTCCTGTAGCCATTTGAGGTGGATCTGTCCCATGTGTATCTGGCCTACACAGAGGAGAGCATGCGGCAGTCACTGATGAAACTAGAGAGACCCAGAACCTCTAAAAGTGGCAAGAGTGGCAGACCCAAGACGGGACGCAGGTAATCTGTCTTCTACACAGACCACAGACATCCTGAAGCACCACATCCTGTCAAGCAATACTAATATACTTTCTCATAGCCTGTATTACAACCGACTCAAAGGCCTTTACAAAGAATGGAGATGCATGCTACATTTAATGAAGTAGATTTACAAAACATACTTACAATGAGGTGTTTCAGTCAGAATCAGTAGTGTATGAAGGTGCATGAATTGTAGCATGTTGTAGGTGTAAAACAAAACGACAACAAAGCAACAAAACAATGGATCCATTTTGGTTTCGCTGGCTACATGCTGGATTGAGGTCTGCCCTTCTCCAGTCCATGTGTGCATGTTTATGCACTAGTAGCTGTTTTGTAACGATGTAAGATCAATAATTTAAACAGTTGCGCAATCTATCTAATAACTATCTGTCCAACTAGCACATACATGAGGGTGACTTGCATGGATTTGCTATTAGCAAGTCTTCACAGGCTCTCGTTTACATCACTCCTTCACCCATATAGATCATTCAGTAGTTGTGCTGCTGAGAAATGCTACAACAGCACTTTAACACCTTCTGTTTGACCATGCTAATAAAGTTGTCAGCCATTTTTTTTATAATTATCATGTGATGGGAAGAGAGATGGTTGATTTCAGTGTAATTTCAGTGTCACTTCAGCTACCATTATCAGATGGGAAATCTTATTAATGTCCTCTTTCGCCGACTGTTGACAGACACAGTAACACTTGGGGGGAGTAAAAAACACTAAGGCTTTACACCTTTTCGACATCTAGCTAGAGTGCGTCACAAACCATCTTCGGATGTGGTTCAGACAATCAGATTCCAGTCCCTCCCAAAAGCTTCATGGGTTGCATTTTCACCCGGCTTTTTTCCGATATTTATCTCATACCCCTTATTCTGTGGTAATTTGTTCACACTCTAAACTGGTTATCTACAACTTAATCTGCTCAAAAACGATTGGCCCCTTTTGCCATTTTAAAACATGGTTTAACAAAATGTTGCATCTTTACTTCGGTTACAATAAAGCAAATATTCCTTTGAGTAAACAAGAGTTATTGGTTGTGGATGTTTGAGCTCTGTATATTTAGTGTATTTATAGGATGTCGTTCTGAAGTGTTAGCATTATGGTATTTGCCGTTATCGTGATCGACTGTTATTCTGAGAAATGAGAACGCTAAAAAGTTGTTGATAACACTTATCATGTGTTATCACTTATCTCCACACAGGAAAAGATCTGCAAAGCCAGACGCAGTGATCGAATCCCTTCTGCAGTGAAGACAGCATAGAAGAGAGTTTGTTTTCACTGCAACTTTCATGTTACTTAAAAAAAAGAAATCATTAGCGTGAAAAATGTGTTGTTGAACATTATTTAAAAGATTATCTGAATACACTGTATAGCTGTATGGTTTTAATGTGAAAGAGCTGCACCTATGATTGGATTAAGACCTCTTGGCCAAGAGGATCTGCTATTTGTATTATAGTGTAATATTTCTTTTGTGGATGTAATGTTGAATCAGCAGCTTCCGTTTTAATTTAGCTCTTTTACTGAAACACCTGTGACATTGAGGAGGAATTTCACTTGCAACATCACTGATTTTGAAAATGACAAACACTCTGAAAGAAGTTGCTGAAAATAGAATTGTGAACATGATCTATAAACTGTATTCATATCCTGTGTAGTTAATTCCAATACAATAACTGTTTAGCGATGAACACCTCACTAATTAAGCTGTAACTTCTGTATTACTGATTTCCTACTATGTGAGAAACCGACTCATTAAATGGCCCGTGTTGATATGAGTACATCATAATTAAAGCAAAGGATTCTACTCTGAGCACAAGCTGTAGCTTTAGCGCTTTTTCACATTGAATACAAAATGAACACTACTGTGGAGGGAACAAGGAGAGGATGGTATGTAATATCAACTATGTAACTGAAAAGTGCATTTTATACTTTTCCCTTTAGGTCAGAGGCATAGGGGCATGCATGCCAGCTCATATGTTAGTGCCATTTGCTTATCTAAGCAAGTCATCTTTTTTTATTGTCAAATGTCAGAACCTTTTGCGTTATATTGAAATACACCACACATACTGTATGCCTTAGTCTAATGCACTAGTTTGAGATTTTGTGGCGATGATTTCATTCGCTGATGTTCTGTAGTGGAGGAAAACTGACTTTTATTTTGTATCATAATGTATGTAAAATGTTTACATCCACCAAACCCCTGGATATTTAATTTATTAAATTATTTTACACGTTTTATCTCCCATTCTTGTTGCTCTTTCTCTGTATTTCATTGTTAAGTTTGCTATTAACCTTATAGTTTATGGGTGCTTTTGAAGAGGGTTGTATTGGCACATAACAGCCATAAATGTATTATTTTCATCTGTATTTTCTACTCAGAAACCCAGGAAATGATTAATGTCTTAAGAACCAGCTTTGTATTTAAAAGTCTTGTTCTTCAGTGTGAAACAGCTTTTACTGGTGACTGCACCGTTTTACTTGAATAAGGAACGCTGATACCTAAAACATTATAAGCAGGCATGCTGTGAAAATATAGACTTCAACCAAGAAAACACTGCCATTATAATTTATTGATGTATACATAAAAATAATACAAAAATAAGATGTGTAGGAAATAAATATTACATTTGCCATAAATAGAAATAACTTACAATATATATTATAATACAACTGAGGAATCCTCATAAGGGATGCAATCGAATCCTTTTCCTTTGCTTTGCACACTCCATGGTGTCATTCAGAAATCGTTGTAGTTCATATTTGGTGGTGGAGTTAAGGGTACAGTGCTGAAAAGAAATCATGACAATTTTAGTTTTAAGTGCACAAACAAGCTGAACACAGAACTAAAGTGATAGACAACATTTGACATTAAAAAGCATATTCATTGCCAGCACAGAGTCATTATGAGCCATTTAAAGTTTCCAATAATAAGCATGTTCAAACACATTTAATTCCTCTTTACCTTTTTCTTGTTGTACGCCTTCAACGCACGTATGAGATTCTCCATATTCGTACTATCAAACGGAAGTGTGACCTTCTCCAGAGCCTTCTCAGCCAAACAGAAGAACTCTGTCTGTGAAGAACAAAGGAACAATTAGTGTTAAACAAGCTGGACTGAATCTGTATAAAGAAACCAGCTAAACTTCTTCTTGAGGAGTTCACAAATTCCATGCAACATGTTTAAAATAAATCTATGTCAGGAACATGTCATGTACAGTCATTTCAATAACTAGAAAAGGTTTCCAACATACCCCACATCTGCCGCGTTCATCCGTTATCTTTGTAACTATTATTGTTTTATTCTCTGGCTGCAATGACATAATAGGACACAAGTCAGTATATTAGTATATATATATATATAAAACAAACAAACAAACAAACCACATGTTGCTTTGTAGTTTTCTTACCAGTTCATTGTACAGTTCTTTTGCATAGTCGTGGATCTGTTTCAGCAGCTCATTTTTCATATTTTCTGTGTAGACCATCACAACCATCGCCATGAGTACGACACTCCGAATGTTCTTCATTTCTTTGAAAGAGATCGTGAGCCAGCACTGTCAGGTTGAGCAGAGAAAGTTGAATATCTCTCATACTCTCACTGTTGCTTCTTATATCTTGTCATCATGCTGACACTCTGACACTCTGAGACCACAGTATACAGACACGTCAGAGGAGGAAAACACCAAATTAGGACCGTGGTTGATGTGTATCTGTTTTACTATCAAATGTTCCACTAGTTGCTTGGAGTTTTCTGACTATTAATAAGCAATTACCTGCTAATCTGTCATCAGCAAAGCTCTCACCAAGACTTGCAGGTCATCACCTTGAGTTAACATCCTATGAAGGTGGTCCTAATGTGTCAGGATAGAAAATGAACAAATACTATTATTTCAACTCAAAGTTTTTCACCCCATACATTCCAACTTGACCAACAGGTGCACTACGTATGGGAGAAATGTGTTATCTGTTAGGGGGGGGGCGACGACATTTGGAACAGTCTTCCCTCCACAATAAGGGAATGTCCCACTTACTCTTCTTTCAACCCTTAATAGGGCACTCATTGAAATACTTGCAAATTCTAAATCCAATCCTAGAGAATATTGGAGGATATTACATACTGCCAGAATGTGTAAAAAAACATATGGACCAGGAGGAGGGGGGTCATATTTTGAGAAAAAGTTTACGAGATTAAAGTGGCAAATCTAGGAGAAAAAAATGTGCAAATTTATGTGATTTAAAGTGGTGAATCTGCAAGAAAAAAGTTGTTCTTTTCCCCAATTTTTTCTCGTAAATATGCAACTTTTTTTTTTGGAGATTTGCCACTTTACATCTCTTAAATCTGCTACTTTTTTCTTGTAGATTTGCCACTTTAATCTAGTAAATTTGCAACTTTTTTCTTGAAATATTAAGTTACCAAATACAGTTATTCGCCCGATAAAGGGTTAAAGGAAATCTAAAACAATGGCTCAAATCACATCAAAAGTGTGACCACTAACTGGTCTTGAGACGACTTGAACATTACTTTTTATTGCATAGTTATATCCTGTCTGGGTCTGGTATGTGTTGTGTTGTGTGTGTGTGTGTGTGTGTGTTGTGTCCTCTATTTGTATCTTACTTACGTACTTGCTGTCTTTTATATTTGTATTTATTTTTATTTTTTTTAGGGACTACGGATGCAAACTAGCAGCTTTGCTATAATCCGGCATATTTACAAAGATGTTTTTCAATGTTCATTAATGTGCACTGTCCCTATCCAAAAATAAAGTATAAAAAAAAAAAAAGTTGAACTGATGAAATAAATGATGACCTGGTTTCATTAAAGTGTGTGACAGTGAGGTACCAGGCAACCATTATCACTTACATTATTACAAATACCTTATTTTCCTTTTGTGTTATATTAAAATACACCACACATATTGTATGCCTAAGTCTAATGCACTAGTTTGATATTTTGTGGCAATAATTTGATTCATCTGATGGTCTGTAGTGGAGGCACACTGACTTTTATTTTACATCATCATTTATGTAAAATGTTTACATCCACCAAAACCCTGGATATTTAATTTATTAAATTATTTTACCTGTTTATCTCACATTGTTGTTGCTCTTTCTCTGTATTTCATTATTAAGTGTGATATTAACCTAATTGTTTTTTTCTTCTTCAAGAGAGTTATAATGGCACATAACAGCCATATATGTACTCTTTTTATTTGCATTTCCTACTGTTGGAGAAACCCAGAAACCCGGTAAATGATTAATGTCTTAAGAACCAGCTTTGTATTTAAAAGTCTTGTTCTTCAGTGTGAAACAGCTTTTACTGGTGACTGCACCGTTTTACTTGAATAAGGAACGCTGATACCTAAAACATTATAAGCAGGCATGTTGTGAAAATATAGACTTCAACCAAGAAAACACTGTGCCATTATAATTTATTGATGTATACATAAAAATAATACAAAAATAAGATGTGTAGGAAATAAATATTACATTTGCAATAAATAGAAATAACTTACAATATATATTATAATACAACTGAGGAATCCTCATAAGTGATGCAATCAAATCCTTTTCCTTTCCTTTGCACACTCCATGGTGTCATTCAGAAATGGTTGTAGTTCATATTTGGTGGTGGAGTTAAGGGTACAGTGCTGAAAAGAAATCATGACAATTTTAGTTTTAAGTGCACAAACATCAAGCTGAACACAGAACTAAAGTGATAGACAACATTTGACATTAAAGAGCATATTCATTGCCAGCACACAGTCATTATGAGCCATTTTAAGTTTCCAATAATAAGCATGTTCAAACACATTTAATTCCTCTTTACCTTTTCCTTGTTGTACGCCGCCAATGAACGTATGAGTTTCTCCATATTCGTACTGTCAAACGGAAGTGTGACATTCTTCAGAGCCTTCTCAGCCAAACAGAAGAACTCTGTCTGTGAAGAACAAAGGAACAATTAGTGTTAAACAAGCTGGACTGAATCTGTATAAAGAAACCAGCTAAACTTCTTCTTGAGGAGTTCACAAATTCCATGCAACATGTTTAAAATAAATCTATGTCAGGAGCATGTCATGTACAGTCATTTCAATAACTAGAAAAGGTTTCCAACATACCCCACGTCTGCCGAGGTCATCCGTTATCTTTGTAACCATTATTGGTTCATTATTTGGCTGCATAATTAGCTGCAATGACATAATAGGACACAAGTCAGTATATTATAAAACAAACAAACAAACAAACCACATGTTGCTTTGTAGTTTTCTTACCAGTTCTTTTAACAGATGTTCTGAATTGTAGTAGATCTGATTCAGCAGCCTATTATTCATATTTTGTGTAGTGTAGACCATCACAACCATCGCCATGAGTACGACACTCTGAATGTTCTTCATTTCTTTGAAAGAGATCGTGAGCCAGCACTGTCAGGTTGAGCAGAGAAAGTTGAATATCTCTCATACTCTCACTGTTGCTTCTTATATCTTGTCATCATGCTGACACTCTGACACTCTGAGTCCACAGTATACAGACACGTCAGAGGAGGAAAACACCAAATTAGGACCGTGGTTGATGTGTATCTGTTTTACTATCAAATGTTCCACTAGTTGCTTGGAGTTTTCTGACTATTAATAAGCAATTACCTGCTAATCTGTCATCAGCAAAGCTCTCACCAAGACTTGCAGGTCATCACCTTGAGTTAACATCCTATGAAGGTGGTCCTAATGTGTCAGGATAGAAAATGAACAAATACTATTATTTCAACTCAAACTTTTTCACCCCAGACATTCCAACTTGACCAACAGGTGCACTACGTATGGGAGAAATGTGTTATCTGTTAGGGGGGGGGGGGGGGGACGACATTGGGAACAGTCTTCCCTCCACAATAAGGGAATGTCCCACTTACTCTTCTTTCAACCCTTAATAGGGCACTCATTGAAATACTTGCAAATTCTAAATCCAATCCTAGAGAATATTGGAGGATATTACATACTGCCAGAATGTGTAAAAGAACATATGGACCAGGAGGAGGGGGGTCATATTTTGAGAAAAAGTTTACGAGATTAAAGTGGCAAATCTAGGAGAAAAAAATGTGCAAATTTATGAGATTTAAAGTGGTGAATCTGCAAGAAAAAAGTTGTTTTCCCCCCAATTTTTTCTCGTAAATATGCAACTTTTTTTTTGCAGATTTGCCACTTTACATCTCTTAAATCTGCTACTTTTTTCTTGTAGATTTGCCACTTTAATCTAGTAAATTTGCAACTTTTTTCTTGAAATATTAAGTTACCAAATACAGTTATTCGCCCGATAAAGGGTTAAAGGAAATCTAAAACAATGGCTCAAATCACATCAAAAGTGTGACCACTAACTGGTCTTGAGACGACTTGAACATTACTTTTTATTGCATAGTTATATCCTGTCTGGGTCTGGTATGTGTTGTGTTGTGTGTGTGTGTGTGTGTGTGTTGTGTCCTCTATTTGTATCTTACCTACGTACTTGCTGTCTTTTATATTTGTATTTATTTTTATTTTTTTAGGGACTACGGATGCAAACTAGCAGCTTTGCTATAATCCGGCATATTTACAAAGATGTTTTTCAATGTTCATTAATGTGCACTGTCCCTATCCAAAAATAAAGTATAAAAAAAAAAAAAAAGTTGAACTGATGAAATAAACGAAGACCTGGTTTCATTAAAGTGTGTGACAGTGAGGTACCAGGCAACCATTATCACTTACATTATTACAAATACCTTATTTTCCTTTTGTGTTATATTAAAATACACCACACATATTGTATGCCTAAGTCTAATGCACTAGTTTGATATTTTGTGGCAATAATTTGATTCATCTGATGGTCTGTAGTGGAGGCACACTGACTTTTATTTTGCATCATCATTTATGTAAAATGTTTACATCCACCAAAACCCTGGATATTTAATTTATTAAATTATTTTACCTGTTTATCTCACATTCTTGTTGCTCTTTCTCTGTATTTCATTATTATGTGTGAGATTAACCTAATTGTTTTTTTTTCTTCAAGAGAGTTATAATGGCACATAACAGCCATATATGTACTCTTTTTATTTGCATTTCCTACTGTTGGAGAAACCCAGAAACCCGGTAAATGATTAATGTCTTAAGAACCAGCTTTGTATTTAAAAGTCTTGTTCTTCAGTGTGAAACAGCTTTTACTGGTGACTGCACCGTTTTACTTGAATAAGGAACGCTGATACCTAAAACATTATAAGCAGGCATGCTGTGAAAATATAGACTTCAACCAAGAAAACACTGTGCCATTATAATTTATTGATGTATACATAAAAATAATACAAAAATAAGATGTGTAGGAAATAAATATTACATCTGCAATAAATAGAAATAACTTACAATATATATTATAATACAACTGAGGAATCCTCATAAGTGATGCAATCAAATCCTTTTCCTTTCCTTTGCACACCTCATGGTGTCATTCAGAAATGGTTGTAGTTCATATTTGGTGGTGGAGTTAAGGGTACAGTGCTGAAAAGAAATCATGACAATTTTAGTTTTAAGTGCACAAACATCAAGCTGAACAGAGAACTAAAGTGATAGACAACATTTGACATTAAAGAGCATATTCATTGCCAGCACAGAGTCATTATGAGCCATTTTAGGTTTCCAATAATAAGCATGTTCAAACACATTTAATTCCTCTTTACCTTTTTCTTGTTGTACGCCTTCAACGAACGTATGAGTATCGTCGTCATATTTTTACTGTAAAACTTAGGTTTGACCTTCTCCAGAGCCTTCTCAGCCAAACAGAAGAACTCTGTCTGTGAAGAACAAAGGAACAATTAGTGTTAAACAAGCTGGACTGAATCTGTATAAAGAAACCAGCTAAACTTCTTCTTGAGGAGTTCACAAATTCTATGCAACATGTTTAAAATAAATCTATGTCAGGAACATGTCGTGTACAGTCATTTCAATAACTAGAAAAGGTTTCCAACATACCCCACATCTGTCGAGGTCATCTGTTATCTTTGTAACCATTATTGTTTTATTCTTTGGCTGCAATGACATAATAGGACACAAGTCAGTATATTAGTATATATATATATATAAAACAAACAAACAAACAAACCACATGTTGCTTTGTAGTTTTCTTACCAGTTTGTTGTACAGTTCATTTGCATCGTCGTGGATCTGTTTCAGCTGCTCATTATTCATATTTTCTGTGTAGACCATCACAACCATCGCCATGAGTACGACACTCCGAATGTTCTTCATTTCTTTGAAAGAGATCGTGAGCCAGCACTGTCAGGTTGAGCAGAGAAAGTTGAATATCTCTCATACTCTCACTGTTGCTTCTTATATCTTGTCATCATGCTGACACTCTGACACTCTGAGACCACAGTATACAGACACGTCAGAGGAGGAAAACACCAAATTAGGACCGTGGTTGATGTGTATCTGTTTTACTATCAAATGTTCCACTAGTTGCTTGGAGTTTTCTGACTATTAATAAGCAATTACCTGCTAATCTGTCATCAGCAAAGCTCTCACCAAGACTTGCAGGTCATCACCTTGAGTTAACATCCTATGAAGGTGGTCCTAATGTGTCAGGATAGAAAATGAACAAATACTATTATTTCAACTCAAATGTTATTAAATGTGTTTTTATAAAGGCTGTGTCCACACAGCTGGATTTAACAGCGAGCTGTGAAACAAAGATGCTCACAGACCCTTTTGACGCCTGACATTTTGACTTGACCAACAAGTGGAACTGATGATCTGGTTTCATTAAAGTGTGTGTCAGTGAGGCACCAGGCAGCCATTATCACTTACATTATTATAAACGCCTTATCTTCCATATCATTTTTGCTATGACATCTCAAAATAATGAGTGATGAGTAGGCACATGGGAATTATTTTGAGTCAAGTGATTAGTGTCCCACACACAAAGAAGAGGAAAATGTGACAGATGGAAAAAAGATCCTATCAGCTTTAGTTTCTTTTTCACAATAGGACGATGAAATAGGACGAAATACAAACGATTAAGTTGTTTTCATTTAATTATAACAAAAAAAATATTACTTTACTCAAAATAATGTCATGAATAAAATAAAATAAATTGTAGTAAAATATTACTGATGATGGCTGCCAGCAATCATTTCTTTTCTTTTTTTAACTTCTTTTTATTTCCTTTTTTCCAGGTGCAGTCATACATTCACAAATTCAAAGAAACAACACAGGTGTACATGGGGTAGAGGTATTCCATGGAGTTTGGCATCCCAACAATATCCAGACAGAGTCCGTATTTGAAAGCGGGCAGTGGTGCTCATTAAGCGAGAAGATTAATATACAGTGTACAGACATTCATTATTCATATTTGAATGGCGAGGGAGGAAAAAATAAAATAGTTAAAGAATAATAAATAAATCAAACAAAAGCAAAATACACACATATAGAACACATCAAGCAGATCAAAAGTCATATCAGTTAATAAAATGTGAAATAATTGGGGACCATTTAGTCAGGAATACATCAGTTTTCAAGTGTAACCTTGCGGTTATATTTTCCATATAGTAAACATCCTTAACTTTCTCTCTCCATTGTGCTACTGTGGGGGGCTGCAGTCTCAGCCAGGAGATTGTAATCATCTTCTTAGCAATTAGAAGAAGGATTCTCAGCAATACCCTCTGATTATTGTTATCTAGATCTTCTGGCAATGTTCCTCCAGCAATCATTTCAATTACAGACCAGATGAATACTTAAGCAGTTGAGGACTTGTAACACATTTACTTAAATTTTCTGATAAAAACCTGCTATTAGACAATTGCCTAAACACATTAAGAATTACATCATTAAGGCTTTAACTCGTATTCATCTCCACATTTTACATCCACTGACAACCTTTGAAGTATAGCCCCATCTTCAGGTGATATTAGTAATTAATAAGCTTCACAATATTCTCACCAATGCAATTTATGTAAAGAATTATGGGAGACCATGGATGTTTGTAATGGCACCAATTTACCAAGAAGGGATATTCATGTGATACATGTCTTGTATGACCTTTTTGACCTTGCATGCGAAATTGTATATCTTTGTGAAAATATGCATGTTTTACAGCCAAAGCACACTAGTTATCAGATTTGAAATTCATTTTTAAGACCAAGTCTATATTTTACTGATACTTTTGAACTATTTTGTAATTATTGCTACAACCTTCCCCAGGTAGTGTTATAACTATAACCCAGTAAGGCAGATTGTAATAATGGAAATACTTGTATTTGACATCAATTAACACATTTTGTGATATAGTTGGAGATGTTGCTATTGGTAGTAGTTCCCAATGTTTTTATGCTTCTGAATTTATTTTCTAAGCAGTCCCAAAATATGATACATTTTACCTCCAAACTTCTCACATGGTTTTGATAAAATTACTGTTTGAGGTACAAAAAAGCCAATTAAACAATGTGAATTAGCAAGAATTAACAATTACATTTTTTTTTTAAATATTAACATATAAAAGCAAAGATTCAATACAAGTTGTACAGCAGAACTTCCCCACTTCCTTACCCCATTAATTATCTCATGCAACATGTTTAAAATAAATCTATGTCAGGAACATGTCATGTACAGTCATTTCAATAACTAGAAAAGGTTTCCAACATACCCCACATCTGCCGCGATCATCCATTATCTTTGTAACCATTATTCTTCTATTTTTTGGCTGCAATGACATAATAGGACACAAGTCAGTATATTATAAAACAAACAAACAAACAAACAAACCACATGTTGTTTTGTAGTTTTCTTACCAGTTCTTTGTACAGATTATTTGCATAGTCGTGGATCTGTTTCAGCAGCGTATTATTCATATTTTCTGTGTAGACCATCTTCTGAATTTATTTTCTAAGCAGTCCCAAAATATGATACATTTTACCTCCAAACTTCTCACATGGTTTTGATAAAATTACTGTTTGAGGTACAAAAAAGCCAATTAAACAATGTAAATTAGCAAGAATTAACAATTAAAAAATTGTTAAATATTAACATATAAAAGCAAAGATTCAATACAATTTGTACAGCAGAACTTTCCCACTTCCTTACCCCATTAATCATCTCATAACATGTCAACCACAATGCAGAAATACCTTAAATACCTTAACCTTAAAATTAATCTTAACAGGTAAATGACAACACGCAATAACATACGAATATACAAAAAGATTACAAGACAACATGATAAAGATGAATATATGAGTAATGGAATTGTATGTTTATTAAGATACATACAGTCATGGGGGAAAAATTAGACCACCCTTTTTCTTTAGTTTATTGTTCATTTTAATGATTGGTACAACTAAAGGTGCATTTGTTTGGACAAATATAATGATAATAACAAAAATAGCTCAATAGAGTTTAATTTAAGAGCTGATATCTAGCCATTTTCCATGGTTTTCTTGATTATGATTTTGGTTATTATCAAGAAACAAGGGTGGTCTAATAATTTTTTCCATGATTGTATAATAAATTTATATTTTCATAAGACTGAGATAAAAGATAGTAACTTTTATTGTTACACAAATTAAGGAAAATTAATTAGTGTCTAAGTTGTTATAAATCACTTAAAAACGGATGGAGAAGGGGTGAGATTTAATACATGTTTACTTCTTATCTTTTCAAACATGTAAACCGAGGTTGGCAATTACGCTTTATACTTTTCATTTTCTGTATTATAGCATTTTAGTAATATTAGCCTACCTGTGTGTGTGTGTGTGTGTGTGAGAGATGATTTCTCTTTTTTTATATGTTATAATAAATTTCCAAACAAACAATCAAGCAAAACATTACATGTCACTGTGCTATAAACAACCAAAAATGATGTTTCACTTCAGCATTTAGGTAACCAGTTACAACACAACAAAGTTTCATGTTTCAAAATGTGTCACCTGTTTGTAGGACATAACATCTTATATAACCTAAATGTTTCAAAATCCAAGCACTTGTGAAATTACACTCATATGAACACTATATATACAGATGCATCTCAACACATTAGAATTTAATGGAAAAGTCCATTTCCAGTATTTCAAGTCAAATTGCCCCGACCAAGTATTGAGTTCATATGGACCTACTTTTCAGAGGCCAACATTTCCAAATTAAACATACTATATATAGATATACATATATATTTTTTCGAGACACTGAATTTTAAGTATTCATTAAATGTAAGCCATAATCATTATAATTAGAAGAAATTGAATAAATTAAGAGATGAAATGTTTCATTCTGTGAGTAATGGCAATGTGTTATTTCCACTTTTTGAATTGAATTACTGACATAATAAACTTTTCTATGACATTCTAATTCTTCTAATTCTATGACATTCTAATTCTTCTAATTCTATGACATTCTAATTCTTCTAATTCTATGACATTCTAATTCTTCTAATTCTATGACATTCTGACATTCTTGAGATGCACCTGTATTCAATATCAGTCATTGAGCATTTTTTTCTGCACAATGAGTCGTCTACTTCTACTTTTGACACTTTGCATTTGTTGGCAATGCTAATGTAGATTTACTCGAGTGTCACTTTGAGTGCAGGCCTTTAAAACAGCGCGCCTTTCACTGGATCAACAAATGAATGGATTGAAGATACAGCCAGCAGCATTTTACTTCCCAGAGAAAATCATTCCCTCGTCGCCTCCTAAACGAATCAATAAGCTGTGGTGAGGCCGGGCCACTCAGAGCCGGGGAGCATTTGAGGCGCTCCGCCAATAGGAAAGCGCACAGGATTTAGGCTAGATGCGCCATTTTGCTGCGTCCACTGCCATCCGGCAAGATGGTCCCCTTGCTTTGTCTCCCCTGACCGGAGTTGTTTCTGTGTTCACTGACTATTCTTGCTTCCGCACCATCAAAAATCTGCGAATTGGATTGAACTGGCTCACCCGAACCAAAAACTACGCGTGTCTCCGTCAACCGAGGAATGACGACGGCGAAAAGCAGGTAGGAACACTGCTTTAGCTTGTTTGTTTAGACAAGTCAATTGTGCATTGATTACAGTGCTACCTCTGCTAACAGCGAGCGCGCGTTAAGTGCATACTGCTAGTTAGCCTGGAAGGCTAGCTTAGCTGCAGCTGCGCAGCCGGCAATGTTTAAATTCACGCACACGCAGATTCAGGCGAGCATATGTGTGTTACATAGTGTTAGCTAAAGTCATTAAAATTTAAAAAACGCGCTTGTTTGTAATAATGCCATTAGTTGGTTTGTAGTGTAGCTCGGGAAACGTAACGGTGCTACTTGGGATGCTACCTGGTAGCACCAGGCTTCATGCCATGGTGCCGTCAGAGGCAGGCAGGGCCCTGCGTGCATTTTTCGGTGCATGCCAATGCATTGGACCTCCATGCACCGCCGAGATTGCAATGTTGCCAGGGCAACGTGGGGCAGTGGAAAGAAGTAGTCCTGCTTTAACGGCGACAGCTCAGCCTGCTGATGTCAGCCAGCACAAACTTAGCATCTCAGGAGTTCCCGTGTTGTCAAAACATGGAAAGGCTGCTTTGAGAGAAGAAAGAAACAGCGCCGAGCTACAAATGCACAAGTAGCGCTGCTTGTAACGGGAGTGGGCTCTGTTTTTTCGACTGGCACGGGATATTTTGGTAGATATTTTAGGCCTGGCATTTGCTGAAAGTACTGAGTGATAGATCAACACAGCTCATAGCGATGTAATCAGCACATTGTGATGACGCAAAACGTCACAATAAACTGCGGAGCCTCTGTGTCAGGAGAGACATGCTCCACTACACATGCACGGTAAATCATAGGTAACAAGTCTACTGGGTACCTGTGGGTGCTGGAATGCTTGGAAAACACTTGAATTTTAATGTGGTGTTTTCAAGGATTGAGAGGTGCTTGAGACTGCTTGCAGGCAGGTAACACATTTTAAAACATGAAACTTTGTCGTGTTTACACGTTTCACCCTTTTGTAGAAGGCTGTCACCAAACTATTTTGGTTGTTTATAGCAAAATAACTAATTTAAGCCGATGAAGTGATCAGTATGTCAACAATTAGTATACCCTATGTGTTGTATAAAATATGTGAAAACACTTGAATTTTATTTTGGTGTTTTCAACGTTTGAATAGTGCTTGAAACATACGTCAGATAAGATGCCAAGTCTACTTCCTAGCAAGCAGGTGACACATTTTAAAACTTTGTTGTGCCGTCATTGTTCACTTTTTTTAGAATGCGGTCACCAAATATAATTTGGGTTGTTTATAGCAAAATAACAAATTTAATATCAGTATACCCTCTGTATTGTATATAAATCTGTCGTTTGCCACAGCTGTAAGTTGCTGGAAAAGCTTGAAAATGCACATTGAAAACACCTGAAAGAGCTTACACTTGAACATAATATATCAATATTATGACCAAGGCTGTGTTTTGCTAATTTAATTGTCAGCTTCTTAATCTATTTGTATGTCCACTGTGAAACAAATCTTCAAATGTCTCTCCAGATAAAATGAGCCTGCCTTCTTCTGAATCAAACTTAGACCAAATGTCAGAAAAAGCAGAGGAAGTAAGTATGCAACCTCTTGGGAAGTCAAATAATGTGTTAATATGATACTCAAAGCAAAAGCAAAAGCAAATGTTCACTTTTTGTTTTAAATTGTCAAGCTATTAATTTAAACCTTGTTTTCTCTGGTAGCCTGGTAGCTCAACAGAAACTATGAAGCCCTCCTCTTCTCGCAACAAGAGGTGAGGAGCAGTTTTCCTTTAATGTGGTTGTTTTTGTTTTGTGTACATTTCCAGCTTGAAATGTTAAAACCATGTGCTTACTCATTTTAGGAAGACCACTGCTGTAGCTAAGCACACTGGACAAAATGAATCTGACGCCTCAGAGAGTGAAAATGAAGGGGCCACCTCTGACAACCCTTCAGACAATAACACAAGCAGTGCAAGTAAAGGTTAGAGCTGAAGAGATACTTGTTGGTCTTGATCAAGAAATTGTTGATGCTGAATATGAAGCTGATGTAAGACTTTCTGCTTTTGGTCTTATTAGGTACTTTAGTGATGAGGCCATCTGGGAATGAAAATAAAGGTGCAATGAAGCTCAGAGTGGATTTCAAACAGAAACATACAGGTAATTGTATTGCATTATTTGGACACGATATATCTTTTATATGGGATTCGAAAGTAAACGGCTGAATAGCCTGGAAGTTATGCTAAATTGAATGTGTAAAGTAAGGGGAAAAATTGACAATGACTGATTTCTTTTCACATGATCACAGATGACACCCTGCAGAAGAAAGTAAACTGTACTGCCTGTGGAAAGCAAGTAAACCAGTTTCAGCGCAACTCTGTTTACGAGCATCCCGCGCTCAAAGTACTTATTTGCAAGGTAGGGGAGTGTGTGAAATGTACATTTCACATATTTCATACCCATTATACATTGTTCCAACGCTTATATTCTTCCTAAATTCCATCATTGATGTATGACCACATTGTTTCCTTTTCCTCAAGTCATGCTACAAGTATTACACAAGTGATGACATCAACAGAGACTCTGATGGAATGGATGAGCAGTGCAGGTAAGGCCAAGAAAACTTGTAAATTGTTTTTTTTTTTTTAAAAAAGTGACAAGAAGATTCACAATAGAAGTAATGGATATAAAGTCTAACATTGTGTGGACGATGGTCCAGAAGATGGCTGCTAATATTGTTAAACACTGGCCACAAAGCCCCTGAAGTTGGTGGCCAAAGTACATTTTTGGTGGCCCAAATGTAAAAGCAAACACAGCCTTCCTCCACTGTGACATTCCTTGACATTTTCTCTCAGTCTTTTAGTTCAGTCTATATTTTTTGTTGTGTTTGTATATTCAAAATGGCTTTTCTTAACATTGTTTTTCATGTCTTTGGTATGTGTTTTAGGTTTTAGACATTTTGACCCTGTCCTTATCCAAGTATAAATAATTTTGGAAACCTCTATAAAGGCCCTTAAACTCAGTTTAATTTTTCCTCCACAGGTGGTGTGCTGAAGGTGGCAAGCTCATCTGCTGTGACTACTGCAACAACGCTTTCTGCAAGAAGTGCATTCTGCGTAACCTGGGCAGGAAGGAGCTGTCAACCATTACTGATGAGAACTCAAAGTGGCACTGCTATGTCTGCAGGTCCGAGCCCCTCCAGGATCTGGTCTCCAAATGCCACCGTATCATGGAAAAACAAGAACACCTGCTACTTAAGCAACGAAAACAAGATAAAAGCGAGGAACGTGAGAGCAGGAGACACAAGAACAAAGACGTTAAAGAGCACAAAGCTGTTGTCAATGGGAAAGAACACTCTGAAGGCTCAGGGACCATGACATTCTCCTACAAAAAACTGCAGGTACCCAAAGAACTTATAAAGAAAACAAAAAAACTTGTTGAAACGACAACCGGTCTCAACAATACCTTCATCCAGTTCATCCAGCAGACAGCAGAGGAACATGGAGATAAGTCTATCAGGTATCGGCATTTGAAAGCCTTTAAGGCCGTGCTTGCTGATTTGAAACAAGCCCACAGTGCTTTGGAGGCAGCGCTGGAGCCTGAATTTAAAAACATGGAGTTGCAGAATGGCAATGAAGGACAACATATTGTGAAAAAAAGCGCTATTGTTACGGCTGCTGTGGAGAACGACCATGTGGATAACGTGGTGAATGCAGTTCAGAAAGCTGACATAGCGGAGGATGATGACGTAGCGGAGGATGATGACGTAGCGGAGGATGATGACGTAGCGGAAGATGATGACGTAGCGGAGGATGATGACGTAGAGGAGGAAGTGGCTGGCGTAGCAGAGGATGAGGCTGACGTAGCAGAGAACGCTAACGTAGAAGAGGACAATGACGTAGCAGAGGAGTCGGAGCTTAACGAGCAGGACAAGGACAACGATCAAGTTTCAAATGATACTGAAATGAAAGACAGCCAAACGGAAACTGATGTGACCAAAAAGACAATTAAAACTGAACCATGCGCTGATGGGCTAATGTCAACTGGTGAAATGTCCCTAGATCACGACATTATGTCCGTGCCGCCTTCAGTTCCCGAAGAGCTTTTTCAGATGGTGGAGAGTCTGGCAGATTCCACAATGCTCGCACAGACTGACACGGATTTGGTCACAGACGTAGATGCAAAGTCAAATGGAAAGTCAACAGACTCTCAACTCTCCCAGCCCAAGGTAAAGAACCTCATAGTCAAATTGACTCCTGTGCCAGTCGTGACGACACGTGGGTCCAGGTCCTCCAGGTCACAAAAAAGAGAAAAAGATGGTGAGACACAAAAAAAGCGTGAGGAAAAATCTGAGGCGGAAGACAATGCTGCTGATGCAGTAGATGGGACAGAGAGTCCACCATCCAGCCGCCGCTCCAGCAGACTGAAGACCACTCCCTTGAGGAAGCAGTCTGAGAATAAGGACAAAGAGTCCTCTGATTCAGAGTCAGAGGGAGATCGCAAGAGCAAGGCTAAATCCTCCAAGAAATCCAGAAACATCAAAAAAGAGGATGGGGAGGACATCAAGGATTCAGAGAAAAAGACGGTGAAAAAAAGCAACAGCGACTCCGACTCAGACGAAATTCCCAACGTACTGCTCGAGAAAGCTGCAGCGGGCCGCAGCACAGATGATGAACAGGGAAGCACAAGTGCAAAAAAGTGTCTATTCAAACTAAACAACACTTCCACAAAGGATACAGACAAAGCGTCCAAACGCAAAAGGAAGTCTGAAAGTTCAGATTCAGACTTAGAGAAAAAAAGTAAAAAGACGTCCAAGAAGAAGAAGCAGAAGGGCTCAGACTCCAGCAACTCCGACTCTGACCAGGAGAAGGAGACAAAGAGTAAAGGCGCCACAGCAAAGAGGAGATCGAGCCGCGTGAAAAAACAAGATGAAGCAAAAGAGGAAGACAGAAACTCACTTGAGAGGAAGGCTGCCAAACGGAAAAGGTCTTACGAAAAGAAACGTAAGGGACTTAGCCCCAAAGCATCCACTAAGCTGCAGTCGTCCTCCAGTGAGGATGAGGTGGAGGAGGAGGAGCAACAAGCTGAAGGTGACTCTGGAGAGGACAGTGATGTGCAGAAAATCAAACCCATTATGGATGATGGCATCGTGGGAGGTGGTGGACCTTTTCATCAGTCCTCAGGTAATTTGGGCGTTCTGGGAAATACACTTATTTGCTTTGTCTGCAGGGGGTTAGTTAAGAAGATTCATAGCACTCATGTCTGTACAGTAAATACATAGCTGGAGTCAGCAGGCAGTTGGCTTAGCTTAAAGCTAAAGCTCACTGACCATCTTATCTTATTTGTTGAAGCTGCAAAAAACTGTAAAAAGTAAGAAGTGAAGTAACAAGTGCTGCCAGTCAATTCTTGGCAAGAAAGCAAATAGTTTGCAAAATATCAAACTATTCCTTCATGGGCTTGAATGCTTTCCATAAACAGTGTGTGCTATTTTATTGTACAGGAGATGAAGAAGACAATAAAGAAAAAGTCTCTCAGGTTTGTGAAGATGATGACGATGATGATCCTGAAAACAGGTAATTACGATCAATCAAAAGTTATGTCTAGATGATTCAAGGTCCATAATGAAAGCGTTTTTTTTTATTGTGTTGTTGCTGTGAGTAGAGTTGTTTAACCTAAAATATTAGCTGGACTCAGGCAGCATACTGCAATACTTGACTCATAAATCCCAGTGTGAAGACTCACTGCCTGTTACTCACTGAAGACTTTTGTGTTTTCATTTAAGTACTTCATAACATGTCCTTAGGGTGGCATTTGTATCTGCTTTATCCCTGTGAGTCTGTATTTTTGCCCATAGCAATGTCATAGTGTCATGATTTTTCTATTGGCTGCCTGTGTTTCCATCAGTTTTCCTAAACAAGCTTCATGGAGCAACTGATTTGTCATTCCTGTAATATTACAGTTAATTATTTTGTTTATAAATGCATTCTTTGTAAGCAGATTTCAAATTGAAGTGGTAATATGACCCATTTGGCCTGTGTCTTGTTTTCCTTTTCTCCTGAAGGATTGCAAAGAAAATGCTTCTCGCCCAAATAAAATCCAACTACTCTTCTGGAGCAGAGAGCTCCTCTGACAATGAAGGAGCTGATAAGGATGAAAAGTCCTCAAAGAAAGCTAAAAAAGAGGATGATGACGACGATGATGATGATGATGAAGAGCAAGGTAGCATGCATGTGCCAAATATATACCTAGTTGCTTTCAAGTAAAAATTGTGTATCTCCTCAAACTTTTCATTTTTCTCTCTTTTGAAGACGAGGATTCAGAAGACTCGAGCTCTGATGTTGAAGTGAAGAAGCGTGGCAGACGCCACAAACTGCTCCGTCATAAACTGTCACTGAGCGAAGGTGAATCAGGAGAGGAGCAAGCTGCCAGTAAAGAGAAGAAGAACAAGGGGGGCAAGAAGAAGAAAGGTTCATTCTGAATTTTTAATTTGCTCTGTGTGTCGTCAAAACAAAATAAATGCAAATATTATGAATTCTGATACCAGTAAGTGATTTTTGTTTCTTTGTCTTTTGTTTGACTGTCAGACGACAGCGATGACTCTTCAGACTCAGACTCAGACTTTGAGAAGTCCGAGTCCAGTCCAGAGTCGGGGATAAGCGAGGAGCTCAGTGAATCAGAGGACGATGGAAAGCGTCGAAAGACCAGGTGAGAAGAGAGAACTTTAACCAATCGATCGTAATTTATCACTGCCACTGGATCTGGATTGATCTCCTGCTGCTCTTGCTTAGATGAATTGTGTTTTGTGTCTCTAGATCCTCAAAGAGGAAGGACGAGGAGAAACAGAGAAGTTACAAGCAGAAGAAGAAGCGTCGCAGGATCAAAGTTCAGGATTCCTCTTCCAGCAATGAGAAGGTGTTTAAAATGCAGAGAACATGGTTGTAGTCTGAAAGTAGTTTTTTCTTCTGTGACAGGATTTGCCAGGTGGAGGAGATGGACCCGCATAACTAGTCAAGTCATGCATGACACATAAAATGTTATTTGAACTTACCCCTGGAGTGTGTTGTGAGGATTATTGAAGGCCCACATTAATCATTGGGTTGCCCGGCGACTGATCATAGGAAGTGAATTTTTTTCCTCAGGGCTGAAGATCAGAGGGCTCAACTTAATGTTCATTTCCACAGAGTGGAGAGGAAGGTGAGGGCGACGCAGATGGAGACGAGGACCGCAAAGGACGCAAAAAGATCCGCAAAATCCTGAAGGACGACAAGCTGCGGATGGAGACGAGAGACGCACTGAAAGAAGAGGAGGACAGGAGGAAGCGTATAGCTGAAAGAGAGGCGCTCAGGAAGAAGCTTCGAGAGGTAAAAATTAGATGTTCTGTTCTGAGACTCGTGTGTCAGGTGAAATGTTCAAGACCTCATTCGATGCTGTGATACAATCTGAGGATTTTCCCCAATTGTTAGAAGAGGTAATAACTCCCCGAGCAGCACAGTATCATGTAGATACTAAAGCAAATAATGGACGAGTCTTAACCGCTGCTAACCACTAAGATGGAGTTAAAGCTTGCATTAATTAAAGAGTTGGACTGCTTGATGTACTGTGTGCAGTCAGACATTTGCAAACAGAAAGTGACCATGTTTACTACAACACAAAGGTCAACACAGTCAGTAGTGGAATGTATGCTTTATGTAACTTCATATTTCTACTCCACTACACTTTGAGGCAAATATTGTACTTTTTTCCCCACTACATTTAGCTGACAGCTTTAGTTACTTTTCAGGTTGAGATTTAACATAAAAAAACTTTAACATTTTTTAAGTGAATAGACATTTTTCTTTTAAATTAAACCTCATGGGGAGTTAAAATAAGCCCCATCTTTACTAAATTAAAAACATTGCTCACATAAATGCATACAAATAATCCAATAAAATATTTAGAATATATACAATTATATATAAAATGGAGTGGGTCCATTCTGCATTACAATGACTTTCTACTTTTGATACTTTAAGTACATTTTGATGCTGATACTTTTGTACTGTTACTTAAATAAGTTTTGAATGCAGGACTTTTACTTATAGTGGAGTAATTTTGCAGGGCCTTCATCGCATGATTGTATGATATTACAATGTTGCATTAGTGGAAAACAGTATGAGAGACAAAAGTTGTGGAAGATATTTCTTGGGTATTATTTGTTTGACTCTTCTTTCTCAATTTGTGATCTTTCTTCAGACGCTTGAGTTGACAGAGACTTCCCTGATGGCCTGTCCCATCACCACCAAGCTGGTGCTGGATGAAGATGAAGAGACCAAGGAGCCGTTGGTGCAGGTGCACAGGAACCTTGTCACAAAGCTCAAACCTCACCAGGTTGACGGTAGGGACAAAGTCAATTCAAATGTCATGGCTGAACTGCAGTTCTGCCAAACAAAAGCCTGCCTGTGAAATAACAAGATACTCTGTACTAATGTTGGCCCCTCTGTTTTCGTGTTTTGTTTCAGGGGTGCAGTTCATGTGGGACTGTACCTGTGAATCTGTGAAGAAGATCGAGAAGTCTTCTGGCTCCGGTTGCATCCTTGCCCATTGTATGGGTCTGGGGAAAACCCTGCAGGTATGGAGGAAACATGTTTAGGGTCATAATTAGACTAAAGCAGTGCAATAATGGGGGAAAAAAGCAAAACACACATTGTTAATGTGGGGGAAAAAGTGACAACACCAGGGATGTGCATCTATCCCTCTGAACAATTTGATACCCTAAAACCCCTTTTCGACCAAGGCAGTTCAGGGGCCGGTTTGGAGCCAGTGCCTAATCAACCAGTTCAACCAGTTCTTCGCTTTTCGACTGCCAAAGAACTGCCTCTTGGCCAGGAAAACTGCTTCCAGAGTGGCACCAACTCTTTGCTGGTCTCAAACCACGAACCACTTATGTCAGGAACTTGGGACGGGATTATCTGACCAACAAGACCAACTAAAACATGGATCATTAATTTTATTTAATTTGTTTAACTGCAATGTGATTGATAGCAGGCTAGTGTTAGCCGGCTACCATTGGCTTACAACAAAGGCTAACACCAACATCTTGCGTTCGGTGTTAATAAGAACTTAATCGCCGTCTATATCGATCAAGATGAGCAGCACAAATGTGTTGTACCTGTCCTGTTTGGATGGTAATGTAGGCTTGTAAAGCCAGGAGCACCATTTGTAAAGAGACAATGTAGTCCAACATTGTTATTATAATTGCTGAGAGAGCGTAGACATATATAGTGATGTAATGACGTGGCTCTCTAACCTGTTGAAAAGCAAACAGGTTCTCAGAAGGTTCCCAAGTTGAACCAACTGCGAACCAGCACCATAACTAGGTTAACTTGGTCGAAAAGGGCTTTAAGAGGGTGTAAACCGGTGTATTCAGACAGACAGCATGAGAAAAAACATGTTTGTTGAACATAAAAGCATGTAAACATGACATGTCTTGTACAACATCTTTTAGGTGTCACAAACCTGCAATAGTGCATGTAAAAGCGGAGCATTTCATATGCAAACTGCCACCTTAAGCCTGTTAAACCCTGGTGAGTTAATAGGTGTCTGCTGACCTGTGTCGTAGTACACTGTCAGCCACATTTTAAATGTACTTCTGTTTTTGCCCTGTAGGTGGTGACATTACTTCACACTTTGCTGCTTTGTGAGAAACTCGACTTCTCCACAGCTCTGGTGGTTTGTCCCCTGAACACTGTCCTTAATTGGCTCAACGAGTTTGAGAAGTGGCAAGAAGGAATGAAGGATGAAGAGAGTTTAGAGGTAAAGAGTTGCTGTTGTAAACTTGACAGTTGTTCTTAATCAACAGTGGTGATTAGTATGTTTATTTTCTATGTATTTATCACACCCCAGAGTTATGGCTTCGGCTTTTGATGGATGTCTGTCATGTGTTTAACAGGTGACTGAGCTGGCCACAGTAAAGAGGCCACAAGAGCGAGCGTACGCCCTTCAGCGATGGCAAGACATGGGTGGTGTAATGATCATAGGCTACGAGATGTACCGAAACCTGACACAGGGCAGGAACATCAAGAGCAAGAAGCTCAAAGAGACCTTTCAGAAGACACTGGTAGATCCAGGTACAGTGCTGTGTAATTCCTCAATGTTTAACCCTCCAAACCCCAGGGACCCACATTTTACTCACTGCGGCCTCGTTTTTTTACTTCAATATATAAGATTTGCACCTCAATGGTATCAGCACAATCATGGCTGGATGTGGGGAGTACTGTCTGTTGTGCCGTATAAGATATAGTGGCATAAATCATGCAAAAAAAAAAGATAAAAACGACATACTTTTTTCAATTACCAGTATTGGAATAACATGATCCAGTAAGTGCAAATGACTTATTCTTACACAAGATTTGTTATGGACCATTGGAGTAAAGCTCTGTTTTTTTGTTTTTTTAACAGTTTCTAACTAAGATAAACAATGTAAATTTAAGCCTTTTTGTGTTTTAAATAAGACATGCCTTAAGCGCCTAACTAAAATGATAGTTTGTAGCCAAGTCTTTCTTTAATTAGTTAATACAAGCTTTAATCATTCCACAGTTACGTTTATTACGGCTCCTTGCTTGTTGGTTAAGCGTATAAATTTTGGTTTTGCTAGTAGACAAGATGAAGGACAGCTGTGAAAGTTTTTCAAGTGATGCTTCATTAAAGCTTGACCAGTCAATGTTCAAAAGCATTTTGTTAGAATTTTATTGTAAATTCACAGCTGGCAGCCATTATGCATTCATGTGGCATTGGTGAAATTAGTCTCCATTTTATGTGTTTGCATCTGCTTGAGCTTGGTAGTAGTAATCACTTTGATATTGGTGTTTGTGTATTCGTGTCAGTTTAGGAGTTTGAGCTGTGATCAGAAATTGGCCACAATATAATTTGCCTAAAGTCTTGGCAATAAAGCTCAGATCATTTAAAGTTTGAAAGAGTGTAAAAGTTCAGATGACATCCCTATGTTGTTTCACCAGTTGCCAGCTCATAATGAGCACTTATCTTTTAAAAGAAAAAACCTCCTCCAGCTGTACTTACACCTGTGATGAGCTTTTTCTGCCTTCTCCTTTACTTTCTCCAGGTCCAGACTTGGTGATCTGTGATGAAGGTCACATCTTGAAGAACGAGCAGTCCGCTGTGTCCAAAGCGATGAATTCTATCAGGTCGAGAAGGAGGATTGTGCTGACTGGAACGCCTCTGCAAAACAACCTTATTGAATGTGAGACTGGCTGGTTTTTATATATATATATATATATATATATATATATATATATATATATATATATATATATATATATATATATATATATATATATATATATATATATATATATATATATATATATATATATATATATATATATATATAAAGATGTGGTGTAGTTGTGGATGTATGTAAAATCTGTGATTCTTGTCTTCCAGACCACTGCATGGTGAACTTCATCAAGGAGAACCTGCTCGGCTCAGTTAAGGAGTTCAGGAACCGCTTCATTAACCCCATTCAGAATGGTCAGTGTGCCGACTCGACACTACATGATGTCCGAATCATGAAGAAGAGGGCTCACATCCTCTATGAGATGCTGGCCGGCTGTGTCCAGGTAAAAACAAAACTGACCTTTGTTGCCTTTCACCTGCTTCTCTCAGCCTCCTGAAAATAATTATTTTCTTCTCCTTCCAACAGAGGAAAGATTACACAGCACTCACTAAGTTCCTGCCTCCTAAACATGAGTATGTGTTGTCTGTCAGAGTGACTCCAATCCAGTGTAAACTCTACAGATACTACCTGGAGAACTTCACAGGTGAGAATCGTGCTCTAATGAACAGGATGTTGAGAGTGGTACCGCCACTTGCTTGCCTGCTTCAAAATTTTCTGATCTTTTTGGGTGTCAGGAGCAGCAGAGCCTCCAGGGGCTGCTAGCAGGACGTTTTACTATGTCAGGTCTTACTGCCCAGACAGGGATTTAGCCTAGTCTTAGACTAAAACAAAATTCAATTGAGAATTCCACTGGAAAACATGCGTAGTCTGGGACTAGGCTAAATCCTTCACCAGGAGTCTTGTTTCTCTTTAAAGTGCTCTTTTGACTGGATGTCTTTGACTCAGACGAGGTTTTAGATAAATGGAAGGCCTTTCTGGTCTCTCACTTTTTTGTGCTGCATTGTTAAGTCGTTTAGTGGACTTTCCCCTCAGAATGTGGCCCAGGACGTGTGTGTGTGTGTGTGTGTGTGTGTGTATAAGAGTGGCAGCTGGCAGAGTGCCGCAGGCAGGGTTTAAGCCCAGTTTCCCACGTCTCCCTAATGAAGAGCTCTGGGAGAGAGGGAACAGAGGGTGGGGGGTAAAAGGGGGAAATGTGGGGGCATAAAGGAAAGGGAAAGAAATTTAGAGTGAGGAGGGGCCAGAGGTTTTACACCAAAAGCGAAAACAAAGAACAGGAGAGCTGGTATGTAAGAAGAGGAGTGATGGGGGGTGGGGGGTGGAGGTTGGTGGTATGTGCTGTGGCTCATTAGGCCAGGTTGTCCACAGGGCACAGTGCCGAAGTTGTGACTGTGGCTCTGGACCTCCAGAGTAGTGTTTTGGACCCAATACCACCAGTCAGATCACAGGAGGGGGCCGACCACGAATTAGGGCTGTAACGGTTTGTGTATTGGTACCGAACTGTCACAGTATGGGTGACTCAGTCCAGAATACATGTTCTGTAGATTGATTCACAAGCACAAGCGCTGCCCAGAAATGTTAAGCTGTATAACAACATTAGCCAACATATGCTAAGGTTGACTCAACAATTGGATTGCCGTGCGAGTTGGTCACACGATGGCGACTGCAATTAAAACGCCAGAGCTGGACGACCCGTCTATGGGTTCTCGGTCAGCTACAACAGCAACAGAGCGAATGAATGAATGTTTAAATTCAGTCAAATAGGGACTATTCATAACAGTCCCCAGAATACACATTATTCTATGTATTTTGGTATTTTCAATTTGAAAGCATAAGAAAAGCGTTTCAGTATAATAGCCTATTGTGACTAAGTGTTCAGTGTTCCTAGAGGTACAGAGCAATACAGAAGTGTTTGAAATGTTCCTTATTGTTATCATGAAAATAGTTTACTATAGTTTCCAGCAGACAAATTGTCACCTCAGTCCTTGGCAACAGGATCAACTTATTGCATTTGTAGGGGTTTTTCCACTGTCCCAAACTTAAACTGAACCTTGCATCCTAAATGTGACTTCTGTTTATCATCATCACGCTTTGTACTGTGATTTGTTTTGTGTATATATTGACTTTACTCCAGTTTGTCCACATTCAGATGGTTAGCCGCAGACAGTGTTGGAGTTTTGTTGCACTACATTTTCCAGATTTATCTGTATGTATGAAGAGATTGAGGGCACGCTGTCAAGTTCATAATGCAAACACACATCCATCTTCCTCCTCACACTTTTTCCCTTGTGTGCAGGTATCGGGAATGCTATGGAGGGGGGCCGAGGCCGCGCAGGGACTAAACTCTTCCAGGATTTCCAGATGCTCAGCAGAATCTGGACCCATCCCTGGTGCCTTCAGCTGGACTACATCAGCAAAGAAAACAGGGTAGGGCTGAGGAAGACGAGACTAAACCGCACTAAACACAAACCCAAACCCAAAAACTGGGAATACATCAGCCCAAATCACACATACTGCAGGAAAACAATAGAAACGTAGTACTGACAGGTCATGCACCAGGAGAGATCAACACACATATTGCCACTGCAGCAAAATGTATTCCCTTATGCATCATTTTTGCTACCCACGATCCAGCTTTCAGTGTTTGGTTGACCTATATCATCTCACAGACTCATGCAAGTGCACTCTCTCACAGGGTTTCTTTGACGAAGACAGCATGGACGAGTTCATCGCTTCGGAAACAGAAGAATCCTCAATGAGTATGACCTCTGAGGATGAGAAAAAGAAAAAGTAAAATAATATTTTACTTCCATTTCCCCTTGTTGTACATTTATGTAGACATGACCTAATTTAACTGCCCCTCACTTGCATCTGTTACTGTCGCTGACCCTGTCTCCTCCACCATTCCTCCTTACTAATAGGAAAAAGAAGCAAGGGAAGGGAAAAAAGAAAGGATCTGATGACTCGGACAGTGATGACGTGGAGGTCATCAAGGAGTGGAACACCAGCTCTCGGGGAAGAAACGGAGAGGGTCGGAACAGAGCGGAGCCTGTAGAAGAACGTAAGTTTGTTTTACATATGGGGCATTATGGGTAGTCAGCTCGGTAATGGAGGTATAGGAATATTTGGGAGGCCAATATTCATTAAAGAAAGTTGATTTAATAAAAAAAAGACTAACTTGTTTAATATGATGAATTGCTTTGAATTGAATTGAGGATGTTCTTTGAATTAAAGTTGATCCAGTCAATTGTGAAGCAACTTATTTGATTGTGACCTGCAGAAAAAGTATGTTAAAACAAAGAAATTAAGCTCAAAATTAAAGGTCACTATAGAATACACATAATTGTATTATTACACCCATAATGTCATTTGTCATGCAGGAATAAGTTAGCCAAAAAATTGACAGCAACCATTAGTGGAATTTTAATTAATTACATCTGCAGCTGTAGCATAGCAAGGGAACATAGTATAGTAAAACTCTGTATGTCTTTTTCTTTTTATGTCTTCTTTACTGCTCGTTGTTGTGAAACTTTACCGACTGCACGAAGACTAATCTGTATCTTTGTGTCTCAAAAAGCTCGGTCCACTAGCTCAGCACCAGGGAGTCCCACAAGGGCTCCTGACTGGCATAAGGAGTTTGTAACTGACCCCGACGCTGAGATCCTGGAGCACTCTGGAAAGATGGTGCTACTCTTTGAGATCCTGCGAATGGCAGAGGAAGTAGAAGACAAAGTGTAAGTGTGCCTCCATTTGCAAATATAATCTGTTTGGCTTTTTCTGTAATGCTGTTGGCTTGCTGTGTTACTGGAGTGTTTGGATTAATCACATGGCAACATGCAGCTGAGGTAAAATGACGCTGGTGTATCTTCTATCCTCATCCGTCCTCAGGTTGGTGTTCAGTCAGTCTCTGATCTCTCTGGATCTGATCGAGGATTTCCTGGAGCTGTCTTGCAGAGCTAAAGATGAAGATAAAGTCTCTCCATACAAAGGTAAATGTAGTCATCTTTATTGTCATCTGACAGGGCCTCAAGAAGTCTCATTTGCACATGCTCACTACTTCCCAAACATGTATTTTTGCTAAATTTATTTAATTCACTTCAGCCACTACCGTCTCACGATTGCACAGACACACTACTCTAATCTGAACACAGAGTTTATGGAAAATGCACGTGTTTGGGAAGTTGGGAGCATACGACTGGATAAACGAGTCTTGGATTTTATGGCACGAGTTGTGTGAGAGTTTGTAAAGTGATATTTGATATTCTTTTGCCTTTGTTAAACCTGGCCCACATTTACTTCAATTCATCAAGGACTTTGTGTTTTTGGATTCTTGGTTCACCATGGAAAAATGCGAGAAAAACAAAGTTTTCGTCAAGAATTCAAGTTGACATGGGGTGATTAAGTGACTTACATATGAGTATTTTAAGGGTGAAGGATTCCTCTAACCTAACTTCACTAAATGATTCTACAGTTGCCTATTAATAGCTTCCTTCTTCATGTTGTGATTTAAAAAGCTGCTTTTGGTTTCATGATGTGCTAAAATCACAGAGTAATGTTTAATATCATAAGCCAGCTACTGGCTTATGGAGCTTGAGGAGCCCAGTTTTTGGTCTCATGGTTCATTTTTGTGGTTTTACACTGTAGTCTGTCGTCTGAAGTGACAAAACTGTCTGTGAGATATAAAAAGTTAGAACTTTAGCTTTGGAGAATGGCTGAACTATTTTCATATGGAGATGCAGGTTTCACACTTGTAAGACAGCCTGCATGCAACATGTATTCTTCTACATGCCGGTGTGCTTATTACCCTTAAACACACACACACACACACACACCCTGCCGCTGGTGTAAGGTCATGTTCCTAATTAAACTTCAGCAGCTGTTTTTACTTTCATTTTGAAAATGATTAGACCTTGACTTTTTATTCCACAAAAAAATGTTTGCTCAAGGGTTTGTAATTTGTAATGAAAAGATCACAGTGCCGTAATTGGAAACATACTGAAATGTTGGTTATGAAGGCTGGTAGGGGGTTGGCCATGTTGAAGGCTAAACACGCCTGGCCTCCAACCAACACAACCATCTATCTGCTGTCTGCTAATACCCAAACTAAGTCCTTCTGTAAAGGAAAAGGCCCATTTGATGGAAGCGTGTGTGTTTTTGTAAGTTTTGTGGAGCATAGATGTTGATTTGGAATAGCCATAGCATATTTCTTAACCTTAACCTGTCTGTGAAGGTGACGGCAAGTGGTTCAGGAACATTGACTACTATCGCCTGGATGGCTCCACCAACGCCACCACCAGGAAGAAGTGGGCTGAAGAGTTTAATGACACCAGTAACACAAGGTAATATATATTTTATTTAACAACAAAGAATAGTAACAATAAAAAGACACATTTTCTAAACTTTTGAAGATTCACTCTAGCTTAAAATGTAAATGACTCCATAGTGCATTTAAAAGCATTAAGTGCCCCCTCTCTTCCCCACTCTCTTTTTCCAGAGGTCGTTTGTTCCTCATTTCCACGCGAGCTGGCTCTCTCGGCATCAACCTGGTGGCAGCCAACAGGGTCATCATCTTTGACGCCTCCTGGAACCCCTCCTACGACGTCCAGAGTATCTTCAGGGTGTACCGCTTTGGTCAAATTAAGACCGTGTTTGTGTACAGATTCCTGGCCCAGGTGAGCTTATCCTGCTGTTTCGGTACTTTCTGTAATTGAAGCGGTCATTTTTCTTTAGGGTTGTACAGTAGTGGAAAATTTGTTTTTCAGATTGGTCACTCTTTTTAGGGCAAAAGTAACAGGTTGGAGCTATGAAAAACGTTGTCTCATAACAATTTAATTAGAATCATTCGTTGTATTGATATGAATGGTGATGATTAATTCACTCATTCATCTAGAACCTCATAGTTCATTTGTGATTTCCAAAGCCAGCGTTATCGATGAGTGCAGACCAAAATACCCCTGGACAAACCTACAACCAGCAACGAAACATGGACCCCCAATACCCAACAGAGCAGTTGATGTTCGCATGCTTTAAGTGACACATGCATGTTGTGGTGATGTTTGGTCTATTTTCAAGCAGGACTACATAGCACTGCCTAGTTTGACAATTTGAGTTTTGGCAGTCACTCATCCCAACAAACCCACCTTAGAGGAGATGAATGGCTGTGATTGGTTCTGTGATTGCCAGATGCATCTGTCAGGGCAAATAAAACATTGGATGGATTGATTCGAATGCATCAAGGTCTGGGTGAAGGATGCTGCAAGACTTGCAGCCAGATCCCGGAGCCCCCTTCACCTCTGCATTTTTTAAGCCAATCTAGAGCTGGTTGCAATACAATGGAGGAAATGTGCCCGGCAAGGGCCAGCCAGCATTGGGGAGAGATCCAACAAGGGGATCCTTTCTCACCAAGCGGCCTAACCAACTGAGTTGAATTCCCCCAGGCAGTCTGCATGGACCCCACTTGTTAAGTGTAAAAATATTTTCAGTTCATTATGAAGCTGTGGTAGGCCTACCTAGACTGTAGGTAATTAATCATGGAAAATCATGGAAGAACCGTGTGAGTCCTTTTTGTATCAATTAACACACAAGTTAATTTTCCTTACTTGGTGTTGCACATCCTGCGATGTGACTGTTGATGGTGAAACAATGTATATCGCGCCTACTTATTATTCTTTATTGGCTGTCTTCTCATTTCATTTTCTTTTTTCAGGGTACAATGGAGGAGAAGATTTATGACCGGCAGGTAACCAAACAATCGCTGTCATTCCGGGTGGTGGACCAGCAGCAGATTGAGCGGCACTTCACAACCAACGAGCTTGCAGAGCTCTACAGCTTTGACCCAGACCTGCTGGATGATCCTTCAGAGAAGAAGAGCAAGAAAGCCACGCCCATGCTTCCTAAGGTAAACATGCACAAATGTATGTCATGTATCCACCTAGACTGTTCAAATATGCTTCTTTGATGGACGAGGCATAATTTCATAAATTACATTTGGATAAATCCTACATCTTATTTGGCTTTGACGAACCATTGACTTCAGATTTCATGGTTTTCTTTTAACTTATCCCCAAAGGAAATGCAGCAAAGCAGGCTGCAACCTATTAACAGTAGTAAAAAAGTATTTTTTTCCTTCAACAAACATGGCACAGAATGCCAGTTTAAATGCCAAGCTTGTTTTTCCAAACTTGTACCAAGTAGTATGTTCTTCCTTTTGAAGTTTAGCACTTCAGTGATAAACTGTTCTTTAGACACAATGCCAGCTTGTATCCTGCTTGGCCTTTCCGGGATCTTTCTATTTCTTCTCGTTTCCTTTCATAATCCTGCGCTTGCCTTTTCTCCTCTTAATGCAGGTGCTGTGTCACAATTTAGGACCCCTGCGGTTTAATAAGAACACACAGCCCTTACATGGGCTATCCAACCCCGCACAGCTGCACAGATTTGTGTGTTTACTGCTATTTACTAAATAGTCTTCTCATTGCAACACTGCTTCTGCCCAGCTATAAACCTGCACTCCTCTTTTTTTCATTAATTCCTTGCTGTCTTTTACTTCTCTGTTGATCTTTGAATTACTCCCATCCTTTCCCACTCCTTCCCTTTCTGCAGGTTTATTCAGATCACCCTAAGTGGCTTTACCTCTTTGTTTTGGTTCGACCTGGGTAACTCCGCAGAAATCTGTAAACAAAATGGATAAAAGAAACACTGTATATCCAACTCGCTTTCTGTTTCACTGGACAGTCGAGAGGCCTTTCAGTGCACCTTAATGGAAAATCTGTTTTCCATTAACACTGTCAAAAGATCTTTATCCCTATTCCCTTCATGGGTATTAACAGGTAGGAGCGCTGCATGAATCCACTCAGCCGGCAGCTGATATCATTGCTCTCACCTTCCATATTCCTCTAAAGCAGGAGCAGCCTTCTCACAGTGCAGCGGAGCACAGTTGGAGATTTGAAGAGGAAAGATGTGTTCATTGAGCCGCAGCCTGTTAGATGTGTATGATCTTTAATGAGCCCGGTGACATTTATGTGACACAGTATTAAAGACGGAGAGGCTGACAAGCTCTTTAACAAGCTGACCTGTTTTGGCCAGGGGGTTAACTATGATGTGGCAGCAGGACTGCAGTATTACGGAAGGAATTTGCCGTCTGGAATGATGTGAAGATGAGTCAGACGCCCTCCATCACTTTCAGCCAACAACGCTCTGCGCAGAAGGAGAGAATGATGTGAGCCACGGCAGAGCCAGTGTTGTACGTCTTCCTCTAAACTCACACTGGGAAGTGCTGATTCTCACATTGCTTAAACACCCAGGTCACACAGGCCACAGGGGCAATGTTGGGTATTTGTACCAAAGAAATTGAATTAGACTTTTTTTTTTTCATTCTCATCTTTTGCTTGTGTAAAATGTTTATAGTCGGGAACAACTCACTGAAGAGTTGTTTTTCCGCTGCTATCTCTCCGACCTTTCTTCACTCCCTTTATGGCTGCTACCTGCCAGTATCCTGCCATCATTATTTCTGCACTGCCCTCACCTCATCCTACCTTTATCTCCACTTTCCTCCCCCTTGTCCTTACTCATTTCCTCACTCTCTTTCATACCCATCATTTCCCCCCACCCCTCTCGTCTTTTCCCTGCCATCTTTGCGACCACCTGTTGGCCTAACTCGCCACTCTGCCTCCAAATGTTCAAAGCGAGCTCCGTAAAGTTTTTTCTTTTTCTCCCTCTGGCCTACCCTGCATGATGAAGGGTCATTATTTAAACCCCACTCTTAAAGATGTCTCTGCACTCTTCAGAGAAACTTAATTGGAGACAAAGGAAGCTGGAGCACTTCCTCCTAATGACAAAGAAGGTCCTCTTAGCCCAGACATGAGATTTTGACTCCCCACCCATCCTGAGACACCCTCCCCTATTTCCTGTCCATCTCACTTGTCTTCTCCATCCAACAAAAACTTCCGACTCTTCATTTAACTGCGTTCTCTGAAAATGTTGCTGCATTGTGGACTGTCAGTCAAGCTGGCAGGCTGTGGGCGTACCTCACTGTATGTGCTCTCAGCAGGTGATAGCTGCAATGGTCATTAGACTCTGTCAGGTACACTGAAAGGCTGTGGGGAGGCTGCACTCAAACCACAGCATAGACAGGAGCAGACTGGAGCAATAAGCCACACCATGCTTGTCTCATTAGGGGTAGGAAGTCACTTTGACCTTAAAGGAAAATCCCCCCCTTGAAGTCTCGTAAGCATTATATATCACCAGTCAGTGATGTTCAGTGGAAATTTTGTAGTTAGTTTACCCACCCTCATCTAGCTGTGGCTCAGTTGGTAGAGCAGTCACCCTCTGATCGGATGGTTGGTGGATTGATCCCTGACCATGGCAGCCTAAGTGTCGAAGTATCCTGCAAGATACTGAACCCCAAATTGCTCCCGATGCTGCGTTCATCGGTGTGTGAATGAATTCCCAATGGTGGCAGGTGGCACCGTTAAGGGTAGCCTCGGCCACCAGTATGAATGTGTGTGTGAATGGGTGAATGAGCGCAGTCTGTAGTGTAAAGCGCTTTGGATAAAAGCGCTATATAAGTGCAGTCCATTTACCATATATCTTGGTGAGTCTATATCGACTTGGGTAAGTGGTTTCTCCTACGTCCCAGAATGCTTTTTGCCAGTTTAAAAAAAAAAAACGTGCCTGAGCTTGTTGCATTGCAGGTGGAGAGAATACTGATGATAGTAACAGCAAGAGACTGTGCTGTTGCAGGTTAGCAAAAAGCGAGAGCCATGTCCCTCGTTTGCTGCTGTCTCTGCCTCTTATAAGATTAATCTCTGTATGGTTGTTGAGATTTTTATTACAAAGAGATGGTTGTTTTTTTTACTGTTTGCTACTGATTTCATTTGGCTTTTTTTTTTTTGTCACTGCGTGGAAAGGCACAGTCAAAATACATAGTTTTCTCTTACCTGTAGTGCTATTTATCAATATGTTTTGGTGTGAGTTAAAGTGCTGGAGATATGGGCCATAGAGATGTTGGTCTTCTATTCAATATAATGGAACTAGATGGCACTTGGCTTGTGGTGCTGACAGTGCTACAAAAAATAATTTGAGAAACTCAACAGGAATGTGTCTTTACAAGAATTATGATTTTACTCAAGATAATCCAGACTTTGTTTTGAGCAGTTTGATGTCGGAACTACTTTCTTTCCACCAAACTACACCCAAGTGCAACACTATGAATACTTTCCAGAAGAGACTGTCTGAAACTGAGCAGCACTATCCCCACATTTGAGCAATATCGCATCTCCCCCTCCTCATGACGGCAGGCTTTTTAGCCCGCCTTCCAGTGTGGACATTCGGAACAGCTATAAACACTTGTGATTTCCGACATGGTTGGATAACACTTCTTATGAACCACTTCTTTTCTAGCAGAACCTGGCCTTTAGTCTGTAGAACACTCCATGAGAAACAGCCGAGCCTGGCAACTATAAGCCCCATCAGTCAGCGAACTGTGGAGAACAGCTCTTTACATCGTATATGAACTGGGCAACACCTCTCCACTCCCACACTTGGTGAGCAACTTCTACAACTAGTGCATTGCCCGCTTCTCACATACCGTACGATTTTTTCAGAAACCGATTTCCATTCTCTCAGTACAGTTACTCTAATTGACTCCTTGTGAATCCCTCCTGACCTGCCTGTCCGGCTCCAGCTGGCTGGTCTTTGTAGCGAGCTCTTGTAGAAATACACCCCCCTACTGCTGCTAGCTGAGGCTTGTTTTTATAGGAATGTGGTATGTTTATTGTCTTTGTTTAGCCCTTTGTGACATGCATGATTTTGTTTCTTTGTTAATTGACTGACAGCTAGATAAACCTTCTGACTTGTGCATAAGCCCTGCAGGGTGTAAAGACAACGTGGTCTTGAGGGCAGTGGTGGCCTTCTGATGTCAGGCACAGCGCCCGTAGTTAAGTGCAGTTCTGCTGAGAAGCTGTTTAGAGCAGACCAGTAGGGTTATGTGTATCATTTGTGTGCAGCTGGGGGAGAAAGAGTTTTGACTGGCTATGTTTAGGTATTACAAATATCTCAGCCACTCACATTCCTGCTGTCGGGATCCTGTCTTGGCCCCCTCTGTTGCTATGCTTAATGCACCTGTGCATCAGAAGTAGTTCTCTGCAGAAACAGCCACTAGACAAAATTTGACTGTTTGACTAACTAGTTCCTATTGTCTAACAAATCTGGATCTCTGTCACTGTGCCACTTTCAGGCCCATTTTCCTCTTCATTAATGTCTCTTTTTCTTTCCCTTATCCTTCTGAGACCCAGATAATGCCATTTTTGTCTTTTTTTTAAAACTTTTGTAGGGGGACATGGTGGGTTAACGGTATACATCACATAGATGTGGTGTACATCATCTGAAAGCTGAGAACCTGAAGATTAGTTCAGATGCAGTGAAGCATTCTATGTCAAGTTTTTCTAGTCACGTAGTGTAAGAGGCCTAGAACATTATAATGGAAGTATGATGGCCATTCCTGTGCTTACTGATGTATCATAAGTTGTTGCAACCATTTCTGGGTTGATGCTATTTGTTACACAGATTTGGTGCTACATTTAACCAGTTTTCACTACTGTAATATTAACAAAAGTGATCAAAAATCCTTCAAAAATATCAAATGTAAACACTAAGAACTTGAGGGACTCCATAGAAAAATGTATGCTGTGATTTGGTATGTAAAACTTTGATATTAGGAGATTTGATGGATGGCTTCAGTCTCTGAGACTGCTACAGCTTCCGAAAGACAAAGTCAGTTGTGGGTCCCATAGGTTTAACTCTCTTTATGTTGGAAACCAATCAAAGGTCTGTTCCCACAGTCCAATATCTTCAATGCTCATTTTGCACATTTAATTCCTCCTGTGAAGTGTTTTTCCCTGTTAAGTAGAGGTTAATTGTTGTGGCAATGACAGAAATAAAATAAAACCGGGACTGTACAATCGTCGTTATAGCAGTCTCTACACAATAAGCAGCCGTTTAGGTGCAGGAAATTGGGTTAACATGGTGGAGAATGTTCTCATTTTGGGAAAATATCTGATAACGCGGCCAAAAATCCTGCCTGCCTAGAACCCAGAGCTATTAATGCAGGCGGGTGTTTAGTTGCATCAGACCTTTTACAGTTCAACGTCACCTAAAGTCTATTGGTAAAGTACGCATTGGTGCCTGTGCCAAGTTGTAAAGTCTACATGAGGCCCGCTTATGTCGACTCCCAAACTTTCATCTTTCTGATGTGAGAGCTGCTGAGTTTGAAAACTGCTTTACATCATTTATGGACTGCTGGCAGTATAACCATTTTCATAATATATACATGTACAAGAATTTGGCTTATGGAGGGCATAAATTGTTCTCTGACTGGAAGGTTTTTGTACAGTGGTAAATGTCATGCATGTTGGATTCCTTGTATGATTAGTACACTAATTTTCACGCAATTCTTTTGCTCTGCTTTGTGTAGCAGAGCAGCTGAAGCAAAGACTTCCAGCTTTTAGCTTGTTTCACATTAACAGCACATTTGCAGACCTTTTGTTTTTTGCGCAAAAGTACTGCTTAGAATCAAGAAAGCAGATTACCAGGCCCACATTCAGACTCAAGTCTTGAGCTTGCAAACACTCTGCAAAGCCACATACCAAAAATAATTCCCAAATTTCACCTCCCAGAAATACTCATCCTGCTCCCCATATTTTTTTTCTTTGAGGGGAAAAAAATATAAGTCAAGAGGTAATTTACCTCTTTCTGTCTGAGCATCTGCCCACCCAGCGTCTCCGACTCTCACTCCTCCCCTGCAGTAAAGTGATAGGCTTTACCACGCAGGTCCTTATGGATGACAATACCCCAGGTCAGTTTACCTACAATCATTAGTGCTGGCTCGGGACACACACATTGAACGCACTGGGATTGGAGATGGACCGGACCACCCCAGAGCGATTGCTGGTGGAGTTTACTCGGGCATCCCAGAATGCACTGGGTTCCAGTGGGAGCATCTGTACTGTCATTTGGCCTACAGCTCCAATGACCCGTTACCTGGTGCCCTCCTTTCATGCTTTTGAATAAAACCTGCACACATTTTCTACAGACTCAACAGTTTGCAGCTTTCTCTCCATTCATAGTTTAAACTGCAGTAACAAAATTAACAGAAAAATCTTTGTCTTTAGCAAGGCTATGACTTTTTCAGATGCGGTGAGTGACCGGGGTGTTTTTCACAGTTTGTGTTGATGCCAGCAAAAAGGCAAGTAGCTGCCAACTCGTGATGTGGACTTGTGCTTGTTGGGTGTAATTGTCACTGATTTAAAAAATAATCCAGCTCAATCTGTTTGATTAGGAATAAACTGCAAGCAGTGCAAAGTATTGCAGGAATGGAATTGGCTTATGATTTTCAAACTTTCTAATTCCAGGACTTTGCTTGTTGGAACATTGTCTAAAACATCACTAAAACAGGATGTGGTAATTTGCCAGTTGTTTGTGACACAAATTCAATTGAAAAATGCAAAACGGCAATATATTGTACGTTCAAACTGAAACTTCTGAATATGATGGATTCTGTTTTAATTCATGTTTTACACTGCAGCCCAACATTTTTAGAATCTGGAGGAAAAACGAATTATGCTAACATACGTACCTTAGGGGAACACATAAACACAAGATTTCTCAGATGAAATAAAACAGATTAAAATAAAATATTTCATAACAAACAAAATGCATGTTCTGCCTTATAACATCAAATCATTGAAATAAAATAATTTTAATTTGCTTTGGACCTTTTTCGGATTCAAAGAAAAAATAAAATAACCATAACCTATTTTAAAACAAAATTATGATTACCAGATTAAGAAAACCCTGATCTTTTATGGTGAATTTGCCTATTCAAACCTGAGTGGCTTCCTGACAATCCTTATTGCCCCCACTCAGTCAGATTTGTAGTCTGTCATAGTGTAAGCATTACAATATGTTGTATCTACACATTGCCCCCTTATGTGCCTGTGTTGGCATCTGCTGTGGTCTTTTTTTGACCTTGTGCCCACCTGTGTGGGCAGAAAAAACATGATGGATGCCTTTTATTGGAGTCAGGCCAACAGGCACTTTTATGTCCTAATTAGAGAGCAAAACAGCAGTTGAATCGCTGGCTGTGCTGCTGCTCCAAAATGTCTGGTTGTTCAGGGGTGGGCTGGTTTTGTCCTGATTGAGTGCGATGGCTGGGAAACGTAAACATGTGTCAATGAGGGGCACAATCAGGTTCAAGACCCAAGTGTTGGAGGTGGATGAATATAAGGGTGTGAAGTTCTGTGTCCCTGTCTGCTCCTATCTGTCTCAGCCACCTTATCTGTCACTCTCCAGAGTTGTGAGGCCTTAAAATAGGTTATTGTGTAGTTTTCCTGCAGCTCACTTCTCCCCCTTTTGAGCGATCCGATTTCACTCCGTCTGGTCTGGTGTTTATTTTCTATTTATTCAATACAGGTCTGCAATCACTGCTTAATTTTATAGTTTGGTGTTTCTTTTTTTACTCAATACCAGTGACATCTATGATTAATTTTGTTTGCAACTTCACACTCATTGTCACAGTTCAAAGCGAGAAAGAGCATGTCACAAGAAGAAAGCATAGCCCCTCTGTGAATATTGGCCCGCGTAGAGGTTAATGATGCAACTTCTGAATGACGTTGTTTCCAGATTGCAAAGTTCCAGCTTAATGTAAAGCTAAGTCGAGACAAAGAAAAGCAAACGTGCTGCAGAGAGAGTAATTTAAACCATGTTTGTGTGAGCAGAGCCTGGCCCAGCTTTCTTAATTTTACTCAGGTATTGTTTTCAATAACAGTGTAGTCATGGAAACCAGAGCCCCCAAAAGACCTTCATTCATTTATTTATTTATTTATTTAGAGTGTGTGTGTGTTTTTTTTTTTTTTTTTTTTTTTAATACATGTCCTTTTAATCCTTCTCACACGCAAGTCCAAGTTTTTTAATTCTGAAATCCAAGGGTTAGAACTTGGATGAGGCTGGATTTGTGTATTCAGGTCTTGCTGACCTATTTCTATTGTTTGCCACAGTAACAAGTTCTGAACTCAGCAGCACACGTTCAGTTCTCACCTGCAGCCCTTTGCTGCATTTTCGGCTGTGTATGCAAAAAAACAAACCAAAAACAATCTTCATTAATATCTCATGGGGCAGGTGAATTGAAAAACATGCCAACTCAACAAGATATCTATAATTTTTTATTTAAAACAAACAAACATTGTTTTGATCCAGCAAAGACTTACCTCAGTTCACTAGTGTTCTTGCTGCATGCTTCCTGATGGACTTTTCGGTCAAAGTGATGCAAGACAAAATCCATTTTTTTTCTGCTTTGAGGCATCATCAGTGTGAAACAGGTGTGTATCTTCCAAAGTTAGCCTTTGAATTGAAAATAATTCCCTTTATGCTTCCCTGGCATTAAAAAAAGGGAAGATAGACCTGGTTGGCCTAGTATGGATGGCCGAAGCCTCATTAACTTCTGATGAACTTTTGAACAAATGTCTGCATGAGAGGATAACTGTAGATCTTATCCCTCTGTCACTGACATGGAAAGCACATTGAAAGTGGGTCTTTTAATGGTCCGTATGAACGGGAGGAATGATGCAGCAAGCCAAATGGACACCTGACTTTAATTTCATGACTGCCAGCCTAAATTACCAGTCCATGGCCTTCTTCACCTCCAGTGATGACTTTAAACCCAACATGACTCTTTCTATCTTTTTGTCCTCTTTGTTACTGTAGGATCCCTTCCTGGCTGAGATGCTGCAGAACAATAAGGACCAGATCATGTGTTACCATGAGCATGACTCTCTACTGGACCACAAGGAGGAGGAAGCCCTGAGTGAGGAGGATCGCAAGGCTGCCTGGGCCGAGTATGAAGCAGAGAAAAAGGTAGGCAAGGAGAAAAACACACATGCAGACAAACAGGCTGCACACTGGCATATCCACCAGTGCTAGACTCAAAGGCACACACATGCCACACTTTGTGTCCGTCATTCTCCTTAAATCTTTGACATCAAAGGTGAGTTAAGCGAGGCTGTTGCTTGTCAAGATGTGTGAGTTAGTGTTGGGTCTGTACAATGCTTTCATCACCGAGCGGCTGTCCAAGAAGTGTCAGTACTACTCCAAGTACGTAGGACCACCTGCGCTAACCCTCCGTTAGGGAATCCTCTTCTGTCTGTGTCACACTCTTGCTTTTTCTCCCTTTTCCTCTTGCATCTCCCCCATCATCCCCTCCTCTTCCTTCTCCTTTCTTGTGGGACAAATCAATGGGCAATTAGTGGGGTTTATTTGGAGAAGTGCACGGGAGGGGAGGGGGGCATTATGTTGTAAGAGAGCAGGAGCAGGACTCCTCTCCCCCCCTGTGTAATCCTAGATTCTAATTCACCCTAATGATTATTTTTCCAACACAGTCTCCCTCCTCTGCCCTCTGTGTGCCTTAAGCGGCTTTTCCCTCAGAGCTCCTCTGCTTTTCAAGAGAACAGAGGGTTCCCAGTCACCACAAAAAAAACACAGTGGCACTGAGGTCGAATGTGAGGATTTCAATCGCGTTCGCATCACTGCAATCTGTCATACACTAAAGATGCACAAGTAATAACTATCATCCGCGAGAGGCTGTTCAGTATCACGTTGTATACGGTGAGCTTTGTAGGAGAAACAATTGGAACGTATCCCGACCCTCTGCTAATGTCTTCACAACTTAAGGGTTGGCTGGCGGTGGCCAGGAAAAGCTATGTGTATGAATATCAGATTTGCAACTCAGGAAATGGGAAAAACTGTGAGAACATGATCAGGCGCCCAAAACTGAACTGATCCCAGGAGCCCTCGGTCTCACTGGGATGACTTCAGCTCGGTACAGAGCTTAGAGAGAGGCTCATGTCATAAATTTTTGGTTTTGGAAATGAAGTCAGGTCTAGATTTTGTGTCCGTCTGTCTGAAGATGTATGAAGTCTGCAGAGCATCTGAGAACGCAGCTGAAGGCCAAGAGTGGCTGCTTGTTAATAGCAAAAGTGAAGCGTGTGTGTTTGTGTTGTGGTTTTGTGGTTGTTTTGAGGATTTGTACTGTTTAGGCACCTGTCTCTCTGACCAGGTCCAAAGATCCCCCACTGGCCCCCCCATCTCTCTCTCTCTCTCACACACACACACACACACACACACACACACACACACACACACACACACACCCTTACATACCGGATGGCCAGATTACAGGGCACAGGGAAAACCATCTGCAGCAGAGGCTCAATTACACACAAACATCGGCATCCTGCTGGCCTTTACTGGGACAAGACTGTTTACTTCAGGTCACTTCTCTCTCTCTCGCTCTCTCTCTCTCTCGTTTAATAGAATAGGAGTGGGCCGATTCCAGGAAGCTTGTTACACACTCAGGGTGAAAAAAAGTTGTGTGAAGAGTTAAAAGCTTTGTTGTTACTGACTGAACATAAAGTGAAGAGCTCGATGTGTGAATGAGGCTGACAAGCGGAGTGAACCGTCATCTCTGCTCAACCACAGTGGTGGCATACCATCTCTCCCATCATGCACTTGGTGGCTCTTATCACCTGCCAGGTAGAAGTGTACTAATCCTGCTTGGATGCCCTCTTTTGTCTTTCATCTCACAGGGTTTGTCCATGAGGACCAACTACCAGTCAGCATACGCCCAGATGGACATGGGCACATCCAACTACTTCAACTTCAACATGGCGGCTTTGGCCTCCATGACCAACCAGCAGCTGGAGGTAAGTAATGAGCTCCACATGCTCCCTCCCTCTCCTTCCCCCACGGCATGGCGCCCCACATTCCTCAGACCCCACTGCTAATTGTGACAACAGTCTAGTAGCCCCGCTCCTCCACCCAACAGTTCGCAATACTCCATGTCTGGGGCAGCAGCTATTTATATATGGTGGCACATCCGAATGAGGGGAGAGGACAAAACGTGCAAGAGGAACTCGTGTTTTGTCAATGAGCAGATGGAACAAAATGTAATTTAAGTGTATACTAAACTTATTATTTCAAAACCTTAGTAAACTTTAGTTTGGAGACCTATTGTTACCTGTTGGGCCACTGACTAAAGAACATGACAGCTGGATTAAAACTAAAACAACACAATGCATTAAGATAAGCACATGAAATAAAAACAGCAGAAATGTCATACAGTTAAACACGGTGGTCCAATCCGTTTATCTTTAAATGTTCGTTACGGCTGAAAATTCAGAAAAGTTTGGCAATTTCAAATCAGCACAAACCAAGTCAGTTGCCCATTATCTACCGGGAAGTGACTGTTGTTAGTGCAATGCCACAGTTGTTTGGTCTTTAAGTCAATGAGTGATGCATCCTCTTTATTCTCTAATTATAAAAAAACATACTGATGCAGCTAAAACTACCATCATATTCACATTCACATCCAGCACACACCATCAGTTGACCCTTAGTAGTAAATATTTGCCATGTTTGTCATTTCATGTTTTCCATCAGGACCTCATAAACCAGGGACGACAGAAAGTCATTGAAGCAACAAATGCGTTGAAGACATTAGCACGGGAGCCACTGGAAGACACCATCGCCAGAGTGGTGAGTTTGTACATCAGCCTTCAGTCAATGAAGATAAACCTAACAACTTGAGAAATTAGTCTATATTTGTCCAGAGAATTGTTTTTTAATGAAGTCACATTTCTGTGATATTCTCTGGTTGAGGTTAACGTGTGAGCTGTCCTCTCTCCCCACAGTGGAAGGAAAACCCATCCTTCAACGAGAGTCAGGTCCAGGCCATGTCTCTGGGGCGACAGGCCAGTGTGGAGCTGGAGGTCAAACGCAGAGAAGCCGTTTACAGGGACACACTCACCAGACAGCAGTCGGTAAGAACCGCTCCTTGGATGAACCTCAGAAGCTGAGGACTGAAAGAAAATGTCTGTGTTCAAGAACACAAAAAAGTTGTCTAGCCTATCAGATTGAAGGCATCAATTGTATACATATTATAAAAATGTATATATATAAAAATATCTCAATGATATTTAGTTGTATATCACATGAACTATGTATTGTCCAGTCCTAGCTGGAGTTAACTGACCCTGCAGATTGGACTGCAGTAGCAATATTTGCTTTCTGTCTTCAGGTTTGAAAGCATGATGCTCAGTTTTAAATCTTTACAAGCTTTTGTAAACCTTTTTCTTGGACGTGGGGTTGTTCATTTTGTCGTTATTTTAACTGTCCCTCTCTGTTTGTTTCTGTCCAGCTGATGATGTTTGTGCAGAAGCTGATCACCAACAGGAAGGTGCAGGAGCAGCAGCTGGCCATGGCGAACCAGGCCAACTACCTGAACCAGCTGGCCCTGCAGAACGGCATGATGGGAGGCGGCGGGCTCAGCCAGATGGACCTGCTGGGGCTCTACCAGCAGCTCCACGGCCTGGGCTCCCATCAAGGCATGGGCAAGAATCCTGGGCCCTCCAAGGGCCTGTAGGTTAGAGGGACTCTTCCTCAACCCCCGCCCACTCAACTAGCCGGCTCCCAGTAGGCCAGTCTGAGCGAGGCCCAGTTCTCTGTAACAAACACACTGTGACACCACCGCTTAGAGCGCGAAGCAAACTGGTGCACCACGCAGAGGGTGGAGTAGTTTTGAGACTAGGCTGCTGTCCACTGGGGCCTCAAGTGGGATAGACTCTCAGTTCTTTAATATGTAGTTCACTGAGAGAAGGTGGAATATAATGTATAAATGACTGTGTGAAAGGGGTCAGTTAGGAAACTGAAAAAAAATGTATATACCGCCTTAATGTTATTCAAGTTCTATATCTTCATTTTTCATGTATTTAAAGACAAACAAATTTTACCCCCAATGCTTTTAAGCATTGTATTGCTTTTTTTCTCGTAAAAGAGGGTTTCCTTATTTAAACTCAGTTTTTTATACTGTTTAAATGCAAAACTAAACCTGAGTGGGACCAGTGTTGGTGACAGGACTCTGATGTAAAGCTCCACATGATTATTAGACCCAGTAGATTCCTTCACCAAAATCTAGCAAAGCAGACAGCTGAGGGTGTTGCTACATCCTGCTCTTTTTGGGAGATAGATTGAATTGATAAGTTAACAAAAACTGAAAAAAAAACTGAAAAAAAAATATGGCCTTATATTCATTTCCTAAAAAAAGCTCTGTAAAGTTCTGAGATTTGTTGAGAATCTTTTCTATTATGCTTTTAAGTGTTTACATTAGTTGTCGCTGAACATGGTAATGGAATGCTTGTGTTGTTCAAAACTGCCTGCCGGTTCCTATGACCTTTTTGTAACATCATCCTCATTGTCACGTGTTGTCTAGCATAGCACTGTGCGTCCTGTCATTGTTTATGTTCCACTTGTGTTGATCCCGAGCTCGGGTGAGTAACTGGGTCTCACAAAGCACAACCAGTTCAGCCGGATATCACAGGGCCCAAAACTTTCTCCCTTTACCTGTCTGTCAAAGTTTGAATTCTGTGTTACACGTGATTTGATAGAATGAGTAAAGAATGAAATCTTACTATAACTCTGGCTGATCTGTGTTGTATGCTTTGTGAGAAACGCCTTCTGGACACTAGTCTCACCAGGCAGGCCCCCCAGACTACCTGTATTCTACTTTGGCACATTTTTGCTTCTAAATGCTTCTAGCTGTTATTCAAGACGAAAATGTACATTTCACATGAAGAGATGTTGTCTCTCGTAAGCTCCTGTGTTTGCACAAGGTGTATTTCATAAATGTAGAGAAACTTTTTTGCCCTCCTCTAAGAATGTTCTTATTTTAGCAAATACACCAACATGTTTTGCCATTAATTCTGATCTGCTATTATCTTGATAAGTATTTAATATAACATTTAATAAAGTGACCAAAAGGATGAGCAACTCCTGTGTTTGAGTGATTTGTTTTTGAAGGTCCCATGGTGTTGACCCCATCAAGACTGGACATTTCAGAATAATTTGGTTTTTTTCAAAGGTTGTAACTGACTCGGTTTTTAGACTGCAGAGAAGGCCCTCTGATCTCAAGATATCTGAATGAAAATGTGCTCTATGAGTACCCACAAGTCTCCTCTTTACATATCTGCTTCATGATGATAACATGCCATATAAGGCAAGAACCACATAGTTTTTTCTCATGCATTAAAGTCTGTGAATTGCATACATTGGATATCACTGGAAAGCTGAGACTTGTAGATTCAATGAGCCTAGTTTAGATTTTTATATTCATGTGTGATGTTAGTCCCCATAGTAGCCATTTCAATGCAGCGAAGTTGGTACTTGACCTCACTGTAATAAATTACCTGTTGTGACCTCTTGGATAATCAAAGCCTCATGAAACTTTACAACCAAAAAACTAGAGACCTAGAGCATTCATATGTATGTCTTTCCTATATATAATGACAATAAGCAGGTTTCTCAACAGTGTACAGAACGGAACCGCTCGCTATACAATCGATGAAAATGCAGAAATCGCCATTAATTAAGTTTTAAGTTTTTTTAAACCAAATCACAGCACATTTTTTTCCCCAGTGTATTGATGATTTTTATTTTCGATATAAAAAAAGATGCATCATTCAGCACTAAATGTGTTGAACAAAACATATCAACCCCCAAATTTCTGCAACAACCTATAGGACGTAATTGAGTATGAAATTGACTTCATAAAGCCGTAAATCAATGTTGTGAACCCTTATACACCTTAATAGGTTTAATTATTGATTGAGTCATTTTATTAGAGTTGTGACTACAACTTGATACAGAGCTGAGCTGCATTTCAAATTCATTTTCAGGTTCACAGCTTTCAGATGATGAACACCACATACTGTATATGAGGTAACTGTGTACGCTGTTGCTTATATTTATATTAGTGGTGATGATATATGTTTTAACTGAATTTCATCATTTTCCAGTAAAGTAGATGCTTGGTGTTATTGGACAGGGCTTGTTTGTCTGATTGTTTTTTTTGGTGTACAGTATTCTGTATTGCCTACTAGAGGGGACGAGTTTGAAAAGATTGGGTCCAAGTTAATCTTACCTTACATTACTTTTCTAGCAGTAAGACTACATTAATTCCAAGGTAAGTCTCTCACAATATCCTCATGCTGAAATCAACTGTGAAGCTACATTTACAAGCTGATATTTAAAAAAAAAATTTCGGGCGTAAAGATCTTTGTCACCTTTCCTCCCAGATGAGTTTGCTGACCTGAGGTTATACAAATACTGGGAAAGTATCAAAACGCTCAGTCCACAGAGAAATTTACATAGCTCATATTCAGGAATCGTGCATTTAAATGAGTCATCAGGAATTGTGATGTCACAACTGTTATATGTGTATAATGTGCAGTTTTTCCCTTTCTGAATGACAAATACAAACCAGCGCAACCTGCTGGTAAAAAGACAAATTTTCTCTCACGCAGGCGCATAGCTTGCATTCCAATTGGCGATGGTTGTCATCACTGTAGAGTGTTCGAGTGCAACTTTTTGGCCCACAGGTGAAGTTAAGCTACTTAAAAGTCAGTCTTCGTCGCTGTTGGTTCTTTGATGTCTGGGCCTTAAAACAGAGTGTTAAAGAGTGTTTTTTTAAACAAAGAATGTAAATATGTTTAGTAGAAACCCAAAATACAACAAGCAGTACTGAACGGGCCCTCGCAGTACACGCGTGTCGGGGCATGCTGCCATCGGGGTGTGTGCATTACAGGGGCCAGTCTATACCACCCCTATGAATTTCATTGCCTTTAGTGTTATAGTGTGGCCACGGTACCAAATATGAAATTAGACTGCCACCACAGTGCCACCTAGGGGCCGATCAATAAAACCTTAAAGGGTTATCCTCAGGAGGGCATTGACAATAATTTTACCAAGTTTTGTAAAATAATGCACAAATTATCCCTTTAATCCTCATACAGTTTCTGAAGGAGGACTCTTAACTGATATGTATTTAGTTAGAAGAGGCAGGTAGCAATGGTGGAAAGTAACTATGTACATTTACTCAAGTACTGGACTTAAAGTAAAATTTTGAGCTACTTTTATGTACATTTTATGTAACTTTATACTTCTACTCCACTACATTTCGAGACATATATTGTACTTTTTATTCCTCTACATTTAGCTGACAGCTTTAGTTACTTTTCAGGTCAAGATTTAAAAATCAAGAAATGAAAAGCATGATACATTTAAAATGATTACCCATTTTTTTATAAATTAAACCACTTAAAAGTTTATTAGGTAGTTAAAATGAGCGGTATTAGTACTTTTACTGAAGTAAAGGATCTGAACACTTCTTTATTTTATTTTATTTTTTGATATATTTTTATTTGTATTTTATTTTTAATTTTTTTTTTATTTTTAATTTTAATTTTAATTTTTAATTTTTATAATTTTTATAATTTTTTATATATTTTTATATTTTTTTATATTTTTTTATATTTTTTATATTTTTTTTATATTTTTTTATATTTTTTTATATTTTTTTATCATTTTAATTTTTTTTGGCTTATGCGCATGCGCGGCCTTTTTCGCTTCTGCGCATTCGCGGCTTATCCGACTCTTCTGCGCATGCGCGACCGGTTTCGCTTCTGCGCATGCGCGGCTTTTTGTCGCTTCTGCGCATGCGCGGCTTATCAGGCTATTCTGCGCATGTGCGGCCATTTTTCGCTTCTGCGCATGTGCAAAAAGCCACGCATGCGCAGTAGCGAAAACGGTCGCGCATGCGCAGAAACGAAAAAGCCGCGCATGCGCAGTAGCACAGAAAAATTTATAAAAAATATTATTAAAAAAATAATAATAATAATAATAATAAAAAATAATAGAAATAATAATTATATATATATATATATATATATATATATATATATATATATATATATATATATATATATATATATATAAAAATAAAGAAAAAAAATGTAAAAAAAAGTTTTAAAAAAAGTAAAGAAGTAAAAAAGACAGTGGTGGAAGAAGTGTTCAGGTCCTTTACTTCAGTAAAAGTACTAATAACACACTGTGAAATGACTCCACTCCGCTCATTTAAACTACCTAATAAACTTTTAAGTGGTTTAATTTATAAAAATGGGTAATCATTTTAAATGTATCATATTTTTCATTTTAAATCTTGATCTGAAAAGTAACTAAAGCTGTCAGCTAAATGTAGAGGAATAAAAAGTACAATATATGTCTCAAAATGTAGTGGAGTAGAAATATAAAGTTACATAAAATGTACATAAAAGTAGCTCAAAATTTTACTTTAAGTCCAGTACTTGAGTAAATGTACATAGTTACTTTCCACCATTGCTACCTGCCTCTTCTAACTTATACATATCAGTTAAGAGTCCTCCTTCAGACACTGTATGAGGATTAAAGGGATAGTTTGTGCATTATTATGCAAAACTTGGTACAATTATTGTCAATGCCCTCCTGAGGATAACCCTTTAAGGTTTTATGATCGGCCCCTAGGTGGCACTGTGGTTTCAGTCTAATTTCATATTTGGTACCGTGGCCACACTATTACACTTAAGGCAATGAAATTCATAGGGGTGGTATAGACTGGCCCCTGTAACGTAGACACCCCTAACCCTAACACACCCTGACGGCAACCTCTCATTGAAAAATAAAACCTCAGTCAACCAAATAGTAAAGTGGTCTAGCAGACTGATTGGTGAGCCACAGCTCAACGTGGAGACCTTGTACACAAAACAATTACAGCGCATTACTGGTTCAATTTTAAATGACAGTTCCCATCCATTGCACACAGAGTTTTCAGCTCCTCCCCTCTGGGCGTAGGTTTACAATCCCTAGGTGTAGAACAAAAAGACACAAAAACAGTTTTGTCACTGCTATGCTTTGCACAGGTGTTTATTTATTGTTGCTTCTATGTATGTTTTTACTATTTCTATATATACATTTTAACCTTTATCTACGTTTTTTACAGCCAAAACAAGTTTTACTTTATTTTGCTGTTTTATTTTGTTTATTTTTCTGTCTTCTTTTTTTTTTTTTGCTATTCGTATTTTAGTTCACATCAATATCTAAGTATAGTCTGGACCTCTAAGAACTTTTAATAATTTTTTTTTTAATTTTTTAATTTTTTATTTAACTTGCCATTTCTTAACTCCCACTGTCTTAAGTGTGTGTGTGTGTGTGTGTGTGTGTGTGTGAATGATGTGTGATATGTGCCTCTTTTGTGTGTGTGTATGAGGACTCTATTTGTACCCAGAGGTAGATTTTGTTTGCAGTATGAAGTAAATAGCATAGATAAAAAGATAAAAAACATGATGATGATAATGAATTTCATTGCCTTAAGTCTTATGGTCTGGGCACAGTGCCAAATATTAAATTAGACTGCCACCAGAGCGCCACCTAGGGGCCGATCAATAAAACCTTCAAGGGTTATCCTCAGGAGGGCATTGACAATAAGTATACCAAGTTTGGTGTTAATCCGACCAACCGATTTGGAGATATAAATTACTTCAATTTAAAGAGCGCCACCTAGTGGTCATCGGCCAATTTTGTACAGAGCCTCAGGGGCTTAAGGGGAAATAGGATCTTGAGTTTCATGTCATTCAGACACACCAATGTGGAGATATGCAACACTTTGTGTTTTGTGTTTAAAACAGCGCCACCTGCAGGAAGTTGTTATTTAATAACTTGAGTATTCTTTGGGTTATCAAAATTATTTTAATAACTTTTTGTTATGAGGGTCCATAGATGCTGTGTGAAAAGTTTGGTGCAAAACGATGAAATTGCCTAGGAGGAGTTCGAAAAAGTATGTTTACGACATTTTGCAAATTTGCAAAAAAACTCTAGGCGAAAATGGGCGTGACCTATATCACGGGATTCAGCACAACTCTTTTTGAATGTGCGATAACGTATGTGGGAGTTATTAGCCAAAACACACTTTCCTTTATTATAGCGCCACCTAGTGGCCAGGTGTGACTTATATTTAAAGTTTCATGAGTTTTGGGGTATGTTCAGGCAGTGAAAAATGCGATCATTTGGGAAGAAGAACAAAAAAATAATTCGAAATACAATAGGGACCTCACAGGTCGTTGCCTGCTCGGGCCCTAAATATGAATTGAAAATGAGCATAATATGTCCTGTTAAAGGACAATAAATACTGGCCAATAACTGTATTTAGGTGAGTGTTTGTAGATGTGGTCATTGTTGTTAGCAGCACAAACTTTTTATAAATTTGCATGATAAAAGCCTGACCAATATTGATATTTGAGGGTCTAATGATAAAATATTGATCAGCAATGAGTGGAGAGAGCTGTGGAATGATATGCAGCAAAGGTCCCTGGCCAGACTTGAAGCAGGGACAATCGTAGTTTATGGTAAGTGTCTGAAACCCCCAGGTCACCAGAACATGGACACAAAGGACATTTTTTTTAATATGGGTCCTATAAATTTGGTTATTTAAGAATTGTGAGCATGATTTGTCTTTTTTTGTGAGCAGGAAATTTGGACAGTAAAGTAAAATTTTCAGTGCTCTCTGGAGAACTAACTATATAACACAGACAGATTTATTTTACCTACGAACAGAGTTGTTTCCCACCACTTCCAGCCTTTATACTAAGCTAACGTCTCCCGGCTCCCGCTTCATATTTACCTTACAGATATTGAGAGTGGATTTAATCTTCTTATCTTATTCTTGGCAAGAAAGCAAAGCACATTTCACAACATTTAGAGCCATTCCATTAACAAGTGGAAAGCAGCTGATCCATCCTGATGCAGTGTCCCTGTATTTCACACCCACAGCACTTAGTGCCTTTTGTCCCACTCTCTTCTCCCTTCCATCTTTCATCTATATTTCCCTCTCCCGGTATTGTTTTCATTTCTCAGTCTGCCAGGGTTTTCCCCTGCATGTCTTTGACTTTTCCATTCCCTCCCCCCCAGGGGAGCTTGCTCTCACAGCTTACAGATATCTGCCAGTGGAGAAACATTACAACTATTGCAGATGTTGAAATGTTGATCCCATCCCCTCTCAGCCCCAGATTACCACCGCACCAGGTTTGCGGCACATCCCTGCTGGTTCTGTGTGCAGCAGGCAGCTGTTTCTGTCCATTGAACAGGCTGCAAACTACACTATAGTGGAGTCTGTGAGGCCCCTGCAATGAACAACCAATCACTGCTCTAAATCCATGCTGATGTGTAAAGCCAATTAGGAGCCGGGATCCAGTTGCATAAGGAATCTGATTTTGTACGGTGGATGTAGGCTGACTAAGACCTTATGGAGACAGAGAGGGCCTGTGCACATTACTTGGTAGAGGGTTTATGAGGGCAAATTGGCATGGGATTGTATCGTGTTCTCCTCTAGGAAAAAAAATCTGCTGTATCTTTTTACCTCCATCTTTGGGACAGCAGGACAAAATGCCATGCTGTAGTTAGTTATTGCTTTGAAAGACATTATATCTGAGGTGCTTTAAAGCTGGAGTGCTGGACTTTTACATATCAATGAACATCCATTAGACTCAAGCCATGTCAAAGAGTTCACACAATGCTGACTGGGCCTATTGCTCTGTAATTTTTTAAGTATACCTGGGTTGTGGTTTCTGTGTTGGCTTTTTCACACTGGTGCACCAGAAGTGATGCACTTTACATTCACCAACCAGAGCTAAATGGGGCGGGAAGGGAGGAAAATCAATAGGGATGGAGCAGCAGCTAGAGGTATGGTGTAGGCTATTGCGGAGAATCCTTCAAGAAAGTTCCTGAATTGAATGCTCCAGTGGAGACAAAAGTTTGACATTGCAGGTTTAAAGGTGCAGGACTGTATAGAAATTCTAAAGAAAGATAGTTGATTGTTGAGTTCCATTCCTAGGTCATCAAATACTGATGCTTTGGGTTCGTAGATGGACAATATCAACAACACAAAGCTTGAAAGTTAACAACCCAATCCATTTAGCTTCTACTTACTTACTTTTGCTGATGGATCTTTTCATTATCAGGTGAAAGTCTTTTTGTGTTTCTTTGTGGTTGTTGCGTGTCTCTTTGAGTTACATTTTGTAGGTGAAGACCACTAGGCCCATTCATTAAACATTCATGAACAAAAGAAAAGAAATGCGACATTCACATAGATTCTATATCTGGTTTTAATTGGTACATCAGATTTTTTTCCAAGCAAAAATAGTTTCTCACAATGACTTCTCGATAGCAGGACAATTTTATTGTCATGTTCATTGCAGTTTTTTTTGTTATTGTGTAATTTCAGTAGAATCTACAGTCCAGATAACTTCAAGTTCATTACAAAATAAAGTCTTTGCAATAAATAAATATATAGATTTATATTTATACTTTATATGTAGAAAATAAATATATTGTACATCTCATAAATAGGATCACCCATATGTACACCTCAGCTGCTTGCATTTTTAGTAACGTTCCTGACACTCTGAACGTTACAAGTCACCATCCTTTAAAAAAAAAAAAAAAGCCCATCACGATTCTTTACAACCACAGTCAGAGAAGTGCTTTTGTCCAGAGCTTAATTGCTTGTTTGGCACACAAGTCCTACAAGACGCTGCTTGATATTTTATTTAAATGTGATGAATGAAATCACTAGACTCTGATGGTTACATGGGAGACCACAGCTGGGACTTGGGGGTGTGCAGTAAGTGCTCTTTCATCTATCACACATTCATCTTAGAGATTGTATTCCACCTCTTTCATCTTTGAGTCTGAAGAAGACTTAATAAAACCCCAGTTCACCTTGCAACAGTTTGTTCTCTGCCTCACAGACATTCTTCTTCTTTAGTACCTGACTGTCACAACCTGTCACTTAACATGCATGCAGCACATAGTTTCTTCATCTCCTATCTATCGTTGTGGAATGTGCCCTTTCTTACATTTAACTGAGTATAGTGCATGACAAATGCACAATCTGCAGTGCTTCTTGTCATTTGTAGCCCTTAAAAGTCTCTTCTTGGTGTTCTCATAGTCAACCATTCCTTTTCCTCCCCACCAACTTAGTGCTGCTCTTTGTTGCAGCATGTCGCTTCAATATCTGCACATTCACCTTTAAAAAGTGGTTATTGAGAAATCATGGCACCTGATTTGATCACCCCACAGCTGGGCAGTCATGCGGGCCTCCTCCGTCCATGCAGTGGTTTTACAACAATTTTTCTGCCGACATCCAGGAACATGCACAATGTTTATGTCAGTGCTTGGCAGTGGGCCGAGGTGCAAACACAGTGACCTCAGGGGGAGCTGAGGGTAAACAGTTCTGTACCAGGTCCAAAATATCCACAACACCCCCTCTTTCCTCTTCTGGTATTTCTGTTCCTGCGGCTGTAACCAGTTCTCCAGGTGTAAGCTCTGGTCACCTGTACTGGAATAAGTCCCTGTACGCCTGCGGGATCTTTTCAATCTCCACTGGCCGGGGTAAGAAGTGGGTGAGTTTCTGATGTTTTTTAGTCCTGTTGCCCTCCCTGGGCGAGCCGTCTTTGTTTAAGGCCACGTAGTAGAAGCGTCCTGTGTCCGTGTGCTTGTACAGAGTTGAAGCGTACGTGTTGTACCAGTTCTCCTCAAACTGCTCCCTGAACACACATTCTGCTGTCAGCTTCTTCTGCGGGAGAGAAAGCAACACGTCAGTCACATGCAGCTAAAGTCCTGCTTGCATGTCACTCGGGGAGAAGACTTGCAACAGAAACATAATGTAACAGACTTAAAAATGCAGCTCAGATTGAGATGGATGATGCCACTTTGCATGCAGGTTCTTCCTTCCCTAATGTGTTTATGTGTTCATGAGAGCCTGACTGATTTTTAGCTGAAAAATTGGCCAATATCTAAGGCATATCTGTTTCTATCTGTAACATAGTATATTTTGTCCAATATGTGCTGATTTGAAAACTGTTTTTTAGAGAATGTATAGGGCAGAAAATAATGTTTGCTGTGATTTTTTTTTTTTTTTAAATGTTCAGCATGTTCAGCACTGATACTGAGCTGTTTATTTGAGTTTTATTGATTCTTTTCTCCTCGGTTTTCATTCCTAGAATTGGTTCACAAATAATACATTGTATGTACGTATAATGTATATAGTGTTAATAATATTCTTGAATTAAGTTATTTGTATAAGACAGCAGTCTTCATAGTACCTTTTCATAATCATGTTGGTGCACAATCCACATAGAAAAGTTCTAAGCTCAAAAATTTAATTTATGGATTTATTGACAGGTAATCTGTGCATTTTCCCCATCTAAAATCAGTATCAAAAGTCTTATATCGGTCGGGCTCTAATTTGTATTACCTATCCTGGACTGCACTTAAATGCTGAAATGAAGTACAAGCTCATTAAGGCAGGTGCTCATTATGACAAAAGAGGGCAAGTCATTATGAGTTGGTTTCCACTTTACTCCCCACTCTCATTCCTCAGACCTGTTCACCTCTCCTTGTGCAGGGAGAATTATTTCCCTCCCTGTGATGCAAGAACAGCGAGCAGGCGCACAATCTTCCCTCGCTCTCTCACGTTGCTACACACACACACACACACACACACATACACTTGCACACAGCGGCTCTCAAAGCCTTGCTCTACACTGACAGCGCAGCATGAGCGATGGCTGCGGGTTCAGCAGGTGAGAGTGTGCTGGCTGAGTGAGTGTGTGAGAACAATAAGAGACATCAGGGCTCGAGCTGCTCTCCTGCCAAGACCAGTCAGTCATGCAGCAAGAGGGTCGAACCACAGTAGAGTCAGGGGGTACCGCCGAGGGCCAAATGTGAACCCTTTTAGAGGGTGTCACTACCCCCCACTCTCCCTTCCTCCACTCTGTTAGGACTAACTTTTTTGACTTAGCGCTTTAACACACGTTACAGTTCTAAGTGTTTGTGCAAGAGTCTCGGTTTTTATTCCAGCAGCAGTTTTGTTGATTGGCTGTCAGGCTCTGCTTGGCTGCGGCTATGTGGTGAAGCTGTTGTCTGTAAACACAGCCCCTAGGGCACATGACTGGGCCAGCTCCATCCTAATACACACACACACACACACACACACACACACACACACATCATCAGATCAAAAGCTTGTCAAGGTCTGCCGGTCGTGGGACGGAAGCACCCTTCTACCTGTTCCCCTCCCCCTTCCACCTCCTGGCCTCTCAGCTCCAGACAGACGTGTCTACATCGCTCCCTCTGTCAGTCAGGTGACTCAGTCAGGTGTGCAATTACCCCCCTCCCACCCCCACCAATCACTGCCTCCCACCATCACCCGCTCCCCCTCCCCCCAGGGTCAAAGCTCCAGGATGCCAGACTCTGATAGCACGCAGTAACAATATCTGCACTTTCAACATAATGGCCGTGCTTAAAAGTAGCCTCTGTTCGAAACGTTCAGAGCCAGGGGGGGAGTGGGAGCCCCGAGAGGCCCTCAGGTAATGCCCTGGGACACCTGATACAGGTAACCCTCACATACTTCCCCTTCATTGTCTTTATCTCTTCCCTTTCCTCTCCTCCTGTCTCCAGATACCAAAGTCAGCCAGGATGAAAGGAAAAGCTAACTGTTCCCTACATTTACTGCGGAGAAGCACAACATATTTCTTCTATATTTTTAACACTGCACTCTAAACTTGAGTCCAGCTGTGCACAGAGAGGTAACCTCCACCAAATTCACCCGCAGCAACACATCCAAAATAACTCCAAACATCCCTGTCTCCACTTTGGGAAAATATGTAAATATTTCTGCATATCTCAAAGCTAAATGAAGAGGTTAGTTTGCTCTAGTCTGCTTTTTCTTGAATCCCTTCACATGGAAAACAAGTATGACAAGTTACTTTCTTTTTTTCTACTGCCAGTGTTGCTTTTGATCATTGTTCATTGGATCTATTGTCTTTATTCAAGCAACTACAAGGTACTTTTAATTGATGTTGTTCTGGCGGCCCCTGTGGACAAAAGTGGTAGTGTTTTCATGAGCGTCATGTCCCCGCGTCGTAAAGATCTCGATCTGGCTAGTGCGTGCATTTTTTTTCAAAAGTGAGTGAAAAAAGACGCAACTTAGTGTTATTTTCTGCTTTTTTTGCAGGCTGCATAGCGATTAAGTTATGCATGTATTTGTGGCTATGTGATAGTGAAACCAATTAAACTTTGTTTTAGCCACCAACACAAATTCATATCTTAAAACTATGTCTTGCAATATATTTCATAAATGAAACAGACATATAACATTACATCTCTTGGAGATTCAGGATTGATTTTGAATCATTTCAAATCCGATGATTCTGTCCCAATTAGTTGTTTTTTTGTTCTTTGTTTTTTTGTTTGTTTTCTGATCCTGCACAAATATCAGCCATAACTATAGAATATAAGGTAAAAAATAAAATCCTCTAAAGAAAAATATAATCCTGCTTCCCTTTAACTTGCTAATGTACTGCACACTTTCAAATTTTGCCTGGGAAAATGTAAAGCTAGACTCCTCTGGTCTGCATGCTTAAAATTGTTTCTCTTAATTTTGCAGGAAATTGGATCAAAGGACAGGCATTAAGAATGACTGACTACTTAAAAAAAAAAAAAAAAAACAGCCAATCTTTTCTCTCATAATCTTGTTTGCTTATGTAGATCACATAGAGGCATCAGTATTACATTGGGAATGTTTCATAAACAGTTACAAAGTCCCTGCAGTGGCTTTAATTTCACTGGTCCCCACACTGCAGAAAAACAGCAGAGGGAAGATGTGACGAAGATGTGTGAAGAGTGTGGGACTCTGTAGAAGAAACACACACTTTGTTTTGTCTCACTGTGGTTTTCCCATCTGCCACGTACAGGAACCTTGATAACAAACTGTCTCTCAGAGTGCTCCTGAAAATTTCTTTCTGATAGCTCACTGTACTGACTTATACACGGAAAAAAAAATTTCATTTATTGAGAGTAAAATGGTGCATTCTGTAAAACCAGTCACGTGTGTCGAGTGCCAGACTTGTTGTGAATGTGATTGTTGCTCCGTGGCGAGGGCGGGCTTGTTAATGAAAGGAGAAGGGTTTTTTTGACTCACCGACCCATAGAGCTCTCCTTTCTCATTCATGCCGAGGTAGAGTCCAGCGTCCACCCCTCTGATGCTGACCAGACCCACTGCCAGACTGATGAACTCCAGGATACCTGGGGTCAAACAATGCACACAAAAAAACAGTCAGGAAAGCCCACAAAGAGGCACCACTCCCCAGAAACAAGTGGCCCCCATTTATGTGACAGCAGACTGGCCAAAATATGCATCAGTTTACTGGTTTTGGGAGCTTTATTTCTACTTTACAGCTCATTGTACATAGTGTCCTTAATCACTATCATTCTTGTGTGTTCAAAGAAAAGCTCCATTCTGTGATTAAAAATAATGCTATTTTAAGGCCACTTCATCACTTATTTTGTCACTGATTACAGCAGAGAGACACGTGTGGACCGGATGCACCAGATAAAGATCTCTTTGATTTTCTAGCTTCTTTTTAAAGCCTGGTCTAAAGAACATAAATCACTGCTTTAACTATAAAGGTTGTGGTGTCTATAAATGTGTGCATCCTGTCTTTGGGACTTCCCAGTGGCTACTAATACAGAGCGAGAAGTCACTTTTATGAAGCTGAGATGTGGGTAAGTTGTTTAGAGGGCTGCTGACTCACTGGAAGTTACAGTAAAGTGTACTTCAAAGACGAGGAAACAAGCGGTGAAATTAAAAGCTATTGGCTGTTGTGATGCAGGGGTTAGTCAGAGAGGATCCAGCTGGCTGTGCTGACTGGCAGAGGCCAGCTTACAGCCACCTGGTCCCCATCTCAGCGACCTCATCTGATGCCAGAGGATGACAGAGAAGATCCCTCTAATTTTTATTTTTTTTGTGGGGTGAAGAGTGTGTTTCATATCCCTCTAATCAAAGCCATGTCTCGCAGCTCTGACAAAGACCTTGCATTTGAAAAAACTAAGTGAAGCCAGAAACAAACACGCGGACCACCCATCCCTGTAAACCGGCTTGCTTTGGCTCAAGTCTGAACATTAAACCTTCCCTGAATTCCGCAGTGGTCATGCTTTAATTTAGGGTTATTCCGCTCTTTCCGCAGCGGCCTGCACCTGTGAGATGACTGCATGGATATGAGGCGCGAGACATGTGCGTATCTGCCCTCTGACCTCATTTGTTTATCGTTCTCCCGCGAGCCGCACCTCGCTCCATTTACATTAATGGTAGCAAATCTTCTGCGGGCGCGGGCGCGCAACTTGGAGACGCGCACGCGCTTGCTTGTTTGCGGCTTTGAGGAGAGACACCTGCCCCCCACGCGCAGCGGGGATTGCCAGAGAAAGGTGTGTGGCGCTGCTTTCCTGCGCGCCAGGTGACAGTGACGCACGAATGCGTATTCACTGGGGATGTGCTGCAGGAAACAGCCGCTTAATTAAACTCAGTTCAACAAGTTTGATAGTAGCCTACAAGATATATGATATGTGCAAAACTGGTATTAAATGTGGTTATATTGATGAATACCGGAAGCTACATGTTTAATTTAATCCTCAGACAATAATAGCCTATAATAAGTCGTTGATGGTTAAAATAAACTAAAGGCTTTTTATGTTGCTTGAGACATTCGCATTATATAATATAATCTTCAATATCTTTCTCATAATTTAAGAAAATGTTAATAAATAGGCTCACCAAATCTGCTGTGATCCTGTCGTGTCCCATACACTGTCCCATTGGGGAATATCTCCAGCTGGAAGCCGGTCCTGCAGTAGAGCTGCCGCCGCCTCAGGATCCCTTTGAGGTGCCCGAAATCCGTCGGCGACCCCCGCTGCAGCCTCCCTTCAATCTGCCCCAGCCGCTCATTCAAGCCCACTGGGCTCTCCGGTAAGGGCATATTCCCGAGAGCAGGAAAGCTTTGTAAATCCAAGTCGATTGTCCCCAGAAAACTCCCGACCTCTGCCATTGTGTGCACAGCTGTCAAATTAAGCGACGGCATTTAAAAATGTTCGGTGACTCAAGCAGGGAGAAAAAAGTTTACACAAGTCCAAAGCGTACCCAGCGCGCCGCGCAGATCCTCTCACTTTATTGATCGTCCTGTGCTATAATCATCAGTTTGATATCTCTGTTTATCAGATGGAAAGACTCTATTATATACATACTCCCCACGCATTCTCACATTGGATATTCAAACACAAGCCACGCCTGGCTGGCATCCCTTCTTACGCGCATCAGTTTCCTCACTGAATGTGTACTTTCAGTCCAACTTTTTCCGCTGAGGATGCCGCTGTTTCTGTCGCTGCTCTTTCACAAAGCTGTATCTCTATCTTCCGAGCGAGCAGATCCGAGTCCACAAGTTTCTTCTCATAGCTCCTGCGCTCCTGACTGCGCTCCGAGACTGTCTGATAAAAGCACATCGCCCATCCTGACGCAGGAAACGCTGGCAACAGTTTGTGGTGCATTAAAATGCGACGCAGATGCAGCAGTAAAGATCATTGTTTAAACACTAATGGCATCAGACACAAAGCTGAAAAGCTACATTTTTCATAAACTGTAAAGTCCACTCCACCACAAAAGCAGTCCATAATTTACTCTGACTGGTTTTTGGTCACACCATAGCTTCTTCTGGAGAAAAAGGAAAACCACAAAGCATCAAGCGATCGTTTTCCCACCACAAGATTATCAAAATAACCTGTGCATAATCTGAGAGCAATCCAACCTCCTGCACAAGTGTCAGTGCCAACCACTGGACGTTTTCATGAGAGCATTTTCTCCACCTCCTTGTTGGAAGCAGGTGCTTCCTCGCCCCTCTGCACAACGTTTGCAATGTGCTCCAGCAAACCAGCAGCTTAACCACTTGTACTACTGGCAAGGAAGGGAAAAAAAGGAAAATCCAAGTGCTGATGACGTCTAGTATCAAATCTGACTGCTGCAGAGACTGTATGAACTTTTGGAGGTCCTTTTTAGATGTACATTTTTTAAAACCTCTCTATTATTATTCTTATTTCCCCCACTGACTTTTGTGCAGAGTTTCAAATAAGCTGTTGCTTCTCAACAAAAGATCTGCTGCTTAGTAATTACATGAAATGGGCGAGAAAGCACCACACACTGTGAAAATAAAGATATAGCCTGCAGGTATGTATTTAAGTACTTTACTGTCATAATTCACAACAAATATCCTCCTGGAGTTAGCAGTAATGGTGGAGGGAGTATTCATGTGTACTGTTTTTTTTTTACTTGAGGAAAAGCAGCAATTCTGCATTGTTAAAATACTCATAAAAGTACCAAAAAGAAGCAGAAAAAAACACTCGTAATGCAGAAAAAAAGAGTGTAAGTAATATTTTCTGTTGTAGTATTCAGATTAATTATTAAGATAATTCATATTTTTTTTAAGATTTTAACTTCAATTTATTTTATTTTAAAAGATCATTACATTTTGGTCACAAATCATAATCTGCATATAAAACTGTCAAACATATAAAGCAGGGCTGTGTATTGACAAGAATCTGGTGATACGATATGTATTATGATATAGGGGTTACCATAATATATATTGCAAATTATTACCATACTGTAAGCAAGGTGATATATTGCATATATTATTAAATCTAATTTAAAAAAACCTCATGGTATAAAGACCACAGCACCACATAAAACCAGAGTACAAAAACCCCAAACCTTAATATGCAGTCAGTATAATTGCATCTGCATTTGCATTTATTGGTCCTGCAATCTTTGCATGAAAACTATAAATTAAAAATCCATATTTTGGGAAAATTGATACAGCAGCTCAAAATAAAATCCATATTTTCTTGCACGTCTAATATAATGTGGCAACATTTGAAGAACCTTAAAGCTGTACTGAACTTTTTTGCTTAAGTAAATTGTACTGAATCAATTCTCATCAAACGTGAGCTGCAGCCAAAGAGCCTAAATCATGTTCATTCTTCAGGTGCACAGTGAGCTGTGCCACCATGCACATGAAAGGGAGCAGAGGGAAAGCCACAACAGGAATATTGAATAATAGGTGTAATTTATGATTGAATGGGGATTTTGCATTTCTACTGTGCACAGTGGGGCAACGGGTCCCAACTTGTGTCTTCGCATGAAAAAAAGAAAAACGCAGCTGTTTAGTGAAGACTTTATTTCTCTGTGAGCATCGAAATGAAAACAAACTCCAGGAGTGTTTTAATTAGTTCACTGTTCTTGAGATATCAGTGACAGCAGGACGGGTGGGAGGGGAGGGCATGATTACATCAATAACACCATTTAACTATTAGGCATGTTATTTTAGACCTCCTTCAAGCTGTTTTCGGAAACCCCCGTCTTGAGGGGGAGTTCTCTCCTCAGAGCTGCTCATCACAAGCAGCAGCAGCAGCAGCAGCAGTGGCAGCAGCTTCCCTGCAGACAAATGGGAGTTATGACAGCGTCCCGCTTCTATGAATGGTGACAAATAGTATGTTAAAATGACCCAAAGTGTGCACGATTGTTTTGATGTCATTGTGAGGCTTTGATGAATTTCTTGGCTTCTTGCTTTTTGGCCAATTCATCAATTTCTGCGGTAGCAGTGCAATCTATTTAGAAGCAGATGTGACTTTCTTTGAGCGCTCCTCTGAGTGGGATACAGTATGATTGACCCTCCAAAGCACGCAGGCCTTTTTCACTGCTACTAATTATGCCACTATAAATCTTACGGGTGTGTCACGGCTGCATTGAAGTCAGAGGAGGGACAGTGGCTTTCAGCTGGTGCGGGATATGAAAGGTGGTGGGGGTGATGAATGCCCATGGGCCTCTGCTTGATGAATTGGGCAAGGGGTTGACGAGGAGTCAGGGATGGTCAGGCTTTGTGCGAACAGACACCAGGGCCCTCGCTGCAGAACAGGATGAAAGGAGGATTCGTCTCAGCTAAAGGGTGGAAGGAGAGGGATTAAAGAAAAGAGAGAAGGGGAGAAAGAAAGAAAGGGATTGAGCAAGTGAAACAGAGTAATAGAAAATTAAAAGGAAACACCCAACCCCCTTTTCTTCCCTCCTCTTGAGCATGTTCTGACTTTCGCTCACTGTCCGTCTCCTGTGTACAAAACTGAAATCAATCTGGCTATTAAGAGTTAGAATAAAAATCTAGAGGTGGTAAATTTTGATTTCATTTCTTTTTTTGGTAGCTATTAGAGCTACATCTGTTGCTGGTCAGCTATATTTTATAGTTGACATGGCAGATTTATGGCTGCAGACACACAAAAAAATCCAGAGTTAAAATGTTCCCATATGCTGAGAACCTGCAGAGGATATAGAAATGAAGATAATGACCTCAAGTGCATGCTGCGGCTTTGAAGTTGCTCTCCCATGAGTCACAGACAGAGAGTCAAAATTTAAAATGAAGTTACACTTGCAGTGGGAATTGGGGGCTAATAAGTGCCTCACCTGTTTATTTGGATTAGACAAACTTCATATGTGTCCTCTTCAGAGGTGTGAGCAAAGGTCGTATCGAGACTGAGCTGTGTTTGATTCGATTTTGGAGCACACTGTCTGTATTTTGCAGAGCCATTGCTGAAGTTAAAGAAATTGTTTTCGGGGAAACGATTTCCCGTCAAGAGTCATGAGATTATCGATACCACCCAAATGTCTGTACGGTAAATATGAAGCTACAGCCAATTAGCTTAGCTTAGCATAAAGACTTCAAGACAAAGTGGACATAGCCTTTTTTTTAATGGCCAGCAGAGGGTGACTCCACTGTCTGCTAAAAGAACTCTGATTGTGTAGAGGTCTTTGAGAAAATGAACCCACTTCTCACTTGATTGATTACCTGAGTAAAAAAAAATTGAATTAGTTTATGGTGTCAGTCACAAGTTTCAGGTCTTCTTCAATACAGCATTATGCCAATTTTGCCAATTTTGGGTATGCTTTAGGGCGTGGCTACCTATCTTATTGACAAGTCACTACCATAGTAATCTGCCAATTAGAATAGAAGTGTAGCAATGACAATACATTGCAGTGTGCTCATTTAAAATGCCATAAACTTGTTTCTTGGTATTGACAATGTTTTAGTCATTGAACATTCACACTTTCAGGTGATGAAAGTTAATTGCAGTATTATGATCACCTGAAAATATCTTGCTCAGCATTTAGTTGTACTAACTGAGAGGGATGAGTGAAGTGTAACTTTAAGCACCTACGCTACCTATCATGGGACAGGAACACCAGTCTCCTGGGTGCAAGTCTGTGTGGACTTTGTTGCTCTTTATACTATGTTACCTGACTTCCTCCTCTGAGGCAGCCCTGCACATCCTGACTCAAGGCTCATGACAATGTGAGTGATATATGAATTATAGTACTTTTTGTATGTATGAGTACAAACAGTGAGTGAGAACAGCCTCCTGTAGTGGAGCCAGTTGCAGCCTCCCTCTGCTGTGATGGATGCCCAGTTTAAAAGGCCTCCTGCTGCTCCTGATGGCTCACACATAATCATCAGATCTAGGATCAGGTTCCTCGAACCCCTCTTAACCTCAGCCAAGTGAGGGCATGAAAAAATGGCTGACTCGATGTCAACGGCTATTAGGAACGAGACCTCGTATCTCATACCACCCGGTTAACAAGGCGACTAAAGGGGTCAGACCCCTGCGTCTCCCTGCTAGCAAAGCAGAACAACAAAGTGTAAGAGCTGTTGAGTGTAGCCGCAGAGCAGAGCTACAAACTCCCAGTGAGAGAGAGGAGAGAGAGGACATCATCTGTTCTTATTTTACCTTTTGTCAAGCAGCATGTGGAAAATGATCTTCACTGTGAGTTATTTGCAGAGCTGGATTCCGTGTTATTTCATTCCCTAGCAGAGACATAACAGAGAGGGTCTCCTCTTTCACGCAGGTGGTCCTTCGGCCTTGTTCAAGGGCGCTGTGTGCGCTGGGGCAGGGGTGGGAGGGTAGGCAGGGGGGCGGTGGGGTGAAGACACAGACAGATGCATGCGAATTTAGGTAATGGTGTAACATTTCAGCGCCTGCTTTCCTTGGCCACCCCATGTAAAGATAGTGTTAATTAATTTGTTTGCTTTGCTTTCAAGCACTAACGAATGGAGCCCTCCAGGTTTTGAGGTGCCACTAGTATGCAAGGAACACAGTCTAAAACCAACATTTGTTGTACAAATTGCTTACATATGTTCTTGGGAGAGGGAAAAAGATCCTTGTCATGACAAACCAACATAGATGTCCCACAATTTTTTTTAACTCGATGGGAAAACCTTGGTAGGAATATTTTATGTTTGTCTCCAACATTTTGGTTTAGCAGTTAATTATCCGTACTCCAAACTTGCGGTTTTGCTGTTTTCATTAGCCGGCTGACTTAAATATAAACTGGAACACGCAATGCTGTATTTCATGGTGTAAACTTCCTACTTATCCATGATATATAAGTAGGGTTTTTAATCTTTTTACTCACTGATTCATCAGTGAATTTACATCTTTAGGACTGTACTGCTAATGAGTCCCACATTAGTCCACTGCATGAATGATTAGCTGTAAGAAGCCCTGGCTATCTGAGCGATGTTCCACCTGTCCATCCAGGCTGATGACTGAGCTGCGGTGTAATAACATCAATAACAGCTCGACTTGTGTTTCTCAGCTCTGCAGGGCTGCGGTCTGATGTTAGAGAGTGTATATGCGTGATCATGATCCTGTCTGATGAGGGAACAGGCCCTCAGAGCGAGACTATTATTCTTACAACAACACAGAGCAGGAATCTACCCTCAAACAGATGTTAGGAGCCCTTTGTAGAGCCTTTGGCACCGAGCCCAACCCTACCTATCTGCACAGCTATTTTCATGGCAATCCAGCTGCTCAGTCTCTCTTTTTCTTCTTCTCTCGTTTTCTTTCACCCCTCCCCTTGCCCTCTCACTCTGCCTGTGTCTTTACATTTACACCCCCCCCCCCCTCTCTCTCGACCTCCCTCCTTCTCTCCCCTCACTGTTTGAAATCAAATACTCCCTCTCATATAAACTTTGATCAATCAAACGTACTAATTTGTTTAGCCGAGGAGACAGTGACATACTGATGCAGGTTCAGTTACACAGAGATGAAAAAGGCCAGGCGTCCCGTATCTCAGAATATCTCGGTGCTGACGCAAACCTTTACCCCACACTTTATATTTAGTCATCCCCTTTCACAGAAAAGCCAAATATATCCCAAAAATTTCTACCTGCTACGCTGACTTATTGTCCCCTCTTGTCCAAGCAGATGTGGGAGGCAAGGATTTATAATGATAACCATTCCTGGAATCAGGGTTTATATTTGCTTTCTCACTAATCTTGTGAGGTGATATAAAATGCTTTGCACTTCTATTTTAGCCAGCATGCTCTTTGATACGTGCATAGCTGGAGGAATGTAATTTGTTAAAGTCATCTATTTAATTTGATTTAAGTCATCTATCAAGTTCAAGGTACTTAAGGGACTGTAGAGAAATTATAGGAGTAGGAAGAGGGGCTGAATGTTTCTCTTTATAAAAAAGGAAATGTCCTCCTCAGTGTTAATTCATTGTTCTTTGGACTCTCCCTGTGAGAAAGGAAAAAAATAGGCAAAAAACTCCCTAAAAGCAAATACAAAGTTATTCAGGGAGTTATTTTCTTTTTCTCTTTGCTGATGTTGCTCCAGTATCAGCCATAACCACAAAATATAACATCAAAAATTACATTCTGAAGTACTCTTCTCACTGATGGTGTCATTTGCTTATCTCTGTAATACAGAGTCATCAGTACTAGTCTAAGACTGTTTCATAATAAGCTAAAAAAACAAACCCTTGTATATACTTTAATGTCTAAAAATAACATAATAGAACAAAAATGAAACTGTTACTGTTTTGTTATCACTATTGATTACAAAAGGTGGATTTTAAGAATTTAAAATAATAAAACTAAATCTCAATTTTCTAATGAGACATTGGGTTATTTTTACATAGCCACTTCTAATTTTATTTAATTTTTTTAAATTTGGGATGAATCTCACAAGGGAAGATTACATTACAAATAATACAGAAATACAGTACAAATCTGGTATGAAAAAACCTCTACGGAAAAGTTTAAACTGCCTTCCATTCAGCAAAAACAAAAATATATAACCCTCCCGCTTTCTTGACCCTATTCCACCTTCAAATAATTTCTCCACAGTCCCTAAGAACAGCAGCCAAATTGTGGTTGCTAGAAACCAGTAAAAGACGTGTGTGTAGTCTATATTTATCCACTTATTCAGGACCAACTCCTAAATGTGTAGCCCTTGTGTGGTTCTTTGTTGACTTAACTGTAATTTTCATAATCCTTGGGGTTTAATAACAGTCACAATGACTTAAATTATGCAAAACAGCACAGTGTTTTGGAGCTCAGAGGATGGATCTGGTCCTTATTAGCAGGCAGCTCAGTGGCAGCATTATCATAAGATGATAATTAGACAAGCAACCTTCATGTAAACGAAAGGAAATGAAATCAGAGTCCGCTGGGGCCCTGAAGCTGGCCGGCTCGTCAGTAGAGGGTGCTGATGTTTTCCCCTTTCAAAGCCCAGCCAACATCTCAGATTGCCTCAGAATCATGCAATGTCACGCTATGACAAATGGAGATACATTAGTTAATTAAAGTGGGGAGTTCAGAGTGGGGTGATGCAGGTCGTCCCTTTTTTTTTTTTTTTTTGCTTTCATTCTTTAACATTCCTCCGTGTCACGATACGCAGGCTGAGTCCAACTCGCTGACTCTTCTGGCGTGATTGGATGAGTTCTTTCTCAGTTTCTGTAATCAAGGCCACTTCAGCTTCTGACGTAGTTTTGCTGTTATTCTGCTTGCCGTTGTTGACCTAAGTGAACAGTCAGATCTGGTATATTAGTGGAGGTAATTTACTGTCTAGAGTGATTTACAGTTTGGGGTGATTGTGTGGGCCTGTGCATGTGAATGCTTAACGTTTGTTTACCAAATAGGATTAACAGAAAGCATGTCTTTTGCGTGCTCATTGACATTAAACAGCTCCTCCACCAGAGACGTTTTAATTGACTTAAAGTGATTTTTGGCAAATGAGGAAACGCCAAACGAAACTAATGGGGGCAGCCGGTTCATTGTTGATGATTTGTATTGGGAGGCTGAAATGGAAAAGAAAGCACAGAAACCCACTGTTTTCATCTGAAGTCTTCAACTTCTCCGTCTTTGATGTCGTGGGGGCGAATAGTTGTTCGGTTGAGACAGTCTCTCCGCTGCCAGAAACAAGGCTGGAGGCTGAGACAGGTGCACTGCGTTCATCACATCCTGATGGAGGAGACCGAGGGCCAAGATGTTGTTCTCAGCATATTGGAAGTGTTTGTTAACAGATGGAGACATGTGCTGGCAAACGTTACCTCACTTTGTCCAGGAAGAGGGGAGAAAAAAAAAGGATGGGGTGGAAAGCAACGTTTAATTTCCAATGGCACGAACGACATCAAGATAAAAGGAAAGAGAGATAACAGAGAAATCAGTCAAGATTTAACTTTAATATTTGCATGTCCAAACATTGCGAATTAATATAATCTTTATAGTTATAAGAGCAACCCCAAAAACCTCTTTATGCACTTGTGTTGTAACTGTCAATCTAGTCTGACAGAAAATGGTTGAGACTTTGTTTATTCCCAGGTTTTGACTATAATATCCAGCTGCAAATTGTGCAAAACCACAAGCAGGTTAAAGATTTTCCCTCAGGAAATCTTTTTCATCTGATGTCTGTCATACTTCTCAAGCACGTCTTAGTCACATATGTTTTACTCTTCAGTCCACTCCTCTATCTGTGTTTGTATCACAGCTTTATTTCTCTTGTAAGGTCATGCAGCTACAGCTGGCATCAATATGGCAGGGCTTTTTTCTGTCTGAGTCCAGCGCTGGAAAGTTATATTCATAGGGCTAATCAGTTTAAAAGATAATGAAAACAGAGATTGTTTACAGAGATTAGGCCCTTGGAAATGGAGTAATCAGTGCTTTGAAAGGGCACTGACAGCGGTGGGCTGGATTACTGTCTGTAGAAACTGAGCAATGTCGCCCTAACTCTCCATCTCTAACAAACTCTCAGAGCCCTGATGTCATCACAGATAGAAGATAGAGTACCTTATCCTCCACTCCTCTCCATTTGCTCCTCTTTGCTGGAATGAAATTACTCAACGTTTAACAGACGGGGCACCTGTCAGCCAGATGTGTTTGAGTAATGAACAAAGTGTAGGATGAAGTAAGCGTTTTGACAAAAATGTCCACAGAAAAATTAATCATGGGCTTAATTTCTTCTCAACCCACATTGTTTAATATGCTGTATGATTTATGTGACAATAGATTGATTTATTTCAGAGCAGGGATGCTGGATTACTCTACAGGAAAGTCAAGCCTCTTGAAATATTTATGACATTACATAAGCATATGGATTATATACTTATTTTGATAAAAACTGCATTAATAGAGGCCAGCTATTGTGTGTTTTTCCCTCTTGAGGGTCGGTTTTAATTTGTGTGGCTTACATAGTGTTGTTTGTTGGCCGAGCTACTCGATCTGGTTCCCACTTTATTGATTGGAGAGACACATGGGGCCCCAGTTTAATTGGGGAGGGGGTTCCCTCATAAGAGCTCACCCCCAGAAAAGCCATGAAAGTAATTATCAGTATCTTAGATCTCATCCAGTCAGGGGGGAACATATGTTTAGGATTTGGACTTATACAGGGTTGCCTCCTTCACCAGCCAAACACAACTTGTATCCTTTTGCAAACTGGGCGCTCAGCGTGAGTACGTATGTAGCAACATGTCTTCTGACAGAAAAAAGATCTGGGAGAAAGATAGATGGAGGGTTTGTGTCCAAGAAGATAGGCAGTGTGATGTGCCAGGACAAGAGGTAGAACAGCTCGTTTTTGGCTCAGGATTTGACTGAACATTTGGCTGTTCTTGAGTCTTTCCTCTTGTTATTGAGGGAAAGAAGGGGGGGGGGGACCTCCATTCTAATATTTTTTTCACCAGTATTTGTGCTGTAAATATACAAATGTAAAAGATAATTCAGGAACCAGCAGAATTCAGAAAGCTGAGGTGGCTTTGTTCGCCCTGTGACTGATCAGAGGGACTTGAGGGAATGGATCCTTCTGGAGAGAAGAGGATGGGTGTGAATCTTTTGTCTCAGTCTGAGTCCACTTTTGGCGACGAAGCGCTGTCAGTTGAGCAGCCCAGCGAGGCTAACCCCCGGCCCTCCGCCTCTGACCAATGGCTCTGGCATCCTCCGCTTTGGCACTGCAGCGTCCCGGGGGAATCTTTATTCTGATCAGAATACAGGGCAGAAACCTCCTATAAAGTCCCACAATAAAGTGAAACAGAGACTTCACTGGAGAGGCGAAGGGGACAGATCACCATAAAAATGTAATTTATCTTCCGGGATTCTACTTTTTCTGATTACACTGTATTATTTTTCCTACACGATACCTCCAACAGGCTTTTTTTCTCTGACTGTGCCACTGCTGTCACATTTTAAGCCATTTTAAGACTGATGTCAAGGTTTGTAAAGCACTGCATGTATTCCAGAGGTATCCATTAGCGAAATGCTGTTGTTTAGGAAATCTGGCTGTTTGATTGCGAAGGAGACCCTGACAGTGTACTTGACAAACAGTCGGCTGATCCATTTCCTTCCCAAAGGAGAATGACAGGGGGCTGCCTTTGCTTCGAGCGGCCCCACTGTGCGCCTATAAGAGCTGAGAGTTGGGTGGTCTGTCCATCAACGGCAGATTTGGGGTTAGGCCTGAGAAAAGCAGCTCACCCATATCAGTTTCAAAGAGTGAAACCCAAAGCGCCGGCCGCTCTCTGCCCGCTGCAGCCTTATATGTACAAAGACACCTGTTGTTCGACTCTCATACAAAGCCTTAATCAATCTAGGTGTTTGCAGCCAAACAAACATAAATGCCATCTTGTATTCAGTTTGTTAAGTTAATGTGATTAAAAAAACTGAACATGTTTTGCTTTGCTTTGCTTTTGGCGTGCTGCAGCCATTGGATGCCAAAGTCCTGATTACACACAATTTTTAACATCAGGCCTCACAAAATTGTGAAGCAATTTGAAACAGATATGAATTTCCATTTGCTGTCACTCTGCAACATGAATAAGACAGTAATGCAGTGCAAGGCTGTAGGTCGCTCGTAGTAAGGTAATACATTTTCTGAGCAGGAGGAAACTTCAGCGCTGCAGGACACCAGGATGGACTCGTTGTCCTCAACCTCACAGCAGCTTTGTGCAACTCCCAAAGAAAAGGAGTCTTCCAAAACCACCTCTGTCCCTGTGGTCCACGCTGAACAAGCCGGGGATATGTCAAAATGAAGAATGATAACCACTTCAGTAATTCAGCCATTGCAGGCATTTTGATTCATGCCGAAAAAGCCTGTTTGACCCTATATTTGTCAGAGACATATTTTGTCTTGTAACACACCGAGTAATTCATTTCTGAGTCGGCAGGCGAAGCCAAGCTGAGATGAAGTTTGCTCGTTGCTATTGCGCAGAACTGTGATGCTTGGTTCATGGCTACTTGCTTATCCCTCTTCTTGCTTGTTATGAGAAATGACATGCACAGTAATTTCATTGATTATCTTTGGAAAACATTGGTTGTTTGTGTTTCTACTCGGGGGAGCAGCAGCTAGGCGTCGCCGGCTTGTGCAGTCGAACAAATTGAACCAAATTGTATTTGGTTCAAAAATCAAATAACATTAACTATATATCATTTTTAAATATACATCAGTTCATCAAAGTTCTTGGGCAGATCTAAATTATGTCCTAAATAGAAATTTGCTATTAACCAGTTCAGATTCCCCGTCCATTACAATGGATGTCTAGGAAGTCTAAATCTATGAATATTATCATGTGATACCTACCAAAAGGAAGACAATCGCAGTGTTCCACATCAATACATTTGCATCGGAGCTCATCAGATACCTACTCTGATGCAAAGTGGCATTTCAAAATAAACTTCTGGGTTCACAGAAAATGGTTAACTTTAGGCAATACAACCACTTGACTAAGGTTAGGGTAAAAGAATAGGGTTGGGTTAACTACCAGTTGCAGTTATGCAGATTGACTCCAAATAACAACATTGACTTTTATTTGCACCTGGGACCCAAATACCGCTCTCCTGGGTCAAAGTCTAAGTGTCTAATATTGCTGCAGAGGGTTTACATTTCAGCCAATGGAAGGCCCGTTGCATTTCATACACAGGCAAGGTGAGGGCTGTGAAAAACCTCAGTACCAAATGAGTTGGAAGTGACACCAGCGAACTGCTGTTAAGGGAATTAGACTGTAATGTATGGAGAGAGAAAATTAAGTTTTGCCACCTAGTCACTCACTCACCATCTATGTTCTATGTTTTATTTTGTTGCCACTGTTTTTAAATTATTTTATGTTTTGTTGACCTTGGGTGTTTTGAAAGGCGCTTATAAATAAAATGGATTATTAGAAGTTTGTATTTTTATCAGAGTAAGTTGACATTACGAAAGCCTCATTGCACTCCCGCTGGCTGTACTGCTGATGCTATTTGATTCAGTAGTTAAACAGTGGATAATTAAGAGAGACTGAAGGTTGCTGAGGAAAGATGGGATTGGTTTCTACCTAAATCTTTCCAGGAGAGGGGAGGCAGATATGAATAGCTGTGGTAATTTGATGAGGCGCTGCCTCTCTTTGGGATCACACAGTGAGAGAAGGCCTTGTTTACATGCCAAATGGATTTATGGAATCAAATAGGAGTTTTCATTTCCTTGTTTGAGTTGACGTGCGGGGGATTAGGAGGGGAAAAATGTGGGCAAAGATAAAAGTAGTTATCAGACACACCGTGGTGGAACAAAGACTCTTTGGTTTACCTGTCGTTTGAGCTGATTTTCCATTTTGCTTTGAACAGTGTCTTTATGGTGCACTGTTGCTTTGGTTGAAAGTTCAAGAGGGTTGGATTTTTCATGGACTTTAGGATCAAGCCATGCTTACCGGAAGAGTGTTTGGTTTATTTTACTAATTTGCACATGTAACAAAACACCCCACACACAAAAACAGAATATATTTAAAGTACTTACACTTTGACCCAAACCAAAAGGTCACTGTGCAAATGCAATAAATCAAAAGATCACAAGTGTAATTTATTACTTTATCCATGAATAATTTAATTAAAAATTAAAAAATCTGTTGATGATGAGATTTTGAATGCATTCTGGGATCAGAACAAATGAATAAATTTAGTATCCAGCAAAAAATATTGATACCTCTAGACAGAGCCAGGCCAGCTGTTGCCTTCTGTTTATATTCTTTATGCTAAGTTAAGTTAGCCATGCAAACAATCTTTTCATCTAACTCTGTGAGTGTATTTCCCAATATGTCAAACTGTTAAACAGTGACCTGGTAGATGTGTGACTTGACTGGGCAAATATTTAGGAAGAGTAAAGCAACTACAAGTTACTTACTTTTTTGTTGATTTTGGCGGCCCCTGTGGACAAAATCAACACTGCTTTGGTTCATCTATGTTTGTCATAAATATCTTGATCAGATGCACATGCATTTGTTTTGGAAGCAAGTGAAAGAAACTTATTTTCCTTTTTGTGAAAACAGGTGTTTGCAGGGTGCAAAGCAATGAGGTCATGTGTCTATTTGTGGCCTTGTAAGTATTAACTGTAATCTGTTGATAGTGAAACAAGGCGTTTTAGCCACCGACGTGAATTCATAAACTTATGTTAAACTCAGTCTTGCAATGTATTTCATAAATAAAAAGACATATTACATACCACTCTTGAAGGAAAATGAGCCTATTCAGGATTTGTTTTTAATAATTTTTAAATCCTGCAGTTCTCTCCATTTGTTAAATGTTTGACCAAGGACAGCTGATATTTTCACCTGTGCTTTATCACTGTTCCTATTTGCTTTTTATGTTCTTTGATCAATTCTTTTCTTTTTCTGTTTGCTGATCTTGCCCCAGTTTCAGCCATATCCACAGAATCTAACATAAAGAAAAACCTCCCCCTGCTTCCTTTAAACTAGCTAATGTACTACTCACTGATGAACTTTACCTGAGAGAACAGAAGCATAAGCTCACCTGGTCTGAGGCTGTAAATCATTTCGTCTGATATCGTTGTGAATCTGCATTGGAATTACACATTGAGAGCCAGTCTTCTCGCTAATGGTCTCGTTTGGTCTCACACAGAGGCGTCAGTATTAAATTGAGACTGTTTCTTAACCTCTTCAGTACTAATTGTTAGTATTTTCTTTAATAAGGGAATGCCTGTTTTAAACAGCACTGCACTCTTGTTCACACCTTTAGTCTGTTTTCACGGCAGAGCACTGAAATAAAATGCTTACTCAGACTGCACTTTGTGGTTCCAGGGGGTGCAGGTTCAAATTTTTCAGTGGGAAAATACAGCAGCTATTTCCCGTGAACAGCTACAACACTGTATATTAAGGCATAGAGATGATGTGCATGTTTCCTGCTTGCGTGTATATGCACTTATTTGCTTTTCCAAACTTGAAAAATACTCTCAAAGTCACAAGTGGTCTCTCCACCCTTTCCACGTTCTGAAAGTCTGACAACATCTCTCTTAAATCATCCCGTGATATCATCGACTTCATTTGATGTGTCCAGAAAAGTTAGAACAAATCAATATCACAGAGTACACAACATCAGCTCGCTGCCAGCCACATCAGATTGGATATGAGGATTTGCTGGCCGTCGCTGAACAAAACAGCCGCTTCATAGATGAAATATGGAACTATTTGTCATGGCATTATGTGTATTTTGACTTTAAACATGTTCTTATTGGCTTTTGCGTGTGAAGCACAAGTGAGGTTATTAATTATCAGTCTCTCAGCTCTAGTAAAGGCAACAGCTGCATTTCATAGAGGACTTGCAGGCAGCTTTGTATATAAAGAGAGGGACAGAAATAGACCTTTGCGCCTCAGAGTGATGTGTTTCTCATAAACTGCCATCAGAGAGCCAAAGTGACTGAGAGGAAAAGGGACAATGAGTGTTGATCAAGCACATGATTGATTAACGTTTTACTTGTATTTATTACTTCTTTAGAGATGCATTTTTGCATAATGTGTTTCCCTACCAGAGCCCAATGTGTAATGTACCAATTAGGCTTAGTTGCTGTTGCTATGACTCTCAAACAGTAAACACCCCAAATTGGTAGCAATTTTTGAAACAATGTTCTCTTCATTTCTGAGACGGGTAGGTAAAAGCAGGTTTCTTATTTCTAGATGTTGACCATCAGTTTTACTTGTCAGTATTATATTTCCCCGAATCCAATAACGAGTTAGACAAAAAAGCTAATGCTAGCCTAAATTTTGGTGCCATCAAGGAGCAGCTGCTTACACACAGTGTTTATCATAGACAGAGAGACAAAAGCCCCATTTTAAAATCTTTAAAAACTGAGCTTTTAAGAGGACTAAAGTGGATACAGACATCAACAATGGGGAAAACTGTGCAATCCTGAAACTCAGTATATTTAACAGGAACTTACATATACAGTGCATTTTGTCATTAGTCACTAGTCACGAGCTTGGCTGTAGCCCAGAAAATGACCAGGTTAGTAACTACTTATGATGTACTCCTTAGCCTTGGAAGTATCGCTACTGTAGGCAGTAAGCTAGTTAGCTGGACATGCTAATAATCGTAACTAATGTTAAAGCAAATAAACACCGTTTTTTTGGCTAGCAAAAAATAAAAACAAAGTGTATGTTACTTACCTCCGAAAACTGAACAGTGACTCCTTGGAGTGTCTATTTGTACAACCAAACGCTGAACAAGACATTTTTAATGATCAAAATGTTCAAATAAACTGTCATTAAGTGAAAATACAGTGTGAAAGGGTCAAAGTTATGAGACGAAACCGGTAAACCTCCTTTTTAAAAAGACAAAAAAACCCAAAAACTTTAATGACACAGTGCCGTGGATACGCATTGCTTTTCTTCTCTCCTGATGACGGCTCGCCTTGTTAGTGACATGTCAATCAAAGGTAGCCATGCCCCAAATCATATAATCTTATATTTTCTTCTAAATGGGCCATTATTTACACAATTAACATCAAATTGTCTTGAAGAGGATTTTTTTTTTTACGAGCGATTGAGACCAAAGTGTTGTCCTAAGGTAATAAATCAAGTGAGAAGTTTTCTCACCTTGCATTGAAATGAATGGACAAAAATGCTTTTGCAACCTTCTTCAGCGCCCCCTGCTGGAATTTTTGGTAGAATTCAGCTTAAGGCACTTCCTGGTTTGCTTCACTACTCAGACCCGGAGGTTGCCGCCTGGCTTCAAGATGGAGAAATACAAAGTATGACAGGCCTGGTTACAGTTGCAAAGATTTGATTTGAAAATTTGACAATTTTAGTTCAAGATAGGGGTTTAATGGATGGCTAGGTGGCAATAAAGAGAATGTACTGATAGTAGGGGACTTTAATGATGTGGGAAATTGAGGAAATAGACCTGGTGGTAATAAGTAAATTACCCTCTGCCCCTCCTTTGAATTCAGTATTAGGTTGATGGAGACAGAACACACACAGCAGCAGCTTCTTCGGAAGATATGAGCATAACCTTTGAAGTGACTGGTGACAGTAGTTCATATATCTGGCGATGGTTTTGTCAGGTGGACGGCTGTCTCTAAACACATTCCAGAGGTCCAGACATAAGTCATTTTCCAGAGAAGGTGGAGAGCGGCGATGTTAAAATCATAGGCTTGTTTAGGTTTTTGCCGAGTGATCACTGCATTATGAAACTTTACATCTCTGACCCCGGGGTCTGGAAATGCCCACGTGGACACATGGCTTTTTCATTGTCCTCACAAAGCCCGTCTATTGTCTGACTCCTCTCCCTGTGTCTCAATCAGAGACTCTGACGCTGCTCTGCGGATGCACCTGGCCCATAAGGTTTCACTCATAAGTCCTCCGCCTCAGAATATTAAAACGCTGACAAAAAGTTAAACTGAATGGTGCCGTCGTCTTTAGTAGACTTCTCTGTGGTGCAATATTAGGTGCTATTGTCCGGACAGGGTGACCAGTCAGTCAGATTTAAAAACAGCATGGTCTTTATTGGGGGATATCACATTTTGGGGGATAAATGCAGGATTATTTGAACTGGATGGGCTGGGATGAGGGGGCGAGGTGCGGAAGAAGTCTGAAGGTGGCTCTGACTTTTGCTTTTAGTTTCAGCTCGTGAGTAGGGGCACAGACTCGGTGTGGATTGGACCAGTCATGAGCCTAACAGATGTGGCCCTCTCTCTGTTCCTCATCCAGGCTGCCGTGGCAGTCGTTCAGTTATTCTCTGTCAGAGGTTCAGTCCAGGGAGTACAGGTTCGGGCCTTGCGTGCGTCCTCCCCAGTGTTTACCTTCATCCTGTCAGCATGGCTGGATACTTGGCTAAAAACAGCAAGCAGCTGATGGTGTCCAGGACAGATAGAGGTATCTGCTTTCATTAAGGAAGACTCTATTAGCCAATGGTGTGAATTTAACGTTTGTTCTTCGAGGCGCAGCCTCAAATAAATGAAGGGTTATCTATAGCTCTCTAATTGAAACCACCTTGACTCTTGTTTCTCTCTCTCCCTCCATCCCTCCCTGCCCCTCTAGTGAGTGATTTCATGACTTTTGTCCGTTGGCGTCACAAGAAACAGATGTGGGCGAGATTCCTTCAGGTTTCTGTTTTCGATCGAAAACCTGGTAGATGGTTGGATTGATGACATTTTGTTTGCCTGTGAACATGTTCTTCATTGGATTTATGGAGTGTCTCTCCGCTTTCAAAACACCTGCTGCGCCGGGGCGGATGGCAAATCAAAGCTGACACTCTCACGTCTCTGACAGCGCAGTACAAAGGGAAGTCAAACAAAAAATAAATAGCGGGGGAGAATGCAAAGTGAAAAATATCTCCTGGTTGACATATGATTTGTGAATGTTTTGTAGTGCTCATAAAACAGATAAATGTGTGTCATGGAGGCTACATTATATGAAGGAGAAGCAGCATCCATCATTAATTTATGCCCTATAAAAAGTATTATCTTGACAAATTATACTTTCTTCAGCTCAGTATACTCAGGGATGAAATATCACTAATATATCTCTGTGCTTTATTATGGCAGAATATTGTGCTTTCATTTAAGATTAAGCCCTGCATAAAGCGTGGAATACAATGAACAATATGACTTACAGTTGAGACTTGTGCATATGTGCATATAAGTTTATATTCTATAATAGTTTGTGCCAATTAATCAACTGCAGTTGAACTTGTCAAGTAGAAAAACAATTAATGTTGGATCTAAGTGTTTTCTGTGATTCGTGTTTAACCTGTGGTTAACCTGATAACTCTTAGAGCAGCTCTGGAAAGTAGAATGATCCTCTATTCTTTCCCTGGCTTCAGAGGCCCTGTCACATCACATTAGCACTAACAGTCAGCTGCACCCCGGCCTGCTCTGTCTGGCAATCAGCTAGAGAGTCTGAAACACCTGCTCATGTTAGGCAGTTTCCATGGAATAATGCAGTAATTCCATCAGGAATTGATTGGGATTGGGGGAGGGGGGGAAATCACGAAAAGGGAAAACAAATATGCGCCTGCACATACAGTAGACTCGATTGGAAAGAATGCCACTGTTTGTTTTTTCAAGTGGAGGAAAAACCTCTCGTCTTTTTACCACAGGAGATCAAAGAGGTTTTGTGATATGAGATGGTCTGCATGCACCGAAGTGAATTACACCCCGCCACCCCTCCTGTTCCCCCGGTGCAGTCTGCCTCCCCCTTTGATAATTGTGAAGAAAATATGAGCTGTTATATCTGCTCGGCCATGGGTATCTGTCTTTATTTATGGGAAATAAGTCAAAGGTCAGGCAAAAGGTTTAGCTCTATTTTCAGATAAGAAAGCCACTTGCTGTTTGAGATTCCCTGCATATCCAAGAACTTTAAATCAAAAGTGGACAAGCCAGAGCAAATTATACATGAAGCCTCTCAGCTCCTCACACAACTTTATGTCTTTGCGGTATTTCCTGTTTGCTGATTTTGGAGGACATGAGTCTCTTTTTATTCCTCCCAAAGCCCAAAGAGCTCCCTCCTCTTTCAGACACTTCTACAATCTATCACTTTTCCTCGGACACCGCCTGTTTTTCATCAGTGGTATCTTTATTGACACACAAATATACACTCACACGGTTCAGTCATTCAGCTGTTGCAGGAGGGTTTCTTCAAGGTTGCACCTGAGATCTCTGGGAATCGTTCTCCCTCTGGCTTCCATGTTTCCACCATTTTGACAAACACAAGTATTCCCACTCCTTCCAGAGGGGAGGATAAGTGTTGCTGCTCTTGCCAGGGTCGAACATGCTGCAGGGAAGACATGATATCAAAGGGCTGGGGAGGATTTGGAGAGTGAGGAAGCACACCTCTTGGGCCATGGAGAAACACAACTCTTCACACATCCATCATCCCACATGAGCACCATTAACATCGTCATCCTTCACCCAGCGGAGGACAGAGCATCTTGCTGGAGCTGGATTTCTCTTTCCAAAACATGCAATCTGAATTCCTTCATTCCTTTCAGAGCATCTCTCTCATAACCTTGGGCGTGTGTTATTTGTTTGGACAAATTGTACCTCAGGGCAAACTATGGCCTCTAGTGGTCAACCAGAAAACACAACGTAAAATGTGACTGAAAAGATCAAACAAGCTGCGTGTGTTTTCAGCAATCGCAATCGGAAAAAAAATCACATTTTCCATTCCAATGTCATTTGGTTTGCAGCTGATTTTTCCATGCTATGCATCTTTCATATCAAAGGGAGTGGAAATGATTGAAAATTTGATCTTTTCTGATAGCAATCTAGATTAACTGATGGAAAACAATGCGTGTGTGTGTGGTGAAACTTTCCGCCTGATCTAGGAACAGGTTGTCATGTTACTTGCTGTTTACTTTGTCTCCTCAACCTGCTAAGACATGAGATATTGTCTTCCCACTCACAGGTATTCTACAAACTGTCTCCCTGAGCCTGCACACACACACACACACACACACACACACACACACACACACACACAGACACACGTACACGAACAATTTCCCCCTGTGTTGATGGGTGAGCGAGAAAAACATTCCTCAGTCAGGAGGTGGAGGTGCCCTGAAGGATTGTGTGTGTGTGTGTGTGTGTGTGTGTGTGTGTGTGTGTGTGTGTGTTTGAGAAAGAGAGAGAGAGAGAAAGACAAAGGAGTCATTTCACTGCAGTTTTTTTACAGACAAGACAGTGGACACAATCATATGTAATCCCTCCTGTTGCAGAGCAGGAGACACTATCACACGCACACACAGGGTAAGAAATGATGAGCTCTTCCTCTTGTTCAGACACACACACACACACACACAGGCAACAGAGACACTCGTGCTGCAGAGCGAGGCCAGGTGGATTACATCAGGAGTTGGGTATTACTTCAGATGATGCCTTGTCATCTGCAGGGTGTTGGTGTTGTACATGGACTTATGCAGCGAACCCTGGGGAGAGGCATTTTGTCAAGGCGAAGGCAAAACAGCAAAGAAATAAACATGTTGTCAAGGCAATATCAAGCATGTTCCCTCACGCCTGCGACTGGCAGCGGGAGTATTTCCGAAGCCTCGCCGCTGTTTCTCTACTTAAACACCTGTGACACACGATATGAGCAAAGCCTGGGAAAAGCATGGTTGTGGTTCCCTTGGGGAAGTTGGGGGGGACAGGGGTGGGGATGTGTGTGAGGCCTGAAGAAGTGTGTGTTCCTGGGTTGTTTGCCATGCAGCCCAGTGTGTGGAGCTCAGGGCTGCTGGGGACTCCGGTGTGTGTTCAGCTGGACCTGCAGGATGTTTTTATAAGGGAGGCGATCCCCTCCTGCACGGTACACACAATCTACACACACACACACAGGTGCTTACGGGCTTTAGTTCTGACTGCGCAGGGTTACGTGGTCAGTGCACCATGCGTCACTGCGCAATATGTTCGGTATGCAGCACGTAGGTCGGTCTCAGAGCAGCGGCGGGGCCTTTCCTGTAGCCTCTGTCTGATGTCTGCTTCATGGCAGCCAGGCTCGTTCGCCTTCTCCTCTGTGCCGTCAGTCTGTCAGAAGGCTTATTCAAAAAAATCTGGAGGTTTGGTCTGCCCAGCCAGGCCTCAGAGGGACCTCCACTCACATGTTTCCCACAGGCAGCAGCAGCAGGAGGAGGAGGCCTGACACTTGCGGCCAGTTTTGCGCAGTTATAGTAAGTGTCTGGCTATTCCCCGCCAGCAGGAATAAATAAATAAATAAAGGGAACTCTACTTCATAACATTTTAATTGGCTTTGGAGGCTTAGCTGTGGCTCGCCTGTGGTTACCGCGGTCAGGCAAGTATGGAGCACAGCAGCCACTGGATGTTTTAGGCTCCCGAACACACAAATTCTCTCTAAGAAACACACACACACACACACACACACACACACACACACATACTGAGCAACTACACTCTCTGTCTCTCACTCTCTAAAGGCCAGGAGTGCTGTACCGCAGAGGTTGGCATTTCCTTTGACAAAACCACTTGTCGAAACCCAACTCCCTCATTACACTGTGTTAGAATTGGTGCATGCTGCAGCGAAACATCCCGTCGGTGAACCCACCAATAGCCCAAACTTATATTCCAAACAAGTCAGATCACACTGTAAACACACTGAGCTTGTTTCTGTTCGACCTCCCGTTCTGCTGCCCGTGTGTGTGTGCTGAGTGTTTTGATGTGTTTTGACTTGAGGCTTTTGCGGTGTGTGTGGTTCCTGTGCCATTTGGAGCTGCAGTGGATGGGATCCTGTCAGCATGGAGCCTCGCTGTGATGAAGCCTGCAAGTGGCATCTGATGATGTCATTACCTGCTGAAGCTTAGGAGATGTGTGTATGTGTGTGTGCACCTGCATATGTGCATGTGGAGTGTGTATGTTTGGTTATAACAGGGATTAAGTGGCGTTTTCAGAGCAGCCCCTCAGTTCAGATGAGATGATATGAAGCTCTGTACAAGAAGGTGCCTGTGTTTCTCCTGTGTGAATGTTTCCTGGTTCCCTCTGAGTGATAGAAAAGTCTCCAATTAGAGCCTGAGCTCATGTCACACATCTGTTGATCCCATCCACCCAGCTCCAGGAGTTTCCTACCTATTTATGAGAAAGCCATCCATCCGCCTTCACGCCTCCTAATCCCCCAGCCTCCATTATTCCTGGGAAGCGCACTGTCACCATAGCAATCAAGAGCGAGAAACAGAAAAACAAAACAACTATAATGGGCTGAAAATGTAGAAGAAGAAAACAGGGAACAAGGCAGGAAACAATTGTGAAAATACTCCAAAGGTCAAAGCACTGGTAAAAAACATAAAAGAAGAAAATATACATTTATATATATATACACCGTATATATATATCTATATATAATAGAGAGAGAGTGAAATGAAGAAAGAGAAAAAAAAGAATCGGCCATGAAAGTGTCAATGTGGAGTTTGTGACGCATTGTCGGTGCGAGGTTTGCCTGCTCAGGCGAATGGGTCTCAGGGGCTCTTTATTTTTGAAGCTTGACTGCAATTTGGATAAGAGAGCCAGAGGTCCCAGGGAAGGAGCCGCCAACACTGACAAGCTGCTGGAGGAGCCCTGCGCGGGGTCACCGAGCGAACCCCATCTTTTCAGGCAATTCTCACATGCACCTTATACACTCATGCACGCAATTTGGTGCAGATGATCACATGGTGCACACATATCTTCATTGTGTTATTGTTGACTGTGTCTTCTTTCCAACAGTGCTGCCAGCCGCTCTACGCCTTTCTGTCCTCTTCACTCCGCCTTAAAACAAGTGATAGCCTTATTACTCTGACAAGAAATGTCTCAAATAATCTGTGGCCATAGAAACCAGAAAAAAATATTAAAAAGCAGAGAGCTGTGAACAAATTCAATCCTGCAAGAGAACAAATGAAAGGCTGTTTCCCCACTATTACCCTGTACAAGTGCATTCAGATAGACACGTGAATTGTTCTCCACATACTGGTCCATGCATGTGCAAATTTGTCAGACTTGTGCTTGATGTAACGCAATAAGGACAGTGAGTGTGAGTGGGATAGAGAGAGAAAGAGAGGGAGAGGGGGGGAGCGAGGAACCTGACATGTTCCTGTTTTGATCGGGAGATTCCATTATTACCACAAAGGTTAAGCCTGCAGAAGGCTGGCTGCTGACTGGTTGATGGGATTAGAGAATACATAATTGTTCGCCAGTCACATGTGTCATAAAAAGAGACGCCAAACCCTTTGTAATGAGGATTATGTGTCTTTTCCATGCATTCATTTCTCCGCTGTGTGACATTATTGTGTGCTCTGTGAGCTGTGAGAGCCTGTATCTCTCCCATCCCGACTGTCTTTGTCTGATTGCACACAGGGGCCAACTACCTTGACTTTCCACTGTGCACTCTGAGGTTTTTACTGGTCAGTGTGGATACAGAGCACCATTGGCCAAAACCCGTAAAACTAGCACAGGCATGTTTCATTGCACTACAAGGTGTGAACTAATAGAGTCTTAGTGTTTGGCAGCAGAGCAAACTGGAAGTGAACCCTTGGACCTTGACTAACCTCAGCAGATAATTGTCTGTTATTTTGCTTCATGAAGCCTACTGTTAAGGTGTTTTATGTGCTGGACTGATGAAGGCCATTGGCGTGGTCTTCTTTTAAATGCCTGTGTGAAGCTGTTTATTGTTTAATATATTAATTGACTTTAAGCGCTCCCGCTGGAACAATAAAGTCAAATGAAATAGCCCCAGTTGTACAAATCCTCCATCATAAGGTGAATATAGAGACAATAAGAAACAGCAGATTCATGCTGTTTTTAAACAAGACTTTCTAATAAGGAACTCTTATAAAGGCTTGACTAACTAATTCCTTTATTAATTAATAGGTCATTCACTAATATTTTGTCAGTGTTGAGATATTTCCAAGGACAATCTTTGGGTTGCCAGGTTGTGGATAATCTTCTTCCAACATGAAATGCTTTCTCCTTTAGCTCACTGTTAATCAAAGCCCTATCAAATCAATTATTTGACCACCAAAATCCATTTTATTCATTTTAATTGCATTTAATTTAATTTAATTAATTCAAGCTGATTTAGTTTATGTATCAAGTGAATTTAGGGGTTTTATGAATTAATTAAAGAAAGCTTTGATAGAACCCTTTTTATAGAGGGTGTTTTATTAGAAAGTGGTACCCTATTGTTGTTGTTAAAGTCACTATGTGAAGCAATTTACATGTCGGCCTATTAATTGCTTTGTATTGCCAATATGTAAGGGTAGTGAAATGTAGGCTTATTTAAAACTGAAACCGTCCCCTACTTTCTGAGATGCCTATAACAGCCTGTTGACTGATTTTTATGTCTACAATGTCATTAAGTAGATGCTTTCATCCAAAGCGACGTACATTTGAGAGTTAGTACAACACAAACAAAGATGAAGCAAAGAAACAACACAAGAGAAAGTGCTATGGGTTAAGTTTGAGTCCATTAGGATGTAAGTGCTTTTAGGTCGTGCGTGCAGTCAGTGCAAACAGTTTGTTTTATTTTATGTATTTATCGTTGTCATCTGTGTCGATCAAGTGTGAAGGTGTTCAATAAACAGTTGGGACTTCAGTCTCTTCTTAAAGATTGATAAGGACTCAGCAGATATGTAGTTTAGAAGTTCAATCCACCACCGGGGCTCTACAGAGGAGAAGAGTCTGGTGTAAAGGACTAGGGACAGTTTTGCCGGGAAAATCCAAAGGATGTGATGTTTAGTGCCTTGCCTCTCTTTAGTTCACCTACAGTGCCACCAGTGTGCACAACAAGTTAACGTTAGTCCACATAAGCATCCAAAAAAAGAAACACAAAGCTTTTAATTAATTCAGAGAGCAGTGACAGAGGCAAGTCCCCGGGGGCCGGTCAGCAACTCTGCGCTGCTTTAACGTGGGCCCTTTTGTTTGATGATGTTGTTGATTGATTATCACATTAAACTGCTTTCCTACGTCTCTGTCTTTGCTGTAAATTTTTCATAGTCTTGTCTCCATCTGCTCACATAATCACATGTGACACAGATGATTCTAGATGTGTGTCTGTGTTTGGAACAAAGAGCTGCTGAGTGCAAATGCAAAGTGATCACTGGAGCGTGCACTGAAATAAGGTTTGGCTGTGGGGAAAGGAAACATTAAGTCTTGCGCTGCACCACAAACAGCAGAAACTGCATTAAACAGCAGAGTCACACTGTAACTTTACAGCTTGCTTTAGTATTGCTCATGACTCTAATGCAGGAGTGAAGCAATCAGTGCGCGTGAAGCTCAGGAATCCAAATGAACTTTGAAGTGCACATTCGTGTAATGAGTTTTCTTGCACGCCAGGCAGTAAAATTGTGGGAACTTGTGGACAGAGCGAGTCCACGCAGCCCATCAAGCTGTCTGAGGTGTTTGCAGGCTGAGCTGCTAGAGGCCTGCTCAGACCTGACTGCTGCTGTCTAAAACTGCAGCTACAGCAGTCATGGAAAAGAAAAGTGTCACTGATCTCTGAACAGTGATGACAGTCGAAGCACGAAGTTCACTGAACAACGTTCCTCATCGTCAGCCGGAAATTAAGAAATCATGTGGTGCTTGTTGTAATGTCATTTTAGACTCTGTGCTTAAGTTGATGAGTTCATCTCTCTGACTTTAGACCAAAAAAGGTTATTAAAGGGACAGTTCTCCCCCAAATCAATATACATTGATTCACAGTTTGGTGTGAGTTTCAGTTGGAGATAATCACCCGTAGAGGTCTCTGAAGAAACTATGAACTACAAAAAGAAAAGCTGTCACAAAGAATTACCACCTGACATGCCAGTCCCTCTCAGCTCTGTTGAGCGTTTCAGCATCCATCACGTCATTGTTTTCCGGTCTTCAACTTTACTGTTTTGGTTTAGTCTCACTACTCTCATCAGTCTGCTCTTTTCAGCACACTCCATGCTATTTTTCTCCATCATGTCTATCACAATGTCAAAAAAACCAACAACTGAACTGTGTAACCTCAATATTCATGACATTAATTCTTGCATGTTGTAGAGAAACTACGAGTGAACCGCAGAGCATTGTTTTATTTTCATGCAGTATAGTACACAACAAATTGTATTTATATAGGTTATTTCATATAGACTGTTTGTTTATTGATTTACCAGGCAACATGCAATATTGTGATACCTATCGTTATCCAGATATGAAATTAGCGATATTTGGAAAGAAGGTTGTGGCCTTATTGCACAGCTACACCACCTGCCCAGCAAGAAATGGCAAGAGCTACAATTAGAGTAAATACTGGACTTACATTCAACAGGTGGATGTAAACACGACTACAATAAGGGTTATGTTGCTGCGTCTCTGTTGGATAGACAACTGTTTGCTAACAGGTTACCGATCAACTTAAAAAGGTGATAATTATCAGTGTTAAAGTGTGTGATTGCAGGTTTAAAGAGTAATTTAACACTCTGCTGAATTGCTGGATTTTACTGCCCTTTTGAAAGTTTCAGGCCTCACCAACGTCACTGCCGGGTGCATTTGGTCAGAAATGTGCTTTAATGCACCTGTAACCACACCTAACAGTGATGTCATCATGGGGCTCTTAGGTACACCTGTACATAATTTCAGCAGGGTCTAAAGTTACTCTTCACAGATGAATTTGGAGTGTCCAGCATGTGTTTATGTATCAGCTCTTTCTGTCTTTGATTCCTTTTTTTGCATTTGGACGGTGTCTGTTCTTATGTGAGAAACAAACAGAAAAAGCTGTGAGTGTGTGCGGTCCTTCTAGTGTACTTCTTCAACACCCTGAAAAGCGTAAAATGGCCCTCGGTGGAGCGAGCCTCCACACTGCCTATCACTCCATTACCAGCCGCGCCGCTTGACTCAGGCCAATGTGCAAAACAGCTGTGGAAAAGGCCTCATGCCTTTTCTTTAATAGAGTGTCCCCTTAGAAATGTTTTTCCTACTCTCCCCATTTTTATCAGAAGTATAGAAATACCCACCCACTTCTGTCATGTAAGATTGGTTCGCCTCCAAGTATGACATGATGGAGCTCATCTGGATTGAGTTAGGGTGGGGCACCCTGTGGAGATAGAGTGGACAGGAATGTCATTACTGAATCGATAAAGCCTTGTTAGCAGCTTGGGCTCACGGTGTGCAACAAACTCTCCACTGCTAGGATGCGGTCCCCGTGTTCAGAGGGGGCCTCTGTACCATGACGGTGCACCATTTTACTTTTAGGAAAGGCTTGTTTCCCTCTCTTCCCCCCCCGCCCCCGCTCCTGTTTCTGGTATGTTACTTGTGAACCACATGTTGCACAAATTTCAGCACCATTAAAGTGCTTTCTGTTGCCATTCAGGCTGTAAAGCACCGATCCTCACAGCAGTACTGGCCGTCTCCAGTATCTACCTCGATGCAGGATGAAAGAGACACAAAATTACTCAGTGCTCTCATATATTTGTAACTGATTTCCCTTTCTTTCAAAACTAATTTAATCTTTATTTACTTTCTTCCCCTATGCCTGAATTGTCCTTGAACATCTACAGTAACTTCCCATAGCAGCGTCCCCACCTCCCCTGTCTGTCTGTTCACACACCAAACATGCTCCTCAGTCTCATTCAACTAAGCCAATAGAAACAAGCCACGAGCCATGTGCGGCAGCTTGTGTGCAAAGGTAATTCAGAGTAATTGGTTGCACATTACAGGAGCAAAATATCTGATGTGAGTCTCTGTGAAATCGTGTCGAGTAATGGGAAGTAACAGACACCAGTAAACAAAATATTAGGGAGGGAAAAAGAACAAGAAGTGATCAAAAGAAGAAATCTGTGTGGTCAAAGCGTAACAAGCGACAGTGAGATTGAAGTGCATCTTTCCGTAAAATGTGACAAATACAATCATGTTAGGTTTGAAATGTTTTGGTAACCGTGCACATTGTGTGTGGGAAGTGGCATGCAGCATTATATCCGCTTAATATTTGACTTGATGTGATAAAGTTAAGGAAAGACAGGGTTTATTGATGTTTTATTTTACTGGCAGTCTTTGACTCAATTTCTAATATTCATCTATAAATATATATATTTTAACTAATTCACTTACATTCATTTAGTCATAGCAGACCACTCACTTCCATGCAGAGTAGTCTAAAAAGTTTAAAACTTCTCGCTATCTACACACCAGGGAATTAAAAATGCATAAAGAAAGAGAGTTTTGTTCATGAATGATAAATCCACACTTTGAAAGATTTGAAAAGAAGAGAGCTGTCAGAAAAGGTATATATTATATATTAGTAATAATATTGGAATATTTTCACCTTGTCGCCAACATTTAAAAAAAAAATCTTTTGTAGGTTTGTTGTTTCTTTTAGAGCTTAAAACGACAAACAGAGGACACAATCAGCCAGATATCTGATTAATCTGTATTTTTGAATAGAATGAAGTGTAATGAATGTAGTGTAGTGGTAGCAAATCTTGTGATGTCAAAATCATGTCAGAGAAGAGATGAGAAGTTCTGATGAAACAAAATTGTGAACTGAGCCATGTTGGTTTAGAAGAAGCTGACTCTTCAGAATGAAACAGATCACTTTTTTCATATTTTTATTTGGGTAAAAAGAGAGCACCAGTATTATATTGTTACTTGCTTTTTGCACAACCCAATCGCCAGATAAATGTTGGAATTTCACATTTCTGCAAACCCAAGGTGATCTGAGTTTATAGCCTTCACCTATTGTACCAGTGCATACACAGAACGGATCAGGAACTGGAACGACGCTACATCATCAGATAACGTCAGGTCTGGTTGGAACATTTATATCCATGACCCTTTTTTAATTGAAGGGAAAAGGAACAGTGCATGGAAGAAAGGGTGTACCTGTGTCAGGTGTCCAAAGGCTGGTCTCTGTAGGCTGTTTGTGTAGGTTATTATGGTTCGTTGGTCAGTCTTTCCTGGTTTCAACACTGATTGTTTCCTCTTGTCCTTTTTCGTGCTTCATCTGTAAATCCCCTGTTGAATGACATTTGCTTTTTGAATGACATTTCCTCATGAGGGATTTAATTATGAAAATATTTCCATTTTCCATTGTAATCTCTCCAGCAGTGTAATAATGTCTCCCAATCAACCATAGTACATTTGAATTTGCGCAATAAAAGGTGATTTCCCTCTAGCTCCGTGCCTCTGCGTGAGGAAGATCTCTCCTATCTCAATCACCTATTAATGGCAGATTTGTAACTTGTAACCATTTATGCAAGCAGACGTAAAAGCATAGCTGAAATAGCTGACATTTTACTTAAGTCTTGTTAGATTACGTGAGAAAGGTTTTAATGAGAGACATCAGGCTTGTTTTCCAGTCCTTCTTGTGCATGTCGAACACTCAGCCCAGGACCCATCAGGCCCGGTCTCCCAGCCGGTCTTTGATGCCAGCGCAGAGCAATCAGACTAATTGGCCATGGCAACACTGATGAAACATTTCAGAAGGAGAGAAAGAGAAAAACACAGGGTTGGAAAACTGAATCAATATCATTAATCACAGGCAGGAATCTGCTATTAATGGTGTCTGCTTTCTATTAGGGGCCAAACACAGACGTTAGCCGTGCGCAGGGATGAGGATGGGGATTATCCGGCCGGTTCTGTGACCCTGGCTGTCCTCGGCACGACCAGACACAAAAGTTCACAGCAGAGTGTGCAGCAGAGTTCACAGTTGTCATCCTCCCCGAACACAAAACAAAACAGCACAGCCTCATCTCTATCTGTCAAGGTTACAGTGGATGGTACAGCACACACCTGCAGGTGCAACAGCACAACTGTGGACTGAGAACTTGAATAACAGAGGGGTATAAAATACAAATTCATCGCTTTATTATATGTATCAGGAGGAGGAGGGGGAGTGTGTGTATCTTATATGTTTTAGACACAGCAGAAGTGCTGTCATTGAAGGGCAGACGATATGAGTGTCTGTCAGATTCAAAACAGGCCTAATCATCCATCCTTTGATCAAGGCTGTCTGGACAGCTGCAAGTGTTGCTCTTCTGTCTTTCTTTGTCTGCCAGCTCAATACAAGTTGTGACATTTAGAATACATTCAGACTGCAGGCAAAAGTTGATTTGCTGCTCTGACTGTCCACACTGTGTATTTGCATGTGATCAGATCAGATTTCTGTGTCCAGATATCACTTTTCTAGTGTCTATAGTTCGGCTGCTTGGTGACGCAGGTTTCCAACACCGAAGCGTGAGCTATTAGCAAGCTAACTAGCCAGCTTCTGACATGGATATATGTAACTGGATGCAACGTTGGAAGGGGGGCCCTGTTAATTCCGATGAAAGTTGCTCAATGACACTTTCAATGTCTGGATCTTCTATGGTTCTTCTGTATCTATATGCCCATAGAGCAAACACACTAGAGACGTCTGGCTATATCCAGTTTAACACTACACTTACTTGAATGTGCGTAAAATAATTTAATCTTACGGCTCTTTTAGACTTAGACCAAAAGTTATCAGACCAAATAAATAAAAATGTGATCATTTCACAGAGGCTGTGACCTTCAAAACGTTTATCCACTGATTTCCAGACTTCTCTTTACCAATGTAAGTCTATTGGCAAAAGTTTTTGATACATTTTTAAAAAAACTTTTTGGGCCCCATGGCATCATGTGACGGGCCTAGAAATTGAAATTCCACCATTGCCGTAGGCTGTCTGAGGTGGAAGGACCGTGGGGAGACCTAGTAAGCTAATTTTGTCTCATTTGTTTTCTGATAAACATTAAAGTCACCAACGCAGTTGTTTTCCCTGCATCTACGCAATGGCTTGGCAAAAGTGGTGGTAAGGTCTCAGAGGACCACCAGTAGACAATCACCGTGCAGCGAGAGGTATTGTGCCACCAGCAAAGGACAAGCGGGAACACTTTATGATGACAGATAACTTGCCAATAACAGACATGGGGGAACATTTGTCAGGTTCTGTGGCAGTCTTTAAAATTGAGCAATTAGAGTGGCCAGACTAGGACACATCTGTAGAAATCAGATTGGAGTCCGATCTAACCACCATGTGTTTTGCATCTGATTGGCAAAACCTTTATTTTATGTGTTTTGTTTGCCTTTGTCACTAGTTAACTGTCCATTTATTCCACTTAGGGGCAGCAGAAACAAACTGTAAACTCTGCCATATTATCATCTTTTTAGTTGATATAGCAACATGTTAGTGAACAGCTGTCCAATTTAACATTTGGCAAATCAGAGCAGCATTAGCACTCATTTGTGTAGCTCTTTGTTTGGTCTCCACCAACTCATGAGGGGGATGCTCCACTATGTTCACCAGCTAGTTGCTAACTTTGTCTGTTGTTGGTTCTGGCAGATAGCGAACAGGGTGTTTAGCAAAGAAAACAGCTTCCTGCTGTGGTCTGGAAACTCTGCTGTTACATTGAAAGGGTGAACCAGAACAGTAAAGTTACAAAGCGGAAAACCAATGCAGTAAGCTGAAAGATCCTAAAAAAGTTCTGTAGATCTGAAGGGAACTATGATTCTCTGGGTTTTGTCACTATGAGCAACAAGAAGCCATATGATCCATTGTAAATTTAAAAATAGCAGCTTTATTATGATTTTACTGCACTTGCATTGGAATTAATGATTTATGATTGGACACGACTTTAAATGAATAAGTACCAGGTTTTGTATTAGAGCAAGCGTGTGAAAAGAGCAAGACTCATGTACAGGAAAGATCGGCTGCTCTGAGCCAGGTAACATGAAAGGCCCTTCAAAAGCTGGTAAGGACTTTATGAGAGCCCTACAGACCAGTAAGGCACCCTGGCCTCCAGCGACACATACGGACCGTAGCGGCCGTCCCATCCAGCAGAAAACAGACATTCCTCAAAGACCCTGCTTAACCAAGGAGAACTATGAGAGAACTACCTCAAGTGGAAAGTTTGTTATGCTAATGTGTTGAGGGACTGCAGGGAGAAGTGTCAAGCGTGAAGGGTGTATGGCTGCGGAGGCTAAATAGTTAGGCTGCCGTCCCAGCTCATAGCTTCAGCGCCGGTGCACTGAGGCAGTGCGTGCCTGTTACTTGCCAGAGGGTGGGAAAGAGGGAGTGGGGTACACAGGAGCAGTACGAGCCGTACCCCTCCTCCCTCTCAGTCTCTTTCTCTTTCCCTCTCCTCCCCTTGCAACCCCTGACTTTGATGTAGCTCTGCTGGTTATGCCATATTTTTCTTGGCTATTGAATCTGAATGGAAAATACAATGTAACAAAGTCGTTGTTGCTGCCCAAGTGCATAGATTTAACTTTTTATGTGACTTTAAAAGATGGAGGAACTATTTGGAGGTGACACTGGCACTCTAATTCCACCCTAATCCCTAACTCAACACAGAGCTCTTTTGCGAATGAGAAGTCTCTTCCACACTCTATTGAGTATAGGAGCTCCGCTTTGTGTGGAGGTAGTGACATCATCACTACAAGACGTGTCCATTATCAGCCACCTGATGACATGTGGGCAAGTTGAATTTGTTCTCATGGAGATGGAAACACTGCTGTATATACAATGCATATCTCTGTCAGTGGGGCAACAACATCCACTGGAAATATGATTTTACATTAATGTGACATGAATTTTGTACAAATGTATTTTTTCTACATCTGGTTTCATGTCTCTATAACTGGTGACAAAAAATAAGCACAAGATTAGCTGTAGAAAGCAAAAGTAGTACCATTCTTATTAGCCTGAAATCAGTCCAGGCCAGACGTTCAACAGTTGCTCATAATGTTAACCTAACATGAATATCCAAGAGAAACATGTTTCTACTCGTTTGGTTACTGTTTCCCATCAATGAATCACACACACATTAGCAAGAATTTGTGTTTGCACTCTTTTCGACAGTGATTACTTATGTTGTCAAATTCATAATAGTCTCTGGAATGGCATGTCATATGAGGCGTCGGGGTCACTGTAGGTGTAGTCTGAATGTACTGGAACATCACAGGCTGGATGAAGATTTACAGTCACGCTGAGACCCAGAGGACCCCGAGGTCCTGCTCGGACCCATGAGAATGTCTTTCCAGGCAGCTGTCGGTCTGGCTGGTGGCTCCTGACAGCAGTGGGACTGTAACACTGGATCCAGGGGAGACAAAGTCAGCTGCCAGGGTTTACATGACACTGCCAATGGAAAGATGGAGCGTTTAAAATACATCAGTGGAAAGAACTTCAATGAAACCAGCTTTCTCCGACTGATAAAAGAAGCAGTTGACAAAATAAGCTCTTTGCAAGTCCTGACAAATACTAATTAATTTGCTGCTTTACTGTGGTAATATTAATTAAATTGGCAGAAGGTTTTCATTGAGAATGATTTCAAATGGATTATAACATACGTATCTTATCTAAAAGGATATTTAAAACAAAATCAAAAATGATTTTTTAAAATTTTGCTATTTATCAATATAGATTGTTTTGGTCGTAGAGATGTCTGCCTTCTCTCGGATATAATGGAGCTGGATGGTTCTTGGCTTGTGGCACTCAAAGCGCCAAAAACTACATTTGAGAAACTCAACAGCAATGTCTCTTTCCAGAAAATCATGACCCGATTACTCCAGATAATCCACAGACCTTGTTGTGAGCAGTTTCATGTAGAAACTATTTTCCTTCTACTGAACTACACCCACCAGACCTATCACCATGCAGAAGGAAGCATGCATCTTATGGATGAGACATCTGGAAAGAGACATCGCTGTTGAGATTTTCAGAGGTGTTTTATTGGTGCTTTAACAGCATACCTGCTAAACATCAGATTATATTAGCATGTTGACATTTAGCTCTATGCACTGCTGTGCCAAAGTAGGCCTGCAGCCACACAGAGCCAGTATAGCATGGTAGACTCGTAGTCTTGCTTAATTTCACCACTTCTTTCTTTTTGTGACACATCTACCTGAATGCACTCTTTGTTTCCAGGGACAAAAGTCCCAAAATGTAGAAGCTGCACAAAATGGAATAATAAGCTGCTGTTTATAATGGCAACAGACAGTTTTTGTTGGTATTCATTTCTGTCATCACAACTGCTTACACAGTGTGAACCCTCGGGCGTGACACAGAGTTGTACAAATTGGGAGGAAATTTCTCTACAGTATGAGTAACAACTTGCAACACATGGTTTATGTATTATTTTCTATTTTTATAAGCAATGTCAGCTAATGAAGTGTGCCTGCTGGCATTGGCAGTGATTTGAATGGATTTGTTCTGTCTGTCTGTGTGTCTGTCTGTCTGTCTGTCTGTCTGTCTGTCTGTCTGTCTGCACTTCAAAGGCATGTATGTATCAGATACAGCGACGGGTCCAGGTTTCTTGGGGGTGCAGACAAGGTCAACAACATGTGCTATGACTACCAACCAGCCCCCTGCGGCTCCAGACTGCATCTGTTACATTCCTCGCAAAACAGAACAAAACACGGTCACCTCTTTGTTTTGGTAACCCGGAGCATGAAAACACATTAGTGCCTACAACAGGGGGCTTTAAATGCAAAGGTTGAGTTTCTTTAATGTGGTTTACACCTCTGTCCCACCTTTGGCTGCCTTCCCTCACAGTGCTGGGAGCTCTGAGTGCATTACTAACTCAATAAGCCCCTTTCCACCCCCATACACTTTCTATTTGCCCTCATGCCTGGATCTCTCTTTTTCAGCACCCCCCACATTCATGTATCTTCTTAATCTCTTCCACCTATACTTTGTTTACCCTCCTGTCTGTTCCTCGCTTTCATTACTCCTCAGCCATCTCATCTTTTTTCTCCATCTCCTCCCACATTCGTCTCTCTGTTCTATTTATTCCACTCTCTCTGTCTACCTCTCTGCTCCTGTGTCTTACATTGGAGCATGGAAACAGATTCCCTTAAGTACCTGCTCTGGAATCTCCTCCGCGATGATAACTCCAGACCCTTTCCATGCAGAACTGGGAAAACAGTCAACCCAAAGTCACATTTTCAGACATAGAAAGAAGGAAAAACAAGCCATTAAAGTGTTTTTGCAACATTTGTAATATAAATTATTGTCACTGATTGGGTCACCTCTTCGCTGAAGGCACTCGTCAGAATATTTATGAGCATGTAATCTTGGAAAGCGTTCATTTGTGTATGGTTCAAATGGGGTGCTCATAAATTACTGTAAGCTACCATAGCAGGAGACAGATGAGCTGTTGTCACCCAGATTTTCTTTATGCCACATTACTGCTCTGTCAGAGCTCAGTTCTTTGCATGATCTGGCTCTGATAGAGTTACACACATCTGGTACCACAGTGGTGACACTTAAGTTAAACTCTGTCATCTCACCAACCAGGGCCATGTAGAGGTCTCAGACTATCAATTGCGTGACTCGATATTATGTTTTGTGATACTTTTAATCATCAAAATCACTATTGATTTTTAAACAATAGGTTATACACAATGATTTCTAGCAGACAGATTGCACAAAAATAGTGTTATGATGTTTGATGTTGCAGGGATTGTGATAAATGCAAACACAGATCCCACTGTTCAAATCGCATTGAAAAGTAAACTTTAAGCATCATCCGCACCAGAGGGGAAAACAATTAATCGTTCTCTTTTGACTTGCATGATGGTGCCCCCTTGTCAATTTCATCTGTTAGCAAACAAAAATGCCTATACGTTGCTGTTGTGTGATGCACTACCTACAGTGTAAAAAAAACCCATAACCCATACGTTTTTATCAGCTGTAGAACCCAAAAAAAACTGAGCCTTTAAGTTCAGTAAAGTTGATGCAGATGTAGCCTAAAGACATGTGACATCAGCAGAAAGAATGGGAAAACTGTGGGATCTAACGATATGTGTGCAGCAAGCATTTTGTCAATAAATAAAATATCTGAATATCAGTTTTAGGCCAACTGTGTTTTAGTAAGTTAAGCTAAAATATTTTGACAGTAGGCCTATACAATTTGTGTTAAAGTGAGGGTTAGTGGGTCAGGATGCTGTGCAACATTGTGTTTTAAAGGGCCTTAGCTCACATTAGTTTACTAACAGCTAACTTGGTCGCTTTGATGGACCATAGGGTGCTAAAATATATATTTTATATCAATATTCCTTTGACATGCTTAATTACAAATACAGGCATTTTGCTAGAGTTGTAGCCCTTGGTTGCTTTCAGTATCTCAATATATCGCAATATATTGAATCTTGACCCCTGTATTGTGATATGTATTGTATTGCCAGATTCTTGCAAATACACAGTTCAAGTTCTCAGGAGTGTTCTGGACTGTGCAACATGCTAAGGGAGGCATATCCATTAAAGGAAGGACAGATAGAAAATACGTTTTGTTGATTATTGCCACCTGGATTTTCATTCTTACCTTTCATACAGTAGGCAGTAAGTCTTAGAATTGACTGTTGATTGATTGTATGCTTAAATAGTTCCATTTCATTAATCCTAAGAGCGACTGACTGATATATAGCAGCCATTCTGAGTGTGTATATAGGCACATAAGTATGTAATCATGGGTGACAGACACCGGAAGACTGATTTGGTCCCATGTGAACCTGACATGGTTGCGCCAGTAGGACTGGATCATCAGAACCCAATGAGGCCTTCAAGTCTATTCCCCGCTGCACCATCACTGACTAATCTGTTTTCTGAGGCAGTTTGGGGAAAAGGGGTGTCCACATATTAGTGTTGTACTGTTCTCACTGTCTGCGTCGTCTCGACAAAGTGCGATACAAGAAATTCATATCCTGCAGCAAAACATCCAAAGGGGAGGTGGCGCGGTTTGTAATTTTTTCCTTGTGTGTGGTATTGTGTATATTGTGTCTGTGTTTCATGGAAAGATAAGTGTCCTTGGGGGACACTGGAGGCTGGCATACAATACAAGGCAAACAGCATCTAAACCTGTGAGATGATAGACTTTCCAGCTGCCTCCTGTGTCCAGTTGCTGCACTCTTTCTGTTCCCCAGTCTCTGTTTGTATCTCACCAACGGCACTTAACAACCACTTCCTTTTCACTCAGCAAAATAACACATATTGATACAACCAGTCGTATTTATGGAAAGTCAGTCTGAGGTGCTGAAAATGTAAGTGAAAGGATTGCCTTTTGTTCTCACTATCTCCGAGTAGAAAAGGGTTATCCCCAGATCAGATTTTCCATGAGGTGTTTTCAGGGGGCGAAGAGGTGGTTAAGTTTAGACAGAGCTAAAGCACTGTTTTAGCTTTCAAAAGGGCCCTTGAAAGCGACAAAGCTGCTACAATTGTGCTTTGATGTTCCACTCCAAATATTATCATGTGGTTAGACACAATGCAATATTTTATCACTTGGCAAAATGCAATTAATCTGTTTGATGACAAGCGCAGAGATCAAGAACAATGAACCTGATGAAATACGTTTTCAGTTGAGATCCTGTCAAGGCAATGAAAAGAGCTCTACGCAGGTTTTTTAAGGTTAGCATGTGATACAGAAGTTGGCCATGGGTGCGTGACATGCGCACAGCCTAATGAAATGCCTTTATTAAATTGTATAGCCCTCCTTCATGGCGTGGCCATTGAAATTTCCATGATTGTTGAAGACACACAGGTCTCCACCCTTGAGCAGATTTATTTTCACACATGCTGGGTGAGGTGTCTGCAAGTCCTCCCCACCCTGTCATTGTTTTTTCTGCTGTTAAGTGTGAATATGAGCAGAGTCCAGGCAGAAATTCAGCCTTGTTTAAGGGCTTCTCCTGTTCCGCTGAGTGCCGTTTGCTGATGTCACACCAACCCAACAGCTTTCCAGACGTCTGTAGTCCGCCGTGTCCATCAGTGGGGTGAGAACGAGACCTTGAGGCTCTGCAGTCGTCCTCAGAGTCAGAACATTTGGCTGCATGACGTAAGAAAAATGCAGAAAAGGCATGCATTATACCAACATGACTTATTCATACTTGCATAATGCACCAAAACACGTTCCTGCAATACATTGGTGTTAATATGTAGATGGTAGAATGCATTAAGTCTTATTCTGTGTTGTGTTAAAGTAAATTGCAAATGACGTGTGTGACCATGTTCTGTGAAGTCATAGCTGTGTTTTCTTGTACTGGTCTGTCTCTCTAATTACTCCTGTGCTCATGTCTGAATTTTACACACACACCTTTTGTCTACATTTGGGCAACTCAGAACAGGGACGCTTTGATCACCTGGACTCACACCAATGACAATATGTTAAGATGAATGCAGGCTTTCCAATATGTGCTCCATATTGACTTCAAACGGATGCTCACATTATGAATTCCCCCGTCCAGACACTGAAGCATGCAGGGAATGAAATGGAAATCCTATCAAACTCAACACTCAACACAACAAAATCAAGAATCTGCAAAACAAATAAAACCTCAATTCCTCTTCCTTGTGCACACATGTTGCTCCCACACGCACCTCTCAAATGAATCACCCTCCCAAGTGCTTAGCATCATCAGCATTCCCTGAACCAGCCGTGACTGCAGAGCACAACTGCATGACATGAGAGTCTCAGGGGTCAAATGAAATGCACACTCTAAGTGCCACTTCATCTTCAAGGCATAACAGTGAGCAGCAGCTCAAGAGCAAACTCAAATAACACCAGACTGTGTCCGCCATTGTGCTCCTAAAACGCTTGCATGGTGGTACATTGTGAACCAGGGGCCTTTCGCACTTTTCTGCAGCCACGCATGACTTCCCCCCAAACGGGCTCTCCTCCAGCCCCTACTGTCTGTTTATGTAGACTACCACCGGGGCGGCATGGAATGCACCTCCACCACGCTCCGCTCGCACACACCTCTGAGACAAGGAGTCTGCCTCAACCTGCTGATATGAGCTGTTTGTGTTTTACTTTTACACGGGGGTAAATGTTTTGATTAAAAGGCCGTTACTATTTTGCTAGTCACAATGGCTTTGTAGTGGAGGGGTTTGCTGCCGTGCTGATGGATGGACGGCCGCTCCCTGCCTCCAGTGAGCGGTTGAATGAGAGAGGAGCTGTCATCACCCAGCTGCCGACACTGTTGCCTGAAGAGAGAGGAAGACAGAGGGGAGGTTGGGGAGGGAGGGGGGGTCAGAGGGAGCAGGAATTGGATGGAGAGCCAGCGACAGACGATGTGTTGAAGTGGGAGAAGATGTCACGGAAAGGAGCAGGCCTCGAGAATGAGAGGAGAGAACATGTGTGATGGAAGAGAGGAGGTCAGTACTGGGTGCAGCTCACCTCACACCCCTATCCCAGAAGGCAGTGCAGAGAGGGAGTCTGCATTACGTAAAGGCGGGAGAGCAGGTGGTACTGTGAAGCACACTGTACGACGCCTGTTATCAACAGTCCTGCTGGGCTGTTAGAGTCTATGGTTAAATGCTCCAGTGACTCTGGGGTCCCATGACATGATGAAAAGCTTCACAGCACTCAGTAATGGTGAGACTATTACACTGGTTGTTACGCATTGTGTTGGACGGCCACGTCAGAGGATGACGGCATGTCGTAAATCTTCAGAACAAAAGGAAGCAGCGTCTCTCTGAAGGGATGGAGGAGGAATTAATGGGCTGTATTAAAGATGCGTGTTGCACACTCGTAAACAGAGATGATAATGACATAAGCCATGTTGGTCTTCTTGGCATAAGATCAGTTTGTTTCCTTGAATTTTCTTTTTTTCTCTGTCTTACAAAGACAACTATGAACCATAAAACACAAGTCTGTGTTCAAACAAGTCTAATTACCAGTCTACTTGGACACCTTGATGTTCACACAAGTCTCAATCTGCTTTGATGCAGATTATAAAACTTGCATAGAGGGATGAACACTGCTAATGAGTTCATGGTGAACTAACTTTTTACTGTTGCCTTATTCATGCTCAAATTTGAGAATCTCCAAAGGGCATGGTAAAAGGGGTGTTGTAAACTGCTTAGATGATGTCTGTGGCTGTAAGGATGCAAGTTATTGGTCTCCCAGTGCCTCCTATTGGTGACAACTACACAGTGCTTGTGGTATTGGTGGTGTAAACTGAGGGTTTGCCACTATATGATCCTTTACTCCATTAACTTTATACACTATAACAGCAGACAGGACATCTGAAAAGCAAAAGTGGAGCAAAGCTTAAAATGCTTCATTTTACAATCTATAAAAATGTATTTTTATGTCTTAAAAGTAATGTGAGAAAGTTGTTGGACCCACAGCGAGACAGCACTCTTCTTGTCACGTTCACAAAGTTTTATTCAATTGTGTTACTTCTGAGTTTTCTGATTATTTAGTATTTGGGGCTGGCTTTGAGAACATGGCAGAGACTTTCAACTAGTGAAAGAATAATAATCTGCAGCATAGTGTCAGTCAGATGAAGAAGCAGTAAGAAAACTTCCAACAGAGCAAGAAAACTGATATGCAGTTTGTTCTAAACCTCAAATGGCGCTAAGCAGGAGAAAACACAACTCTTCTTCAGGCAATTCAGCGTGCAGCAGTAACATTAAAAAAACAATTGTTCCTATTAGCTTTGGTGTATAGGGAAGGCAGCATTAAAACAGGGGAGGCAAAGAGGATAAATAAAGTAGTGACATAGGGTTTAACCTGACACCCTGGAGTCAGTAACACACATTTACCTCCTCTGTGAGGAGCTAATGCATGGAGCACCGACAGCATCCACCTTATACCCCAAAAGTGTGACAGGAGTCAGTGAATGCTACTGCTTACACATTTTGTGTATGATATCTTTTAACACATTAATGTAAAAAATACCACTTCTGTAGATATTTCCACATATACTTGCTCATAAATAGATAGTTTATTGTTAGACAGCCGTCTCTAGTGGCTGTAGTAAATATGACAGGAGGAGGAGGAAGTCAGGTTATGATAAAGGCTGACAAAGTCTGCATAGGAGGCTGGGGTGGGGGGTGGGAAACAAAGGCCAAACAAACACAACTTTGAACCAGGAAATCAGTGTTTGTGGTCCAAAAGTCAAGAGTCAACATTGACTTATTTTAATTTAACGTAACTTAATTAACTCATGGCGCCTATATAATGTAAGTTAAATATGTTATGTATGTTAGGTTACATAACAAACACACTTATTTGAACCAAGTACTTTGGGTTCCTAAACCTAACTAAACTGCAAACATTAACCACCTGTTTGAAACTGCGACTGTCAGGGTTAGGGATGAGAATGAATTGATTTACCGCCACCGGTAGGGTTGCTTATTTAGGAATCAATCCTATGGGTCTAATTAAAGTGTAGGAACAAATGATCTACATTATGTGTTCGTATGGGTTGCAAGACTTGTTTGTTATTTAACACAACTCTTACATTGCATTTATAATTACATGTGTGCATTCGCTGCAACTTGTGCTTTTACAAATCTTTACTAGAATCCAGATTCAGATTCCCATAATATACAAAACATGCCACATTACTGGGTTTGTAAACAGTCATTGGCGCTTTTATTTCTTTAAATACTTTTTTTCCTTTGATGCATCTTGTAACTCCCACGCACAAAAGACCCCCCAGTATCATTAAAGTTTAATCTAATCCAGTCAAATCTAAATGTTGAGCTGCTTAAGCATATAAAATGAGAAAGGTAGGGGAGAATGTAATTCAATGCAGAATTGTCACATTAAAATAAAAAAGAAACAAGCCTAGATGATGTAATTCACAGAGCGTTTCAATGGAGAAGGTGAACATCAGTCTTTATGCTAAAAGTAAATGAACTGCAGCAGTGTTCGTGGCTTATACTCAAAGAATGTTGATCCACTTTTGTTCTTGGGAGGTCAAAACAATTAGGTCATTTTTTTGTTTCTTGTTTCTTGTGTGTGCGTGTGTGTGTGTGTGTGTGTGTGTGTGTGTGTGTGTGTGTATGTGTGTGTGTGTGCATGTGTGTGTGTGTGTGTGTGTGGCCTGAAACAAGAATCCAGCTGTTGGTGTAACCTTCAAATGAAGCACGCAGAAGTAAACAAGAGTGCTTAATTGGAAAAGTACTGTTAAATCAATCCACATCTCAGCTCCAGCTGGGGACCGATGTTACTTGTTGTCCTCTATCTCTGTCTCATTTCTTGTCAGCTTGTCTTTTATCTAATAAATAGCTGTCATACATATAGCTATAGTACACTGGAATTAACTATTATGTTTGCTCTTGAAATAAAGTCCTTAAGAGTCAGGAAAGTGGTGTGAGTTGCGTTTTTTTCATGCTCCTATGCGCTGGACCATACTGGACTCATGAAAAGAGTAGAGGAGTGCAAGGGTGGAGCTTTGGTGATAGAGCGAGTTGTTTGTTAGTTGTAGAGCTGATGGTTCAATCTCCGGCTCCTCCTATCTCTGGTCTCTGGTCCTATAACTCATCTGTGGAGGAATATGTGCACATTACAAAAAGCTTTTCTGGTGATAGAAAGTAATATCAGAGCTCATATACCATAAATCTGTAGATCTGAGACTTTAGACCATAAGATTATTTGCATGCTGGTTAAACTGAAACACAAAAAATAAATTCCACAGTGACTGAACAGAATACAAATGCTTTAGTGCAATGTATTATCTTATTTATTTATTTATTTATCGATGATTGTCGGGCTTTTTTTTTTGGGCCAAATGAAATTTAGCCAACATTAATTTTAATATTTTAATGTACTATACTATACTATACTATATTATTTTGTTTTTTATTTTAAAAATATGTATCTTATCTTGTCTTATTTCTTTCTTTCTTGGCGCTGCAGCTTATTGATTTTCCTAAAAGTTTTTAGATTTTGCATATTTATTTAGGTTAACACAGTACATTAATAGGTGTAGGTTATAACTATAATACAGAAATAATGTTTTTTTTGGTGCTTTTTTCGGACCAGATGAAATTTAGCCAACAATAATTTGAAATATTCATAACTATACTATTTAATTTTATTTAAAAAATACCTTTTTTTAACCTTTTGATATTTATGATGCATTTTACGCTACAGGTTTTGATTTTTTAGGCTATACATATGTCAACACATTACATTAGTCATAACTATAATACCAAAATAATGTTTTTTTATTAGGATTTTGGGGCATTTTTATATTTTTAACTATACTATATAATAATAATAATGATAATAATAATAATAATAATAATAATAATAATAATAATAATAATAATAATAATAATAATAATAATTATTATTATTATTATTTATCTTTTTTTTAAAGACGACTTTTTTTCTTTCTCTTTTGGCGCTGCAGCTTTTGGTTTTCCTAAAAAAAAGAAAAAGGCTTTGCATATGTAATTAGGTCAAAACATTACAATCGTAAGTGTAGGTTATGTAACTATCATACTGAAATAAATTCAGATTTAAGACGATGAACTGCTCAGGCTCCTTGCGGTGAATCGCTCACAGATCTCACTGATGGATAAATCCCAGGAGTGGTAGTCGAGCTCCGATGAGCACAGAGGTGAGATGGAATATGGCTCTCTCCAGAGGTTTGAGATGCTGTCAAAGGGTTTTCTCTTGGATACCCGTCCTCATAATAACATCCGTGGTGTTGTGGTCGTACTACGCTTACGTCTTTGAGCTATGTCTCTGTGAGTATGAGAAATTGAGTTCGTCTGTTGTGATTTTTCACCGTTTAACTGGAGACATCGCAGATTGCCGCACAGCAGTGTTGTCAAAAATAACGTTATAGACTGAGCAGGAGCTAGCAAACTAGGCGGAAGTGGTTTTGGGTGTGTGCATTTATTCGGTTAACGTTACATTTAGCTTTTAAAGAAGTGACACGTAATTTAATTCCCCTATTGCCACTAAAAAGGTTCGTGTTGACTCTGTGTTTTATACAAATACTAGGCTATTGTTGTGCCTCCTAGCTAAAACCTGTCAATCTGGCTAGTCGTGTTAGCCGGGAAATGTTATTTAACCTTAAATAATCAAACTAGTGCTGGTGGTAACAGTTAGCTGAGCTGTTGCTAGTCTCTGGCATTTTGGCATTTATTTTTATTCTGTCATATTCTTGTTTTTTACAGTTACGCTCACCAACACACTGGAAAAGGGTGAGTTACCTGTGTATTTGTGCTACAGGTATTGTGCGCTACTAAACAACACGTTGTATGTGGTTTTGTAAATTATTTAGCATATTTGTTTGTGCTTTCAGTGGCCTATCTACTGGTGTTTCATGTCTGCTTTGTGATGTTCTCCTGGACCTACTGGAAGTCAATATTTACCCCTCCTGCATCACCATGCAAAAAGGTATCCTACACTGTTAAAGATGACTGGTTACAGATTAACCATAATGTTGTTGATTTAGTACCATATTATAAATCTGTGATATTAAAACACTTATTATGATGATTGTTGCTATAGTTTCAGCTGTCATACTCAGACAAGCAAAGGTACGAGATGGAGGAGAGGCCAGATGCTCAGAAACAAATCCTGGTTGAGATTGCAAAGAAACTGCCCATCTTCTCCCGAGCTCAGTCTGGAGGTAAATTGTCCTGTCAAGCAATTTATATTTTTCTTCTGGAAGGATATGATTTCACATGGAATTATTTACTCATCTGCCACATCTAGAAACAACAGGGATAACCTGGCAGGCACATTAGCCACAGTCCGTCATCTTGCACATAATCTGTGTGTGTTGAAAAGAAGTAGGCTAGGGCAATTAGCTTCGTGTGTGCTGTTCTCATGAGCTTCCCCATTCAGAGTAATCAGCCAATGCATCTCTTTCATTAGTGCTGATTACTAAGACTAAGTTCTAGGCTACAGGAAGTAAGTGAAGGGTAAGACACAGCTCAAATGTCGTTCATTCAACTGGCCATCCTGTTGTCTCTAGCTATCAGGTTCTGCGACCGCTGCCAGGTACTGAAGCCTGACCGATGTCACCACTGCTCGGTTTGTGAAACGTAAGTCACTCTTTCCTCCTCAGTTCATCTAGAGAGATTACCCTCCGCAAGGAGATATTTGTTGGCCTGGGACTGTTGTTATAATTAGAAGGTGTTGCTCTGTTGGCACACCGTCTCTTTGGGAGATAATATCCTAATGATCAATCAGAGCAGATGTTTACCAAAAGATATCAGACTGCTGTCAGTAGACATGTAACAAAGGCTTTAATACAAGTTTTATGATGTGAGAAATGCTGTTAAGGTGTTTTCTGCTTCAACATAGCTGCTATACTGTCAAAATCATATGCAGAAACAAAATATTTATTTCTTTTTAAGATGTGTATTGAAGATGGACCATCACTGTCCCTGGTAAGTAGTTACTCATCCCGTAATTCCCTTTTTGGTGGAATTTATGCATACATTTTGCCCTTACACCAGAATTATTTTTTCTTGTAGGGTGAACAACTGTGTGGGCTTTTCCAACTACAAGTTTTTCCTGCTTTTCCTCTCCTACTCCATGCTGTACTGTGTATTCATTGCAGCAACAGTCTTTCAGTATTTCCTCAAATTCTGGGTGGTAAGTATCATCAGTGGTAATGGAGTCATAATGGAGTTAGTCAGAACTGTTGCAATTCTACAAGAACAGAGAACTAAAGCCAGCGTCATGAGTTCTGGGTTTGTGACAAATACAGGCTGGCAAGATGAGCAATTCAAAATGTTTTTAAAAGCATTCATAGGTTTGTTAAAACAGTGTGACTTCATTGAACATTACACCTTTTGAAAGTGCACCAATTTTCTCAAGTTTCTCATTCTTCTGTTTCGCTCTCCCAGGGGGACTTGCAAAATGGGCCCGCAAAGTTCCACGTCCTCTTCCTCATGTTTGTGGCACTAATGTTCTTTGTCAGTCTCATGTTCCTCTTTGGCTACCACTGTTGGTTGGTGGCCAAGAACCGATCCACTTTAGGTGAGGATTTACATATTTATCAGAGAACCCCATAGATTCTGCGCTCTCACTACCTCATGAATGTAGGTCCTTTTGTATAAGTAGATGTGAAGAAAACATAATGTAATTGTTTTTCTCTTCTCTGAGAAGAGGCCTTCTCAGCTCCAGTTTTTGTCAACGGACCAGACAGAAATGGCTTCAATGTTGGCGTACGCAGAAACCTGCAGCAGGTATTTGGAGAGGATAGGAGGCTGTGGTTCATTCCTGTTTTCACTAGGTGAGTTTTTTTTTTCAAGAGGCTGCAACATGCATAATTCACTGATTGTCCACCTCTTGCTCATTTTTCAGTGGTGATGCTAATTTTCATTTGTTATGCACCCGTGTTCTTAAATTTTTAAATTTCAAACAAAAGAAATTTGCTTGCATCAGATAAAAAAATAAAATATTGAACCAGAGAACAGTAATACCATAAAACATTAATGTAATAGTAATTGAAACAGTCAGATAAATAATAATATAATATTAATTTGACTATCTGCAGAATACAAAGTTGTAGGTGGCGCAGTATTGGAGTGGGAGTGGGTCGAGGGTGTAGTCATATTGCATTAACTAGCTTCTATCTTCTTTTGTGCACTGTACACATCAGCCAAGGGAATGGCCACTACTTCCCCCTGAAGAATCGGAGTTCTGAGTCTCACAACCCCTTATTAGCTAATGAGGACATGTGGGAGGAGTCGGACGATGGCTCTGAGGAGGGAAGCTTGGGTAAGTGACTTTAATTTTGTCATACTAGTGCAGTGCCCATAGGAAGTATGTATGTATTCGTATAATGGGATATTCGCTGGAAACTATTCGAATATTATTGGAAAATCGAACCTTGTAGCGCACTTTAAAACTCCTAAAGATAGCTAGGTTAAATAGACTTACAGATGAGATGAGTCAGGGTGGAAATCCAGAGTGAATTATGTTACTGACCAGGTGTAGGCCTATCACACAATGGGGCGGAGCTCCCCTAAAAGGCGTCCGATCAGAAACTGTGCAATGCCGCAACACGTCCTACGTAAATAATGATATTTTGAAAAATGGATTCAAAAATCTTCAAAATCGAGGATGCACACCTTCGTGCCATGTGCAAGCCACATGCGAAATCTTAGGTCAGTCTGACTAACAGTCAGGGAGATATGCTCTAGACGCTTTTTGCTTTTATAGATAGATACCTCCACATGTTCTTTGTAGTTCAAAGAAGACAAAATGCTTTTCAGTGTCTTCAAACTGAAATCAGTAACTTACTGTATTGTGTGTACATGTGCATCTCAATGAATTAGAGTATCATACAAAAGTTTATTCATGTCAGTAATTAAATTCAAAAAGTGGAGAAACACATTATATAGATCCATTACACACAGAATGAAACATTTCATGTCTTCATTTATTTTATTTATTCTAATTATAATGATTATGGCTTACATTTAATGAAGACCTAAAATTCAGGATCTCAAAAAAAATATTACAAAAGACCAATTTTTAAAAGTATGTTTAATTTGTAAATGTACATGTACATTTCTAATGTGGTTGAATGTGGTTCCCCAAGTACCACAATGTTAGCATGATGAGAAAGCTTCCTTGAAAAGAGTTGAATGTGGAGGTGTAAAGATGCAAATTGTAACGAGTCTCTTGAGCTGCATAATGTCCCACTATCAACACCTCAATCTTAATAGCACCAGTCCTGCTAATGAGGTTATTTAGCAACAGTAAATAATGCATTTCCAAAGCAAAATAGTTGCCCAGAAACATTATTATAATCTTAATTTTCCCTGCAGTCCAAAGCTGCTGATGTATCTGCCACATTTTGAAAGTACTACTTATGGACCGCAGTGCAACAATAGTGCCTTAGTTGTTAGAAAAATACCTTTCGTAACTTATTAAAATATACTGAAAATGTAGTGTATTCGGATCTGGCTAGTCTTTGTACTTGCATTTTTGGATTTTCCGTTTTTTTTTTTTTTTTGTCCATCCTTTTTGGCTGTGTGAATGCATGTGGCATACATTTTGGCTAGGGTATGATTCTTCTTCTTTTTTTTCTTAGAATTTTGGAAGTTAAACCTTGGCTCATATATTAGGTCTATAATAAACTGCAACCAAAATTCAGACACACAAACAAACAAAAGGACACAAGAAACATGTCCCCTTGAAATCAGAAAATTCTGAAAATGAAAATCTCGTCGTTATAATCGAGACTGAAGTTGGTTTAAAAATGTTACTAAGTGAAAGTGGAAAATAATAATAAACTTGCCATAAAATGATGGCAGGTTTTATTGACAGTTTTGAACTTTTTTTTTGAAAGGCATGAAGGGTTCCTTTGTCACAGTACTGGGGACACAACGAAAATAACTTCTGTAGAAAGTCACCTTTAAGTACCCACCATCAACAGTCTGGAGAACACTCTCTGTCACCTTGGAGGAAAAGGCTCAGAGATGTGATTGTCATAGTGAAACAAACCAAAAATACAATTGTTCATGTAATCTGGAGGCACCAGTCTCCACCTGCACAACAGTTTGATATGTTTGCATTGTAACCACACTCTTGTGCTACCACCTGGTGGCCATATGCAAATAATGTTAACTGTATAAGCAGCCATTTCTGAAAAATAATGCACACTGATATTTATTTTTTTCATTCCAGCTGAGGACCGAGACCCCTCTGTAACAATCGAGATGGAGGAATAAAAGTGAACGTAAGGACATTTTACACTGGTAAAGATGATGTAGATTAATATGGCACACACTGTGTACCATGAGGCAAATGCATTCCAAGTCATGTGGATGTTAGACACTGGAAAAAAAAATTCTGAAGGGGGCCAAACGTGTGGATTAAAACCTGCATTTGGATTGTCATTGCCACTTTTACCCGTGTGTTTTACATAATGAAGAACAGAGGAACTCAATGGACAACCAGTAGCATCACCTCTACTCTCCTTGACAACCGTATCAGTTTGATTCAGAAAAAAAAAAGGTCAAAATATACCGTCAAATATTACCTCACATACAAAAAGACAACGGTTATTTACCGTGGGTCATTTATATACAGATATATATACATATATCCCTCTGGTTGTTCAAGGCACTGGCCTCTGTGGGATTATAAATTGCTGTTAACTGGGAAGTTTCTGTCAGGCACTGTACTGCTTTATAGGCCTCTGGTTAATTGTTCGGCTGTGATTTCACAGTGTTTAGCCTTAGAGCTCAGTCTGTTCAGAGTGGTGTCTAAACTGACCCCTATCTGACCCCTCTTGTAGTGACTCAGCTGTCTGTACTCTACCAGTTTAAGTCTTGCAGCATATTAAAATCAGATTTTACTTTACTTCTTTCAACGAATATAAGCATATTATAATACCTGACTTACCCTCCGCCTTATTAATATATTTATTCTTGTGTTTTGGGAGTCCATTTCTCCTGAGAATGTATCCAGCACCCTGCTTGTAAATAGACCGTGCCAACATTTTGGGCACCTATTTACGATAGATCCTCTCATATTATGCTTTGATGGAGTATTAAACCATTAATATTGAGTTAAAATGCCAGTACCAATGTCTAATCAGACTGGGGATGGTAATCAAAACAGAACTAGCATATATTTGTAGCTTTGGTTCACAGCTACAGTCTGTTATGTTGCTGAAATCTCAACCAGAGTATTATAACATTTGTCATATCTTGAATATACTGTATATCATGACTTAAATGATGTTGGCTACATTGCTGTTTAACACAAATACAGTAATCAGCTTGATTTTTAAAAGGGTAGTTTGGATTTTTTAAAAAGTGGGATTGTATGAGGTATTTATCCATCGTCAGTGTATTACTTAGAGTGGATGGTGGTCAGCATGCCCCCAGTTGGGAGAAACAGGCAGGAGTACCGGCACAGAAGCTAAGCAATGTACTGCTGTGAACCGGGGCATCAGCAAAAAAATGTTTTAGCCACCTAAAAAATGGGTGACCAAAAAAAATCCATATCAGTTTATGCGTATGCTGTATTTAGACATTTTAAATGCTTTAGCTTGCTGTCACAGCTCTTCCGATGGGGAACTAAAGTCATCATCTATGCTTTCTTCAAAGCCACCAGACTCCATTGACAAAAACAGTAATTCTACCTTGCAGAACATAGGAGTTGCTGATTTACCACTGCTTCAATCGGTTAGTTTGCCTGTGTTATTGTGTGTTTGTTAAATCTGAATTCAGCTTTTAAAGCTTATTATCCCACTTCAAAAAAATCCAAACTTTCCCCTGAAGGTCTAGGATGAGCATTCGAGACATACTGTGATAGAATTTGCTTTTAAAAGGAATTATCACAATCTTGTTTTCTACCATATCTAGCACGATTACACTTTGTGGACACAGGAAAGTAAAGTAAAAATAGCTTTTATCATAGGCACAAACCATTCATAGGAAAGGACCTTCAACGTCTGTTTTCACCTTTGAGCTTTTTAAACATGCAGATAACTGTACATACGACTGATCCTCATCCACTGGTTGGTAGAGGTCCACAATCTTCTGCAATATGATGTTCTAAACTTTTTTCTACCTGTGTTTATGTATTTTGAAAATTTTTATTACCTATGAAACAAATTCTCATTGAGACTGTTTGGTTTCTGGACTTCTGTTTTTAGTCAGTGTGCTTAGTTGAAACCCATTTCTGAGTAAGGCCTTTATCAAACCTTGATGCTGTTTGACATCACGACACTTTGACTTGCTTCATCAGATCTGTTTTTCTACTATGTCGGGAAAGCCAAATAAATGCTGCAGATGTTTGAGAAATGCATAACATAACATACAGTGCCAAGAAAAAAGGAAATCATTGGAACCAAATGACATTAATGCATAATTCATCCATAAAAGGCGGTCAGATCTTCATCAAAGTCACTAAAATAGACAAATAGATTCTATGTAAAATAATAGCACTCAAGTAATTGTTTGTAGCTGGTCTATTGTTGTGACTAAACAATATCAGAGCACATTTTATGACTAAATTATGCAGAAATGCAACATACTCCAAGGGGTTTACTTACTATTTCTTGGCACTGACCATGAGTAATTTATTAATCCATTTTTAACTGAGGTATGAGTCAGCGTTTGAAAGCATGTATTAAATGTTAGGAAAGATGTGGATGTTGAGTGTTTCATGTAGTCTTGTCTATTTATTGTTATAACCACCTTTTATCCTGTGTATTGAGTTTACTGATTCATAACTGCTGCAGGCGGTGTCTGTATATTTTGCTCCATGAAGTGACACTTAAAATAAACTATTGAAGCGTTGTGCTTTTATCAAATAGTAGGATATTTATAACATGAAAAGATGACAAATTATACCCAGTTTTCAGACAGGAGTTCAATATTGCTAGAACACATACAATATGGTCCCTTTTGAATCGTCTTTGGAGTAAGTGACTGTGGCGCTTCCCTTTTCCAACACCTCTGAACCATTGAAAGTACTGAAACTGTTTCATTTGCTGTTCTGTCTTTTAACAAATATAAATTCTTTATTTACCATCAGTTGTTGTAACATGCAAAATAAAATGATCCAAGTTGAACTCTTTATATGGTTGTTCTTTCTTGAATAAGAGCACACACAGCAAAAAAACAACATAATAAATACAATCAATCCAATTAAACGTCAGTTTTAGGAACTTTGGAGATGAAGTAGCAGTATTTGGCACAACAAGGAGAACATGAAACATTGAAATAAACAGGACAAAATATACCCCAAACTATTTGCAGGTCATGTTCTACTGGTTGTCCGTCTAGTCAGTGCCAAAGTACCTCTGACCAAAATGTGTTGGGGCCACTGGATGGACCTCCGTGGTCAAGATGGTGATATCAGGGAACTCCTGGATTATAGATTTGGCTCCTAGGAAAAACACAAAAAGCAATACACTTTGGATGAAGTGTTTAAATTTAACCTCAGATATAATCCAGCAACACTACTGCTGTTAGGAACATGTAATAAAATAGTGGTTGAAAGTGATACAACAGCAACCTGAGAAACTAACAGTAAAAATCAAACCTATGCTGTATTTATGTGGTGGCAGAATAAATCAGATAAATGTATTCCCAACAGGGAAAATGTATGTGAATCCCCAAATCAGGACAACAACTCGTAAACTTTATGGTGAACTGGTTGTGGTAGTATACCGTGAGGCGTGGAGAAGAGGCTGAGGAGGATAATATGTCTGGGCTGGACACCGTGCTCTATCAGCACCTTCACCGCCTCAATCACAGTGTTTCCAGTACCTGCAGACACAAAACATTTCGGGTTTAAAGTTTGTTTCACATTCAAATTAGATATGGGAATTTATCTTCATCATTTTGCAGAGCAATATATCGATTCATGGCCGCCAGGTATGGATATTTAGTGTTCCAACGGCCCGCTTTTTTCGCCAATCAAGAGGCTCACTTTAAGGAATATACTGGAGATCCTGGTATCATATGAAACTCGAAGATCTAAGGAATCTATAGGCACCATGTGTCAGGATATCTTGGAAGTTGTTGAAATAACACGCAAAGTCAGGCTTTTTTTTTCTCAATAAAAATAGGCTCTCTGGGTTCCCACAAGTCTCTTTTTTTCATTTTTCTTTTCTTTCACCAAACAATTCTTGATTTAATTTAATTTTGTCGACACAAAATGCAGTTTAACAGTTAAATCGCAATATATTGTATCACAATATTCAACATATCGCAAAATGATTCAAATATAAAATACATCGAATTGTGACTCAAGTATCGGGATAAAATCGTATTGTGGGGCCTCTGCTGATTCACACCTGTAATTCAAATGTTGACACTGTCACTTTAATAATTTAAGTTAATTCAAAATGTGCTCACTCAGTTTTACATTGTATCAACAAGCAGCATCAAAAGCAGGGATTATAATTTGACTATTCGCACAGAACTGATGCATTACGTAAAGCATCTGAAAAAGGCACCGATCTGCTGGTCACTTGACAGGCTTCCATTTCTGACCCTGTTAGCATGCATCATTGTAACCATATGTTCCATCATTCTCCATTCTACCTTCAACCTGACTTGATACCAATCATATTTTTTTTCAAAAGCTGAGAGCAGAAAAATGCTGCTTTGTGACACTGGGAAAACCAGGGCTATTAAGATACTATTTTTGTTGGCCCTCATTATGCTATTCAGCAGCTTGGTGGCCATCTCCCAGGCAGTGTATAATTTCCCCGATGAGAGCTATAATTATCAGAACTGTGAATGGGCTGGTATGATGTGGAAATGCAGACCTTGCAGAGAAGGTCAACTCAAGGGAGATTTCTCAAAATGAATAAATACATGAAACCGTTTTTCCATTTGCACAAAAATGGACATGTCTTGACATTCGCATTCTACTGAGGGCGGGAAACTGGAGGCAGTAAAATAAACTGCTGGGCCCTGTGTTACTTACTGAGGATGGGGTACATGAGCAGCACTTTTCTTCTGTACACATCTGGAGGGAATTTGGCATAGTAGACCTTGGCTTTCTGTGTCTCCTCATCACTTTGGATGAGGATCTTGCCGATGCGAATGGAGCGGCAGCAGTCCCTGAGACCCTGCTCCATGGCCTCACCTGTGGGGGGATACGCCGAACACAACTGAGATCCAAATTTTGTCTATTTAAAAAGGAGCTGTACAGGACATTTAGAACAGTAACAGCAGCAAACAATGATTTACTGTAAAGATATATTGGAGTTATGGTGTCGGTAGCCAGTCCTGCTGTGCATGCATGTTTCTGCCATGTTGAGAATTGTGACCAAGCGATTTTATGCTCCAAATTCATTGAATTCCGAGTACAGCCACTTTAAATACATTTGTTGTTTGGAGCCAGTGTGTCAGCATTGCATCAATAACCTTACACCAGCATGCAATGTGTGTGTGTAACGAGGCAACAAAACTTGAGGGCTATGTCTTTTCACACCATGTATTAGGGATATGAATCACCAGAGGATGATGTACAATGATGAGTATTGCAATATGATACCGCATTACATGCACTCCTGCTTGTAATTCCGTATTAGTTTGTGACAGTTTATTGTGATTAAAGTATATTACAATTCATTTTTTTTATTTGACATAATAAATCTAATAAATAATAAAAGTTCAAATCTGTTTTATCTGATAAAAGTACTCTACATTTCGGTTCATCTTGGCCCTGAAAATGGGATGAGTGAAAAAAAATGACACTCATATCTGTTTCTGAACACAAACTGAACTGATTGTGCTGAAGTTTGCACAGTACAATGAACAAGAAAAAAGTTTAATTCATCTTCAAAACAATAGTAAAATATCAATACTTGGCATTGATGCATACAATGCTGCCAGTTAAAATATCACAAAAAACAATCCTGTGTCAACTTTTCCTCCACATCGACCGAATGTGTGACTGATTGTCTTCCCACACACAGAAGTGCAACACGCACTGGCCACGTTGTATCATTTAACATCCACAGAAGTCACCAGACGCAGCATGCAGGGAGAAGTGTTAAAAGGCACAGTAGCCTGAATGGGCCAATCTGAAGAACAAATGTGCTAGAATTGCTGCTTTGCTGGGATGCTGTTGTGTCACTGAAAAGTAGGCCAGTGTTGTAAACACACACATTGATAAACATCAACCCACAAGTACTCATGTCAAGATGCTTTGTGGACTGGATAGAGAAGAAAAGGTGCAGGTGTGTTGACTTTAGTCATACATTGCAGATGTGTGTTTCCCTTTCGGATGTAGTATTTGATCTAACAATGTGTCCAACAGGCCATTTACATTTACGGCCCTAACATTTCTGCCATAAAAGGATTTAATAAAGTTTGCAAAGCCTGCATTAGCTTTCGCATTTGACAGCGATAAGACTCTCATTAAATCTGAAGGTAAAAGAAAGTGTGGGTCGCTGACTGCCAACATATTCTCTAAAGCACAGGACTGCCCCGTGTAACATCATTCTATTGTATTATTTTGTGATAAAATGATCGATCACTTTCACTGAGAGAAAAGAACTGACTGCTCATAAAAAAAAAAAAAGGGAATGATCCGCTGCACACAATAGCCTGCTCTGATGAATATGTGCAGAACAGAATGTACAGCGGAATTGCACAGTCGGCACAAATCACATATGCATTGAGTACATGATACATGCCCTTACAAAGGAAAGACTCTAATTTGGTAGGTGCGCTATGACAGGTTTTACTTACCACTCCTCATTATGCTGACTCCACAGTTGCCTCTTTCAAACTTGACACCTTCATACTTGTACCCTGAGGGAAAGAAAGAAGTAGGAACATTGACAAATGTAGCTGCTCTGAACAAGCCCACTAGTCACACAAAGAACTGGAAGGAAGCCCTGTACTTCTTCTTACATTTTCGTTATTGTAATAATCTGGTGAGCTCTTAAAGGAACAGTGTGCAGGATTTAGTGGCATCTAGCTGTGAAGTTGCAGATTGCAACTAGCTGAATAACCTTTTCCCTCCCTTACAGACATGTAGAAGAACCTATGTTTGCCTTCAGGTAACTTAAAAAAAGGCTCTCTCTAGAGCCAGTGTTTGGTTTGTCCCTTCTGGGCTATGGTAGAAACACGGCTATGCAACATGCCCGACTGCGTGTTGTTGTTGATACGTAGAACTCACTCTAAGCAAACAAAAACATAACGATTCTTAGTTTCAGGTGGTTATAACGAAAATATACTTATTACATTTAATTCCATTTCTGCCAACAGATCCCCTTAAATCCTACACACTGTTCCTTTAAAAGGATCTTTAATGTTGGAGCTCAGACTCTGTGTCTAATGTTGACTTATTATTAGAGGAAGTGACCCTCACCTGTTGGCGTGGTCACAGTGCACTCTGAGTAGGGGAGCTGATTCAAACCCTCTTCAACTACTAGTCTGATCTGTTGATGGAGAAAGAAAAAGGTTACAGCTCGTAGCTTATCAACAAAAAAGTATAACATGTAGTATTAAGTCATAATCTTACCAGTCGATCAGCACAAAACACAAAGTCTCCTCTGCTGGTTGTCCTGAAAATGTGAATATAAATATTTGGTTTATCGGTTCAGAATGCATTTTCTCTTAGAAATCCACTTTATTTCTTCTTCCATGATATTATGTATTGGTACTGGGCACTGATCCTACTTCAGGGACATTTTTCATGTTAAAATCTTAAAATAAGGTAAAATGATGCTGAAACCAACAAAAAACTTGTTTTGATTCTTAAATTTTAATCATGGGTTCTTGAAGGTTTTTTAACTGGTAGTTGAAAATCAGTATATCTGTATATTATTCAAAATGAGTGCCAGAAGACACATATCGTGCATTTTTATGCAGTTACATAAGACTGTATTGAATTGTGATGCAGCTTCGATGTTGCCTTTTCCTATGATTAAAGGCTTAAAATAAAGTGCAATAAGATACTATATATATATATATATATATATAGGCTGATATGTCAATCAACATATCGATAGGCTGACATATTGATATAGGAATATTTTACTCCCTATCGGACAGATATCGGCATAAGCTCAAAAAGTCCAATATCAGTCTGACTCTTTTTTTGTTTTGTTTTAAAACTGTACTAGAGGTATTGAGTTATGGGTCAATGACGTGATCTAACCCAGTGTCAGTTGGTGTAACCAGTAATTTTCTTCCCATAAAAATCAGATTATATACAGGAAAATAAATGTGAACTAAAATGAGAAAAACAAAATACAATCCACGTTTACATTGCAACACTATAGTACATAACACATTTTACATAATTGTCAAAACTTTAGAAAAAAATGGTTGTATTTATAATATGTTCTGCTCAATATTGACGTAAATATAGAAATGGTAAAAGAAAAAAAAAGATGTTTTTTTAAAAAAAAATGAAGTAATTATATGTATCACTGTCCACTAATAAAATACAATGTAGGTGGATGAAATATTTAATATTTATCATCTTTTTACACCCTTTCACATCTTGCCAATCCTTATTTGTCACTGACCCTTATATATTAAAAATAATGTAACTCACTTGTCTCTGATTATGGTCTGTAATTCTCGGATCTGGTCGTTCAGAGGGAGCAGTTTAAGCTGAGGTCCCAGGGTCTCCTGGCTGCCCGTCTGTAAGGTGTCCTCAGTGGGTTCAGAGTTGGACAGCACTGCAGGAACACTGCTGCTGCTGCTGCTGTTGTTGTTGTTGTTTGCAAACCGTACTTGCTTCATCGGGTGCTCCTGTCCACTGTTGACATTGTTCAGTTGCTGATTGTGGCATGGCATCCTGAGTAAGAGATCGAGGGGTTTCTATTAAAACTGCGCTAAAGCCAGAAGGCGTTTGTTGGCCGAGCGACCCAGTTTACCCGCTGTGACAAAGAAGGCAACGTGTTCTCCCTTTAGCTTCTTCTGCTGTTTGGAAGTGAAATTATCCGAGTCACGCAGCTACCGCAGACACACTGCCCATTAGGACCACACTCACAAACCTTCCGATCGTGTATCACGTCGTGTTAAAATCAAACCAGCGACTGATATCGAGTTAAAAACGTAGAGGCAGGTAAAGCCGCTGGTAAGCTAGCTTTGACACTGACAGGCAGCGTTGGCGAAGACCGGATATGACGTAGGCGGCGTGTCCACTAACCGCCTTCCTCTTTCGGCAACATGGCGCCGATGTTGGCACCGCTGAAATGCGGCTTTCACTTCCAAAGACGAAAATTAGCGCTTCTCCTTCGACAGACGAGCTCGTATCACATTTGGAATAAAACGCGCAGTGAAAATGTGTCGGAACATAAACGTCAAAGTACATATATGGTGAGTGAGGAGCGGGCCGGAGGAGAGGACGCAGTGTTTTTGGTGTGACAGTCATCACGCAAGGGCAGAGATAGAAAGTGTTTCTAACTAACTTTTAAAGAAAGTTACAAGATATGATTTGGTCGGTTTGATGGCAGGAGTAGCTGATATCATGTTAATATAATGTTAGTCAACCACCTGCTAACTTAGTGTTGAAAGGCAGCTAGCTAACTGGCTAACTTGTTGTTTACTAATTGCGTTATCTGTTTAACAGCGTCACTGACCGTCATGGTGAGTGGTGGACGTTACGGAGGTGGCTGCACTTTGTCCTTTATTGACACGTTACTAAATGAACGGATTATAGCCCACTGTCTGCTAATAAATGTCACTATTTAGCAAGCTACAACAGCGTAGCTTGTCAGTGGTCCCACACATGCACATGTGATAAGACGGACAGTCAGTAAATGTTAGATAAGACTGTTATGACACCCAGGGGGGCACTTTAGTTATGTGACTGCCATCACGTGCTAACAGTTGTTTAACTTTATATGTCAACACTCAGCTGCACGTCCTATCGGTACATCTGGCTTAAACTTATAAAATCAATACTATACATCCTACATTTTATAACTCATTTACCTACTGACATCATTGTCTATGTCCCTGTCAGACGATACACGATCTATAACAGCACTGCGATATGACCTAACCTCATCAAGGTTATACTGTTCACTTTTGTAACTGTTACATTTAAAACTTCATGGTCATCTTTCAGGCTGTAGGGGACTGTTGAATTGTTCTGGTACTACAGGGTGTTTCTATTACTTTGCTCTCCATTTGTATTGGTGAGGTTACTGCAGTTTTAGCTAGGGGACAGTGTTTTTCATCTGAATAATTAAAAAAAAAAAAATGTCATCCAGTTTTAGCATTTGTGATACAGATACATTGCCAAATTTCGTTTGACAAGTTAAAAACATGTGTAGGCCTGGGCTATATAGCCAAAATCTTCTCTTTGATAAAGGTAATTTTATATCTTGACAATGAAATACACCTTTTTGGGGAAGTCAATAAAGTAATAGTCTAATCTGTATGATAAAACCATGCGGTAAATCATAATTTTCAATGCCCTAAGTGTTTTCTAATTTTATTCAAATGAACATAATGGTGACATTATAGAGAAAAAATATTTCCAGATGTACACTGACTGACACAATTGCTTGATTTTACTTCACATAAACACAATTCTTGGGTGTCTGCATGCAGAACTTTGAACATGAGTGAAGAAAACCCTGCACATTGCTGTTGAAAAACCCAGATATTTATTTTAACCAACATTTAGGTTTCAAGTGATGCATTACACATTATTGTCTACCATTATTATTTGAGTTAGTATGCACTTGTTATTATCAAATTAGACAATGTAATTGTGTATCCAGAAATCTCGATAAATTATTTAATCATAATACAATTCAATTGAAAGATTGAATTATAGTAAATAATTAACAGTAAAAAATGCTTTTCTCAAAAAAGTTGTTTGTACAGTGGCTTATTACGTATTGTGCTTGGTCATCATAGATAAGAGGATGGGTTGCAGTCATATAGTGTGCTCTCGGAGATAAAGTATCTAATATTGGCACACCAATATGGCATACCAGCAGCATCAATACATCTTTGTATAAATAGGTCCAACACAGGGTGAGTCTAAGCTCACCCTTTTAAGTAATTAAGTAATTTATTTTATCACACTTAAACAGTGACTGTTTAAATTGAGTTTCCCAGGTTGTCAGGTGAGATATTGAAACTATTTCTGAACTTCACGTCATAAGCTCAGAAAGGTTCTTAACTTGTATTGCTTAAATTGATTTCATTTTGTGTAAAATGAATGGTTGTATTTGTGACATAATATTCTTGCTAAAAACAGCTATGAAAATGTAGAGAACCTTCTTGAAACCAGTCCTACTTAACTTCTCCTCTGATGATATATTTGTTCAGAATGTCCCCATCCCTGATGTAACCTTTATACCCGACTGATGTCATTGAACTGTGAGCATTTTGCTGAAAACACACAGAGAACTAAATATTTTGTGTTTGTTTGTTTGTATTGTAATCAATTGTTATTGCAGATTATTGACTTTTAGTGTATTAATGTTTCTGAATATTAAAACATCCCTTAAAATGATTCAGCATAATTTGGAAACATCAGTCAAATGACAGTCATATGTTTCTCATTTGTACCAGCTGAGTTCCCCTCCACACCTACGAACAGCAACATGGAGCACAAACAGGAGCGAAAACAGTCGTCAGATTTTGGACGCAGTAAAAGTAAGTATGTTTTCGGAAATACTAGTAAGTTATAAATGTTTGCAAATAAACTGTAGAATAACAACACATGTTGTTTCCACAGCATTTGCAGATTACAGACAAAAGAACATGTTGGCATGGAAATGCAGGAGGAAAGCTCGTTTCAGATCCAAAAAACGTGGTAAGCCTTTTTTAGATTTTGGTTATTGAAGCTCTTTATGCTGCTATTTTAGGGCCATTTTTACATGTGAATTGAAAATAACACAGTGGACATGGGGACTGCAGCTAATGATGGTGATTAGCTTCAGTATTGATTTTTTGGTCTTTGGTCTATGCATAAAAAACAATACTGACAAATATTTTTCAAAAATAAAAGTGGTGTTTTTTGCTGATATGTACGCTAATAAATCTTAAAGACAAGCAGTCAGGATGCCATGTAGGGCTGGACAATATAACAACAAACATTGTGAAAACGATCTAAAACTGTCTATCGTAAATTGTTTTCTGTATCATTTTTATTGCATTATCAAAACTGCCAAATGGCCAAACTGTTCTACGGTAATTTCAATGACGCTTTACAGTCTAAACACTTGGAGCAAACCATAGAGGCACTATTTTAAGTATGAAGTATCGAAAAATAGGCTTTACCATGTGGTTATTTCACAATTAATAAATTACCATGAAACATGCTATATCTCGACATATACTGTTATTGAGATATAAATAGACCGATATTGGAATTAAGAATTTATGCCGAAACCCAAACCCAGTTGCCATGCAAGTTGGTTATTTGCTCTACTGGAATCAATTAGGATTTCTAATGCCGTTTGCTTGTATTAAACATTATACATGCATCTAATACGTCATCATTTCCCTTTATACTCATTTAAGTTCTGAACAGAAGTATTCCTTACTCACATCACTGTCACAGGTGGATTTTCAAACGTTCAAGCGTGCGTGTCCAGGGGCCTGTTGGATCACTGTCTAATTCTGGAAGTCAATTTTAGAATCTAAATATTGGGTTGTTGAACTGAAACAATTTTAAAAAGCCCTTGACAAATCAATTTATTGACTTTTCTTTGAAGCTTATCATTTAACAGTTGGAGTCTCTTTGTCTTCACATGATCAGCGTATGGAACATTTTATTATATACCAAAAGAAACATGGATTGCACCAAAACTATTATTATTCCCCCCCTCACCATTTATAGGCTGTTCAATACATATGAACAGTCTTTCCTCATGTCCTCTGTTTCTCTATACTATGAAAGAGTTCAACTCTGAATGGTGATTCAGGCATTTACTGTTAATAAATATATATACATATATATATATATATATATATATATATATATATATATGTATATATTAGGAAAAACAAATTAAATATAGCTAACAGGCTTGTATTATAGAATTACAGGCTTCCTTCACATAAAGAAGCGACTTCTATAAAGCATTATACTATTTCCTGTCTTTGCAGTGTCACATATGGCGTCATTGTATTTGATTGAAGGCAGGTGTTGGGCACAATTTCACTGTAATTTGCTTGGAGGCTTTGCCATACAGCATCGCTGTAACGCGGTGCCACCATATTGAGTGGATTAGAGGAATTACTGCATATTCTTTGGCCTGCGGAGAGTCCCTGTGGCAGGTGTGTGGTGGAGTGTGTGTAAACAGCCATGTTGGCACCAGTGGGCTCTCAAACTCAGCTGGGATGACAGCCCAGGTGTCTCCTGGGACTTGTAGTGTCAGACTGGACCCCCAGGTCCACCTGGAGACTCTGCTGTTGTTGCTGCGCTCGGATCTCCCAGGAGACTCACATTGACATTTGATGCTCCATGTGTCTGCCCAGAGAGCCATCTTGAGGTTATTATGATTGTCACACTGAAAATGCAAGTTAGTTGCCAATATTGGCAAACATAAGGTGGGTTAGGGAGTTATCACCGTATCGTAGTGTAGTAAATACAACCCGGATCCAAAACAGTTGGCTGCAGTGAAAAAAATGAAATTTAAATGAATTAATTGGTTTGCAAATCCTTTTAGACCTATATTCAATTGAATATAAAGATATATTAGATATTTAATGTCCAAACTGATATATATACACTTTGAATTCTGAATTTGATCGTTTTGTTTTTATTTACATTTTACACAGCGAAAAACTGATTTATGAAACTAAGGGTGGCTATGGCTTTGCTTTTGTTTTCCTCTCCACAGCTGAATGAGGTTAATTCAACTCAGATCCTGTCTGCAATGCTGTCTTACGTGTGGCCAAAGAATAGACCAGACCTGCGGGCTCGTGTTGCCATCTCTCTGGGGCTGCTCGCTGGAGCCAAGGTCAGTTTACAGACAATGTCATGGGTATTAAAGAGTGGTTCCTTCCTATTCGACTTCTGAATTATTTTTTGTTATATAAAGCTAATTTGATGTGTGTGATTAATGATAAGCAGTGTTATTCATACCCAATAACGCCAAATATTTCTTTATTTGAAGTCTAGCTGCTTAACACTGAGGAGAATGGTCTGGCCCCTTTTGTCATATTTATTCTTCCACTCTAAAATCAAATTGCATAACAAGAGTCAATACTCTACCTGATTACATTAGGACCCACTTTCTCTCGGATACAACTTGGTCAAGCTGAAAGCTTAACATTTCATGGTTTCAAAGGTTGGACTTAAATTCTCTTCTCTCTTCCTTTTTAAAAATATCAAATATATTTAAATAGTGGTTAATCGCAATATATGAATACTAAATCAGATAAGACAAAAGAAAAACAGCACATACTGTCTCACAACGGGATTAAAAAACTAATCTTAGCAGATTAAGAAGAATTAAGAAAATAAATGTAATCACAACTACCCAAAAACGCTGCAGGAACAAATATTACTCACACCTGACTGTTCCACTGACGTTGCTCCTGACGCTTTTGACAGCGTTGTGGACTCTTCATTTCCCTGAACTGTTACTAGGTCTTGATGTGGATGATTGTCAGGACTGATTTCCTTGAATATAATATTTCCCTCCTATTCACATATGACCTCCTGCAGGAAATGAGATAGTGCTGCAGATGAGGTTGTAGTAAATAGTGAAAAACAGTGAAAGAGAGAAGTGACAATTCAAGGTTGCTGTTGAAAACCACCGTGTTATTAAGTGCAAGAGACCAATATTTTCAATTCTTACCAACTCTGAAATGAGTGTCAGGATTCAAGAAAGAATGTCCATCCAATGAGTTAGAAAAGGAATGTAATATTTCTCAAACACTAACTCATGTTTTAAGAGAAGGCTGCAGCACCACTCTGGTGTAGTTTAATCTGTTTCATGGCAAAGTGGTGCCCTACTTGCTCAAGCAAACATGTCTGTTTTCATTATTTGTTTAATGTGTTGGGTTTGTACTTTGGTAAGATGCTGTGTGTCCAACAGTTGAGATTTTGCAGCTCACGCAGCAATGCATTTATGACCTACATTATTTATTTTGGTGGAAAATTAATAGTTCACATTTAAACCGTTTAAGACTAAATAAAGAATATATTTCATTATCCATAGTTTGTTGACATAAAGAATAAGGATGTCCCGATCAGGTGTTTTTACCCTCGATCCCCATCAGAGGCATTTCACATTTAGGCTACGTTTACATGATGACGGTCTGAACAGAAGACGCAAAAGTGGCGTAGCGTCTTCACTTTTCATTCCGCATTTAGACGAGCGTTTTTGGGAGGAAATCTGCGTGCATGCGGTGATGCAAAAGTGTGTGGAATTGGATTGTATGCATGCCAGGTGGCATCACTTAAAGCGATAAGAGCATCTTTGGGCATGTGGAAGTTTTCACACCACGTATTTTCATCAGCTACTCCTTCCACAAAGTTATCCACCATCCACTAGATCTCCCAGGTCTCGTCCAAAGCCGTTTGGCTCGCCTCCGACCAATTGGTGCATCCAAAATGTGATAGAGGTAATTACAGATCCTTCTCTGTTCAGTAATACTATCTGTACATATCCTGTACATTTGGTGGAAAGACTCCTGTAAATTTGTTAGAGCTGCCAGAGCAGCTTGAAGGTCCGACGCATGGAAATAATCCCACATGTTTGTTTATTTTCCTGTACTGGAGCATGTATGTGACGTAAATGCGTACGTGACGTGAGCAGATTTTTTACACTTTGGAAGGTGGTTTCAGATTTTTGCATTTTTAAGCCCCAAAAACGCCGTCACCGTCTAAACGAAAGGCTCTTCCAATAAAATATTTTGTTGTTTTTACCTGCAAGCGTCCTCGTGTAAACGGGGCCTTAGTATCTGCCGATAAAGAGTCCTGATCCAATTGATTTTTCCCCTTAGATAATAAATTACAAATTCAAATCAATCTAATTTTATATTTTTGTTAGTAAGCAAGCCCCAGTAGGTGGTGTTTCCAATCATCTGGAAAAAAGATAACAATACTTGCCCACTGTTCCCACCGGTTCGTTCCTTTTATAAGAGAAATAAAAACGATTTGATTCATTTTCGTGTATTAGTCCTCACGTACATCAAATAAAACAACTCTCATGTACGACAGTTAGCTTATTATCAATACTTGGCTCAGTAATGCTGTCAGGACTGCTCCAAGCACCAGCAGAGTGCTGATGTTTACACGCCGCTTCAGGACCAATACAAAAGAATAGCCAACCAGCTGGGCTGGACATTTCATTAGTCTGGCACGTGATGGTTTGTGAATTGTTATTGACTTTTTAAGGATTGGCCATCACCCCTAATCATGGCTGTACAACCCCTTGAGAAGGTTGATAATTAAGAAAATTGCTTGCAGTAATGTTATTACTGAAGTGTTACAGTGTCATGTAATTTTAGTACAGGCTAATGCCAAAACACAGCAAAACATTGGTCCAATTTGTTCATATGTTTGTAATTAAAAACACCTCCTTACTAAATCAAATAATGTCTCTCTTTTGACCACCAGTTACTCAAGCAACAGTTGTTGCGCTGTGTAAAGAACCTGTGTAGACCAGAAACAGTGTATTTTTAAAATAGCTTGAAAATAATTAATTGCATGCATCAATCAGTGCATGATGTTATTCCCTCTTCCTTTGTTGATGGTCTCTAATTTACACCCTACAAAACAATCACAAATTCACAGCTACCTAAATAAGCATGTGCTGCTGCTGCTCAGCATGTCTAAATGTGTGTGCTAAGGAGGAGAGAACACACAAACACACACACACACATGCAATCCAATCTTCTTCTTTTTTCCTGCTTGGCTGGAGTTAGCCTCAATTTCTGCAGTTTGTCTGTTTGAACTGAAACCACCAGCAGCGTGGAGACAATTTTTAAATCAACTGAATAATTATGTGGTTACAGCGCATCACACCTCTGCACTCTACAATATCAGTGACATTTTCGTTTAAAAAAAACTGATTATATAGAAGCTGTTGTTTTCGTTGGCCTCAAATGAAGCCCTCTCTGCCTGTGTGCAGATGTGTCATACTTAGCTGCATCTTAGGCTAATTCTTCATAGCCTGAAGCCTTTTCTCCACTACTTGACACAATATCTCTATTATGAGATGACATATTACCAGGTACAGATTGACACGGTGCTGATTTAATCTCCAGTTAATGGATTAAAAGAGCACATCCAACCTTATAACGTATTAGTGGTAAAATTGAGGACATGTTTCAGCCCTGTGATGGTAGCTAATAATGTTCTGTTGTCTTGGTAGCAAAGATATTGTTTTTCCTTGAGGGGCTCAGAGGACTTCTATTGTCTGAGTAAAATACCCAAGTGTATCAAGTGAGAGCCCTAGGGATGTAGCTTTGCGGTATATATGGTGCATTATTAGGCGTCCTTTTACATTAGCAGGGTCGGCATGGGTCTATTCATTATATTTGTTTTTTTTTATATAATTGCCATTACCTTGATTTTTTTCAAAATTATATCTTGCACAATTTGACAGGAGAAAAAGGAACAAAAGGAGAAGTTTCAAAAACAGCCCTCCGCTGTGTTAGGGGTTGAGTGGTTCAAATGAAATGGATTTCAAATGAAAATACTCTGCTGTGTGCTGCTGTGCTCTCTGGCTGTCCTAATGCGCAGCGGACCGCCTTGCCTGAGTCACACAGCTGTCCCTGTGCTTTTAATTAGCCCTAATAACCATTTCAATTCCATTAGCAGGAAGCACCAGCTACCTCACCAGCACAACCAGTAAAAAGAATACAATACATACACGCATCTATATACCCATTCAGCCGTATTCATGTTAATATATGTATATATATATTAACATGAATGCAGCTGAATGGGTATTGTTGGAATTACTGCTTAACAATAATGGAAATCTACATGGAGAGCAACTATATACATGTGTAGAGAGGTACTTGAAAAATGTCACAGTACTATATGGAGCATATGTCCATCTAATAATTTGAAACTACTTCTCTCCTTTTTTCTCCTCCTCTCTGAATGTTTCCTCCCTCCCTCCCTCCCTCTCTGTCATCCCAGATGACCAATGTGACGGTGCCCTTCATGTTTAAGTATGCAGTGGACGAGCTTAACCAGATGTCGGGACACATGCTGAACCTGAATGACGCGCCAAGCACTGTGGCAACCATGGCAACGGCCATGCTGATTGGCTGTGAGTCCCAGACTTGTATTGCACTGGCAGGTGCCGCACTCATCAGAGGGGACTGTGGGACTGCCTATTATCTGCAGGCTGACCTTTCCCGACACATTCATATCAATGCCTCTCCCTCACGTTATTTACATTATGTGGGCCCGAGTTCGCTTCCGACAATCCATGCGAGCCTCTCGTGAGCGCTGACAACTTTGCAGTATCATACCTGTGTGCTCCCAAGGCAAACAGAGCTGGATACATAAAGCAGTGGGGGGGAGAAATTGCTAATATCCTTTTGAAAGTTTTGTTATGTAAAACTTCGTCCCTTAAGAGCACCTCCTTTTTTTCCCTCTCTTTGTCAAAATGGCTCCTGTGAATGTAATAGAGAGGTCAGGGTTGACATGTAGAATAGATGTGAAGTCCCTTTCTGCTTAAGAGTACATTTTTTTCCTATGAGCTGCTGATGAAGCTGATAAATATTATAAACCTGACGCCTACAAAAGTCACTCTGGCCTTGAGTGAGATCGGATGCAATGTACACTTAGCCCTGTAGCCACTTATTTTAATGAGCCCACTTAGGTCTTGCACACTAATGCTGCCTGTCGAATAATTGGAGCACATGAACAGGACTCCAGACAGGAGGAATTAAGATGACGAGGAAGAATGAAGGGGATGCTCTTAAAGAAAGGAATTGTATTTTTTATTTTTTTTTGCTCCCTCTTTCCGACACTCGAGGCCCAGTACTTGGAGCTCGCAGTGACGGGTGTAATTTGGCTGAAAAGGTTGCACAGTGCTCATCCTACCTTGTCAGATGTGGACACGTTCATTAGATGAGCATTCCTATTTAACGCCACATTACAGCCCCATGAAGACCGGCAGACAGAGCGATTATTACCCTGACTTTGGTCTCTGCAGACAAGTCGTGTATTCACACAAGTCGGTGAAATCGCCACAGGAAGGCCACGTGTCATTCAAACACAGACTATTAATTTGTGACAGTCATGCTAGCCATCTGCTTGTATAACACATTATGAGAAGTGTAAGGGATCAAGTAATTGACTTCCTTAGAATTAGGTCTTTTTTAAACATTTCTAACAAGAAAAAACCTTAAAGGGATAGTCAAATTGTTTTGGTTTGGGGTTGTATGAGGTATTTATCCATAGTCGGTGTATTACCTACAGTAGAGGACAGTTAACACACCCCCAGTTTGGAGAAGCAGGCAGGAGTACTGTCTCAGAAGCTAAGAAATGTAGTGCTGTGGATGGAGGCAGCAGCCCAATGGATTTCCCCCACCAGGGAAAGAAATACATTATCAGTTTAAGTGAGCTCTATATTTAGAATATTTTCACTGCTTTCCCTTGCTGTCAGACAGCCCTGTTTAACTTTATGTGGAGGGAACTGAAGCTGTTATGTACGTCTCAGTAATTTTACCTCACAGAACACCAGAGTTGGCTCGATCATTTTGTTTTTGTGTTATTGTGTGGCACCAGTGTTGTATGACTTTAGTTCTGGTTCACCAAAAAGCCACACAATAACACAAACAAACTAACTGACTGGTGTTCTGCGAGGTAAAATTACTATTTTTGTAAATGAATTCTGGTAGCTTTAAAGAGAGAATATATGACGGCATCAGTAAACTTAAACACGGCTGTCTCACTGCAATGAAGATATTTTATAGAAATTGAGCGTACACATTGATGTTATATTGATATAGATTTTTTTTTTGTGATTGAAATGCATTTTGCTGCTTTCCCTGTCTACAGCAGTACATTGCTAAGCTTTTCTCTACTTCTCCAAACCCGTGGCGACTGCCATCTACTGTAGGTAATACACTCACTATAGATAGAGACCGTAAACAACAATACTTCAAAAAATCCCTTTAAAGAGGCTATGCTGCTTGCACCCACCCTCATCATAAACATCAGCCAGACAAAACTCCAGACTCACACAGTGGTAAAATTAAGCCTGTTCATCGACTCAATCTTTTTCTGACACTCTTATTAAAAACCTCCTCCCCCTCTTCTTGTATTCTGCTCACACATGTAGCCTTCTCCCCGCCACACACACTGAACACACTTGTGTACACTCACAGAGCCCCCCTCCCCTCAGTCTGCAGAGTGCTGGCCTGCCATGGTACTGAGGCTTCAGACAGCATCCTGCTCTGTAATTACAGAGGCTTGGGGAGGCTGCTGCTGTAGAACTGCAGTGCTTTGCAGACCAGAGATGATGTGGAAAAACCCGCCACCTCACACAACCTTCACTTTAGAGCAGTTGACTAATATATACCCTCTCTAGCCTCAACTGTCTCAATGCTGTATTACATCTTACCTGACAGGAAAGGTAGGGGTCACATTTTGGTGTTACTGCCTCATAGCACTTTAGAGCTACATAACAGTCCTCAGTGTTTGAGAGTGCCCGGCCCTGCTGTTTTTCATAGCAGGTGTGCTAAACTCCGTCTCCTTCGCTGTTCCAGATGGTGCGTCGCGGGCTTGTGCAGCCCTCTTCAACGAGCTGAGGAACACTGTGTTCGGCAAGGTGGCTCAGAGCTCCATCCGACGCATCGCCAAGAACGTCTTCCTCCACCTGCACAATCTGGATCTGGGTTTCCATCTCAGCCGCCAGACTGGAGCGCTGTCCAAGGCCATCGACCGCGGCACACGGGGCATCTCATTTGTCCTCAGTGCACTCGTCTTCAATCTAGGACCCACAGTCTTCGAGATGGGCCTCGTCAGTGCCATTCTGGTGAGTCTCATGGTGGCTTCCACACACACAGATACTAATGACGGTAATCATAAGCTGCGACATTATTGTACGAAGCTGCCAGAGACACTGCTTACAATCTTCTGGATTTTATTTCTTGTTGCTGATACTGTTTCAACCCCTAATGTTAGCACAGGACCTTCCATCACCTTGACACTCTTCACAGCAGATTGTCCGGAAATTAATTTTGGAGATATTGTCTCATTTACATTCTAAATGGAAAATGAATCCCCATGAACTTTTGGTGGCAACACAGAGCCCATTAGCGTCAATGATGAATCCCAAAGCTTTGTAGCAGCTTAATGTCCTCCCGTGGAGAATGCCCTGAACAGATGCCCCCTCCTTGGCCACCGCTGAAAGAACGGCTCGTCTATAGCTTCTGGACCATAATGTCAGCCTGCCTGTAATGAGGGCAGACTCCATTGCCCAAATGGCTAAAGCATTAGCACGATTAGTTCTTGTAGTTTCCCCTCCATTTGTAACACTCAATTTCATAGTGGAATGGTCAAAAACAGAGCCTATTCAAAAGGCCTTGTGACGCCGACGTCGGAGTCCGGCGGTCTGATGAGGCTGCATGACTTTATGTCACAAAACTGAATTGCAGCATGTAAAGGATGCTTTGTTTTGACTGTGTTTTTCTCTTCTGCAGTATTACAAGTGTGGTGGACAGTTTGCAGCAGTGTCCTTGGGCACATTATCAGCGTACACCCTCTTCACCATTCTCATCACTCAGTGGAGGTAACGATGAGGATATTTGTACTAGCCCTGTGTCAGACTGTATTTCAAACAATTGGTCAACATATTGCCATTCCTTTGAAAAGATTCAGTAAATAGTTCTGTAGCTCTCTGAACAAAGTTCACTCTGAGACTGAAACATGTACTAAAGAAAATGCTTACAACTTTGTTCACGTGTCTCTCCACACAGGACTCAGTTCCGGATAGAGATGAACAAAGCGGACAATGAAGCAGGCAATGCAGCTATTGATTCCCTCCTTAACTATGAGACTGTGAAGGTGAGATCAACCCCCCTCACAACCACACACATACAGGCATACACATACCTCGCATACTATCTATTTTCAGCTCCCTGCCCCCCACCCTTCAACAATTCTTCCCTTTTATATCTTCCTTTCTCTTTTACTTCTACTCACTTAAGCAAGGCACATTGTCGTGAACAAATATTTACTCTGTCTGTGATAATAGTATTTCACTGGCATGATTGCCACTGTCAGAATGTACCTTTTCTAATCAAAGAAAATATCTCCCTTACTCTCACTCCATGTTTCTGTCTCTCACCACTTTCACACAGAAACTTATGACTGAGAGGGTGGAAAGTCACTAAGTAGAGGTTTAATTAAAGGTTATCATATTGTCTCTAGGTATTATGGGGAAGTGCCACATGCTGTGATATGATTCTTGTCACAGTCAATAGATGATAAGTTGGACTATGAATATTAAACTTTCATAGTGTCTTGATATCCAACTGTTGCCAAAGATAATAGTAACTAAAATGATTGCAACTGTAGTCGTCAGCTGGATTTCACAATGAATCAACACGACAGACACAGTCACATTGTTGCCTTTAGAACTAAGGCAATAAACAACACCAGAGAGTGAGCAATTCATTTTAATCAATAGTTCTGTCAAGACATGAGATATTGTTCAAATTTGTCATGCCTAAAGAGATGACACTGAGTTTATTCAGTGGAATGACCAGTTTATCTTTTGATCATGTTATACTTGAGTGAATATTGATACTTATTAACTAAGTAAATTAGCACTGAATTGATGCAGTGATCATGATCATGACATTCAATTTGTTCATATTGCTTGTTCATGCCTGCACATATTGACCTATATAACCTTTCAGCATATTGTAATTCATGTGATCCGAGAGAAACTATACTTCAGCACCACTTCCTCGTTCTGTTTTTTAAGGCTTTAGAAAATGTAGCCTGTGACGAGAGACTTTGGCCAAACACAGGTCATTTCTGAGAGATGGTGTTCTAACAGTATAGTAAAGTAACCTTTTCAGCTTTACTGAGACCCATTCACACACACATACTATGCTCATATTTCTGTGCTCTCTCTTCTCTTCCTTTTTTCATGTAAATGTCACTCCAGTTGCTACAAACAATGAGACATTTATCACCAGATATTCAGGGCTATTTTTTCTGGTTTAGTCAATGACCCAAATAGTGTCTCGGTTATATTTTGGACTGGAAGTGTTTGCTACCGCAGGCTTTATTTTGAATAGAAATGTCTGCTGAGAGCTGGGGTGGTTTATGGGTGAGTGTGCTCTCACAGACACCTGACTGAGTTGATGGGTTGTGCATGTAAACATTGCTTCATACTTATCTCAGGGGCATGGACATCCTGAATCTTCATCTTTTGCTGTTTTAAGCCTCTTTCTAGGTAACCTCATTGTACACAGGACACACAACACAGAGTCACCATCCAATTTTGGGTGCTTTGTTGGGCTGTTCTAGATATATTTTTGTACCCATGTTATTTTCTTTGCAGTATTATTTTGCATCCTGTTTTTCTTAACGTTTTGTTCTCTGTTATTTTGTGTCATCTGTGCCAATGCGGCCGGATTTAGCATCACTCTGAGCTGTGAGTGTGCATATGTAATTAGATCTCCGCCCACTCAGAAATCCGTTCCACTTTCACAAAGGGCTGGATGAGAACCTGAACACGGTGCCTTGCACTGCTTCTGTTTGTCCTCCATGTTCTACTTTCTTCTCTCTCTCTCTCTCTCTCTCTCTCTCTCTCTCTCTCGCTCTCGCTTTCTCTCTCTCTCTGATTTCTTGCATTTCCCTATATGCAAATCAGTAGCAAGTCTGTAGCAGCACAGCACCACTGCCGTTAGCGAGAGAAGCAAATCGCCCACTTAACCAGAGCAGAGGAACAATAGTGCAAACTAAACAAACAGCAATATTAGGTAATTGGCAGCAGAGTTGAGGAGGGTCGTTGTTATGATCATGGCATAGTTTTATGTGCTGAATTTAAGAGATGTGCTTGTGGCTGATTCATAAGGCTTTTTCTGTAAACGATAGCAGTATGTCTTAATCAAAATTAGTGCTGCTTGTGTGGTGTAACACTTAAGAGCTATCGGTGCTCTGTTGGTAGGTGTCTGTGTAAGCTGCTACAGATGTAAACACAGAGGCTGACGACAGTGCCAATGATGAATACTCTGCAGCGATTCTTGTTTAGCTTGCAAGTGATGTTTTGGCTTTCCTTACAATTATAATTGCCTAATATTTTATAAACTGTTATTTTGCCTTAATCACTATCCTCTGCCAAAGCTGCTTTGCTGAGCAAGCCCTGGGTTTGGTTCTGCCGCTCTCTAGTCCTTTAATATCAGTAGGGAGGAGATGAAGATACATAGACATGAAAAAGTGCTTTAGAGGCCAACTGAGACCCAGACTACGCCCAAAGCGGTCACAGAGAACAAATGCAGCCTTGAGGCAGGCTGCACTAAAGTGTCTATCTGCCTGACACTGCTCTCCATGCTTCCTTAAACTCTAACCTTTACCGTATTTTGTGTCTCTCTCTCTTTCTCTCTCTCAACTTGCGCTTTCTTCCCTTTTGTGAATCCTTTTTTCTGTCTCCGTGCCCTGTGCTCCCCTCTCTCCTCCCTCTCTGCATGTTTCTCATCTCGGCTGCAGTACTTCAACAATGAGAAGTACGAAGCTGAAAAGTATGATGGATACCTGAAGATCTATGAGTCAGCCTCTTTAAAAACCACATCCACGCTCGCCATGCTCAACTTTGGCCAGAGTGCTATCTTCAGTGTCGGCCTCACTGCCATCATGGTGCTGGCCAGCAAGGGCATAGCAGCGGGTAAGTGAATGTTTGTGTGTGTTAAAATGTATTAAAATGCATTTGAAATTCAAGAAAATTGTTTATTTAAGCAAGAATTTACCCGTACAAGGCAATGCATACAAAGCTCTGTGTATTTTGTGCAAAAAGCTCTTCAACTCCAGAACAGAGGGAAGGCAGTGCCAGTACCAAGAACACATATTTCCCAATCCTGTTCTACCCTCGTCCCTGCCACAAGATTCATGTTTTGTTGTGTGTTGTTGTTTGTGTTTCTTAAAATGTGGGTATTGTAAACTTGGTCTTAAATTCCCTTCTGTATTAAAAACATATTTAAAAGACATACTTGAACTGCCAGGAACGGTCTAAAGATCTTTAAAGCATGAAAAGAATGGATAGCACAAAATACAAAATACATCCCCTGACCAGAATTCACCTCGTCATGGCCATGAACTGTGTCCACAGCAGCACATTTGTAAATAAGAAAGCTCAAAACAACACAGACACACCTTAAAACAAAATCAAATGGACAGATGAAAATGACAAGCAAAGCACTGACTGAACTGGATAATAGAAACTAAATGAGAACAAAGCACAGCAAGCTTGAAAAAGTGTCATGAATAGGAAATAAAATAGCCTTGATGCAGAAAATGAAATCACAGCAGGTGGAGATAGATTCAGACTGTAACATGCTTTGTCTGCTTTCACAAATTGAAAGAAGAAACGGTCTGAGTGTTATTTTTTTTTAGATCTTATATCCCAAGATGCATAAATGTTACAATAAAGCCGTATTATGTGCAGTATTTAAGTTGTTCCGTTAATGTTGTGTAGGTACGATGACCGTGGGAGACCTGGTGATGGTGAACGGCCTGCTCTTCCAGCTCTCCCTCCCCCTCAACTTCCTGGGCACGGTGTACAGAGAGACCAGGCAGGCCCTAATAGACATGAACACTCTTTTCACCCTGCTCAGCGTGGACACCAAGATCAAGGTAACTTGTCACCCTGACATGGTCGTCTTTCCATTGTAGCACTAAATTGCAAAATCTTTCTTTTATTTTTACATTTTGTCTTGCTCTCAGGTGGAATTGTAGCCTTCGAGACAATAGAAAGAATTCAATAAAAAAAATCTGAAAACCTCAATCAAGTCTTTAACCGAGACTTTTTCTCCAGCAGCAGCAGCACATAATGGTGGTTAAGAGAAATGTGGTAAAAGATTTTTACACAGGACTGAGTTATTCATTGCCGCATGACATAGCTAACCTATCCACATGTGCTGTAAAAATGATAGGTTGTAGTCAAACATAGTAATTACATGCTTGATGTGACTCAGGTGCTTCCTCATCTGTTGCCACATGTAAAGCACGACATTACTCGCTGATCGGGATGGTATGACAAATTACTGCAGAACTGTGATTCAGTCAGAGCATTAATGAGCTGTGATCAGAAGCTATTTTAATTGTTGCACCCTAAAGTCAGGCTGATTTTGTATTGTGCAGTGTTTTCTAACATGAACAGTTTTTTCTCTAAATCATTGATTTCAGGGAGGTTTTTGAAATAACAGAACAAGCTCGTTTTATATGTGTAATTGTGTTTGGTGGCAAAAATGATAACTGAATAAAACTACCTGCGGTGATGATTTATGAGAGTTTTGTTGTCGTACTGTTGGAGCAGATCATCTGCTCAGTGATGGTGCTCATTCGCCCACTGTTTAGAGGATACACACCTGTTCTCACCGTCAGGTTGTGGATTGAAGGGCGAAACTGTTTTGCATGTTTTGTTTTCAGCTGTTTTTGTTGAACCTTCTGTGGTTCATTTTTTTTACCCGTTTCATTTATGTTTGGCATTTTTTCTTTAAAAAAGGCTCCTTGTGGTTATCAGAAAAGTTCTAGTGCCATAAAAATATGTACTGCCTCTTATATGGGTTTGTGACACTACTTGGTGTTAGTAATGTTGAACTATCTATTTGGGAATTCACCTTAAAACACTCAGAACACAAAATTGCCAAAGATTTTCACATGTAGTTTGGAATTGGTATCTTTTCTGAAGTGATTCTCCTAATGGAAATCTTTTGGGCTGTTGTAGCGCCTTTGCCCTCATCAGCCCACCTTATTTGGCCATAATAACTGTTTACACACAATGCTAGCAGAGGGGCCGGAAAATAACAGTATGCAGCTTCACACACACGTGAGTTTGAAGAGTCAGTCTGTTGCATTCGCTCACCTACCTTCTCTGGTTGATCGACCACTGCTGAGTGACAGAAAACGGTCGCTAACTGTACGCTGCTTGTGATTTTTTTTTTCTGGGAATGGTGCTACAGACACCCACTTTGTAATACTACAAATGCAAGGGCTTTCAACAGCAGGCCATAGACTCAATCATCATTGTGTTACCTCATTCGGCCATAGATAGTGACTTAACATTTATTTAATTGACTATCTTTGAGGTTATTACTTGAAGGAGTGTAAAATAGCCAAAAGCAGTTCTGATTTTAGACATTTGTCCTCCGTCTGTTCAATGTCATAGCTATCATTTGTTTTTGTAAGACATTTAATTGCATTAATCTTATTGTTTTTGTTTTTTTTACACAACACGACAGACCATCTTGCGTCAGAAGAGCACATTTAAGTGTAAATCGGTGCCCGCTGCCTAACAATATGAATGCCATCCTCGTCTCCAGCCTGTAATTATAGTAGGAGAAATGAATCTGTCCAGTTATTTTTCACTCATCAGTAATACTCCTCTCTATTGTGATTCCCTGTGGAATGGTACTGCCCAGCAGGCCATTACTGTCTGAATGCTTTTTCTGTGTGTGGAACACATTGGCCTATTATGTAGATGTAAAATAATTTAAAACACCCCCTAACTTGAAGCTGCTCCACAAAATAAAACATAAATGATTTTGGCTGTTTTCCATGTTGGGGGTGTGTGAAATTACCATTTGTTTATACTAATGGACTACAAGTTATTTGTGTTAATTGGTTGAGGTGGATTGTGGGTATTTATGTTGCTATTAGATAGTATAGAAACGGAGCAGAACAGGCTTTTACACTCGATGTAAGGACGGCGCTTTATTCACTGCTGACCTTGGCTGCATCTCAGCTCTGTGGCTCAGCTCGGTATGTACCGAAAGTTTTCACGCCTATTGATCCTTCAGTCACCATGAAGGGCAGCGTCTGAAGATTCAGTTGAAACGACCTCTGGAATTTGCTGTGAATGTCTCTGCTTTATGCAGTCCATGTTGGCTCTGTGCTCCAGCATTCTACTCCTTTACAAGGTGTTGGAGTAACGTTGCATCATGCTGGGCCTCGTCTGCCACTGGCTGTTCTGTATCCATCTCCTCTCTCTGTGTTTCGTCTGCCTCAACTCTCTGATGGTTTTCTCTAGGAGAGGGATCTTGCCCCGCCGTTAGCCATCACACCGCAGGAAGCCACAATTCGCTTTGAGGACGTCTTCTTCGAATACCTGGAGGGCCAGAAAGTCTTAAACGGAGTGTCCTTCGAAGTGCCTGCAGGGAAGAAGGTGGCAATAGTTGGTGGCAGCGGGTCAGGGTAGGTCACCTCTCACAGAAGAAGTCAAACCTTTAGACAGTTGTATGTCATCTCATTTGTATGTTTAGACAGTCTGATCATCAGATGTCATCAGCAGACTGTGGGGGTGCAGCTCACAGACAGAATAATGCTGACGATTGGTTCCACGTCTGGTTGCAGGAAGAGCACCATTATGCGGCTGTTGTTCCGCTTCTATGAGCCCCAGCAGGGGAACGTCTACATAGGGGGGCAGAATATCCGAGACGTCAGCCTTGACAGCCTGAGGAAGACTTTGGGGGTCGTGCCTCAGGTATGATGCACATCAACACAGTAAAACAACCAAAACGAACAATGAAAGAGTAATTTTATCAAAATCACAGACTGCTTTTCATTATTTTGAGCTTCTTCCACACAAATGTGTCTCGATAGGACCTTTCAATAGAAAATATAATATGTTTGAGTTATTATTGATAAGCATACACAACAAGGGGGCAGCATAGAACAAAGTAACATGAGCAGTTAACAACAGCATTAGAAATAAGCTGAATTCAGTGCGGTTTTCACTGCAGTGAGCTCAGAGGCTGATCTGAACAGATGGTACATGAACAGTATTTTTGTCATTTGTGTTCGTTCTCTTTCTCCCTCCTACCCTTGTCTTTGTATCTGCAGTCCTCTGTTTGTGTCTCAGCTGCAATAAAAATATTCTCTGAAGCCTCATTTTTTTTTTCTCTTAACTGTGTTGTTGTCAGGATAGCGTTCTGTTCCACAACACCATCTTCTACAACCTGCAGTACGGGAACATCAACGCCACACCAGAGGAGGTGTACCAAGTGGCGCGTCTAGCAGGCCTCCATGATGCTATCCTCAGGATGCCCCATGGCTATGACACCCAGGTTGGGGAGCGGGGCCTCAAGCTGTCAGGTTTGCTGCACTATTATGTCTACTGTTTAAATATGGTCTCCTCTGCAGAAGCAAGTAACAGAGCTGTGTGTTTTAAGTATTTCCCTTTATGGTTTACCAATTTCAAAAAACAAGAAAGAAGAAATCTATTCAGTATATTGTTCTAGTATGAGGCTGCTATTTTCATTATTGATTAATCCGTCGATTCTTCTTTAAAAATGAATTGTTTAGCTGATGAAAAATGTTTAATTTACACTGATGTACAAAAGAGAAAAGCAGCAAATCCTCAAATATAAGACAACCGGAGAATGTTCTGCGGTTCGTTGTTAATCAATTATTTTTTTTAATCAAGGTTGTTACAGATTAATTAACACATTTCTCAGCTCTAACATAAAGTTGATATTGTAGTATGAGGAGTGAATTCGGGTGTAGTATTATAAAAATATGGCTTGAACATTTAGGGTTCCCACTCTGATTCACAGGATGGATTTCCTAGGTATACTGTCAATAAGAGGGGTTCTCTGCACTTTCCAGAATAGAAGTGCTTGCAGTCCAGTTGCTGAAAAATTGAGTTCTTCCAGAAATCTCCAAAATGTCAAAAGTTTTTGATACTAAATCAAAACATGTATTTTTCTATGATGCTTCTTAAGGTATTTGTGTTTTAATGTGGTATTTTTTAGGTATTTTTGATGATTTTTTTTTATCAATTCTTGAGTGGTCAAAAATTTTTCCAAAAACCTATGAGACATAATTGAGCACGAGATTGGCCTTATATATTCCCATCATAATGTCCTAAGCCCTTATAGAGTTTCACAATTTTAATTAATAAATAATTGAATAATTAACATTTTTTATTACAGATCTATGACTAGAACTACTTGACACACAGGGTAGAGCTCAAATTAATCTTCAGGTGTCTCTCAGATGATGCACGCCACTTCTATCCGGCATCTACTGTAGAGCTGCTATCTCCCCCTAAAGATCTCCTGTCCCAGACCCCTACCCCTCTTCAAAGCAAGCGAACTGCTATGGGGTTAAGTATTTAACCCCTAAATTTTATAATATTTGATTGTGTTTAGTTTTTTACTGATCAACATTTGAAGGTATAGTTTCTAAACATGTATTTCTCTACAGTATAAGTACTGTAAATTACTATAAATTTCTGCCTAACGATTGCAGTTGAAAATTACTTTTCTTTGATTATGAGCTGCTGGCTTGTGAAAGAGGGTGATAATTACCCATAATTTAATTATTACATTTGACCTTATTTTATGCGATTCATTATCAGACTTCATCCGTAGCTGCACCATTGTTATTTTGTTGTCCTCTTCTGAGTGTGTGAACTTGTTTAATGGCACGTTGCCTTATTTGATCTGCAGTGATAGCGCACGACTGTGTAGTATTTGGCTCCTCGCATCACTCTGCAACTCATTTAGCCCACGTTACCACACAATGTTTAACACACACAGTGTGTGAGCACTTTCACTCAACATTCAAGATGCAATTACTGGCAGCACAGATTTCTTTATGTGGAGTGACTGAGTGAGTGAGAGAACGGACAAAATAAAGACATGACTAACTTCTCATTAATTTCACTGCTGCTGTACGTGACAGCTGCCAGTGAGTTTGTCGGAGGAGGAGGGGGGGGCAGTCTGGGCTGTGAGGCTCCTAACTTCCTTCACTACTGTTCTCCACTGCCAGCAATATTTATATCCGCCGAACGCCGCTTGCTTTCAAGAGGCCACACACAGCTCGCATGTAATAAAGGCCGAGTCAGACACAGTGGGAAAAATCAGCGCGTCCTGCTGATTTTTCTTCACAATTAAATGAAAGTCTGTTTAACCAGCCCTTCGTTTGAGCTAATTATCTGATGAGAAGAACCAGAGAGAGACCTGCTGTATCCTCACATATTTCAAACCTTTTGGCTTTAATTTGCTTTTATTTAAGACATCTGTTGTTTCGTTTCAGGAGGGGAGAAGCAACGTGTCGCCATCGCCCGTGCAATACTAAAGAATCCACCGATCCTCCTGTATGACGAAGCAACGTCCTCCCTCGACTCTATCACAGAAGAGGTGGGCCTGACAGTGCATGAAGACACACACAGTGACAGACACAGGCGTGCATACATAACATACTCGTAATGCCCGTTCTCTGCTGCACCTACAGGTTGACACCTCGCCGTGTCCGCTTACACATTTAGCAGAACAAACACCCACTCAGTCACCTGCAGTAGGTGCACAATAATTCAGCTCACTCCTGCGTCACATACATGCTGTGACATACCCCCCCCCCCCCCCCCCCCCACACACACACACACACACACACACGCGCACACACACACACACACATGCACACACCACCCCCATGTTCTCCCCTGCCACCTGCCACTGTTTTCTCCGACTTAATCTCCAGCTCAGCTTAAACCCCACAGTCTTTGTAAATGTTACATTTAATGAGAAAGTTCAGCATGCCCTCTCTGAACTTCAGAAAAAAAAATAAAGGGGCAGCTGATGTGGTTGTTAATTTAGAATTTTAGTTGCTTCTCATCCCGATGGTGTTTTAAAATTATCATAAGTAAACACTGCAAAGAAAAGCATATGAAGGTTGATGTTGCTGAGCAACATTTTGTTGACTTAGCTTCTCCCTCAAAGTTTGGAGTACATTTCATATATATCCTGTCATTCATGCACTTTTTATGCCTACGCGTCGCCGTCAGCCTCCGGAGACATTATGTTTTCAGGTTGTCTCTCCGTCTGTCCCATTCAAGTGATTGTATATCTCAGGAACTTATGAAGGGGATTTTTGCAAATTTGGCACAAACATTTACTTGAACTCAGGGATGAACTGATAAGAGTTTGATGGTTAAAGGTCAAGATCATTGTGACCACACAATTTTTGGGGGGCAGATTGTGACCATACAAGGCTCAAAACACTTAATTCTTAGCACATGCATTGGTGCATATAACTTTTAAAATAACATGCACTATTGTTTTACCTGCACTAAAACTATATATATATATATATATATATATATATATATATATATATATATATATACTGCACCATTTAATGTATTTGTCCTTCTTTCTGGGCACTTCCACCATGGCCAGGTTCAGCAAATTTTACAGTGACACTACTGTTGAGCTGCTATTGAAAATGAATATGAATATGTTTACTAATAATAGAAAAGGCGAAGAAATCTTATATGAAGGAGAAGATATTAAATTTCAGTCACTAGGGTCACATTACAGTTATAAGTTATAATAAAATATCATGTGATGAGTTTCCTGTGTGCCAAATGTATTTAACATTTGGGTATTAAATTTGAGTCAGTGTGACACATTACAAGGAAGTCTTTTGAAACCTGACATATTTCACATTCAGTCAAATACTAAATTGACATTGACACTTATCTTGGGTACCGAAGTTGCCCGCTGCGGTGGCTGTATAGATCTTTTATGCTGTCAAGTTGAAAATGTGTGTGAAGCATCCTCTGTTTAGAATTTGTAGCTTCTTCAGCAACATCTATATCTGAAGTGCTGTCACCGGTCATACAGCTTTGTGTTCCTTGCTGTTCCTCTGGTAGTTTGCCACACGCTCATTGGTTTCACTGATATTGAGCTGCGGGTGATTGTCTTGGCACCATGTGATAAATAATTTATCAACCCTCTGTAATTCTTTGTGAAAAGTCAAGACAACATGGAAAATCATTCACTGGAATCATACATGTTAATTCAGCAGTACTTCACAGCAGGCTGTATGATGTGATTTTATTTGTTGTCAGGTCTGTCAAATTTTTAACAATATCGATTATGTTACAATAAAATAGACCCATCTGTATCTGCTTCCTGCACATACCAATGCAGTTGTTATGGAACGTACACTACTCATAACTTTCTGACCTCCTCTTTACCTCACTTTGCATGTGTAGTCGAAGTTAACCTTAAATCGTTAATAATAATATTAATAATACATTTTATTTATAGAGTGCTTTACATGGTATTCAAGGGTGCTTTACAGTTAAAACACAGTGAAAATGCAGTTACAAATAAAAACACACAATTAAGATCAACAGTATTGGTCATACATTAAAAGCAGTTGTGAACAGGTGGGTTTTGACATGTTTATTGAAGGTGGGTGGATGTGAGCAGTCTCTTATGTTTTTTGGGAGAGACTTCCAGAGGGAGGGGCGGCTATAGAGAAAGCTCTATCCTTGTGAACCTTAAATCATTACATTTTTAGTAGGTTTTAGTACCTCTGTTACTTTGTATCAGCTTATAAGACTAACCGCTTTTACCTCAGACCTGTAGTGATACTGAATTGTGTAAAGGAATAAGATGTCATGGACCTTGAATGCTCTTATTATAAGGTTATTATATGTTGTTATATGGCTAACAACAAATCAGATTGCTTGATTTGAGCCAGGCATTTCATAACGTAGTGATAGCTTACATTCAGGCAAATAAACGTAATACCTTTTATTAAATTTCTCAACAGACATGAATGTAAACTGCAACTTGATGGGTTGATGGAGGCGCACAGCTATTTTCTCTTGGATTCGGGGACACTCTTGTAAATCTTAACAAAGAAATTTAAGTTGTCTGTGTCTTTGTGTGCTTCCAGAACATCCTGACCTCAATGAAGGAGATGGTGAAGGACAGAACTTCAGTGTTCATCGCCCACAGGCTTTCCACAATTGTGGACGCAGACGAGATTATCGTACTCAGTGAGGTGAGTAGAACTTGTCCACTTATTTTTTACTTGATCTCACATCTTCCCTGATTAACATTTCCCGTTGTAATGTCAGGTTCATGAAAAGCAAATATTATGACGGTTCAGAGTCTCAGTGTAAAACCATGCGCTGTGTTAATTGCCAGTCCAATTAGACGATTTTGCATTGAAGGGAAGTCTGATGACCTGCACTCTGCGTGACCCTCAGCGCACTGGATCTGCCAGCAACAAGAATTTAGCAAGCAGCCTCTGTTTTTGCCACTCATTTATTTTGACTTACCTTTCTACAATGTGTGTGTGATGAAAACATGCTTTGTTTAGCTTTTCTCATTAACTTCAACAACAACAGGACACTGTTGGTAGAAGTGAATGTATTATTTTCTCCATAAGGGCTCATTAAAGCAGTCAGACTCGACTGGCTGTTTTGGTCAGATGGCGTGTCTTGTTTGTCTCGGTGACTAATAATGTATGGGCCAGCTTCCCAGACACTGATGAGGCCTCATCCAGGACTAAACATGGCTTTTAATGGAGATCGCCATTCAAATGTTTTATCCATACAGTCAGATGCGTTTAAGTCAGGCTGAAGGTGCCATGGAGACATGGGGTTGATTTTAAATTATTTTTTGGTGCCTCGTCTTTGTATTGTGCATCAGAGAAATATCCGAGTGAAAAGAAAAAAGGAACTGCAGTACATAACAGGCTGGGCTTGAGACACGGTAAAGCACAAAAAAGCACAGAGGGAAGTCAGTTATTATCTGGAAAGTAAGAGTTAATATAAAATGTAAGTGAAGTGACATTTTCCACCAGTGCTAGAGTCAGATAGGATAAAATAAGGAGAGGTTTCTTTGAACTGCGGCGAGTGAGCATGTGTCGTTCCATGTTTCCAGAGTCAGATGGCGGGGATCAGAGGGTCGTGGCGAGGAGGCATGTTTGCATGTGATGTCGCCATGCCGTTTGCTGGTGTCACCAGCAGAGGACTGCCTGGGGTGCTCATTAAAATAACGAGCGGAAGCAGTCACGTGCTCATCTTGGGTGCACTAAAGATGATGCCAACACCTCTGCATGCTCATGGGAGGTGGGGGAAGGGGGCCTTCATTTGTGTTTGACTGTGTGGGAGGGATGTGTGTTTGTTGTGTGCGAATGCGCGTGTGTCTGCGAGTCCATGTTTTTTGCAAGAGGAATTGCAACAGTTGTTGGGGAGGCGGCAGGGATTGTAGGGGGGAGCTGACTCTCCGCCGAGAGTGTGGCCGGTGTTGTGTGGTCATGAAGAGATGCTAACTATAGGACTGCGTGTTCATGGCCTCTTCATTTTAACTTCATGTGTGCTGCACAAAAGGCCTGCAGGGTGTGGTTAAAATATCTAATTGTGATTATTTTAACTGATACTGCAATGTTTTATTATTCAAGATAATGGAGGGAACCATCATTTTTGCATTATTATTCTCATTTTAATTGAAAAAAAATATTGAACAGCCCCTCCTCTCCCTGTTTATCCTGGATTCCACCGGGTGCAGCTGCGCCGCGTACCGGCTGTAATACTGCTGTCAGAGCTCAACAAAGACCAGTTAGTTGTGCTCCGCTCTGCTCCTCTAAAACTTTGTACGACAGAACTGTCACGCATCTCTGCAGCATTCAAGTTGAGGAAGAATTATAAATGTTCTCCTGCTGACAGGCACTCTATGTTAAATTAAGAAATTAGGAGAATTGATGTATTTTTGTATTTTTAACAGCTTAAACCGCCGCAAATTTGTGATCCGATGCCAATATTAACTTTTTTTGTGTCGCAGTACAACACAGCAGCTAGTAAAATCTAATTTGATGGGAAACACTGGATCTGCACCAAACAAAGAATTTTTTTTTAAGTTTATAGGCTGAAACATCCTTGTAGCACCACAATACCTAATTCAGAGTGGTATTTTGCCTTTAAAATATATTGCACCACCTGCGATTCTTGTTAATGCACAAGTCCATATTGCGATTTTCATGAAATTCTGATTAACTGTACAAAATACATTGGCAAGTTAAGGTTTCATCCTTTCCCCCCCTGTTCCCTGCTCTTTTTTTCCTCAATGCCAGGGTAAAGTGGCAGAACGAGGCAACCACGACGCCCTCCTCAACACCCCCGGCAGCTTGTACGCAGACCTATGGAACACCCAGAACAACAAACTCCTCAACATGAGCAAGAGGTCGCCCGTGGTGCCGGTTGAGCGTCTGTCCCAAAAGGAGGAGGAGAGGAAAAAACTGCAAGAGGAGATCCTCAACAGTGTGAAGGGCTGTGGGAACTGCTCCTGTTGAGAGGAGCTGCCACCTCCATGTCTCTACATACCTCACAGATGGCCTCCACTGGAATCCCTGGTCTGTGCAGCATTTGGGAGGGAGCAGAGTAGGGGTGCATCCCCACTACCCACTCAAGCCAAGCCCCCACCAATGTGACTGTCCCTCCTCCTCTTCCTCCTCATATGAATAAAGGCCACTGCTCGCCAAAGTGAAGGAGGAGGAGCAGAACAGGGAGCAAGTGTGTTTAGCACTGGCTGGTGTCCAGAGATAGAGCTACTATGCCAGTTGTCTCAGCTGAAGCCAAGCATAAGAGACCTTGTATATCACATACGTGTGTGTAAGACATCTGTTAGTCAACATGGTTGCCCCCCTCCTCCTCATTTTTGACATCAGTTTTATTGACATCTTCCATTGCAGTGGAAACAGATGAGAGTACACGTAATGACTTACATATGCCTTGATGTCGACACAAAAATTGTATTGATTTATTTTTTTAAATTATCTTCAAAATAAAATAAACCTATAGTTTTGTTTTTTTTAATATTATGGATGTACACACATTTATCCTGCGATTAGAAATACTGAATAACAGATTGTTGCAGTATGTGTTGGTGTGAAAAACACTATTTCATTTAGCAGATACTTCAATGGGATTCCCTTACAATGCACATTGCCTATGACATTTTAAATGTATGTTCTAAAAATACTAAATTTGGCAGATAATCAAGTCTTCTTAACTCAACACGCAACATAATGTGGATGTTTGGGCTCATGAACATGCATAATAGCTCCCCAGGGAATTAGCAGTATGTCGCAGTCACATTCATGTAAATATAACACTCTGGGAATGACGAGAAGTAACTCTAATAAATCATGAATGGTTTTCACCACAATTGGAGCCACATTAAGAGGCAACAACTTGAAAGTGTCCTCTGGTAACGTTTCACTATTGTATCATACAGCCTTGGTTGACAATCTTCTTGTAATGAAAACATATTCAGTGACTTTTAACAGTGCTAAGACAGCCTTTTGTCTTGTTTGATCAGAATAAAGAGACTTCCTCCTTAGCGTTATATGTAAATATCAATATTTAAAACTGACCGGGGACATATCTCCTCATTTTCTGAGGGCTCTTTTGGCATCAGTATGCACCTTTTGTTGGGAACTTTGGTATGTTGTATCTATAAATGAAGAGAATTATTAATTGTGTAATATACGCACAATAAAGCCTGTTTTCATGGTGTTCTAGATTATGACTGTGTGGGTACACTGAGAGATTAATAAATCTTGGCTTTTGTCTACATAACAAGGTCTTGTTGCTGTTCTGCTCTGTTTAATGGATATCACTCAATACCACATATACCAAAAAAATATCTTAAGGTCTGTGGTTGTATGAAACCCTTTTCCACCAAATTAGCGCTGGTCGATTGGACCATGGTGCGAACCAGCCTGTGTTGTCACCAGTTTTGAGTGGAATCATTGTAATCAAGGAAATGACATCAGTTGAGGACGATGCACAATGCACAACGGAAGTAAACAGAAATATCAACATGGCGGATCACATCTTCTGTTCAGACTTTTATTTTATCCAAATAACAAACATGGACCAATTATTATTTAGACCACTTCATACTATTTTTCCCCCAGTTATTTCCCACTTGACTTTTCTGATGTTGCCTTCTCCATCATCTCTTCCCATCTAGTAGAATATGCCCTTTCCATGTTGGTGGTTTCCATAAGTGGATGTTTGATAAATAAGGGAGCTACAGGATGATTTATAAGCAAGTGAAGAAAAAAATATTTCTGTGATAATTTTAAAAAAATGTTTCTCAAATTTGCTTTTCACTTCATTTGTTTGTTGAATATAGCCCGAGGCTTCAGGCAGCTGCTGGTTATCTTTGCATTACTAACAGGGATTAAAGTTTTTTTCTGTCAGTTGGATTCCACAGAGGCCATGAATGAGTCAAAAAGGGACCATAATCACATTGTTGAAAAAATATATATGAATGATACATGACAGAACCAAGAACTTGGCTCCAGGTTACCAATAGGTGACCCAGATTTACCAATAGGTGACATTAAACAGCTGGGAAGTTAGACCTATATTCGGTACGGGTGCTGTGCTAGGTCAAAAAAGCAACTTACTGCTCAACAGCAATGACGGACTGCGCCCACTCTCTGCCCTTTACAACGTTTTCCAGGTAAGTAATTAAATAAAACCTATCCAGAACATAATGAAACTATACAGAAACGTTCTACTGTAAAGTTGTATAGTTGTCTTTATGGTTGTAATATGTTAAATGATGTTAAAAGTGAATTTAACGGCTCTCTAGAGGGCGTATACTGGAATTTGAACTGGAGTTTGCCACCGACTGGTAAATGTTTTTAGTTTTTGGTGTGCATATTCATATATTTAAGTCTTGTTTCTGCGTGAATTCAATGAGGGACAATCTGTTTCAAGTGTTTTAGTTAATACTGGTGGGGTTAACAGATAGTTGAAGTGATTTATTTACATAATTTACATTCTGCCAATTTATGAGCTTGCAACATTGGCAACAGCTGCGGGGATATCACTAAATTACCTGAGCATCGTCATATATATTTGCATATTACATCAACTTTAACAAATGTTAGCTCGGACCAGGCTCTGACCCAAACCCTACAGGCTGCCGTACCCCTCTCTCACCAGGTGAGACCGAGCAATGGCCCTAAATTTATATACTTTATTTGGCCACAAGCTCATTGCACGTTACATTAGCAGTGACAATTTTGAGTTTGAATACAGAGTTGTGTAAACATGTAGCTCATGTTTGTGTGGTTCCCCACACTGCCTGTTAGAAATACACAAGGGTCGGATGTCACTACCGTACGTTGAGTACATTTACTCAAGTACTGTACTTATATACAATTTTGATGTACTTGTTCTTTACTTGAGTATTTCCATTTTATGTAACTTTATACTTCTACTCCACTACATTTTGGGGCAAATATTGTACTTTTTACTCCACTACATTTAGCTGACAGCTTTAGTTACTTTTCAGATCGAAATTTAAAATGATCAATTTAAAGCGATTAGGCGTCTAAAAAAATAAAATTAAACCGTTTACAGCATTTTGAGTAGTTAAAATGAGCCATATCTTTACAAAATAAAAGCAGTGCTTACAAAAATGCATCAATAATAAGAATCATCCAATAATATGTTTGGAATATATAAAACAATCTGAGTGGGTCCATTCTGCATAACGAGTACTTTAACTTTTGATAATTTAAGTACATTTTGATGCTGATACTTTTGTACTTTTACTTAAGTAAGTTTTGAATGGGCTTTTACTTGTAGTAGAGTAATTTAATAGTGTTGTATTAGTACTTTTACTGAAGTAAGGGATATAAACTTTTTCCACCACTGGTAATACACACGTACCCAATTGAAGTATCCATGATCCCTTCTTTGGTAAGTCACATTGAATAAGTACTAGAAAAAAACGTACTATATTGTTTAAGAAAAGGCAGAAGATGTAAGGATTGAATGAAATATTCTGTTTTTGGGGGGAAGACAAGAGTCAAACAGAAAAATTGACACCTGCAGACACATATTTACAGTCAGGTGCATGGTGATTAGTGCAACAAATATTTCTGCAGAATATCTTGTAATAATAGCAACGACTTAGAATAGAGCTGAATGAGCTCTAAAGGCAGTGCATGGGTCACAGTGAGATGAACAATGCAATATATGTATTTGTATGTATTCCTGAAGTGTCTATTAGTTTGATCGATATGCAGACTCTGGCACTGAGGAGGAATATGACTTGGCCTGAAAAAGAATTTCAGTGAGATTATTATTATTTTTTTGCTTTAATCCCTGTACTTACCTTCACAGTTAATTACCTCCTCCAAGGAAGCTCGGTTTGTCTGTTTGACCGTTTGTCTTTTAGCAGGATTATGGAAAAACAACTGGCCCAATTTCTGAAGGTTGATACCACTCTCATGTCTGTTGACTAAATATGAACATATACCAAGATACATTTCATATTCACAATTACGTCAATTGATCTAAAAGTTAATACTATATTTCATATTTAGAAATGATCTTGCTTTCCATCAATTATTAATTAAAATGGGTTTCAACATGTGTAGCCATTGATTCATTTTCAAGTTAGAATTGGGTATAAATTGAGTGAGAGCAGACAAAGAAATTGTTTTAGATTTAACAGATTATTGATCAGTCTTCCCTTGAATACAAGTCGATTTAGAAGCTGAAGCGTTAAATCTATGAACACCCAACACTCTTGTGTTTGTTATTTAGTGGACAGAATGACAGTGGATCCCCCCTCAAGAAGCCCTGCGGGATCTTTCCTTGGCACTTGATACATTAGAGGCTCTTTCTGTGAGGCCTTTTGGCAAGATTATAATTGAAACCGCCAATAACAAAAACATTCAAATAACGTGACAGACCGTGCCCTGCTGCGGCGCATAGTGAGGCCTCTGCCACCTCTGGAGGAAGTCACACATTATAGATGAAAGTAGACTTTGATAAAGCCCAGCATAAAAGGAAAGCAACTGGATGATTACTGGTCGGATGGGCCTCCTTTCATGCATCACATGTCCAGGCAGATGAGTTGATGTTAATGGCGTCCTTCTAATCTAACCTAGGAAGAGATTATGAGACTATTCATTAGCGACTCCCAACAACGTTCAGCTGCCCCTAACACGTTATTCGCTAATTATTCAGTGGACATAATTCACTATGATCTGCTCCGGTTCTGTGAGACAGCCTTGGATGTTACACAGAGCAGGATTTTTTTTTTCTTTCTTTTTTTTTGTGCTTTTCCTCTGCTTTGCTGAGGCAAAGCTTTGTGTGTGTTTGATACGGTCAAGGACATAACACTCTAAAGTATTGAAGTTACTGAGCAATCTGAGATGGACGTACACAAGGAGGGTGTTTGCTTTCTGGCTATTTATGTTTAAAAACTGAATCACAAAATCTGTTGCTCAATGACCCTAATTGTTCTGTATGGCGTGCATGTGATTAGAGTGTTGTGGGGCTGTTTGTCTGCATGTCCTCGCAAGGTAATGAGGAAGCCATCTCCCTGTTTACCATGCAGCATTCTGCAGGCACAAAGGAAGACAGCAGCACAAAGGCCTTTAATAACGTCCTTAATATGGACCGCAGCAGGAGATTCAGCTCCTAATGCAAACCACGACCTTCTACTGAAGGAGAGATTTTCAAAGAACATGCTGCTGATGTGCAGATAGGATGATATCTCCCGTTTTTAAATGCACTATTTCTGTCTATGCATAGCTTGATCATATCCTGCATGATTTAATATGTGGTTCTTGTTTTAAAAAAAAGGGCTGCATCCCATGTGGTCTCATGAAAGCTGTTCAGAGTGCACAGGTGATACGAGGGGTTCAGCCACACACGTCAAATCCCCGCTGACCCTCTCGTGGCCTGTTGCTGAAGTCCGCCACGTTTTTTTTCATCATGATAACAAGCAGAGCGGGCTGAGACTCAGGGCCATCCCTCTGCACCAGACAGTCAGCTCACTCCCATCCCACTACAATGGAACTAGTATGTGGCCAAGGGCGTCTACGCCTTGATAAATATGCATCGATGCCTCAGAGAAGATGTAGTTATTTCCACCGTTTTGTGTGGGAGTGTAAATTTATGTGCGTAATCCCTGTGTACTATATCAATGCTCCTGGTCAAAATGAGAATGAATATTCACACATGCATGCACTTGCGCACACACGGCTGATCCTTTTAAAGTCAATAAACACAAATATAGTGGTATTACAGCACATAAACAGGATGCCGCTGATGATGCAACCTCTGAGCAGAGCCTGGATGAGCCAGGACACACATTTGTAATATGTACGCCTTCTGCAGATAAAAAAAACTTCTCTTATGAATTTAAATGTTCTTTACACTCGCAGGCGAAAAATGTCTCCTTCCTCTTTAAAGCAATAAAAACCACTGAATCCTTTCAACTTCTGATCATGCAAGGTTAAATGCTTTCTCTTTTTGAAGGAAACCATACAATCTGTTTTTTGAAAAGTCGTGACTCCGCTGATTTTGAAATTGTGAACTATGCCTTTGCTTATTTATTCTATTTTCCAGAAGACATTTATTATTTTGTGTAAGATGCCTCAAGCATAAAAGACCTGTAAGACTCTGAGACGTGATACTAAAAGGGAAAATTAGTGTTTAAAGTTGGGGCAGTTTTTTTAGGGGGAAAATTCTGTAAAAAGCATTTCAGCATATCGTAATTCACATGGTCTGAAAGAAAAACTGAACTAAAGCAGCTTCTCTTGGTTCTGTTTTCAGGCTTTAGTAAATCTAGCTCATGAAGTTGGTTGTTCAATTCAAATGGGGAAAAACTGATTAAATTTATTAAAAATTGCTTTTCCAGCATTGACAATAACTGTCCACACTGCAAAGGAAGATGGAAGATGAACTTTTATTTAAAAGAAAGTCTGACAATAAACAAAATAATAATGTTTCAATATTGGTGAAGCATTTCAGAGAAGGCGAGAAATTGTTGCTAATAGTAAGACCTGCTGATTGTAGGCAAAGGTTCATGGCTACAGCAAATTCAAATTCATGTTTGTGTATCTAGCCTTACTTAAATCACATTATCTCATCACAAAGAGATGATTCTCATAGAACTGCCACTATATATTGGCAATAGAAACAAAATCACAATCAGGGTTACTGTATGGAGTATGTGCATATGCCTGTACTTCTCTGATGGGAGGGGCAGGAGGGGCTGTATGGCTATCACAGGTTGAATCATCCACTCAGTCACACTCTCCATTTCTAAGATGAAAATCAGAGTCTCCACAAGTGATGTCATCAGGTGTCAGAGGTGAAGTGACACGGAATCTGTGGACATTTTTACTCTGCTGGCTGTGTACTGGAAGCAGTCCCCATGTCCCAGTAAAAATGACTGTAGCTGCTGTCAAGGAGTCCCACAGGAGTTGTTCCATTATTCACTGTCTACGGAGCAGCTCTGGGGTCTGTGCCTGGATGACATCATCATCACTACTGTCTGTCTCTCTGAGGTTCAGCCTAAGAAGAGAATCAATCAAATTTATAACCAATACTGCAGACATAACTTCTGCTTAAGAGATTTTCTATTGAAGGGTTTGGTCTAAAGGCTTTATATGTAACTATACTTTACTTTTCTTCATTATAATGTGTAAAAATGAAAATGATAATAATGTGTTATATTTTGTTCAGTCATGTGCTTACGTCATAAGAATTCCCTGAGAAAAACACAAATTTAATCAAGGTAACAGCAGGTTCTTTTGGGTGCTAGTCAATGACTTATGTCTTTTACTTCCTTTGTGCATGCACCAGGATATATAATTATATATTTTTTTAACTGGATGAAGGATTTTAAATGGTAAATGCACTTATAAGGCGCTTTTCCACTCCTTTGTGACCACTCAAAAGTGCTTTACACTACAGGCGCTCATTCATCCATCACACATATTCATACTGGTAGCCAAGGCTACCCTGCATGGTGCCACCTGCCACCATCAGGAATTCATTGGTACACTGATAAATGCAGCAGCATTGGAAGAAATTTGGGGTTCAGTACCTTGCCCAAGGTTACTTCGACATGTCGGCTGCCATGGTCGGGGATCAAACCACGAACTCCGGATCAGAGGGAGACCGCTCCACCAACTGAGCCACAGCCGCCCCGGATTAGTCATGGGATGTCTTGATCTTAAATGATTAGAGAAACAAGCTATGTCAAAGTCTTCTGAGAACACCCGACCACATATGTTGTTTATTCCTACTCTCGAAGCGACTCAGGACTGTTTTTCCAAATGAGCTACCCTACCACCAGCAGGATATTAGCACTTCCTCATACCTCAGCGTTCCTGGTCACAGTTTAAAACACAACGTTAACGTCAAAACTTGGCAGTGTGGTTCGGTTTAGACAACAGGCGACAGACAACTGCTTTATTCAGTGTTGTTAACCGTTTTAGTCACCTGGTTTGTTTATTTGGGAGAAGAGACTTGTGGAATATGCGTCTCCTGGTAAAAACTCCCTAAAAGATAAACACTGAAGGAATCCCAACTGAGGAAGCTGACTGTGATGATGGCATTGGTGGCTGAGACAACAATTCCCAACAATTCCTCTTTACTACGACACTAAACTCACTAAAGCATTGTTATGAGAGACCCCGAGCACCAGAAAATGACATATTGTGCATTTAAAGTATGTAAGCTGGTAAAAATTGACTTCCTACTACTGTGTTCATCTGTGTATGAATGAATTCCTGAAGGTGGCACCATATAGGGTAGCCTCGGCCAACAGTGTGAATGGATGAATGAGCGCTGTCTGTAGTGTTAAAGTGCTTTTAGTGAAGCAAAGACTAGAAAAGCGTCATACTAGTGCGGTCCATTTACCAGTTATCGTAAGTAGTCATTGTTATCATTGTCATATAGCCTATAATAAACCTTTCTAAAAGTTATGTGTGCCATTCGTGTTTATGTTACCGCAAAAATCCTGTCCTGTGGATTTGCTGAAAAGAAAACTATAAAACTGGATCAAATGCCTGCGGGCCCTGCATGATGAGGATGACACATGCGTTTGTTCCGTTCGTGTCCCGTCATTCAGTCATCTTTAAGACTTTTAGACATATTCACATGGATTAGTATGAACCTGCATGTATATTTTAGGACTGCTTGTTGAATCAAGCTCTCCACATATCAAACAGAGCTGACAAATCAGACCAAATGGCCTGTTCGTAGACTGTTTGGTCAGGCAGAGTGATGCTAATACAAAGATGGATACACACAGGTTACAACTGTCATAATCTTATTGGAGATTTCACACCGAGTGTCAGAGCTGGTGAGCATCAAAGTCTGAAATTTCAGCATTTACATTCTGCTCTCAACTCCTTGCAGCCTTTACTTTTACATGAGCTTGAATGCCAGTCACCTCCTGTAGATTCATTTTGACTGTGTTATGGAGAATCTGCTCATTTTTCACATTCAATTCAGCTTATCTTTTTTTTTTTTTTTTAGCTGCCCAGCATGGAAAACCTCATTTTATTACTATATTGTAAAACATTTTATCACCATGCTAAGCCTGTCAGTATATGCTCCTGCCATTCTGTGAAGGCGTTTAGTCCATGTACTTACCTTGACATTAACTCTATTCATAATTTCCCTGAATTGAAAAGTCAGTCAGACTATTTTTCAGTAGTTTTTATTGCATCTACAACATTTGACTCAATCTCAACAGAACTTTCATTATTATTTTGATGGCATGAACAGCCGTTCATGCCATCAAAATAATAATGAAAGTTCTGAAATTAATATTTATAGACAAATAAAATAAAAGTTGAATTTTCCCCTTGTGGAATTAATCAAGTGGTGTCCCCGGTTTTCTGAAATGTTCTGCTTAATATGTAAATGAGGCATTTTCTAGTTCTAATTTTTTGTGAATTTAGGAGATATCTTCAGACAAATTGTGACAAAATGTAGTAAAAATCTGAAAGTGTATTTTGTATGTTTTCTTTATCATTTTTTTGTTTTGCCGTGTACTGCAGTGAGCTTTTGTTTCAAACTTTTGTTATTGCTACAGCACCTAAAATCCTGAAACGCTTAACATTTATTTCCTATAATATATAACAAGTACAGGCAATATATTGATGTACTTTGTCATTGATGTCTTACACGGGAGCTCCTGTTTTACAGTGTAACAATAAACATACAACAGAAATCCTGCAAAGCCAAATAGGAGTGAAAGAGAAACATGAAAACACAATTACTTCCTTTAATTTGTCTATGTAAAGGATTTGGACCTGTAACGCTTCCAGCTGTGATAGACAGCTGTTTGAGCGTAACATTAAGACATGTTAGTGATGCTGTTATTCTGAAATACAGACTTGCAAACAATGTGTCACTCTTTGTTTACACATGATATGGTATTTTATTCACATTATAATATTTGTAAAAATTCCATTACTATACTATAAACAGCTGTCAACGTGGAATTTTTATTTTGTGTTTGATTGTTTATGTGTTGGAAGGAGAGACAGTTATAGATTATTTATTTAGCATAAACACTTTGGTAACAATTTCTATAAAGACCACAACTAAAGTGCACTAGAGCATTTATAGTATAGATATAATTATACATTGATACACTATATTCATATATTTACCAGTCATATAACATTATATATATATATATATATATATATATATATATATACACACATTATAATGATGATACACACCTCAAGAATCAACTGTGGTAAGGATTTATATTATGCTGTAGTAGTCCATGCAGCATCATAAGTTATTTATGCATATAATACTGCATGCTTTATCATAACATTCATTGTTGGTGGTGAGTAAAGTGTAATGTGTTTTCATGCTTTTGCAGGATGCTGGTGCTGTCGGCGGAGGCGGTCAGCGATGGAGACCGCATCGAACTTGAGGAAAATGTATGTTAGTGCCACACAGACTGTTTGATTGTTTCCTTATGTCAAAAGAGACTAAGGCATCTTTTATCCAGTGGGTATTAGAAGGGGAGGACTCTGATTTTAAGGTATTTTGAATGTATCAACAAATGGTAATAATTTGGAGTAGGGTTTGTCTTGCATTTTATTTATTCCAAGCTTGCAGGTCGTAAAGTACAAAGGCAGATTACATGTGTTTACTGTAGTCATGAAGCACTATCAAATGTATCATATTTCACTATGAATGTCCTCATAATACGTGATAGATGTGGTCCTCATAGACAGTATAACCAACACTTTTTATTCTAAGAAAATTCCCTTAATGCATTTTGTGTCTGATAAGTTAAAGATGTATTGCAATGACTTTTTCTCACGCCTGATGAAAAAGTTAATGAAAATGATTGAACCTTTTAAAAGTTGTACTTCGAACAGCAGGCATATTTAAGTCTTTCTCTTCAGTTTCTTACATTGAAATGTCTTTATTTTACTTGAATTTTAAAGAAAGTATTTGCTTTATAGCTAAATTAACTCATGAGGATAATAATTACTTATATATAATACTGTATTGTACAATATTTATGATTATAGCAGACAAACATGACGGGCAGAGGATTAACTTTGATGGTCAATGCGTTATTATACAGCTGATGAATGGATCTTCACATAAGCAAACCAATTAAACCCTTACCTCAAACTTTTGAACACAAATATCCATTATAACATGTAATAAGTGTTCATTTGTATAGTTGAGCCTATATTTTCATATTACAGTCATCACTCTGCAGTAGTGATTTACCTCTATTTACTTTAGAGAGGTGAAGAAACTGTAATTATCACAGCATAAAAATGTTTTTAGATTTCAGTTTTGTTATCAACTCGCTGTGACTTCTTTAAAAAACGATGTAAGCCAATTTGTCTCCTCCATACAAACTGATGGCTGCAGCTGAAAAGGTATTTTAAGCGACAAGGATATAATTTCTGTTACTATGGAATCACTATTGAGTTCATTAGCATCATGTCTTGTACTTTGCATAGAAACATGGCTCATGAAATTAATGTTACACATGTATTACCAAGGTAATTTGCTCTCTGTGTGTGTGTGTTTAAGAGAGTTATAGAAAGATACTGCAAATCAGACCAGTGTGCATGTTTTGTGTGCGGGAACACAGAGATCAAGTTCAATAACAAAGAGTTCAATAAAAAGTCTGTCTTTACATGTGCCATCAGTAATAATGTGTGACCGAGCTGCAGTGGAAGGACAGATTTTGTCTCTGTTTTTGGAGGCCATTACAGCTCAATTGTGAATTCGCACAACAGGAAATCAACTGTTTAGTTGGAATAAATTGTTTATTTTAGTGTTTCTGTTCCATTGGACATTACTGCACATTTAGATTACAGACTTTCACATCAGTGGAGCCGGAAACTGAAGAGCCTTAAGATGTCTAAAGAAAGACTTTTAAAGCTAGTGGACCTGAAATAATGCTGTAACGAAGTCTGTTAATTGATAAGTTGATCAACCAATAATTAATCTGAAACAATTTAGATAATTGATCAATACTTTAATAATATTTTAATCAAAGATGCAGAAGACTTACCGGCACCAGTTTCTCACATGTGACATCAATCATTGTACTTTTACCTGTTGGTCGACTTTATATACTGGAAAACTGATCTGCATACTTATATATATTACATTTATCTTCACTGTGTATTTTCCTGATTGTGTGTTTTTCTGTAATGATTTACAGTGTCTGTTTGCTTGTTTCGTTCTTTCTCTATTTCTTTTGATATATATATATATGTGTATATATATACGTATATATGTATATATATATATATATATATATATATATATGTGTATATATATGTATATATGTATGTATATATATATATATATATGTGTGTGTGTGTATATATATATATATGTATATATATATATATATATATATATATATATATATATATATATATATATATATACACACACCGTATAACAATTTTTTAAAATAAAGAAGCATATACATTTTGGTTTCTATGGACTATTTTAATCTCCCCACATACACACTCCTTGCACTATCTATTTTTACATGGTGATAATAAAGTATCCCTCTATCTAACTGAATTTCTCTGGGTTTTAGACTGCAGGTTAGTACAACAAACATTTTATATGTCACTATGGGCTTTTGGAAAATGTAATTTAAAAAGAAATGTAATTTTACCGTTTGCTGACATTTTAAACCAAAAAATTAGTTGGTTAATGGATAAAATAATGGTCAGATAAATGAATTATAAATATCATAGCTAGTTGCAGTTGTAACTAATACCATATATTTAATAAGAATCAGTATCACAAGTTCAAAGAGCCCAAAATAACATCTTCCGATGTCTTGTTTTCTCTGAACCATAGTCCAAAACATATTCAATGCACAGTGATATTAAACAGAGAAAATAAGCAAGTTTGGGTACACACTGGCATGTTTACAGTACATCATGTAGCTGCACAGTGAGCTCTCATATGACACTGAGCATAACTGCAGGAAATGTGACATGATCAACTATGTTTGGCCTGAAATTGTATATTATATTATAGTTATTGAAATCTATTTAATCGATTAATAACTGATTTCTTGCTCTTTCTTTCCTCTTTTTTTGCTTCAGTTTGCAGATCTCATGTCGAAAGAGAGACACACACAGACAGAGAGAGGTGGAGAGAGAGAGAGACTCAAGTCTATCCAAATATTGCTTCCAGTCCGGTAAGTGTTATGAGTGGGCCTATCATCCAGCATAGGCATACATGAGTAGCCTATTCATTATTCATGTCATTGCAGTTGCCCTGTTATGATACAGTCCTATTTGGAGTGGGCTACCTGATTTGCTCAGCGCGTCCGTCAAAGCAGTGCGTGGCCCTGCGTCGGCTGGCTGTGCGCGCTCATAGGTCGGACCGAGAAGAATCGGAGGGGGAGCAGGCAAAGTGCGCGCCTACGAGACTGCGCGCCGCAAGGAGGGGGAGAGGTCCAGCTGCAAAAAAAAGGAAGAAAAAAATACGCCGTGACAATGGCAACATCAAGCATCTCGTAAAAGGTAGATAACAGGCGAGGGGGCGCCGCGAATCGGGAGTTTGAGAGGCGACGGCCCCTGTTTGTCCTGAGAAAAGCGGCGATATTAGGACATGCTGGCTGCCCTATAGCGCGTTTCCTGGAATACGAATTCTTCCGTAATTGAAAATGGAGCGGCGGGGGAGAGGAGAGTCGCGCTGTCTCCATCATTGAGAGGCGCGTCCACCTGCTATTACTGGAGGCCCGGGCTACTGCTGCTGGTGGTGGCGGGGAGGGTGGGGGGGAACATGCAGGGGAAGTGTTTGCATTTCGGGGGAAAGACGCATCTCTGATACTGTCCAAAGCAGCTGAGAAGGATCCCATTGCGACGGGGGAAAAACGCAGTTTGGGCGCATACGCTCTGGAGGTAGGCAGTGAAAACGTTATTATGCTGCTATTCAGCGTGTGCTGTGTGTATTTGAATAGGGAGCGAGCTCTATTAGGTATGCACATGACAGCTTGATTTATACACACACTGATTTATATCCCTGCTTTGCCTGATTTGGTCTGATCGGACATTTTATTCAAAGGGAGAACACACCAAGCATGCGGTGTAGTAGCTGCCCTACCTCCTTGGGACAGCTGTCGTAGCCTACATTCATTCGTCTCTGCTCCATCGATTACCCATTCCCTGCGAAAAATACCCCCACTTATTTAAAGCACAGGCACTGACCTATTCGCTTTAGGCTCAGAAATCCAACACAAATACAGATACCACGTGTGGTTGTTCATATTGAAGCCTTGCACTGTTTGTGTGTTTTGAAGGCAAACAGTGGCCTGTGGACGTCATTTTGAATCAACGCTATGCATCCCGAGCAGTGCTGCCCCAAAATGAATAAGAGATGGATAAAGGGGGAATAATCTATAGTCCAAACTAATGAATGATTCATGAATGGGCTATTGAAACCCAATGGGATAACACATCATCTTAGAGCTAGGCCCCTCCACTGCGATAATAAATGATTCATAAACGGTTTATAAGCACAAATTCCTAAAATTGGCCTTAACACCGTGATGGCAGAGCACACACAGGTGCACTAAGGCATGTGTGAATGCCTGCACTGTCGGGTCACTAGATCAGTAGCTTACTGTGTCTGTGCTCCCCTTTAAGGATGCCTCATGACAGATGTTTACTGGATGTCCCAGTCAGCCACACTGCCAGATAGACAAGGAAGAGAATAATGAGCTGCAGCCCATAATAACAGCCTCTGTGCTGTGTTTTTTGTGTGTGGAGGTGTTAGAATCAGTTGTTAACTTTGTTTCAAATAGGGTTTTAATTGGATTAAATTTTAACGAGCTAGAAATTTCCCTGGCTGATGTTTATTGGAAAGCCTTGTAAGAGGGGATTTTCAAATTAGAAGTTGGGTGAATTTATCGCCACAATTAATGATCTGCACTGCACAGTTATTGACCCGACATGACTTGGTTTGATTTATGTTTTGGAGCTTTTATTAGCCTATTTGTCAGGGTGTTGTTGACTTTATCCAGCATGCATTGTTCGAAGACTTCAGAAATGAAATGTAATGTTAAACTGATGGGCAGCCTGTCACTGGCCTGTCCTTCTCTAATGTGAAGACAGCAGTGGAAAGCAGATGGAAGGCCATGCATTGATTGAGTCAAAGAGAGCCTTTAAGAGGGCCAAATTGAGATGACACGTTGATGTGGGTGTCATTAACATACATGATAATGTGTGCCGTCATTGGGCCTGAGGCTACGTGACGCGTGGAAGGGAGAGCGCCTCCTCGCTCTGGACGCTGGTTTGGAGATCACAGATGCGGAAACTATCATGAGCCATCATATCAAACTGTGTCTTCATTCTGTGACGTGCCACCAAGGTTTTTCTGAACAGCATTTACCATTCACATCACCTCCTGGTCAGTCTCATTGCTTTCACTCATTCTCCATTCACTTTCAGATTGGGTGAGAAATTGAGCCCAATGACACATTTCCACACCGTGGCTCTGTTCCACAGTAGCAAGGACAGCGCTGGAAGGTTTTCCGAAAATGTGTTTAAAATGCTATCCGAGCGTTATGTTGCAGCAATAAAAACCAGCAGCTTGTGTACATAGTCTCTTATCTTCCCCTACCCATGTGTGCTCTGTGGCTTCTCCTCTGCTTCAGCCTTAGGCACATGTGATGGGCCTCTACTATCATGGCAGTTGAATGGGAGAGAGTCTCAATTATACAGACTGAACTGATCCTCATCAGTCATCCCTCTTCTTACCAGTTGACGTGTTATTGTTCATGTATGAGGAACATGTTTCAAGTATTTTACACCTTGCATGTTGTAATAACAATATAACATATTCTCAAAAACAGGTTTGATTTATTACGAAAGCCTATGCAACGCAGTTTGTATGATATCCTTTGAAATAACAGTGTTCTAAAGACGTGACCGTAGGGCTGGGCCGTGTGTTGATAATGGATATGGTGATATGAGACGAGATATCATCTTAGACTTTTAATCATAATATTGTACCTGGCTTTAAAGGCCACATTACCAGAAAGTAATGTCATTTTCTTCTAGCCATTCTATAATCTATTAAGTATTTGTTCCAAAATATGATGATGATGGTTGATTTTTTCTGTGTAACCTAGCCCGAGGTGAAGGCGGCTGTTTTAGATTAGATTGATAATGTTGTGACATGGAAATACTTGCTGTTGTAGGCAACAAAACCACTTGTTTAAATTTAGGAAAAAAGAACTGGGTTAGACTTAAAATAACTACTTACTACTAGAGCCCGACCAATATATTGGTTGACCCATATTATCGGCCGATATTGGCCTATCAAAAGCATATCGGTATCTGTTGTTGTCGGTATATATAGTGTCTGATTTGTTTGATATTTATTTATTTTTTATCTTCTCATTTAACATTTCTAGAATTGGTTGAGAGTGTAATATTGTATGCAGGATGTATAATAATAAATATTCTTAAGTTAAGTTGATTAAGTTATTAGTTTTAGAAAGCAGCCTCCTGAGTACCTTTCCATAGTCTTATAGGTGCAAAACTGCATTTTGCATTGCAGCTCAAAAATTCACAATATCCGCTGCCCTATTGGACGTTGGTTAAATTTTCAGAATCAGAAATAACATTTGTAAAATCTGTATTGATCCCATAGCGGTCAGGCTCTACTCTTTACGTTGGGGACATAGAATGTGAGTAAAGGAGTTTCCAATAGGACACGAACACTGGTCTCCTTGGTCGAACTCCTGGGTTTGAGCTGAGGTCTATCCACCTCCCCTCCACCTGTCCTTAATGTGTCCCCGGCCTGTATGCTTCATAAACGGACACAATATAGTGTGATAGCTATAACATTTTTTACATTACTTTCTATCGAGATAACTACAAACTGTTCATGAGAACAGCCTGCACTATAAGGCATGATGAAGGAAAAGGATGCAACACGTTAGTATTGCATTTGTTAATTCTATGATTGATCATTTTTTAGTGACGAGGCATGGCCTAATAGCTTGCACTACAAGTTCTGACTTGTACAAATGGCAGAATACAGGCGAGAACATTTCGTTACAGAAAGGGCTTTCCCTGCCTATATGGAGCCCCGCTGTGTTTTGTGTCTGGAACTCTGCAGTTTTCTCTGCACATTGTATCTCTACAGTATGGAAGTACCTTGGCTCCGTCCCAATCTATACAGAAGCACACTGAGCCCTTGAGGACTGACTGTATGTTTAAGCACACTGTGTTTATGTCGGGCCACTGTATGCAGAGGCCTGCTGCGTCGACCCCAGCCCTTCGTTTGGGCTGTGACATGCTGGCTGCGGCCCAGCGGAGGCAGTCTTTCTCTGTGCTGCTGCCGCGGCTCAGTTCTGTAATTAAAGGCAGAGGTAAGTCCAGGGGAGAAGGCTGGGCTCTGATTGCTTTTCATGGCCGCGAGGAGAGAGCTGCAGCGTGTCCTGAGGGACTGAGGCGCTGCTGAGCTCTTTGCTGCCTGCTCTGCCCCCGAGACGGGAGCTGTTCCAGGAAGACACACACATTTGTACTCACATGCTACTGGCATACTCATGCACACACGTAAACAAACACATCCCGCTGCACACACACACACACACACATACACAGTGGCTGAGAGAGGCAAAAATTACATCTGTAGCTGACAGGCAAACTGCGCTAATCTACTTTAAAGAATGCTCCGTTTTAGAAAATATGTGTCAGTACGAGGCGCGAGGCACTGAGGCAAAACTGTTACAGCGCAGTCATGTAATGAATTAAAAACAGTGCAATCAGAAAGACATTAAGGAGGTCTCCCTCCATTGGCTGATGGTCGGCATTGACAGAGCAGCTGATGTGTGATTGGGCTGAGTGTAGATGTGAGCAGAGGCTGCCTGTGGTTGTCTTGGACCAGAGCTCTGCAGGGGGAGCTGTGCCTCGCCACCCACCCCCAACCTCCCTCCATAGCAGCAGCCAAACCGACAAGGGCTGCTCTGCTCTCTGAGAGCCTGGCAAACATGGACTCACATATAGGACCTGGGTGGGCCCCAGCGCTTTTAGGGGAAAAATGGCCTCTCCTCTCCTCTTTCTCTGGATTCATTCATGACAGCCGGCTGGTTAAAGTACACCGAGGGTTTAAACCATCTCTCGCCTTACAAGTCCTATCAGAGAGATTCCAGTGGAAGGCAGAAGTATTTGAGGATAGGAAGTTAAAAAACAGAGAGACAGAAAAGCAGTTGGATGCAATTTAAATGCCAAGTCCAGGCACGTTTTCGCACCGTGTTCATGAATTAGTTCTGCCAGGATAATTAAAGTAATGCATCAGGATTTCTGCCATTAACAAATAAAAGTCCAATTAAACTGGGGTCTATTAAACCACTTTCCGCGTTGCCTACTTGATCTCAATATGTAGGCTGGTGGCCACTGGGACCATGAGCATGCACGCTTGACGTTCATAGCTCATTTCCTGCTTCCACATCAGACCCTTATATTGCAGATGGATAGATAATGTGAAATTTCCCCTGTTCTGCTCACAATCTCCCGGGCCCCCTTGTATTTCAACTCATGGGATTCTTGAAACAGATAGTGAGATGTGATGCTGGGAAATTTGAGAAGGAGCCGAAAGAGGTGGGGATTTTATGCAGTGGACACAGGTGCACTGACATGAATGGTGTGAAAGCGGCATATTCACAACATGACTTGGGAGGGAGGAAGCTATATGACGGGGCTGGATTTTAATTGGTTTCACACAGTGTGCTCCCATGTATTGTTCCCTTTGTAATGGCACACACAGTGGCAATAACAGCTCTGGTTTTTGTTATATAATAACCCTAATAGATTCATCGCCCCTTGTCTAATTTGACCATGTTATTTTTTTTTTAATTCCTCATGTTGGAGCCAGAGGAGCCACATATCCATGTTACTTTAGACATGTCAGCGTCCTGAATGCTGAAATAATAAGCCACCTTCATTAGCCTTATCTTTGATTTGTTGGACGGAAAAGGATGGAGGAGGGGGTGAGATGAAAAAAAGGGGTTGATGATGAGAAAGAGAGCAAAACATAGGGTAGGGTGTACTCTGTTAGAGGAGAAAACAGAGGAGCTGCAGAGGAGAGGGGGGATGGACGTGGTGGGAAGATTAGAGGAAGGGCTGGACAGACAGAGGGAGAGAGGGGACGGAAAAAAGGGAGAGACATAGTTACTGTTGGTGGTGGGGGTTCAGGGTGCGTCCTCCCAGCACAGCCAGTTGGAACAAACAAACGGTCGTGAGACAGACAGTGTTGTCTCTAATGGGAGAGAAGCTCGCTGTGCCCTGGATGTTTCCCTGCACCTTTCATTTTCTAAATGCTGTTTTGTCTGTTCACCACTTAACAAGCCACCAGTGCCTCAGAAAGGAACCACGCTTTATTTGCTGCTGTACATAATTACCAGCCATTCAAGACAGGCTTGTTTGCTACTCTAAACGATGTTGTGAATTTATGTACAAATAAGAGACAGGCTATATTTTGCCGTAAATCTCTTCACAGCGTACACATGTTGAGTGTTTAAAATGTATGGCACAACCAGCGTTTGGTCTAAGATTCTCTGTAATTCATTTCACTTTAATTGTGCTGCTGTTTGTGGAGACTGCGCCATTTGTGCCCTAATCAAACATTAGTGATAATTGAATCAAATAGCTATTTTATCATGCTGCAACAGCAGAATGACAAAAGCCTTTTGAGCAGATGCAATAGTCTTCCTGTCAGATACAGTCAGCTGACGGATAGCGCTTTACTTTCCATTTACCATAGCTGCACGCCAGAGGCAAAACACAATCCATGCACGACACATCTAAGCAGAAGTCAAATGAGAAATGTTTTTGAATATCTTAACACAGAGAATGTGAATTGAATTGCATACATGAATTTCAAGTTGGATTTGACCCTGATCTGTTGGATGATGTTGCTGATGATACAACAGCATGACTGCTATTCTACTACGGGTAATAATTATAATCATTCACAGCTAGTGGTCCTTGTCACAGGAGTGGGGCACAATGGAAATAATAATTAGGACTTCTCATTTCAGATGCATCCCAGAAGGGTGTATGAAGTGTGTGCTGTGGCTCTTTGACTTCTAGGATGTACAGCTGTGTGTATACTTGCCTGTTTCCCCGTGTGTGTTCGCTCCAGCACGCCCCTGTAACAGTTTTTGCTGGCTCTGGGTTTCCTTCAAGCTCTGTTATTTCTCACATTCAAGCACTCACGTTTTACAATATGACAGTGACCCAGTCTTTGCTGTCACACACAAATAGCCAATTGTAGCATAAAAATACACGAAGGGGCCACGACGTCCTGCTTCACATTCATCCTCAGCGTCGTACTGAAGCTCTGTCATGCGCAAATAGACATTTTTCAACTCGCCATCTCTCAGTGCTCTTCTAACCCATTTCCCCAAGTCATCATTCAGCGACACTGTCGGAATACAGCCCACATATATCACAGAGGAGCCAGTAAAATGCTCTTCAGAAGGAGTCAAATATGCATCTCAGCGTATCCGCCACTGATAAAAGAGCTAATTCATCATTTAGTCACACAAAGCCTCAGAGATTCTTTGTATTATCTTGTATACTGTTGGTATTCAGGAGATCTGGATTTTGCTGAATAATTTCCAGGCTTTCTGTATAATACCAAGTGTAGTATTTAGCCTTATTTACTTTCCAATTTATGTGTGTAATATTCATTTTTTCGGGGGGAAAAAAGAGGAAAGTAATGTTCTAGGTTCCAGTTAAGTAATGTTCTAGGTTTCCCATCTCCCCCTTCTAAACTTATGTCTAAGGTTTGGTTTTGAACCTTATTTAGAAATGACTTAGCTGTCAAGTACTGAAGGCGGCCACTGGATGCTTTGTCCGATCCTTCATGTTGCTTACTTAATTTATAATGTGAAAATTGCTAAATGTAGTTTTAACACATATTATTTGCAAGGATCTGATAATTTTTCTTGTTATTCTGTAATAAACAAAATATCTTCAAGTTAGATTTAGTCCAGCTTGAGACAAACATGAGCACTGCTGAATTTGACAAGTTTGACCTTGTTGTAATAGATAAAACTGAGAAATGAAGACACCACAAAATGCCCAAAACTAGTTCATCCAATGGCAACTTGAGGTGACCCCCATGTAAAAAAAAAAAAGTTTAGCATGTTTACAGCCTGGTACAAAAAAAGGCTTCGGTCTCTATAGCTAATCTCCCGTTCGTGACATCTGCACAGGGGATGATATTTATAACAGTCACCTGTTTAAATTATAATAATGCTTCATTTATGCATAATCATGGGGATGGCCGCTTGGAGTGACAGGCAGGCGCAATCACAGGCAGCCACCAGGTTTCATTTGGCCCGACTTAGCTCCACCCACGCGCTATCTATTTTCCCATTTTTATATTAGCAGTTAAGTTAGGGAAGTTAGGAGGAGTTCCACCATAATGGCTTTTTAGGAACCTATGGGTGATTTTACTACTTTCATGTTTTATACAGTCTATGGAAACTTTGTTAGTGGTACCATATCTCAGGTCCAAACAGTGCCTTACATGTGATGGCTACAGTATGAAAGCATGCCGCTGAAAGTACATACTCGCCCCTAATCCATTGTGTCCAGTGTGTGTCTCATATCCAGTGTGAGCGTTTCTTTTGCTGTTTCTATAACTGGTATGATACAGTGTTGTTCTGTCACTATGGGCTAAATACTTTGAGAGCATCACAACACCAGGTACTTTCCTTTTATATTCAAATGACGCTGTGTATAACCTGCTCCTTTGATATCTGTCTCTGAGGTGTGTATATATGCTTGCGTATAAGCTCGCCTTTTGCCTTTTGTGTGCACTATTTGGGATTTGCTTATGGTTTATTTATGCGTGTTATTCCATTGAGAGAAGTCTTTGTCAGGGGAGAGCCAGTGTACAGTCTGCATGCATACTTTATAGCCATATGATCTAATAGGTTTAAAACTCACTATCAAAGATGTATGCTGCTGCAGTGTTTTGGCTCCAGTGATGAGGCCTCTGGAGAGGTGGGGTAAGGTATCTATGTGCATAGTGTATGTGTGTGTGTGTGTGTGTGTGTGTGTTTGTGTGTAGGAATTATCTGTTTAAGGGGCAGCCGGTGCTTAGAGAAGCGATGTGTGCTGACTGCTAATCCCGAGTTGCATCGAGTCTACCTGGACTTAGTGAACTGACAGAGAATTAGAAATTCTACCCGCACAATGTAGTGTGGCGCATATTATAAACTGCACGTCTGCTTACTTAATGTCAGCTCTACAGTAACACTACCTTTGCCTCCAAAATGATCACCTCTGTACTTTTTCATTCTCAAGTTTGTTATCTTACTTTTCACAGTTAGGTTTCAGTGTCCTTAAGTAGCCGGGTAAGACAATCAGCTCACCTAACTAGCTACTACAATAAAGAAAAGCACTGTCATTGTTATGAAAAGGGCGGTCGGCTCTACAGAGTTTTCTGACCGCCAGTCTTAGCTTTTTGAATAGCAACCTAAAAATCAGGCTACGTTGTTGGTGCTACACTGAGTGAGTAGTAATGGGTAAGTGCTATTAATAATATGTACAATAGTCATCATGATTATAAACTGAATATAAAATGAATGTGGTGTTGGATGAACTGAAAACACACTGTGAAAAGGTCAAAGTTCTAAGATGAAAAAACCTTGGTAGCTGCCCTAAAGCATTCCCTACTTTTTTGTCCATTTTACTCTAAATGGGACCATAATTCACAAACTGCTCACAAAATCATGCTGTATTTAAGAAGACTTTTAGAAGACTAAACTATAAACTCATCTGGAAAATGTTTACTGAGGTAATGAATCAAATGATAAGGATTTTTTCTCACAGACTTCTATACATTCTGGGGCAAATTAAAAAAGAATGGATTGCGGCAGCTGATAGCTCCAAGAATAGCGCATCACTTGCAACAAATATCTGCCACGTCATAAGGACCTATTCACTGAAGATATTACATGAATGATATCATGACGCAAATATGCCCATAAAGTTTTGAAGCTGAGCGCAATTTGCCTCCTTTTTACACATGACTGCAAGTATCCAAGTGGCAGTATAAGTGTGCTAGAGGTTAAAGCGTGCGTTGTGAGGGGTGGGGCCCTGAATAACTCCCAGTGGCGGTTCTAGACCAGTTTTACTGTGGGGGCCAAGCAGGGGCCAGTGTTTAATCAGAGGGGCACATTAAAAAACGGCAAAGATGGTATTTAAGCATCCAAAACCTTTATTTTAGCTTATTTAAAAATCTCATTTAAGTATATTTGGAAGATACAAATACATTAATTGAAACAATGAGACTTACCAACAATAACAACTATTTTTGTACGACAATGACATTTCTCATTTTTGTGCACAATTACTTTTTTTTTTTTTGGAAAGTGTGGTACAGTGAGAATTATCTTTTTAAGCTTTTATTGTACAATTAAACTATTAAACAATGTACACATTCTGGGTTCATTTTGTGTACAATGAGATATTGTTTGAACAAAAAATAGGTAAGAATTGTTCTGTCGTTGATCGTTATAAATTGATCATTTTATTATTAATTTGACACAGGGGCCACAGCAGGGGCCAGGGGCTTCTTCACAGGGGCAGTGGCCTCTGTAGGCCCCTGTGTAGAACCGCCACTGATAACTCCCAATCTGACTTGGGCTGTTTTGTTTTTTTAATTGATCAGTCTCTGCTCATCTAACGGTAAAGATAAGTGTGTCTTCAGAGTTTTTGTACCAATTGTATGCATATTTCTTCATATAAATACATGCAAATAGCACCGAGATGCAGTTTGCTTGGCAGCGCAGTTAGGCGTTGTGCATGTGTATACGCCACATAAACCACACAATCCTTTTGAGACATCTATTTGCAGCCAGTAGAGTCGCCCCCTGCTGGTCATTAAAGAATACTGTTTTAAGTTACTCCTGCGTTGGGTTCACTTTTCAGGCCCAGGTGGCCACACTACATTTTGCAAGTATTGGAAAAACAAACACTTGTCTGTTTTTCTTCCTCTTTTACTTTTACAAACCTGCCTACAAATAGAAAGGCTCCATAGTGAAAGCAGTCTGCCAAGCAGTTGAAAATATGAATGTGTACGTACACATGTGCACATGCTTATTTGGCCCTTTGAGCTTGTGTGTTGGCATGGAACTTTGTTTTTGTGTATGCACGATTCAGTCCACATTCATATATTGATAAGATTTTTTTACCATACACTGTACAAAAATGATAACGAGTGAACACTGTTATTTGGATAACACACAGGGCGTACAAGGAACACATATTCAGAGGACAAAGGCACCATTGTGGAGAGAAAAGTAAAAAAAAAAAAAGATTGTAACAATTTACACTTTGACTCCATCTCTGGAGGCTTTAGGAAATGTTAATTTGAGTTCCCATTATAAAATGTATTTAAATCAGACTAAGAATTAATTCCATTATTCTTGGAGGCAGTTGGGGTTTCTGTATCCGTTGAGACGGTTTGCTGCTCCCTCCTGAGACCTGTGGGTTTTCCCATCACTTTTAAAATCAATTACCTTTCTACCTCCCTCGCCTCTCCAACACTCTCTAAGTACTCTCCTCATATTCTTCATTAGAAAACCCACCACTTCACCTATAGCTCACCATGAACACCTCAGCCGGAACTCCGTGTATTTTTAAGTGTTCATGCCACATATGAGAGCCTCTCTCTGATTTATTAATGTGTCTTACATATATCTGTTTTCCTGCGCGAATTGTTCTCAGTCGGCTTTTTCACAACACCTAGACAATGTCACTGCCTCAGATAAAAATAGGAAGACAATCTGTGGCTTGGTAAGACCTGTTAGCCCTATGTGACACTAAAGCCACAACAAAGACACTGCTGTACTGCTGCTGAGGAGCGGCTGCAGCCCTCGGGGAGAGATCATGTTATTCTCCCTTGTGCGCCATCTCACAAACATCTCACCGCACTAACTGAGGGGAATAAGCATGGATGGGCTTGACGGCTGCTTCCTATTTTAGTCATCGGCAGGTAGGCGGATGAGTTGAACTGCGGAGGATCTCTGTGCAGCGAAGTCTTCGTCTAATTAGTTTGTCTAATTATGTCTTTGTGCTGGAAATTTCTCAAATTAGTGGTATCGTGCAGAATGTGAGCATGCTCATTATGGTTGTCATGAGAATTGTTGCGGTGGTTGGAGAAGAGAAGAGAAAGAGAGAGGGAGAGTGTCATTGGAACCGAAAGCTCTCCACGGTCCAAATCCCTTTATCAAATACAAATATCTTGTAATGGGAGATGTAGCGCCCAGGTTCGTCCCAGGAATTCACAGGGAAAATGTTACTTTTGCCTGTGAAACGCCCTCCCCCCTCCTCCTCCCTGGGTGCACCTATTTGTGGAAGACCACAAAAAGGTCCCCTTTGATATTCCCACCCTGTGCGTCAGCTGCAAGAGTGTCACAGCATCAGGGATGTAAGTGTCTCACATGGGGACACTTTTTGATTTTCCCTCCTTGTGAGGTGCCACAGCTTCAGGCATGAAGACCCCCCTCCTCCTACTCCTCGTCATCACCCACGACTCTGAGCTTCTTCTCCCGGCCACCAAGTGAGGACAAGCCTCCCAGATCGCTTGCCATTTCCCTCTCTCCTCTCTGACGATTCTCCTCTTTCTTCCCTTTCCTCCCTCCGTCCTTCCATGTCCTCATTGCTTCCCCAGCATCCCTCTTTCTCTCTCTCATTCTCTCTTTCCTTCTATCTCTCTCCCTCTCCTTCCCCCACTCCTGGGCCTACAGTAATTGGTATTCCGAGTGGCAGCTGGGATCCATACAAACACAGCAGACAGAGGGAGAGAGCAAGCGAGGCAGAGTGTGTGAGTGTGTGAGAGGGAGAGAGAGAGAGAGAGACATGGAGGCAGAGAGAAAGAGAAAGCCAGCAAGTCAATACGCTGGTTCATTAGAGCACTGAGTCACAGTGGCCGCTGCCTCGTTTGTTTGTGTTTGTCCAATACTCTGTCTTAAGCAGAGCCCACCGCCTCTGTCCGCTCACACTGGCAAACCTGACAGCAACACACCCCAGGCCGCCTGGCCGCCTGTGATATGGGCTTTTCTGTGCCTGTGAGTATTTGGACATACCAGCTTATGAAATAATTACCAAATCAATAGCTCTGAATTAAGCGAAGCGAGGCCTTTTCTCATAATTCTCACCAACACGAGTCCAAGTTCATGCTTAGAACAGCATGGAAATTGCAATATATATATATATGTGCTCTGTTATTCCACAGCCATGCTGTGATTAGTTATATTTTCCATGACTGAATATATGTCAGCAATATGTGATATTTTTGACTGGATTAACCGAGGTGTTGATGAGACATGCGGTGGCAAAAAATAGCAGGTCTGATTATGGCGGCGGATGTAAAAAAGATGGGCCATTTCTCTGAAATGGAATTTAGAGACGAGAAAAAAAAAAAACAGCAGCTCCATTAGGAAACAAAAATAGGATTCTGCAGTTATTGAAAATATGAAAGTGGATGTTCCAAAAACAAGAGGGAGGAGTGTTCTCCGGTCACGGTGAGCTGAGAGCAGACCACTTGTCAGGATATTGAAAGAGAGAGAGAGAAAGAGGCAGGTTAAGAGAAAGGGCTGAAATGACCTGTTCCTCTCTTCAAGGCCTGTTTATTTTAGAGGACATAGTAATATGACGGTGGCTGTGTGGTTTTGTCTGGCTGGGGCTGCTGGCTCCCAGGGCCCTCGTGGTGCACAGTGACCTCTCATTACCACTGCTTGAGGGAGCGTGAAACGGAGGAGATCACTCCAAAGGGCAGCTGTGTAGATGCGCCTAACCTTTTAAACCATCGGAATACGTCAACCATACAAATAACTCATTAACCTTATCCATTTAAATGAAAAGCTCCTACTTTTATCCCACACCCCCTTCTTCTCTCCAGTATTAGATTTGTTTAATTGGCCATTGCACATGATGAAAATGGCAAGTCCCCTTGTGATGCGGTGTGGTCATGGCAGGCCATGCAGCAGAGAGGCAATGGGGATTTGGCCCCCTTTGGCCCCGACACTTAACGAAGTTGGTTTAAGATTTTGGGGGGGGAGGGCAAGGAGAACTGGAGGGGTTGGGAGAGCAATAGTATGTTAGCATGTGTGTGAGTGTTGTTCAGGATGTGGCCTCCGGCTCTGTCCAGCAGCACAGGAGGGCATTGATTGGAGGAGCTCAATAGCTCGGGCCTTTTAATCACCTCGCTCAGAGGCTGCATTGTCCCACAGGCCAGGAGAATAAGCGCTGCTAATACCCCTGTGCATATGCACACAGCCACTGGCTCCCAGGCCTCTGCGGCCCCTCACAGCCCCACACAGCCACTAATCAATAGACCTGATTACCAACAGGGAGGCTGGGCAGGCTTTGTTCTCATTTGTCCAAAGAAAAGCTTTCCCCTTCCCAAACATCTTGCCAACTTCTCCTTTCATTGAGACACAATATAGTATCGTTTAAAGACCTCCACTGTCTGTTTTTCTGATGAGAAATGTGACCTGCTGCACTGGGAGTTGGATCTGCCGGTGTCAAAAGACTTAAACGCTTGTTTGAGTCTAGTATAATGTGCTGTTCTGACCCAGTTGTAAAGAAAACATTTAGACTAACACATCAGGCTTCTAAAAATGGCATCTCTCTCACTCTCACTCTCTGCTTTGCACTCTGTGTCTCCGTGTCTTCTCTCTCTCCCTCCCTCAATCTGTCTCTCTGCCTTCTTGGCTGTCATATCTCTTTATACCGTTTAGAAATGCTGTACATTGTGTTACAGGGTTGTGACTGATAGCCTGCCAATTTCAGCTGTGGCACATCAGAGAGGCTAACCCCCCCCCACTCCTGAACACAGAGAGACACACATTAAAACCGTGACAGTGTGCTCCTTTTACTGCTCTCACTGATTCCATACTGCTTGATTAAGTGTTTCACAGGAAGGCTGCGTTTTTATTTATTATTGGTTAGGTCCACTGGAATCACAGTGGCCTAAACTGCAGCATGCAAGAGCGTCTCAACGCAGCAAAACACGGAAACTCCCTCCTGGCGTGATTTGAGAGTTGTAGATGTGCTGCAGCTTCACATAAGCAGTAGACAAGAATTATTGTTCTCTCTCATCAGAGATTCTGAGGCCATTTATATTTCCATCTGCACAGCCTATCAATAAGCCTCTAAGCCGGGTTTCAAAAACTAATAACATCAATGACTTTAAAAGGGAAAACAAATATCAAAAGAAGGCGGCGTATTAGAAACCAGAGATGGTGAATATTGAAATTTGAGTTTGTCGACGGTCCAAAGGGCAGAGTGGGGCTGTTTCCGTGTCCCATGCCCTCCTTATTATTGCCCCCTAACACATACAGTATAAACACATTGTGCACACAGTCTTCCTCTAACGGATCCCCTCACTGCCTTGTCTCTCTCGGGCCCTTTTCTCTTTCTCATCCCCCTCTTTTTCTCTGTCCTTTCTTTTCCTTCTGTCCTCTACCACCGCCCCCTCCCTGCCTCCCTCCACCCCACCTGCCCCCGTCCTTTGGTTTTGAAGCCAAGCAAAGGAGTCGCCTTCTGAAGCAACAGGGAAATAATTTGTGGCTCCGAGAACAAAGGGAAATCTTCACTGTGAGAGTAATGGAATGGATTTTGTGATGTGGATGAAAACTGTCTTCATTTTCGACTCTCATTTTGAAAAACAAAATACTGATAAAAGGTTGCGATTTAAAGAGAAAAATAATAAGGGTGTAATACGTGCCGGATAAAAGTGTACCTCTCTCTCAGGATCATGATTATTAGACTTAAAGAAATATATTTTACAAAAAAATCCCTTGTGCGCATTAACAATTTATCACCTGCTTATTATTTATAAGTGTGTGTTCGTCATTGTTATTGTATTGTGGTGGGGTAAGCAGTGTTGGAGAAGTTGGCAAATCACAGCTACTGCAATTTCAGGACTACAATACTGTTTTAAAAAGGCCATGTAGAATCCATTATGGTCACTTATTGACTAGAAATTCCTCAAAGCCCTCAACAGACCTCCATGCTCACTTATTGAGCTGTTATCAATGAGCTGCTTTTGTCTTGGCTCAAGAGACTGTGGACATATTAGAGGGACATTTATTGTGCTAGAAAAAAGGGAATTGGGAATCTGAAGATGCTGAGGCTCTTTCCACTGAATACTCGTTAGTCACTGCAACGAATATGTTTTATTACTTATTGCTCCTCAGTTATACCTCTCTCACACCAATGACAAGGGTCGGATAAGGGTTGTCTGACATGACAATTCACACACGACCTCGGCCACAATCCAGCAGCAAAGAATGACAATAATCTCATGTGCTGGAAATGGGCGGGGGGTTCAAACGTCACAATTTGATGCATGTTTTTTTGCATGGCATGATATGATGAAAATATATATGCATTTTTACTGTTGTAAAATGTTAAACCGTGTTAAACTGTGTTATTTCTGGAGCTTAGTGAATGCATGGGGTATTTTATTTTGTTTAATTGTCTTTTTCCTTTTACAAAAGTATAACAGAAATGCATATTTCACTTACTTTACTGTAATGAAAAAGCTGAAAGGAGCACTGACGTCCTGATCCTTTTTGGTGAATTTTGTGATGTTATTATCAGCTGTTTTGTGTGTCTGGTGCTCTGCACTGATTGGACACTGTGACCTGCTCTGTGTGTCACTGTAGACTATAGCAGACTATAACTTTATATCAGGTTCATGAAATGTATCCAAATCCACGCCAATGTTGAATTTCATGAAAAAGTTGTGTGTTGCAAAGACTTTTTGTTTACAGTACGTGCGCCCCCAATTCCAACCAATGACAAATAATTAGTTTTGCCCCAGTTGTAAGCCACCCTGTTTCTGTGATATTCATATTGAAATCAACCTGCCATGTCGGTCAACCTTTTTAAATGCCAACTCAACCCTGGTCGATCACTCAGAGTGAAAGGGATATTAGTTAGTAATGTTATATTTTACCACTGGCTGTCTTTGTGGAGCCAATAGGATTTTTTTGTAGTTTAGTCAATGTACTGTTGCTTCTCAGAAATAACATGATAAAGAACGAAATGTTCCAACAGAAATTTCAGAACACTTCTTAAAAATGTGCCTCCATTACCTGGAATATCGGTTAGTGACTCTTCTGTATTCAAGATCCTTAAAGTAGCCTGAAAGCGTGTCATTATCGTCATCAGAAATATGTGAATAACAACATTTCCAAATTATCAACAAAAAAAAGTGAAGCAGTGTGCTCACGATGCATTTAATGACCCCTTTCAGTTTATTGCTTGTTGGCTTTCTGTTAGCTGCAGAAGCTCTCCTGTTCTTTCTAGTGATAATGGCCGGCATATTTTTCATTGAATAGGCAGAAAAGAAGTGTTTTTTGACACTTAGCAACAACTGGACACATTGACTGAAGAAAGTGAAGTGAACCAGCCGGCTGTCTGTTCTTTGCTTCACAACCTTGAACAGGACCAATAGCTGAATTATTTGTTGTTATTGTTAACATGCTACATTCAGACACCGCAGCAGAGTTGACATTCATTTAGAGTCATGTTTCTGTTAACCTGACCTGTAAGTGAGATGTTTAGTCTCCTTTTACAATGGCATTAAATTACATTGTAGAATTACATCCTTTTGTCTCCAACAACTCTTGAGAAATATGGCTTTTGTTCACAGTGTTTTATCAGAGCTTTTTTTTAATCTTAATGATGTTGGTAGCTTTATATTTCAGCTTTGGAGAGAGCCAGTCCAGCTGTTTCTCCCTACTTCCGGTTCGGTGTTTATGCTAACAGCCTCCTTGATCCTTGTCCAAAAGGACAGTTCAGCACAAAATCAAACCTCATTATACTAGAAAGAAAACAGTTCCTCCATGAAACTTCCCATAACTTTGTCTGTATATTTTGTTGAACAACCGGGTCTTGATTTCTGGAAAGAAACATAGCTGTTGCATTTTTCTAATTTGTTTTTTTGGCACTTTGGGCACCAAATGCTGAGTGCCATCGAGTTCCATTATATTCGAGAGAAGGCAGACATCTCTACAGCCCATGTCTCCAACACTGTCCAACACACACTAAAACAATCTACATTGATAAATAGCTCTAAAGGTAAGCGAAAATGTGTATTTTTTATTTTGTGGTGAACTGTCGCTTTAAAGCACAGACACAAGAATGGCATCAATTGTTTTACCTCTCAAAAAGATTAAGCAAAATGTCAAACTATTCTTTTAAAGGATGTTTTGTTTCCGTTTGTAGGTTCTGATATTTCATAAATTATATTGTGAGCTAAAAACATTTAAAAATTTTGACGGATAACCTCAAAAGTAATAATGATAATGCATCTGTGACTTAAGCTTAGAGAACAAAAAATGCACTTGCTCTTAACACTGACATTTAATGTTGACTAGCAGAAATAGAAAACAAAACAAAATGTTCAGTCCAGACAATGTGTGAGTTTGTTAAAGTGATTGATGGTATTAACCAAACCAATACAACCCCCACATAAGCTTTATTATTGTGAAGATTTTTATGTTATGAAAATAAAAATCCCACTTTTTAAACCTCTAAATTAAATGCTAATCAGACAAAACTGAGACAATTTGTGCAGCTAACTCAAGGCCACAAAGCTGAGGGAGAGTGTAATCAGTGCAGCAGCCGTCTGTCCTGCACCGCTCCTGCAGCCTCCGTCCCCCTCGACGCTGGCTTTCACAAAGCTGATAGAGGCGGTTTGGAGGGGGGGTGACCTCAGCTTCCTCTCCGTTGCTGCTCGAGTCACACTGTTAGTCATCTTTATTTCTCATCCATCAGCACAGTTGTCAGGGGAAACAGACCTTACAGTATAACAACTTTACTGTCCTTTTGTCACCAGTGATTACACTGCAGTGAACCGTTTTACTGCATTGTTTACAACCAAACAAAACTTATCCAGCTTTATAATACAAGCTTGTATGTATTGCACTAGACAATTGCATTCAGCCTGAAAAAATATCTTCAGGACAAATAATACATGATATTGTATTCACTGACAGCTGCAATGCATGTTTACGCCTTCAGTTTGGTTTAAATCTGCATTGTAGTGTGTGAAATGTGATTTTTTTTATTCTTCAGTCCTTAATGAAGACGCTGGCCCATCCCACCGTAGAAGTAAAGAAATCGAATTTGGAATTCAGATATTTATGTTTCTACATAAATGTAATCCATTTTAAAACATGAGCCAGTCATTCCCTAACCTGAATGTTTGTTATTGTTTGTTTGATATTATAACCATGACCATAAAGGTATTCTAACCTTAACAAACTAAAGTCTTTTAACCCAAATAAGGATATTTCCTTAAACCTAACCAAGTTGTCTCTGTGCCTGAACTTAACCAAACCTCATAGAGTTGTCACAACCTTGGTTTGTAATGGTTTTGGAAGAAAAAGACAAATGATGATCAGAAACATTGTATTTTGTTGTTAATTTGGAGGATGTGTTTGCCATAACAGAGATTGGTTACTTTATATGTCCCATAGAAGCTGGTATTTTGGAGCATCTTGGTCCCTTAAAGTCCCCCAGACATGTTTTAATAGTCTGTCTATTCTCTGTCTCTATAATACTCTGTGATAATTAATATTTTGTTTAATGTTATTTTACTGTGTAAAAAAAGACAGTAACAATGTGACAGTGTTAACACACTGTAATATGGTATTTCATTTGCAAAAACAGACAAAAGACATTGTTAAAATAAATAATCCAACACCAGCTTGATCGTTATTCCTTTGAGTACACAATTACAAAAACATGACTTATGAAAATGATTTTTATATCAACAACTCAACAACAATTTGACTGATATTCCCAGGCTTGCACACACACAAAAACATGGTTAAGGAAAATAAATAAAACAGAGCGATTTGTATTTGCAAATGAGCTCTTATTTACGTCTCTGCCATCGTTTTGAAAATAATGAAACTTAGTTTGCAGAATACCGAAATGACCGGGTGGGTTCTTTAGGTATTTGATGTATGAAACTCTGGCTGTCTGTTTTTGAGAATGGAAATGTTCATCCATGGCATTTACTACTTATTTTGCTCATGATATGGTTAAAAGCTTAATTGAAAAAAGTCATGGAAAACAGAAGCTAATGAGTAGATATGTGGTTTTCTCACCTACTAGAACAGCTCGACATGACCAGAAATATACTGGGCATGAATGTAATGATACTTTGATAAAATAATTTTGTGAAATAATAGGCCTTTATTATTAAATGTGTGTATATAGAGTGGTGCAGGAATGACTCCTAAAACCTGAACTTTAATGAGCATTTTTGCACCTCGTCTCAAAGACAATGGGTTTTTGGTTAGATACCTGAAATTGGGTCTGTAGCTAACACAGGTTTAAGAGATTTTCACATTTTGTTCTTTTTAGGAAAAAAAAATATGCCAGTAAACACTCAAGAAGTGAATTTGGAACATTCATGTTTCTGAGTAGCTTAATGAGATTACAGCGGCTGTCTGGGACATAAAACATCATCGTCAGCTTAGTGGTGGTGATGCTGAAGTCATGTGACCATGGTGTGGTTTGTTTAAATCCTAATGTTAGCTTTTTATTACCTTTGGCGACTACATTTATAGTGTTGATTTGTAAGTATCATAAATTTCGCTTGTCGCAGAGTTTATTTTCTGCAATATTCCACAATCCAATGAAAAAATTCGACTTGCTTTTTGTCAAGGGAACCAAGGCGATGGTTACAAAAATACCTGGCCCCTGCAGCACTCTTAGGTGGCGTTGAAAATTAACTTTGATATTGAAAAATCATTGCTGCATTGTCTTCCATTCATTAAAGCAGCATTCATTAAAGTAGCAAATGGAATGTGGGTTGTGTTTTCATATTGGAAGGTAATTCCTCTCCGAAAAGGGGTCAGGGGGTCGAGTTGGTCGTATCCTGAAAGATCCTGCACAAGCATTCATGATTCCGGCTGTCATTTTCTCCACATCTATTTCACCGTCTCTGAGTGAGGACGTGAAGTGGGAGGTTGCTCGTGCATTCAGCCATTAATCACAGGCCCAGAGGTAGTAAACACTCTTTGATGGTCATTAGAAAACAGTTCTATTACAGAGGTTACTGTGTCTAGCGGTTAACCTTCTCCTCTTTGATGTATAGCAGCGTGGGTTTTCAGAGCAGGAGGAGGAGGAAGAGGGGGGAGCATCCTCACCTAGGCTGGAATGTCCCCCTTCAGCAGCTTTTGAATCGTTGTGCAATCATAGTGCAACCTTTTGTTTCCTTCCCCCAATACTTCTATTGCCCCCCCCCCCCATCATTCCCTTCCTCCCCTATTTCCTCCCTCCCTCCTGTCATCTGAAATGTGCCCTGCATAAGTGGAGGCAGCTGCTTAAGTGCTGAGAGAGGGAGGAGAAGGGGAGAGTGGAAGTGGAAGGAGGGAGGTAAGGGCCGAACAGAGAGAAAGAGAGTCTGACTCACAGTTAGCTTTGCTTTCCCTCCCTGAATGCTGCAGCATCTACTCCTCCCATTGCACTCAAGGTCTCTCTCTGTTTCTCTCTCTTACACACACACACACACACACACACACACACACACTTTTACAAGCATAAATAGGCTGCGTTCAGTATTTTACTTCAGGTTTCTGTGTTGTTTAAATAATTTTGTATTGTGCCACTTTTGGTGCATTATTGACTTGAGAGCCTTTATTGTCATCTTGTTTTTTGTTATGAAATTTTAAGGCGGACCCTCATAATTAGGGTGGCTGTATTTGATGCAGCTCGCAGCCTTATCTCTCTATGGTGTTGTGCTTTAGTGTTGGTGGTGGTGGTGTACGCAGGGCTACTGATGCAACACAATAAATAACACACAGTTAGGGTAGTGACAATTGTCTCTGTCAATAACATGTCAGATGAAATGTCTCTGGAGCTTAAGGGCAATTTGGCGAGGGTTTGTGCCTGTGTCTTTAGTGCTCTTGTGGCAGTAGGCTTCATAGCTAAAAGCACACTCCCCTGCAGTGGAATTACATAGTGGCGGTGACGCCAGCAAAAGCCCAGAGCTTTTATCAGCTGTCATTCACACAGGAGAAGCTGTATACAGGCAGCAAGGCCACCAGGTATGGCACAGGACAAAAGCCTAATACTGGGCTGTAATTGTTGGAGAAAAAGGGCATGTAACAAGGTCAGAGAGCTCTGTGGTGAAGTTGATGCACTGTTCCAATGACAAAACCGCAATGTGGCCTTGATTCGGATCAGCAAATGCACTTTAAACAAAAGCTGACTCGGATAATATTCTCACATCTCAGTTCTCACTCCTTTTTGTGCTCAAGACGCCATTAATCCACTACATCTTTACATCGCAGGGAGCTGTTTGCTGCTATATTAATGTTCAAAATGTCATATATATAATATACCTTTGATATACCTTAAAACATTTTTTATCCTGTTTTATATCTTGTACATGTTTTAGCTTTGTTATTGTTTTTATTACAAAAAAACCACTTTGTTTTGAAAGGTGCAAAATATTATTATTATCATAATTATTACAATTATTCTAACATTTGGATTTTAAGGTCATGATTTTATTCCAATTTTTGAGTGAAATATTTGTTTTTATTCATTTTGTCTTTGGAGTCTTGACTCATAAAGATCAACAGATGTGTGCTACTCCATAGCTGCAAAATAATATATTGGTTATTATTTACTGTTTACATTAGCAGCACCAGTGAGTTTGACTCAAACAGGTTCTCCGTCATGTCGCAACACTTGTCTGCAGTTTTCTGCAGGTTTGAAAGGAGTTAAATAGTGTCACATCTGTACAAATTATTTCGTTTTAATCCCACAATAATTTTATCAACGGGCAATGTGATTCTTACAGTCAGTTCTGCTGAGAGTTTCCTGTGCTGCTAGAAGATTTAAACAGAAAACAAGAAAGTAATGAACACACGCGTGATGCACCACATGCAGTTGACCTCTTCAGCTTCCCTCACCATCACTATTCACAGGTCAGCAGCTCTACTTCCATAAATACGACGAGTCAACCTGATAATCATCACACCTTAGCGGTTTACTTCATTAAAAATTGTTGCTGCAAAGCCTAGGCTACAAATTTAACAGTGAAAAATTAATACAACACACTAGCTATGCAATCTAAAATTATGATGATAGAGGTTGAGGAGAGCAGAATTTATTATTGATTTACCAGCAATTTATTTAGTAATAATTCTGTTGATATATGATATAAAAATCCTGTATTTTTTGTCATTACTTGCTTGAACCCTATGTTCATTCCTTCACACTATAGGGCCTGGTATCATTTTTTTAAAACGAAGATACCAGTACCTCTAACAGGAGCCTTAAAGTGATACTAATACCAGAGTACTTCATTTAATACCTTTTATCCCCCGACATCATTCCCATCCTGTGAATGGAAGCTTTTAGTTCCATAAAAAGCCACCACCACTCTTCCCCATTCAAAGGATTTTTACTCAAATGCATTACAAGTTCAATTGCCAACTCTGTCAAATATACCACGCTCGATTTCACCACACCACAGACTGTTAGGGGTTTTAGTCTTGTGGTAGTGGGCCAATCACACCTTGCATTAAATAAAAGAACCCTTATAAGGGATGCCCGATATTGGTTTTTGTTGCTGATATATCCAATATGCTGATATTTTACAACTCATTAGCCTGATTGCCAATAGTGATGTTTTTTCACCCTCACACCTAATTGCAGAGATCGTCAAGTCTCTTCTGTAGTGGAATTAACATACAGTGTTATTGTGCATACTTTTAGTGTGTATGCCCGCCAGCAAATGCAGGCATAAAATACAAAGCATGAAATGATGTAATAGTCATTCCTTGTGCTAGGGACGTAAAGGTCGGGCATTTCATTGAGGAAGCAGCAACCTATGATTTTATTGTTTGTTATATCTGTGGATATCGGCATGTTGGCCGATGTCCCATCATTTTAAAGCCAGTATCGGCCGATACCAATAACGTGGCGATAATATCACGCATCCCTAACATTTATAGTTATTGGCTGCAAGCGAAACCATACAAATTAAGGATGGGAAAATTAATCGATGATCGATTAATGGTCGTTTAAAATTTGGTGGATCACATGGAATTTTAGTTTTATCCAAAACTTATTTAAACACAAAACACATTTAAATATGCAAGATTACTGTGAAAACTAACCTCGTGCCTCTTCGGGGGCTAAAACATAAAACATTGAACTCCTTGATGTTATCTTAACAGTATAACCTCAGCTGAGTTAGTTTTACGATCGACAGGAAGTCCCTTTTCATCCTTTCAAAATAAAAGTGTCTGTTATCAAAACAGGCTTCTGCATAGTACTGTATATATATCTTTTATTTTGTCCATGTATGCATGCAGCGATTAATCGATTAATTGATCGTTAATGTTATAGATAACCGAGTTGGCTGAGTTTTCTAATCTGGCTACAAAAATTTAATGGAGAGGTTTTGATTATATTTGGTACTGGTTTATTTTGGTTGATAGCTTAAAGATAATGGCCACCTAGCCCTATTTTACACCAAAGCCAAGAAGTGATAAATCCAGTTTGAGGGCAACATTATGGATGTTTAGACTGATGAAATGTGGGTTCACATCAGATCAATCCATCACTGTGACAGGGCAGTGTACTGTAGAGGTAATGCTCGGCTGCAACAATAGAGAACTATTGATATACACCCACTAAAAGTTTATTCTCATATGATCAATATATGCTTAAATACAACACAATATAGTATGACAGTATTTATTAAGCTCATGTATTCTTTAGGCTAGACGTGAATTTAAATCGACATGCTAACATTAATATTGATGTTTTGACCTGAGATGATTAGGGCCAAGGTTTCTGACTTAGCAACATCAAATTGAGACCCACTCAAGGTCTGTGGGATATTATTATGGATGTCTGTTTGCTCTTTGTTTCCTCATAAATATTCATGATCAGGGGGCAGGCCTACAGGTCAGTGTGGGCTGTGAGGTTCCCCAGTCACTTGGAAAGAAAATCTATGAAGCAGATCGAGAAAACAGTAAACATTCATTCATTTTAAAAAATCATTTTACATGGCAAAGATCTGCGGTCACACTCCTCAAAAGTGCCAACCATTTTTCCTTTCCAAGTGTTTACTTCATTTATAGGTTTTTCAATGGAACATAATTGGGCAAAAATCCCATAATAACCTTTCAGTATGTAATTCAAGTAGTCTGAGAGGAAACTAGACTTCTGAACCTCCTCTTAACTCTATGTACAGCTTTAGAAAGTCTAACCCGTGACAGGAGACTTTGACTTTTTGAGATGGTGAAAACTAATTTCAATGGTGTAAATTCCTGCAGAAAAAGTTGCTATTCCAGCATTGACAATAACAACTACCTACACTGCAAAGCAGCCCAAAAAAGGGAAGACTGACTTATCAAAAAGACAATCTAAATGAGACTCTATGAGCAGGACAAAACATGTGTCATTAAGATGTATCCTTTATTAATCCAACAATGATGAAATTCATTGGCTAAGCCTGATCATGTGAATATGCCCATATTCATCTGCTGGGACAGAGAGGGGAGAGATGCAAGAGGAGGAAATATTTTTTTTATTTATCGCATTACATGACATTTTCTCCTTTTCTAGAAAATGTCCAACCCCAGCTTTAATTCCAGGCAAAGCATTTCAGTTTAAAAGGCTACACAGGATGCTCAAGTAAGAATGAATCACAAACTGAAACTAGTTTCTCCTCCCAACAGTCCTGTTTAAAAAATACCAAAAAAAACAATTACAAACTTCAGGAACCAATGGGTTTGGCCCAAGTATTGTAGCCTATATATACTATGTGTTAATATTAGAGATTGCTGCAGTTTCAATGCAACAGGATGATCATAAGCAGGCGAGAGTTTGCTGATGCGCTCTTAAAAAAGTCCAGGTCTGCTTCTCCGAAGAGCAAAACGAAGGAACATACAGCACCCTAAATATACATCAAAGGACAAATAATGTTCTATTTCTATGCGTGATGTTGTACACAGAGCTATTTTAAAAGAGAGGGATGCCTGCACAGTTTCTGTCTGTAGTTTCTGATTACTAAAGTGATTAATAAGCAGTCTGCATTTAGTGAGTCAGATCACAACGTTTGTTTGTTTGTTGGTGTATTTGGATCCCTATTAGATGCTGTATCATATCAGAAATATGCATACTGACAAAACAAATTACATAATGACTATATAATACAACAGCTACAAGCATGTCCTGTGTGAAAGCAATCCCTGTTTTACTGTATCAGTTTACATGACACCATATCTGCTATTATCATAACAGGGGTATTTTGATGTTGGAAAATATTATTTATAACCCATAAAAAAATAATGGTTTGTAGGTTTTTGGTTCAAGAAAATGTTCAACTTTTTTTGCCCATGAATTGCACTGTATGAACTTGTGGAGTAACTTCTGCTTCTCCTCTGTTGTGCAGAAAAGTGCATAGGTTTCACTTTCCTGGATGAGTCGTGTGTCGTTGCAGAAAGCTTTGGAAATGTTTCTTAAGTGAGGGATTGTGTAATGCACTCACCTGTCCGGCTGCCTCCTTATTGCTGCAGTCAAATAAAAGAAAAGGCCCCCAGCTGAAGTTGAATGACAAAATGATGTGTTTTGATAAGCATGTACTTAATTAGATTTACTGTGAAGGCTAAATATTAATAAAAGGATTCCAGAGAGGTTTGCATGTGCACCTCTACGCACGAATGCCATTAAAATAGCTCTTTGGCCTTGTGTTATCAATAGTGAAGAAAGTGGAATTTCATGCTAGAACTGGCCGATGTTGCACAAGTTCCGATGCGTCAATCTGCACAATAGTGTTTGCTCTGAAGTGGCATTACAGCTGGGCCACGCTCTCTCTGCCCAGATGCTCTTCAGGACTGTTTTTTGTTGTGTTGTTGTTGTAGTGAGGCTGATTGGAAGAGCTGCAAAGCTCAGGCTGCTTGGATGCTTTGAGATACTCTTTTTATTCCGAGCAGTGAGTGATCATGCTTGTATTGGACTCGGCTTTGTTGTGTGTCACATTTTCTGTGGCACTTACTCAACACAAGCCTACTCACTGACACGCCCCTTCTAAACACAACCTCGTCCACGTTGGAACAGACTCATGCCCAGTTTACACTTAGAATGTAATGTGCTATTTTTTGGTAATGTCATGTTGCAAAATTAAGATGTCTTACATAAAATTGTAAAGCCACACGCTCATTACTGATGTAATATATTTAGAAATTAATATTACTGCCTTCATCAGGATAATGTCCACATAACTTCTTATGTGGACATTATCCAGCACATGACAGAAGACATATCTAAATGAGTCTTTTCTAGGGCTGGGCGATATGGACCAAAAGTCATATCCCGATATATTTAGGCTGAATATCAATATATGATATACATCCCAATATTTTTAACACAAAGTGAGAGCAAATGACAAATATTACATCTCACAAGTAGTTTTATTGAAACTGTTTATTTATTTGAACATAAATACTGTATAACAACAGGTGTACCTTTTTTAAAAAAAAATCAAAGCTCCATAAAGTACACATTTAAATAAAAATATAATTTTCCAGTCTTTTTCTGAAATAAATATATTTAAATGAGAATAGAATAACTAACATTACAAAAGAACTAAATATGACAAACCCTAGTAGGGGGGCAGCATTTGTATATAAAAATGAAAAAACAATTGAGCTATATCAATATATGTGATATGGTCTAATTCCATATCACATTTAATATATATATATATACATATATATATATATATACATATATATATATTGCCCAGCCCTAGTCATTTCTTAACTGAAACCTATTTTCATTCACAACTCGTCACATACCTGCTTTGTCAGGACCCCTGTGCATCACAACTATTGGTTAGATTTAGGAATAGATTGTGGTTTGAATTTAAATAGGTACACTTGTTTTGAAACTTAAGTTTCACTTTCACTTTTGAACTGCGGTCTCCTGGTCTGTCTGGTGTCTGTTGTACCCATCCATCCACCTCGACCTCCTCCTGCCATGGAGAGCGACCTCATTCAACTACACCTGACCTCTGTAGCACTTAGTTTTGAGCATCTAATATTGACGCAAGTGACTTCACATTGTAGTTAGTTTAAATCCAGACGCCAAATCCGTTTTATTACGGGTTCATCTGTGGTTTGTAACGTTCAATGTCAACATATTGTTTTGGTGTGGACAGGGTCGAGTGCAAACTCTTGATATCTACAGGGAATTTGTATTGGTAGTGTGATATGTACAAACTGTACGGTGTATTGAGACCCTATTTGCTGTTACACCACCAAATGTCATGATGGGTACAGCCTGCTCGACATGACATTTTAGAACAGATGAACAAAGAGAGATAGCAGATGTTACAGTTTAGTAAACTCAAGCATTTCAAGCATCAGTAACATTCAGAGGGACTGCTTTGTTCTGGGAAATAGCCTGGCCCCAAATAACTAGCTCTAAATAACACATATAAGCGATGTAAATATGTCATGGAAGGTGTTTTGCAGAGGACCCAAGGAAGCGCAGTGTTGAGTGTGAAGCTGTATTGATATATATAATATTTTAGTTCAGTATTTAAGACTAAAATTATTTCCTAGTTTGTGCTTCTTCATATGTGGACATTTATGTTTCAGGCTTTGCTTGGACTGGCCTCTCAAGTTGATTGCCCTAATTTAAATCACCTAGTTAGTCAGTATAAATTCCAGTCAGGTAACTGTTTGCTGAAGCGTTGATCACTTTAAGTTCAAGTACATAATTACGTCGGGGTAATGAGTTTGCTGCTTTTTCATTCTCTCTTTTAAATGCGAGCCAGCACCTCAGAAAAAAAAAGTCTTTTGTTAGATAAATTGTAAACGAAATGGAGATTAACAAAGTCAAACTACTTGACATATTTTGTTTGCAAAAGTAATCGCAGACAGTGTTTCTACCAGTGCGGTGTGCATAATTTGGTTATCACTACTTCTGATATTAATAGCATCCTGAAAAAACAGTGTGCAGAATTCATACCTAGCCAAAACAATTAGACAATGTCTGTGACAAAAGTTTTTGCACCTTGTTTTCTGACACTGTACCACCTCCAGTGAATATATTCAAAATGCAAATAATAGTGAGTCTGCATTTAAATGCACATTATAACCCATGCCACAGCAATTCACAAGATTGACATGTAATCCAGGTTAATCAGGTTATTTCTACCGTAATTTGACTAACATGAGTCTGGATGTTTACATGGCATTTGAGATAATTGTAGTATCACCTTAATCTGGTTATAATGATAATGGAAGGAGGCAAAGGAGGAGCAATTACCTACTGCCCTACATTTGAACACAAGAATAAGCAACAAAAATATGGTGGAAATGTATTGTGGAAGGGCTAATGACAAATAATATGTCAGTGGAGAAAAATGTGAGCGTTCGCCTTGATTTTCTCTACCCTGGGTGTTTCTTTTCCTTTTCTTTCTTTTTTTTTTAGGGAAGGGCTCATCAACAACAGTGCCATTCTGTTGGATGAACTATTTGGGATATGAGAGTCTATCTGTGCTGTTACTGGGGGAGAGTCTCTGAATGGCTGCCCTGGGCATTGAGCAGAACAAGGCACAGAGTGAGCTGAAGCAAGCAGCTCTGGAGAAACAGCAACACTCTGTTATTCAGCCCTTGGCCTGTGCTCCAGAACATTGTGTGTACATCTGTAATCTTACCTACCCCCTGGGCTCACAGTGCACCCCCTCCTCTCTCTCTCTCTCTCTCTCTCCTTCTACCATCACCACCATGTTTTTCCTGTCTCTCATTCGCTCTCCTCAGCCCTCATGTCTATACTCTTTCTCTCCTTCTCGCTCAGTCGCTCTCATCATCGCGTCATTCCCTTTTTCTCTTACACAAAGATATAGTCAAGCAAATACACCCACGCGCTTTCTCACATTGACACCCATACACAAACACACCAAGGGCCTTGAAGATACACCCATGTGTGAAGATCACACAGTCTTAATGTGTCAGAGCCACTACAGCCTGCTCAATTTTTTTCTATTAATTAAAACGAAACAATGACGTAAAGATAAGAAAAACAAATCTGGGGTCATCTGCGGCTTCGTCTTTTAAAGCTCGCTGCTGTGCGAGACTCGCCCTGATGTTTCAAAAATATATGTGTACGTGTTGAAAAAGCAAATGTTTTTAGCTGAAATTGAACTGGAGCTGTGTTTAAATATACATGAAGGAGAGGGCTACATGAATGCGATCCTGTCCTGGATGGTGAGCAGTTATGAGCTGTGTCATGTGTCGGCGCTTTCGACTGCTCTGTGCGGGGCTTTCATCAGCCTCTGCCTCTGTCACTGAGACATTCCCCTCTCCTTCCCTGCTCCCAGCTCCACTTCACACACTGTAATAAGGCATTCATACTCCTCTCCTCTCTGTTGCCTCGACTGCTCTGCTGCACCACTACATGCGAAAGTGTAAAAGCCTGTAGTTGTGTCAGTAAACGCGTGCAGCTATTTCATGTGCGTTGATGTTATTGCGCCCCGTAGATGCATTAACCAGTTACATTTTGAGGATTAAATTATGCTCTCTCAAAGCAATTTTCATACATCTTCTAATCCTTTGTCTTTTCTCTGACACTTGAGCCGTACAAGGTGATCGGATTGTCACAACAAGGATATCTTGTGCATTGACGTGTTGTGATAATCCATATGATATAGTGTCATCATGTGCTCGTTAATATGTACCACTGTTTCCTTGGGGATGTGATTTGGCTGTCATGCTCTGGCTTGATATCCTGAGATCACGCTGCTGCCTGCACTTTAATAAATCTTTATTGTTTCCATTGCATTACCAATCAATCATCATTTGACGCAATTACCGATGCATTTCATAGTATACCAAGTGTACTGTTAACTATTTTTCTGCTTTCAGGGTTTGTGTGTTTATTTCTAATGGGAGGCATTATAAAACACATCTTTTAAGCTCCCACAGAGTTCAAAACAACAGGGATGTATTTTTCCTCTTGTGTCTTTTCCTTTTCTCAGACAGCAGCAGCTTTCACAATTGAATTTGAATGCCATGCTTTTAGCGCCAGGGTTGTTTGATTATCCACAGACAGGGAGCTGTGCTGGATTCCATTCCTTTCATCATGCTTTAACCAGTGTGAGCTGGCTCCCCTGTCGTATTTTATGAGAGGTGATTTTAGTGCCTCTCCTTTATGCAGATGATTTTGGCTGCCTCTCCCCAGTCTAGTCTTCAAGAGGTGGATATTGGTTTTGACAAGAGAGCTAACCCCGCTACCTTCGCTCTCACCAGGCTGTCTCCCTGACTGCTTCACCAGGCTGGATATTCTGGGCCATATGCTAATGCGAATTACTCTTAGTGAAAGGGAAGATGCATCTACAGGTGTTTTCAGAATGAGGCTCAGTGACAGGAATATTACACCGGGCTGGAAACCTCATTGACCCTTTGCACTCCCACATGGATGAGAGTGGCTTTATATACTGCCACTGAGCCATATGTGCTCTTTATATGCAGTAATACTCCCTGTTAATACCCACATCAGATGACAGTGGTCCACATAGACGAAGCATTCATTCAGATATATGGATTACAGGTTGTCGCAGAGCCTTTATATGGGATCATGTGCTGTCATTTACAGGATTTTTATGTTCGTGTTTTCTTTGCTCGCTGCCTCTGAATGTGTGCTCCTGTTAGATATAGTCTCTGGTAAGCTGCACAGCTCCTTCATGTCCCCAAGTCGATAGAGGGATATCATTTCAGTGAATATGGATAATGAGGAATGCAAATGACCATTTTTTTTTTATCCTAGTTCAGCTCTGCCAAAGCCTCAGCATGCATAAAGCCACATATACAAACTTCTTTCAACAATGCATGGAAATCTACTACAGAGATCTTTGCTATAATGACGGCACTCAAATCAAACATGCAAATTTTTCCTCTTAGCTGTGGTGCTATTTATCAATCTAGATTGTTTTGGTGTTACTTGTCGAGCTTTGGAGATATAGGTATTCGCTCGAGTATGATGGAATAGTGCTGGCTGGATAATTTAATGATCATAAAAGTAATAATGAATTGTCTTTCAATGGAATCGTCACAATGAAATCATATATTGTGAGGCATAATTACATTTAAATGATAAGAAGAAGCACATAGTATTTATTGTGTAAAATATTTTGAGGAAATAGCATTAAAGGATTGCAGTTTTCATTACTGTCTGTGTATAGCTCGAAATTGTGTTTCTTTATGATTTCACTTGAAATGGTTAAATAAGTAAATACTCATTACATTTGTCAAATCTTTAATTCACACATATACAAATTAGGCTTTTCAGTTATTTCAAAATTGACTATGCCATTTTGCGATATATATATATAATATATGTATATGTAGTATTTGAGATATAAAATGACAATGCCCAGCCCTACAATGGAACATGACATTTCACTTGTACAGATGTATTTTTTGGTGCTTTGAGCACCACAAGTCAAGTGCCGTTTAGTTTCATTATATTGAAGAGAAGGCAGCAATCTTTAAGGTCAATATCTCCAACACTTGCAAAGTCACACCAAAACAATCTACTGTAGATTGAAATAAATAGCACTACAGGTAAAAGACAAAATATGCATTTTACATTTATGGGTGAACTGTCCCTTTAAGCATTCACACCGGAGGCTGATCATGTTTCTGTGTTGATGCTGAAGCTTGAACTCTGAAGTCACTATGATAATCATGTCTGTCTCTCTCACCCTCCCTCCATCCTGTTTCACTAACTAAGTAGAGAGCTTTGCATGATTGCCTGGATGAGTGTTTCCCCTCAACGCTGCATTGCTATTGTCCACTTGTCCCTCCTTCATCTGTGTAATTGTATGCATGAAGTTTCAACTGTAAATCCCAGCTGTTGGCAGGTTGTCTGCTCCTGCAGTGCTGGGTATTCTGGTAAGCCATTGGCTGAGGGCTATTGGTTTTTCTTAAGCTGGCAAACATCATGAAAGATAACACAAAGAGGAGCTAGGTAGGTCGTTTTTTTCCCCTGCTCCTCCAGTCGAATAGATTGGGGTGGAAAAAGCAGGAGGCATTTGTCTCTCCTCTCTCCCCGCTGAAACAGATAGAGTAGCTGTGTGGAATAAAGGAGATGCTTCTCTCTCTATCACACTCCATCAGCATTATTTACCAGACCTGCCAGTTGCTTTGTACAGCACCTCTCCCTGCCAAGTAGGCGACTGGCGTACGACCAGGGGCTAGTGACAACAGGCTACAGTGGAAAGCAAGGAGAGCTGTGTGGACGAGCCAAGTCTATTCATTCCCCTAGGCCGCTGAGTGAAGCACAGAACTCTATCTGCTCTCACTGAGGAGAACATAGCACTTTATGGATTTTTTTTTTATCATACGCTATGCTAGAAATGATCATAAACCGGGCCTATCTTTTTGAATCAGAGTAGAAATGCCACAGAGTGCACTGTTGTTACAGTGATAGGTTTATAATGGCTGTGAATAACCATATTTGTTAACCCTGAGCTCAAGTTAAAAGGCTTTGAATAACAGCAAGGCTCTGACCATGATACGTGCACTGTATGTACTGAACTGGAGGTGAATCACACGTGGCAGAGTGGCTGTAATAAATGCATGTTTAGTTTGTCATCCCCGGCCACACTCCCATCAACCCTCCTCACAGAACCTATGGAAACATCAGCACTCGGGGCTTGGAAACAGAAAAGTGATTTTTTTCCACTGTGTGTCACAGATGGTGGGAAAGCCTTTGTAATGCTAATATAATATCACACTGTGTCGGCCTAGCTCTGCAGTTCGCTCTGTGTGCCAAGCAGCCTGGCTGTGGAGTGATTTACCAGTATGGAGAGAAAAAGACCTCCCTCGGTTTACACTGAAAGGCTGCGTGGTTGGCGGGTCCTGCCGCTCGGCCTGCTGCAACCGGGCCCGCCTTTACTTTATTGATTCCATGGTCCGTCCAGTGCTGCGTACTGTTAATTAACTCTGTCTCCACGTGGTTGTCACATTGTGTGTGCTTATTAAAAAGCACATTACTAAGAGGGGCTACGCATTAAAAGCAGCAGGAAGGATATAGTAGATTTTCAGAAATCAGAATTTAGGTCACTTATGTTAGACGAAAAGAGAAAAAAATCTGCACACAATATTGTTACATAAATGCACAACATAAAATAGTGTTTCTTTGTCCTGTAAAAAGCATGTGTTTAGAGTAAAAGGCGCCTCAATCTCTAAAACCGTGCCTCTTACAACCAATGTTTTGCCACCTCCCAACAAATAAGCCAATGGCAGGCCACTTCCTCCAGCATCAGCCAATGACTTTGTGCCTTCTTCCGTGGCAGCGAGTCAGCTGCCGGAGAGGAGGAGACCGGGGCATTGATGTCTTTCTCTAGCTGCGCCACGTCACATTGTTGTCTATTCGATTTCCAGCCCTCATCCCTGGTATTTGAATCACAAGGGGGAGCGTTTCATATCCTTGCTGGGAGAAGAAGGGTGATTTTGTCTATCTGAAAGAGCATGCTGGATTAAGGGGGTTATTTCCCCAGAGGGGGGGATATGAGAGTGAGTGTCACTCAGACAGCACTCACTCTCACACTGCCTCTGCCTCTGCATGTTGCCAGGGAGCCCCAGCTTTGACTTCTTTGCCCCCCCATACCCCCCCCTTTTCCTCTCCTTCATCATGTAATCCTTGGCTTTTTTCTTTCTCTCACTCTCTTTCTCCCTCTGTGTTGTACACATTCTCTTCTTCATCGTCTCTACCATCTCCAGCTGGTTCAGTGCTGCCCTACAGGGAATGGAGAATTGCGTGGTTCGGAGGATGGTTGTTATTCCAATCACACCTCCGATGCAGCGAGGGTCCAGTAAAGTACAGAATAATTGGCAGGTTCCAGCAGCTACAGACTGCCATTCTATTCTAGTACGTGTGTGTGTGTGTGTGTGTGTGTGTGTGTGTGTGTGTGTAGCTGTGAAGAAGGGGCTGCTGTAGGTGCAGCATTCAGAGGTCATTTCATTAATTACTAGCTTTTGTGTTACGTGCGTGTTCTCACATTCTGTTTGTCAGCCTGTGTAGTGATGACATGTACGTGACAAAAGAGCTCGTTGTTGACAGAAAAAGAAACATCAACTGAAAGACCAGTGATGTAAAAAATTAAACCCACATTTTCACAGTTTAGTTAAACCAGCCAATAACATATTGGGTAGTTGAAATTTGGCTGCAGTTTTCTGTCTGTCTGTTAGTAATCTCGGTCAATATTTAGCCCATCTCTGCATCATAACTCACTAGTAGTATTTTTGTCTGTGTTATAAATATGATTCTATTTTTTCAGCCGGGTATAGTAAGGGTGTGAGTGGAGCAGATGTTTGGTAAACACACACGCCTAATTAACTGAGGGTCATCCTGGGTCAGGGGTCAGAGGTCGTATGTGCTCACCCTCTGCCTTCCAAGAGTCACTGACTGATAGGACTCGGGGGGTGACCACTGATACACATCAATGGGGCCAAGCAGGGCAGCTAATAAAGCATGTGGGGTATCGGACTTAGGACAAGCGTCAGGGAAAATAAACCAGTGCTATCTGCTGGCAAACACATTGACCCACAGACTTAATGGAACATGTCTCCCATAGGTGCACTGCTCTATTGATTAGCCATTGATGGTAGTTGTAGCCAACACTGATATCGAGTTTGATTTTGCTTTTTTCTCCCGACTCCACTGTAGGCAAGTCTCTTCTTGCAGTGGTTAAATTAAAATAGGTACAGTATAGCTCTGTGTCGCTACATGTGCTGTGCCTTTTTTTTTTCTCTCTCAGATGTGCTACCATGGAAGCCAACACCATAGCGACCATCATCACTTCTTGTTCTGATGCCCTTTCCCTGTGATCCAACCTCACCTTTATGGGCTTCTCATTATGAGGGACTCTAACTTTAAGTTCTTACTTGAAAAGACGTGCACGGCATGCACACGCGCACAAACTACACACACAGCGCTGAACACAACTGCACACAGATCGGTGCACAAACACACTCCTGCACAGTCAGAAGCATATCTCTCTTATACATAACCAGAGCTACATGCTGCCACATGTTCATTTATAGTGAGAAACACAGACAGACACACATGCTCACTTATGGAGAAAAGAAAAGCAGTGGCCCTGAAAATTGCATAAATGTCAATTATTCTGGAGCTTATGTGCGAGAGGTAGAACAAAGTGGTGGTAATAAAAAATATTGATCACTTCAACCCATAATGTGTCTGACAGGCATTGTTGTGGCAGAAACAGGCATTGACAGAGTGCCTTTGCAGGCGTGTAAACCTGCAGGACATTATGTCGCTGTATTAGCACTGATCACTGCGGTGTAATGGCCTCCAACCCCCCCGGCCTGATTTAGATTCAGCAAAGCAAACGAAGCGTAGCTCTAATAAATGCACCTGTTGGAAATATGATAATTGCATCTCTGATGGCTGACCTTTTTTCACCATTGCAGTAAAGATTAGTTGATGCATGCAATGCAAGTGTGTGCGTGCTTGCAGCTGTGTGTGAATATCAGTCAGGAGTTCGAAGGGTTGGTCATGATTGGTAGTTTTGGCTCTGTGTTTCTGGGGGGTGGAAGCATCTTCTGTATTTATCAGCAGTTACTCATACATCAGCATGTTTTTAACTGTACTGAGTGGGAGAACTGTGTACGTAATGAGTGTGTATTTGAACGCGCGTGTGTGAACGTGCGTGTGAGCTTGTATGCAGAGCCTCATTAAATACGCAATCGTTTCATAAGACTGACCCTTCAAGAGCAGTGGGTGGACCAAACATAGATTTGCTCAAATGAGCAAATGAATCTGTAATGCGAAAGTTTATGGTGTGAAACCCATGTCTGTGTGTGTGTGTGTGTGTATGAGTGTGTGTGTGTGTGTAGTACATGTGCATGTTAGAAAACCCACACTGCATTCTCAATTGCTGTGATCAAATAATTTAGCTTTACATGCCTCACCCAGTCTTCCGCTGCACTGTGTGTTCTTGTGCGGCGCTTGTTACAGCAACCTCAGGCTAGTCAGGCTGTTTTTTTTGTTATCGTCATCACATTAGCTGGGTACTGGCTCATGTACCATCCGAAGGTGTCTGAACGTGGTAGCAGGACATATCCACATGTTACAGAGGATGCCATTGCTTCTTTCTCATTAGCAGCAGCAATCAGATCTTCAGCCACTTCCTGTGCTCCGTTAGGACAGGTGATGAGGCCTGACTATGTGACCTTTAACAACCTAATCAACTTTTAACACCTCGCCTACTACCTGCCTTATTGCCATTCTTCTCTCTGCCATTCACCAGCTGGGCCTTACCGCCATTTAGACGCCATCCCTTTTTACTTTTGTTTTAAGCGGGAGCCTTGTTTTGACGGATCACATGTACGTCTATGAATGAAGCAGCATTGTAAACACATGCAGCAGCAGCAGTCTCTGGTGGCAAACAGTGATGAATTGTAATCAGTTGTTTCTCTCCTCACTCTTGACCTTCCTTCTGCTTATTTCTCTCCTCTCCTTATCTCACTCTGGCCTCTTCTCCTCGCTGCTGAAGAGCTCAGGTTGTGCAAAGGATAAACAAAGAATCAGACATAGTTATCAGCTAAAATGTAATCATTTAAAAACTTATATTTCATGCACAGATTGTGTTTCTACCCAGTATACAGAAACTAAATTAGATTATTATTCATTAAACATCATGTCTGCGTCTATGTTAAGGAAAAATTTGAGCATAAGTTATTTAACAATACACGTATCCACCATCTCCTTCTGTTGTTTATATTCCCATGATAATAAATAATTAATAACAAATAGCGCCGTGGTTGAACATCATCTTCACGAGCAGCATTTATATATAAATTCACTGTGTTAAATAACTTCAGTCATTTTAAATGAACTTCTCATATTTAAAGCACACAGCATCTTAATTAAAAAGCAGAGGGATTGTAAAGGAAATAAAGTTTTTATCTGTTAAATATTTAATACAGACCTGAATCGGAGGATGAACCTGTAATGTCTTTTCAACATTAAATTACAATGGCTGACACAATAACACGGACAAGTCTGAAATACACTTGGAAAAAATATAATACAATCTAATGCAATAGTTGTGAAGACAAAGTAATAAACAGCTTGCAATGTAATGCAATTCAATCAAGTTCAGCAATAAGGTGTTAATGTTAGTGTATTTTGTCCAGGGTGTTGTGCAATTCCAAAACACTTACTGCCTTAAAATATATTAGACATTTTATGCATTGCAAAGGTATTATATTCTCCCGCTCTACTGCATAGAATCCTATTTTACAGGTGTTTATGTTTTTGTGTCCAGCTTTAGACTAAATTTGACCCTCAGGGTAATGTTGTGAAGAAACAATAACTACTTAAATTATTTGTAATTTAACATTATGTTGTAGCAAAGTGCAATTTACCAATAACAGAAGTTGAAAAAGCTGCATAGAAGCTTGAGGTTATGGCTTCAGTTATAGCTACAAAAATGCTTGTTGTTTGCTTTAGTTATTTAATTTATTATTTAATTCAGTCTTCTATATATAACGTGTTCCTTGCTATGTGTGTCCCAGTTCTTCCTACTGATAAATAATCAAAACTGTATAAAATATAACCTTCACCAAGAAACATACAGCATCAAGTACAGGAAGGCCACTGCTGTTTGTGTCCTGACGAGAACCTCAAAGAAGCCACAGCTGGATTTCAGTTTGCTCAGTTTGGTCGTTTGTGCCTTATGTACAGTGAATGCTTGTATTTGGAGCTTTTACTGCCCGGTGAACTCCACGCTCCTTGAAGCTGAAGGTTCATTGTTGAACTTGGAAAAAGCAGCCTGATGAAAAAAGAAAGAAAAACTCAATGCAAGGTCCAGCTCTTTATTTCCTACATCTCAGTGGATCGAATTGGATTTTTCGTTATCATATGAAATGTCCAAATATGTCGTTGAAGGTTAAACATGTAATTTTTCCTCAGAAAAAAAGTGGTGCACTTACATTATCCCCAATATCTCCCAACAATTTTCAGAACCAGAGAATTGTTCTATTCTAATTAAGAAAATGGTTCATTTCTGTTAATTTAGTCACCGTCAATGGCGTCATATCTCTCTTGCACATGAAGTAGTCTGCCAGAGAGTGTCATATATTGACTTTTTATCTAGTTTTCAGTCACAGTTTTTAGAATTCTCTTTTTATAACTTGGTTGTTTTTAACTATATATATGTTAACTGGATTGGGCTTTGAGTCAGCATTTGAGAAACACTTATTTTTAACAGGGAAAAATAAAATGTTTTTACCAGTTTTGATTACATGGTCCCTTTGTTTGGTAGAGGAGGAGACCTCTGCAGATAATTTGGCTCCTGGTAAAACTTTGTGAATGGTGAACACTGAAGGAATCTGTACTGATTAAAGCTGACTGCGGGTGCTACAGGCTGCAGCTGGACTATAATTAAAATTCATCTTTTGTCATTGCTTTGATTGAAAGAACCCTACTGGCAGAAAATAGCATATTGTTAGTTGAATCCAAATGAGTCAAGAGAATTATGAGAAGCTGAAAAATTTCTGTAATCACAAGACGAAAAGTATAGCACAAACTACATTTAGAAACAGTATTTCTTTATGCATGATTCACAGAACAAATATTATTCAGTAAGTAAATGACAGTTACCACAAACTTCACTCACTTAAAACGGTGGTGAAATGTTCTCATTTAATTGAGGAAATTTCAGCAAATGTAAGCTTAAAGATAAATGACTTAAAATCCACTCATCTGTGAAGCCATATACTGAGCTTAGATTAAATCCTGCCAGAACTGTCAGTCATATACAGTATCTGAGCAGGACCATGATCTCATTAAGAAGAAAACATTAATTGACTGTACAGTCCTCTGAGAAAAAGCCAGATTCTGACATACAATCTGAGGCATGCACCTTTGTTTGCAGATTTAGCTTTATAGCTAACAGTGGCTACAACTGTCCAGGTCTGGCTCTGCAGGTTGTGCTTTGCTGATAAAGATCCAGCTCTATAATCCTGATTCACAGTGAATCTCAACCTATCTGATGCTTCCTGGGCTCCTCAGCAGCCTGTGATTGACGATGATTATCTCAACCGGGTACCATATCTCTGCCATCACCGTGGCCGTGTCAGGGATTTTGGGTGAGGATGTTTGATCAAATACAGCAGCAAACAGTTGACAGAGGAGACGCACAGTGGCACAAGCACATGTAGAAGCACCATTGAATTAAGATATACAGATAAATATTCTCTCTCTCTCTCTCTCTCTCTCTCTCTCTCTCTCTCTCTCTCTTTCTCTTCATGTGTTAAATTATTGAGATATGTCTTTAGCTGCAGCACAAATATTAGGTGACAAGCAATCTCATGAAATAATCAGACAATCTGAGCTTTGTGTGAAGAGGTGGATGAACTGAAAACAGCCACATTTAGAAAAACACCTACATACTGTCGATCTTTTAATGCCCTGAAACACAAGCCAGCAGTCGGGTCAGAAGTTACTATGATGTTGAATATGTGTGGACTTTTTTTTTTTTTTTTTTACAAAATTGTGAGTACAAATGATGTAATAATGTCACAAGACAAGACAAAACTTTGGTATAGGAATTGTTTTGGGTTCTGTTTGTAGCAAAGTTGCAGGAAAGTTAGCGACTAGCTGGTGAACACAGTGGAGCATTTATCACCTAAAAGGCATTTATTTCCCTCAGAAGTTGGTGGAGACCAAAACAGAGATTATATTGGATAAAAACAGGATGCCAACTAAACGTTGTTTCTCCGTTTCCACTGGAGGTGTAAATTAGCATGTTGCACATTCACTGCACTGCCCCTTAGTTGTTAGAAAAACAGTTAATACAGGTGTTATACAGTATATTGAAACCCCCCAAAAAAACTCTTAATGATATTGTGCTATTGATTTAAGCCATGTCAACCAGCTCTAATTACAAACACTGACAACTTGTTATTTTCTCTCATGCAGCCGTAGAACATATTAGAGCGTTGGCGGTCTGTCTGCTGTGGCCTGAACGATATGTTCAAGTGAAACATTTAACAGACATGAGGTGATACAAAGTGTTTGATCTGTTGGCCATTGACAGCGATGCGTCTTTGAGGTTGGCTCGGCGTGTCAGTACCCTCAGAAGAGGAGAGCGCTGACATATCCGTTGTAAGGAAGCCTGTTGACCTTCGACAGAACAATGCTCATGTTTATGAGAGCGAAAACAGAAAGAGACAGAGAGAGCGAACCACAGTTTTACTGCTTATTCTGCAGGAGGGAACATACTGCGTGTAACACAGACAATAGCGGAGAGAGCTCTGCAGTCCGCCTATCAGTTAAGAGAATGTCAACAATTAGTCAAGGGCAGGGATAGAGAAACAAGTGAGGTGGCATGATAGTTTGTTGAATGGCGCTGTCACTAGACAGCAGAGGCCTGTCTGTGGGGAGTTTGCACGTTCTCCCTCAATCAGAGCCCTGCCCTTAGATCTAGAGCATCTGTCTGCCCGTGTTGGAGAATGTCTGCCCTTTCACAATAAAAGGACAGGTTAAAATAGGCAGGTAATACATTTCCTGGGCATGAAAGAGTCTCTGCTTCTCACTACTGTTCATAGTGTAGTGCTAGGTGAAGCTTTTCCTCCCAAAGCATGAAAATGGAATTTCATATCCACTAATTTCATGGTTTGTTCTGTGTATTTCTATGTACCTGCGTCTGTATTTGTATTTCTCTGCTGCAAGCTCAAAAGCTCTAGAGTATTACCTCGAGTTGCGTGTGAGGCAGGTTACTCAGCCGGTCTGCAGCCAGTCGGTGAACCTGCTCTGAAACTGTATACCTGTGCTGAAAAGAGGAGTCGCCATTTCAGCGCTGTCCGTTTGGATCAGTGTTCCCTGTGGCGCTATGCCCTCTTTGAGAGCTCCTCTGTTGGGGATCTGTTCCTTGGCCCCTGACTCTTTCCCTCTGTTGACACAATGGGCCCTTTGTACCTACATATATCACTGCTGTGGGACCTTGCTTAGTATTTTCGGCAATTATACACCATCTCAGTCCAGCAATGCCTCTTGTTGCCGCTTCACTGGAGAGAAGTGCAATCAAATGATGGAGAAATGCAGTGAAATAGGGATGCAGGACGAGGCTTGCAGGAATTAGATTGTGGTGCTGATAAGTTCCATATAGAGCGAGTAAACATGTTCTTATCTTGTTATCCAGCTTGCACATTAACACATGGTGTGTGGAGGAGGGCTTAAAAGGATGAATCAAATCCTAATCATTCTGTTTGGCTTTTCCCACTCTCTGCTCTTTGTCTCTATTTCTGTTTCTCATCGTGCAAAGAACCCCGGCGCACATGCAAGAACAATGGTGGGGTCAGAAGTGCTAGCCATTTTCCTACACCTGCTGAATACTCCAGAAATGAGTGCACAGTGATTACGTGCCCTAATGTGTGGTGTTTAAAGAGTGGTTTCCTGCTGCAGAGTTAAATGATGGTGCCCTCTGTGAAGTATTAATGATGTGGATGGATGAATCAGGTCGGCACAAACCTGTTGACGGTAGCCGCGGCGCTCTCTTAAAGCAGCACCCAGACATCAGGCTTAACCGCTTGGCAAATTGGACATGCTTGTTGGCTGTAGCTCCAATTTATGTGCACTCTCTATTGCAGTTAGTCCATCTTCATTATTGAAATGGCCTCTCGTCAGGTCTTGACAGAGTGGTGGAGATGGTAAAGGGAGGGAGAGGCAGGGAGCATACAGGAGAATCATGAATAATGTGGAAAATAAACACATTTGAGGCATTGGAGCCGGCTGGCAGGAGGGGTGTTGGGAGTGTTGTGAAATGCCTGGCTTTCATTTTCTCTCTCTCTCTCTCTCTCTCCCTCCCTCTCCCTCTCCCTCTCTCTGACTCTTCATGTGATTGTATGTGCAGCCGCTGCCAGTGGATGCTGATGCTGTGGATCCTCAGCCTTGGGGGCTTTGTCTAACACACATGCAATTGGGCATAAACACACACACATTGAGAGACCCCGCTACACATCCACAAGCAGCTCTAGGCGCTGAGCTCTGGCAGGACCTCTGTAGCCTGACCAGTATCCCAGCTGTGTGTTGTGTCAGTCTGGAGACACACTGCTCGGTGGCTGCAGCCTATTCCTAATAGGGTGCTGCTGTGACTTCACTTTTCCTGAGTCGAGGATTGTTGCATTGATAAGTCCGGGGCTTAGCTCATCCGGGTCAGCCAGTTCAGGAGGGGATATCCAATTCATGCTTTGTGGAAGGGGATGTATCTATTGCCAGATGTAGAATTTCAATTTGTCAGTGCAGCGGGTTGATACAAGATGACCTCAAAAACATCTCTTAGCTCTGTAAATGCCATGTGCACTTAAGCCTCTGCCTTAGCAGTAATAGCGCCTCTCTATGAAGAAAAGAGCAGGTTCTGGCTGGGTCTACCTACAGGGTCCTTGTACCTGCTGCACACATGAGCAGATGTGATGGCTCATGAGGTAATTACCCACTGAGCCGGTGTGTATGCAACTGTAAGCTGAAGCAGGGGTCCCCTTCAGGTAGCTCTCCCCGCTCAGGTCAGTGAACAGCTAATGACATTTAGAGGCAATAGGATGAAAGAGATGGCAGTTGTTTGTAGTCAGCCGCACACTACCTTTGTCTTATTGTCTGCCGTCTGTCTTAATCTCACAGCCACCGTTTTCACACCACAAGGAGATCATGTTATTAGATCCCCTCCCCTGGCTCATTTGTCATCCTGCAGCACCACTCCTCCAGAGAAGGGCTGCAGGAGCTGAAAAAAGAAAACAATATAAACAAGCAGGGGGCCACAACATCAAATGTTCATCATTTACTGGCCCAGAGTCTCTTGTATCATCATTATTCTTTCAGGAATCACACAAGGTTAATATGCTTTCTCTTCTCTGTGCCGCCCCACCCAATTTCAGGAGGCCGACAAACTTCTCTCTCTACCTTAATGTATTGTTTTGTATTCCAGTGTTGGGGGGTGGGGGGCTGGGCGGCTGGGGGTGGGGGGTTACTTTTAAAACGTATTCCACTACAGATTACTGAATACATATCCTAAATAGGTAACATTTTCTATTAGATTACTGAAATGGAGTGGCATATTCTAAATACGTCAAATACAAAATCACAGTGCTGAGCAGATTTGTCTGTGTCTTATATTTCTTACTGTGCGTCTCCTCTGCCATAGTCGTGTGGCAGGTGCACTACAATCGCACCAATTGTTGCACTTGCAAAAGAAAGGGAAATGCGTGCCTCGTGCAAATTTTAGAGCAACAAACAAACTAGAAGGACACTTGCAGACCTCTACCAAGGCCATGCCATATCTTGCAATGTTAACCAAAGCAAAAATCACTGTACTTCATGACCCTGTGTATTACATTTTACCGGGTTCTCTTGCTAGACAAAAATTAGCTTTTGCACTCCATCATCCCCACTCCCACTCTCACCATCACTTGCTGAAGTAAAAAGTATTGTTTACAGTTTGCCGTCACCGACCCAGAAACATCTCTTTAATCTGTCCTCTCTGAGCCGGGTTGGTTTTTGTGATGCCGAGGCACACAGGAGGGAGGGAGTCAGCTAATTACAATAAACAAATATGCTCAGAGCCGCCCATGTAAGGTTCACATAGGCTAACAACTCTGCTATAAATGTTAAATGAAGCTTAAAATAGGATAGTATGGCAAAACAGTTGCCATAGTGATCTCTGCTACTTTCTTGGTTGGTAAAGTTTAGATTAATCTTAGACACGAATCTGTGATGCAGAGAAGAAATGAGTGATTGTTTTGTGCCCCAAGGGCATCTTTGATGTCTCTATCATGTTTGAAGATTTTTCTTCAATTACTGCCACTTCGTGTTTGTCTGCCTTTGTTGTAGTGAAATGTAATGTAGTGCTGTTAATATTATTCTCCATTAGACACATGGCAGTCACCCTTTAACGATCCCTTTCGTACTCACATGTCTTTCTCCTTCTCTCTGTCTCTCTCTTTCAACAGGTGGGACAGTCAAAATGATGCGTAGGAGGTGAAGCATTGAGCCGTATTGATGGATGTGTTAACAGACAGCAGTCTCACATTGATTGTGAAGACTTCAGAACCGGAGAATGCAAATGTAGTGGAGGACACAGGTGAAAACTATTCACTTTCTTTTTCGATTTATAGCTTGTTAACATAATATCTAACTTCTTTTTTAATTACAAATGTGCATGAAAATGTTAATTTTGCTTTTCGACTCTTTTTAAATTTGCTTTAAACATTGAGAGATACTTGCTTGTTGACCTGAGAAGAGAATTTTTAATTTTTCCAAGAATAATGAAGCATTCGTTGAGAATAAATGAAAGCTTAATGACAACAGTTTCTCTCGCAACAGCTTAAAAACTTTGAAAAGACAATTAGTGTTACCACATACCATTGAACTAGCTTTCTGAATTAGCTTTTCACCCTGAGTTTTAAGCTGTTTGACAAGATAGTGGGGAGGTGAAACACATCCTGTCTTTTTTAAATGAAAAGTGGAAAAGAAACATTAAATGAAGCTTTTTAAGCCATTGTTAATCCTCTCTCCTGATGCTTCCACAACTAAGAAATATGACATCTACCTTTTCTCATAAAAAGGTGCAAATGTGAAAGATGGTGCAACCAATAATTCTTTCACACTCATTCACAGTCATTAGCATAGGCAAAGCGTACAACACTGTTTATTCTGTGAATTCTCAATAACATAAGCCATGCATCATTATGACACGTTCATGATGTAAGCTCTTGATATAAAACTTAAAGGGGACACATTATGCCCATCTTCAGGTTCATGCATTTTGGGTTTCTTCTAGAACACGTTTACATGCTTTCATGTTCAAAAAACACATTATTTTTCTCATACTGTCCGTATGAATAAACCTTTATTATCTAAAATACTCAATTTTAGCCCTTGTCTCCTTAAGCCTCCCTTGTGAAAAGCCCAGTCTCCTCTAGTTAGCCTGCAAGAAAAATATGAACACCTTTGCAAAGGTCGATCTCAAGCCAGAATTAATTGTTCAGTTTGCATGTTCTCTGATGCAGGCAGCCCACAATTTTTTATTTATTTTTTATTTTATTTATTTTTTCATGCACTGAGCCAAAAATCTCCAGGAGCACTTACATATACCAAAATCACTAAGAAGAAAATCACGAAAACCTAGTTTAATCTTGATCTATATTCTGAAGGTTTTTACAGAGGGGTTTGTTCATATGTCATTCATAGCCTGATTTATATAACATTTTATTAGGGCTGTTGACAGTATTTTCTGATAAAAGGAGAAATTAAAAAATTCACTCAGTAAAAGCATTTGACTCCAATATGTCAAAGAAATGAAACAATAATTTTGAGATTGGCTTTATCCACTTTTCAGATTTTTGTTCTGTGAATTTATACAAATTAATTAAAGTTAATACCTCATTTAAACATACAGTTTCAGAAAACTTGCAACTATCTTGCAAGTTTCAGGGTGATATTCAAGGTATATTAATTCATATTCATTCAAGTTTATCCATGTATGTCCCCAGTATATCCCTTTCCTTTAACTCAACTATAAGCCCCATTGATGCAATGTGCATTTTGCAAGACTCACTCAGCCACTACCTACTGCCCCCTGAAGTTTACCTCTACCAAGCACCACTGATCTTTCGATGAGGTTTATCTTAGTGTTTCAGCTCTGGTCAGGCTCAGTGGGGACTGACCGGTCCCCACTGAGAGAATCACACAGATTATCCCCAACACTAGTCTGCTCCTTCAAAGGCACCGAGAGGAAAAGAGGAAGAGAGAGAGAGAGGGTGGAGAATGAGAGTAGGAAAAACAGCGGTAGAAGAAAGGGTGAAATCGGCTCCATTGAGCAGGAATAGGGCAGCTCTCTGAGGAGGATGGCCATGAATCATGCTGCAGTTACTCACCACTTATTATGAACATCCTGTACTGGCTGGATTGATTTCCCCCCCACCATTCACAAAATGTTGTATAGTAAAGATGGAGCAATAGGTGGAAAGCAGCTTCGGTGGCTGGCCTAACAGCTGGATGAGTGAACGCCCCGGGTGGCTGAGCTGCAGAACGGCTAGCTCGGCATTTTACGAATGTAAAAGCCTCCATATAGCAGGGATAAGGAGCGGGGAAGTTGGTAGGGAAGCAGATAGTGTGCAAGAAAGGGAGGAGGAAGGGGACGGATATGGGGGATTGGAGTGAAAAATGATTTCAAAAGCCATTAAAAGGAAGAAAGGGCCATGTCAGCTGTTTTCATTTGCATTGTACTTCATATTGTGATATTTGAGCTATTTTATTCCTGAGGCCACATGGGATGGATGTGTGAGTTTGATTCATGCATTTTTCCTCGTTTTCTGTCAAATGTATGATGTTACAATGTTGTATGTTCATATTACATGTGGCCAAAGTTCCAAGTAATTCAGTAAACGTATGTAATCCACGTGAGCAAAAACCTCACCATTCAGAGCGGTCTGTTTCCAAATGTTTTTTTCTACACTCGGCTCAAGCTAACGTCATGACAGGTGTCTATATATTGTCAGCTGCTCCATGCACTTGTAATTTGTAATCTTGGTTGCTGATGTTAATTTTCCCCAAAATTTTGGGTTATATTTCTGCAGGAACATGTTCCATTGTGTAGACTTTTGTTCAGAAGGTTTGATTGTTGACCTTCCACAGTAGAAAGTGCTGATTTACCCTGTTACAGAGATGATGAGGGCATAGATGCAGAAGATCTGGAAATACTGACAAATCAGAATAGACTGGGATTTTTCAGGAGGTGGGCTTAAAGAGACAGGAGTGACAATGGAGCATCTCAGAGGGTGAATAGAGGTGCAGCAGCCATGGGCAGTATGAGAACAATAATGTGTTTTTTGAATGTTAAAGCTTGTTAACTTGTTCAAGTAGAAACCGAAAAAAATCTAGTATAAACTTGAAAATGAGCATAATTCGTCCCTTTCAATATTTCAATATCAGGGACAGATGGTAGTCATATAATCATATATTTTCTGTTTTTGTCGCATTTATAAAGTGACTGCAGGTGGATTGTGAGTGAAGAGAAAAACAGCATGGATGTGTATGTGTGGCCGTGTGTGCGTGTGTGGCATCTGACACTAATAGATGAGGCCACAGACGCCAACTTTTCTCACTCCTCGTGTCCATGACCATGTCCATCGGCATGGGATCGTCTCCCCCACAGAGCCACCTGGCATGGAGCAGACGAGGGCTTACCTCAGGTGGATGAAGCTCTGTGTGTCATGGATAGAAAGATAGGCGAGACTCAGAGAGCTCTGAGTGCTAACTGGTCCGGTCTGGTCTGGTCTGGTTTGGCGGTGGTCGGGCTGTCTAGCACGGCTGGGCTTGGCAGCGCTGGAGATCAGAAGATCAGCACCTCCTGCCAGCAGCCGGGGTCCTTCCATATGCTCAGTGGTGAATGTCCATGCCAGCTCGCGTGAGCTGTGTCACATCCAGCCTCAGCTTCTATTCAAGGAGCACTTCTGCTGATAACACAATTACAGAACTACAACTGTGTCAAGATGATCTCTGAGAGTATAAAGCTTGTTTTTTATTAGTATATCAGCTGCTCTTTCTCTACATATTGAATTCTGGCAGCAGTGACTATTTTGGATGTTTATCTTGTTTACATTTGCCAGCTCAGATGCAGTAGTAACATTATACCGTATCATATCGCTGAATATGAAGCTGCCGATCCCCCTTTGACCTCTAATGTCAAACTTGATTTGTCGTCTTCAGTCATCGCTCTTAGACCCTGTGTGTGTGTGTGTGTGTGTGTGTGTGTGTGTGTGTGTGTGTGTGTTTGTGTACCTGTCTGACTGACTGATCTGTGGCACATTCTGAACAGCTGAAGACCTAATGGTCCAGCTGGAGACAGATGGCCTCTCGATAACACTATACCCCCAAGCCAATACTCACACTCTAGCGCTCGCCCTGTCATACACACACATGCATGAACACACACAAATGCACGCACACATCCACGCATGCTCACACACGCTCTCCCTCACACATACACAGAAAATCATGCACGCACACATTGGATAGGATAGATTGTTAATCCATTATAAACCCTGAGGAAACACATTTTTCAATATGAGTTTAATGTTTCACAGCAATTTTGAACAATCTTTTGGCAATATTAGGTGGCAGCTTAGGTTTCATGCAAGCACGGGGGATAAAGGAAGTTAATTTCCCCCTTTTTTTTGTAATTTCCCTCTTTCTGTGGCTTTGCTCCTTTGTAGGGCTAATGAAAGAGATAAGACAAGTATAAAGAAATGATTACTTATCTATGAGTGCTGCGAAATTACTTGGTACATTTTAAGCATGGGCACTGTTTACTTATAATTCCAAATAAATCCAAATGAACTGTGTCCACGCCCAGAAAAAAATCACTGCAGTCCTATTTCTTTACAATAAGTGCCATTCATGGAATGGGGCTCAACATGTAAAAATGAAAAGAAAATAGCTGTTAAATGTGGAATAGGATGTCTGTCCTCCGCAGAGAGCATGTGTCAGTAACATGTTTTTGCTCTGAGGTCATTTTTGCTCACAGATTGAAGGGAACTGATGGCAAACGCCTCGCTGTGATGCTTCTGCAGCCTCTCACAAGTTGCTGCTGTAACAGTTTTTTGACTGCGAGAGGAAGAGTGAAGATGCATATTTCTCCTGAGGTTTTCTTCATTAAGGACAACAGTAGCGCAGTTGTGTGCTTTTAGTAGGCGTTCTGGTTGCTCCAATGTGTCTGCAGGCCGCAGACCCAGAGAGACCTGCTCTCAGAAATTTCATTACCTCGTTAAATCACTTCCAAATCATATCCATATTCAAAGATTTACTCACCGCCAGTGCAGCCATGTTGAATACTGTTTGTTAAGCAGTATCCCCCTCAAGCATTTATCTACCTCAATAATGATTAGGCGCATCCATTCTAAAATGGGGGACGGTGCTCGTTAACCTCTGTGAACACATTAATTGCTGTGGTATGTTTTTCAATTTAATTTTTTCTGGCACCATTTTAAAGAATATGTGTGAGGCAGCAGCTTGGGATTCTAGAGGGAAGCAGGTGTAGATGATATTGGTTATACAGTCTCCAACATATGGGCCTGTCGTGTCCCATGTGTACGTACCTGCCTCCGCTGCTGTCATCTAATTATGCAGAGCAAACAAAGCTATCTGCCTGCTGCTACAAGTCCTCTTCTGTGGGTTTTGATTGTTGCTCATCAGATGGATGTCTTCAACTGATTAAGACATTGTTACAATCGACCTGTAGAAAATCATGAAAACCTAATTTCAATTTAGTCATTACTGCTATTGTTGCTGCCAATCTGTGTAATTTTGTAGTATCTTGTTACCTTACAGCTAAGTTGGGTCCGCGTCTATAGAGATGAGACGCTAAAAGGAGTGGGAGGTAATACAAGATGATTGCATTAATTTGATCTCATATATTGCTCTCGGGTTGGTAAAGGAAGACAAATACCATACTGTCTCCAGCTTCGTTTCCAGCCACATATTTTTATGAGCATTTTGAAGTGTTGCACGAGAAAAGCTAAATGGGAAAAATTTGAAAAGCGCTTTCTCAATTGTGCACAAAAGTTTTTACGCTCACTTTAGATGGTTTTTGTCTTTGTTGAAAAAGAGTTGATGGGGTAAATTGGGCACCTTTATGGAATAAGTTCTGACATAGCAGACACCAACTCAAGACTGATCGGCTGTCTTCTCAGATCAAATTTGAATTTGAGTTTGAAACCTCTTCTTCTACTTTGTTTACTGGTGGATTACAGCTGTGGCAAAAGACTATGTTGTTAGCTAAATTCACTTTTCTTTTTTGACATTTCAAAATTTTGCTTACAATTTGTTCACAAATAAACATAATCACTGCTGTTTAGTAACCCAATTAGTAACATTTGAGTATTATTTTTCCTTCCCTGTGTAGGAAACAAAAGCTTGATTTAACATTAATTTCAAAACATTTTGAAACCATTAGCCTATGAAATAAATTTTGTATAATTGTAAAAGTCATTCCTTTGATTACGAACACCCACTTTGAGTTTTCATTTCTTTGCACGTCTTCCTGTAAGCTTTTTAAATAAATTTCTCATTGTGTACTGTACACTGCACTCAGAACATTAATATAGCACAAAACAATCAACAAAAACAACCCCTGCTCAGACTGAACCATAAATATGCTCAGAATTTTTTGTGCAGCTCCTTTAAATTTCAAACTTTCGCTAATGCCACCATGTTAACTTAACATGAGGCAGGTGACCCATTTGTGAGTCACCTTCCTCATGTTTTATGTGTTTGGGGAATTTGGTAGATTTTTTTAATTCTTTTTTTTTTTACATCAGTGTTTCTTCTTACCTGGCCTCAGATTTTACATTTGAACATCAATCATTAATGGGTAACAATTTGTCCAAACTTGACATTGCTAATACCTCTTATTTAATCTAGTAACAAAACTGAAATATTAATGTTTAAGTCTGGCATCACAAAATGACATTCTGAGCTCTGGGGGGCTAATTGACACTAATTGCATTTTAGCAGCCCAGAACAAATGCCAGTGTAACTACAGAACAAAAACAATGTGATTTAACTTCAGCTCAAAGAATTGAAAGATCTGAAATCTTTCTTTTTTTTGTTCCTGCAGGAGTATGTGAGCAGAGTGGTGATCTGAGTCTGTGCGGCATCATTAATGCTGCGCTCCCTCCATCCTCACCTCCTCCTGCCGCAGAGACTTCACAGCAGGCTTGCCCACCAACACACCGGAGGACCACGCCTACATCACCAAGCCTCTCCCTGCCCATTGGCACCGACTCCTCTCTGGGCCTCACAGCGCCCCCCTGCCCTGCCACCGATGATGGTCCAACTGTAGTCACCCAACTTCACCACACTCCCACTCCCACACCACTTCCCTCCCCAGCTGTGAGCTCCTGGGCCCCAACAGGAGACACTCAGAAGACTGCCCTTCTGCTGCCTGTCGCCCTCCCGCTTCCTGCTACAATTATGGAGCCTGGCACTGTGTCTGCTCTGACAGAGGAGTGTCTGCTTCAGCCTACCCGCACCTGCCTCGGCTGCTTCATCGAGACCCGTGATGCTACTGACCGAAACACCATCCAGAACCCGCCCCACGACCCGAACACCAACCCCGACACGGAGACTGGGTTAAGTGTGAGGATAGGCGATGTGAGCCGAGAGGACTTCTCTGACATCAACAACATCAGCATCCAGTGCCTGAGCCATGCGGGGGAGACGGTGAGTCACTTTGGGGAGCAGCTCCTCTCTGACCAGCTACTTAGCTTCCCTCTACCGAAAGCCTCGGGTGAGGGCAAGCGAGTTGATGGGAGCAAAACAACAGAGGACTGCGATGACCCAGAAGATGATGCAACAGCTAAGAACTTATATGAGGGACTGTTACTGGACAAAGTGAGCGGAGAGGAGGTTCTGCTGGCTAATGCCGGCCAGGACTGGGGCTACTTTGAGTCCTTCATCAGCGAGAGTAAGATGGAGCTGCTGGACCTTTGTTCTAAGAATGAACTGTCAGTCAACCTCTTCTCTGAGGAAGACGTTGACAATCTGTTTGATGATGAAGACGATGATTCGACTCTAAGCAGTGACGTCTGTTCGCTGAAGATTCGTTACGAGTCTTTCCAGGACAACATGAGGGAAAAAACAAATGTGCTCCAGGAGGAGACACAGTTCAACTTTTTCCCTAGTGTCCTGGCCAACTGTGCCAAGAAAGAGGAAGGAGCGGGAGTCTTGAGGAGGAGTACTGAGGAGCTTCAGCCCAAAACGGATGAGCTCATCCTAGAGACAGGACAAGAAGGAAAGGCTGGGGACTGCAGTGGTAGGAGCCCCCTCGATGGTTCACAAGGCTCACCCATGTCCACTCCCAAAGTCAGCTATCTAATGGACTTCAATTCCACAGAGGAGTCGGGCGAGTTCAGTGATGACAGCTCGTGCACCGGCTCCTCCTCAGACACCCTGCAGGAGGGCAAGTTTAAAAAGGGACACTCAAAGAGATTGCTCAGCCCCTCTAACCCTCTCAACTATGGCTTGCGCTCCAAAAGAAAGGTTCGATACAGTGACGATTACTTATATGACGTTGACTCGCTTGAGAGCGAGAAAAATGCAGAGAAAAAAGAGAAAGCCCCCTCGGGTCAAAAAGAGGAGGAGGATGTAGACTGGTGCCCCAAAAAGCGCCGGAAATCCTGTCGCAAAGAGCCGCCAGTGGTTATCAAGTACATCATCATCAACAGGTTTAAAGGAGAGAGACTCATGTCAGTGAAACTGGGCAAGCTGGACCCTGTGGATGCTACTGTGAGCTTAAACACCGACACAGTCAGCAAATATGAGACACTGGCTCCTCTAAAGGATTTCTGGCAGGAGAGGCAAAGAGAGAGACAGGAACAGCTTAAGCTGGCTGCCAGAGATAAACAACAACGCGGTTTTCATCTAAACGGACGCCATCATCGCCCTTTTAATTCTAGTCATCCCAAAAGGAAATACAAGATTGCAAACAGGCTTAAGGTTCAGAGGATTCACGCTGTGGAGCAATCAGCAACAGTACAGTGCTCCCCTCTCTCAGATCAGGGCCAGGGAGGTGTCACTAAAGAAGAGGCCACCCCCACGGTAGGGGGAATAATAGCAGCCTCAGGCCTCCCAGTCACATTAGACACAAACTCCATCACGCACACAGTCACAGCCAAGAGCCGCTCCCAGGAGAGGGAGGAGAGGGAGGGGAGGAGATTGGGAGGAAATAAAACAGTCAGGATAAGGAAATTCAAAAGCGAAGCCAGGCTGAGGAGCAAGAAAATGAAAGAGGCAGAAGGAGAGGAGGGGAGGAGCGTGACAAATGAAACGGATGCCTGTGTCGCTGCGGCACAGATTGAGGACCCTACTGCTGGGTTAGAAGAGGCAGGCATTAGCTCAACTACAGTCAAACCCCATTTTTCTGACAATACCACCACAGTTCACACATCTGAGGAGAAATTCCCCTTTGTTTCGTCCACCTGCTCTACTGACAAAGCTCCCTCCTCAGAGGCGGTGGAGACGGGTGTCCCTGTTATCCCGGGGGGCTACCTGCAGACCCTGTTAGATGCTACAGACTCCTCCGGTGGAGCAGCTATCTCTTATTTCCCCCAGCAGCCCTCTAGGCAGCAGTATCCTCTGGGGCTATCCCTAGAGGAGAAACAGTTTTCTTCTCTGCAGCTCGCTCAGAGCTGCGTCCTGTCTCCCCCCTCCGAGTCAGAGCTCCAACAGTCTCCCCAGAACTGCCCCAGCTTCCCCCAGATGTGGCACCCACAGCTCTGTGCAAGTCACAGCCAGAGCTTTGGGCCAGAGACCCCTGAGACTCCCATCTTACCCAACAACTTCCCAGCTGCTGTGCCCCTGACTGACAACCTGCCAGTGTCTAACTACAGCCAGCTGAGCCCTGAGGCTGACAGGCTACTTTATGAGAAGAGCTACCTGACTGAGGCTGGGCTGCAGCCTGGGGCAGATCTGCAAGTGTGTCAGTCTGCCTGTGTGGAGGGCCAGGTGCAATACCAGAGAGGGTCCCTGTGCACAGACAATGGCAGGCTCATCAGCTATGACTCAGTGGGCTCTCTGTCAGCCTCCTCCAGCAATTACAGCTCCCTCAGCCTCAAGTCTTGTGAGCGAGAGGGTGAGGAGGAGGGCCGAGACAGCTTCTTAGCTCATTGCAGTCCCAAAGTGGTGATTCAGCAGAGTGTGGACGCCCTTACCCCACTCAGGGAGTCCTCAGACCTGCTGGACATCTCTAACTTCACCCCTGACAAGTTTAGACACTCATCACTGTCAGAGCTTTCCCCTCCCGAGACCCCCAACCTGTCCCCCCAGGTGGTGGGGCGTGAGATCAAGATGGCAGGGAATGTTGGAGAATACCAGGATGTGAATGATATGACCATGGACTGCAACAGGGAGGTAAAGTGGAACTGTGACGTTATGCAGCAACAAGAGCACACAGCAAATGCATACACAGTGGAAGACAGGCAGTTTCCACTGCACAACTTTAACAGTCAGGATGTGTTACATTTAGATAAAAAGGGAGGTAACGAATTCGATGAACAGACTGGTGAGATGTTAGCTGGCGCGAAAAGCATAAAGTCAAAGAGGAAAGGCAACTGCAAGCAGGCAGCTGCAGGACAGAGCCCAAAGAAAGTCCGGGCTCCCAGAGCTCCTAAGTCAGAAAAGGTCAAGACCCCCAAACAGAACTCACGCTCCACCAAAAAGATAAAGGCCATGTTGGAGGGGAAGGCAGCAAAGAACCAGGAAGCAGGCTGTGGCCCAGGCCTGACTGACAGTAGCAGCACTGGGGACTGGTCTGGCACCGGCTGGTCAGAGAGCAACAGCCTGGTCGGGGACGACCAGAGAGAATTCGAGGAGCCCTCCAATATTCTGTCCAACATTGTCTCGGGCATGGCTGAGGTCCAAAGGTTCATGATGGCCTCCATTGAGCCACTGTGGAATCCCATGTCGGAGGCCTGCATGCCCTCTGAGGCCAATAGCCTCAACCTAAAGACCCTGAAAATCTTGGCAGGCACAGAGGCCGACCTGAAGAAAAAAGGAGCCGCGCTAACAGGGGCTGGGAGAGGCAGAAAGGCAGGGGGAAAGGGAGGAAAAAACCAGGCCAAATTCAACCCCTCTCATCCCTTATTCCCTCAACTAGCTCTTGGCTGTAACATGTTTGATAAACCCAACTTTATTAACCCTGGGCCTGCACACAAAAAGCTGTACCGCCACAAGACCAGTGCAAAGTTCCCGCGGATTGAGACATTGAAGGGGAAGCGAGCGGAGAGAGACCCAAATAAGGACATAGCACTGATGACCTCTTTTGAGAAACTGAGGTAATATTTTGTTATCAGCTGCTGTTGCACCCCCTTCTCACTTTCCCCCCACTACCTGCTCAGCCCTCCCTTCCAAGCATACCTACACTGACGCTATGCCAGAGCTGCATGAGTACTACGTTCCCCCTGACTACTCCCACTTCCTTTTAACCCCCACCCGAAGAGGAAATTAATATCTGCATGAAAAACTTCTTGTACTTTGCAAACTACCTATTGAGTGATTGTGTCAAGCTTGATTGAGATTTGAAACGACCATGGCTGCATTTTTCTTGCTTTTGTTGTTTCTGCTTTGTTTGTTCTTCTTATAGTCGTTTTCGTTTTATTTTTGTCTGAAAAAAAAAAAAGAATACGCCTTGAAAACAGTTCTGTCGCCTTTTTGAGGAACTTTGTTTTTGTATTTTCTCAGCAGAACTAACTCCCCTGAATTATGTATTTATTCCCCTTTTCCCTAAAGATGTAGCTATATACACAAATGCATTGAGTGACATCTACGCACCCCTCCTCCTCATCTGTTTTTGTATGCAGAATATGGATGTCCTGTTGTTGCTGTCCTTCATACACTGCCTGGCTCATTTCAAGAAGGAAACCTACAATTAATGAGCCCTATTTAAGCCCAAGACATCTTGAAAACACAAGATGGGACCATTTTGTATTGATGACATATCAGACGTTGTTTTTTTTCCCCCCTCAAAGTTGGAATGACTCCCCATTTTCTTTTATCAAACGCTTGTTTTTCTTCTGGAGTTTAGAGGAACTGGTTATCTAAATTTACATTTTTACGCCTTGCAAATTCATAAAAGCTCCACCCTCAGAGTATTTTTGTCAATGTTGTTGTACAGGGACATGCAATATTTGCAAAAAAAGATGATTATAATCTTAAAATCAATGTGCCAAAAGTAACAATGCTGTGTAAATGACCTCTTATATATGTGTGAATATTGGCTGTTCCTCTTTTCTATCCATTGGAGTATTGGCTGCTCGGGTTGGAGACTCCTTACAGAGACTTGCCACTACAGGAATTCTTTATTTGGGACTTTTCTCTCTTCTCTGATGAAAGGCACCAACAGCTGGCAGTGGTACACCACCACTCACTAAACCAAATCAGAAAGACTCTGAATTCTCCTCGTTTCCCCCACTTTGTTTGCCAAATTCAATTTACCTCAACATCGCCTGGCACTGAGAAGCAACAAAAGAGAGGCAAAGGGGAGATCTGCTCTGAAGGCTACTGTAGAGGAAGAAGATGAAAAAAAAGAGATGTTCAAACGAGCTTTCTCTGGACCAAGAAGAGTGTAGTGCAGATGTTTGAGGGTAAGCAAGGAAATTATTTGTCAGTTGGGGCTGTGCCTCACTGAATAGCTGTTTTGTAAAGGAAATTCAAGGCAGTTTATTACTCATAGAGATTCTGATGCACGCATCAGTCGTGAATGGACATAACATTTTTGCAGTTAGATTTAATGTGAATGTGAACGCAGTTTTCAGTACAAATGGAATCAGTAATCTTGTAAATGAAGGAAAGCATGTCGATGCATTAGCTCCATGTGGGAATCTTACTTCTATTTTACCCAAAAGGGTAATTTAAACAGTAATTTTTCTTGACATTCTCATGTAATACATTTTTTTAACACTGCCATGATTCATAAGTTGCACCACCGGTGTATTCAGTCTCTGATTATTTTTAGTGCATTTATCACATGATGTCTTAATTTAACTGAATTCTTTTCATGATATTTTTTCTTTTCTTTTTATATTGTGTCATAAACCGTCATTTCAGTTTTGATGGGTCAATATTTTGGCAGAAAATAATTTCACCCGTAAAACATGGCCAAATAAAGGAACAAATTAAAAAAAAGAAAATGTATTGACAATATCTGATCCAGTGCATCCCCGTGCCATTTATATGAATTACTTTGGGCTCATTCACTGCCTAACTGCACTGAAAGAAATCCACCTTAAAATGAACCATACAATCACGTCGAATCAGTTATAAAATCTTTAGATTTTATATCCTAAATGTATTTCAGGAGAAATGCAGATCCCCTTCAGCTGGTTACAAGAGTATCTTTTATAAATATATACTCAAACAATAGGCCTTTATTTTCTCTTTCTTTTGAATGTTGAATATCATTTTTAAACGTAGCAGTAATTACATGAGACTGCATGGAGATGTGCGGACAAATCGAAGCTTGATACAAAAACAGGCCTTGTCACACTGGATATGGTAATTCTGACACATAGGTGATAGTAATTGATTGCTTGCATATGGCAAGAATCATAATCAATCTTTCTCTGTCTCTTTTTTCTCTCCTCTCTGCCATGATCCTTTGTTTCTTTTCTCCAGTGTATCAGGGTTAGGACCAAGACAAGCTGCTGATGGGAAGCTCCACATGGGCTGCAAGCCCATTTAGTCTGCCTTCTCTCATTTCTGCCTATTGTCAAATTGAATGTACTTCTCTGAGTTGATACTTTTCTTTTTCTTTTCTTTTTTCTTTTGTTTTCAAAATGTGCCACTGTTGAGCTGCCTCATGTTAATGGTGCTAAGAAAGCTGACAATTATTTTCTTTTTTCCTTTTCATTCTTTTGTTTTCCCAGAGTTAACAAAAAAGAAATGCAAAATAGATTAGGTACCTAACCCTCTTTATGAATGTATATTATAATGTTATGTTTGATGTATTCACTTCATGATTCTTTGACATTGATTGGAATTACTTTTGCTCTTTTCATTAAAAGATTACCGAGCTTTATATATACTGTCTAGAGTTGTTACCAGAAGGAATCTTAATGAACTCTTGACACTACAAAATCTTGTATATTTTTTGTGTGCCAATTTGTAACATATTTTGTAAGTGTATATTTTTCTTAGAAAGTGCTGTGAAGTATTTGTGTGTGTGAGTAACCTTTTATGCGCCTCTATGGGCAGTGGAAAGGATATACAATGACAAGTTTCTGGTTTTAAAAACCAAAATATGAAAGTATCAACAGAAAACTAGAAATATTTACATTTTGTTGGGAGTTTTGTAATAAGACCATGATCTTGTTGTGAGAGTGTTGTGTTACTGTGCAAAACACAAATAAGCAAAGAAAAAAAATGAAAACCTGGAAAAAAAAATATAATTTGTGACAATTTGCTGTTTTATAGATTTTCATGTAAATTATTTGAGTATTATTTTGTTTTTTGTTTTGTTGTAACTGTTGCAAAGGTTTTAAATATTTGTGATCAAGCCTGTATGGTGATAATGTAATATTGGTAACTTGCTGAGTTTTGTAATAATGTTTATGGAGTAAATATACAAATTAAAATAAGATTTTGAATGCTGCTTTCTGAAGAGAGTTGGGTTGTGTTTTTTACCGCCCACCCGTTGCTGTAGCTCGTAACTACGGTAAACAGTAAACACAGAATCTCCACACTATTCACATCCCTGCAAACAAACTCAGTCCATTCAGAACGATAATTGCAAAAGGTTATGGCGTGCCGTTTTGTGAAAACACTTAATATTACAAACAGCCCATTGAGATGTCAGGAGTGAAGTGTAAGTAACGCATCTGTTAATCAAATATCTGCCCCTTCTGTGTGCTACTACTACAATAACAGTAGTAGGGAAGAGTATAATCTCTTATATTCAATGTGTGTTTTTCCCCACAAAATGTGTAAATGTAAATACAACCTCAATAATTCCAATTAGTCTGTCCTTATTTGTTAAATTTGAAGATTCTTCGACGTAAGGCATTTTAATTCCTGCACAAGCCTGGCTTTGGCTCATGTTATTTTAATGTCATATCTAATTAGCACTCAGGGTCAGGCATTGCTAGAGTGACTGCTCATCCATAACTCTGAGCCGGGCGGCTGTGGTCCACACTGCAACTCATTCTGGCATGCTTAATTGGAGCTGGAGATACTGTCTCAGACCATAAACAGATCCTGTGATGTATGCCTCCAAAATTGTCAGGTGGTATTAGCATTGTTTTTGTTCTTTAGTCACCCATAGCAGATAAGGGAGCAAGCAAATTATAAGATGGAATGTCTAATGCAACGTATCAGGTACACCTGTGGTTATTAAATGAGACCCTAGTTGTTTTGTCAGTGCGTGCTCACACGGCATGGACAGCCATAGACTCGCTCTCATTAAGACAATTGTTTGTGTGTTTGTTTGTTTTTCATCATTACCCTGAAGACTACAGAGAAACATTTTGAAAGAATCAGCATCTTCAGTTTATAATTCATTGGCTGGCAGTTTAAGACAATTATTTTTAAATACATTCTTACATGCCATAAACATAGAAATAAACAAGTACAACATGGAAAAGAAAAAAAGAAAAGGGGACAAGGAGCCATCCCTGTGAACACCTTCTTACCTCCCCCTACCCCCAACTCCTACCCTCCCTTACATTTCTCTTAATATATAATAATATAGTATAAGTACATCTAGAGAGTCACATTTTTAAAAGGATCCGCATTGCTATTTTTTATTCCTTTAGCTGGCAGTTTATTTTTACTTTTATAAAATATTTTTGTATTATAAATACCAACAAGACCATCAGTTGTGGAATGTCACTAAGAACATTTACTCAAGTACTGTACTTGAACTAGAATTTTGAGGTATGTGTACTATATTTTGAGGCAAATATTGTACTTTTTACTCCACTACATTTAGCTGACAGCTTTATTTACTTTTCAGGTCAAGATTTAACATGAAAAACTTGATCATTTTAAAATGATTAGACTTTTTGAAAATAAAACCTCATAACAATATGTTAAGTAGTGCTGCATCATTCCAAATAATCTTGAAAATTATATCTAGAATATATAAAACGATCTGAGTGGGGCCATTCTGCATAATGAGTCATTTACTTTTGATACTTTGAGTACATTTTGATGCTGATACTTTTTTAAACTTTTACTTCAGTAAATTTTGAATGCAGGACTTGTACTGGAGTCATTTTGCAGTGTGGTATTTGTACTTTTACTTAAGTAAGGGATTTTGAATACTTTTTCCACCACTAAAGATGATAGAGTAACATTTTATTTTTTTTATAATAAGCATTGCTATTTATAACATTTGATGTGTGCTACTACTATAATTTGAAGCTACTGCAGAGGCTTATAGACAAATAAATTGGACAGTAGATAGTAACATCCAGCAAACAGTACAGGAAAGCCCACAAGAGTATTCAAGAGTCAAAGATAAAAACCAGTGACAAACCAATATAATGTCTGAATTGGTTATTTAAAATAAATACTGAATACATATATAAACTAGGACTGCAAGCAGTACTGAACGGGCCCTCGCAGTACATGCGTGTCGGGGCATGCTGCCGTCGGGGTGTGTGTGTTACAGGGGCCAGTCTATACCACCCCTATGAATTTCATTGCCTTAAGTGTTATAGTGTGGCCACGGTACCAAATATGAAATTAAACTGCCACCACAGTGCCACCTAGGGGCCGATCAATAAAACCTTAAAAGGTTATCCTCAGGAGGGCATTGACAATAATTGTACCAAGTTTTGTATAAAAATTGCACAAACTATCCCTTCAATCCTCATATAGTGTCTGAAGGAGGACTCTTAACTGATATGTATAAGTTAGAAGAGGCAGGTAGCAATGGTGGAAAGTAACTTTGTCCAATTTTGAGGTACTTTTATGTACATTTTATGTAACTTTATACTTCTACTCCACTACATTTTGAGGCATATATTGTACTTTTTACTCCTCTACATTTAGTTGACAGCTTCAGTTACTTTTCAGGTCAAGATTTAAAATGAAAAATATGATACATTTAAAATTATTACCAATTTTTATAAATTAAACCACTTAAAAGTTTATTAGGGAGTTTAAATGAGCTGAGTGGAGTCATTTCACAGTGTGGTATTAGTACTTCTACTAAAGTAAAGGATCTGAATACTTCTTCCACCACTGTCCTTTTTACTTCTTTACTTCTTTATGTTTTTTATTATTTTTTATTTTTTTAGCGCCAAAATTTTTTTTTAAAAATGAGAAATTAAAAAAATGAGAAATAAAAAAAATAAGAAAATTAAAAAAATAAAAAATAATTTAAAAAATAATAATTTAAAAATAATTTAAAAATAAAGAAGTAAAGAAGTAAAAAGGACAGTGGTGGAAGAAGTATTCAGATCCTTTACTTCAGTAAAAGTACTAATACCACACTGTGAAATGACTCCACTCCGCTCATTTAAACTCCCTAATAAACTTTTAAGTGGTTTAATTTATAAAAATGGGTAATCATTTTAAATGTATCATGTTTTTCATTTTAAATCTTGACCTGAAAAGTAACTGAAGCTGTCAACTAAATGTAGAGGAGTAAAAAGTACAATATATGCCTCAAAATGTAGTGGAGTAGAAGTATGAAGTTACATAAAATGTACATAAAAGTACCTCAAAATTGGACTTTAAGTCCAGTTCTTGAGTAAATGTACATAGTTACTTTCCATCATTGCTACCTGCCTTTTCTAACTTATACATATCAGTTAAGAGTCCTCCTTCAGACACTGTATGAGGATTAAAGGGATAGTTTGTGCATGATTATATAAAACTTGGTACAATTATTGTCAGTGCCCTCCTGAGGATAACCCTTTAAGGTTTTATTGATCGGCCCCTAGGTGGCACTTTGGTGGCAGTCTAATTTCATATTTGGTACCGTGGCCACACTATAACACTTGAAATGAAAGTGAAATTCATAGGAGTGGTATAGACTGGCCCCTGTAACGCACACACCCCAACCTAGGGGCCGATCAATAAAAACCTTCAAGGGTTATCCTCAGGAGGGCATTGACAATAAGTATACCAAGTTTGGTGTTAATCCGACCAACAGATTTGGAGATATAAAATACTTCAATTTAAAGAGTGCCACCTAGTGGTCATCGGCCAAAATTTTGCACAGAGCCTCAGGGGCTTCAGCACAGCTCAGTGAACATGTGGATATAAGGTTTTTGAATGTGCGATAAAGTATGTGGGAGTTATTAGCCAAAACGCACTTTCTTTTATTATAGCGCCACCTAGTGGTGGAAATTCAGGATGACAATAGATTATAGAATATTTCGCCAGGTGTGACCTATATTTAATGTTTCATGAGTTTTTGGGTATGTTCAGGCAGTGAAAAATGCGATCATTTGGTAAGGAAAAAAAATCATTTGAAATACAATAGGGACCTCGCAGGTCGTTGCCTGCTCGGGCCCTAAATATGAGGTGGTGAATAATAGTTACCTATAATCATTAGTACTATAGCCTGTGCTCAGGCTGAAAAGTGAAGAAGAATAGTGAGTTCAGAACAGGTGCAATATGGGCTCATATAGCCAGTAACTGTAAAGACTTTTGGCAGTTTTAAGAAAGGTAAAAACAAAGAATAACACAATTTCCCCAGTTATATGTCAGTGAAAGCTTCAGTTTTGCTTGCTTGCTAGTCCTTTACACATTGGTTAACAAATGGTCTGTAACAACATGCCATCAAATGCTGCTGTATCAACACAGTCCCTCCTCCACCCACACTGAAGTCCAGGGCCTGCTCTAACCTTGGGGTGCTTATAGTTCTTTTGCTTGGTGATTTCAACAATAAAGACAAATGTATACAATTCACCATGATGTTGTTTATGTTGTTGGTTGTTTTTTTACTTTTTCACTTGGATGCATTTTAGTACTGGTTGCTGCAGTGGCTTTACAATCATAAAGATTTCTGCCTTGCATTTTTTAATGTGTAAAGAAAATAAAAAAACTAAAATAAACTTTTATAGGATGGTTTATTGTTGTCCATCAAGTTGGAATAATTTTGTTTTCAGACACAATCCTCTGTTAATTCCTATTTCAATGCACCAGTAATCACTTTCAAAGAGATTGATTAATAAAGTTTTGATATCTGTCAAAAATAAATCCCATTGTCATGATCATTTCATGGCAAGAGCTAAAAATATTTTATTTCAACTTTATGAATGACAGTGTATATTTTACATGTACTGTATATTGTGTCATTGTCTTTCAGATACAGCAAACTACCACAGATGTCAAAGTTTCTGTTCTCATACCGTAAATTGTGTGCTCAAATTAATTTAATTGGGTTACTAATGATTATAAAAGGAGTAGGAGGCCCCGGGGAAGACCCAGAACACGGTGGAGAGATTATATCTCTCGCCTGGCCTGGGAACGCCTCGGGGTCCCCCAGGAGGAGCTGGACATTGTGGCTGGGGAGAGGACCACCTGGAATGCCCTGCTTAGCCTGCTGCCCCCGCGACCCGGCCTCCGGATAAGCGGACGAGAATAGATGGATGGATGGATGGATGGATATAAAAGTTATTGTCAAAATACTGAGCAACAACAGGTTGGAGGTATGGTGTCAAGTTATTAGTACATTAAGTAACTGATGAAGCAAAAAAAATTCTAATTGTAATTAGCTAATTAACTAATATTTCTAGTATTAAAACCAGAGAGGAAATTAAATGGTAAACATTTACTGCATTTGTATGGTACCTTTCTAGTTAAAGCAATCACTCAAAGAGCTTTTACACTGCAGACCGTCATTCACCTTTTCATACACTGGTGGCTACTTCAACATGTTGACGGCCATGGCCAGGGATTGAACCACCGACCTTCTGAACATCTAAAAATATTTTCGAGGAAACATTCATATTTGTAAAGAAACTAAACTTTTCAAGTTAATCAATGCTACTTCTTTACTTACTTCTTTCAGCTAGATTCTAGTAACCTCTAAGACTTTTGTGGAAAAGACTGGTGGTTATGGTTAATGCACCTTATAAATAATAAGTTCTCACTGCTGCCTGAACAAGAGGCATGGAGTGAAGATGTGAGTGAGTTTATATGACACAAAGTATGTGGGCTATATACAAAATTTCCTTCAGCAATACTGAGTATAATAGATATGTCTTACTGTGTGCTTTTTATACAGTGCACTGCACTGGCTCTTCGACACTAGGGACTATACCACCAAAGGCATTGATTATGCAAAACAGTTAAATAGTTATTGCACTCTTGCATTGCCATTTAAAAATCATTTTCAGACACTGTTTCTGTAATATTGCCCATTTGTACTGTAGGTAACTGCCTTTGCAGGGTTCTGTACTGTATTAATAGACACTTTCATACTGGGATTATGTAAACAGGCTACAAAAAAGGGAACTAATCAGCCTATATTGCATTTGAAATAATGTGCAATTTTACTCACACTGTCAAAAATTTCTTAATTCCATTTTTTGATTATGTCATTAAAATATGGCAGTTTTGAAACATTGTCACTTTAGTTAATGGTGACTTAAATTTTGTTTAACAATGATGAATTATGGATAATGGAGTTTTTATTCCTTTTTATTCAGACTGAAAATGAAAAATAAACATTTTGAGTAAGTCATCTTGCCTTACAAGAACAAAGCTGATTTACACAAAAGAAACATTGGTCCACATGTTAAAGAATACACACAGTACACCAACTGTGGCCAACTGTAAATGTTAAATATGCTCAATGCATTTTATTTGCACAGGAAATGTTTTGAAATGTTTAAAGAACTCTAACGTTTGTGGCTGCAATGTCTAAGGTAAACTGACCCCACCCTGTGCCTTTGTTCAAGAGAAAGAAAACTGTTAGACAAGACAACAAATTGTCATAATGTGATTAAATATTACTTTATAATGATAGAATGTGTTAGGAGTTATAAAATGCATTAGTTGCTTCAAGTTATGATGTGACATTAAAGCCACTTGATGGTTTTGGGGGTAACTGTCTTGTATGATTATGATTACAAGGCAAGTGGTTTCATTAAACGCCTTCAAATAATGTGGATATAGAAATAGCAATAGTAAGCCTTTATTGTCATTGTATACCAGTATACAACAAATTTGGAGGGCTGCTCCTCATTTAGTACCTTTACAATAGCTGCAAGTACACAGAGCTCTATGTATTGCTATATTCAAGATTATGGGAGAATATTCAACAAGACAAGAGAAAATGTGCAAAAACTGGGATAATATGTAAGTATGTGTAACAGTAGAATTAAGGAATAACAGGATAAGTGTTACACAGTAGAAGTAACAAATGGCAGCATGGGTAAGTGTAAATACATTTAAAAAATATGAAAACAAATAATGGATGAGTGTAAAAATTGTAAAATAAAATAGCGAGAAAATATATGCTGGCCATTAGAGCACACTGAGGCAAATCTTCTAGCTGGAATTCTGCAGAAGGTAAAAGAGTATTTGCATTTACAACCGCATCGCGACGCTACAGCTGAACAGAGCCACACTGTCCAACACAAACATCCTTTTTCTAATGCTCTTCTAACAAACGACCGAGGTTTAATTGCCCTGAGTTTAGTCTTTCAGGCGGCCCTTCGTACAGCTCACCCCGCCTCAGTAGCTACGATTGGCAGACGTTAAGCCGTAAACAACGCTGCTCCGCACTGCTCAGGCTCGGAGCACTTAGCCTGTGTCACTGCAGTGGCAGTCTGTGCGTACCTGGGAGGTTAAACCCAGGGAAAAGACTCCCTGCTCTTTCAGTTTCCGGAAGATCATTGTAGCCTAAAAGAAAGAAAATGGAAACCTGAAATCGCACTTAGCTAAACAGTCGAGCGTTTTTGAGAGAATAAAAGAAGAACAATTTGGAAGCACGATTACATTGCTGCCAACATCATTGAACAGGTAATGTAGCGGCGGTTTGGTGACAGACTGTATATTCTCTCTGATCACCTTTACTTTCGTTAGCTAGCTAATTTTAGCTTGTTTGCTCTGGTGTGAACGTCATTGGTTGACGTCTCGGTTAGCTTGCGGTGATGCTAACAGCAGCGTCAGTGTCTATTTAATGAAATCCTCGTGTTTCTCCCCCCACTAACAATAAACAAGACTAGTATGAAGTCCCCGTCATGTGTCCTAACACCCGCACTTTATGCTAGACTAGCGTAGGTTAAATCAAAGTAATGTAACTGAGGACACTTCTCGCCAAGTTCCTGGCTAAGTTAGCTAATGTTAGACAGTGGAGCTAACTAGCTTTAGCCTAGTGAAAGATCAACACAGCTGGGCTTGTTTGGTCATCTAAGAAAGCTTGTTTTGATCAGACCATACACATGGTATCACACTAACCCCATCACCAGGCGCTCACCATTTGCCTCACATATAACTACAAACACAGCGGGACCTCTTATATATATTATATGGATAAAGTTGTCAGTGTTGGCAACCGTGTAAAATGCTAGCTAGCTAACCTAGCTAAGCTAGATGATGCCATTTTGTTTTCATCTCGACTTTGACCAACATACTGCTTTCCAACAGGATTTAGAAATACACAAACCATCAACAATATTCACAATAACCGTAGCTATCAAACAGCGACACTTTCAATGTTGTCCAAACAAAGTAAAGTTGTACGTGACAATAAACGCAGTGGTTTAGCTAGCTAGTGTTGTGTTAATAACTTAGCATGTTTTGCGATTTGCGATCGGGTCTCCCCAGTGTTTTGCTTATTCCTGATCACCAAAACGTTGCTCTACTCTCTATAAGAGCAGTTAACTGTATGGATATTATTGGGTTTTGATTGAGTGCTATTGTCTTCCCAATCCAGACTCACAGAGATTTAAAGGGAGCCGTTGTTTGGGTAGAGGATGCATTTCTTTCCTTTAACCCATAAGAACCCAGACCCAGTAATCCGTAAAGGAAAATAATGGGGGATATACCACAAACCAAGTGACCCATATAGAGCACATTTATGATGTTTAAAAAAAAAAATCTACCCCTAAATGTCAAAGATCTGTGATGTGACATATACGTTACATTGGGCGTTTGGGATATTTTCTTATTTTAAAGTTTGAAAAAAACTAGACACATTTTCTGCTTACAGAAAGACACACTTGCCTTGTTCTTTGCATCTCCACAACATATATCAAAATTTGACATTAATAGTGCTGTTTAACAATACATTATTTTTCAGATTTGTTTTTAAGTAATAAGATTAAGATGAATTACTTTATTAGTCCCACAATGGGGAAATTCAACCTCTGCATTTAATCCATTCTTTTTTACACACAAGTGAACACACCATGCAAGGAGCAGTGGGCATCACATTACTGCTCCCGAAATAAGAATAAATCAATAATAAATAAAAACAAATAACCATTTGCCTTTTTGTTTGCATCTCCATAACATATCAAAATTGTGACTTAAATTTTTTCAGGAAATGTGGTCAGAAAAAGTTAAATGCAATACAGGACACCCTATTAACGGATTAGAATTGTTAGATGGGTTTAAACCTAGCCTCGTAACACAAAATAAGCTTTTTGAAATTAGCTACTTTTTCACATTTCTGTTTCCAGTCACGCACATATTTTGTAGTTTTAAGTCACTTCTTGTCAAAGTCACATGACCACCACACCAGGGTGTTGAGTATATGTCACTTAGGGACTTAATGAGTTAGGTCAAGCATAAAGCTGAATATGGGAGATTCTAGAAGATTTAAAGTGTTTGTTACACGGGTGTCACCATGGGTTCTTGTGGGTTAAATGTTCAAACATTTTAAATTAACATTTCATAGCCTTTTATAAATGCTTATTTATCTAACTTAAAGTGTATTGCTTACAGAAAACTCAAAGGTCTGATTACTTCAAAGCTCTGTCAGATACTCAAGGTAATTATTCAAAATATTAAATCCAAATTCAATTAAAACGTCAATAATTAACATTCTAAACGGCGAATAAATTGTTTACTAAAACAAATAAATCTACTACTACTGCTATGAAACTTACAACAGGGCTATAAGCTGACCATTATGAATTAATAATTCATTACTATAAGGCCTTGTATTTAAGTCAGTTACACACTCATATGATACTCACATTTAGACTGTTCAGTGGTGAAAACCAGTGCATTGAAGCTAAGCATTTACATGTATCCCAATAACGGCTTCTGTGGTGCTACCCATATAAAATGTGATGACTGATGATATTTAAATTATTGTACAGTTTCTGTACAATAAACTGATTAATGAGCCTGTCTAAAGTGTGTTTAGTGTGGGTTTATTATAGTAGGAACAAAGATGATTGTGTGACCGTACAAACCTTTTAATTTTTTGGTTGAAAGCACGGAAATATTCGTGTTGGCCTTGGTGTGAAATGTTTGAATGCAAAAAATCATCAACAAATATTCTGTATTTTAATTTTGTATTTTTAAATTTTGTCCCTGATGTTAAAAAAGGAGTTAAGTTGTCTACACTCAAATTTTACTGGCATGCTGTAAATGAACTCCCCCCACCTTCTCCTCCTCCCACCACCCCTTGGTGATCAACTCGCCCATCGTAGATCTCGAGTATCCCCAATTATACAAATTTAAAAATTGTAACAATCGCCAAGCCCTACTCTGTAGCCAGTGGACGTAAACCATGCAATCATTAACCCAACTGTGTCCACATTGTTTGTTCGATTGGCCACATGCGGACCGGACATCCGGTCTGATGCACTTTTCCAAGGGGTATGTATTTGACGATCATAACTGAAGTGTAAGTAATTTATACATGTTTAAATGTTTACATACCAAACTGCAAGTGACTTCGATGAGAGAAAGCGGTGAGAATGCTTTTGTCATGCTTAGGCGATGGTCAAGCGACAATCTTTACCTCTGAAAAGTTTATCCTAGTTTTCACCGCTGAAACTATGCAATCATATGAGTGCATTTTGTAGCTAGCTTTAACACGGTTTGTCTAGCCATTGAAAATATTTTTGTGTGTGGCATAATCTATTGTGAAGTTGGAGGAGCAGTAGTTTAAAAAAAGACTATATGCTAAAATATGTTTACATTATCTGTTTAGATGGGTTTGTTTTTTTTGTTCATAAGCGAGGCTACATCATGTATATTTATGCACCATGATCTAATAAATTATTAAAATAACTTTGGTGTGTGTGAGAGAGAGAGAGAGAGAGGGAGGGAGGGAGAGTGAGTGAGTGTCTGTGTACATGTGTTGAGTGACAGGACGGACAAATAATGGGTATATCGATTACCTTCCAATATAGAGCAGGTAATACATAAGGTTAACCGAATGTCAATGTCTTTGGCAGTTGTGTTTTTTATGTATCTGGTTGAAAAGATCATGATGAGAACAGAGAGAGGAGGTGAGTCAGATAAAAGGAGACACAAGAAGAGAGACTAAAAAAGAGAGAGGGAGAAAATAGATGTAAAGGTCAGTTTTAGAAAGAACGGTAGGTAAGGTATCTGTGTGAGAGATTTCTTTTGTTTTTAATTTCCGTTACAGGAGCATCAAAATGTTAAAAGGTGTATATAGAAATTGTAATGCTACTTTAGTTCAAAGATGGAGTCTGTGATTCTGTAAAAAAGAGATAAAAAAAATATTTAAAATCATCACCCAAACAAAGACACCCCTCCTGTCAGTGCTCATTCAGAACACTTGTGCCAGGTTTACTGCCCTCTCGCTCCCACTGCCTTTCTCTTTCTACATCCATGACCTTTCACCTGTCCTGTGCGCAAGCACACACAAAAAAGTGTTGTGTGGCTCAGTCCGAGCTACTTTTTTTGTTTCCCATTTACAGAGCCAGGGCTGTGTATGAACACTGGATACTTTTTCAGCTCACACACAGAACGGACAGCTAGTTGACTCTGAGACTATATGTGCTGAATTTTACAAAAAGCAAGAATCGCAGACTCCATCTTTTTAAGGTAAAAATATTTGATTATATGGTACATGTAGTTTACATTGTAATGTGGCAATGTATGTAATGTTTCAACTTTATTCAAGACATGAAATGTGTCTTTAAACCTAACTTTGAATTTATTTATGACTTTGAAAAATATGTATTTGCAGATACCTAACATTCTTCAAATCGAGAAGAGGAAGTGGATGCAAGAGGCCAGGAGGTGGATGCAGATCTTGCTGCGCCGCAGGCAGCTGAGCAGTTTTGGATCCCTAAGTCCAGCCTGAGTGACCGAGTCAGTTGAACGGTGGTTTCTCTCTTGGTTCATGGTCAGAGGCAACTTCTCACCCCAGAAATCCTGCTTGAATCCTGTTCATATCCTGCCAGTCACAGCTAATAAAGTCTCAGGTTGGAGCCGACGCTCTGGCCATTTACAGCTATAGTAATCCAGACAAACTGAGCACCATGCTTGGCCATTCGTGGAGGATCAATTTCAAAGAACGGCACCGCTGTCCCCTTAATGTCCAGACCCCAGACATCACTGATGTGATGGAATTCCAAGAGCTGTTTGTCAGGCACTTCCTGAAGTTTGCTGTGCTGAAGAACTTGCTGCTGCCTGTCATGGATGGAAATCAGTCACACCTTAATCCAGAGCTAGTCAAGGTGGCACAGAGGGAGGGGGTCATTCTTGTGCGCCTGCCACCACCCACAGCTCACATCCTGCAGATTCTGGATAGGAGTTTCTTTGGACCCCTGAAGACAGTTCTCTCTGATCTTATATCGGCAGTGAGCCACTCTTTCTTGGTTTCCAAGGATCCAAAGAGACTATTACCAAAAGCTAAAGGATCAAAGGTTGGTGGCTGGCTCTTCCTGTGCCACACACACCATGCTGACCCCTTTCCACATCCTCTTTTCCCTATGGTGACATGTAACTAAATACAAATTCAGGTGTTTGTTCTTGAGTATTTCCTTTTTTATGCAGCTTGTCTGACAGCTGTTTAATACATTTCCTGTCCACTGAAAACAACAAAAAAAAGAAATATGTGTGTTAAACCTGGATGATTAAATGTTCCTCCTATTATGTAAGCTAAATAAGCCATTCAAAACCCTCTTGAATAATCAGGAAAATACATTGTCACAAAGCAGAAAATGTCTGTTTATCTGAAGTAATGAAGAGCTCACATGTCACAAGACACATATGGTTCTTACAGGACAGCGATGCTTTAAACGTATGATGATCTGCTGAAAATTAAACTATCAAACAGTACTTAATGAGGTTATATTGATGCAACTGCAAACATCAGATAAATGCAATGTATATTAATGCAGCAGTAATATGAATCAGAAAAACATCATTAAATTTATATATAATAGTAAAACACTAGCAGGGATCACTTTGCATGCTGACTACTTTTACTTTCAACGCTTTATGTGGTTTTGTGGACATATAACGTAACTCACTTTGTACTTTTACTTAAGTAAAAGATTTTAATACCTCTTCCACCATTGCCTGTCCCTAGTTGCCCCAGCCCAGAATCCACCTGCCCCCTCCACTTCACCAGTCATTTTCCCATCCTTTGTAACAATAGACCGGATAACAGCAGTCCTGGCCAGGATAACCCAAAACACTACACTGACAACTGAGGAAATGTCTGTCATTGAGAACCAGCATCGAGCTGAAGACACCAGACCAGTGACCACTGCGTCTACTTGGCAGCTCCCTCCCCAGGTACAGCAGAGTTCCCCTTGGGGCTGCTCTTGCCACAAGCTCAGGCTTTTCCATTGCTGCCCCCTCAATCCACGCCAACCCCTCTTGTGCCTGCCGTGATGCCCCAGTTGCAAACCATTCCCAATGAACATGTTTGCTCAGGGAAATGACCATTTTCACCCATCACCTGGTGGGCAAGCAGATGGTAAAGCATGCCTAATTAATACATTTCAATTAACTTAAATATCAAAATGTATGAACTATAGGGTTACATAGACATTGTCAAGAGTTTGTTTGTTTTTTTAATCGTAATAATGCTTCTTTTCCTTTTAGAGCCTCCGACGTCGCCAGCTGGATGTGGTCTCTAAGAGTAGTAACTTTAGTTCTGTCCCTCCCACTGTAAATCATTTTTATCTATTCTGTAAAAACAACCAACATTTATCATGTTAGACGTTAAACACGATGAAGAATAAACAAGACATGTCTAAGCTTTGTCATTTATATGCCTTTCCATATTTCCTTGTCATGGAGCGCCTCCTGTCTGCTGGCCCTACGACCTCAACCTGTAGTGTACTTACCAGTCTTTGGATACCAACACGTAACAAACAGGCAGTTTTCTTAAATGTACTTATTCTGCACTGCTGGAAATAAAAGACGAGGCCTACTGTCTGGCTGGTGCAGGGAACCTGATTTATTTTTGCATTTTTGTGTCACTGAATAAACCATCTCTCCCATCTTCCTCTGCTCTGTGTCGATTATTTTGTATTTTACACTCGCCAGCCACTGATTAGATATTTCCCGTTAACACAATGTCAAATCAGTCAATCACATAGTAATCAATGCGCTTAGGCATGTTGATGTAGTCAAGATGGTCTGCTGAAGTTAAAACCAAGCATAAGGGGATTTTTACACCCATTCATCTCTAGTGTTTGCAGAGAATGGTCTGGAAAAAAATGTCCAGTGAGCAGCAGTTCTCTGGGTGCATTGTTGATGGTCGAGGTGAGAGGAAAAGGGTCAGACTGGTTTGCGCTAATACAAAGTCAACAGTAACTCTAATAACTGCTTGTTAAGATGGAGGTATGCAGAAAAGCATCTTCGAAAGCACAGCACGTTTAACCTTGAAGCTACAGCAGCAGAAGATCACATTGAGTGCCACTGGGCAATAGAATATTGTAAAAACGTTGCCTGGTCTTATGAGTTTCGATTTCTGCTGTGACATTCAGATGGCGGGGGCAGAATTTGGCATAAACAACATGTTTTTTTTTTCTCACAAGTTGTGAGAAATGATCAACATGAACAAACTTGTGTATCTTCCCCTCTTCCAGCTCTTGTAAAATTTGATCGTCAATAAATTGCGCACATCTTGTTGCACTAGTGGCTCCGTTTAGGCTGTTTGTAAACGACAAATAAACATTGTCAATGTAATTATATTGTCATATTGCTTATGACTTCTACAACACAAATTTTATTTAGTGCAGCAATTTGCATAAAATCTAAATGCCTAGGTCATACACCGGATTGGATTAAAATACCAGTTTCTAGCTAACAGAGTGGAAACAGTGGAAATAATGGTGTGAAATACTACATTTAATTGGTGGTAATCCTATTGTAAATCTTAAGTAGTCTTACTAGATTTTGAGTCAATAAAATATGCATTTAATCCATTTTTTTAAATGTCTCATCTGCAGCAGCTGGATCTTGCTGAAGATTGGAGAGCATCCCTCATCCTCCCTCCCTTCTGAATCAATGGAAGGGTCTGACAGTTCAGAGCAGAGTGGCAGTGACCAGCCAGAGTCGCAGCGCAGAAGGCAGCTGGACCGCCTGGACAGAGAGGAGGCCTTTTACCAGTTTGTCAACAATCTCAGTGATGAGGACTATCGTCTTATGAGAGACAACAATCTTTTGGGCACCCCAGGTAATTAACCTTTAATCCCATTCCACTAGTTCTGTGACAATAAAATCTGGCTGTGGAAATGCTGATATTTGAACAAAACAACTGGAAGACATGGAGGGGTATCAGTATACAGTACAATCCAGGTTTTGAGTTAAAAACATAACCAAGGCTCACAGATTGCCTCCCAGAAACTTCCTGAAACAGATCTCCCTAACGTGTGTAATATAGGCTTTGGCCATTTCGAGTTTAGTTTGACTTTGTTTTGAGTTTTCTTTCCTTTTGCTTTTCATTCAACAATTGGATCCTTATTGTCATTTTATCTTCTCTCCTATTCTATGCTTTCTCTGAGCTGTATTGAAATCCATTCCTCTCTTTTAAACTGTTGGTGGACTACTGGCTACTTTAGATCCAGGCAAATGTGAATCATCATCAATGTTATTTGATCAATACCTTTCTTCTTACTCAAAACTTTTATTTACACTATATGTCAAAACAAAGTAGTTCTATGGCCAATACAGTATAAAAAATGAACACCAGTTTTCTATTTGACACATGTACAACATTTCTACTAGATAGTATTTTTTTCACTTTAGTTGAACACTCGCACCAGATGTAGCTTTTGCAATATGTCCCCCTGCTGATTCGCATCAAATCAGACAATGTTTGTTCTTAATGAGGGAGTTAATCTTTTTGTTCCTGCCAGCCACCTGCAATGTCTTTCTTCCAGCTTACATTGGTGGTCAGATGAGAGAAGAAAGCGTATTAAACACAACAAAAAAGCTCTTTTAATAACGACTGTTGCTGTGTTTTGTAATGTCTCTTGCAGGAGAGGTAACAGAAGATGAGCTGTTTAATAGACTGCAGCAGATCAAGGATAGTCCAGAACAGCAGAATAACAGTACCAGTGCCCCCAGTACTGAAAGTGGAGACGATCCAGTTGGTATGTTTGCATTTTTTTTTTTACGTTTGTTGATTTTACTGTCAAATTCAGATATGATTTGTCAGCTAGCTCTTTTGATTTTCAGAACCACCAGAAAACTCTGAAGATCCTGCCAATGGGGATAGTCTCTTAGACTGGCTGAACACAGTAAGGCGCACAGGCAACACAACAAGGACTGGCCATCGTGGAAACCAGTCATGGCGGGCCGTAAGCCAGACCAACCCAAACAGTGGCGATTTTCGATTCAGCCTGGAAATCAGTGTGAATCGGAACCTGGCTGAACAGCAGGCTGCTGCTGAAGGGGAGCAGGAGGCTTCTCAGGAGGCTTCTCAGGAGGCTTCTCAGGAGGCTTCTCAGGAGGCTCCTCAGGCGGCTTCACAGGAGGTTTCTCAGGAGGGTTCTCAGGAGGTTTCTCAGGAGGCTTCTCAGGAGGCTTCTCAGGAGACTCCTCAGGAGACTCCTCAGGAGGCTTCTCAGGAGGCTCCACAGGAAACTCCACAGGAGACTCCACAGGAAACTTCTCTGGAGACTTCTCAAGAGACTTCTCAGGTGACTCCTCAGCAGACTCCACAAGAGTTTTCAGAGGGTCAAGAAGTGGAGACAACTGCTGAATCACAGGTGGCAAATGAGGAACCACAAGTGCCCATGGAGACAGAAGTGGTAGAAGAACCAGTTGTAGAAGAACTGGCTGTCATAGTTGAGCCAGAGCCAGAGCCTGAACCAGAACCAGAGCCACAGCCAGAGCCTGAACTAGAAGAAGTTGTTTCACAAGAGATTTTAGAAGAGCCTCCCAGCCCCCCTGCCCCCCTGCCAGTACATCCCCCACTTCCTCCTTCTCCACGCAGAGGACAAAGGAGAGCCCGCAGCCGCAGTCCAGAACAACGCAGGACCAGGGCCCGTACAGCCAGGAGCCGCTCCCCTCTTAACCTGGATCAGCTGGATGGTCTCCCTAATTCAGGTCATGCTCACAGTTCTCAAGGTTTCAACCCTACCACCAATGTTCCCCCTGTGCCTCAAGTGGAGGGCAGTTCACGGACTCGACAACATGTTCTTTCTAGGCAAAGCACTGCTGACAGTGATGTTCAGCCATCTAGGGCTGGTGCAGAAACAGTCCCAGAGGTCCAAAATGTGGCCTCACAGGAAGGAGAAGCTGCTGGGGGGGAAGGGGGTGCAGCAGGGCGCCGTCCCCCTACTATTATGCTAGATCTTCAGGTGCGTCGTGTGCGCCCAGGCGAATATCGCCAAAGAGACAGCATTGCTAGCCGCACCCGCTCGCGCTCCCAGAACTCAAACAACACCTTTCTTTATGAGAGTGAGCGCGGTGGATTTCGTAGGACTTTTTCACGCTCTGAGCGTGCTGGTGTGAGGACCTACGTCAGCACTATTCGCATCCCTATCCGAAGAATCTCTGATGCAGGTTTGGGAGAGGCAACCTCAATGGCTCTTCAATCTATGATTAGGCAGATTATGACTGGTTTTGGTGAACTGGGCTACCTCATGGATTCGGACTCTGACTCTTCAGATTCAAACCGTGGAGCCAACACTCCTGGGGATCTGGCTGAAGCCCTAAACAACCCAGATGCTACTCCTGCTGCCGCTCCTGTTGCTGATGTCGATGAACCACCTGTGGCTGCGGGAGTCAGAGCAAGGACAGCAGAGACTGATATTGAGGAAGGTCTTGCCACCGCACCACCTGCCTCTGGTGGCAGAGCTCGACCTAGACCCCCTATCAGCCTAGAGGAGCCCAGCTCTCTGCCCTTCCTGCGGCTTGCCCACTTCTTCCTCCTAAATGATGATGACGAGGACCAGCCCCAAGGACTGACCAAAGAGCAGATTGATAACCTCTCAATGCGCAACTTTGGTGAGAGTGATGCCTTGAAGACTTGCAGTGTCTGTATAACAGAATATGCAGAGGGTAACAAGCTACGTAAGCTGCCCTGCTCTCATGAGTACCATGTGCACTGCATTGATCGCTGGCTATCCGAAAACTCCACCTGCCCCATCTGCCGCAGGGCTGTCTTGGTATCGGCCAACCGAGAGAGTGTGGTGTAGCTTCTAAAAGACTGCAAGATTTTTTTGTCTCAAGTTAAGTAATCTAATATCCCAAGTCCATGAAAGGCTTTGAGGAAATGTGTCCTCACTGTTGAAATGTATTTCCCTCATACCATTTGTGAGTTTGATCATAATGCAGTCACAGGTTTGATTTGGGGAGCTCTATACAGTGACATCGGGACATATTCAGTCTCCACTAAGACACTTATAATTGCAGTCCAAAGTTAGGCACAAGCAATGCATGCTGTTTGAATCAACCTGGAGTGACCAAGCAGTTTGTTGCGTTGCATCAAGCCATGCACACAAGCAGGCCGGTATCTCTTAAAGAATCCCCTGGTTATAAATGCTGCACACCTGCAGGTAGTTCAGGCACATCTGCTATTTTGTATTAACTCCTAAATGGCGCCTTATATACCGGAAGTTGGGTATAGGTACAATTCTTAGATACACCATTTCAAAGTATTAGCTGTAAATAAGCTTGTAAAAATAATTTTAAATCATACTTTGTATCAGTGAATTGGTTTTGAATTGTAAATTATCTCGTATGAAGATTAGGGCCGCGTTGGCCGCAATTACTCTCTATCGGAGCATCCCTAAATTTGCTGTTAAACAAATAGGTGGTATTAATGTACACAGCATACTTATTTAGAGATTGTGGTGTCCAAAGTATCCAGGACATTGGTTTTCCATTTACAGTGTGACTGGTACTCTCCCGTTTTTGTTAACCTGAAAGAAACAAAATGCTATTTTGGAGTGGCATATACCATGAAAAACTGTGATGTGAGGAATTGTTTAAAAAAATGTAATGATGTACAGACATAAGGGAAAGATAAATCCAACTAGGCTACTTTTGAAAAGTGTAAGTTTATTTTGGAATCATATAGCAACTTAATTTTCTTGATCATTTTAAATGATTGAGTATTATTCATACCAGAAATAATGGTGATAGATATTGGGTTGATATCAAGTTGTTGGCATGTGAATTTTTCCCACCTTAAAAATACTATACTAACAGGCATGATGTCAGAAAAATTTATAAATATACTTGCTTTTACTTTTCTTCCCCAAATGTAAAAGGATGTTTACTTTTTAATGTACAAATGAGTTCACAACCATTTTGTCCGATCATTCATTAGCTGCAGGTCTTATTCTTTATTTTTCCCACTAACATATTTGGAGTGTTTAATTATTGACCGATGAAGTTCTCTAATCTGTTATGGCATAGATCGAAATGAGCAGAGTTTGAATGAAATGAAATGTCGGCTCTAGCAAGAAAAGATATTTTTACCCAGAGGTCCACCTCAATGTATAACTGAAAACTTATTAAACTAAAGGTTTGAGTGTCTGATATTTAACAAGTATGAAAGAAAATCACATCATTGTCTTTGGTCTTAGTTATGGCTCCAGTAGAAAATCAAAATGCTCGATCACTGTGCCCTCCTCTTGCCCCATGAGCAGACGCTCCATATCAGTGTGCAATACATGCTAAAGTGAAAGTAGAGAAATACACACCATGATATAAATGTATGCTATTGTTAAAAAACAGTTGGTAATTGCTAAAATCTTAAATGAAGACTTATTACCTTTTTAAAATGTGTTGAAGTTATTTTATTTTATTTAGAAGTTCTGTAGGTTTTAGTAGCACTGTTGAACAGGGACACTGGCTAAGTAAGACAAAGGGCATCACTATTAATGCCATCCTGTCATGTTTCTTGTTCCACTGTTTGATGTCTTTGCCACAATTATTACTTCCCTTTGTGGGACATAAAAGTTTGAATGCAAGACATTGTCATTGTTGAATACCATAAACATGTAAATGAAATGTATGTTCCCTCTTAGGCCATTCTTTAGTTTTGGCCTTGTTCTGTGTCACCCAGTGCAGTATGTTAACTGGGTGTTAAATGAAACTAACCGCTGAATTAAACAAGTTGTTATGCTACAAAATGCATTGCAGGTATGCATTCTGTACGCCTACTGTGTTGTTGGGTAATTTCATTCTGAGTTCAGGTTCACACATTTTTAGTTATTATATTTTTAACAGCCTTCAAATTCTTGATTGTGTTACTGTTTAATATTTTTTCAAATATATTTGTGAAAGTTGAACCTCATACCTTTGAATTATGGTAAAGTGCGAGTAGACGATGGCTGGTGTTCTTTTCAGTCTTAATAGCATTAAAGATCACGCCCATTACCCTCTATATAACATTATTCTAAATGTATGTTTAAAAAAAAAAAGTATGATGCTTATGGTCACTAACACTTCCACTTGGAGAGGAAGTGTTGTTAGCACCCCTTACTGGTAAGATTTGTGAAAATACCTCTAACAGATTAAAAAAAATTAATTAAAAAAAGTATGTTATATGATCTTTGCTAGAAATAAGGGAAGCCTAGTACACTAAAGTTTTAGGTTAGAAAGGGTTTATATTGAGTCATTACTGGATGTTATGGTCAATGTGGTGTTGCAGCAAGTTCACAGTCCACTGTGGTGAAAAACAAGGAAGTGTCAGCACGTCGGAGATGGCGCTTCAGGCAGCTGGGAGTCGTTTGTTGCCCTTTCAGAGGAACTGTTTGAAGGTAAATTATGTCATTTTCTGCTGTTTTAACTTACTGCTAACGTTAACACTACGTGTACATAAAAACTATTTCCACTCGCTACTCACTTTGCACTGACTCAAGTTCTCCTTTCGAGACATCTTGTAAAAGCTATGGAAGCTAAATTACCGACTTGAAAGATGGTTTGTAAGGTAAAGCTACTCATTTTACATTAAATGACGAAAATATACGCTAACTCGCCGCTAGTTTACATCTATGCTTTGTCAATCGACATATAATAATATATAATAAATTCTCAGGTTGCCGTACACATTCACCACACAGCGGCGCTGTTTGTCACGAATAAAAGAAAACTTCAGGCAGAAACACCTTACACTGGTTACTTTTGATATTTTGGACAACTTTGCTTTCAAGACATATTTTTCAAACTATTGGAAAGAAAACATACATAGGAAGTGTCTATTTTTATTTGTATATTTCTCAAATTCACCAAAAGTTTACATTAGATAATGACTCATTTGCACATTTTAGGATAACATTTGTGAGCACTTGTAATACAAAAAATAATTGTTAATGCAGCCAGTGTAATCAACTGTAGAAATATTAATGTGAGGAACAAAAATGTTTTTTTTGTGTGTGTTTCTTCTGTGCCAGTATGTCAACATCCTGGCTTTATCCAGGATTTCAGTTCTGGAAATGTATGCAAATTAGCACATTTCTTAAGATAATGCATGATTTGCATCATTTAACATAACATGTAAAAAAAACTCTTAACGAAAAATAATTTCATGGCGATATTAGACAAGTTAACATATTTACTTCATTCACCTGTCTTCCCTGTCTGGCGTCAACAATACTTTTTTTTAATTTTTAGTAAATCTTGAATGTATTTGTCTTATCTCTTGTAGATTTACTCCAGACAAACACTTGGACTTGTCAGATTCAAAAGAACATGTCCAGTTGAAGTGAGCCATCTGGATCATTTGGTTCTAACAGTGAAAAGTGTACCAGACACCGTCAACTTCTACACCTCAGTCCTTGGCATGGAGGTCATTACTTTCAAGGTATGAAGGCTTTATACATAAAACGTATTGCTACTTTTATTATTTTTACTCATAGTTAAAGTAGGATTCAGTATTAATAATAATCCTTTATTTCTGACCCAGGGGGATCCATATCCCAACATACAGCAAAAGAATAAACCGATGTACAACGCAGAGTAAAAAAAAAAATACAAGGATTTCCACAAATTTCAATGTCTAGCAAACAGACATGTTTGGCAGTGGTTCCAAAGTCTGGAATAAAATCTGACAGTACTGCATACAGGGTTTACAGGACAGTATTGTAAAGTCATTATTTAAAATGGTCAGTAAGTCAGGGATCATTTACACAGGGGTCAGGAAAAGTGAAATTCTCCTGCTTTTGGTTTGAGAGAACAATCACTAGGTGGCAGGCTTTGATTGTTTGTTAGCTGATAGCATATCTCCACAGTCAGTCATGAGACCTTCAGTTTTCAAACACTTCTCATGCATTCTCTTTCTAGGGAAACCGTAAGGCCCTGGGTTTTGGGCAGCAGAAGTTTAACCTCCACCAGCTGGGTCAGGAGTTTGAGCCCAAAGCCAAGCATCCGACCTCAGGCTCTGCAGACCTGTGCCTCATCACCAAAACCTCCCTGATTACAGTAGCTGCACACCTGAAGGTCGTTCATTCATTTCCTACATACTGTCTTGAATTACTAATGTCAACCTTAATCTTCCAAGGTGGCTCCTCTTTTAAAACCACTTGACCTCTAGTTGGGTTTGCATGTCACACTTAATTACCATTTAGACGCCACTAAAATGACTGTTGTCTCTTCTTCTCTGCAGGTCTGTGGGATCGAGATAGAGGAGGGACCAGTGGAGAGGACCGGAGCTGTGGGGACCATCACCTCCCTTTACTTCAGAGATCCAGATCACAATCTTATTGAGGTATCAAACTACAACCAGTCAATGCCAGAGGGATCATCTTGAGACGTCTTTTGTCTTCTTTGTGAATGAATCCAGCATTTTCTGGACCTTTTGTGTACTGTCAGAATTTATCTATGACATTTGAAACCCAAATGAAGGTAGTTAAATGGCACATGCACCATTTTAAACCTGGATAATATCAGTTGGCTGTGGAGAGACACTGTTTCTGAGCAGCTCTGCTGACCAGTGGCTGTTTTCTTCAATAATGCATTGGAAAGGATGCTTTAGTATTCTTAATTTGGAATAAAAAGTTTAAAAAAACACCTGAATATGTACAGTATTTTGTGAAGAGAAACTGAACTCTTAAAAGGACAATTGCTGCTTCAGCTGAAAATAAAAGATTCTTCTGCACATTAAAGGCCCTGTTATTTCTGCTTTTTTACACAGTGCAAATAACTCTTGAGAATATATTAGCCTTTGGTTATTATGATTTCGCATAGTTGACATATTGGACACACTTTTATTGTTGCACTAGTATAGTTTCAGTGCAGCCCTTTTATATCAAATAATTAGCCAATGTGAAAAGAGAAAATACTCATTGCAATTGCTCTTCAGGTTAACAGTGAAATAAATAATAAGTAACAGACACAATTAAGATAAATACAATGTATGTTACATAGACAGCAAAACAAACTTTCTTATCCTTTTGTTGTTTTGTGATAAAAACATTGAGATTATTTTTTGTACTACATACTATCTACTGTACAGTGCACCAAAGACAAACCATTTAACAGTTTAACCAACGAAATATATTTAGTACACCTTGGACTTTGGAAAAGCCGTAGGAATTTTTGTATAGATATATATAAAAAAACTCCTACACCTTTTCCAAAGTCCACTTTTCCAGCATTTTAAGGTGCCTTTTCAAGTACAAACAGTATATTTATTCTTTCATTTCTTTATCACATTAAATAAGATGTGCTAAATATGTTTCTTTGTGCATATATAAATATATACACTCTTGGAAGAGTTTCCATGTGTTAATATTACAGTAACTTAAATAAAATGGGATAAGGTGTGAATGGAGTGTTTGATCAAGTCTTTTGTGTAATATGCAAAATCTGCCATATATTCTTTATTTCCATAGTATGAAATGTTTCTTAAAATGTCCTGCTGCTGGGACACATACTATAGAATGCAAAAACAGTACAAAGAGATAATGAGCTCCATGCATGTCCACTTCCAAACATCAAATATGGGTCAATAAATAGATTATCTCAGTGTTGAATATTCCCACCTATAGTTCATACTTCAATATGCATTATAGAGTTACACTACACAGTAAATTCTCACCCACTCACTATAAAATAACAGTTATACCTTTGTTTGTGTACAACCAACAAGATAGTGTTACTGAGATTCCAGTTGATAGTTCTAAACCTGCTCTGAACCTGCGTGTAAGGAGAAGCAGCATGGTTTGCATATGAAAGATGAGCTGTCATACGTGAGGAAAGAGAAAGGAGGTTTAAAGTTTTCCTGACTTTAAAACTTGACACGAGGTTGGGGGTTACTGGTAGCCATCAAAAGCAGCCTATTCAGCCATTGTTGTATGGAAACTCCATCTAGCTATTGGTGTATTTAGGCTCTGCACACCTCTGACGTTGCACCACTATTGTACTGTCACATTTGGGTGGAGAAATTAAGAAACTGTGCACTATTCATTCATTCATACCGTGGTCCCTTGTTGTTGGGTTGGTGCCAAAGTCTTCTGTTTATAAAACACACACATGGACATTTTTAGCTGCCCAGGGGCTTTTGTATTTCTTGCTATTTTTAGCATGGGAGTCTTTCCTTTACGATAAAGCACAGGAACGCAGGAAGTTTCCACCAGACAGAAATTCCTGGTAATAGAGCAAATCATTGATCACTGTAAATGTCCAAATGATCCTCCCTTAATAAACATTTCCATTGCCTGAGTATTATGTGCTTATTTTATTTGATGTGTTTCCTTATTGTGTTATTGCTTAATTGTAATTAGTCACATTGCAGTTGTGCTTAAATATTTTATATTTTAAGGATCTTATCACAGTATTTCATAGTTCCTGTTGTTTTTATTGCTGTATTCATAGGAGATGTTTTTATTTCCATGAGGTAATGTGACAACAATTTCTTATCCTAAATTACATAACTCAAAACTGCCCCCATCACCTGTTCTTATTGTTCTATATTTCCTTATTCTTCAGAATGACATCAATCAGTAACGGCATTACGAACTTTGTACCTGTCAGAAGACTTTGCCCTCAGTAGCTCCATTGGTTATTACTTGTATTCATCCAGTGCTGCTTAACCATAGGGGATGCAAATTGGGCCAGAATTGTTTGCAATAAGAACCTTAAACATTTTGTGTTGAAACCCCCTGCTCTGGTCATTAAGAACTCTATAGGGCATATTTTAGTTGTAACCTAACCTGTGGACTACTTTATTCTGTTTTCTCACTTAGAATTAAAAGTCTCTTTTTTTTTTTTTAATGTTGAAAGCAGTGGATACAAGCAATTCATTCCTGTTTTTACACAAAACCTATCAACCCTTTTAAAACAGAGCCCAACTGTAATGACAAAAGGTGTCCCACATTATTTAATACCATGCATTAATCTTTGGAGCTGAAAAACAAAGCCACTGCAAAAGTGCCAGAAGCAGCAGTTCCTCAAATGGCCACTTGAGGCTGGCTCCAAACCATAGACTGTATATAGCTCCAAACTCAAGTAAATCCCCATACACCCCCATGTTAAAATTCCCAACTTTACAGCAGAAATAAACATGTTTACAGCCTGGTACAAAATTAATGAAAACTGTTCAGGGGTGATTTTTTATATGAATCCCCCATTTAAATCATATATAATCATATTTATATATGATATAATCATATAATATATCATATTATCATCATATAATATCATATAATATAATCATATTTGCGACAGCAGGCGTTAAGGGGTTAAGGCTTACAGTTATACATCATTTAGGGGGTGGCTGCTTTGAGTGACATGTGGGTGCCGTCACTGGCAGCTAGCCACTTCAATCAACCCGCCTCAGCCTTCCCATGCACCCTGTCTTTGCACATTTTTTATGGATCCCTGACATTTCCAACCATCATGAATGTATCAGGTTGAATTACAAAGAAAAGTGTAGAAAATAATGCAAACACAAAACTATTTCTGTAAGACAAAGGTTAATTAGTTACTTCAACTACAGTCATGAAAAAAAATATCAGACCACCCATTGTTTTTTTCAATTTCTTGTTGATTTTAATGCCTGGTACAACTAAAGGTACATTTAATACTATGGAAATTAAGAACACAGGCCAGGTTTTGCATATTAGACAAATAATTGATCAACCATCCAATTCACATCTTATTCCATTTTACTTAAGTTACTGTAATACTAACACATGCAAACTCCTCCAAGAGTATATATACAGTCATGGAATATAATAATGATAATAATAATTTAATCTAAAAGCTGATATCTAGCCATTTTCCATGTTTTTTCATAATCAATTTGGTTATTATCAATAAAAGCATGGGAATGGCTAGATATCAGCTCTTAAATGAAACTCTTATGAGCTATTTTGTTGTTTTCATATTTGTCCAAACAAATGCACCTTTAGTTGCACCAGGTATTAAAATCAAAAAGAAATTGAAGAAAACAATGGTCAAATATTTGTATATATGTACTTGCAAAGATTAACCAGTAGCCATGGCTCCTTTTTATACCATTCTTCTATTTTTAGAAGATCCCACTTTAATAATCAACTTAATGTGGCCTTCCTCTTTTGTTATTTGTTAACCCTTATAAATACATTGCAAAGCACTTCCTTATGGATTTGGCTGTGCCAAAACACTCAGCTCTGCCCAGACAGGGCTAACACCTGTTGGTTTCTCTGTCCCATGCTGGGACGTGAGCTTTGGCAGGTGCATGAAACAGAGCCCATTCTCCATGACCACTTCCTCCTGTACAGACTTATTGTACACATTAACTTAAGGACCACAGACTGGAATGAGGAAAACAGCTCTCTTTTCCCAGCAGTGCTCCACAAACATGGTCATTCTTTTTAATTTACACTGGGACTCTTGTTTGCTGAGCCATTACTTGTTAACTTTTCTTATTCTGCACATTTCCATTTGAGGGACACAAGAATGCTAATTACGACAAGAGGACTGAAACATGCATTTGTATCTAAAATGTTCCTGGCAGTTAACTCATTTACAGTAAAATGTGCTGTTTCCTCATTAGGGAAATAGGCTTCAATTTGTTAGGTTTTCTCTTTCAACGTACTCCTTTACTTAAATTTTCAATGTGGGTTTAATTAGGTACTAACATGAAGAGATGTGCGTGTTTTCTTAGGCCAAAGAGAACGCATGCAAATAGTTTTTCTTCTGTCATCAATTAACTTCCTCAGAGTCATTTTTGTTTTTACTAATTTTATTTAATCTTAATACATAAACAGAAATGCTACATTTGCGTCATGAAATGTCAAAGAAGAAAGTCTTGTATTTACATGTTTAAAGCATCAGAAATTTGCATTGAATAAATAAACATTTAACAGTCGATTATTTTGAACAATAACAAGGTACAGTATGTTACATATAGTACTTAATATATGTAAAATGTTGATCTAAAATCATTAATATATAATACATCCAATAAATAGGAATAAAATGAAATGTTAGTAGATTGCATTTACAACTCATATTCATTTCTTAATAAAATATGGGACAATACAATGAAATCATTCAGCACAATAAATATAAGATAAATATTTTCTGACATGGTTCAAGAGATATTTCAGTACTGGTAAAATAGACAGGCATATGGAAATGTAATTGTAGTGTACAGTGAAGCTGATTTTCACCTTTCCCAAGTGAAATAGATAAACAAGTGATATTCTCCAGCATTGATTTGGACAGATGTGTCACTTTTGGTTAAATATATTTTAATCTACGTATTTATGCACAATAATTCTATCTAGTTGTCTTTGTCTATGACTGTGAGTGTTCATTGCAGCTGAGAGAGAAGGGCCCTGCAGTCTCCGAGTCTGTCCAGCTCCTCCACCACATCAATCAGCCCCTCGACCTTCTCTGAAGCAAGCACCGACCCCGCGTTGTTTCTGAACTTCTTTCTCAGGCTCTCATTGGTCAGCGGGTTGCGCCAGTGCCCGTAGAAGGTGTCACAGCGTCCCTTCAGAATGTCTCCCCCGACAAGTGTCACCTGGACTTCTCCATACATGCTGTTGAAGTTAGCTGGGTTGTCTTGGGGATGCTCCACACGAACACGGCTCAGCAGAGCGAGCAGGTCAGGGCGCTTTAAGGCAGAAGGTGTGAAGGACTGCACAGTCACCTCGCCATCCAGGAGAGCGCTGCAAGCATTGAACTGGAAGGAGTGGCGTGCTTCATGCTCAGAGTCAGGGAATGGCCTGTTGATGTACTTTGATTTGGGGACTCTGAGCAAGATGTCTCGGACCTGAGCTGGGGAGACAGTGCCAGGGCCGAACCCAACAAGAAGCTTATGGACCGAGGCTGCAGCATCTGCCACCCAGTGCATCCCCAGATGGGCGGGGAAGCGCTTGAAGCCCATGTCCTGCTCCTCTAGCAGGAACATATGGCCATCATCACTGGGTGATTCCAAGGGCTGCGGCACATAATCTTCATAAAAAGCATTGAAGCCAGCCACACCAGCAACAGCATCCAGAACCAGGGGACTCGCCTCTAGGCCTCTGGAGGCCAGCAGAGCAGCCTCCAGCCCTAAACGTGCAGCATTACCGATGTGGAGGGGTTTAGACTGAGTGGCAGCATTAGCCATCGGGGCTCCAGATAGAGAAGCAGCTATAGCCAGAGCATGACTGCACCGGGAGTGATCCAGAGACAAGAGGCGAGCACAGGCGGCTGCACTTCCCATAGTCCCCACCACACTGGGAGGGTGAAACCTGGTGATGAGAAAGACAGAAATAAATATATTTTGGAACTAATTACTCTTGTGATTAAAGGGCCATTTCAAATGGGTGTTTTCCATCATTATGGTTAAAGCTCCTGTGCCTAAAGACGTCTCTTTGTACAAACAGCTTCATGAGACTCTCCACATGCAGAGACAGCTTATTTCAGGGGCGTTAAAGGAAATAGGTTTTTCAGTCTTTTTCTGTTTGATAAACAAGCAAATTATGTGGTGGGTCATTTGACTTGGTGTAAACACTTGCCAAATGGAGTCCTGTGTGATACTCTCCTCCACATGGCTAATTGTGCTAAAACTACCCACAGAGACTCTGCTGTCCTTGAGATGAACATAATAACACGCCTTTCACAGCTCATTGACACCACTAAGAGGCTGCACATTACACTGCAGAGGCCTCCTTGTATCCCACACTGCAAGAGTCAAATATGGATCTCTTTAGGCTCATGTGGATACTTGGTCTCCATGTAGAGTACAAATAAAAACTCCTCAACAGGGAGCTTTCTTATCAATTAAATCATCACTGTAATGGTGCAGTAAAGTACAGAATCTACAGCAATGTTGCTATTAGACTATAAATTACAATATCTCACCTCTTGGGGATGTTGTAGGCCTCATTGGAGAACCTCATCAGTCTGCCCTGGATCTCAATGCCAACGTTGAACGCCAGCAGGAAGTCCAGGCCACTAGGTTTGCTGTTAGCAGGCATCATGTCACTGAGTGCTAACACAGCAGGAAGGACTGCTCCTGAGGGATGAGTGGCAGGGTGCCATGTATCATCAAAGTCCATAGAGTGAGTCTGCAGCAAAAACAACAACCAGATGATTATTATTAATAGTACATAGAGTCACTGTCCTGTGGAATAATACAGTAGCAAGCTGTCAACTCTGTGTCTAAATTATCTAACCCATCTATTTTCTAGGCTAATATGTATTTTAATTAGAAAATCTTTTTAATTGCCATAACAGGGACCAACCACTAGAGGAAAAGGCATACTGCAGAAATTGGCTTGTCATCCTGATGGCTTCTTTATGAATGGATTGCAAGCGGTGTTTGCAGACATAATGTTGGAAATTTCTGAAGAAGGAAAATGAGGTGACTTCAGTATTTTCATCACCCCCTCCTACGCTTGGCTGCCCAGACATTACCATAGCTGAGGATAAAATAACTAGTTTGGATTTAATGTGCATGTGAGGTGCACTGGGGACAATGGTGACCCATCTGTTCCACCTATTTATACTCACAGCCACTCCATTGACGAAAGCTGCCAGTGTCGGGGACAGTCTGGTGCCCCTGCGTCCGTACACAGAGCTGATGTCATCAGGAGCATACATGTGCTGAAAGGGAAAAGACACAGACAGGTAAACACAGAGGGCTGGCTCTGGGACACTTTTAATACAACAGTTTACAGTAACAGAATGTGTCATCACACATGAACTTTGCTTTAAAAAGCTCTGGCATATCACTCTCCAGTTGAAAGCTGAATAAGTTTCTTTGTATGTCAAACAGAGAAATGTGGACAAAAAGGTCACCAGACATAAAAAAAAAAACCAACAGAAGTTCATTATAATAATAACATTTTTTTAAACTCCACTTATCTGTCCACACACAGCTGCTGGCATGACTTCTGACGACTGTTTGCATAAGGTCAAGCAAATGCTTTCAGCTGTTTTATTGCCTCATATCAGATAAAATCTTAGCCTCATTGCTCACCTGGCAGTGCTGCAGGGCCAGCTCAAACACATCTGTTGTGCTGCCGATGATACCGACTCCAATGCTGTCCAGCACCATCCTTTTGCTGCGGTGACGCACCACAGAGGACAAGTGCTGGGGCTTTATTTCGCTGATGAACTTCCCATAACTGGCTGTGACTGTGTCCTCAGGGGCCGGGAACTTTTGGAAGACTGCAGGGGGACAGAGCAAGGAATGTAGTGAGCATACATGAGGAAAGGAAGGGCAAATGTTTATTTGTTAGTTTATTTCTATTTTAAGATTACCTTCCACTGCAGACTTATGCAGTCCTCTCACAGCCCAAACTGGTCTGATGGTTTTCTGCAGGACACAGAGTACAGTATATCTTTACTGACACCCCTAAACCACTAAATGTGACATTAATTGTTAATAAAATCATAATTTTATGGGATATTGGCACCAGTATAATGAATAATATTCAGCCTGTCTGTCTCTTTTCTAAGAGCTGTTGTGCTGGTGTAACAGGTGTCGTACAGTGTCTGTAATCTGCTCAACATTCAACGAGAGCTCTGTTAAAGTGTTCTCAGAGAAAAAAAACTACAGTGGAAGCTACATTATGAATTTGTATTAAATTCTACACAAGACTGAAGGAAAAAGTTTTAATAAAAATTCACATCAATCATAAAAATAAAAAAAATCTGATTCCTTACCTGCAATGTGGACATCATGGCTTCAGTTATTTCTCTTCTTTTTTCTTTCTCGGAGTTGCAGTAGGTTTGCAGTCAACAGGTTGAAGGAAGGATGCTGATGCTTTTCAGACTGAGAGGGCACCTGCTTTATATACCCCAGGACAATCCAGGACTAACAACAGTTACAGATAGTGCACTGGGAGGAACAAGGAAGGGCCAGCATATCATGACATAAATTCATCAGGTAAAATGGAATTTCCACAGTAGACATCGTCATCATCGTCATAACCAGCCACCTCAAAAGAGGAGAAGGAAAAGGAGGTGGTACTTTATTGTTTAAGATGAGGAGCAGTGATCTCACCTCTCAGGTTGCAGATTATATGATAGAGTGAGGGAATTTTCTTGAACTCCTCCTACACACAAGGAGGCCTTATTTATAACAAACTTTCATCCCTGCTTCAGCATAACTCAACAGTCCACCTGTCTGAGCATCTTTACCAGGTAAGACTTTTTTTTTCATTTGTTGCATTTTCTACATAACACAAAAATCTTTGTAATATGTTACCTTTAAAATGCTACATAATGAATTGATGGTTATAACATGCATTCTAATGCAGTAAACATTATCTACTGTAAGTTTATAAATTGTACAATTGACATTTCTATGACAGAAAAAAAAATGTTTATTGAGTTATTATGAAATTAACAGAAAATACCAAAATTACAACTATAATTGACATTATCTAAACCAGTACTTTTTTTAGGGCCAATTCAGCAAATATCAGCCAGTTTGTTGCAGATAAAATGCTTACTTATGCTCACATCTGATGTTTCCTGGTCATTAGAGGAAAGTTAAATACAGCAACTCCTTGTCTGCTCTAGAGTGGGTCAGCCCACTGGGACAGGGCAGGGCCAGAGACTCTCAGGTTTCTGAATGTGTCAAAGTAAATAAGACAGAAAAGATAGAGCAGGGCTTTCCACTTTGACTTCACTGAGTTTGAACAGTTTTTTTCCTGTGCTTTGTAGTGTATTTATGTCTCCTTAAGGCATAATAATTAACATCTAGTCTGTGTTTTTTGTTGTTTCATTTTCTGTTTGCACAGTACTCTGCAAATAAAACACAAAAATGTGATTTTGCTCAGTGTGGGCAACTTTTCTAAGAGTCAAGTTTTGTTTTCCAACCACAAACAATGGTGACATCTCTCTCTTTGTCCATATGACTTCAGATTTTAACAACACAGTGATATTATTCCACTTAATATATTGTTATACGCAATAAATTGTTATAATAAATCAACCAAGATTAAAATATGTTGTCAATTAGTATTTTTTGGGTGATTTCTTCATTTGGTATTACTCATTATACTTACTAAAGGGGACCCAGTACAGGTAGGGTAAAATATATCACAATGAAACTTCCCCAGTTGCTATTTATACGAAGTTAATCGTTTTTGTCCAACATACTGCAAGTTAACTAAAATTGGTGAACTTTTCTGTACACACATAGACAAATGTAAATAAACTTAACAACTGAATGTGTATTTTTCTTCTTTGTTTGTTTCTTATTCTTCTTTCCACTGGGCTAAAATAAGACATGTAATTGAAGCAAAATTAAAAAAGTAAAAGAATACGTTTTTGCTTGTAGTGTCGTCTTATGTAAACTGTACATACATTCATGGATACACTTTCTGTGTCATTTATTTCATTTTTTCAGTGAAACTGCAGCTCAGTAACAAAGACAATATGGCATCATCAGATGGGTTTCCAGCCAGTTTCTATGGTGAACCAGGAGTGTTAGGCATGTTGTCCAATGGGATCAGTGCATTCCTTGTACTTCTACAAAACTTCAACACTGCACACACAGGCAATGCACCAGCTGGAGTGGAGAATATACTTGCAGGTAAACTTAGAGTAAAGTAAACTAAGAAAATCTGATGATATAAAAAAAGTGCTATAAAATAATCTAACTCATTTCAATTCCATGTTTGTTTGTTTTTTGTGTGTTTTTAGGTGTCCATCTCATCCTGATTGGTGGTATTTGCCAACTGGTGGCCGGACTGCTTTCCTTCAGAAAATATGATCATTTGAGCGGCACTGCTTTCATTGGCTATGCTGCTCTTTGGGGCAGTTATGGTGCCACCAGAATCTACTTTGGTGCCTTAGCTGAAAATACTACAACAGCATCCATGCCATATGAGATGATGGACAATATGTCCCTGTCCACCACCATGATGACCAACATGTCTCTGAACGGCAACACAGAGTTCCCAGGTTGCTATTTCTGCCTGTCCATAAAAGAGTCTGCGATCGCTGGTCTGGTCCCTTACATCCTTCTGTCCTTCCTCCTCGCCTTCTGCTCTGCAACCGTCAACTACATCATGCCGTTTGTTTTTGGGGCCATCACAGCCACCTTAGTATTTGAAGCAGTGGGTCTCGTAGCGAGCTCCTGGGCTCTTGTGATCTCTGGGGTCCTGGAGATGCTCATTCTGATTTTTGCCATCTACGGTTCAGCTGCCCTGCTTGTCAAAGGTCTGACTCAGCGTCTAGTCCTCAAAGGCTTTGGCACCCCCCTCTTTAATGTTCTCCTGCTGGGGACCACCAACTCAGCAAGTGCTCAGAGCATTGGCCAAGAGAAGAAGAAAAACACAAAATACGCAGAGCCAATGGCCCTGGGCTTCTTCTGTGACACTGTTGCCCCCTTCATCTTTGCTTTCTACAGCTTTGGGTACATGAAGTCCTTCGGTGTTGGAGTTGCATGGGTCTCAATCATCGCAGCTGCCCAGCTGTTCTCAAGCTACTACGCCCATCTGCGCCAAGACTGCTACCACACCACTAAGTTTGGTCTTCATGCGACATATTGGCTGATCAAGGCTTGGGATGAGTTTGTGGTTTCTGCTCTGGTTGTGGTTGACAGTAAAGTGGTCTCAGGGAGGGAACCAATGGTGGGGAATTGGTTCTTTGTGATGGCAGGCCTGGTGCTTTGCGTAGGAAGCCTGAACACAGATGTCCTGGAGCTGATCCACAACATGCTGTTTGTCCTGCTCACACTCTCAACAATCCCCCAGATTCCTCTCCAGGGATACTACATCTTTTTTGGTGTAGCTTGCTCCCTGTTCACCGCAGCCTCCCTGTACGGTACCTTCTCACGTCTTATCAACACCATCGCAGAGAAGTCTCTGATCCCTGTGGGACCACAACCCATATCCTCTGACAAAATGAAGAAGGCTTTAAAATGCTGCAGGGCTGGGCAGGAAGACCAGGAGTCGCTGCCCCAAACTGACCAGGCTTCAGACGCCCTGTTCTACCTTTCTAATGGGGTCGCAGCTCTCTCAGCTCTTCATGCAAGTTCATCCAGATCAAATCCTGCCTTTCTTCATCTGACTGTCCCCTGGGTCCTCATCTCTGGAGCCGTCATCCAGGCCTATGTCAGCCGGCTGCAAGTCACAGGAAGTGGCCGTTTTGGGTCAGTCATTCCATCCATCTATGTGGCAGTATGGGCAACTTGGACCTGGTTTAGGTTTGCAGGTATGTCTGGATAAATGTGTTTAAATGGAGACTTGTTGTGACTGAATTACACACAATTCTAATCACAGACTTTTCTTTTCTAGATAACCTGCTTCAGTTTTCCACAGAGGCGGCTTACGGTTTTACAGCAGGAGCCATTGCTCTCCTGGTCATCAATGCTTTCCTTATGCTGATTGGTAAGGCCAACATGAATTAATTAACATCTTAAAACCCACCTGCCTACTGGGAGGAATTAGGGTTAGTGTTACACCAAAAGGTGGGTGGGGTTTAAGAGGTTAGTAAATTTGTTTGAGCTTGTATTTATTCTTCCGTTGTCTATGTCAGCTGCCTACAGGAACCTGGTTCTGCTGTTTCTAACAGCGGTCATGGAGGTTATTCTGGTCTGTTTCCTGTTGTCCACTCTCCAGCGACTGCCATATGAACTAGAAAGTGAGAACAGACAAAGCCTCATTCTTAACATATATTGTTTTAGGTCTTTAAATATAGACATATGCTGAAATTCAAATGAGTGTGTAAATCATGTAAAAACATCCATATAGTTAATTTAACATTATGACAACATTTCTTTACAGTGGCCATGCTTGCACTACTTTCAACAATTTGTATATATGGAGCTCTGGCGTCATTAGTGAACTGCATCTTTTCACAAAGACTGCTCCCGATGGGCCCTCCCTTAATTAAGGTAAACAGTTAAAACCCTCCTCTGCATTCTTTTGCTCATACTTCAGTGATCTGTCATATTTTATCCTGTGAATTTAATGAAAATGTCTCTCCCTCTGTTGCTGGTCTCAGGAGGAAGTGAAGCAGGAGTCTGCTCCAGAGGTACCCTGCCCTGTGACTTCTTCTCGACTCACTAGTGGTCTCCTGAGGATCGCAGGACTTCTAGAAGAAGGAGGTGTGTGTGGTATTCCCACAGACACTGTGTACGCTCTGGCCGCCTCCTGCAAGAATCCCCAAGCTATAGAGAAAATATACAATATTAAAGTAAGAACGAGAACCAACCGAGTACTTGATATCATTTTGTCAACACTTGATGTGAAACTCATGAACCTGTTATCTGTGACCTCATCCAGGACAGACCAGCAGAGAAGCCCATCTGCATTTGCATCTCTAATGTGGAGCAGCTGGTGGCAGCCAAGCCTCCCTTCAGCCCGCTGCTCTGGGAGTTCATGAGGAATGTGTATCCAGGAGGGATCAGCTGCATCGTCAGCAAAGGAGACTGGCTGTTCAAACTCGGTAACTGTTCAGTTTGAATGTTGTTACTGCATTCCGTTTACAAATGTTTCCGTTCATTAATATCACTTATCATTGTTCTCCTGACCTTTTAACTTATCTTGTGTAGGAGTAGGAGCAGCTTACGACCGTGTTGGCACCAAGGACAGCATCATGATCCGCGTCCCTGACCACACGGTGACCTGTCACCTTTGTGACATCACTGGACCCCTTGCTATAACGTCAGCCAATCCCAGCGGAGAGCCAGACAGCACCCACCACAGCATGGTCATCAAGTAAGTGTCTCGCCACAGAACTTGACTGTACTCAAGTACTTGTGCATGTTTGTGGTTATTGCATTGACACACTATATACAGTGTCATCACAGTATATTTCTAATGTTTGGAAACTTCTTAATCTTTATTTCCACAGTCGGCTGGGACATAAGATCCAAGGGGTTCTGTGTGACGGGGACTCAAATGAAGTTGTTGCTTCTACTGTAGTCAACTGCCTCAAGATTGATGAAGGTAAAAATGCAAAAATCCTCCCATTAATGTCTCTCTTTTTTCGTGTTTTCACAGGCACTCTGTAACTCGCCTATTTCGCTCTTTCCACAGGTATCATCAACATTGTGAGGGAAGGCTGTGTCCCTGCAGTAAAGGTCCGACAGATCTTCGAAAGAGTGAAAAGCACTATGGTTTAAATGCAATGGTGGAATGCAACTAATTACAAGTACTGTACTTAAGTTCAATTCGGAGGTACTTGTACTTTACTTGAGTATTTCCATTTTATGTAACTTTACACTTCTACTCCACTACATTTTGAGGCAAATATTGTAGGTTTTACTCCACTACATTTAGCTGACAGCTTTAGTTACTTTTCAGGTCAAGATTTAACATAAAGAAATATATCAATTTAAGATTATTACACAGGTTTATAAATTAAACCACATAATAGTGTATTAAGTAGTTAAATGAGCTTGACCTTGACGTCATTAGTAAATGTATCAATATTGATAATCTAATAATATATTTGGAATATATAAAACAATCTGAGAGGGGTCATTCTGCATAGGGAATACTTTTACCTTTGATGCTTTAAGTACATTTTGATGTTGATACTTTTGTGGTTTTACTTAAGTAAAATATGAATGCAAGACTTTTACTCGAAGTGGAGTGTTTTCATAGTGTGGTATTAGTACTTTTACTTAAGTAAGGCATCTGAATACTTTTCCACCACTGTTTAAATGCCTCGTACCTAATTTCTCTCAGAGAGCCTCTTCATGACTGGTTCCCTACAAAAACGGCTCCCTCAGCTTCCCCATTCAACTGAACACTCTCAAGGCCACGTTATGAACAACATGTGGTAATTATTGTTGTGACCCTCAAACTGTCAGGGTATATCTTTGGATCATTCTTTGATGTTTTTTCCCGCATACGTTGCCAGGAAAGTATCTGAAATACTGACAACATGTCCTTGGGATCGTCCCTGTTTAAATGCTCATGATAAAACAGAAACTGGGGCTTTGCCTATGTGACATAAATCAGGACACACTTTTAAGATGAAAGTGATTTATTAAGCCTTTCCACAGACTCATTAGGCTTTGAATGAACAACATTATAAACAGTCATCATGAAACCCTGTCGGACTGAATCACTGTTGTAAGAGGTTTCATTCTGAGGAACCGTGGGTGTGGAAGTCCTCTGAACACAACATGTGAGAGACTGAGTGAAAGTGTGTGTTTGGTTGTGTAACTATGGATTTCTTGGTAAATATAACAACAACATAACAATTTGTAGCTCAGTGCCCTTGATGGACACTTAACCTTCTCAGCAAAGAATGTTTCACATGAAGAATTTCAGCTGAGGTACCAGAACTTAATGAAAATGTTTTTCAGCGGTGGCAAGAACAAAACTGTACAAAACGTTACATGATATCACAATATCTTTATCAACTGACTGCTGTTAATGTTTAATAATTATTATATATATTATATACTTTATGGTAACATGTAAATATTAGGTTATTTAAGCTTACTGTGTAAACAATGACTAATGGTGTGAAATGTTTGTGTCCCACAATAAAAAAAAAATTAAAAAAATCATAATTTCACCAATATACAATGTGTATTTTTCTTTTTAAATAATTATTCATGTAGTGAGTACATGACAATTATTAGGTGACATGAAACTGGAGAAAGACAGGATTAAAATAAGCCCCTGGGTGTAAATGAAACCAGATAAATAGTGATTAGTACAAGGTATGTGTCTTTCACAATTGACAATGTCGAAATATTTTGTAATATAACTGAGGCATTTAGTTGAAAAACAACTTCAATATTTGTAAGAAAGTATTTTTCAATCATACATGTTAAAAAGAGAAATACACAATTCAGACTGTGATAGAAGTATTCACACAACCAGCTGCATTGTTCCAATGGGCAGAGGAAAATCATGCTTCCCACTAATTGTGCTAATTACAAAAGACAAGACAAGACACCTTATGACATGATGCAACACTACATAGCACAGAAATTGTCATAATAAAACACCTGTGACCTTTGTTAAACAGATCAGACTGCTCTGAACGTACCACACTTAGATACACAGAAACATGAGCAAACCCATGAAATCATGGTCAATATAATTTGGCTTTTTTGACAAGAATTTGTAAAAAAAAAAAATCATCTTTTATATCAAAGTGAAAACATATATGATTGGATAAATATTCACCCTCTTTAAAGTAACTGACCTAATTCAACAAAATTCCAGCTAGTCTTGTCAAAAAAGCCAAATTATATTGACCTTGATTTAATTTGTAAATGCAACAAAAGGGTGAAACATCCAAGGGGGTGAATACATTATAGGCATTGTAAATGAAGGTGCTTTGAGCTAAATGCTAACGTGCTTACAATGACAATCCTTGTTGATGTTGATCAACATTGTACGTTACAAATTGGGCCAACAACAAAGATCATCCAGGCATCTAATTTCTAACAAGAACATCTCCTTGGAGAAAGTAAGCATGCAACATCTCTTATTCGTTCAAATAAAGCTTCAAACAATACATACATTTAGAAACCATGTGCTGTTTTTAAAAAAAACTTTAGTTTGTACATTTTTTTATCCCTGTCATATCAACACCCTGAGGAGAGCTGACATAAATACATTTTCAATGGTGTGAAGTCAGGGTTCAGATAAGATGTGTTTTGGATGAATTAGTAGACAGTGGTGTGATCATGCAAGTGCAGAAAACCCATAGATGGTCATTCTTTTGTCCAGAAGATTTGTGTTCAAGGTTAAAAAAATGAAAATGTTTATAAAATTATGTGAAAATGTTCAGAAAGTTATGTGAAAAGGCATACGCATGGCACTATGTCATAACACCAGCAACAATCACAAGACCATTTAGAATACATTACATTATTTTCTTAAATAACTAAATTATTTCATATTTTTCCCCCATCAAAAAGTCTCATTTTGAATAAGATATTGGCTAAATGTCTAATTACTGTAAATATTCTGAATAGAAAAACCCAAAATATTTTTCATTCAGTCATATCATTTCTCAATGCATTAAAAACACATTCTTATGGGACAAAATATTATTTTCCTTATACATCAATTTTAAATAAATTGATGGATTATATGTTATGATGAATTCCTCTTTAAGATTAAAACCATCTCATTAAAGTTATTTATTTTCCTGAACCTGAAAGATATTTTATATGTGCATGCAGCAGAAAGGGTGGAAAGAAAGAAAAACATCAGAAGAGCCCTTTACCACCAAGAGAGAAAGGCATAAATGAGGCACACCTGTAAACTGTGGGAAGGATACTTATCCAACAAAAGAAGCATGAAGGGGAACTGAAAATGAGTGAGAGTGACTCATTCAAAGTTCAGTTTCTTAACATAATTCCTCTAAATGAATTGTTCTCTAAGTAATGAACTGTTCTTACTTAGTAATGAATTACCAGGAAACGTTTAAAAGAATATCACTGTTTTTCTCACTTCCTTGAGAAGGTACTGTCCAGGTACAGAGATAATGCTTAAACTGCTGTTTATTTGAAGTTAATTATTGTTGTGACCCTCAAACTGTCAGGGAATATCTTTGGATCATTCTTTGATGTTTTTTCCCGCATACGTTGCCAGGAAAGTCTCTGAAATACTGACAACATGTCCTTGGGATCATCCCTGTTTAAATGCTCATGATAAAACAGAAACTGGGGCTTTGCCCATGTGACATAAATCAGGACACACTTTTAAGATGAGGTGATTTATTAAGCCTTTCCACAGACTCATTAGGCTTTGAATGAACAACATTATAAACAGTCATCATGAAACCCTGTCGGACTGAATCACTGTTGTAAGAGGTTTCATTCTGAGGAACCGTGGGTGTGGAAGTCCTCTGAACACTACACACTATACACTTCAATCCAGACAGCCTGTTTACTCCAAAAATAAATATGTTTGCTCTATGAATCCCAAATACAGGACATAACAAGTTTCTGAAGGACAAACCCTCCACTGCAGAGAGTTCCCCACTCTGGTTTCTAGTAATAGTTTATTAATCATCAGATGAAAGAGAACATATTGATGAATCAAGTATTTTCAGGAAGTATTTTCAGTAAAAAAAACAGGTACACAAAGGGTGTTAACCGACACACAATGGAATCAGGAAACAGCAGTGTTTGCTTAAGGTTTCTGCTTCAGAAGACAATAAGTTTTTTACATGCATATAAAATTATTTTTCAATGCATGTTTAATCAGATCAATCACACAATCTAATCAACAGCCTGACAATGGCACCATTCTCCTTTTGTGTCAGCATCGAGGTTGTCTTCCAGCAGCTGTCATAACTTGACTTTTTATCTAGTTTTAAACCACATTTATGATACAGTTTTTATATCCTGGTTGTTTTTAAACTATACTAAAAAAAAGCTGAGCTGAGCTTTTTTCTTTTTTCGTCTGTGTCTGCTATTTTTAATGTGAAACTGCTGTATTCAGTGTTTTTAGCTGTTTTAATCAATGGGTCTGTGTGTTTTGGAGAGGTGGAGACCTCTGTGGAATATTTGGCTTACAGTAAAAACCTCCTGAATGACATTACGAAAAGGAAATGGCATTAGGTGCATTTAAAACAATACTCAAGTTACCATATCAAATATGGTTCAAGCCCTTTACTGGATGACTGAAAGACGTACAGATAAGCAGGTTTACTGGCATAAAATCAATAAAAAGTGTTTGCTTAAGAGTTCGGCATCGGAGATGAGAAGTGGTTTTAGGTTTCATTACTGTTGGTGTTTCTCCTTGTTATGCTTTCTCAGCCAGAATTATGTTAATTATCACCCATCATGTGACAACACCCATCTGTTTTTGTCACGTCCACAGATTATATAACCCCTATGTTGACCTATAAAGAATTATAATAATTGCACAATTGAATTTCAAGCAGACAAAAAATACCTGGTCAACTGATATTTTACCTTTACAATGATCACAGTTTTTAAATAAATATACACAGTATTTAAACATTAAATTTGTGACCAGAGAAATTCTGTGAAAAACTGGTTGATACTGTTTGTGGTTTCATGAAATTATTCTACGCCAGTTGCATTTTAATTGGCTCATCACTCAGACTGCATGCACCCCTAAATAAGCAGGTTCACACCTCCAAGATTTCCTGATTGGCCACTTTTCTGATGTGAGAAATTATTGATGGAGGATGTTTGTTATTATAGTAAAAATAAAGATGAGCAGATCACGGCTCACAGCTCCTTCAAGCCTGTGTCTGCGAAACTGTGTAAGAAAAAAACATATACTGCTGTATTCAGTGTTTTTAGCAGTTTTGATTCCAGGGTCAATGTGTTTTGGAGCAGTGGAGACCTCTGCAGATTATTTGGCTTCCATTAAAAACCACCTGAACAACTATATCGGACTCCAACTATTGTTATAGTAGAAACAGAAAATGGCATATGGTGCATTTAAAACAATACTCAGGTCCCCATATCAGATATGGTTCAAGCCCTTTACTGGATGACTGAAAGACAAACAGATAAGCAGGTTTACTGACATAAAATCAAGAAATGGTGTTTGCTTAAAAGTTAGGCATCAGTAGATGAGAAAATTGGTCGAAGGGATCATCAGGAGAGGACCAAGTACAGTACAGTTTTTTTTGTCACGTCCACAGATTGTATAACCCCTATCTTGACCCCATCTGGAACTCTGATTTAATATTAACAATAACTGCGCAAGTGAATTTCAGGCAGAAAAAAAAATCCCTGGTCAACTGACATTCTAACTTTACAATGATCAGTTTTTTAATAAAAATACACAGTTTTTAAACATCAATTTTGTGACCAGAGAAATTCTGTGGAAAAACTGGTTGATACCATCTGCGTTTTCATAAAACTAAACAACAGCAGTTGCATTTTAATTGGCTCATCCCTCAGTCAGCATGCACCCCTAAATTTGCAGCCTAACACCTCCAAGATTTCCTGATTGGCCACTTTTCTGATGTGAGAAATTAGCAGAGCTATTCTTTTAAATGATGAGACCATTACTGAAGCTACTAAATGCCTCAAATGTAATAATAGGCCCAAAAGTTTTCATATAATCTCTTTTCTGTTTTTTCAAACTTTAAAAAAATGTATTGAAAATTAACACATTTCCACATACCATTACTTTGTATTTTATTGTGATACATCTAATGGGCAAGTATTTGTAATTTGTAACAAGATATTTTTAATGTATTTATTTATTCTTATCTCTGATTAACAGTTTCACTATGTAATATATAATTTTATATACCACTTAATTAAATTAAATTCAAACAACTTTATTAATCCCACAAGGGGCAATTTATTTTGAGCAGCAGGTTGTCGTGGTTCATTCGGCCCACAACAAATAGTCAATACATAAATAGTCGACACTACAGACATCAGACAACATGGAGCTTAGAATGGACACATTATAAAAGCCTGTGATAGCCTACTACGAATGTGGCTAACAGTTTTACATTACATTACTTTTAATGTAAAGTTATAGTGCAATCACATATCTTTCATATGGTGCAATGATCTGTAAATGTTTATTAGAACACAGTAAAACACAGTCATGAGACAATAATATATTATTCTTTCATAAATTATGTTTGAATTATTGCAGCTTTTTAACATAACTTAAGGCATATTTTATCTGGAAAATTACATACAGTGCATTCTTGTATTTAAAATACCATCATTCTCTGATAAAAGGAGAGGTCATATAAATCAAAATATGTTACATTCAGAACAAAACATACAGTGCATACAATTTATTTTAGATATTTTATATCAATACAAAAAATTCTGATCAGCAAATTCAAAATAACATAACAAAATAAATAACATCTGTTTGGCCACCACAAAACACTAAGACATGAACAGTTTGTAAACAACAGTGTGGCAACTATTACATTTCTATCCGTTCATAGATTTGTTTCATTTTAAAAGCTATTTGTGAACATCTGAATTTGTTACATTTGGCAGCATTTTAAAGCTGTGCATTGATACTATGACTAATTCCTGAGGACTGGACTTTGTTCAGGTGAAGCTGTGGATGGTGTTGAGTTTACACTTCCTCTCCCTGACTCTGCTGTTTCGTCCTCTGCTGAATCTTTGTCTCTTTGTGTTTCTGGCAGAATCTGGTCATATTCAAAAGCCGGATTCATCTGCCCGTGTCTGTGCCGCTTCTGCACCTCCTCAAAGATTTGAAGAACCTTCAAAGTGCAACAACAAAAGCAGCAGGTGTTAGTGCAAGCACACAATGAACTGAAACTGTTTAGAACGAACGGAAGAAGAAAATTACCTTAGATTTAGGAATGAGGCCGACTCTGAAGAAACCAATGTGCCCTGTTTCAATCTTAGTGCAGTCAACCACAGTGGATGCAATGTTTTCTGGGGACGCTCCGTCACATAACACTCCATCCACCTAACACAGCAAAATGCATATGTCGTTAATAAACAAATACAATATAAAAACACCAGTGCCTCTTGTACTACACTAACACTGATGCATCGTCCTTACTTTTTTGCCCAGCTTGGCGTAAACTTGGTTGTGATGAGTTGTGTCTGCCTCGCCTGTAGGGTTGGCTGAGGTTACAGCGATGGGCCCCACCTGCAAGAAAAAAGATTGTTCTATTTATTAAAGGGCCTGGTGACTCTTTTGCTCACTTCAAGACTTACAGTGATTCTTTCCCACAGCTCTTACCAGATTCATGAGGTGTGTGGCCACAGAACAGTCTGGGTTTCTGATTGCAATACTTTGCGGCGTCCCGATGTGTTTGGCAGCATCTCCTAAACCAAATGTGTCCATCCATGAACCTGTGTGAGCCAAGAAACCAATGTGATGCTTATAAAACCGCTACAATGCAACATGAGGCACCCACAGAGGCACACACAGGCACACACACACACACACACACACACACACACACACACACACACACACACACACACAATGTTATGCACACCTACCTCTGGGTATAACCATGCTGATAGAGGAGGGCCACGCAGCCTCCATGAAGTCGAGGAGCAGAGGGTTCAGCAGGTGTCGTACCGGCTCCAGCTGCTTGATGGAGGAGATCCACAGGGACATGGGCCGGTCCTGCGCCTGCTTCTTCACCCTGAAGTCAAACAATTACAGAGTAATGAGGCCGAATCGACAAATGAATGCAGATAAATGCACACTGAAAACAGGAACCGACTTGTAAGCTTTGACGACTGCGTCGGGCCTGTTGCAAGCTGCCACCAGCACATAGACGGTGTCAGTAGGCATTCCACATATGCCACCGTTTTTCATGATTTCTGCAGATGGAAGAAGAGGTGAAATAACATTAAGTATGTAAACAAATTTTTTTTATCAACATTTTTTTTTTTCTTTTTACAGATTCTCACCTGCAATCTGCTGCACAGACGAGGCCTTGCGGGCTGGTACATGTGGACAGATATCAGCCCCTCCCCCAACCCCACTCAGCTTCACTAAAGGTTTTCCTAAGGGGATCTGGGGGGACTGGAAGGTGCTGTTAAAAATGTGCGCAAGGAAACAATAAAAACTTACAAGACCAAAGATGATGGTGACTCCGATGTCATAACCATAAGGCAGCGCACCGACTGCATCCAGCAGGAAGCTGATAAGGATGAGCTGGAAGGTGAGGGCGTAGAGGAACCAGGCGACGTTTAGAAACAGTGCTGCAGCTGTCACTAAACCGTTAAACAGCATGAAGCTAATAATCCCGACAGCCACATTAAAGCTTCTGGTTTCACCGTACAGGCCGCCGTATCGTGTCAACCCCCACACCGCCCACATTACCCCGTACAGGATAAACACTGTGCTCTCAAAGGTTTTACCCCGAGCAAAAGCTACTGAGCCGCACAGCAGCTGGATTACCCCTCCAGCCACCACCACCCAGGGCAGAACCAGCACGGAGAGAGGATTTCTGTCACCAACTGTGGCTGTGATGGCAAAAGCTGCCAGCACACTGCAGGCGTGGCCTAACACCTCTGCATCAGCATACTTGGAGTAGCCCAGGTGAGGTGCATGTAGCTCTTTATCATGGGCTCTGAGAGTAAGACCCTTCATTCTGCTTACTAAGGCCTTGAAATAGCCCTGCCCTGTGGGGATCATTGTAGTGGAGACCATATTGAATGTGGTAATTAAAAGCATGCCAGCTGAGAATACAAATATGGCTCCCTGTACACCCTGTGTGCCTCCTTGGAAAAAGCCTTGAGGCTGGGCTGCAATGGCAATACAATAAGCTGCAAAGAATAAGTGGTAGAGCCCCTCCAGCAAGCTTTTCTGACAACTGAACAGAGCCAGGATGGAGAAAAGCACAGAGAAGACAACAGGGAAGGGAACAGGGGAGACCGGCTGAATTGAGTAGAATGATAGCAGAGCGCTGTAGCCCTCTGCAAATTTCAGCAGAGCAGTGAAGCCATAAAAAGTGGCAGCTAGTGTGTCCATGGCTCGGTAGAAGAGGACACACATGCCAAGCTGGAAGACTCCAGCTGTCCACAGCCAGGGGACGTGACCAACAGAGAGCTGGGGGACAACACCTAAAAGAGGACATGCTAACACAGAGGCAGATAGCAAGTTCATCACCACGCCTACTGAAACCGCATCACTACACTGCTGGTTCTGTTCTGTTTTCAGATCAGTTTTTCTCTTCAGGCCTGTTCCTGGAGGCTGCACTTTACTGTGAGTGATGATGGACAGAAGACGTCCAAACCCAAAATAAACACCCACCAGACAGACCAGGAGGTAGTTAGCAGCTGTGGCAGACTGACCAAAACCTGCAGCTGACAAACCGGCGATTTGATGTGCACATGCTAAGCTAATGCCGACAGCTATAAGAAACAGAACGGCTTTCTTTGCTACGACTGCTACGCTGCCTATGATGAGCAGGGCCAAAGTAAATGCTGCCAGGCCTGGGACCAGAGAGGATCTCAGCTCTGTGGGCTGCAGCACCCCCTGTCCCACCAGGATGTACACCAGACCTGAACCACACCACAGAGCAGAGACAGTCAGACACAGAGAGGAAAACAGCTGGGCATGGGACAGGCTGTGGAGGATACCTGAGAGACAAAAAGTAAACACAGCAGAGCCATATGAGTTTTACACACACATATAAATCAACAAATAATACAAAACATCTTGTGATTCATCAAAACCAACCTGCATAAGCTAAAATGATGGAAATAATGAGGAGCAGAATCCCCAGTGCAGTATGGGGGATGAAGTCTTTTTCAGGTGAGCTGGCATAGTTGTTCACCAAAAGCAGGAGGGAACCTTTAAGTCAGAAAAAGAAACATTATCTAAAGCACCATGCTGGTTAATTAATAATTCAGAGTGCTCAATGCAGAATAAATGCCCCCTGTGACTGTAATACTATGGCCTATGTATACACACACACACACACACACACACACACACACACACACACACACACATATATATATATATATATATAATTTATAATGATGATATATATATATATATATATATTTTTTTTTTATATATATATATAAATATATATATATATTTACTTGTATTTTTTTTTTTTTTTTTCTTTTTTTTTTTCTTTTAAATGTTTAAATGCATAAATGCATGCATTAATGTCAAGGCATGATTTTAGTTTACTACAACTTTACTGTTGATGGTTGAGCTGGAGCTCATTTTTAACTGTATAGGAGTATTTCATATTTTCACAATGGATTCATCTGCTGCCCTTTGACTCCATTAATTGATTGCTTGTTTGGTTTGTAAAACTGATGAATATAATGAAAAGTGCATTTATCTATTACTCAAAGTGACACCTCCACAATGCTGTTTTTTCCTCTAATCAACAGTCAAAAACTTAAAACTACTAACAAAGCATTAGAACTACTGAACAGAAAATATTTACATCTTCGCAGTTGGAACAATGAAAAGTTCGTTTCTGACTTAATAGTTATCAAAATAGTTGCTAACTAATGTTCATCAGCCTTTACAGTTATATCGTAATAGGTTAGCTTAATGGTAAAATACGAGCAGAAAGTTGTAGAAATGACTAAAAAAAATAAAAAAATAACGTCACTGGCGTATGTAAACAAAAGCTTACCGCCAGAGATGCCCAGTATGCCGACGGACACATGCAGTGAGCGGATCGGAGCCATACTGTAGCAGGAGGTGATTTCTGCAGACGGGAGGCTGCTCTTTATACTGCTGCGTGTGACGTCAGCACGCAGGAGAAACCTGAGCTGCGCCTCCCCGGGAAAAACCTCCGACAGGTACGTCACATTACAGGAAAAATAAGTTGTCCCAAAATAGCCCCGCAAGTTGTTTGACTGCGAAGTGAGGTAATGGGGAACTTTAAAATTATGATATATTATTCTTACAGAGATATCATGTAGGCATTAAAGTCGCCCATGTAGCCTGCAGAAACCTAGTGTTTTAAACGCAACTTTAATACAACATAAATTGTTTTTGTATTACACAACTAGGATACTTTCATGTGTATTTTGACCAGTACATTTTTTTATCTGGTGATTCATGAGTTTCAGTTTATTAGCGTTAATGCTCACAGTTAACAACTGAATAAAAGAAGATCATGAAAATATCTATGTTAGGCCTAAATAAATGCACCCATACATTAATACTTATTTGTGAACATTCACAAATACAACCAAACACGTTTGCCATAAAACAATGGAGCTCATGCAATATGTTTCTAGATAAGACTGGCATTCATATTATTCCTATTATTTTTTTCAGTATTAATATAGTCTAGTTATTAATTTACAGCCTAGTATTTATTTATGAAAATATTTTTTGTTAACGTGTTTGATAGGTTACTCATTTCATGTAGGCTCATTTTAGTGTTTCCTCATGACATCACTTTTTTTGTTTATTTATAACTGGGAGGAATGATTCAGCGTTTTATCTCCAAAGCTAACCCTGAAGACAGTGTTGTGTTACCTTTCAGGTGCATGATGTCAGCCTTTTCTACAGGAGGTTGTGGGAGGAGACAGAGATGCAGGCATGGCTATAAAGAGTCTGCTTCAGAGTTCAGCCAGCACACTTTTGCTGAACAGCTCAACACTCACTGCTAGGCCACCGGCTGTACGTATACAAGGTGAGATCTGTCTTCACTTTTTACACTTCTGCTTTCTAAACTGAACCAATGCTTTCTCCTAATATTTGAGGCACACACAAATGTTGATTTCAGATGATAATGTTATGATTAAATGCAAAATGCATATATGAAATGGTTAGATGCTCAAAAAGTATGCGATACATACTCATTTTACAATACTGCTATTTTTTACACACTTGTAAGGGCTTTTAACTCCAACCTCTTCCTGTTACTTCTCTTTACCCGCGTCAACAGTGTTTCTTGGCAGCAGCAGCCCTCCTGTGACTCTGTCACCTGGCTCTGTAAATTTTTTATGTAAACATGTGCAGCAGGCGGCTCAGGAGGAAACAAATAGAGGATTTACACCTTAGACAGATGTATGTACTTCATGTGTGTGTGTGTTTTTTTACAGGAACCATGGCAAAGCGTGTTGCAGTTATTCTCTCAGGCTGTGGAGTTTATGATGGCACAGAGATTCATGAGGCCTCCGCTGTCCTCGTCCATCTGAGTCGGGCTGGAGCAAAAGTAAGGAACTAAACTCATTACAGCTTATTTACATGTTGTTTTATGTCAAACTTCTGGATCCAGTCCCATTAAGAGGGACTTCACAGTTTTTATGTTCAGTTTCTGTCCATTTATTTAGCAGTAAAAAGCTTTCTCATGAACCTGTTTTACATGCTTTATTTCAGGTGCAGATGTTTGCTCCAAATGCAGATCAGATGCATGTTGTAAATCACTGTGAGGGGAAACCTACAGAGGAGAAAAGAAACATCCTGCAGGAAAGCGCTCGCATCGCCAGGGGTGACGTGACCGATCTGGCCAAGCTAGACGTTTCCGCGTTTGACGCTGTCATCATCCCAGGTAAGGTTGACCCAGTCATGAGTGAACGCAGCTGAGACCAATTTTTCCCGTTTTTTTCTGTTGTTTCACCTCCACTTTTGTGATATTCTAAACCAATCCTGTGTGTTCTTATTCAGGGGGCTTTGGTGTGGCGAAGAACCTGAGTGACTGGGCCGTGAAGAACAAGGACTGCACCATCCAGCCACATTTAGAGAAGCTCATCAAGGCTTTCCACAAAGCCGGAAAGCCTCTGGGCATGTGCTGCATCTCTCCCATCCTCGCTGCCAAAATCCTGCCCGGCTGTGAGCTCACAGTGGGACAGGACAAAGAATGTGAAAAGTGTGTGAAATATCATCATCTGATATCTTTAAATACATTAAAATATATCAATCTACAGTTCTAACATTCTTTGTCTTTTCATCTTTAGGTGGCCGTATGCTCAGACAGCAGGCGCTGTGAAGGAGATGGGCTGCAAACACGTCAACACGGATGTGGAGAAAGCTCATGTTGATGTGAAAAATAAGCTGGTCACCACCTGTGCATTCATGTGCAATGCTCCCATTCATAACATTTTTGATGGAATAGGAGTCATGGTTAAAGAGACACTGAAACTGGCTTAAGAAGTCTGCAATTACATGCTGAATGTTTGTATTTATTTACTTTAAAACCAATTGTGATTTCCTATACAAGCATGGAGTTTAATATAAAGTTGTAGCACTTATCTCTGAGAATGTATTAATTTTACATTGTCAATGGGTTGTTTTGAGATTTTCAATAAAAGTTACTAAAAATTACAGTTTTGCATTTTTTTCCCTTATTAGAGTAAAACAGTGAACATCACAAGAAATACACAACATAATAAGTGTGGGATAATAATCTCATATACTCATATGAGACTGAGTGGTATATATTACACAGGAGTGTGTTTTTAAGCCCACATGTGAGCAGCATGTGAAGGATCAATAAACATTTTAACCCACCAAACCCTTACATGACTTATTTACATATCTGACTTAATATCCGACTTTCTGGAAATCTCTTGTATGAAGTGTAATCCACAAGAACTAATGAATAACTGTTGTACATAACAGAAAAAACTTTGTGTTATAAGTGTTTATATTTTTGACAACCTATTTGCAGCCAGGCAAGGCAAGGTAAGGCAAGTTTATTTGTATAGCACAATTCAACACAAGGTAATTCAAAGTGCTTTACATAAACATTAAAAACAGCAAGACACAATTGAAAACAGTAAAAACAGTCAATTAAAACAGGGAAATAGATATAGAAATTAAAAATAAGATACAGCAGGATAAGAAAATAGATAAAATAATAAAAAGCACAACTCAAACATTGCGTAGTTAAAAAGTAAGGGCAGTAGAGTACAGCAGATAAGTGTTAAAGTTAAGAGTATGCTGTAGTAAACAAAAGTAGCAAATATGCAATAAAACAAGCTTGAAGTGGAACAGTGCATTGGGTAAGAAGACACTTTGTAAGTTGAATCCAGTCTTGACTCTTGAATCATTTATTGATTTTATAGGTAGATATTTTACAGATTTCACACTAAAACATGACGTGACTGAATTGCTGAAGTAAAGAGGATTTTTAAAAAGTTGTGGTAATAAATCAAAATAACAGAAATACCTCAAATTTTGGATCATATATCAATACTTCATTGCCCTACCTTTAGTAAAGGTGCAAAGAATTTAGACACTACGGACAAAAATGTTTTTGTTCTGGTCAATTTCGAGATTTGGGGCTTTTTTATCACCAACATGTCGGGCTGGTAGATAAAAACAACCAAAATATACATTTAGCTGTTTCCTTTACAACATTCTGTTCATTTGTGCCTGTTAATTTCTCATACATGTACCAAAAGTTAGCATTAGACAATGCCTCAGTTATAACACATACATACATACATACATACATACATACATACATACATACATGCATACATACATACATACATACATACATACATACATACATACATACATACATACATACATACATACATACATACATACACATACATGCAAAGGTTGAGTGTGTTTGACCGTATGGCTTATGGGGTTCAACACACTTCTGGGTTCTCTTTAAAGAATTCTCCTGTATTGAGATGGATTCACCACAGATTTAAATAAGCACATCTCTTACACAGTTTTATCAAAACAAACATTATGACTCTTTTAACTGTTTGGCTCCTGGATTGGACTGCACTGTCAGTTGTTTTTTTTGTTTTGTCTGCCCCATTTATCCTGTTTGAATTACAATATATAAATGTGATATTTGTTTTGAATCATAATAAAGTTATCTTAATTTGTCTTCTAAACTTCAGTCAACTTAAAACTTTAAGGCAGACGCTAACTTCTTTTTATTTTAGTGTCTCCCCTTTAGTTTCACTGACTGACCAGTGTTAAGGTATCTTAAACGTCATTTTAAACCAGTTGAAAAGTGAAATATATATATATGGCACAATACAATGTCCACACATTTTGAATATTAAATAATATTTTATTAATTTACATTTCATTTTACATATACAGTTAATATCATGCAATTTAGTACAACCTACTACAAGAATCTGCCCTTATTTATGATGAATTCTAGACATTTGATCTAAGCATTAAATATTCCAGTGAAGTGTAAAAGTAACTGTTCATGCACGTTGGAAGGAACAATAGTATTCATGTGCTTTTGTTGAAGTGATGAAACTGATCAGTCCCACAAGCCAATTCGGTAGCAGCAAATTTCCTGGGACGATCTGGATCCTAATGGCAACAAACACAACAAAAAGATTCAGGATCAATACACAGTGCAACTCTGTCTGATATAATATAATCTGCCTGGACTATATTAATAAATCTATATTCAGGTTTGTTTTACCTGAATTGGATAGGCACAGGTGGGAACATAACGGATCACAAACCCACAGCGCCTCCTCTGGGACATGTTGGCATCACTGGCATGGACGAGGAGACCATCATGAATCTATTGAAACAAATCCCTAATTAATTCACCTTGTATTTTTTGATAATCTCATTCATAACTCTGTCATCCTTGTCGGACAGAAAATACTCACAGACATCTGCCCAGCTAACAGAGGGCACAACACGGCTTCATCTGCCTGAACCAGCTCCTCTGGGATCTCCTGGTTGACTGACAGCATGTTTCCAGGCCGGGTGGCTTGGCGATGGGGCAGCATGCCAGCACAGTGGCTGCCTACAGGGCACAAAGACAAAAAGTTCCACTCTGTGAAATACCTTGCTGATTGTTTTATTCAACACTGATGTCAGAAAAATGTTTATACTGCTTTTGTTTAGCCAGGAGAGTGGCTGAAGGCATAAATGAATTAAATGAGTACCTGGGATGACCTGAAGGGCGCCGTTCTCTTCCAGTGAGTCATCTAAAGCCAGCCACACAGAGAGAACAGGGCCACCAGCAATACCCCAATACCTGTAAACAAAATGATTACAGTTAGACAAAACAAAAAGAAGAAAACAAAATCTCTCGTAATATTTTCAGTATGTGAATCTACCTCATATCCTGATGCCAGGCCACGTAGGGAAGGACAGATTCTGTTTCTCCTCCTTCATTCTCCTGTCTGTCAGGTTTGAGTGTTGGATATTTACAGATGAAGCGTGAGTCCAGCAGGATGACGTCGGGGCCCAGGATGGCTTTGACCACTTGTATGAGTTGAGGGTGCTTGGTCAAGCCACTAACCCACGGATACTGCTGGTGAGCATTGTGGAGGCTGTACTGGGTGTACTCTTTACCTGGAAACATACAAAAAACATAATGGAATTATGTCACCTGCTCTGACACTTTGACCTGTACTCATTTAGTAATCCATTTATGGACGGTATGAGATTTAGACACCTTGAACAAGTAATGGAAATCAAACATACATTATCAGTTTATATTTGAAAAATATGTAGACTTACAGACTTTGTTATACACAAAACCTCATTCCTGATATCCTGATAATGTTGTCTTAATAATTTTTTTCACCTATTTGTGCATCCTATCTCCTTTACCTTACCAACTTTTTACTTCGTCATCCCTCCTTCCTTTATATTCCAGTGCTACTTACCAAATTCCTTCTCCAGCTCAGAAAAGGCATGCTTGGCCTCCCTCAGCTCAGTCTCATTCAACACAGGCAGCGCTGAGAGGAAGCCCTGCTGGTTGTAGATCTCCTGCAGTTTAGCTGTGGACGTAGTCATCTCTGTTGGACAGTTTCACTGCTGATGCCTCGGGCCTTCTGCTTCCAAAATTTATAAGGCAGAGACTGTTTGTAGTTGAGGTGGATGCTAGGCGGAGGAACAGATAGGAAAAGTAAAGTTTAGATATAGTTAGTATGCTGTATAACATTGTGTTTACCATCTACGTTTTTAGACTAAAGTAATATACTATTAACTATGTCCCGCCCAGCTGGGAAAAACATCTTACCACATTCAGTTTGGTCACACTGAGCTCATTCTTTGTCCTGTAAGACCAATATAACATTTCTGACTACACCTGTTTCCGTGTGAACTGTGTCCATGTTCAAGGTCTCTTTGTTTTTTAATGTAACTGCTGACTAAACCAGCTCAGGAATAGAACATTACACTCAGGAAAAAAGTCAAAAACTGAAAACTGTGCTTTAGCATCTGTGATCCTGTGTACCTGCAACTACACTTGTCAGTATTAGTATTATTTTACCTTATATATAAAGTATTACATTGTCTCCATACCTGTCTGCTGTTCAGTCTTCTTCTCCTCTCTGTGAGTCTGCTCCCTGGATACTGACACTGAGATCTCTTCTGTGACAACGTTTATATACTGCACAGAGCACCTTCTGGAATCTCCACTTCTTTTTCAAAATTTTATCCATATCCGTAAATGACATCATATGTGATCTTACCTGCTAAAAAAAGCTTAATTAAAGGGGAAAACCAATGACTCTGTGACATACACTTCTGTTGAATTATTGTGTCATCCAGGTGTGGTGGGCCATTCAAAGATATCTATTAACCTATGGCAACATGACACCTTTTCTTTTCAGGAACTATGTGCTGACGTGTGTCATAATCTCCAGTGAAAGGAGTAATGCCACGTTTTACCGTCAGGAAACAGCTAATTAACGGTCATAGAGGCTATTTTTGGGGTTGTCTTTTACTTGAAACTAAGTTCACAGTAACTCATTACCCTGTCAGACAAACTTTCCCACTCATCAGAACATTATATTCAGCTTTTCTCTTCCTTATCAGGAGGTCAGAGTGAAGGAATGATGATTGACCTCAGGACAAAGATATGATTCATGTTGTGTGTGATGGATGTGTTATTGCATGAGTGTGTGTACAAGGCTGGGTTGAAAATGAATAACAGAAGGGAAAATCCGAACAGTCTACTTTCACATTAAGGAGCAACATTATCTCCAGCTTCCTCTTTGTTTAACGGCGTTCTGTTAACGCGCTCCATGCTGCTGCCTTCATTCCAGGCAAAGATTTCTGATTTTTTTAAATTAAAACTCTGCAATGGTGACTGAGTCTGTGCCTATTCACTGATTTGAAAAGGCTGCCAAACTTTTTAGGCATTTTAAAATTTGACAATTTTGGACAAAAATTCATCTTTTTTTGTCCAATTTTTGTCCTTCCCACAATTTGGTGTTTTTCTGTCATTTATGGACAAACTGTGTTCTCATATGTATCAACGGACTATTATAAAGTTTGTTTGTTTGTTTTTTTTAAGCATTTTTAGGCATTTTGAAATTTGACCATTTTTGACAAAAATTAACATACTATAGTATGAGGTTTTTTTTTTCTTTGTCCAGTTTTTTGACATCCCATAATATGGTGTTTTTCTGTCATTTATGGATAAACCATACAACTAATATGTATCAACAAACTACAATAAAGTAATTTTAGCATTTTTAGGCATTTTAAAATTTGACAATATTGACAAAAAAAAGTCATACTATAGTATGTCAATTTTTGTCAAAAATCGTCAAATTTTAAATTGCCTAAAAATGACTTTATGGTGGATGTGCCGACGAAAGGGGGCTACCTGGTTGATCCTGCCAGTAGCATATGCTTGTCTCAAAGATTAAGTCATGCAAGTCTAAGTACACATGGCCGGTACAGTGAAACTGCGAATGGCTCATTAAATCAGTTATCTGATGTCTGTTGATACATACTATTTGTATAATTTGTCCATAAATGACAGAAAAACACCAAATTATGGGATGTCCAAAAACTGAATAAAAAAAAGAAAGTCACACTTATACTATATCAATATTTGACAATTTTTGTCAAAAATGGCCAAATTTTAAAAAGCTGAAAAATGCTAACAAAAAAATACTTTATTATAGTCCCTTGATACATATTAGAACATAGTTTGTCCATAAACGACAGAAAAACACCATATTATTGGATGTCAAAAATTTGGCCCAAAAAAGTCATACTAAAGTATGCCGATTTTTGTTGAAAATTTGTATAATGCCTAAAAATGCTGCAAATTACTTTATTATAGTCCGTTGAAACATACCGGTTGTATAGTTTTCTCATAAATGACAGAAAAACACCAAATTATGGGATGTTCAAATATATATAATATTGGACAAAGAAAAAAAATCATACTTTGTTGAAAATTAAAAAAGGTCATATTTTAGTATGCCCCAAAATGCTAAAAATGGCAAAATTATAGTCCATTGATAGATATAGTAGTATTGTATGTCCAAAAGTGTCAAATTTTATAATGCCTAATGATAAAAATGGCCCAATTGCAGTATGTATATAGAAGTATAGTAAGCCCCCCCCCCCCCCCCCCCCCCCCCCACACACACACACACCACATTATAGTATTTGTAATACTATAATAAAAATGTTTTATTATTTTCTTTGTCAAGAAATTTGCAAGGCTTCAAAGATGTCTTTTTTTATTTTCCCAAGGAATACTTCAATGTTTCACTGAGACACTGAAGTTACAGCTGCAAGCTGTGAGTTACAAGCCGGAGTGTTGACCCTGTTTTTACACTTGAGCCGACCTCACAAACTTCAGATAAACTCAAAATATTAATGACTCTTATTTTATCCCATGGATCTGAGTCCTACTTTCATATGCTGCTCAGTGTAGTCTGTAGTGGTAGAACAACAACAGGAGCAGACAGAGTTCATACAGTCAGTACTGTCAACACACCAATGCAACACCAACATTTGAGTTATTTCTTCATATGCCTCTCTAAACCTCTAAACCGCAGGTCTTGCTCCCAGGTGGTCAGTAGATACTTTATTTTACAGTGAAAATCCATCTTGACATATGAAATACATCTTTCATTTATGTGTATACATATTTATTTATGCTACACACAATATAATTCAATTCACATTTGAAAACTTGTTTTGTGAGATCACGGTGACCTTTGACCCTTGACCACCAAAATGTATTCATCTTTGAGTCCAAGTGGATGTTTGTACCAAATTGGAAGAAAATCGCTCAAGGCATTTCTGAGATATGTATGACCACAGCTGTCACATTCACAGAGAAAAAACAAGGCCATCCACTGCATTATTTACTCTTTCTCCTTTGGATCCTCTCCCTGAAAAACTGCAATACTTGATTCATCACATTGTCAGAAATATATGTATATATCTATGACAAGCATGACAACATAGTGAAAACACAGCCACTCTCTGATATTGAATAAAGACCTGCTAAATGGTTGTTCCTGTATCTGTTCCTGAATGAGTGACACATTAACACTATTGCAGAGTACAAATACATAACCCACTCCTCTGAGCCCCTTCCCGTCTAAAAACATCATGCTGTCCCTTAATTATTTACTAGGTGCTTTTATTTTGATTTCTAAGATAACTTAGCAACATACAAACAAAGGCAACTTCCTGTTCTAAACACAATTTATGAGGATGCATATTATTGTCTGTGTGTGGTCGGGAATCAGCAGCATCCACATCATAACTTCCGTCACAGCATCAACTTCCTGAGAACATAATTTAGAGAGGAGAAACCCCTAATTACCCAGCGGCCAACTCTGTTGAGTCATGATATGTGTCAGGAGTTTCAGCTCTGATGTGGACCAGTGACCTGGATACTTGGCAGTAAACGGTGTAGCTTCCCTCAGTGTCAGAGCAAACATTAACTCAGCAGCACACTCCAGAGGCGAGCATCGCTCCTTAACAGCTGTTCAGGGGGAACCCACCCAAATGCAGCTTCCTTGTCTGACATTCTGGTGTCATTGACTTTTATTGTGTGTTTGTGGCTGTTTTCATGAACCAAGACATTTGAGACAATTTTTTTAATAGAATTCAAATTATTTCACCACATGAAGAAAACATAATTAAACAGTTATCAGAAATATGCAGGGTCGCCCCCTCTGCCACAGAGAACAAACCATCAGCTTGCATATAATTATTTTTATTTATTTTATCATAGTAATTAATGATAGTAAACAACAACAGTAACTTTTAAAGACAGTGGTACAGTTTGTTTAAAAGAGATATATTAGATATATTAAATACATATAGGTATCAAATTTGGCAGCAGAAAATAAAACATTGCAGACTATAATCTGTATTCTACAATTGTAATCTATAATTTAACTGCAACCTTTCTTTATTATGAAGGGTAGCAGGCAATAACCTTAAAGAGCAAACAATGCATCTGATGTCAGATTTGCTCATGTAAGGTTATTTCCATGAACAAATAATTTCTCTACATTAAAAGTGCTGTCAGTGAGTGTGAAGAATCACTAAAGAGTAAGTGCTCTTTTTTACTGAGTTGAAACTCATAGATTTGATATTAAATGTACTGTGTATGATGATGTTTTTTTCCTTCTTCAACCTTCAGCCTGACTCCTTGTCCCTGTTTTGGTGCTTAGGGCAAAGTGGGTGGTGCTGCTTTCTTTTCTCTCCACTTGGTGTCCTCTTGTCTCCTCCTGCTGGCTGCTGCTCGTTATTGCAGCGGTGGATAAGCACAGGGTCCTTGTTTGGAGGTGTTTTCTTCATCAACAGCCGCTGCAGCATCTGCTTGTCAGACCGCTCCCGCCGGAAGTCATCCTCATAAACCTTGAGCTGTGGCAATGTCACAGTTATTACATAAATGTGAAAATATCTCATCAGTGCCTTTTATGAGTCTCTATTTTAGATCATATGACGACTATAGTATGCTTAAACTGCTGTTGCACTGCCCATACTCCGAATATTTACCATATTAAATGCTCCACATTGACCAATCTACCATTTAATTGACAAAAGAATCATAGCACTGCATGTATTGTCAGTAGCCTAAGCTCACTTCTGGGGGTTTTATGCCATGATGCCAACAGATACTTGAGTGTTCTCTCTTGAGTGTGAATGTGCATGTTTATGTCTATATGAGTGTGTGCTTTTGGCATGGAGTGTGCATTTGTGTACATGTGTACAGACAATGTAAACACTACCTGCTCTTGCAGTAGTGCAACCTGTTGGCGCGTCTCCTCCCTCTTCTTTCTCAGCCTCCGGTTCTCCTGCAGTGTGTGTTTGTGGTCGCTGTGCTCGGACTGATATTCTGCTACATAAATCTGGGTCTGCTGACACAAGACATCAATATGGCAGTGAGCCAATATCCAAGCCCTATCTTGTGATCTGCAGATACTTCTTAAATCAGTGTGAGAAGCTGCACAGAACCACCACTTGGTGGTGCAGTTCACCATCTAATTCAAGTTGAAGCATTAAGCAGGTCTTTCCCTGGCAACAGTGAGTTGACATCAGGTCTGCTCTCATCACATCAGAAATGGGAACACATATTTGATGCTGTGCTGAAGAGAGCATCCCACCTGATGTTGCAGTGCCTCCAGTTGCTCTTTTAGATCATGCACCTCTCGCTGGGAGTCCACTGGGGTGCTACTTCTCTGGCTTTTTCCCTGCCGCTCTGCCTCTGGGCTTGAAAAGGCTGGAAAGAAGGAGGATGAGGGGTTGTATCCAGAGATGTCAGTGGGTGACAGGTCGGGACCTACTGGAGGATTAGTGGTGGGGCCAGACACCGGGCTTCGGATCACAGCACTGAAGCTGCCCTTTAGGAAAGACACAAGACAAACTGATTAAGCACAATCCAGTCATAAATCAGACAATACCTCACTGACAGGTGTAATACCTGTTTGGCAGGTGTGTAGTCTCTGTCTGTGTGGTTGTGCATCCTGCTTTCAACCAATCGGATGTATTCATGCAGCTCCTGGTTCTTCTTCAGCTCCTGCATCAACGCCTGCTCATAGTACTCCTTTGCACTCTGCAATCCCATCACAGCACGATTAAAACATTCATAAAACATCCTTTTTTCATTTGAGGAAGTCAAGATGCTGAAATACTCTCTCAAACTTTTATTCGCAGACGTTATACTGTTGTATTTTGCTTTTTACTGGATTACCTACAAAGAACTGCTAGTTCAGAGTCTTAACTGAAACGTTAAATTGTTCCAATTAACTCACTGCCAGTAACATCTGAAATTTTCTCCATATATCTGAGATTTGCTTTAATTTTACGTTCCAGCCAGGTCACCAAGGTCCTTAGCCAATTTTCTTTGAAATGTTCCTTATGCGTCCCATAAGAGTACTGTTGCCTTCTGTTTTTATGCCCCTAAACTCTGGAACTTACTGCCTCTGGATTTTAGAAAAGCAAACTCTCTCTTATTTTAAAAAAATGTCTTAAAGACCTATCTTTGTAATATGGCTTTTAATCTGTGGTAATGTTATGCTTTCAAATTTTAATTATTGCTGTTGTTTTTACAAAATTATTATCCCTTGTGTAATTTAATTTGTTCTGTTGGCTATCATTGATAAATTCTTAACATATTATTTTCTTATTGTAATTTTGTAGCCTATTCCAGCCACCCAAAAAAAACAAAAATTAATAGTCAGTAGTAGTCAGTTTTAATGTACACTATTTAGAATATTTAATATTTTCACCTCTTTACCTTTCCATCAGAGAGCCCTGTTTAAGTTTACATGGGGAGGAGGTGAAACCGTTCTATGCTCTCTTAAAAGCCACCAGACTCCATTGACAAAAACAGTAATTTTACCTCGCAGAACACTGAAGTTGCTGGTCTACCGCTGCCTCCATTGTTTAGTTTGTGCTATTGTGTGACATTGGTGTATCTGATATAACCCCTTAAACACCAAAATCACACATTAACACAAACAAAGGAAATAATCAAGGAAGTGGTAGACCAGCAACTCCTGTTGTGTGAGGTGAAATGACTGTTTGTTTCAGGTGGCTTTGACGAAAGCATAGTTTACAAGTAAACAGGGCTGTTTGACGGCAAAGTAAAGCGGTGAAAATATTTAAAATCGAGCTCTCACAAAACCTGATATTGATATTTTAAGGTGGCTAAAATATGCTTGGCTTTTGCCCTCATCTGTACCAGAACTTTGCTTATTTGCTTCCTGCTTCTTCAAATTCATACTGACCTCTATCTAGTGCAGCTAGTACACTGACCATGGATAAGTACCTAATACAACCCCTCTTCAAAAAAATCCCAAACATCCCTTAAAACCCCACACACGTAAATCAAATGTATAATTTTCCCCCATCTGAACCATAACGCACTGTTTAGGAATTCCCCCCTGCTCTGCTTCTTCACTTTCTGTAGTGTTGTTGTGTGTTTACCTGATGGTGCTCCACTTTGAGCAGCAGTCTGTTGTTGAGCTGTTTGATGGCAGTGTTCTCGAGTTCTAACGCCTCCAGTCTGTGCTGTAGCCCCATCGTGGCACTGCGGTACACCTGATCCCAGTCCTCATTCAGCTTCATCAGCTGTAACACACCATCATCATCATCACATAACCATCAGTGCATGGCCTCCACTGCAGCCACTGAAAGCACCATTCATTCCACCATTACCGTCATCATTCTCAGTCTGTCTACCAAACAACGTGGGCATCAGGAAATGTATTGAAGTCATCGAGGTGAGACACTACACTCTTTACTCAATACTTGCAAGCTCTCTAAACACACCTCAGTTCCCTCGTCTCTTTCTCTTTTTATTAAGCAGCCTCTAATTAAAATCAAGAAGCAAAGGTTGTATAACTTTAATGATGATTCTTCATAGCTTAGCAGCAGTTTTCACACAACGCCCACAGTCCTCCTCTGGTTTCCAGAGAGAGAGAAATGTAATTGCCAGCATCAGCAATACAAATGTGGACCTGTAGAGAATCTGTGCTGGTTAAATGTGACGCTGTACCTCTTTGTTGACTCTGCGGAGCTCAGTGTTCTTGTTGAGCAGCAGCAGTTTCTCCTGGTCAGTGGAGGTGACAGTCATACTCTCAGTGATCAGAGTGACCTGCTCCTCAGTGGACAGCAGCCTGCCACCCACGGGAGTCACGTCCTCTGTCCTGCACGCGCACACACACACACACACACGCACACGCACACGCACACACACACACACACACACACACACACACACACACACACACACACACACACAGATGTGGTTACAGAGAATATGTGCCATAAATAAAGTCATGATGAAGAACATTAGCAGAGGATTTCCATTAATAAGCAAACACATGTGTGCACAAAAGAACGTCAAAGTACTTTTGAACACCCACTCGCATAGAGTGCACTTACAGAGAATCGAATCGGAGCTATTATGCACACCCACGCACACACATGCATGCACAGTCACATTATGCACTCAAGACACTCACACACAGAGTGGTGCATTTCTCTGCATCTACACTCCCAGCCAATCAGAATCTCTTTACTATCAGAGGTGTTTGCATATCGATAGCTTCTGGAAAAAATATGGGTGATGATCTCTGGAAAATGTGCTAAACCACTCGGAGACAAGAATAATATTTGCAAAGATTAATTAGTCAAACTAGTTTCCTTTCCAGCAGCCCTGCTGTGAGGTCTAGTCTGAAAGTAATAGCTGACAGGGAGGCGGCAGAGATCTAAAGCCCAGGGGGGAATCTGCTCATGGAATAACACACAAGTGTGCATGCAGCCCCCAGGGCTTCTTCACACAAACATACTGTAGGACTGCTGTAACCTCAGAGAGCTAAGTACTACAAAGAATCACAATCTGCGATCACCTCTCATCCCCCTTAAGGCTAAACTCCCTCGCAAACACACGCTTTCATCCACTTACGTACAGTGTCCTGCTATGTGAAAACCAGTGTTACACAATTGTAGAGTTGTATCCAAGGCAGCTCAAATGGGAAGATACACGTCTTTTCAGTGCTAAAATGACATTAAATGTACACATTCCTGACCAAACACTGATGTCCTATGACAACTTTGTATCATCAGGTTTATAAGTTTTCAATACACACAGGCCACTAAAGGATTATGGAAATTGAGATTAGACATTTTTTGTCCTCCCAAGTTTAAAGTAATATACGTACTTTCTTTCTTTCCTTTTTTTTGTCTGAGAGTAAATGAGAATATGATAACAGCTTGTGGCTTAGCATAAAACAGGAAACAGACTGAATTGGCTTTTTCTGTAGATAGCAACATTTGTTAAAAGTATTTCTGTGAGCTGTGTGGCAACTTTCAGGATATAAGATAGTAGTGTCTATCAGTGAGCTCGTTGTCAATGCAAAGACAAGAGTAGATGCGATATTATCGTTTTCACTGATTCACTTCACTAGAAATCTGTATGAAAATGTATTGCAATGGCCCGTCAGCATTGAGATTCTCCTGCATTGCATAGCCTGATTGGTCAAAACCACAAAGTTGCACAGGAAATGCCTGTACTGTATATAGCATTCGCAAATTTTGAAACCTTAGATTAATTGGCTTCAGGCTGTAGCTTTATTTTTGTTATGAACAGACATCAGACTAACACCAGTCTGATCTTGAGATCCAAGTCTCGGCAAGAAGGTAAGTTAGGGTATTTTCCAGAATGTTTAACTTTTTCTTTAAGAAAACTTCTAAAAGCCCCCTGGATAAGGTTAAATCTCAGAACAAGGGGAATTTCCCTATTTCCTGAAATAAAATGACCTCTTCAGTGAATGTATTATCTTAGAGAAGGTTAGTGAAAGATACATTGCAGTTTGTGAAAAAAAACTGCTCACATCATCAAAAAGGGATATTACATTAAGAGGAAGTTTACCCAAAGTCACAATATTTGTCCAAATGTGCTCTCTATACCATCTGTTATCAAGTTCAACAAAGCAGGAAAGAGCTTTAGTGGAGGCTGTTTATAGCTCTAATGAGTGAACTGTGCACACAGAACCATTAGTTCTGCAGTTTGAAAAGATGAAGGCAGGAGCTGAAATGAAACAAATGAAATGAAGCCTTATTTTAGTGGCCAGTGTGGAGCACAAAATGCAAACATGCCCAATACCCTGTCTTGGCAAGTCAGCACTGTGTATTCATCCATCCTATTGGGACCGCACCATGCACCATGTCTCACTGATCCACAGCCTTTTCTCTTTCAGCTTCTCTGACAGCCGATACACACTGTCTGACCCAGTTTCACAAAGTTTTCAATCGTATGCTGTCTTGGAAGGATACCAAAATGCCACTGCTTCCAGCAGCAGTATGGTAATTCACTGTCATGGCATATGATAAAGAAATAGATAATATCTTTGCTTCTTGCTGGTGGCAACACAGACAAATATCACTCTAAAGTAGATATGTGTCTGTATGAAACCAGTCCCTTACAGAGGAAAGTTTCACTATTTCAATATGGGTATTTTCAGGCAGTCTAATCAATCGTGTAGGTAGTGTGGTCACGGTGTCTGCCAAGTGTGCCCACATTAAGAATCATAGTATTAGTCACTTTAATATAAAAGAAGTGACCACAACACACAAAAAGCTATTCCAGGTTGATGACTTAGCATTATATAACTGATATTTTATTTTAGTAGCATTTTTTACAACATGATGGAGTACCAGAGTTGCGAAATAATGAACTAGAGCCCACAACTTTATGACCTCATTGGAAACTCCGCAGTCCCTTTTTATTCCTCCTCTCATTGAACTTTATTTAACTGTCTCTGAAAATGTGATAAGAAATATAATTTATCCATACTGTGAGTTTAAAACAGTCTCTAAAATTTGATACACTACAGATAATGATCAGACAATAAAATGGTTTAATCCTTCCAATCTATCACAAGCTCGACTAGTTTCAAGTTGTAAATTTAAGGAAGTTTGGTAAATACACGGACGGGGTGGACACAAACACAGGAATCCATGTACAAAATAATACAACATCAATTTATTATGTTCGGTCTTTTTATCGTCTAATTTCATTGTCTATTTGCCCTTGTTTTTATTTTTCATTGTAAAGCACTTTAACATCTCTTGTAAAAAAAAGTGCTCTATAAATAAAGTTTACAATAAACTATCTTATACTATCTTATCACTGACTGTATAAAGTTTAACTTGAATTTGTTGACAGTCAGAGATGTTGATTTAACTTTTTATCTAAGGCTAAAGTTGGTGAATTTGTTCTATTAAAGTTTTATGGATTATACTGTTACATGTTCCTGTTTTTATGTCCCCCCCTGTAAGTAGAATTGTGAAACACACATACCATAATTCTTTGGTTGATTTATTACCCTCCTGGCTCCGAGGGAGGCTGCTGTCGCTCTTTGGTGAAGTATCTTTCTGTGGTTCTGCCGCCGCTGCCAAGGACGATAATGATGAGGAAGATGACAAAGACAACACGGCTCCATCCATGATTGATCCAAGCTTCAAATCTTCATAAATTCTGAAAGAAAATTAAAAAAAACACTGCTCGACACATGGGCCGAAGTTTTTCTGCTGAGGATGTGCTGTAATCAGTATTGATACGTTGCAAAAGAGGAAGTAGTTGAGACCAAGAGCCACGTGATGCAAAAGTTATGAGAATAGGAAGTGACACTGACGACTGTTTCAGATTTAGGCAAAGCGGGCCTGTCCCACTGTGCTGTTTAAATGGATGAGTCGTACTCTGAGCATACATTATTCAAAATGTTGACACAGTTGACATGTTGTTTTGTTCTGACATTGTTGAGAGATTCTGGGAAACTCCTGTCAGTGTAGGAAGTGTGTGTGTATGTGTTGTGTATATATCCTTGTTCCTGTGTGTTGGGAGACTGTTGCCTATTAGCAGAGCTGTTGTCTTATGTTTTTAAATGAGCAATTCAGGAAAGAGCTAATAGCGGGGGAGCTGAATAGATATGCATAATTGCAGAACATGTAATTGATAATAATGGTAACACATACATTTATTCATGACAAATAATGATAGGGTCAGGTTGATTGCATTCACCAGTCGGCTCATTACTGGGATTGAGGGAAGTGGGCTGCAGCAGGTTAATTAGGAAATCACATGTTCATCCAAGGGACAATCAAGTAAATTAAAGGATTTTTTGTAATTATGTTCCTCTTAGTCAGGCTAAGCTGTCTTTTATTAACACTAAGGAAATTAATTTGCCAACCTCGTTTGCTTCACGTTCTCCTCCAACAACTGAGGCCAAGAGATTCAAGGCCACTTGTGGTGAAGAATTTGCCTGCCAAATAGGTACCGCATGGAAGAAGAGCTGCAGTTCGCTGGCTCAGATGTAAACATCCTGCTCTACAGCTGATGAAGTTCTCTAATAGCTTATGCTGAGTATTCAAAGGGAAATAGAAACAAATTTCCTGCATAATAGCAGTGAAATGTATCAGCATTATTATAGTTTGTCCATTTCACTTGGAACCAGGTTAATGTATCACTAATATACCAACTAACTGACTGACTGACTGACTGACGAACTATGCAGTCATTTTACTCAGAAGGAAAAGGTTAGAACAGCAGTCATAAAAAAATATCTCCCATTAAATTAATGGAACAAGATCTCCAACCTAATGGACAGAATAGACCGTTTGCCAATACAATCCATAACAACACATATGAGTGTTTATCAAAAGTGACTCGCGGAAGCACACACGTCATTACACATACACATACGGTTTGCGGTTGTAAAAAAGGCTGCGGTTTCTGTGAATTTAGGCAACAAAACCACTGATCTAAGTTTAGGGCAGAAAACCACCTGGTTGGTAGTGGTGTGTTGTTCATGAACGTTTCTTTCACTTTGAACTAATCTTTCATATGACTGGGGAGTAAAGAGTAATCTCAGTGAGTGATTTGTTAATTTTCAAGCAGTACATTCCCTCCCCACATGGCATATGCATAAATCAGTCAGGACAGGGAACAGAAATGATTAGTTCACGACTCAACTATGTAACCCTTAAGTTTGAGTCTCTCATTTATTTGTCACATGACAGGCAGCTCAGCCACAGGGCTGTGGGCACCACACTAATTAAAATGAACAAAATGATTTAAAAAAAAGAATTTGTTCAGTTTAACCTCTTAGGGTCAGAACTTCCCAACACAACTGGTTGGGTGTTATAAAAGACAGTTTAAACAGTAAATAAATGTTGTAAATGCCAGAAGTGAAGTAATTACGAGGGTGATGTGAGCCACGGAAGTTGCGTTAAAAAACATAAATTACGGAAAAAAACGCTTACTTTTGTTTTCACATGTGACACAAACCCCATTCTCCTGGGTTTAAGTCCGCCGTTTTTTCAACACTGCAAACAATCTTTAAGCTGGGAAAAAAGTAAAAAACAAAGAGTTTTGTTATGTACCGTGGTATCTGGAGGCCAAAGTCTAAGTTGCTGCCATTCTACCATCTGATGCACCACCATGAGATAAAAGCAGGAGAGGCTACAAAATGTGTCAGTGCTGCCCAGCAGCTCTGACTTGCTCCAGTGATTCCATTCACATGCCTATGCCATCTATCATGGGCGGCAGTCAGAGTATTGCTGTGCCAAGCAGAGGCTTTGCTGGGAGGCCCAACGAGGGAGTAGCGATGCAGTGCCTTTATTGACCCAAGCCTCTGTCAAAGCCAAGGACAAATGGGCTGCTGCTCCACTGGGGGATTGATTTTTAGTCTAACAGGAGATCGTGGAGAGGAATAGAGAGCGTCCCATGGAGTGAGAACGCCTGAGAGGTGGATAGTTCTCCTGGGTTACTGCCGCTCTGGCGTGTGCCTGAAGTGAATTCCTTATCAGCAGCTAAAAGGAGAAAGTTACTCAATTGGACCAAATTAAGCCCTTTAACACTTGGTCTCTCTGCAGAGCCACTTTCACCGTAAGAGCGGCTTCACCTGTTCAGTCTCCAGCAGCAACAGTTTGACCGACTCAACCAGGGTCAATGACTGAATTTGACCGACTGTTCCAGGTTCAGTTACTGAGTACATCCCTGCATGTCTCAGCTAAGATCCATTAAAGTAAATGAGTGCTCATGATTGTGTGTGTGTGCCTGAGTTGCATGACTGTGGGAGAGTGTGAGGGCGGAAGTATGAGCTCTGGAGAATTTCTGTCAAAAGTAACAATGCATAAAACTGCCCTCTCGTGATTTACCACAAAGGGATGTGACTCACAGGGCAGTATGCATGCAAACTTGTATTCACCCGCATGCAAACACACAAACTGAGTGCCCTACAACTCAAGGGACCAGAGCAGCAGAACTGCTTATATTAAATTGCTCTGACTAGCAAGAAAAGACTGGGACTGAATTCCTTGTAGATCCACAAAGAGCAGTTCTGTATAAAGAAGTTATTTTCTATGCATGTCACATTGTCACATTAATTATATTTTGAGCATATAAAAATAAAAAATATATAATAGCAGATTTGCGTGCATCACATAAGAATGCAAGAAGCAATAAGAGAGAGAAAGAGCGTGAGATGAGGCATAAAACATCTGTGTCCTTCAAAGAAGATGAATGTGCCAGCATGCAGGCTGAAGCTACTGAAGGCCGTTTTAAATGCAGAAGCTGTCAATAATATAAAACGCTCTTTAATTAAGCGTCTAATGGAACACTTGGCCTTCCCCTGCTGGTAATATTAGCATGAAAAGAAAAGCTCAGGAATGGCAAAGAAGGAGTTTAAAAGCATGAATCAAACCCGTGCTGTTTTGAAGTTTTGAAATTCTCTTGCGTATAAGGTCACGGTATCTCATCTGCTTGAAGAATTTCATCAGAATTGTTCTGGGTGGCAACAAAACAAACGAAAGAGATTCTAATAGGTGGTCAGTGTCATTGGAAATTTGAATGAGGTAGTAAAGATGAAGGAAACAGCGCTTGATCACATGTAAAGATGCACTGGGGAACACATCTAATGGAATTATCCCCAATAACAACCATTTACACAGAGACCTTTGCATATTTACAGACAGGAAAGAAGGATTTCTGCAAATCAAAGACAAAAGAGACTAAAATATGTTTGAGATAAAGCTTGAAGTGTTGACAGGCAGGCTGGCAGGTACAAGCGCTGAAAGAGAGGGATCAGCTATTGTGTTGAACCATTCAGAACAAATAAATCTGATAACGTCAGAGCTCCATAACTGATAAAATATCTCTAGTTTTATGACAATGGGAGAGTAAGAGCTTTAAAAGGGAAAATCCATTGATTTCACGCATCAGAGTTTGTTTATAGGTCAGGGGGAGGACCAGTGAATATTTGAAGAAGTTGTAGGAAGTCTTTTTGTGGCTACAGAGGGAGTTTTGTGAAATCTGATAATGTTTTTCGTAGGAAATCCTACGTACTGCTTGGTGGGAGTATGTTGGTTAATCAGTTGCACAGAGCCTTGAAGTTCAGAAGATATTAAAAAGTGGACAAATAAATTGCTTCTTTTGGGCTTCTCATGTCAAGCCTTATCTTTGACCTTTGAGTTGTGATTTTGTTTTCTATGGAGGAGTTTCAACTCTACATTCAGAGTCTTTTCTGTTTGCATCTCAAAAGCCCTGCGTAGCAGTAAGGAGGGCTGACTAAGTTCAGCAAAGTTTTAATGTGGCACTTGCTATTAATTTGGCCAGTTAATCACAAATGCTCACTATTCTCCATTAACTAAGCTTTTAATGCCCCCATTAAGAATTAATGTCACCCTTCTTTGCACTTCAACAAGGGTGAGCTCATTAGGGAAAATCTCTGAACATGGCTCTTCTCTGGCTGGCCATGACACAATACATCAAAGTCCCGGCTCACTGTCTGGATTATATTGTTGGGGAATAAATCTAATCTGGTCCACTTAAATCAGTAGCCCAGCCAAGTCCGTCATTATCTGTGTAGTCTCGATCTCCATTTCAACATGATGTCCTTTATTTCTTTCTCCATTCTCTTGTGTTTCCTCAGTCTTTCTTTCCTTGCCTTCTACTTTCCTTCCTTCTTTCTTGTCTACTTATTTTCTCTGGGAGGACAAAGGGACGAGAGCCAAACTCTTTGCATATCTGGCCTAGACCTCCGCCGGATAGTTATGACCCCTATTTATCTGCTTTAGAAATTATAACAGGTGACAAAAAGATGGAGCAGCACTGTGTTCTTTTGCTGCTGACACCGTGAATCACAATCACAGAGCAATAGGAGAGCCAGAATGAAATGCTGTCCGGATCTTTTTCATTTAATTAGAAATGGAGCTGAGCTAGAGTTGCCCTGCCTATCACACTGACTTGCAGAGGGAGAGGAAAGGAGGCCCCCAGTCACAAAAACATCCATCAACACATGAAGTGTGTGTATGTGTGTATAGAATAAATATTGTAGAGGTAAAAGGGTGTGTGGCTGTGTGAGGGCAGCAGGAGCTTACAATATCACAGCAGGCTGCATCCAAAAGATTTCATTTTCAACATCTCCCTGCACCCTAATCTGTGTGTCGGCGCAGAGCCCGAGAGCTGAATTGAGGGAAGGAGGGAAACGGTTGTATAGCACATGCAAAGCATCAAAGTACCTGGAAAGATGTCAGAGCTGGGAATCAAACAAAAATAGATTCTTGGCAGCATACAATCTCAGTACCAAGGGTACATTTTACCCCTTGCACTCAACAACAATATATTACAAGAATGAAAAACATGGATCAATCACCATATTTGTGGCACATTTTTCAAAATCTGTCACACAAAATGATGCATTCGTACATGACTCGATCCTGGGAGAATATATAGAACCTATAACCAGGTTATAATCAGCCATTAGACAGTGTCATTCATGTGCTGATCACTGGAGCACGGTGTGACCTCATGAACAACCAGTATTGATCCTCACCTGCAGACTTCATGCTGGCCATGACAATAAGCACTCTCATAACTCTACCCTGCTGCTTCTGCAGGGCTAATCTGTCCAGCATGGGCGTGAGGTTACTCTATGTGACATGTCATATTTCCTGGCCAGCCCCTTATTGCATTGCATTACAATTGCTCAGCCATATGAATGAAAGCATAGAGCTGCACATACTTGCTGAGACAACAGAAATTTCCATTATAATCATTTCAGAACAGTGTGTGGCCATTATGGGCAGGAGTAAAGTAAATAGGAATTCCATGGCCTGTGAAATATGTATTTGTATGCTGCATAGTGAAATGCTGTGTGTGTGTGTGTGTGTGTGTGTGTGTGTGTGTGTGTGTGTGTGTGTGTGTGTGTGTGTGTGTTTGTGTGTGTGTGTGTTTGCTTGAAGACTATGAACTGAGGTCTGTGGGGATTTGAACTGAAGGGGGTGGAGAGGCTATGAGCCTTTAGGCTCTGGATCAGCCTGACAGAATCAATGGGATCAATTAACATAGGGCCCGACTGAAAGCAAACACTATATCAAATCCATCTGTAATCCACTATGTTTTCTTCAGCGTGTATGTGAGTGTGTGTGTGAGCAAATGTGAATACTTCCAAGATCAGCATATGATATGCAGCGAAAGAGAAAGTGAAAAAAGATGGTAATTTCCTCTCACTGGCAGAAGACCAGTCTGAGCTGATGAAACAGAGAAAGAAAGAAATTAAGAACTGAATGGCAAATTCTTAAAGAGATAGTTCAGACTTTTTGCACTGGGGTTGTATGAGGTTCTTATCTAAAGTCAGTGCGATCCCTTCATAGATGGTGGCTGGGACACCCACGGTTTGGAGAAGCAGGTAGGAGTACCGGCACACGATGAACTGCTGTGGATGTGAGCAGTAAGGAAAGCTTAACTCAAAATCCGTGGAATAGCAACGGATTCGCTCAAATTTCCGTGAAACTGACACGGATTTCGCTACAATGCAAGTTAATGACATAGTCATATCCCGTGGCTATTCCAACATACAAAGTGATTATGTACATTCACTGAGTGAATATTTAGAAAATAAAACATATATTTCTCGCTACAAATGTGATCAAAATCCATTTTTATGCAGAAACTAAGTCAAAATATTGATTTTTCACTAAAAATGAGAGAACTGTCCGCCATGTTTTTTGTTCTGACCGCTGGGACCTTGAAAGTCATGTGACTTGGAACAAACCAATAGCCACGGGATATGACTGTCATTAACTTGCATTGTAGCGAAATCCGTGTCAGTTTCACGGAAATTTGAGTGATTCCGTGGCTATTCCACGGATTTTGAGTTAAGCGAAATCCGTGGCCATTTCACGGATTTCTGTGAGACCAGGGTGCTTTATTTACAGTACTTTAATTTGCCATCAAACATAACTTTCTGACGATGAACTGAAGCCATCATATGTATGTATGCTCTTGTCAAAGCAACCAGACTCCATTGACAAAAACAGTGATTTTATCTTGCAGACACAGGAGTCGCTGGTCTACCACTGCCTCTATTGTAAATAAGTTATAGTTTCTCTTGGTTGGTGTTAAAGGTGTCTTCTGATAAACAGATCTACAAAAAATAGACAGAATTATGGATTTACACCTGACACTCGAGGTAAACACCTGTCTGAGCTTTTGATGATGTTGGTTTTGATTTATATCTTAGAATCAGATTCCACCCAGTGCTATCACCACTGTGACACCAGACAGATGTACATGATCACACCTAATCATACTTTAAATATATTCCCCACCATAACTGTGTTTACATCTTTTCATTCACTATGTGATATAGAGTGATGATTGAAAAGGTCACCTTCTCCTGTTACTAAGAAGGAGATAAAATTTCATTTATGGTGATAAAGAGCAGTTATAGCAGGGGAGAGATGGTTAGCAGTGAAAATATATACTCTAAATGTGTGTTACTGAAAAAGCAAGTTACTGAGCCTTTCCAGAACTTCAATAAAGTTGTTGTTGTACTGTTGGTACAGTATATAAATTTACACACACACACACACACAGGCCCAAATGCACATAAGCACAAACAGACACATGCATTATGTATTAGAGGGAGCTGCCCATAGAGGGGCATCCTCTCCATTCGCCTTGCTCAAGGCCACCTCAGCAGATACTGTATAGCTGCTGTAGCATTGTACTTTTTTTGAGTATGTGCATGTTAGCTGTGACGTAGCTACAGCAGCTAAGTGTGAAGCCTTCTACGCCATAACCCCTAGACATAAATCCCCCTTTAGTCCCGAGTGTGTGTTAAGCTCTTTCTTTAATACTGTCTAGCAAATACCCTTGATGAAATCATTGATGGTTATTTCCTCAGACATGAGAAAAGCTCCTTCAGAGGACATTATACAGCTGTTTTCACAGGCTGAGTGGTGCTCCCTGTGACGTTTAAATTAACTTGTAAAACGCCCCTGTGGAAAGCTCCTTTAAATGAAAAACCTTAAGGTCTGTCTGCACTTAACCTATCCAAAGGGACCAGGAGTGTTGATGCGACACCTTCCAGCCACTCATGTGTGTGAGGAAAAGTCAAAACAGCCATTCAGTATATGTTCACTGCAGGTCTTGGTGCATCAATGGCTTTGCTGAGAGTCGGATAATGATTCTGTGGGACAAACGCCTGCTTTGGGCCTGTTAATAGTATAGGAGGACATTATCCAGACAGGTTCCAGACAGTAAGTTTCTGCCTTTGCCTGCTTCTCATTTACCCAATGCCAATATGACTATTTATGTGGGGTGCTGGGAAATGATAAATGGCGGTGTACTGCCTAATAAATATGAAATCCCTGGATCATTAGCTGTATTAGATTGGAGGGAAAAGTGCATAATCAGCCCATGGATGCATGGTAGTCAGGGAGCCATCGATATCATTGCATCAGCACACCCTCAGAAAGACAGAGATAGTTAGAGGCAGGGGAGAGAAAGAGAGAAATGATTAATTCAGAAATGGACAGCGAGCAGGCCGAAGCGATTAGAATACGACTGTCTGTTTAGCATTCAAATGGGATCACTACGGCCATGGATAGTGAGGTTGTTTAGCCTGAGAGCCTGGGAAAGGCTGCAGGATGTAAAGCAGGGACGAGGAAGAAAAAAAGACATCAGTAGAACTCTACAAAGGCGAGCAGAGTGAAAACAGAGGCGATGAAGACACGCTTCGTTGTGTTGTCAAATTTATTGTGCTGACATCACCTTACATCCAGAGTTGCCTTTACCTTTTAGCCTTCAGCTAAAGCTCAGAGATGGTGGAGAAGCGGTGCCACGGAGTGCTGCAGTGGGCCATCCCTCCAGCCTGCTGACAGGCCAGTCGATGTGTTTAATCAACCAAAGACACGCTATAGGGAAACAGGCTCTGCATCAAAGAAGTGCTGATACATAGATTCACCTCACCTCCAGTCATAACAGCCTATCTGCTGTGCCTGATCCACGAGCAACATGCAGCCATCATGACACAGAGAAAATCTAAATGGAGACATACTAAGGATGTGTGCTGCTGGAAAATCAATATGGCTGCTGTGTTCTCACAACCACAGCAGCATAAAACTGACCCGGACGTCCTGTTCAATCAGAGGGCTCCTAATTTCAAACAACAGTTTCGTTCTGACATCGAAGTCATCATAAAATAATACAAAATGTGACGATAAAAAAGTTTCACAGCTATCTGCAACCCTGACAGTAAAGCTTCTCTCATCTGCTAATGCCCAGCTAGTTTTGGAAGCTGCTCACCAAATCATAAAGATGAGGTATTATCTCCTCCGTCTCACTTCCACTGTATCCTTGTGGGACCTTATACAGTAACTTTTCCCAAGTAGCTTTCTTTGAGCAATAAAAGTGTCAAAATCTCTGAAGTATGAGGATTCACGGGGGTTTTACGGGATGAGATGAAACAATCAAACTACACTAAGACATTGTCCCACAGACACATTCACACGTCAATCATATCAACATCACGCTTTCACAATATGCCACTAAGCTATTGTCTCTGAAGAGGTTTATTTCTGGTGTAGATTTCAGTGCCAGTGTGGGAAATTGCTTTACGTAATTTATTCTCCTCATCCTCTGACATGAGCCTTTTTTCACACGAATACACCACAGAAGAGAAACCCTACTAATTTTTTTGCTCATATACTCAAAGAGAATAACAGCAAAAATAGATTTCTTTGAGGCTCGTAAGATTACATTTCTTTTTACATCATCTTCTCCCATCTGCTCTGAGTCCTCCCACTCTCCTGAAAAGGGGCTGCTGCAACCCTCTAGGTTTCCTTATTCGTCCCACTGCCCCTCGCTCTGGCCCAGCATCGTTAGCTCACCGCAGGCCTAATTGGGCTGTGTCTAATAACTGCCGTCCCCAGGGTGTGCTCTAATGAATAGAGAATATAATTAATGCCACGGTGACGGATATTGGCTCACAGCCCTAAGGCAGGAGCTGCTCAGCATTCAACTTCTCCACCAACTTATCTCCCTCTGTCTCCTTCTGTCGCTACATCCACTACGCTGAGCGACCACAGAATTATTAGCATTGTCTGTTCACACACATTTCAGCTTTGCTCCGGAGTGAACGTAGTTCTGAAAAAGCTACAGGTGCGTAAATTTCCATTTGAGAAAGCTGATCGAGTGAAGCCCTGAAATTGCCTGGTATTATATTGATATTAATCCTGTTGTAAACAATGCTGGGGCTGTCTGCCTCACTGCTTTTTATTCTATTTGCAGGACTTACTGTGAATTTTAAGCATGTTTGTGTGAGCGTGACCGGCTGTGGGTGGATGCAAGAGTGTGTGGCACCAGTGCTGTGTCAGCATATGTGTCAATGAGGCATCCAGGTGAATCCAACAAAAGAGGGAGCAGTGAATAGCCAGCTGCTGTGCCCCTCAGTGAGCACACCTACAGGCATCCATCTAGCTGTCCGCTGCTCTGTCATGCCTCACAGGAAGACGCTGATGGATTCACCCTCGATCTTGCCCTTTCTCCTCTCTCTCTACGTCTCTCCTCTCTGCCCTCCCGCCTCCATCTGTCTGCCATCTGCTCCATCCCTCTTACTTCCTCGCTCCCATGTTACCTCGAGTACAGCTTGGTTTCACCTCTCTCCCACAGCCTGTTTACTTACTTCATGTTTGGACTGCTTGTTACAGGCGTTTGACTGTCAAAATCTGCAAGAAAGCACAAGTAAACATCTTTTTTTTTTTTTTTTTTTTTTTAGAAAAGGTGGTCTTCTCTTTTTAACTCAGTGTGTCCATATGCTGCTTAAACATGAAGATCCAAGTTATTTTATTGGCATTTTGAGCTCTGGAATAACACTGTTGGTTTTGAAAGGAAAACACTTTATGGCACACTACCGACCCCTGGTGGTAGCTCACCGCCACTACACCTCACAGGTATGAGTGTTCCTAGTTTGACTGGCAGGGTCTCTGGCCAGGCATGAGTCCAGGGTAAGCTCTTAATGAGCCTCCAGTAGGAAACAAGAGAGAAATAGAGAGAGAGGAACAAAGTTGGCAGGATGGAGAGCAGCAGTAAGTGGGGCTAAAAAAAAGAAGTTATAACGAGATGTTGCTCTGTTGCCTCAGTTGGCTAGATGTTAAGCTAGGCTGGTATGTAAAGCTTTGGCAGGATTTGAGAGTGAAATATCAGCTGCACACCAAGAGGCATCATGCTAATGACCATGCTGGAAACGGATGGACAAATGACTGCCCTTGTCTGCCTTTAAACCTGCAGGTATCTCTGTGTGTGGGTGTTTTTTCATGTGTGCGTTTGGGTCATGTTCATGCATGTATCAGCCTGTGGTTGGCTGCTGCAGTGGTGCTTCTTTTTGATTGACAGTTTATTAATGAACATGAAATCCTACATATTTATCAGGCTGGCAGAGTAAAGCCAACCCATTATGATAAAACCATTAGCAGGAGGCTGAATTCATGACATGCATGGCTTCCATGCCAGTTGACTGAAATAGCTATAAATGGATTAAATCAAGTATGCAAACATCCTGACTGACATAGAAGAAAAGCTGCATTACATTTGTAATTTCACAGAAGGTCTTGGCTCCTGCAATGTATTTCTGTGGGATAAAAATAATGTCTTTGTTTGTATAAAATGAAGATTGCATTTCCCGTCTGTGTGCATGCAAACGTGTGTGTGTGTGTGTGTGTGTGTGTGTGTGTGTGTATGTGTGCATGCACAATAGAGTAGTTATGCCATTAAAGCTTCCATTCAACATCTTAACATCACAGCACACTACACTCCACTGCACTGACCTTGGCTGTAATTGCAGCAGGACCTTTTCTTTTATGCATTGGTCACCGGGATAGAGAAATTAAATGTCAACCAAGCCTGAGGGGGAAGAAGAAGCAAGGTATTGCACTGTATCGGATTGGAAGCTATCCAAAATGTCCAACATTCAGTCCCACTGTTCCCTCTGCTCCTCCTGAGAGAGGCCCAGTCTCATCATGTACACACAGACACACACACATACACAAACACACCAACAAGTACTTGGAACGATGTCAGAATCAGTAAAACCATTCACTGAAATGGATACTAATGGAATTCTGTGGGAGTCTATTTAATTGCAGAGGAAAATAGAGAAAACACTGACAACACACACGTTCATTCATGCTGCCAGGACCGACACATACATAAATACACACATACCGATGTACATGCACGCGTTGGCACACACAAACACTTGTCACTAAGCGGTACAGAAGACAGAGGGATTGAGAGTATTCACATTTGGAGGGGAAATAGAGCATGTGGTGACAGCAGAGTGGTGGGAGCGTCCAGAGGGAGTCGGTGATGTGCAGCAGAGAGGAACAGCTTTGAGTCAAGGTTTCTCAGAGTCACAGGAGGGGGAACACAACACCAGGCTTTCTAAAAGGTTTCTCTGATTCAAAAAGTGTCCCAGACATTTTTTGTCTGTGCACTGCGATCACCACACCGCATTCCAGTGTTGAATGTTCAGGCACTTGAAACTGCTTCTCAAGATTAAAATTTGGTCGTTTCAAGGGAGTGAATACAATTTTATTCTTCAAGGACTTGTGTCCCAGCTGTTGACCGAGACTGCATAAAAATAATGAAGAAGCCAATGTGTTGTTGGTTTATGGACTTCCATTTTAAGGCCTTGAGTTTGGCATTTTGACCATCCTCATGTTGGCTTTTGGAGACAGAACTGATTAGAAAACCATTTGGAGGAGAAGCTGACCCTCAGTCTAGTTGCTAACTTGACTAGCACAATGTAGTCTCTGGCTAACTGTGATAATGCCAATGCAAATTTTTGCGAGTGAAAAACAAGCTTAAAACATCAAAACAAAACGCATTTACCAGAAAAACTGAACATCTGACTACTTAGAGTGTCTTTCAGTACACCTAAATGCTGAACAAGTCTCTTTTAGACGACCACAATGCTACAGTTTACTGTTATGAACTGAAAATAGACTAAAATAGTTACAGCTACACTCTGGGAATCTGGGGTACACGATTGTTACATTACAATGTTGTCAACTTGATGGCTCTTCTCCTTTAATTATGTATAATGTTTTTGTACATTTATTTTTGCTGTAAAGTTTGGGCATTTTAACTTGGGGGTTTATTGAGATTTAATTGCTTTTGGAGCCTCAATCGGTCATTCAAGGAACTGCATTTTTTACATTAAATTTTTCAGGCTCGGAGGTTCCTGCTTGGTGTTGACATGAAATGCCATCTGATACATTCCATTTATATTAAGTTTAGCTTTCATACTGATTTATCAGGAAAGACTTTTACATCACCAGCTGTCAAGTTAACTGCATGAAACAGACTAATTTATTTGATATAACCACCTTGTCTGTTGCTATTCACCATGTGACACACAGGAAGAGTGTCGCTCTTTCATGTTGTTAATACGTCATGGCAGATTTTTCTGCTTCCCTTCATTTTTTTCATCAGTGGAGAAGAAGAAACTAAAAAGCCTCAGCAGCTTTCTTAAAAAAAAAAAAAAAAATCATGTTCCCCTTGGATCTTGAAATCTTTGAAATTGCAGCGTTGAAGTCTAAGATCAACAAAACTGATCTCAGTCAAGCTTCAAAGAGCTTTTCTGATTTAAAAGACGGGCAAGGCAACTTTTAATCATTTACTGTGCTTACTGTGATGTATGATCTTGTTTGTCCGGCAGTGACCACAACCTTAAGACTCTAAAACTAAAAAGGATTTATCACCTTCACTGTCTCAAAAAAGTGTTTTGCCTTGTCATCCTGGTAATTTATATTCTTCAGGCCTCACCACTAACTTAACCTGTCTCCAAGGCATTTAGTGGATTCATTGCCAGTATTTTCTTCTTCAGTTTGGGCTTTCTCTTGCAAAACCTCCTGCTTTTTTCTTCTTCTTCTTCTTCTTCTTCTTCTTCTTCTTCTTCTTCTTCTTCTTCTTCTAGTGAACACTTAGAATCCTGGAGATAAAAATGAGCGCAGCTGTGTTGAAGTCATTGGTTTCTCAGAGCCTTCCCCAGGAGGTCTGAGATGAATTTGCCTCTAATGAGCGCAGGTTAAGCCCACCATTGTCATACATCTCACCCAGGGGAAGAAAAATGCAGCGTCTTTGGAACAAATTCCTTCAACCTTGTGGAGAGCTCCCCTAATACTTCTAATACATCATGGCAGCAGTGAGAGGGCAATTTTCTGTACTACTTTTTCAAAGTGTTGGATTTATTTTCCCACAAGACTTAATCAGAAAGTGAAATAGGCTATCCTTTGACGTTAACTGAAATTAATTCAGCTGAAAACAGATAGTCAGCAAACTATTTTACATTTGCACTGTGCGATAGGTTTTCTGAGGTAAGCACACAAAAGATTGCAGTCTATCAAATGGTGTGAGAACTTGTAATTACAAAATATAAACGCTTCAGACGAATTTCTTGTAATAATAGTATTCTGCAAGCACCGTTTTTGTTCTCATCAATCACCAGCCGAGCCCTCCAACTCCTTGAAATTAAACAAATAAAAACAGTATTTTGTGATGCGTCTTTAGCAGAAGCTGGCAGTTACACTCCGAACAAACTGTACTTATCACACTTTGAGTGACACCTTGTGCTGCTGGTGAGCCAGTTGCGCTTTTTTATGAGCTGCCATTACTGTGCTGTGGGAACATTCTTGTGGGTGTAGGATGGCAGTAATGTGTGTGTGTGTGTGTGTGTGTGTGTGTGTGTGTGTGTGTGTGTGTGTGTGTTCTTCTAACCTGACATTTCTCCCAGAAATCCAATCGCACAGTGAAACTCAGCTCAGTTTTGTCACACCTTGATGAGCTCTGCCTGTAATCACATCATATTCTGGAAATGTTTCAAAAGTCCAAATGTGTACAAGAGCAGCAAAATCGTATTTGCCAAAAAACAGCTCACTCACTGTATTTCACTTTAGCAGAAGACATTATGTGCTTTTCCCTACTTTGGAATGGAAATTAAATGTTTATGCACGATTATATGGCTGAGCTTCAGCTGTGAATGGTTCGCAATATATATTTGAAGAAGTCTGTGCAGCTGTAATCCATTTCTTTCATAATGTGAGTGAATAAATGTTTTCTATCAGATCTGGCTCCTCTCCTGTTCTTGTAGTCTCTAAAGGGATGCGTAAAAGCTTTAAAGCTACTTTAAAAAATAAAAAAAATTCATTTCAGAGTAAATTTTGCCTTTGGTTTTGATTCATTTTTTGTCTTTGAAAACAGATTCAAAAGTGTGGTTCTCCACAGGCTGCACGCTGATCCATCCACAATTACGAAAGCTAACTTTAATCTTCTGAATAAAGAGTTTTCAATGTGAAATATGTGTAAATTGCTGTTGGATTATTCTCAGTAAAGAAAAAATATGCATACGTAACATACAGCCCTAATATTACTCTGTCCTGTGCATACAATCTGGACTTCCTTTCCATCAATATTTTGTTACCAACACTGTCAAATGAGAAATGGTTATCAGTGCTGCCAAGCTCACTGAGAATCTTTTTCGCCTGATTTAGATATTGGTATGGTACCAACAGACAGATTAGATTCAAACAGTGAAGTACACATAGAACCACAGGATAGAAAACACACTGCCTCCATTTTTACCTTTAGAAATAATGTAACCTGTACAGGACATCCATCCACATATATCTGTGACATTTTTTTGACACTCCACATGCTGACAACTAATGGCTCGGGCTAATGTGACATATTGAATCACATTGTCCCAGATGAAGGCTAGGCACAAATTACACTCACAGCACACATGAAATCCTGCCATTTGACAGCAAAATACTAGATAAAGTGTGACGGATGACATGTGGTGTCGCATCAAATTTAAGGAAATAATAAATCATGATGCAAAAACTGCAATGGACTGAGGCAAAGCATCCATAAAACGAAACTGTGTCAATACAGGATTTAATATGTAAAATAAGTAATCAGCTGCAGGGGAGGACAAGAATAAACTCTGCGGACACCTGTGAGTCTCTAACTAGATTTGTGATAATCTCGTAAAAGAAATCACAATAAAACTATGTATTTTATTTTACATCTGTCAATCTGCCACCTCTATCAAACCTTATATTTGTCTTACTAACGGCCATCAACAAACTGCACACCCAAACTTAAGTAGTCTAACAAACACTTAACTTTGTATTGATCAGCAGATCATAAAGCCTGACAAACTACTGCACTTCACATTAAACCAGCCATAAACACCCAGTGTTTATGGCTGGTTTAATGTTATTAAGCTAGTTTGGGGACTTAATGACACAGCAGATTACTTTAGATATATGCATCTGGGTAATTCTATACTCTCAGCTGAAGGGGAAGCCTTCCTCCTAACATTTTCCACCTGCAACTTTTGCTGCTGCTTGTATACCATTCCAAAATAATATTTACTAGATATAATTTACGTAAAATATCATGTAAAATGTATGTTTAAAAATAATATTTCTCAAAGATGAGACCTGTGTTTTAGGAGGTGAAAAAGAGCTGTTCTTGAATGCAGCAACATACTGGGAACAAATGATGACATCCAGTAGAATTTTTATGCATCTAGAAATTATTTTGTCTCCAGCAGGGTAGCAATTGTTTCTCTCAAGTGTATGGGGGCAGGGCTAGCAACACGGAGCCAGCAACTAATCACATTGTATGTAACCGCCAATTGTGGATCATAAATATAGATATGCAGTTCCTAGAGAGATGTATGTAATGCTCATGGGAACCGAACGACTGAATAATACACTGAATAATCTTTTTGTGAAGAAGCACAGACGTTATCACATGATTGAAGCGTATCAGTGGTTATCATTCCCATTAGTATGAGCATGTAGGACCTGCTCCACCTCTTAGTACATTCATTGGGTTGTTATCAGACCATTCAATGTTCTGCTATGTTAACATGTGTTGTTGCCATAGACTGTATAAATAATGGACGTAGTGACCGTGACGTCACCCATTTGTGGCCCGTTTGAGGCATCGAGGTCAGCGCTACACTCTTCGCCATCTTGTGTCGCCATTTTGTTTCCGAAAACTGGGAGCAGAGCTTATCTGGACTGTGGAGGCGCGAGAGGGATCTGACGACACTGACGACACTGACTGGGTCGCCTCTCTACACCGGCAACCTGACTGAGTGAGGTCACTGCTAATTTATGTTAGCATTTACTGTAGCATTTACTGGGGTGTTAGTTTTGGCTAGCAAAAAACAAAAACAAAATGTACGTTACTTAGAAAACTGAGCAGCAACTAGAGTGTCTATTAGTCCAACCAAACACTGAACAAGATATTTTTAATGAACAAAAAATTAAAATAAACAGTCATTATGTGAAAATACAGTTTGAAAGGGTCAAAGTTATGAGACCAAACTGCTAACCGTCCTTTTGTAAATATAATAACTTTATTGACACATTGTCGTGGATATGCATTGTTCTGCTTCTCTCCTGTTGACGGCTCGCCTTGTAAGTTACCTGTCAATCAAAGGTAGCCACGCCCCAAATCAAACAATTCTTTATTTTCTATTTTCTTTTAAATGGGGCCATTATTTACACTATTAACACAAATTGCCTTGAAGAAGATTTATTACTAGCGATTGAGACCATAGTGTTGTCCCCCCCAAAAAATCTGAGGTAATAAATAATAAAGTGAGAAGTTTTCTCATTTTGTACTGAAATGAATGGACCGAAATGCTTTTGCAACCTTCGTCAGTACCCCCGGTTGGAATTTTCGGTAGAATGAAGCTTCCTGGTTTGCCTCCATGCTCAGAACTGGACCCGGCGCCCTCTAATGGCTGATTAATTATAAAGGATGCCAAGGCGGAAGTGACATTACAGAGTCTGAAAGTTAAGGGGAAGCAAGGAAACAACTAGTAAGTAGTTAGTAATAAGAATTAATAGAATTAATACTAAGAGTTATGCTAATAGCGGAACTATTGTTCTTCTCTGAAGGTTGTTTTGATGGTGCAGATTTCTGTGATGGTTTATTTTTGATCCCCTTGATGCGGCCAATGAGGTAAAGTGTTTTATTTTCTCTGTTGAATAATGTCGTTATTATTGTTAATTATGTTCATGTAATAGGCACATGTGTTACGGCCTCTGGTTGGCCCAGTGTCTGTCTGTGTTTTTTCCCTGTGTGTGTGTGTGTGCAGGGGTGCGACTTCCCAACTCCGCCCCACAATCATCTCTACCTGGCCTCCCTACCGCAGCTGCCTGCAATCACCTCATCACCCTGCAGTATATCTACCTCGGCGCTCCATTCATTGGGCGCCAGAACGTTTCACCTCTCAAGTGGAATTCTTCCCTGTTCCTGTTCCTGTCTGTGTTCTCGTCTCCTCGTCTCTGCCCCGGCTCCCTTGTGTCTATTTCCCTGCCTGCATTACCTTTTGAGATAATAAAGACTATTTTTGTTTTTCACCCACTGTCTGCGTTTGGCTCTGTTCTTCAGGGAACGTTAACAACATGCTTGCCATTGTAGCGCATATTTTACTTCCTTAAGTCGCAAGATTTAATATATGTATCATGTACGTATTATTGTAATTGTTATGAGAATGTTTTGTACTTACTTGTGCTTTATGTGTTTTAATGTAGCGTCTCAATAAACGCCCGGGAACAGCATCCACGTTGAGCTCGTCTTTACGTCTGAGGGAGTCCTAAATATGATACTTCCAGTACTCACGTCATCCTCATAACATCTAATTTTCCAGCATTTATATACATTTATTTTATTATTAAACTATCATTTCATAATACCTAACCAGGAACGTTTGGCTCAAGTAGTTTTGTAGCCTAAACCAAACAAAACTGCAGACTTTTAACTAAACGCAACATCTTAGTTTTCAGCATCTTGGGCTGAGGCTCAGTTGGTAGAGCATTCGTCCAGCGATCGGAGGGTTGGTGGTTCGATCCCCGACCATGGCAGCCTACATGTCTAAGTATCCTTGAGCAAGATACTGAACCCCAATTTACTCCCGATGCTGCGTTCATCGGTGTGTGTATGAATCCAATGGTGGCAGGTGGCACCAGTGTGCCCTGGTAGCCTCGGCCACCAGTATGAATGTGTGTGTGAACGGGTGAATGAGCGTAGTGTGTAGTGTAAAGCGCTTTGGATACAAGTGCTATATAAGTGCACCCCCCATTTACTGATAACAACCTACTGGGCCTACTGGGCCTGCCTACACTTACGTGAATGATAACAGCTGATAATGGCCATTGAATTCTTGTGATAACATTCGAAACGGATGAAAGGACCAGTAAAATTGTTGCTGTAATGTAAATAACATTAGCATTCCCCATGTGTTTCTGCCGCTGTGAAGGCTTTGATTGCTAGTATAATCAAACTGATATCATCAGACTGCAGTGTTTGCTCTGCATGACTTCAATTTTTGACCTAATTGCATCACAAAATCATTTCAGGGAGGCACATAGATAGTCTAGATCGATCAACTGAATATATATTCATATCAACACCATGACATTAGCATCATAGCCATCATAACTCAATCCCATTCCCTTGGTAAGGTTGAATTTAATGTGAGCCTCTGCAGCACCAGAGGAAGTGACAGACAGGTGAGCGGAGACACAGTTGAAAGGAGGGCGAGGAGATACAACTGAGGGAGATATAGCGGCATAAATCAACTCTGAGTTGATGCTGTGGCACTGGAGAACTACTGTCTTCAGAATGAGAATTAACACAAAATTAGCACATATTATCATAATCCGTCCCTTTCTTCTATTTTTTTTTATGTCATCTGTCTGTCTGGCTCTCTCTCATTTCTCATTTAGTCTCCTTATTACTCCACTCCAGTGTCATTGAGAGTCTTTGCCTCCACAGTGAACTATAGCTAAGACGGCAACAACTCGAAATCCGCTGAACTCGTTTTGCTGCACAGGCCGATAACAGATATGACATTAGTGATCTGAGAGATAAAAAAAACTATGTGTAATATATATACACAAAAAAGAGAAGTCAGGGAGGAGTTGGAGGATTATAGAGGAGTGATTGAGGCTGTTGCACTGCTCAGAGGTGAGTCACAGGCACTTATTGAGTAACTGACAGTCCCAGTACAGTTATAAACTGCACTGATAAATACTGAGTACCTAAAACAAGATTGGATTAGTGAGACAGAGAGGGGGATTGTGTGGGGCCATGTGCATCTGAAATATGTCTATATATTTAAAATATCATCGGGTGTCACTTAAAATGTTAAGCCATGCTTGAGGCGTGCTCTAAGGATGTCCATGTCTCAAGCTACTTAATGGAAACAAAACAAAATTTATGGTATTCTCTAGGGACAGAAATATTACACAAAATAACCTGCATACACAAACCAAAAATGGTTCAGACATAGAACTGGTTACGGAAAAAAAAATATCTCTGAATCTGGCTTAACGACAAATTCCATATGAACAACCTTGCCATTAAGCTGAGGCAAATAATTGGCTCCTTATACAAGTACAAAACCAGCTTCCCATTAACATGCAGAAAGAGGGTTGTAAAGGCAATGTTTCTGTCAGTCCTGGACTATGAGGATGTGATCTACAGTGGTGCAGCTGCCTCAACCCTTAGACCTCTTGACTCTGTATACCATTCTGCTCTTCGATTTATTACTTGTGATGCCTACAACACTCATCACTGTATCTTATATGATAAAATGGGCTGGCCCTCTCTGGCAAACAGTCGAAATAAACATTGCTACCTATTTATCTTTAAGGCCATTACTGGAAAAGTACCTCCATACTTAACAAGTCTTCTTGATTGGGTCCATGGACACCATATGACATGATCAAACTATTGGTTTACGTGCAGACTGAACTTGGAAAGTCAGCCTTTTGCTTTAATGCCCCATTTAAATGATCTTCAACTCACACTGAGAATCATACGGCCATCACATTTTTTTCAGTTTCGTAGCTTGATTGTGGGCTTTCCTGCAACTGTTTTTAGGTTTGGTCATTTTAAACAGCATTTTTACTCATTAATTTATTGTCTGTTATCTGTATTTTGAATTTGTATTTCTGTCCTGTCTGTAATTGTACTCGTCGTCACTGTAAATGAGGGATATCTTATTGCCTTACGAGTTTAAATAAAGTGTATATATGTCAGCCAGTTGATCGGTTGCTCCACTACTGTGGTCCAAACTGACATATAGGTTCAGTCTTATATCAGGGGAATTGTCAGGATATTTTGTACAAACAAACATGGTCCCTAGAGGTTAAATCCTACTGGCTTTTTCTCAAAAGAGTCATTGTGAGGTTGATATTTGTGTTTTTGAGGAAAATGTGTTTCCAACTATTTAATAAATTGCTGTGAAATTAGATAAAAACATCAATTTCCCCCTCAGGATGAATTATAATAACTTTTAGCTTTTCCTCCAGTGCAATCATCACTTCACAATTTCAACTTGTCCAGTGCATTGGTTTATAATAGCTTGTTTGCAATCATGTGAATTTTATGATGCACAAAATTCAGATGGAGGGCAGGAAGTCACATATTTATATAATGCACAAACTCGAAATAGTGACTTCATTACAGAGTTGGATGAATCTGCATGCAGCAGGTATCGCCAGAAAACTAAAACTCACACTGCACGGGCTCCGTGCAAAATGAAGAAAAGCATTTACTGAGAAAAAAATTGCTTGTTGTGGACACACTTTTCATTACAAATGACCTGTCATCCAGACCACCAACTACGAAGTACACAAGAGTCCTGAACATATTGTGTTTGACTGGGTCCATGACCTCAGAACCTAATTACTGCTATGGATAGCACAATATACACTGTCACCAATAAAGTTGGAATAATTTTGTTTTCAGACACAATCCTCTGTTAATTGTGGTTTCATTTTCATTGTGATATGTTTGGAAGAGATTGATTAATAAAGTTTTGAGAAGATACACTTTATCTGTCTAAAGTGAATCACATTATCACAATCATTTCATGGAAAGAGGTAAAAATATTATATTCCAACTTTATGGGTGGCTGTGTATATATTGAGGTCAAATATATATACTGACTTATGATAATGTAAATATACATACATGGATAAAATAAAATTGTAAAAAATAATTAAAACATATAAAAGAAAAAAAAACAGGAAAAAACAACAACAAAAAAAGGAGCCCAGGTTCAAGGAAGAGAGCCATTTCATTGTCATTTATTAGATTTATATATCAATGAGGTAAATTATACATTCTACAAATTTTGTTTTTCGATAAATACCAATAAACACTATTTCAAAGCCTTTTGCAGACCACCACGAATAATCGTAATAATATATTATAAGAAAAAAATGAAGGTGGCATGACCTCGGTGTCCTCAATAGGAGCTTCTTCTCTGGCTACAGGCATCTTCCATTCAATATGAATGAAGCATTACAGCTCAATAGCAGGCCCTATATTTAAGAATAATACCTAACTTATATTCAATATGTCCTTAAATAAGAGTAGTACATTGCTTGCTGTGCCTTTCCACTACTCTCTCTTTTTTTCTCTCTCTACACTGAAATCGATATCCATTTCTGGAGATGGAATGCAGGCAGGATTGAAGTGCTCATTAAAAGCAATGATGCCAGACTCTGGGGCAGATTTGCAGAAAGATCCTCCATCTTAGCCTCAACATTTAAAGAATAGAATCACACACAAACACTAACACACAGACAGCAGAGGTTTGAGTTCCTGTATTAGGCCGTGCAGTCCTCCAACAAAGACAAAAAGACCTACTGTACATTTTCTATCACACCTCCACGCCACCCCTCCTCGCTACTACTGGCGGGTAACAACGTCATGCTCCTGCTGCCTGGCAACGCCTCTTCACTGGAGGATGAAAAGTGCTTCATTGTTTTTCTGCCATTCAGAGCAGCTGTCTCAAGGTCCCTGCCTCTAAGGGAGAAGAGGACACCTTTCTATTTTTTCCTTCTGTGTGTTTGTGTGAACCTGCATGTGAGACGAGATGCCGTGTTCCGACTGAAACAAACATGGTGGACCCTTGGGCGCAGGAGGAAAACAGCGTATCCAAGGTCTCCATTAAAGTGCACAATGGTTCCCCAGCTCACTTTTGTCTCTTAAACTTTTTTTGTGACATTTCATAATACTGCAGCGAGAGGGTAGAGACAGGAAAGCAGGGACAGCCAGACAGATATATGGAGGAGGAGATGAAAACCCAGCGGTGAGAAAGTCAATCACTGTCACGATTTAAGTGTCCAATCACGTAACGCTACTTCACTCATGTCCTGCTTAGCTTCAACTTGGCTGCAGATCAATAAAATGTCACCTATCTCCAGAAGCATGGTCCCTAATACTAACCCTGAAGACAGTGTGTCTTTAACTCAAGCACCAGCTTATTTATCAGCCGCTCTCTCTCACACTCTTTAACTTTCTTTCCCCCCGAAGGTATTAGCGGTTTCAAAGCTATGTTCTCATCCTCCTTCTACTCTTCACACTTCAGTGCCTTCGCCGAGCAAAGTCTCCCATTTGACCCTGTAATCTTACAGTAATGACTGTCCTATCAAATCAGAGGAAGGGTTATTCCTCCGTATAAACAACACACAAACGGCCTAGTAACACATATGCTCTTATTATGCACACATACACGTATCCGCGCACACCGAAGATGCATAGAGGTACACACACACACACACACACACACACACACACACACAATCTGGCAAAAGCAAGGCAGTGTGGAGTGAGGGAAAAGACACTTTTGTACTTGAAAGCAATTGCACCGTCGGGATCAGAGCAGATAAAACGAGGTCCGGGGGAAGAGAAATAAAAACGCCACTCCATTTTTAAACCTTTAATATAAGAGCCACAGCCTCCCTTTGATTCTCGAGGTCTGTAAATTGGAGAGATGGTGAGAATGCACCTTATCTTCTCTCGGCACCCTGTCGCTCTTTTGTGCTCGTTTTAGTTGGCCACAGAAAGAAACTGGTGTCTCTGATAATGGAGCTCAGTGTCTGACTCTTTCACCTCCTTTAGAGGAGCATTATTACTAATTCATACGGGTTGGAGGGAGAGGGAACAGTATGGCATGTGTTGATTATAGTAACCACCAGGGAAGTTCCTACCGACTAATGTCCCCGATGTTAAAATGGAAGACTAAACTTAAAAAAAAAAGAAGTGTATAGGCCAATTATAGGAGCCATTTGGAATGTGTGTTAATCACATATTTAAATATCTAAAGTGTATTTTAAATTATGCTGTATTCATTATATCCCAAGTGCCCAGTGCTCCAGTTGCCGGGTAAGGAATGCACCTCACGAACCCCATTGTGTTGGGTAATATTTGATCAGGGCGGAGAGAGACTGCTGCTGCAGGAGGAGCAGTGGCTCTTTTTTTTTTTTTTTTTTTACAGCTAAGGCAGCATATGTCCATGTAATTTAATTTGTTTCTTGATAAAACAAATGTGTATTTTAATGATACGTTTAACCAGGTAGTTGTTCTGGTGCCAACTCGCACGGATAACAATGTTCAATTGACTACACGGTCGCCTATGAAGTTGGAATAATTTGGTTTTCACACACAATCCTCTGTTAATTGTGGTTTCATTGTGATATGTTTGGACAATATATATTAATAAAGTACAATAATAAAATATATACACTTTATCAGTCAAGAATAAATCACATTGTTACAATCATTTCACGGAAAGAGGAAAAAATATTTTATCCAACTTTATATAGTAGATTAATCATACACATCCCTAGCTACCATTTATGTGGTGCAAGTTCATGTATGATCCAAATACTGTACAAACTGAGGTCATATGTATCAGTGACACTGGGGAAATGGCTGATTCTGTCCTCATTACTTTTTAAAAGCACAATATGTTAAAATACTTTTATGCTATGTCCATTTGATGCGCCATTATACAATTTTTTCCTGACCCTCTTATCTACTGTGACCTCATATTGATCCCCTATTTCATTTCCTGAAATTGCTGATGTTGAACGTTTCATCTGAGCCCTCGTGTCCCCACCACTTTTCAACATGAAGCGATGCCCTTCACTGAGATTAACATGTTTGTGGTGCATCTGGTGTCGATAAAGCAATTGGGCGAATTCTGCAACACATTTTTTTAAACAAGGTGTAAAATTCTTTCTTTTTAAAATTCTTAAAGCTCATTTTGTAAACACTGCTGGCTGATTTATGGGGAGGTGCGTTATCAGAGCACAGCAGCAAAACGATAGAAGAAGCCATGTGTAAAAATCCTGAAAAATATTGTTTTCATGCCTTACTATGCACTGTTGCACCTGCTGAAAATCCTTTGACGAGGTACTCCTCCAAAATGTGGTCTTTGTGGCAAATAATGAACTACAACAAACCTGCGGTGTTAAAATGGCAGGACTTTTACCAAACAGTTCAAACAAAAGCAGCAACCTTATGCACCAGGGTTTGTATCTGGATTCCAAACAGAACCGCAGGACCTTTGAATAGTTACAGCACACTGTGTAATGATTAAAGATCGTTGTTTTCACTATTGCAGTCGGAGTTAATTGACTGAAGTTTTCTGCCAGAATAGTTTAATTTGTGCTCAGAGAGCTAATTACCAAACGGGGAAAAGAAAAACAAAAGCAATACCCCAAAAGTGATTAATAAGATTTATAATAGCCTTTTCTCACTACAATCCTGTTTTGTATAAATTTAAACCCGTAGCTGTAGAGATTGTTTGCTTCATTTCACTAAACTGTATGGCAGAAACAAAGCACGCTGTATGTTCTTGTTATCTACAATATCAGTGAAGTTGAGGAGTAATTTCAGTCCTAATGGAGCCGTGGGCTTGGATGATTAAGGATTTAAGCAAATGATTGATAGCGTGTTTCGCTGCTTTTGATATCTGAGAAAAAGAGGCACTTTTACAGGAAACTCCATGGAAGCAGAAGTGGATTCTGAACATAATGTTTTGTACCTGGGGAGATAAACATCAAAGTAGAATGAAAACCCTGGCAGAAAGTCAGAGGGTACCATTAAAACCTACAGCAAAGTTCAAGCTCTTATAATAAAAACTACACATTTATTTTGGACTGTTTTAAAGGTCTGGTTTCATATTTGGGCTGAAGGAAGCAATTAGAGAGTAAAGCTAAACCCTAAAGAGAAAGATTTAGATGAGAAGTGACCACAGTGGGATGTCTGTTTCTTTGGTTTGAAGCATTAACACAGTGATATATTTCCACAAACAGAGAGTGAAATATTTGTCCTCTGTCCTGCTAAGTGACTAGAGCAGCTAGTTTTCTTGTAGACAGGCAGGGCAAACTTAAATAACCCCATACAAAAATACAATAAATGCTTGAGCTAGAAAAACACACAGAGGAAACCTGAAGGAATGACTTTAAAGTTCAATACTTTCATTAGAGAAAGCACTTTAAACATTACTGCTTTTAATAAAATATCTCAACATCTAAATATTCATTTTTGAAGTGTGCAGAGACCAGACAACAAACCTGAACTCAGTGAAAAGACAGATAATGCCTCTCTCCCATAATGAAACGTAAAAGCTTTCCACTGATTTATGGTAGCAGTTAGAGGCAAAAGCAACTTTTTAGGCTGCCATCAGAAAGTAATGTTCTGAATAATGATATATGCTGCCGGCTTTAAGCGTACGTTCTGCTACATCTGAATCAGATAAATTGAGAATGAAATTACACAAATCAAGACGATCGCAGAGCATACTTGTGCCTCAGGCCGGTAAGTAGATTATCACAGCAGTTTATCAAACACTGTGTTGTTACGAGGTCACCAGTGCAGCCGAAAGTCATGTGTTGGGTGGGAGAACAGAAAATGGCAATGTTCAACACTTGTGCTTAAATGACCAGTCTATGAATCATTCTGTTGATCGACAGAAATTAACTATCAAGAATATTTCTAATTGTTTAATTGTGTGAGGGAGAGTGTTTGTCTAAAATCAAACTGGGGATGTTGTGGCTATAAGCTCTTTGACTTTCACATTTCCTGAAGGATTTTCTTTTCTTTTTTTCTTGTTTCATAACATTGTTAATTAAATTTCTTTCCTTTATTAGTTGCACAAAATAAGATATTTTAAATCATGAACTTGGCCTGTTGGTAAGCATTTGATGGGCAGTTTTCATAGTTTTCTAAAATTGTATAGGTTTAATGTTTAATTAGATATAAATAAATTGTAGTAAAATAAACAACAGATTGACAAAACTGAAAATAAGGGTTGCATCCTTAAAGCTTTCTCAGCCAAAATTAGGTCATTTTTAGTAAAGCTCATAATAGATAGGTCAGTATAAATTTCCGTGTTGGCCAGTAATTACAAGAAAATGCATGAAATTTGCATTGAATTTTTTTAATCAGACAGCACTGAGACTAAGAAAAATAATGCACTCTAATTCATATATAACCCACTTAACCATGAGCCATAGGGCGAAAAACCTCTAACAGGTTATTATGATGGTAGCAAAGAAGGAAGTCAGGTCACATAATATAAAGAGTGACAATGTTTGTATAGGAAAGAAGTTGGAAAGAATAGATGGGTCAAATGAACACGGAGGTCGCAGTTTGAAACGCCTGTTGTTATTTTAGGTCATGTAGGTAAGGTAGCTTGTAAGTTAAGTAGTTTTTCTAAATTTAACTGAGCAGTTTTGGTACCTAAACCTAACCAAGTTCAATAGAAAGGTCATATATTGAAAGATATCACACAAATACGTACGTTGTTAAATATTTAAATAACAATTTAAAAAATAATAATAATCTGGGGAAAAAACAGATTCTACCAAGGCCTATCGAGTGAGGCTGCAACATGCAGCCTGAGTCAAGACTCCAGATGTCCCATTCTCCTCTCATACAAACACTTAAAACACTTATGTCGATTTTAACAACAATTCTTTATTAAAAACATTTGGGTGATCCTTTAGAGGATCTGAGGGGCAGACATAGTTGAGTTTTTTGACTCTCAAATACTGATAATGGTATACTGTTCAGTCTGTGGACATGGGAGTATTAGGCTGGCACATGCTAAGCACAAAAATACCCACGCATGCACACACACACACAGCTGGAAGACACAGCAGCAGCAGCAGCATTAAATCATAATTAAAGATAGACAAATGCACAAGCAGTAAAACCAAAATCATTGGCCGCTGGACACAACAGCCTGGCACTGCTGCAAATAAACAACACAAACACGGCAGACACTGAAACATCTATCCTTACATGTTCATACATGCTTAGCCTGTCAGAGCCGCAGAAATAGCCTCATAAAGTCTGAATGGTCCCATTAAGGCTCCATTAAAAATATGCCCCATAAACAATAATAACACATGGGATAAAGAATGAAATAGCTTTCTTTTGATGAATAATGACACTATATCTTTACAATCCAATGGCTTAGTCAGATGTCAACAAGGCGTGGACAGTGTCCGGCCTCTGCATCTCTGAGCTGATGACAGTTTATATACGACTGACAGCTGAGAAGAGTCTTTCCACAGCACAGCTTGTCACAGGTGGGGTGACGAGAGCCTGAGGTGACCATTCATCTTGGCAACTATCTCATTGGGGAATGTGTTGAGTGCTTCAACAAGTGATGGGCACTCCCTCCTCTTTGTGACCTTTCTCTTAAACTGCTGCACAAACACTGCAGGTTATGTCCTCCACAGTAATGGGAAAGTGCTGCTGGCAGGCTGTGTTGGGGCTGAATTAGCAGCTGAGGAGGAAAACAGTGCAGGAGCAGACTGGCTGGCCCTGAACTCTCTCCATCCTGCTCCTACATGTTGCTCTTGTATTATTATTAATATTAGCAATAATATTTTTTTTCTTGGAGCACTTTTCAAGCCATACACACATAGTGCTTTACAAGGTGAAGAAATCCAAAACTTAAGCAATAGTGACAACTGCAAAAGGTAAATGTGTGTGTTACATATGGTTGTTAATTTTGGTATTGTGTGTGTGTGTGTGTGTGTGTGTGTGTGTGTGTGTGTGTGTGTGTGCGTACGTGCATGTGTGCGTACGTGCATGTGTATTGACTTACATACGGTATTTAATTTTGGTTGAGACTATGTCAGGGAGCTGTTGAACCTTGACAATATCAGTTTGTAGACTAAAGCTGATGTTATTGTTGTAGTTTTGGAGTATATTGTAAAGTTTTTCTGTTATTGTGTCAACCATTGTGTCAGAGACTAAGCAAAAAATGTCCATATTGACAATTTTATATTGCAAAAATCCTCACCTGTTTAAAAACTTGATCTCATTTGCTTTAAAATTGCTTCAAAAATATAAAATCCAAAACTTTTGGGTCCTTGTTATGCAATCAAATAACAGATTTGATAACAAAAATATTGACAACTAAATCGAAATAAGTATTTAATTGCAAGTGAAATAAGTTTATGATTAAAAATGCCTTATTGGTGAGCAAAAAGTTTTGTCCCGAGAGCAGAATCTTGTGGGCCGGACAAATATGTAAGACACGTATCAATTCATCAGTCTCAATCGAAGTGACAGCTTGGCAAGATGCACTGTTAATAAACAAAAGTTCTGAAATCCATGGAGAGGATGGAAGTGGAGAAGACAGAAAATCAATGCTTATGCTACAGTCTGCGATATACTTCCCGCCCACATGTTTTTGAACATGCAAAAACACATCTTTAATCATACATTTTTTTACTTGCAATAAAGCATTTTTGATCGCACTGTCAATAGTTTTGTTTGCACATCTATTTTTGATTGCAGTGTTGACAGTTTTGCTCTCAAATCCGTTCTGTTTGATAGCACAATACAGACACAAAAGTAATCCCATAAAATCCTTGTGGTTGTGTCCTCACCCACAAATTTTCATTTTTAAACTGAACAGTCACTAAGCTGCTCTGATAAAGGAAAAATGACAAACATGACGACAAGGGTAAATATCTACATTACTTCAACAGCACTTGTCTCATTTTTTTGTTTGCATTATAACTCTGTGCTGTTAGAGTCAGGTTTTAGAGGCCACTTGTGACTGGATTAGGTTGTAGAATTTAAGTTGAAAAGTACAGGCAGGGGTGAATGGGAGTTTGAGTGTGTGTGTGTGTGTGTGTGTGTGTGTGTGCCTCTTCCAGGAAATGTTCAGGGCTCCGGGCAAAAAGATGACAGATGCTGGGAGTGCGGGTGTGAAGTCTTCTCTGGGTGTCTATGTTGAAATAAGGGTTTGCATGGCTTTTTCTCTGTCACTGAGTCACTTTCCGTGTGGGAGACTTGGTCCCTGTGTTGGAGCTGTCTCAAAAAACTTTGCACTTCCAAAGACACAAGACAGAAGTGTGACAGAAGTGCAGCTATAAGTGCAGTTCTCCTGTGTGGATTCTCAGATGGCTCTCCTCTTACATAGTAATGCAGTTTGACTTCCACTCATCATCTGGCTGGTTCACCATGTAGCACACGCAGCTTAAAGCCGTGTTCAGACTGACAACGGCTCTGAGTCAAAAAAAAATCCTCATTCATTTCAACGAGGCCACAGCATCAGCACAGCAAGGGATTAAGAGTTGAGTTGAGCCAAGTACAACTCCTACTATTAGCTCAATTTTATGCAACATCTGACATAGTACAGGGCCCAATAACCAAGTTTAAAAAAATCAAATATAGGCACCATCTAACATTTCTGATTATTTAGACCGGTTCCAGACTTCGGAACTGCCATCCACATTTTCAGTTAATTCAATGATTCAAACAAGCCTGGTGATCTGGAAACTGACAACTGTATGGCCTGAGTTGGAAGAAACAATTAAAGTTGTATTTAGAGAAGGGGCGTCATCTTGCTTCATGAAACATTCATGAAAAAATAATGATAAAAAGCATTGATGAGATCTCTCCTAAACTCTTAAATCAATATATTACTTTGTTTATTGTGAAAAAAATGGCTATAACCGTCAATGAGAAAACAAAGAGGTCATTTATAGTGGGAAAACTCATAGAGACGCATCAACTAAATCAGCAGCTCCCCTATGCCTTTATGGACTTTTAGCTCGTTTAGCTGTCTGGCCTGTAACTTTTCTGTTTTGGGTCACTCTCACTGCTCTTATTGTGCAATTTTGCCACAGCAGGCAGCTGTTTTCAGTGGAAAAGCTTTAAAAGCCTACTGGACACCACTACCTGGTGAACATAATTGAGCATTAGCAGCTAAAGAGCCAGATATTTCCCTCAGGAGATGGCAAAGACCAAAAACAGAGCTAAAAAAGTAAATATTCACCAGGTGGCTCACAACATGAGTCAAAGTGAATGATAATGTTCCTCTGTAACTGGTTAATGTGTAAAAAAAACCCAATTTGCTCAAAGTTTCACCAATTGAGAATGTGCGGATATGTCAATGTAAGAACAATACCTTGAAAATATTGATAGACTATAGCATTTTTAATGTGGAGAAGTTGACACAGCATTAAGGGTAAAGGTATAAAACAAGACATGATGACACAATGACGACTTTCTTGGCAAGAGAACATCAGAATGACTGTAGAAAAGGTTAACAATAATTACAACTTTTTTTACATTCATAAAAACAACACTCTTATTAAGGTAGTGCACTCATTCAAAAAGCCTCTGAGAGGAAATAGGAAATAGTAATAGAAATGCTTTGCACCTGCCATCTGTTGTGTATGAGCTGGTCTCACATTCAGGAAATGTGTTTAAGTTGTTAAGTGTAGCGCACAATAAAGTTAAGTGTATGAATTGAGGCTGCGGCCCACAAGCCACTGAGCATAACATTATCTTTAATGAGCTAACACCATAACAAATTATTTTTTTCAACTGGAGCAAATGAGACAAGTGACGAGGCGACAGCACTGTGAGTGAGTGAGAGGAGGCGGGGCTACGTGGCAGCGTGTGTCTCTGTGTGTAGACCACAAACATCAGCGACACGCTCGCATGATAACAGCCTTCACACAACACAAAACCAACTGTCTGTACTGGTTCTGTTTTCTTCATGAATTTCAAAGCAAAGGAGCTGCCTGTGCAGTGTGTGGCAGTAAATGTACAGTGTAGGTTACAGCTTCCTCTTGGATAAACACTGCAGCCCCTCAAGACCAAAGAACTTTCCGTGTCTTGTTTCCCAGCTGCTGGGAGAAAGTGAAGGAAGAGTCTGTGGTTTATTCAGTTCTTATTCATGGCTTTTGATTTGGCATCAACTTCCTGTTTATGCGTGTATTTTCAAAAAAGACTTGTGGAAAGAGTAAATGAACTCGTCCAGAAAGGGTTTATGTGTCTCCAATCGATGCTGGAGAGAAGAGAGAGCAGAAAGCTCAGCTGGTACCTGTTTATCAATCAATAACGCAGAGAAATAGTATTGAATTCAGTCTTAATTTGTATTGAAAAATCAACATTTTTGACAACAATGGCTGCTTCACAATTTGTTTCCACTTCCTCCAGGTGACCCTAAAAGTCAGAAACTATTCTGCTAAATTAACCCTCCTGTTATGTTGCGGGCCAAATTGACCCATTTCAAGGTTTAAAATATAATGAAAAATAGTTAAAAGTAATTTTTCATAAAAAGAAAATTTTTAAAAATGTAAAAGAAAAAAAAATCTGTCATGTAAAACCATTGTATTGTATATGTAGGTCTTTCCAATGTACATTAAAACATTTTAACATGCATTTTTTTTAATGAAAATTAGTGAATTATCCTCATTGAACCATGATCTGTGAGAGGTTAAGAACACCATTGCACTAAATATTGGTTGAAATGGTTAGTAATGGAGTTATTAATGAAATATAAACAATGTTTATTGGGATTTTTTAGTTTCTGACACTTTTGGATAATTAAACATGCTCCAGGTCAAATTGACCCACAAACATTATTGCTGTTCCTGAGAAACAAACATAACAGGAGGGTTAAATAAATGAAACAATATGGCAATTCAGTCCTGATTCTACTTAAAACAGTATGTAGAGCAGTTGCTATCTTGGAGTGTTCTTTAAGCCTGTAAACTCAAGGCCGATGATTCAAACTTGACCTCTTGGATCATATTTCATTGTTTTACTAGGACATGTACTTGCAACACAAACACCTTTTTATTTTAACACAATGCTATTTTCAGTGAACACAGCCCAAAGGTAGATGAACCTACCTCACAGCCTCACAACAATTCACACAACAATTCAGGTGAACAATTCACCTCACAACAATTATTATTGTTGTTAGCTTCATGTTTTCATGCTTCTGTGTGTCTTGACTGCCTGATCTGTCTGTCCTCAGCAGCACCTCTAAATTATTAATTTGATCATAACAAATCTTCCAATCCCTGGAACCTATAGTGAACAGTGCATTTCTAGCGTGTGATATAGAACCTGACAGCTTCTGGTTTCTTCTATCAGTTAATCAATCCATCAGCCAGTTTTTCCATCCTTCATGACCGATAATAAGCCTAATTCCTCTGGGGCCCCACTCATCAGTGGGGATCGTATATTTGCTTGGAATTTAATTAAATACTGTGGCCCTGATGTCATGGCTGCAGGGATGTCAATCATGATATTCGATTGCATAAGGCACGGCCAGACTATTATGGTTTCAGTTATGTGGGAGGCCCACGTGCCTTAATGTGTTCCTGACTCAATCAACTCAAGCAGGTACATTCTGTGGCCCCACTCGGCCTGTTTACATCTATCTGAGATTAGTTCTGCACAATCTGAATCAGTTTCCTCCCTGCCCCTCTATGCATACGGCTTCAGCATATAAACACAGATGGCTCGGGTCCATGTCTGCATTCAGAATGAGGTGGAACATGGAGAGCATGGTTATACAGGGTTTTGGTCACAGTTTGTCTTATTGATTTATCGTCTCTTTCTCTGTGCGTCTATGTCATCTGTCTGACTCGTTCTCCTCTATCTCTCTGAACCTCTGCCTCACTCTCTGCCAACGCAAGCTGTAATAAAGCATTGTATTTCATGTGATTCTGTGTTACTTCAGCCTCAGTACTTTGTCCAAATTCACACTGAAGGAAACTGCTTAAAAAAGCTCAATTTAATAAATAAAGGCACACCATGTGCAGACTTTGGGCTTATGTAAGATTTCAACCGGAGAACAAATCGAATATCCATCACAGATACAGAAACTGTCTCCTGTGATATAGATAGAGGCGACTGCTATTTCTTGCTCATAACTTAATATGCAAAATGTTTATACACCCACAGAAATTCTTTCATGGTAACCTGACATGCAGCAAGTGGTCTGTGGCATTTTCTTCCTGACACGGAAAGACAGAGGGCAGGTTGAAGTGCACAATTAAAGCTTTTGCAAGAAGTGTACAACATTTGGAATGAAAATGAACTGCATTAAAATGTCAGGGAGAGAGAGAGAGAGAAAGAAAGAGAGAGAGAGAGCGAGAGAGAGGGAGAGAGAGAGAGTGCGAACAGCTCAGGTTGTTTAGCACTGCCCACTCACTGACTGAAAGAGAAGACCATCAATTCTCTCCATCCAATTAAGCAGGACTTTAAATCCATCAGCACACTTGAATCTGCCAGGCTGCTTCTGAACACTAAACGTGCCTCACATACATTGAAACATAATTGTTGTTGCATAAAAGTGCCAAATCCAATCAGAGAAAAGCACACACACGGTTACAGTATAGCCTGTGCACAAAAATATGAAACTGTCACATAGAGTGCACTAAGCTCCCCTATGCTGCAAACGGAAACCACTTCTACTAACAACGGCCATATTCTGCAAAGCTTCCTCGCTGACATGTACAAGAGATCCACTTTTAGGGAGTTGATCTAAGCGCACAAAACACCAAGAGTCAGCACGCTTGCATAATGAATTGCTTTGCATTTTAAATTCCATTTGAAAAGTAAATATTTCATTTAGACAAGACACCCTGAGGGTATTGATCATAAAATATTACAGAAGCAATTCGTGCACATTACAATGTGTCTGTCTCCTCATTTCAAGGTCCTTAAACACTGTGGCACAATGCTGTAAAACAATAAAAACACAATTACAATTTTGCAATAACTACCACCAGCTGGGAATTCATACAGTATTAATATAAAGTGCTTCAACTATATGAGAAGTTTTGGTGGGACTTTTTATAAAGTCCATGTCTATAATGCATTAAAACATAATACACTATAATCTGCTCATGACACTGTTTATTGGAGTTAATAGCTCTCATAAATATTCATAATGCCTTATAAGCACATTATGAAGCATTTTGTAATAACTTCAATAAGGTCAAGTGTTTTAAGTGATAATATTATTGTTTTGCAAGTCATTATCTACAATACGTTATAAACATACTTAACATACCCTAACCCTATGATCACATAAAAAAATATGATTATGAAATAAAACTATGACAATTATAATACACAATGATCCTCGTAAAACAATGTTTTATAATATTTGACCATATAATTCATTTTAAAATATTTTCTAAAGTCTAATGATTTTATTATTTTATTTCTGATAGCATTTTCTTTCTTTTTTTCTCATTTATTTTGCTGTTATGAGGCACTTTGTCAAATTGTTATTGAGTTTGCCATTATGTATTGTTGTAATTGTTAAGTATTGAGTGAATAGATGGACATACTTTTCAGAGCCCTTTTCTATATTAAACATACTTTTTAAAAACATTTTGAGACATTGAATTTTAGGTCTTCATTAAATGTAAGCCATAATCATTATAATTAGAAGAAATTAAATAAATTAAGACATGATATGTTTCATTCTGTGTGTAATGGGTCTATATAATGTGTTATTTCCACTTTTTTAATTGAATGACTTACATAAATAAACATTTCTATAACATTCTAATTTATTGAGATACACCTGTAAGTATGTTTATAATGCATTGCAGATATGGGCATCATACAAAGTGTACCTGAGTTTTAAAAGAAAACATTATTATTATTGTTGTTGTTTTTACAGTATTGTGCACAACTAACACCCTGAACTACAGTAAGTAAAAAGTTCACTAATCGGGCTTATCTAACCCTAACCTGCCTGAGTGCTGTCAAAGGTGTGGTGTAAATTACACTTCTGTACAGTAATGTAATGAAGATAGTCTGCTGGGGTGGCTGACCCCCCTTGGGAGAGATAAACCAGGACAAACTCTTTTTGTCTGCCAGCCTGCTTGTTTAATTATTGATGGAGTCAGTGCTGTCTAAGTCCATTGTTTTGGCTGACTGTAACATTGCTATAGTCAGGTTACACTGTTGTGGCCTGAGCTTTGTAAACAGGCTATCCCAGGTGTGTTGGCTAACCTGTGTTGTGGTGTCAGTCAGTCTAATCAGATACTGCAGCCTTTTTGTTCTCCATCACGCTGAGCCAACAGCTGATGGAGCCTGGTGTTTGATTGCTGAGGGTTTAATGCACTTGCCAATCACAAAACCTTTGGGTGCGCACAGGTGAAAGTCAAGCTGTCTAGTTTACTCTGCTGAATTCCATCAGATTTTAACCTGTGTCTGGAGAAATATTTTTCATATTTCCCTGCACTCCACAGTTCTCTGGATACCAAAACTAAGGTTAGAATCCGCTATTTCACGTGATTGATCGAGTCATTGGTTCTGGGAACCAATTGCCCCAAAAGTGCAGTCCATCTGGCGAACTGTCATTAGCTGGAGTGCCAGAAATGAAGGCTTTCACAATGGTCGCCATTTATAAATCCTAATTTCCCAGTTTGATGTTTCCCGTCAAGACGTTTTTGTCTGAAGAGAGTTTTTCCCAAAGTGGTCATTTTCTTAAATTTCAATTGACGAAACATCTTTTCTACTCAGTCATTCCAGCTGAGGCAAGCTGAAAAGAAACAGATTGTATAACTGTGCAGTGAACTTCTTCAACTTCCCACTCAATAGCTCTCGAGAAGTAGCAGTGAGTGGTCGATGATTTCCTGTGGGCTCTTAAAAAAAACACTGAGCCCCCCGCCCCACCCCACAGTCTGGCCTTTTGTTCTGTGAATCTGGAGGGGAGTGAATAAAGCTGGTTCACTTTGAATGATGAGGTCATTAGCAGAGATAATAGGACTTTGCTGTAACGATCTTAAAACTGGGATAACACATCACATTTTAAAAAGCTGATCTGTACAACCATAAGTCACAAGCCTCATTTTCCTGGTCAGATCTCCACCATCCCCACTGTAATTTTCATACAGGGACTAAATTTAACACTCGCACCGCAACACCCATCTGAGCTCCACAGTCTATGACAGGGTGAATAATTTCTGCTCCCTGACGAAACATCTGACACTCAAATTATTTCTGCAGAGATAATGGCAAGGTTGGTCATGCATACTGCAAGCTGTGATGTGTTAATGGGAATGAGGTTCTACTTTTTGTCCTAGGCTTGTGTGTGTGTGTGTGTGTGTGTGTGTGTGTGTGTGTGTGCTAAGGGTTGAAAAAAACTGGGCAAGTTAATAGTTCAGTGGTCCTTTTGTGTGCAAATGCAGAAGGTGTGATCATAATGAAATAAGACAGATATGAAAGCAACAAGGTCACTCTCTGAAAGAGACATGACTTAACTGAATAAATAAACAGCAAGGAGAGCTCCGCTGTTCATTCATATGTAAAGGTGTGTGAAGACAGGCTGCCTCTCTTCATAACATGCACTGTAGGTGTGCTCTCATACTGCCAGGAGCGGAAATCACAAATCTATTGTTCATGAGCCATAAATGATCCAACTCACATATAAAGCTGTATGGTTGCTCACTTTTTAATGTTCTGTTTTGTTTGTGGTGCTCCCAGAACTTCTCAGCAGCGTCTCCATGAGGATGTTGCACCAGCTGTGTGTGTGAATTCTCTCATAATTTAGCATGAAAAGTCAGCACGAAAGGTATGAAGTTAGTTTAGTTTGATACAAGAGCGTCAGTGTTTGGATACACCACGTAGATGTAGGGTTCATCTTCGCTACTCTGGCATAAAGCCCACACTAACCAAAATGTTGTGGCAAAAAATTACATTTTCACACGGAATTAGTAAAAAGTCTGTATGCAGTGTTTATTACCTTGCCACTCACCTTACCTTGTCACTCAGGCTGACAATATGGATAAGGTTGGTGACGACCACAAATTAGGGCTTTCAGGCCCGCAAGCTGTCTGTTCTGTGTGCTGAAAACACTCTGGTGTTCATACACAGCTCTGCCTCTGGTAATGGGAAACAAAGTAACTCAGGCACAAAATCCTATTGTGACTACTCTCCCTCTTTTTTTTATCCTCACCCACGAGGAACAGTGATAGTAATAAAACTTAAATAGAAATGAAGCTATTAACTTGCAAACTTGTTATAAAACAGGACTTCTATATATTTGTTCCAGTGTTGAGGTTAAATCTCAACAATCTTTCTCCAAAATGTCTGACTCCATCTTTAAGGTTTTGCGTTGTTGTGGTAAATGTGTAAAGAAACCAATATGACTCTTGATAGAAAACAGGGAGTAAATAGTCATCCCCCATGTCAAAGCCGGATGTTTGATTCATTCATGTACGCCAACCTCCTCGCTCTGCAGAGTCTGTGGCAAATATATCCCAGCGTTTTATATGTCATTAATGGATGAATAAAGAGAACTGCATGCGGCGTTTGGGGCGGGTCCTATTATGAAAGTTGCTCAGAGTCAAATGAAACCAAAAAAAGCTCACCTTCCATTTGTTAAATTGCCCAGATCCTGTTTGCATCATCTGTACTATGGTGCTTCCAGTTTATTTATTTAAAAGTTATTAGACCTAATCCTGGCTGTGAAACAGTGACATTGAGTCATTTTGCAGGAGTTGTGAGTCTTTTTAATAATGTATTCACTGATTTACAGACGTCTCTTTCGAGAAAAGGTTTTTTTGGGCCCCATGGCCTGACATGATGGACAACTGATCCTGCTTCATTTCAGCCAGGCTCGTGTTTCTAATGAGGGTAATGTCAGCTGGTAAGTCTGCTGGACTAGAGTTAAATATCCCCATAACTGTGGGATAGATTACCATTCAGTTTGGCTGACACATTCATAATACACAGAGGATGAATACAGTTAATGACCTTGATTCCCTTCCTGTCTCAGCTGCACATTAAGATTCATGCTAATACTGTGTGTCAACATGCTTAGACCATCATGCTGACATGCTAAGTGCTGTAAAATACAGGACCGTTTTAAATGAAGAAGAAAGATGTTGTCAATCGGTAAGTACCTTTTTTTATTCCTCCCCTTTGAATAAAGGCTTCCAGACTACCAGCAGTCTCAAAATAGAGCAACACATAAAGTCAAGTTCCTCGCACATAAAGGAAAAACCCACTATAATTTTCTTTTTAATGCAAAATCGATTCTCATAAGTAGGGAAAAATATGAGAGAGAACACGCCTCTCTTTTTCTCTCCTGGCAAAGCTCAATGACATCAAGAGCTGGTGTTCTGAAGTGTAAATGGAGGAGATGTTATTTTTATGCTGAGCACAGACTCATCCTGTCGTAGATCTGAGGTGAGATTTCAGACTGCCAATTACTTCAGACTGCCTGGGAGGTCAAGCATAGCGGCCAGGATCCGCTAGCTCAGCCGGCTGGGTGCAGATGACCCCTGGGAACATCAGCGGACTTAGCTGAACCTCTAACCCAAGCAGAGGCGATCTGAATCAACAGACTATGGCCTCAATCACACTGGACCATAATTACACAGGGTCACCATGTGAATGCTGAAATGGGACCTTTAATTCTTGCTGAGCTCTTATAAATAATTTTCACTGCAGCCTTCATATTTTTAAAGTACTCTGTTTGCTAAAATGTATTCAGTGAGAAATTCAGCAGGTTCAAACAAGGTTAAGATCACCAATAATCACAAAACACACAGGGACTCCAGGTTATATTAGCAGTGCAAAAGGCTACATGAAGGCATTTTTTCAAGCATTCAATGCAGCTCATTCTAAAAACAAGTGAAGCTGGTGAAACGTGTCTCTGACTCCTGGTCCAGCAGCCCTAGTTTTGCTCAAGGCTGTGTCTTTCATCATCTCCCTGTACGCAAACAGCTGCACCTCTAGGCACCAGTCCATCAAGCTACTGAAGTTCATGGACAACACCAAGTTCAATGGACTTATCTCTGTTGGGGATAAGTTAGCTGACAGGTGGGAGACTGACCATGTGATGACCTGATGCAGACAATGCTCCAAAAACAGTGGAGATAACTGCCCCTATCACCCTGTATTTCAACCTTAGACATAAATAATAGACGTAGTCACTGTGACGTCAGCCATTGGTTTGTGGAATATATATATGCATACAAGATGGCGACGAGTATAACCCTGAACTCGCATCGCGTTCAGGGTTATACTCGTCGCCATCTTGTTTTCAGAAACGGGGAGCAAACCATATTTGAACTGTGGAGGACCGAGAGGGATCTGACGACACTGACTACATGCCTCTCTACACTGGCAACCTGACTGAGCGAGGTCACTGCTAATTCATGTTAGCATTAACTGGGATGTTAGTTTTGGCTAGCAAAAAAAATAAACAAAATGTACGTTTCTTACCTGAAAAAATGAACGGCGACTCCTTGGAGTGTCTGTTAGTCCAACCAAACGCTGAACAAGACATTTTTAATTAACAAAATGTTTAAAAAAATGTCATTAAGTAAAAAATACATCAAAGTCATGGCAAAGTTATGAGACCAAACCGGTAAACGTCCTTTTTTTCTTCTTTAAACTTTAATGACACAGTGCCGTGCATTCATTTCTTTTCTTTATACAGTCTATGTTTTCTTCTCTTCTGATGACGGCTTGCCTTGTTAACCACCTGTCAATCAAAGGTAGCCACGCCCCAAATCATATTTTCTTCTTCTTCTTTTATTTTCTTCTTAATGGGGCTGATATTTACACTATTAACATCATATTGTCTTGAAGAAGATTTTTTACTAGCGATTAAGACTAAAAAAAATTTCTGAGGTAATAAATTAATAAAAAGTTTTGTAACTTTTGTATTGAAATGAATGGACCCAAATGCTTCTGCTGCTGCCGTCAGTGCCCCCCTGCTGGAATTTTCGGTCAATTTCAGCTTAAGGCACTTCCTGGTTTGCCTCACTGCTCAGACCTGGAGATTGTCGCTTGATTTCAAAACCACCATCTCCCAGGACCTCAAGGGGACACTGGACATCAGCACGCTCATAAAAAAACACAAAAGCAGCCCACAGCAAATTCAACCTGTCAATGACTGTGATGGTGTCCTTCTAAACTGCCATCATAGAGTCCATCTTCACCTCCTCCATCACCAACTGGTACGCTGCTGCCACCGCCAAGGACAAGGGCAGACTGCAGAGCATTATTCGCTCTGTGGAGAAGGTGATTGGCTGCAATCTGCCAACTGTCCACCTCCAGAGCCCCGAGGTGAGCAGGAAAGACTGTGGCCGACTCCTCCCACCCTGGAGACAAACAAGGTGGGAGGCATTACATTAACATCCTGGACAATCATCCTTAGATATTACATATGCTATACACACCAAACGTCATTTTGACACGTCCTATTTGGATTGTCAGAACAATGAATTCTTCCACACATTATATATGATACAGGCCTGTTCTATACCCATAACCACTGTATGATTTATGAGGAATAAAAGGTAAGGTCTGTGGTATTTATAGTACATTAATCATGAAGGAGACAGGAGCTCAGTTCGGTAGCAGAGGTGAACATTTGGGTGTATTACCTCTGACTGAGAGTGCGACTCCGCTCTTTGGACTAGTGAGAAGGTCACAGCTCTCCACTGGAGACCTGGAGGGAGAGGAGTATGAGCCAGTGAAGGTGAGAGCCAAGTGCAATGTTGTGGCAAAAAGGAACGCCTGTGAGAAAGGGCAGGACACACCTTTGAGGTATATGGATTCAGCTCCAGATGGAACGTGTTGGCTCTCTGATTACACTGTGCTTCCTTGTTGTGCCCCGAGGCGCGTTCACACCGGTCACATCCGCAGCAGTTCAATCACACTGTACAGCATTTAGTTCTGTGGTTTAGTTCATTTTGGCAGGTGACAACAATGCCATTTGAACTTGGGCATGAAACAAATAAACACCTGCCTGAAAGTATGACTCTTGGGCTTCAGCCAAGCACAGGAGAGAAAGTATTAATGGATAGAGGTTAACCTTGGCTCCTCCATTTCTTTGCTTTTATTAGACATGACATAACACATTATGAATAGCTCAACAAATTTATTTTTTGAGCACCAGTAACAAGATGGAGTGTCAGGGTCAACACAACAGAGCCCGTTCTTCGGGTTAGGGAGTCACATGTTGATAGATTGCTTCGAGTAGATTGCAAGAGTTGTGCAGTAATCAGTGTCCATCTGGAGAGGTGTGACTAATAACAAAAAGGTGAATAGTGCTAGCTAGCTTAGTAACATTCCAGCAGACCCGGTTTATCACGCCCATTCATCTTGTCATTGCTATTGGTCATCGTGGGCTGTATGATAGATGATGTGACAGAGACACAACAGGACTTACATCCTACCATTAATCACCAGGCTGGTATTTACACACCAGGAGAGCTGCTAACAAAGAGAGAGGAGGGGGAGTGTGTGAAGTAACAAGAGCATTTCAGAGTACTATTCTGCTGCTAAATGTAGCTTTCATTTAATTTGTAATTATTGAATATTGCAGAGGTTATGGAGAGGCACACCTGTTTTATTCAGCTTATAACATGCAACCACTCGCACACACGTGCACACACCATCTGGCTCTGACACTTGTGAAATCCCACTAACAGACCACAGCACCACAGCACAATACAGCTCCAAGAGACTAAAAAGTCTTGGTGTTTGCTCTAAACAGAGCAGCAACATGAACCGCAGTGCTCTCCGTACTGTAGCACTCATAAAGTTTCCATGTCACTGTATAAACACATCTCTCTATAAAGAAGATTTCCTTTGACGCAGATGGTATGTCAATTATTGGACATCTGCTATGGTTTATTATATATTGTAGACTGCAGCAGAAATATTCGCTGCATGGATCGTCTTTATATTGTTCGAGTTGTTTGACAATTTTACTTTTGTAACTAAATGACAGCTGCCATTTGGGTTTTCTTTATGGATCCAAATATTCCCTGAGACCCAGAGGCCAAATTTCTTTAAATGTCAATGAATAAATGTCAGTGTGTGCGTGTGTGTCCTTGTCTGTCTGAGTGTGTGTGACTGTGTCCTGTTCAGAGGAAGGTTTGGGGATAATACAGGCATATGTTTTGTACAACACACACCACATGCATGTGCAGCATTTTCTGTACACATTATATATATATATATATATATATATATATATATATATATATATATATATACACTGTATGTGTTTTTTGTCCTTGAGAGAATAAAAGCTTGCAGCGTGGGAGGGGATGTTTTTTAAGCACAGTCAGTGAAAAACATCCTAATCTCTGTAATAAATTTTAATCAAATCTTTACATTCAAACTATCAACTGCCAATGCCATGGCTTATGTAATCCATTCAGTGTTATTACCAAAGGGCACGGTGTGTGTTCTTTAGTACAATCCATTTCTTTCCTCAGTAAAACATTTACAAAGTAGATTTTTCAAATAGTTTAATAAGTGCATTATTTACATTCATATTTTTGTTTCTGAACAGAATTCTTCATCACTGTCTTTGTTTGCTTATTGTTATTTTTGGCAGTGAATGGAAAGAATATGGTATCGTTCTCCGGTGCATCCTCATGCACAATACAAACACAATGGGCCATTCAGAAAAAAAATAGCAGCAGTGGTCAAAAACTGCACATCCTAAACCTAAGATTAACAATCACACCCAATGAAATCATGATGAGGTCTGATGATGAGACATCCAGCAGTTTAGAAATGCATCTGTGGCTATTTTTGTGGAGAACAGATGAAGGGAGGATTAAGAAGGATCTATATTTGAAAAAAAAAATGTGTTCTGAATCTTCAATGATAGCCTGCTGCCTCAGAGGAGAAAAATCAGTAATCAGTGTGATTGGCTGATCATTGGTCACCCAGTGTGACAGGCTGATGACAAACCATATAAGTAATTATACAATTATACTTTGTATAATCAAATTACTTCTAAATAATCTTTGTTCTGCTGACTTGAATGTGGGAAAAGTGGGTGTGCAGTTATGAGACTTTAACTAAATTAAATGTGTGCAGTAATTAACTGTTTTGTGTATGCTACGAAAAGTAATGTGCTCTAATTTGTATATAACCTACGTTATAACTATACGTCCAGCTAATTATAACCCAAAATGATGTGTGTTGTTAGGTGGCATCCCCTAGTGGCCTTTGTAATTATATTGGAAGCAAAGGAAGCAATAGTTTAAATAGTAGAAGCACGCTGTTCGTGTTACCAGTGATGATAGTTTGTGTCTTCTACGTAGAAACATACCGAAGTATCTATTTTAACCCAAACCATGATCTTTTTTTCTAACTTTAACCAAGTAGTTTTGGTGCCTGAACTTAACAAAGTATTTCAGTTTCCCAAAGTTAAGCATTAAAAAGTGTGAATAAGGGCGTCCCGGTGGCTCACACTGGTAGAGCTTGCCATGTAGGCTGAGTCCTTGCTGCGGCGGAGCCGGGTTCGAATCCGGCCTGAGCTCCCTTTGCCGCATGTCTTCCCCTCTGTCACCCTCTTTCCCTCTGTCACTTTCAATAAAAGCATAAAAATGCCTAAAAAATAATCTTAAAAAAAAAAAAAAGTGTGAATAAATCACATGTTGTTAACAGTGTTTTTGTCAACAGTGAATGTGTGACTGTTTCACTACACTGAATTGAACAGTTATACTTCATAGCATATAATGTTGTTCATATGTTTTTGCAAGATATCAAATGTAACATTCAGTTATAGCGCAACTAACCTCCATAAACAGATATCTGCATACGAATGCAGAATCTGTGGGCAAATCTGTTGGTTTCAGTTTGTAGTCCAAGTAATATTCACCAATCACATTTGAGCAGGCTTTGGTTGACTGCAGGTAAACAGTTCTTATATAAGTTTGTTGTCAAACAATCTGGTTATAGATGTCATCTCAACTCCAACCCCATTCATGGGAGTCCAGATGGTAATCAGACAATAAATGGACGAATGGAAAAAGAAAAAAAGACAGAAAAAACATCCGCGGGCAACACTGGAACCCCCAACATATTAGCCCTTGCCCCAGAGACTAAATCGTCATAAAACCAATAGCCGATACATTCCAAGATTGTAGTAAAACAAACTATCTTAGCAAAGTTTTTAAGCAGCCAGCTCTGGCTTCTTGGTATAAGAAAATATAACAATGAAAACCTGGAGGGCACTCCATCTGTAGCCTCACCAACCAGTCAAGTCTCATGAGTTAATCATACTGTGAAAAACATCTGGTCTCCCTCCTGGACAGCAGGATGGAAGGAAAGTCTGGCCACAAAATAGATGGCTGACTCCCAACCTGGGGGCTAATTAAAGGAGGTGACATTCAACCAACAATAGAGGGGATGGAGTATGGCAGCTGTGTTGATGACTATCTATTCTTAATCAAAGGTGTTAATGCCTTGAGTTAGGAACTCATAATAGGCACACTGAGGGTAAAATAAATCCAATCTAGGAAAAAAAGAACCCAATATACACCATTATGTCTCCTTTAATTGCTCTCACAGTGAACAGAATGAATAACTGAGACTTAATAAGAACTTGTTATCCATGTTTAAGATGTTTGGTATTCTGTGGAACAGTTGACTTGTTTTCACAGATTCATTAATATTTAGGACATATCTGAATACACATGTTGGGAAGTCTCAAACCATCTGCCACCTGGCAGTCCTTGACTGAGCAATAAATATCAGAATATGAACCTCACTACATTGTATAAACGCTGGAGTTGTCAAAGCCCCAAGTCCCTTCCTTAGACAAAATCGAGAACACTTCTCCCCCGCCTCCAACACTCTGCCATTTGGCACCCCTAAAAGTATCCAACTAGCAATTAGCAGTCCCTGTTTGTTATATACCTATGGATGTACAGACAACAATCACTGGATTACTTGACACTGAAGAGTGTGATGTGATGAAAAAATGTGATGATTTTAAGACAGGTTCTTCTTCTTCTAATTCTACTTCGGTTTTCTTACAGTCAGTCAACTACTTTCCTTTCCTAGAAAATGTTTCCCTAGGATATGGAATCAAATCTCTATATCTGTATATTTAAAATCAATATTTGACATTATGTTATGAAGTAAATTACATTCCAGATCACCATCAAAATTGGATCAATTGTTCGATGGCGCATGGCCTAACTGTCTACAATGTTTCATAAAAATCCTTTTATAATTTAATAAGGGCAAAAACATAACCTCTTTGGCAGAGTTGATGGAAATATATCCACCAAAAAAATGTTACAACCTAATAGCTAAAGAACAGTCAGCTTGTTCTGTGAGGAGCAGGGTTACTGCAGGGCAGACAGGAGTGGCAGCCTGTGGAACGAGAGCAGAGTTATTAGCAAAGAGCAGCACCACGGACAGATTGCGAGGTTTATCTGTGTAGCCTGGTGGCCTTGGCTTGTCTTTGCCTTAAATTTGACAACAACCAGAGTTTGTGTCGTCTTTGTTTTGGATTTCATAATCTGTATTTCTGGTTTCATTTCCTTCACCACAATTTACATGGAAGGCCAGACCTCCATAGTAGCTTTTCTGTGGCTTACTCTCTCTTGTCACACAGGACTTGCTAATGAATCTGCAGATGGTGTCCGGTGAGGTAACAACATCCAGTGGCCAAAACAGGAGACTGGGCACATCAGAGTAATATCACTGAATAACTGCATCAGGCTCAGACAGCATTAGCTCGCCATTACTTGTCCGTACAAATTAAAACCAAATGATGATCCACAAACCTGCACACCCTTTTACCTGCTACTCCTGCAGTAGTATGTAAACATCTTTTCTTAGGTTAAGTTTCTCTCTCAGACAAAGTGGATCCTGGACACAGTCTGACTTTGATTTTGATGATTCAAGAGCAGACCTGTCAATCTTTGAGCACTCCGAATTGTGACCCGTTCCTCTGTTTTTAAGTTCACTGAATGGCTTTGCCTTGAAAGCGACTCGTCCCACTCTGCTCTTGTCTTCCCACATCCGTCACTGCCACAGCAGCCAGGACACAGTCGGCATCAAAAATAAAGAGTCACATTAGAAACGTTGTGCTCCCGAGGCCAAGACTCACTGCATGAGCTGCATTGCCTCAAACTTCAGCCCAAACTTGTCAGTGCGTTTAAGAATAGTTATGAAAAAAGTTTGTTTGTTCACAACAAATTTTCCAATACAGACAAGAGACGACAACTTTATTGGCGCTGTCTGTTTCTCTACCTTCTTCTCTTCATTTGTCTGCATCTCTGCCGTCTCTATATCACTCTACCTTTCTTTCTCTCTCTGTCTTTCTCTCTCTTACTCTATCGTTCCTACAAAATCAATAATTTCTAATAGATTCAGGACATGATTGAGTAAAGGCGTCAGTTTTCCACAGGCTGGGAGAGAAGCGTATTAATCACTGAAAATGTCTTTTTATTATTTTGCACCACAGAGCCCTGTAGTGAGCCTCAGGCACACGCTAACTTAAGTGAGTGCGTGTTTGTGTGTGTTTATGTGTTTGTTTATGAGTCTTAGAACAAAGTCATGCCATGAGCCCCATCAGTGAAATAGCAAAGACACTGTCATGGTAAGTGCACATTTTTATTTGTGCAACTAAACCTGCACTTCAGTTTCAACATAGTTTTGTATGAAAGATCAATATTATCTGGTTCAAGCTTACTGTGGACTGTAACTTCAGCCTTTATCACTAAGTGGATGATTTGTGTGGCAGGTCTTTCAATCCATTCGTCACCTCTGCCACCTCTGTCTCATAGAGGCATACAAAACACACACAGGCTGACACTTAGTAGTTAACATGGATCTGAAAGCTGAGAGCCTTTTGGTTTACATTGAACCACAACAGTGCAATATAAGTCCTGTGGAATCTTTGGGCTCTCAGACGTTCTGGTATTTTCACAAAAGCAATGTTTACCACAGCGACAGCCAGCTCATATTTCCTTTGAGGTCTTGTATCATAGGGATGGCCTTCGGTTGAAATCAATATCATAACATCAGGTATACTTGTCCAATTGTAACATACAGTACAGACAAATTAAAGGAAAACCATGAATGGATGAGTACAGGAACCTAAAAATATGCATAATGTAACTTCCACACAGGGATCCAGATATCCAGTGGCGGAATATAACTAAGTAGCTAAGTACTAAGTGAGCATTGACCAACATTGACAGTCAGATGCACAAAGTGTCTTTGTTGAATTTGTGAACAAAACTTGGTGCCACAGTTGCTGAATTCATCCAATACTGACCCAGAATCCAATTGTAAACTGATTTAAGTTGCAGACTGTGTTGTCAGTACTTATTTTTTTATTTAAACTCAGTGATTGAATGTTCCTTGTTGAAATTCACCACGGGACTCAGAGTTAACTTTTCCCTCCAAGTTTTTATATATGCAGGCTTGTGCCCTCAACTATTTATCAAAGAAGCAGATATTTTCTAACAGTTCTTAATCTGCTGTAATAATGATTTCACAAGAACAGTTTTATGCTGATCCAGTAGAATAGCTCCAACTGTGAGTCATGTTATAACGTCCATGAGAAAAAAACGAACAGGACCAAAAATAGCTCTGCCTACTTTGCAACTCTGTATTCACTTATAAATACCATTGAAAGCTGCTCAATCCTAATGTTGAGTTCTACTCCTGCTCCCCCAGCCAGGGCTTATTGCACAAGACATTTCACTCTCAAGACAGATGTTGTTGCCCTTTAAGTAACCCACAACACAAAAAAAGAACAGCAATTGTCATTTCCAAGGGAGATTTTGTCAACAGGGATCTCATTTTCAAACCAGCCAGCCAGAGAAACCAAAAAGTCAGCCGCAGACATTCCCCTCGGGGATTAGCGATTCAGTGTCTCACTCAAGGACCCGGGAGCAGCTTGAGCCTGGGCCCTTTGATTAAACAACAGTGTCTCGCTGCTCCTGCTGCCACCCTGCTGCTACTTTGAAAGGTACAGTGTGAGCCTGTAAGAGCTGCAGCTCAGGTAAAACAACTCGAGACACATTCGCATCAACTTGCAGGGTATCGAAAAAATAGACGTAGAAGTGTGGATTAAGTCGGTCTGGAGGCGCATCAGCCTGCCTCTTCAGAAATTGGCATCACGCTTGGCCAGACCACATGGCAGATGCGATGTCAGAGGATACTAACTGGCTCCTGCCAACAGTGCCCATTATCTGCTGGGCATGCACGCAGGGCACAAGGTTAAACTAACAGGCCTGCTTGTCCCAGATCAAGGCTTGCTGACTAAACACAGCAACACAAGCACAAACGGCTGACACGACAGTATAGCATACTGTTCATGTACCTTGTCATGCAGAAAGCTTGATTTTGATTCATGACAGCTTGCGGGGAGGTTGTATTTGTAACAATCCGCATCACAGTCAATACGGAGAAGCATGCAAATGGTATGCATGTATGCTGTAGCGCTGTGTGTGAGAGAGGGGAAGATAGAAAGAGGGAGGGCGCTGCTGCTTGCATGTAAACAACTCTATTAGCGAGCTGTCCTTGGATGATCGAGAGAGCCTGCATGGGATGTCTTTCTCCAGTATTCCGTCTATCCACCTTCCCCCTTTGCTTTGCTTATAATTCAGGCAGCAGAAGATGGCAAATAATGGAACACTTAACAGACTGTGAGCACTTTTATTGTTTTCCCTGTCACCTCTTATGCATCCACCACCAGTCTCGCACAGTGCAGCCATGACTTCTAGCTCTGATTAAGTGTTGCTCGCCTTCTGTTCAGATGTCCATTTGACATTTCGCATTTCCCCTCCGTTATTTTAATATTCAATCCACCACCTCATAATCCCATTACTGTCAAAAGCCTGCTTTGTGCCCCTCACTGTCTCATGTTTCCATTTTTCTTCTTTGACAATGAGCCAGCAGAGAAAACGAGTCTTTCTGAGCTCAGGAGGGAAGGGTGAAGATGAAGAGGAGCAGGGAGACAAGAAGAGGGACAGAGACACACATCAGACAAGAGAAGAAAGAGCGGGGTGAGTGGGGGAGAGGAGAGAGGAGAGGAAGAAGAAGAAAGGAGAATTGAAAGATTTTTGAAAGGAAGGGGGTAGAAAATAGAAGCAAGCAGAAGGCTGAGAAATACAATTTAGAGAAAAAATAGATGAATAAGAAGAGAGAGGAGAGGAAGGCAGGAGAGGTTCAGGTATTTCTAGTCGTGCTTGGGGATAAATGTGTGTCTGTGCTCGTTCATTATCTACTTTTCTCATTTCTCCTCAGCAAAGTGCAAAGGTTTATATAGCCTCTTTTGTGTCGTCGCTGCAGAGTGCTCAAAGCATATTGTCGGCTGCGAGCTCCACCTTCAGGTACTCTGCAGTCTATTAGTTCACATAAGACCTCCTCTAATCTTTTACTCCCCTGCAGCTTGCACATGTTCAGTGCTACTTCATCATCATCCAAAGGACTAAACAGAAAAAAAGGCTAATAGTGTTGGAAATCTTCTCCTCTCATCAGCCTAACTGCGATGGGGCAGAGCACACAGGAATGCAAACGTTTAACCTTGGAGCTGTCTTTGGTTAACACATTGCGTCCTCCCGCTGCAGCACCATGAAAAACAGATAAAAGGACGTGGTGTGTGTCTGTGTGTGTGTTTACATGTGTGATTATTTCAAATTCCAAAACCCTTCATACCTGACTGAAATGCCTCATTCTGCTATCAGCTTGTTTGCAGTGGAAAAAATAAAATTACCAGAGGAAATCTCTTACGCACACACAGCTGAAACAGTGTTATCTTCAGCATTGTCTGTGAGACACACGCTGCCTATTAACGTACATCCACCCAACATAAACAGAGCACGTTCATTCACACACAGCTGTTCAGATGCACAGCCCAGGGCAGAGGCAGGGAAACAGACAGAAGCATGCTCTCATGAGAAACGAGCTATGTTATCTCTGTTATCTTCCTCCCCAGCTGGGCCCGGCAAGACACAATAACGTTGTCGCAACGATCGATGCATTTCCACAATTCACAGAGCTGATGGAGTAGGTGTCAAACTCTGTAACTTACTTTTTTTACATTCCACCCACCCCGACACACGCACACACACATAAACACAAACACCTGACTACACAGTCCCAGGGCCGTTCAATCAAAAGCCATTATGTGAGTTACGAGGAAGGTCAAACACATCAAAGGTCATAGCAGCTAGTGGATGTGTTGGGAGGAAACTTTATTATGTCATTATGCCGCTTGGCAGCTTTTATTTGCCAGTGATGAAGCTTGTGTTGTGTCACAAAAACGTATCTCACCCAGGGAGGAAGAGTGATGGTCAAGACCTGAAGCTGTGTCTTGCATACTAAGTTTCTCATTCAGTGGAGAAAAAGTACATTTACTAAAGGACTGTACTTAAGTACAATGTTGAAGAACTTTACCTTACTAATTCTATTTTACAGCACTTAATACATTACATTACATTACATGACATGTCATTTAGCAGACGCTTTTGTCCAAAGCGACTTACAATAAGTGCATTCAACCTGATGGTACTAGACATAGACCATAGGAATCGAGTAAGTACATAACTTTAAGAGCTAACTGTCATTGCTAAGGAGTGCTATATGTTAAGGAAGAAAAGAAGAGAAAAGAATAAGAGCTTTTTTTTAAAAATTATTATTATATATATCTGTTAGGTGACCATGACTTAGCCGAGGTATTGTTGGAAGAGATAGGTCTTCAGCCTGCGGCAGAAGATGTACAGGCTGTCTGAGGTCCTGATGTCGGTGGGGAGCTCGTTCCACCATTTGGGAGCCAAGACAGAGAAAAGTCTGGAAGTGGTTTTGAGGCGAGTTGACCCACGCAGGGTGGGTCGCCAGCTGTTTGGCTGATGCAGAGCGTAGAGGACGGGCAGGGGTGTAGAGTTTGACAAGGTCCTGGATGTAAGTAGGACCTGAACCGTTAGCAGCAGAGTACGCCAGAGCTAGAGTCTTGAAGCGTATCCGCGCAGCCACCGGTAGCCAGTGGAGGGAGCGGAGGAGGGGTGTTGTGTGTGAAAATTTGGGAAGATTGAAGACCAATCGAGCAGCTGCATTCTGGATGAACGGAACAAAAAAAAAAAAAAATACTTCCATTACACTGAAGCCAATTAACAAATATGAAATCAATAGTTATTTAAACTTCAGTGAAAAGGTTATTTCACAGTTTCAAAAGAAATCATTTTAAATAATCTTAATAAATTATTTTATTATTTTATTAATTTTAATTGATAGATGAACCTGATATTAGTAACACTTTAATGTTTTTGTTTTTTTTAAACTGTGTTTTAAAAAGTTGCATCTTTAAATATATTAAGGTGTTAAATGGTTAATAACTAGAATTATATACTGTCAGTGCACAAAAAAAATCACTTTTATTGATTACTAATAAAATGTTAAATGGTGTCAATATAATGTATCTTGATGTTGAATAAACCAGTTATTCATTGTTAAGTTATTATTATAAACATTAGTTGCAACTATATAATAGCCATCCAAATATTTTTAAAAGGTATTAATGATTAATGATTATTTGTGTCATTACAAAAGTTAAATAATCTAATAAATAACAATGTATATGCTAAACTACTCAGCAGTATATAACATAATTAAAATTAGCTTTACAAGCTGCAACATTTAAGTGATGCACGGATTAATGCATTCATAATCATAATCTAGTAATATAATGTATATTATTCTGCTTAATGACTTCCTTTTACTTTTGGTACTTTAAGTATGTGTTGATGCTAAGATGTATGTGCTTTAACTTAAGTATGGTTTGGCAGGACTTCTACTTGTAACAGAGATGTAGCGAATACCTGATTAATGAATCAACTATTGTTTTTACTATCAATAGTTACCTATTAAAATACCAAAGATGATCTAATTTCAGCTTCACAGTTCTGTAGTTGTGTTGCCTTTCTTTGTCTTATATGATAGAAATAGGTTAGAAACACAACATACACATGGGATTTTACCTACATTTGCCATATTGTGGAATAGGTACGAAGAAAAAATATGCTAGATCATTATAGAGCCGGGCTTAAATTAATGTATTGGTGGGGCTTACCAGTAGCATCATATGGAGCTTTTTCTTCTCTCAATGCGAGCTCCTGTGTGATTTTACTTCTTACTACCTCAGCAAAGACAAACAGGGCCCTGTAATGAAAAAGAGAAAAACCTCAGGGATTCTGTCTGACAGGTGATGTCAGGTTTGGTTTGCAGGTTTTCACTGTGCATGTGTGCACACAGCTGTGTTTGTGTGTGAGTGTGGGTGAGTGCACGGTGTTTTATGACATCAACATGTGTCTGTGTTTGTATATGAGTGTGTGTACTGGATCCTAACACAGTCGTGAAGCACCATGGGATTCTGCTGTTTCCCTCTCTTTATGAGTTTTGTGATTAAAGGCCCGTGGCAGTGAAGAGTCTTTTAATCTCTGTCTCTGTCTGTTTGTCTCTCACTGGTTTTCTCCAGAGCTTCCTCTCCCCCTCGTCCAACACAGGCCTGGACAAAAGCCTCTTTCAACCAGCTGAACACTGGATCCTACTCCATCCCAAAAGACAACTCCCATTTACAAGGCAAATACTATGAGAAATATAATATGATGAAATGGCAAAACAATATTTATATAGTACAATATAAGGATTAACTGTGGGAGACTGAGAGCGAAAAGTACCTCACCACAAAGAGGAGGGGAAATAAATTGAATCAGAGCTGTGCACATGTGTAGTTAAAGGAACGGTATCTCCCACTTAGATAATTGAATTTGCTAGAAACTCTCTCAATCCCAAGTGGAGAATAAAAGAGAAACCTGTGATTAAGTTGAAGGTGAGTGTGGAGGAATGGAAAATAAATTCTGTAATTAGCTAGCGCGTTAGATTTAATTTGAATGGTGTTGAGCAGTATTCCCATGTTTCCTAAAGCGGAGCTGTGGGTTAATTGAGACAAACATCATTGCCGTGGAAGCATCTGGCTTCTCTTAAAATGAAGAAGTCAACCCGTAAAATCTTTTATCTTTTCATCTATTCTCTTACATTGAAAAACTGTACATGCTATAAAAAAACATCATGGGAAGATAAAAAGAGGCTGTAGAGTCCTGGCACTGCAGGGAACATGCACTAAAACAATGAGGCACAATGATCTATTAGCTGATGTTTTATAGGTTTTACACTGCCTTAAAGAAAAACAGCTGAGACAAAGCCCATTTGAATCTGTTGTTCAGACAACTGCCTGGGCACAAAGGTATTAATCAACTGAAGATGAGGAGATAGAAATAACATTATCATTATGCTAAAGAGTGATACTACATAGGGCGACTGCCTGTTTCCATGGATGGAATACTGGACAGTCTTCTGAGCACAACCCCCCGACCTTTACCTACAAAATGTCACTCAAAGGGACACGAAATGACCACAAAGAAACATAAAACGACTACAAACAGACCAAATTGACTTAAAAGAGATAATAGGATAAGATAAGATTAGATAATATAAGATTTATCCCAGAGTGGGGAAATTTTGTTGTCACAGCAGCTTAAGGTACAGGCACATATATATAGAAGACAGAATAAAGAGTATAAAAATTCAGACATATACGTCATACATTCAACATACTTTGCATTTTTACAGATATTATACAAATATTTCAGTAGTAGTGGTATGAACATTAATGAATAAAGATATTTAAATATAGTGGTACATGACATATGTAATATAGAAAATATACAGATGGCCTAATATAGGCCTAATGTGGTTGGTGATAGTAATGTAAATGTAGTAATGCTGCGAAGAGACACAAATAAAGCCACAACTAGTATGAAACGGGGCAAAGCAGCCCCAAAGCCACACAAATTGACTACCATGAGACACAAAGCAACTGAAAATACATTCAAAACAACAACAAAAAGAAGCTAAACAAGTATAAATTCTCTGTCTTGCTTTTATGAGAGGTGGTGGGGCCTTTTGCATATCTGTTCCCAAGGCCCCATTGTCTCATAATCCACCCAAACAACCGCTTTCTGATCTTTACAACTAGAACTACTTGTTCATGAACCAGAGTTTCTTGCAGCATTTTACAAAGACGCCGCCTCGCCTGAGATAAAGAACCCCCAAATAATTAATTTTTTAGGAAAACAAGCAGTGGTATTACATCACAGAGTGAAAGCCACATACATAATGAGTGAGGCAAATGTTGAAACTTAATGAGAGTAGATGATCCGTCAAATTGATCACATCATAGGTTTGCTGCACAGCAGTTTGCACCAAGCTTATTTTATAATCACCAGTGGGACACATGTAACAACCACAAGAACTTGCATTGAGTAAGAATAAGTTCAAAGTTTGTTGTTGTTCTAATCAAGCCCTCATCCATCAATAGTAATCAATAATATCTCGCTAATTAGTCTCTCAGCCGTTGCTTCTTTCCTGATATGGACAGTTTCAATGGTTGAGTAAATGTTGAAATAGATTTTTATTTGAGTCACAAAGTTCTGTGTTATTTTCATTTCTTCAAGTCAGAGACAACAGGTAAGGAGAAGCCTGCGCTGTCTGTTCACGCCCGCACATTTCTAAACCCACTGCGGGCTTTCTGTCTTTGATTAACTGCCAAGTCGCTGAAAGCAAAGCTATTGGGTAGTGCCTGCAGGGAGAGCAGAACAGAGATACGATGATAAGTCTTGGTCTCTGAGGTGTTAAGGCATCTCAGTGTTTGTTTTTTCAATTCCCAATTCTATGTCTGAGAAATGCATATAAGTATTTCTATCTTCACCTCATTACAATGTGGCAGCCTCTTTGGACAGCAGCTGCTGCTTGGGATGGTAAACAAAACATCAGCTTGTGTTTTAATATAGAGAGGAGAATTTTGTTGGATATATGTCACCTATTTGCAATACACTGCTAATGAGCAAAGCCTGATCCAATTATCGGCACAGCAATGTAAACAGCTCTGTTGGCAGGAAGAAAACAGCACTCACAAAGCCTCGCTCTGTCTACAACACAAACACACACACTGAGGCAGGCTCTCTCTCACACACACACACACACACACACACAGGAGAGCATGATACAGCATTGAAACACTGCAATGCAAGAAGAATTTAAGATCCTATTTACGCTTGTTTTGAATTTTACTGAGTTTTGAAGCCTGCTGGTTGTTGCTTTGTTCCAAATGAGCAGGTATACTGTACCGCTACAGTGTTGGCCCTTAGTTCACTGTCTGTGCATACGGCCCTATCTCTAAGCAAAATACATTTTGTAAGCATTAGCCATGTACAATTACATCCTCGGTTGTCAGAATTTGCAGTTTATTATTTTCTAACATAATAAAGGAATTATGTGGGAAAAACAACGGAATTGCACTGCAGTATACAACAGACCAAACCTAATGAAGCATACATCATTGCTTCTGTGTTGTTTCTCTGATTTATAAAGCAGAGTTTATTTGCACAGCATTCAGAAACTACTGCAGAAGAAGACATGCTCCCATGAGCGCATACAGCACCACAGTGACCTATCATTTCCTTCATATTAACTTGTGTGCCAGACAGAACTGCCCAGTTTTACACTGTTAGCTCTGTGAGAGCAGGAGTGTTGGTCATATGAACTGCTGAACCGCATCAACAAGCTGAAAATCGTGTTTAAAAAATGACTGACATTCTTGCAGAGTTGATCCAATAACATTTACATTTAACTTTGCATGGCACTGTGCCAAAAAAGTCCTCATTAACATAGTGCTTTGAAATAAGACCTAAGCTTTATTTCTAGGGCCGCAACTAACATTCATTTTTATTATGGGACTTCCGGTCATGTTGGCGAGGTTGACGGACACGCACCACAAGTCTCTGACTATTTAACCAAATATATACCTTTAGTAAGTCCTTCATTGTAACTAAAGCAAGGCAAATAAACCAAAACTGCACTTGTGCACTGCACTGCACTGCACTGATTTTATTTTTTTTAAAAGCAAAAAAATTCAACAAGACCAAAAACAAGAAGACAGTCCGTTGCTAATCTATGCCAGTAACAAGATCTGCACGGGCTAGCAACGCAACACAAGCTAGCAGGAGCCTGGCTAACGAAAGCAGTATGATGGAAGCTCTCAACAGCTGGAGGCTGTGCTTATGGCCATTAAATCTCTCAAGGCAGAAGGTTTAGAACGACACCGAAGTCATTGAAGGCATCGTGCACATCAGAACGGATTTAGACACAATCAAAAAGCAGCTAACCACCGCCGAGAGCCGCATCAGTGACACGGAGGATGCAACAGCGCAACTCACGTCCAAGGTAACTGCACTGGAAGCAAAAGTGAAATTGCTCAATGAGAAGTAGGAGGACCTGGAGAATCGTTCACGCCGCTCCAACCTTCGTCTCATCGGGCTGCCAGAAAACACGGAGGGGAGGGATGCTGAAGTGTTCCTGGAGAAGTGGCTCCCAGACGTCCTCGGAGCGGAGCTGTTCCCCACACCTGTGCGCATTGAGTGGGCTCACCGCATCCCGACCGGTCCCACAAAATCTTCGAGCTCAGCCTCACCTCCCGGACCACTGATTGTGAAGTTTTTAAACTTCAAAGACAAAGTTCGGGTGATGAAAGCCGCACAGGATAAAGGCAAGGTTATGCACGAAAACAGGCAAGTGAAGTTTTTTCTGACTTTTCTGTTGAAGTGCAACGCCAGAGAAAAGCATATGATGCGGTGAAGTAGAGGCTCCGCTCGGAGGGAATCCAGTACGGTCTCCTGCTAAACTCCGCACCACACATGGGGGGAAGAACTTTTCAGACTCCTCAGGACGTTCACACATTTCTCCAGAATAAAAAACAAAGAGTGACGCCCAGATGGAGTGGACTAGATGAGCAATATCCACACAAGGTGACCATATCAAGGTGAAGGACACTGATCCTTTTTCTTTTCTCAACATGGTGTGACGCTCAAAGTGCTCCTTGAAAACTCAATTTCAGAGGCCATATTTTGTTTACTCCTGTGAATTTATGTTTATCACCATCTGAAGTTACTCCATTAAGGATGGCAAAGGGGAGTGTGGACTATTAAAAGACAAAAGGAATCTATCACTGACTACTTCAGTTGTTAAGGTAACGAATCCACTCCAATTTGGATTCCTGTTTGAGTATCGACTCTAAATGCTTGTTCACCAGTGTAAGACACTGATACTTGTATTTTCCAAATAATATAAACAGTTCTCCTACTTTGTGATAATGAACAATTTAATTTTAAAATAATTTCTTCACATATAAAAGGGCCATTATACAATTAAGACTAATGGTTAGAGATAAATGGTAGCAGAGGTAAGTTAATTTCACTTATTGCAGCTCCTCTATGTAGGAGCAATAAGAGCCAAGGAAGTTGGTATATTAATCTGATTTTGACTTTAAAATAGAACTGAGTGTTTGTAGGATTTGTTCTTACCTAAGAAAAATCCTGGATAAGAAAAAAATTCATGAATGCCACAATCTTCGTAAAATCTTCGTAAGTAGGACTTAAAAACAAATTTGTTCTTAAGGACGGTTCGTGAATGAGGCCCATTGTCATTTTGTGCTCACTTCAGGCTAAACACTGTATAGCAACTTCCTGGAAGAGCACTGAACCTCCCACAGTTAAACATTGGTTTAACAGTCTTTCCAATGTTCTAGCCATTGAGAAGTTAACCTATGCCACCAAGGGGAAAATACAGAGCTTTTTTAAGCTATGGGGACAATTTAATGAATATCTTGATGATGAACACTTGAAAAGGACAATGAAGTGTATAAAGAAAATGTAATATTCAACACAGTAGCTACATAGGAAATACAGGGTTATAATTTTATTTTATTTCATTATTTTTATTCATTTTTATTTATGTATTGTTTTTGTTTAGTTCTTTGTTTCAGTGGTTCTTGGTCTTGTCTTTCTTTATCTATGAATGTGGGCATGTAAACCCCCATTAACCTTAACCCGTCATGTCAATAAATGCCCATTATTTTTCTAATTAATTGATTGAATGTTACAGACAATCTAAACCATGAATGTATATACACTCACCGGCACTTGATTAGGTGAAGTGTGTACCTAATAAAGTGGCAGTGTGGTTTTCTGCTGCTGTGGCCCATCTACGAGTGGTTATTTGAGTTACTGTTGCCTTTCTTTCATGTTGAACCAGTCAGGCCATTCTCCTAAGACCTCTGGCATCTAAAGGCATTTTTGTCAAGAGAACTGTCGCTCACTGGATATTTTCTCTTTCACAGACCATTCTCTGAAAAACCTAGAGATGGTTCTGTGTGAAAATCCCAGTAGATCAGCAGTTTGTGAAATACTCAGACCAGCCCGACTGCCACCAACAACCACGCCACATTCAAAGTCACCAAAATCACTTTTCTTCCCCACTCTGATGTTCATTTGAACTTCAGCAGGACATCCTCACCATCTACATGCCTAAATGCATTGAGATGCCGCCATCTGATTGGCATCTAATTAATTAGCAGTTGCACAGGTGTACCTCATAAAGTGGCTGGTGAGTGTTGACTAATCAGTGTTCTTTTATATGAACAGCAAACTAAGGAGCATGCAACTAGAGAAGATTTGGCATTTGTGACAAAAAAAATGACAACAAGTTAACTGATTTCTTACTAATTGCACCAAGGAAGTGATGGTTAGGTCTGTTTGTCAGCAGGATGACAGAAAAACTTTGGTGGAAGAGTGTAGTATCAGCAAAAGAATAACCCATTAAAATTTGAAGTGCATGTGAATGACACAAATTAATTTCCACTTTCGTCAAGACAATTTGTGCTGCATTCATGAGCAGTTAGAATATTAAAAATTGTTTCCTGATCATATTTCATGGCTCACCTGATCGGTTTCCTTTGCTCTTCGCTTTCACACAAATCCTGGAAACAGCTTTCAACGTGTTGTTTAAATGCTCTGAGCAATAGAATACAATTACGAGAAAATAAAAACAAAATAGGACTGCTCAACTGGATTAGCCATGTCAGGAGGTCTCAGCGGTGTGACATCTCTGAGTGCCATTCTAGTTTAAGTTGTTGTTGATCAATCAACTAATCAATTACTGGACTAATCTTTATAATTCCATAAAGATTAGCTGTTATAAACTTAGGATCAGGATTTTCAGCAAGTGTGAGTGTGAATCTATTTAAATGCACAAGTGAGCACCATTGCTCCCAGGAGTTGGGTGATGTACATAAAAATAGCAGATTCTTCAACCTTACTGTAATGTCATTAATGTCAATAATGTTTAAGCACACCGGCACACACACATACACACACACACTTAAAGTACACATGGCTATTAGACAGGTTCAGTCGGCAGCAGACTCATCTCTGACTGGAGAGGAAATTGACACTGAAAGGTCGATGGTCTAAATTCATATTACAGCTGGGCGGCTGTGGGATGGAAATGGACAGCTTTTCTTGTATCCTAAAAAAAAATGATGAACCCTCAAATGGACACATTTTGTATTGTCGGCATAAAAATGCTTATTGGCAGCCAGAATGTTTTTCTGTAACTTGACAGAAGCCATATAAACAAAGATAGGCAGATGACTATTCTTTTTCTACAGATGAGCCAATGACTTAACTGTCATTTTGTTTTTTCTCTGCTCCATTCAGATAAATGAGCTGTCAGCTTGCTCTCCTGCAGGCTGCCAGGGAAGAGTGTGTATGTCATAGGTATTTACTGGATTATAATTCTTGTGTGAATCAAGTATATTGCTTTGCAACAGTGCTGACTTTGCAAACAAAAGTATATTGCTGCCATACATGCCCGACATAATCTAATACCCTTTATTCCCCATTCAAGAAACCAGTTATTTCCTATTATAAGCATTTTTTTACTTCCTGAGCCAAACTGCTTAGGCGGCAGTGAGAATATGAATCATTCCAACAGAAGAATTGGATTAGCAACAGCTAGTGAAATATTAAGGAGTGTAACACTGGCCAAGAAAGCAACATCAACCAACTATGAGTTATCCAGCACAATGAGACTCCTATTTGGATTTTTTTTAAAAGCACATTGGTCTCAGTTATTTCATGCTAAAGCAGTGAGTAATTAATACAGACAGTATAGCAGAAATAAACATAGCTTCAAGGTCTGAAAAGTGAAGCCGATGTGGAAGTGCCTTAAAACTGCAGTATTTCTAACGGCAAGTAGGGGGCGACTGAACAGGTTTAAAAAAGTCCAAGAAGACTTTGTCCTATTGCATCATGCCTGTATCCTCTAACGTTACTTTATATTTAAAGAACGCCTTACTGTCTTTTTCTCTGGGTTGACTGCAGAGCATGCGTGAAAGGGAGATAATCAATTGTGGATGAAAAGAGGCTAAAATAGGTCACCCTACATACTTTGGTGGCCATAGAAATATACCTTGGCCGCCTGCCCAAGGATAGTCAATGTGTGGGAAACACTGTAATAGTTGGATTTAGCGTCATGACGCCACCAGCAAAGGTTGTTGATGTCGGCTACCTTCTAATTGGCCAGAGAGTGTCCTAATCGCAAATGCAAGGTCAGCCGGTTGGTACAAAACCAAACAAGTTTACACTTGAACATTGTGACTGACTGACAAAACCAGAAATCAACCTAACTCGACCGTTAACTTGTTTTTGATTTTCCTTAAATTATGGAAGGTAACTTGGTTATTCGCGACTTCGCACACAGAGCCCGGAGCCAGGTGTAGTTGGGTTGTTGGTATAGGGAGTCCCTGGGTTCTCAGTCAGCTTCACCTTCGTGTCCAAATATGGTCTCTTCTCTAAAAAAACCCCTACAAGATGGTGATGGCCAAAATGCCAAACCTGAGGCTTCAAAACAGTAACAAACTATCCAATGGCCAACGTTACAGTGGCTATGCCACTTTCTTTTATACAGTCTATGACAGGTATGTCCAAAGTATTCTTGAAAGGGCCATGTGGCTGCAGGTTTTCCTTCCAACCCAGTAGAAGCACAACAGACACAATTCATTCAATCAACTGATCTCAGGGTTCAAACAGCTGGTCAATCGAATCAGGTGTATTCTTGATTGGTTGGAACAAAAATCTGCAGCAGCATGGCTCTTTCTGGAATAGTTTGGACATGCCTGGTCTATGGTAATTATATAAAGGTGATGGCTTTTCTAGCAAATCTTAGTGTAACGTAAGAAAGGGGGAATAATTAGGTCAGAGGAATAATAAGGAATCAAAAAACATATTTAAAGAACAACGCAAGCTTCATATACAAGTGATTTTGCATTCTGACAAAAGCATATGTTGCGGCGCCACCGAGGAATGCTGCCGAGGAGCATCAGTGAGGAGAGATTCATAAATGAATAAATAAACACTTTGACACTTTTGACTTATTCATGCTGAGCTTTCAGTCGCTGAAACATACTCTGGGTTTCCACTGAGGATCCTTGAAAGCCAAATGTGCAAATCAAATATCTCCATGAAAAATGAATCCCTGTCTGTTTCACCCTCTCTAAGAATAACACTGTTGTGTGATTAAAGAACGTGCACATGACATCCAACCTTCAGAAGTACTGTCTTCTTTCATTTTTCTTCAGGTCATTAAAGCGCTTTTCAGCTAACATCAAATGTATTTAATTCACAGGATGATTATTATAATGAGGCAAGGTGCAAATAGAAGGTCCAACTGTATAGTCGCTTTCTTTTCCTCATACTGTATGTATCCATATTGTAGCTCATGTAATGCTCCAAGACTTCTTTAGATGTTATAAGCTCCGGTTACAGGCTACATACAGGCAGTGTTTATGTTGTGATGTATTCCACTTGTGATTTATATAAAATGAAAACAGGCACCTTACATTACTTTAGCCTGGGGTAAAGTATTCTTCTGTTTGTCAGGGTTTTCAAGGCTTAATCACAATTGCACACACAAAGATCCATCAAAAAGAACAAGCAGGATCCATATGGAAATCTTGTTGGGGTAAAAATACAAAAAATGGCTGAGTTGTTAACTGACAGCTGCAGTTTGTTCTGTGTAAATTCTTTCAATCTCTTCAATTCAAGCTCTATTGAATCAGATGGAGAAATATTCCTTCTTGGTTGTGGCTCTTTTTCTCAGGAAAATAACTCTCTGTACCACGTAGCCTCAGATTGAACTGTAGTTTGGTTTCAGTCAGTTACAGTAGGAGGTTAGTCATGATATTCAAGGCAACGGGGAAGCAAGATTACAACTTGATAACAAAATGAAACAAAAACAAAATAAACAGAGTAATCATAGGAATAAACATAATCAAGGTCATCATTGGAACAAAATAAAAACACCATAACCAGCTAGTTTGTCACCAGAGGCAAGAAGGGAGGAAGGGTCAGAGCCACGCTGGATGATGATGGGCCACTAAACATGCAATCTGAAACATAAAGACGTTGGAGGAACCACCTTACACAGAGCAGCTGCTTCCACTCAAAACAGACATGCAGACTTATGAAAAAAACATAAACTGGGAGAACTGCCTAGAAACCCAACAAACTGTTTTTCTCTCTCATCACAATGGGGAGTTAGCTGCAAAAGAAGTAAGTGTTATAAGAAAAACTTCTGCTTCCAGCAATTTAATTTTTAATCACAGGCCATGTAAATAGTCAGACTTCTGCAGTCAGAAGGAAGTGATGAATAGGCTGTAATGTTTCATTAGGGAGAAGCACCTTTAGGTCACATCTGGCGGTAACTGGGAGACACTGTGTGAGTGAAGAGTCAGGAGAAGGTTTTGTCATCAGCAATTTGTATAAGCTCAGGATTCTGTACCGTTATAAGGTAAAACTGTGAACATTAAAATCTTGTTTCAGCAATGCAAATGCATGCAGTAATGTTTTCAAAAACACCACTGTATTTAATATACAGAAGGTTGAAGTTAACTTTACATTAATTTACAATAGCCATCTTGATGCAGAGGTCTAACAGCCCCCTATGCCTATACATAGACTTCCAATAGCCATCTAGATGTAGACTTTCAATAGCGGTATAGATATAGATATCCAATGGCCGTCTAGAGGTAGACATCCAATGGCCGTCTAGAGGTAGATATCCAATGGCCGTCTAGAGGTAGACATCCAATGGCCGTCTAGAGGTAGACATCCAATGGCCATCTAGACATTGACATCCAATAGCCATCTAGACATAGAGATCCAATAGCCATCCAGACCTAGACATCCAATATGCATCAATATATAAATTTCCAATAACCATCTACATCAATATCATGTTCAATAGCAGTCTAGACCTAGACTTCCAAAAGCTTTCTATAACTAGACTGAGAGATCCAATAACTGTCCAAACCAGGTTGCCCAATAGCCATCTATACCTATACCTAGACCAATAGCCGCCTATAAATGGTTTCAGTTGTAAAAATAAGTCCAAACATCTCAATTTCAACATTGTTATTTTTTCTCATATTCATCTTGTCGTACATAAACCATTCTACACACCACACAAAATAAAACATCCTTCTTCCCTCATAAAGCCTTCCCTTCAACCTGCCTGTCACCAGGGAATACTCTTATAATGTGTGTTTCAGTGTTGTAATATTTAATGTGTTGTGAAAAAACACTTACTCTCTTAACCAGATGCACTCTCAGGTACCAAAACTAGATACAGATTGATTTAACGTTAATGAGTAATCTGTAGTACCCTTAAAAGTACAGAGTTCGGTACCCAGCCCTACTAATCACCTGTTTAGTGTGAAGTGTAAAGAAGTGACAAAAGATCAGAAGCTTCAGAGAATCAAGGTCAGACTACTATAATATCTCATGTCAGCAAGTTTGCATCTCCCTAAAGGTCTGCTGTGGTACAACATGGACTAATTTAATGCTAGCATTTATTTATTTCTTTTTTGATAGAAATTAACTATACATTCCAGACACACAATGAGGTGTGCCAGTGGAGACTCTCAGCAGACTGTAGGAGCTGGAGAACAGGGCTAAATTAATCTTTTCCACTGTCACCATTACTATGTGCCCATACTGCTACTGCTCTCATTGGACCTTGCATTAATGTGTTGTTTGTAGATGGCTTATGATTCATCTGGTCTACAAAATGGACCTTGGCATGATGTTATGAACTGTATTTTGTCAGTGCTGCATGTCACCATTTCTTGAGATAAAATTATTTCAGCCTGATGTCCTGGCTTGTGTCCTATCTGTCATGTTGCCGTTTGAAATGGTCCTATGCTTTCTTTTGACCTGTTCCCCCGGATCTACACAGCCTCTCCTGTTCTGTTGACTTAGTCCCCCCCCTACTTTTCTCTCTTTGTTCAAAATTGCAAAACATTGTAAACATTACAACAAGGTTCTTCATAGAATCCACAAAGGACAGGCAAACCTGGATTAATCTTTTCAATCTCTGGTCAGCCCTTTTATCTATAGATAAGAAAAGTGAATCAACCACGTAAAATTTCCGCTCACACACCGAGAACTGATAGCACATAGGTTCAATTCAATGAAGTTTTTGTAACATTGCAGTAAACTATTTTGAGAAAAGGGAAAGCTCAATAAAGGCTGTTCATAGCTCTAAAGGGCTCTGAAGGTTTCATATTAGTTTATCTCTTAATCTCATCTCTAATTAAAGAGATCTGACAGGAACGTTGACAACGACCCTGATTCCAAAAACTTTAGGACATTGTCTAAAAAGGGGGGAAAAAGCTCTCTTTGGAGCTACATTAAATGAAAACTGTACAAATGCATTATATTTTATGGTCAAACTGATAAACATTTTGTTTTTTGGAAACATACACTGAGTGCCAAAATGAGTATCATAATAGTTTGTTTATAATTGTTATTGTAAGTACAGCATTTAGAGCCATTATCCCACCACTGCTATGATGGCAGACGAATTCAGCTGATGAATAGATGGTCGCTAACTCAAAAGCAAACAGTGTACGGAGTACGGAGAGCAGAAAAAGCAGTGTTTAGCAAAGTTCCTATTCCCATTCAAAAGCTCAATGGAGCACATGAAATTGAGAAAATCTCTGCAAACAACATACACTTCAATATATACAGCCTGACTCCCAAACCTGCCACAAACAACAGCAAACAGCCATTTTGTACGCCTCAAGCGTCCTCACAAGGTGGACTGAGGAGGAAAGGACCGCATTTTGCCAACACAGAGCACTAGTTAAAAGGAGCACATCATAAAAAAAGTCCTGCAGTCAGTGTACTCTGATCATCAGAGGGGTGTGCTGTGACTGATGTGAATGTTAAAGAAAGTCTTACAAAGCGTCTGCATGCATGCAGAACCGTAGGAGTGTAAGTTGGTCGGGGAAGGATAATTAATAGGAGAGCAAACAGGATCGGCTCAGTGCTGGCCCTCTCGTTCTGCTCCATTAGAGGGAGAGAGCATCATTGGCCTAATGTGCCCACAACCAGCTGTAGAAGAAGAAAGAGCTGTCTGGAGTCCAAGTGGAAACACTAATGAGCTGCTTTTAAAGACATGGCCCTTCAACTGGCCAACGGGTTCAGGCTCGAGGGAATAACACACATGTAAACAGGCATACATACACACACATATGAGCACGTACACACAAAATGGTCAACTTGTTATCCTAAACTAAGGCTGTCTCCTCAGCTAATGAGAGGAGAAGTGGGAACAGGATGCAAGGAGACAGGAGGATAATTGTGTGAGTGGAGTGAAAATACTTTGAGAGACAAAAAGCCAGGGAAGTATAAGGAGGGTAATGGCTGCTGGGTTGGAACAGATGACAATACATTTCCTCCTACTTCTCACCCCCAGCAAAAAATATCAAAACATAATGGTGCAGCACACTACATTCACATTTGCCTCGCCCTCCCCTGAGAGAGACTTACATTATTCTGCTGAGAGCTGCCGCTGATGATGATGATAGGAGAATGAGACTGTTCAAAAAAAATGAAGGACACTCACAAAGAGGCACACAAACAAACAAATATGCACTGACATATACACGCACCCACCCACTCAAGGGCAAAGGGAACCATTGCAGATGACATTGCTTTATAAGCCAAGATCTCCGCAGTCCCAACAATCCCTTTAAGCTGCTCTCTCAGTGGAAAACCCAAATTTTGTACAGTTACAGCAGGGGTCATTTTGCCACTTGTGCTTCCTCTCCAACAAACTTTACTGTATGGCTTCAAAACCAGTCACCAGAAAAACCACATTGATGTGAAATGTTTTCAGCATCCTGTAGCATCTGTGTGAGAAGCATTGGGCTGGTGGCCAAGTATAAGAAGCATCACGGTCTGCAGGGTCTGGGTCCTGTTCGGGTCCTATGTGGAAACAAAAGCCAATGGACTTTTCTTAAATTTTGTTACCTAACCAAGTCGTTTTTCTTTAAATTCACATGTTTAAAACTGTGCTGGGGGGTTCCCGGTGGCACACCTGGTAGTGCATGTAACATAGAGGCATTGTCCCTGTAAGCTGGCGGCCCGGGTTCGAATCTGACTCAGAGCCCTTTCCCACATGTCTTCCCCTCTGTCTCCCCCTCCACTCTGTCTCTATCAATAAAGTCCAAAAATATCTTTAAATAAATAAATAAATAAAACTGTGCATCAAAAAGTGATAAGTCAATATATGACGAGTAGGGAATGAGAACGGGTTGCAGCGCTTCAGAAACATTGAGAACATATATCTGTGGTTCCGAGAAATGCACATTTTTCTTCTGGTGACCCGTTTAATATCATCTGTCTCTCAATCGTGATATTTTAAAAAATAACTGACATCATTTAGTTTTTGGTTTTTGAGTTTACAAAACAAATGTATATTCTAGACAGGAAATAGAGTCCATGTGTAGTAAGAGGGGTTGATATAATAATACAGCTCTGGAAAAAATTAAGAGACCACTGCAAAATTATAAGTTTTGCTGGTTTTACTATCTATAGGTATGCGTTTGAGTAAAATGAACATTTTTGTTTCATCCTATAAAGTGCTGACAACATTTCTCTCAAATTTTAAATAAAAATATTGCCATTAAGAGCATTTATTGGCAGAAAATGACAACTGGGCAAAATAACAAAAATAAAAGATGTAGTGTTTTCAGACCTCAAATAATGCAAAGAAAACATCTTCATATTCATTTTTAAACAACACAACACTAATGTTTTAACTTAGGAAGAGTTTAGTAATCATTATTAGTGGGATAATCTCAATATTTAATCACAGCAGCGTTTTTTTTTTTTTTTAAATCTTGCTCATTAAATAAGATTTGGTTCAGTTGATCACCTGACCAATGTCTCATTAAGTAGAATGAGGAGGCTTGTGTTTAAATCAATCAAACACTGGAATGGACTGGCTGCCATAGATGGAGAGATACTGATTTAAGAAACTTAATTTTTTCCAGAGCTGTATATCAAACGTAATGTCATAGGCTTGCAATATGATTTTTGCAATATGCATTATGCGTTTAAGTGCTGTATTTATTAGGCATTTATTTCACTGGAATACCAAAAACAGTTTAACAGGTTATTATATTAATAAACAATTCCTTCATTGATTATTTCAGTATGTTTACTAAAGTCAGACTTTCTGCATGAATCAGTCTCAATCAGGCATCAACAGTCTGTTGATGCATTGTTTATTTAACTAGAATATTTTTGCCCGGGGCAAAATCAACATCTAAATCCAGTATTTTCAGATAAATTCTGCATTTCAGAAATAATGATCAAAATAACCCAACTGTCCCCTTTAGCTATAGCTGAACGGTACGTCTACTGCCAATTGGAAACACCAACGACACTTCGATTTTTCTTAGAATAACAAAACAAAAGGTCACTTGTACTAAGTAATGCACACTTTGTACTTTTTCTTTTCCGCCAATATTTTTAATTTATTTTTAAAAAATAAATTAACAACTGTAAAAACAATTAAACACTGCTCATAAAATTGATTGCGTGGTCTTTAAAAAAAGAAAAGAATATTCAAGTGTCTTCCATCACTTGGTGCCCAGCCCATATGGGCTTACAAGACACCAGACAACAACAAACCTCAATGTGACAAATGATGTAGTACCTATTAAAAAATAAAATGATTAAAATCCAATTTACGTGACACACACATCCTTTTATGAAGTATAGAAGAACCAACAGTGCTCTTTATCTTGCCAAAACAAATATCTTCTCATTAAAAAAACTTACATTAAACCTTCAGACAACCAAAACAAATTAGGAGAATATAACAGATAACAGAGTCCCTAGGTTGCTCTACACGGGCAAGAGATATAAATGTTTTCTTCCATCACAAAAAAACCTAATTTGACTGTGTTACTGTATAGTTCTTAACTGTGTGTCTGTAAAATATGCATTCACTTACATTCCCCCTCTATTGATTAGGATGGATGGAAGTTCCCAAATATTGTTTCAGCTGCTGCATGCTGGTGCTGCTCATTTGAGGAATGGATGTGTCTTTCCAAACTGATTTTGCTGTTTTGGTTGGTAAAAAGTAGTTGAATCCTACAATTCAAAAGACTGTCCTCACAAAATTACATTTACCACTTTAAAAATGCAAAATTTAAGTGTGTTACTTTAAGGAGCATTGCGTCTGAAATCCCCTCACTTCTCAGTCATTTCACAGTCCTTCCACACTACTTAAAAATTCAGTCATTTCTAACTACTGTTGTGACAGGCCGCCCTCTGTCTTGTCACAGCAATTTATTCATAGATGACTAGGTTGGTACCTCTGGGACAGTTCAATGACCCCCGATTTATGTTGTCATAGTTAGTGCAACATCGGCCTGAGGGGAAATTCCACAAGAGTACTAACTAATTCAAGGACTGAAACAGAGTAATAAAGGTCGAATGACATCACTGTCTTGATGTGAGAGGAACAAAGAGCAGAGCCCGGAGGTAAACAGGGACGGTCCCCGAAGCTGGCCCAGACAGATGGCTCAAGTCAGAGGGGTTTAGATCGACCGAGGGTGTTGGAGGCTGACAGACTGCAACAGGGCAGTGAGTTGGTTTTGTACCACAGCAGTTCTGGTCGGTATTTTAGTTTGAATTCCACAGACGAGCATAAGCATAGGGCTGCACGATTATGGCCAAAATGATAATCACGATTATTTTGATCAATATTGTAATCACAATTATTAATCACGATTATTCATCATGTTAGGGAAAACATCTGTATTTTTATTGCACTACTTTTAAACAAACAATAGGAACAGTTTATAGTGTGTGCACAGAGTGTCGGTGCTTGTTGTAAACAAACAGAGATCGCTAAGTGAACACCTCCTGTAGCGGCAGCACATAAACACTGTACTGCTACAGAGCTAACTGTTAGCAATTTGCAGACTGGACGCTAAGGGGTTAACATACCCTCCTGCTCTGCAGCTGGGAAAGACTGCTGCAGGAGGACTGTGCCGCTTTGACTCGCTCTTAATGAGCCGCTGGCCCCTGCTGCTCGTTAAGAAGAGTAAGAACGAGTCTCCAATAACAGCACAAAAAGTCGCTGGATTTGTCACCAGTCGCTTTTTAAAAAAATAGTCACTAAGGGCGTCTGAAAAGTTGCCAAATATAGCAACAAAGTCGCTAAGTTGGCAACACTGCTTCGCCGGCTTTTACAATGGCGCGTGTTGTTGTAGCGTACGTCACATCCTGCTTAGCGCTCACTCGTTATTTATTCAGGCAGCTACATGAAACCTTAACTATGCATTCACCCCCTGCTGGTTGGTGGACTACTGGTGTACAAAGTGCTTGATTAGATATGCAGGAGAGCCCGCATTTTAAAATGGAAATATCGCCGACAATCAGGATAATTTAATCGTGGTGGCCAAAATCGTGATCACGATTAAAATTTGATTAATTGTGCAGCCCTACATGAGCATATGCAATTCATTCACCAGTTTGAACAACCAGACCTCCAACCCGTGCGACCACATGGGACATTTGAGCCTGACCTACAGGAGCATTTCCTGAATTAACAGGCAGGAGATTAATATGTAAACAGTCAGAGTTATAAACATGTGGTTAATGTTGTCACAGTTTGGTTATGTTGAAGAAAATATCAAGGTTTGGGTCCAAATGATAGCATTATTTGCTACATTTTGAGCTTTAGTTACTTTTCACGTCAAGATTTAACATAAAAAACATGATACATTTAAAGTGATTAGACAATCTTTTAATTAAACCTCATTACAGTATCTTAACAAGTTTAAATGAGCCCTATCCTCAGAAACTTCAAACACTGCTTATATAAATGCATCAATAATAATAATCCAATAATATATTTGAAATATATAAAAGAATCTGAGTGGGGCCATTCTGCATAACGAGTACTTTTACTTTTGATACTTCAGGTACATTTTGATGCTTTTGTACTTTTACTTTTTGTACTTTTAGTTTTGAATGCAGGACTTTTACTTGAAGTGGAGTAACTTCACAGTGTAGTTTTAGTACTTTTACTTAAGTATAGGATCGGAATACTTTTTCCACCACTGATTATTTCACATCCGTACATCAGGAAATGACTACTGGAGGCTGCTCAATATTGGTCGTAATAAGCCATTTGTTTAAACTATGTGGGGTTTTTGGGGGTGAGAAAAGTCTCAATTTAAACTATGGTAGTGGGAACAATAGGATAATAGTATAACAGTGGAAATCATGGCACAGGTGAAATCTCTCACAGAACTATACACAACACGAAAAAAAATTAAAAGTATTTAGCTGCTGATAAGCTCAAGGGAAACAAATTATCCACCAATGTCTGCCACTTGTTGCTCTTGGCCATTCAAATGATCAATAATAAAAAATAATCACTGATCAGAACACGATAGTTACAATAGCACAAAGCAAACAAATGCTAGTTTCAGAAAATTACGGTCTCTTGAGATTAGGCAGGCTGTGCACTAAGAAAAGTATAAAACAGTGATTTAACAACTCATAAAACTGGAAGCTTGGCTCCAACAGAGTCTCTTGTGGATCTTTTATCACATGTGCAGCTTAGATGTGTTTCTTAGAATTGCAAACTGCATTGTGTGCATCCTTGAATCCAAACAAAGGTGAAATATATTCTCAGCTGCCTTTATTTATTTAATTAAATTATTTAATTTTATTTAAGTCTTTATTTGTTGGTTAACATGCATTGATTTCCATGGTGTGTGGTATTCTTAATCGACTCTTTTATTGGCACATTAATGGCACATTATAGCCAATACTACTCTCTGCAGTCAATTAGAAGTGGCATCACATCCCTCCTGTGCTAATAGCACTGATTTACATTGCCAATAGAGGTGAAAAATCTATATTCTTATAGTCACAATTTATTCATCTGGTTACCTTAATAAAACTAAATGTTTTTCTTTAGATCATGACTTAATTGGTAACTAACTGTAGCTACGATCTCAGGGTCAAATAAAGATTAATGTCAAATCTGATGAGACGATCAGTCGTGATCTCTCTGTCCGACTTTAATCTGTCTACAGTGTGACTCCACTATCAGGTCTACTGCAGTCGCTTTCATGAAGGTAACGGCAATTAGTCTGCAGTTGTGACCTTGAAAAACCATTAATTTTTTATCTTGAGATAACAAGATAATTAAGTCAGGATCTTGAGATTAGAGGAGTTAAAAAGCATGTGGAACAATGGCTGTGCACAGGACTGCTGAGGTCACAGATATTTGCTGTGAGCTCATTACATTTAATGACCACCTTTTCACAAATTGTGATCTCACTTACATAATATACGCCGTGGTTTGGGAAAACCAATTTATTACCTCCTCTTAATGAGATGCTGCAACTAGTATAATGAGAAAACAACGTTTCACAACAAATCTGGATTAAAAAGATTGAATTGATAGAGTTAAAATGATGAGCAACCATGACTTTAAACTCAAAGAGAAGTCGTCAAAAATTAAAAAAAAGATATTTCACACTTGCACTAAATGTGCCGTTACAGGACTCTGCAGGTATATTTTAGACCCCTAAAGCTTATTCATCTTCTGACAGGAAGTTAGCCAGTATTTGTCAGGCTCCAGTAGCGGAGTGTGAATTCAGCTCTGCAAGACTGCCAATTGTAATCAGTAATAACCAGACCTCCTGCTGTTCTCACAAAAGGGGAGGGGGTGCAAGATTTGTTTTGTGTAGGTTCAAAAAAGACCCTAAAATCGATCCGGGACACAGGATCCCAGGAGCACAGGGTTCTGTACTAACATGCCTGCTTTGTGTCTGCCTGTCTAATGCGCTGCTCTTTGACTGGATTGAGTCCCAGAGGCTATTTTTAGACTCATTCCCATAATAATTACAGCCAAGTCCTTGATATGTCTGGGCAAAGACTTATGGGAAGAGATATCTTGTATTGTCTGTTAATGTGGAAAGCAAGGATTGACTTCTTTTTCCTTTTTTTTTTTTTAAAGGACACCGCCCTCAGCCATATGCTTTTATTGCTTTAGCGCAGCACAATTAGTTTAACCTTAAATGCACACACACAGACACAAACACACACAACCTGCATGATTGTTCTTTCTGACTTGCCGGGATTTGGCAGAGGACTGAGAAGGCACGGACAAAACCCAGCAGGAAACACCATGCTGCAGCAGAACACGAAAACAGTTTTTTTTTTCTTTGTAGGCTCCTTTTGTACCCTCAATATAAACAACTGAAGCTGTCAGGGGATTCTGGTAAAAATAACCTGCAAGATTACAGGTGTGGCACAGATGCATGTGGGGGGAAAAAGGCCAATGACATTTGCAGCCATCCAGCTTGTCCCCTCTGGTTGTTGAATTAAAATGTGTGTGCAGATAACACGTGTGAACAGCAGGCGGTATGTTCTGGTCAAGTGTTACATGTTTACATGCTTTTATGTAAGCTGTTGTTCATGTGAATTCTGTCTATGAACCAAATTTAACTCGGTAGATTACAGAATAATGAGCACATTTGAATTTAACTGAACAGAAGTGATTTGATCCCAACTAATTTTCATTTCATTTGATTGACTTCATTAAACTCCAAAATGATTTGAACACAGCTGCAGTGAGAAAATGTCAACAAATGAGGCAACACTAATATGTGTATTAATTATTTTCTTTTATTTATTTAATTAACTTATTATACTTATTATTTTTAAACCTAGTTGTAAGCTGTGGATGGTTTTTTTGTGTTGTTTTTCCTTTTTATTGTACTTTTAGCAACACTTTTTTTTGTGTAGGAATAGTCTCCTAATTTTGTGGTGATCTGTACCATGATAATAAATGTTAATGTCTTTTTAAGGACATTAACCTCATTTGGGGGCATTTGATCCAAGAGAGAAACAAATCGATCAATTAATCAAAGTCAAATTTAAAATGCCACTTTTATGAATTGGACCTTTTGCAGCGAAAACACTGAAATAATTAATAATGAAGTGGTGGGTTATTCCAGGTACTAATATAACAACTCCTGGTAGCAGTGCCCATCACACATTTAGCAACATAAAAGACCTGCAGTTGGAGAGCTCCAGTTTGCCATTTAATAATGTAAGTGCAAAATTTCCTTCGGAAATGAGAGAAAAATAAATGGGCTTTTTGAAGCGCGGAATTACATTATATGAAAAGAGCTGAAAATCAGCAAGCCCTTCATGCTTAGAATTTCTTTCGACGGTGCCCTCCTTTACATCTAGAGTGGAAAAGATGGGTGTGTTGTTTTTTTCGTCGTCTTTCCTTACTTCAGGCTTTGTCTTCACATAATCATAAGAGCCAGTCAATATGTCATTAGGCAGTACAGCTGGGTGTCATGTCAGTTCAGCCTGGGGTCAATGTGGATATTAACTGTCTTATTTCTCATTATGTTTTCATTGCTCAGCCACTCATGAAATCCAATAGATGCAGTGAACTGCAGACAGCAGACTGTTTGACACCTGACCTCTGGAAATGAGGAGGAGTGTGAGGAAGAGCGACATGTGCATAAATCAGTAGAAAAAATCTGGCCAATGAAAGAGATGAAGGATCCATGTGTGTGGGGCAGTCTGTGTGTGCAGTATGTGCAGTATACATGAAGCTATACAGCATCGTAAACCACAGGGATCAGAGGAGATCAAAGGGTTAATTGCCTGTTAAGCCGCCATGCTGTTGAGATCAAAGACTTGTAAGTCTTACGATCACAATCAGCACCTTCTCCATGGAAGCCGCTGCTAGATCCTCTCCAGCAAGGTCACCGCTGATACAACTTTGGATTGGTTAGGATTTCTTGCGTGTGTCTTTGTGGACCTTTGCGTCCCAGAACACAGCCAGTGTGAGTGTGTCAAACTGAAACATGTCTTGAGTGTAATGCAATGTCTTTTTTTAATCTTCCGTTTTTTTATGCAGAGGCCGTGTGCAAATATTGATTTGATTTATTGGATGAAAATTAAACATCCAAACTGTTTGTGTTCATCTTTTATGTGCTGCTTGCTCTGTAATAAGGCATGGTAAATTACTGGACATTACAGCCAGTGTTGGGGAAGCTACTTTTAAAGCATAGCTCTGCAAACTAACTAGCTAACAAACTACTTCACACTAGAAGAAGTTGAATTACAGTTAAGCTACCCTATAGGGAGAAATCAAGTTTGGTCTATATTAGTATAAAGGCTGTCCTTTATTCACAAACACACTTTCTGAAAATAAAAGGGTTTACTCTGTCAACATATTTGGAAAAATAAATCTGGTTTTTGTATTACCTTCACAACTTAAAGAGTTAGGAAAAAAGCCCATTTGACCTACGAACAGTGGAGAAATGTAACTAAGTACATTTACTCAAGTACTGTACTTAAGTCCAATTTTGAGGTACTTGTACTTTACTTGAGTATTTCCATTTTCGGTAACTTTATACCTCTACTTCACTACATTTTAAGGTGAATATTGTACTTTTTACTCCACTACATTTAGCTGACACCTTTAGTTACTTGTGACGTGAAAATCATGATAAATATAAAGTGACAAGATCGTTTAAAAAATAAAAATAAAAATAAACATCATACAAGGAAAAATAGAAATAGTTAAAATGAGCCCTATCTTTGCATCCATACAAATAATATAATAATATATTTAGAATATATAAAACATTCTGAGTGGGTCCATTTTGCATAACAAGTATTTTTACTTTTGATACTTTTAATACATTTTGATGCTGATACTTTTGTACTTTTACTTTAGTAAGTTTTGAATGCAGGACTTTTGTAGTGGAGTATTTTGACAGTGTGTAATAGGTACTTTTACTTAAGTAAGGGAGCTGAATACTTTTTCCACCACTACCTATGACTAACGTTACACAAAGTTCAAGTCTGTGTGGTTGCAGCTGTCTGACGGATGTCATTGGGATAAAAAGATAAAGAAAAAGGGTGTGGGGGCAGTCAAAGGCATTCAATTGCAATAGTAAAATAATATAAACAGTAATAAAAACATCCCTTTCCTTTTATAACACAATTTGTAGTTTTAGTAGCTTAACTTCACACAAAAAAGTAACTTAACATATTGAATAACTACACAAATATAAATGCAGTTGAACTACCAGCAAGCTACTGCAAAATATAGTTAAACTATAGTTAAATGACATGTAGTTCACTCCTCACCCAAACTGATTACAGCCCACAGTGTAATAGTTTTTTCATATGGAGTATGAATGAAATAGCATTACTATAACAGTTGTAGGGAAGAAACACAGTAAATAAGAAGATAACATGTTTATGAAGGCCCTATAAATAAATTACACTATAAGTACTTTTTAAATTATGCATCCCTAATAAATTATTAAGTAAAGCTTTAGCCTTATGTCCTTTCACAACTGTTATATCATAAAAAGAGCCAAACTAAGCGTGGCACTTCAAATAAATAAACTAATAATTACATTTGCTGAATTAAATTAAATGATTATACTATAATATTAACATAAATATGATATATTGCTTTTCATTGTGCACATATGTGAGAGGAGTAAAACTAAATTAAAAGTCTACTGTTCTTCAATAATGTCATCTAAAAACCATGTCAGTGAGTATAAAGCTTTATTCAGAAGCTTCAGTTCAGAGTCACAGATCTTCTTACTGTTTACACTTTAACATCTGCTTTAAAATTGATATAGACATATTCTGTTTTCTGCACAGTAGTACTTATGGTGGCAGAGACTGTACTGAGAATGGTGATGGTGGAAACACTTTTTGTTTGAGAATGAGCATCAGTATCTCAGCGGTTGTTCATGCTATCTCTTTGATACACAGTGCCCATATTTGTCTTCTACAAGTAAAACTTGGAGTAAAAACATTATAAATCCTACAGTGTCATTTATTTTATTGTTCCTCTTAGACATCAAGTTGTTTTCCCTTCCTTATCACAGTTGTCTCCTTCCATTGTAAGTGCATATTTATCCCTTTACATGATATATTTTAAATGGTGCAGTGATGCTCTTATATCTTCCATCAGGTTTGCTTGTACAACTGTCCCAAGAATGATTCAGCAAACACTTGTAACCGTACAAACTTCATGAAGAGCACCTGTGCCAGTGCAGGTGTGTGTAAATGAGATTAAATTATTAGCGTGATCAATGCCATGCTCTCAAATAGCTAAATCACAATGCGCTATTTTGTCAGTTTCAGTTATGATACAAAGTAAAGAAAAGAACTTCACATCGTCCTGCTGTTGGAAATCAGCAGATGTAAACGGAACAAATTTGGCCGTGCCAATCGTGGCATTAATGGACCTGAAAATGTTACTCTGGCAGTCAACACCTTGTCATCACAGAGCCATTCTGTGACAGAAATAAGGAAGGACAGGTTTGACAAGAAGTCAAAAAAAGCAACAAAAACGTCTCCCTGAACCGGAGTGGTCGCTGACTGAAATGGGAGATGGTCAAATCAAATGCAATCTGTCACACCTGCAGAACGAGTGCTGAACTGCAAAGGTTACCATGTCAATGTACTGCTGACAATATATATTTTTACATTAAGTTTGACTTCATTTTTTTTTTACTTTTGCATCCAACAAGTTAAAGAAAAGCCCCATTCAAGTCACCAAATGTGTACAGTTAATACCATCTTGGACCTGTGTCCATGAAACTGACCTGCAACTCTTACGTTTAAAAATGATTACAAAACAGTCTTTGTCTTATTTACCATTATGTCTCCAGATCCTCAACCCAACTGCCAATAGTACACAATATTCCCTAAGTGTAAACAAACATTAACAAGTACATTGCCTGAGACATTTGAATATTTGTCTCACTATAATGAAAATAATTGCTAAAAAATATAGGTTTTCCCAAAAAAAGTAACTTGTCTAGCTTGAGTTCTGACATGGAGGCACACAGAAGTTGTACATATGAACATTGTTGTGTTTAATTGTATGCATTTTCCAGTATAACATTATAGTCAAGAGAATTAGCATTCAGGTAGAAGTCATTCAAAACTCTGCAGGGTGGTTGCAGCCGTGCCAGCAGTACATGGAGTAAAAAATTATAGCTGTGCACACAGCAGTGCAGTTTGTGTACAGTTTAGGCTTTTTGGAGGTCAATAAACACTACAACTCCTCAAGACTCGAGCCAGCTTCATGTGGCTTGCTGCCACCAGCTGATTAAAGTGAAGTGTTAGCCCTAAAGTTAGCAACAAAGACTAAATTGAGCCCAGAGTCACTTAAGGTGGACTGACCCTTAAAAGTTTTTTCTCCTTTTAGTCCCTGAAATTGCTTTTTCCCCCTGCAATAAACAATAACAGTTTTTCAAAATAAAATGAACTTTAATGAAAACGTCAATTTACTTTTTTGGAGGAAAATAAAGAAATAGTTGCAAGTTGCAGCTCTACTCATGATCTCCACCCAGCACTATCTGCTCTGTTCCACTGTTACAGAGACCCCCACTGGCAGTATCTGTAGTGGGACAATATCCCCTGTGTTAAAGAATGGAAACAGCCTGTCAGTAAAAGTGTGTGTGAAGGTGTGTATGTGTGTGTTAGTATCAGGATCGGAGTATGACAGCTCTCCTTTTTTCCAGTCCAGATTTACTCGGATTTTCTCGAGCTTCTCCTTCAGTGGGAGAACAATAGGTCGAGCCGGTAGTGACCATGCTGAGTATTCACCTTTAGAAAACCTTATTCTCCATAATCCAGATTGCATGAGTCCCTTCCTGCAGATGGACTCTGTTAACACACCCAGTGCCCAGCATGTATTGTCTCCAACCTCTACATCCCAGCTGTGAGACCCTGAGTTAAATCCCTCGGAGCCCAGGACACAGAAGTGATCGCTAATCCTCTCTGGGTTATCAGGGAGCTGCCGTGTCTCCCCACATCTCACACTGGTCAGATATTCAGACATGATGAGATGAAGCCCTGCAGTGTTTGGATCCAGAATCACAGGAGTGTAGGAGGCCATCTCCTTCATCTTGTCCCAGATGTTGAAGGTCAGGTTGCCCAGGTGTTTGGCCACGTCTATCAGAGCTCCTGTGAGCGGCTCTGGATCATCCTGCAGGGGGCGCTGCTGGACTCTTGCCTCTGCAGCCTTCAAGTTGTGCAACAATGAGACATCTTCCGCTCTCAGCTCCTCCTCTGTGGCTCTGACTGTGTCTGAAAGAGCTTCGATCTCTCTGCTCAGGACCTCAATTTTCTTTTTCATCATCTGACTCTTCTGCTCCTCTTCCTCCCTCAGGGCAGCCATCCTGGCCTCCTCTTCATCGTCCAGAAACTGATGAAGCTTCATAAACTGCCCATTAATCTGCTTCTCCGTGTGCCGGGCCTGGACCTTAATATGTTCTGCTGTTTGATCGAACTTCAATTTAACTTCCTTAACAAGCTCCAGTTTGCTCTGTAAGAGCTTCAGGGATGTCTGGAGCTCCTCTCTGTGATCATGTGCAGCTTCATCGATGGGTCTGAATCTGTGGTCGGTGTGTGTTTTGGAATCTTTGCAGATGTGACACACTGGCTGCTGATGGTCCAGACAAAAGAGTTTGAGTTTCTCAGAGTGTAGACTGCAGAGCAGCTCTGAAGCTTTCTGTCCTGTTTTTCTGTCCTGTGAGAACTCCTCACACAGATTCTCTAACGCCATGTTTAAAGGAGGATCTTTTGAAGACCTTCTTCTACAAACTGGACATTCACGCATTTGTTTCTCCTTCCACCAGCTATCCAGACAGTTTTTACAGAAGCTGTGGCTACATGACAGAAGGACAGGACACTGAAAGATATCACAGCAGACAGGACAGCACAGATTCTTCTCTGACAGAGAGGCCATTTTCTCTCTGTGTGAAGCTGAAAACACCACAGACAAAAAGTAGTCAGTCAAGGCACCACTCCCTCTTCTAGTAATTTCACTGAAATGTACTTTCACAGTGAGGCAATCAGGTTTTTTTAAAACTTACATTCAGTGTGTGGTACAGCAGGCTGATGTAGCAGTGCTGTAGTTCTTGGAGGTTCTCTCCCCTGTAGCCCAATTCACTCTGAAGACATTGGGAGTTTGTTGTAAAAGTGAATCTCTTTAATTTTGTCCTTGTGTCTCTCTTTAGCGAGGAAAAATGAAGAGCTCTGTTTCCTGGTTTATCCCAGGTGACAGGTGAGGGGTGGAGCAATGTCAAACCTGTTATATTACAAATATTTATCTGGCATTGCCCAGAGCAAAATATGTATTCAGAGTGTGCAGAGCTATAAAACTCCTTTATTTGTTGCTTGTTAATATATACGCTGTATATTTATATACAACACATATTTCAAATTGAGTTTAACTTTTCATTAGTAACCAAATTTTTAAAGATCTGTACTCCCTCCCATATATCAAATTGTACTTACACTTAGTGTATATTGCATAATTGCAAGTAGACTGAACAACTCGACAATATGATGCGTCTTCTCTCTTGTGGAATGTCTAACATCAGTTTCAGGGGACACAATCTACCACTTAAAATTTCAAGCAACATTACGCAACTATTAAACCAAAAATGACAGCTTCGACAATAATTGTGTCAGTGTCATCTCTGAACCTGAGACAAACCCCGGTTCAGAAGAGTCTTAAAACATCATGGCAGAGATGTAATGGCTGAAGAGTAAGCTAAGAAAGAAAAAAAGGAGAGAGAGTTACTGAGGAAGAGGATGTTGGACAAGAATAGATCTCAGACTGGCTTTTAGAGAGCCTTTAGAAATAAAAGGCTGCAAGACAGATGCAGAGCTGGTCTTCTTGCTGTTGCACTAGTTAGGTAATATTATCTGGTTAACTATGTATTTTTTTTCTGCACTTACTTGATATTTGGCTGTGTTGACTTGTTTGATCATAAGTTATTGAATCATAATAAATGCACGTGTACAGCTGCTCATATTTACAATATTGGTGTAGAAGTAAATTGCATGTTGGGCGCTAAGTCGCAAACATTTTACAAAATGTTGCTTTAATTTATAGCATAGCAATATTTTAAGATGAAAAACTTAGCAATTTTTAAACGGGACCTTCAGTCATTTGGAAATGCCAATGGCAAAGTTCCTTTGAACCACTTGCTGGTTGCAGATGTTGCTGGATCCAGTTTCTCTTCCAGTTGGAACAGCAGTGCATTAAATCTGGACTATTGTGACTGCTGCTGCACATCTGTATGCCTGAGAGCAGATGATATGTGTTTGTGAATGTAGGTACCAGTGCATTTGTAATGCAGGGGTCTGCCAGAAGTGCAGGAGCGAGAGGGAATTACCATCTGTTAGTCCTCTGCCAACATCCAACGCAGTACTAACCGTCTTCCTCATGCATAATTACCCCCACACACACTCCACGAGGCTGATTCTCCTCCACGAGATTGCCTCAGTCGCTGCCTCTGCTCACTCCTAAAGCCTGATTTAGCAGCAGATTACAGAGCTAGATTAACACAGCTGAGCGTCAGGAATGGCTTTCAAAAACAGACCCCAGGTCAGCGCAGAACTGTTTCAGGCCTGGATTCAGTGAGGCTAAGCTAAGCTCTGCTGTGGGATGAATTACAATGGGCACATTGTGACTGAATTTTTAACTGTTGTTAATCAGTTCCTTCATGTCCATGACTTCCTTTTCATGTTTTAAGTCCTTTCCATAATTTGGATTTGCTATAGCAGGTACAAAACTCACTCATTTTGTTTGTGATTGGTCACACACTTATATCTGTGAGAATCTGTGTTTCTGTAACACAGAAGGCTGCTGATTATTAAGTGGGGTGCTACTGTAAGTAGCAGAGTTCTAATCTCTTTTGACTGTCCTGTCAGTCCAGTCACATAAAGCTGCAAGCGTGTCTGTCTGCAGGCCCGAACATCCTGCAAAGAGACAGTCTTTACGCTGCTTAAAACGAGTATGCCTGTCTGTCTAGACGTTGTTATGTTTCCAGAGATGCTGGGAGGTTGTCGTTAGCCTTTTCCGTCAGGTTGACAAGGGTAACTGCTGTTTTTCTCTGCTGTTTCAACATGAATCCTGGTTTTAAAGCTGAAAGGGGAACTTGCTTTATTCAAAGCCAGACACAGAGAAGAAAGAAGGGATTCTTTGGGAGAAAAGGCACAACTAAAGAGGATGCAGAGACAAGGAGACTGATCAGAGAAAGAAAGGAAGAAAAAAAGAGAAGATGAAGAGGATTTTAGTATGCTCCTCCTGTGCTTTGTAAATGTCCCTGCTTCTTTATCAGATGTGAAAATGTCTTAGTTCATGCAATTCTCTCTCTCTCTCTCTGTATTCTTTCTCTGACAATCTTACAAGCCTTTCTTCCTATCTCCAGATCTCCATTCTCTCTCTCCCTCTCTCTCTCTAATTCTTGAGGCAGTCAAAGCAAAACAGACAGCATGCTCCGAGAACAACACAGAGCGCACTGTCAGTGAAAGTGAGCCTCCATATTTCACCTCATCTTTCTCATTATTTTTCTTTCTGCTTCTTGTTTCTCTTTTTCTATTCCAATGGCACCCTTGGTTTTTTTGGGGGTACTTTTTTGGAAGGGTAACTTACTGCAGGAGCGTCCATATTTACATTTATATATTGCTCCTCTCCTCTCCTCTCCTCTCCTCTCCTCTCCTCTCCTCTCCTCTCCTCTCCTCTCCTCTCCTCTCCTCTCCTCTCCTCTCCTCTCCTCTCCTCTCCTCTCCTGAGGATCCTCTGCAGTGTCAGGGTGTGATATATCGTTCCCCTGGGCATTCAGGGAGGCAGGTAGCCTGTTAAGGCTGTAGGCTCTCAGGGCTGTTGATATACTGATAGCCTGAGGGGATCTGCGGTGTTCCTCTCTTCAGTGTGTGTTTGTCTGCGTGTGCATGCATGTGAACATAGCAGGCTATAAAGTTCTGGGCAAGCAATTTAAAACACACTCATTAGCATTCAAATGACTTACAGTAATGTATTTGCATGCAGTACACATGCAATCTGTGCAAAGCAGAAATAGGTAACATGCACACTGCTTGTGTGTCTCTTTGCTTCCTATTCTTGTGTCACACACACAGAGTCATGCATATGGGTATGGATGACTCATTAACTCAGCCATGGCCATGCATCGCTGATTGAATTGATACCGATAGATGGAGCAGGAGGGAAAACAACCTTTCCTATACTCTCCCTTGCCATTCTTACTCCCCCGCTCCCACACACACACACACACCTCTCTCCCTCTCCTACTCTCTCTCTCTCCCTATCTCTCTCTCTCTCCCTCCCTCTCTTCCTCTCTCACACTGCCTCAGCATCTCGGAGCCACCGGCAGCATTAACAGTTAGGGAAGAGACTCTGTTTTCACTCACAGCACACAGAGTGGAGCCAGCACTGACGGGCAAAACACACAAAAACGCACACACACACACATGCACAGGGAGAAAACGAGAGGTGGACGAAGGCTCCAGCTGTAGCATGTCCACTGGCTGCAGTCAGACATGTAGGAGGAGGAGGTGCTCTGCTCGTCGTTCCATGTCCGCTTCAGTCCTCTAAGCACCTCCCATCCCCCCCTGAACGCTCGCTCCCTGGCTCTGCGGTTGCTGAGGGGCTGGCTGGAATGACCCGGGAGAGCGGGAGACACAAGGAGATGCGCTAGACAGGGCTGCCGGCTGGGAGGACTCTCTGATCCTTGATCCCTCCTCTTCTCCAGGCTGACACATACAAGGCAGACCTCTGATCTGCCCCACAGATGCATGCCCATATAGGAGGGCATGGCTGTGTAGACAGAGGGTCTTCATCAAGCACAGCCACAGAGAGGAGGACCACCACAGAGACACGCAGGTAAGAGGCAGCACAGCTCAGGATTTTCTGCTGGATTTCCACTTAAATTGATCTGCGTAGATGTGAGGGAATCAGCTATGTGTATCGTCTGAGATGTAGATTACTTCCTTTGATTCTCATCTGTGTTTGTTAATTGGTTTGATTATTTGCAAAGGGTTTGCTGTGTGTATTTTGTTTGCTCATGCTTGCTGTGCTGCTGTGCAGCATTGTCATTGATTAGAAGGGAGATGGGTCTGTGGAGCGCTGTGGCAGCATGATAATGGAATATGTCTCCTGGAGGACATGGACCGATATCCATCAGACATCTGGGGAATGTCAGTGGGAATGAAGAGGGTACAACAGGGAGTTAGCAGGAGAGGAGAAAAGAAGAAAATAGGGAAAGACCGAGGGAGAGAGGGTGAAAGTCCATGGCATTTCATATGATTTATGTGAGTGCCATGTCCTGTGGGCTCCTGCTGTTTTTGAGGGGTGACCATTTGCCTTTGCATTTCCTTAGTGCTTCATAAATTCATCTCACATTCCACATTTGGCCAGTTTTTCAATTAAAGTCGAAAGGCTGTATTTCACGGTGTGTCAGGGTAACTCTGGGTGCTCATGTTGAAAAAATGCCACGGAGGAGTTTGAAGAAAGGGGGTTTACTGTAGCCAGGAGACCCCATGAGTGTGAGTGTGGTGATATGGTAAGAAAGGCAGGGTGGAAGTTTGGGCAGAAGCCTGCATAATTAGACTGAACAGTTGCACACTGAGACACATGTAGAAGCTCATAAAGACTCACTGACAATCACAAAGATGTTGAGACTTTGCTGTTGCTGGCAGAAAAGTGAAAAGGTCAGTTTTAAACCTCGGCCAACAGAAGATTTCTCCCCTCAACCTTCCACTAATACTCTCAAGTCTCATTACATGACTCTAAAATTGTTATAGTGCATTTCTTCTTCTGTGGATGTCAATGACTGGGGCAGCAGCAGCCCCAAAGTGCATTTCAGTGATTGGCCCAGGGTGGATGTGCTTATTCAGAGGTGCCTCTGGCTGAGAGAGATGAGCTGTCCAGTGCCGTTGCATGGAGCATACATCACAGAACGCAGGGCCGTGCACCCAGGAGGAATCAACAGAAGCAAAGCCATTACTTAGATGACCAGGCTTCTCTGATCTCATCATGTGGCTGTGCAAGTTATAGAGACACTGGACAGGGGCAGACAGAGGGAACGAGACAGGTAGAGTAGCATGGCAGCCCAGCAGTCAGACAGGGAGAGAGCACTCTCTTCAATGCCATGATTAATTCCAGAGGCGGCACATTCAGCATATGCCAAAAAATATCAATATTTTCCATTATACGGTGTGTTTCAGAGTTGATGGCGCCTGATTTAGAGGTTGATTTTAAAAGCCATTCTGCAACATCTATCCAGATGCCACTCAGCCCCGACACTGGTTAGGCTGGCGTTTGATGGAGTGGATGTCTGAGGTTGATTGGGTGTTCTTTTGCAGGAAATGCATGTGGAGGCTGATGGTGGGAGTTTTTTTTATGGCAGTAAATATACACACAGACATCATTGGAGTAAAAGTTATCAGATGACTTTTGCTTCAGAAATACATTATTCTGAGTTGTCTTAATGTATAAAATATGATCAAAAGCACATTACAGCCCTGAAATAATTTCTGTGATCTTGCTGAACATTGTACTTTCATACACAGCTGCTATTTTATCTTCTCTGTCAACTTCTGCTTAGTCATTAGAGAGAACAGAACAGACCCAAGGTTGTATGGTAGAAAAAATGAATACAACTTGTGGTGCAGCGTTTGCACAAGTGCACAAACACATACCAAACTCTCGTAATACGGCTCAGTGAGACATCCTGAATAATAAAAGACTAACACAGAGGAATACCAAGCCTGGACATGGCTTTAAAATAATCTAATCAGTATCAAAGTAGTGAGGTCTGATGCACATGTAAGGAGAGGCAGTTGGAACAGGCTGGCAGCTCTGCAGAGGCACATTAAAGCACATTATAAAAAACAGACCTGGCACTCGATAAAAACCTACAGATCACACCAATTACAGTGGAGCGCATTCAAATGAGGGGAAACAACTTGCATTATTTCAGTCGCGCAAACACTTTACGCTGGTAGTTAAGCATGAGTGGATGGCTCTGTTGCAAGACACTCTGAGATACGCATGAATGCACACACTCACACCAACTGCTTTCCCCTGCTGGAGAGGATTACAAATTGAAGCACAAGTCTGCATCTTCAGTCTTGTTTGGCTAAATGATTGTGTCCCGCTTCTATATCTCTGCAGGATCTAAAAACATGATGTTGAGTCTAAGCATAGGGTGTGTTTTTTAGATATAATATCATTATTATTATCAAAAAGACCAAAAATAAATTAGATCTGTTTAGATAAGATCCTTTTGTGCAACCACAGCTAGCTAATGCCTCTTCGCCCATTGACCTCCATTGTTGCATTTGGGTGAAATCTATTTACTGTAGTAATAATAATGAGTAAGGTAAAATGGAACGACATCCTTGTGCTCGCTTTATGACATTTGCACAGTAGAGTTGTGCATCAGACATTTAAAAAACAACAACAATGCAGCCATCAAGTCATGTCAAGATCAACTGCACTGGCTTTGTTTATCAGAATCAAGGAATGTGTCAATCAGTGCAATAGGCTATTTCATGTGTTCAGAGCAACTACAGGCTGTGTGTGTGATGTATGGTGTGGTCTGCTGGATCCCATCTGCGTCAATGGACATGTTGTGTGTTCAGAGATGGTCTTCTGCATACCTTGATTTGAGTTACCGTTGCCTTTCTATCATCTCCAACCAGATTGGCCATTCTCCTCTGACCTCTGGCATCAACAAGAGAACTGGCGCTCACTGGATATTTTCTTTTTCGGATCATTCTCTGTAAACCCTGGAAATGGTTGTGCCTGAAAATCCCAGTAGATCAGCACACTCACTCAAACCAACATGTCTGGCACCAACAACAATTCCACATTCAAAGTAATTAGTTAAATCACCTTTAATCTTTAAGCAACAAACCATATTTCTTCAGCAGACAACCAAAATGGGATGCCCCCGCTCTCCATGAGGTCGTGGTAGAACCATATGGAGATCAGGCTACGTCACAGATAGTGACACCATGACATCTGACCAATCAGTATAATAATAATGTAATAGTAATAGTAATAATAATAATACCTCAATTGACCTTGATTTGAAACAAACATTAACATTTTGAAAAAAGTCACAAAAGTAAAAGTCATGTAATATACTCTAATCACACTTGGTTGGGTTTTTCAAGTATTTCAATGAGTGCCCTATAAAGGGCTAATCCCCATTCTGATGCTCTTCACCATGTCTACGGGCCTAAATGCATCGAGTTGCTGCCATGTTATTGGCTAATTAGGTATTTGCGTTAATGAGCAGTTGAACAAGTGTACTTAACAAACTGGTCAGCGAGTGTATGTGTATGTATGGAAAATGTGTAATCCATGAGAGCTTTTTGTAAATCCTTTATTGTATTAAGCCAGTGTGGGCAAAACGCTGGTAATATTTTTTAAAACACTGCAGCTGAATAAGACGGAGTATGATCTAAGGGAATAATTTATGAAAACACAGGACTATATGACTCCAACACTCCTACATGACAGGCTGCTTTTTGTCAACTCTGACAAGCAAAGGCTGAATCCTAACACTGATCCTACTATTTAGTTACCATGGAAACCTTTTGTATTGCTAAAGAATAGACAGAAAGAAACAGTCATTACGAACAGATAGATAAAGAGGACATCTCACACGAGTAAAACGAGTAGCCACTCAGAAACTATAGAACAAACCTCTCTACCTCTTTCTCTGACTTGCCTGCTCACTCACTCTTGTGGTCACCCCTGACAACCAGCTGTTTCTGCTGCTGTATCTGGGGCCAAATCTTGCCAAGCCAGAGGCCTGGCCTGAGAAGCACATGAGGAGAAGAAAAAAACAAAGCAAAACAAAAAACAACCACAGTAATAAACTGGCAGTGTTACTGGGGCGATAAATATCTGAGTAACAACATGCATATTAATTGGTCTTTTGTGCCAGCGCATATCTGAGAATCACGCTAGTGCTCCGCAGAAGAGCAATGCAGTGTGAAGTCATTACTTAACTTGGCCAGGATCCCAAACTATCAACTGGGGAAAAGAAAACACTTGCAGCAAATGCAAAAACAAAACCATACTCTGAGGACTGGATTGTAGGATATGTGCATGCTAGGATCATCTTTCTGAATACCCAGAACAATTTCCTGTGTACACTCTGTAGTCATACCAATGGGATGTGTGTTGGTCAGTCCAACAAGTAATGAACAGGTTACCACGAACCTCCGGTACGTACATTCATGTCCTCCTAAGCATGTATTAGATTATCCTGATCCCCAAATGTTTCATCTAGTGCCACCATGAGGTATTTTTGTAAAAAAAAAAAAACACTGGTTAAAGCAAACTATAATCAGCTGTACTTGAGATTAGTGCTAATAAGATAATAGTAGCATTATTAAGATGCTTTACTAAGATGGTAAACATGTTAGCTTCTAAATACTAGCATGTTAGGATTGTTGTGCTGTGCATGTTAGCATGCTAATGTTAGTATTTAGCTCCGTACAGCCCCACATAGGATAACTATAGGCTCATAACTGCGTTCAGGTACTTCTGAGACATAAAATATGATCCAGATGGAGTCCAGTTTGAGTAACAGATCCATGAGTGTGAAGGTTCATCAGATTCTAAAACAGTACACAACAGCTTCTGATAAAGGATTTTTCAACTCAGAGTTATCCTATTGTCACATTTTCGGTTAAACTTAAAAATATATGCTACAAAATGTTCGGCTAATGCACCTGAATGCATGTGATTGGTTGGTCATCGATTGACTAGATGACGTAGTCGTTCGGTAAAAGGTTTAAAGGTTCAAGGTTCAGATTTTTTCCCAGAGCCCTCTAAGTTTTACCTTGACGGCAGCTGGATTCTCCTAATACCATGAGATCACAGGAGACTCACAGGATCACAAGAACACATGAAAATCCACCTTGTCAGGCTTCAAGTAATGCGTTTAGCCTCTTATCTTCCTGTGGGGAGCTACGGCAGCTTCTCGTGGTTAAGGTGTGTGTGATGACACAAAGAGACAACTGTTCAAAATAAAAATAGTGGCTCATAAAGAGTTTACCATAGATGCTGCAATAGGATCAGTTTAATCAGACCTGGAGAATAGCAGTGAAGGATTTTCTCCTCAGAAAAGATGTTTTGCTCTTTATCTGGCATCATATGGTTTGTTTATCTGATTGGTGCAATGATTGACGATGATAGATAGTTCTTACAATCAACTGCCAAGTATTTTTTGAAACTGCCTGCCATTTTCCAAACAGTTTCCAATGACAGATTCTCAGTGTGTGCAACAAACCATCTGGTACATCAGGTTACTCTAAGTAGGCTTCCTGCTGCACTGCCGGACTTTCAGATGGATGAGGGAGCTTTGGTCCTTCTATAGATATTGTTGCCTCTCGTGGAAATAGTTGAATAGATTAACATAAACACAAATGGAAAAAATCTTTCTCCATCTTTAAAGCTCCTGGGCTAAAAACGGAGACTTCGTGTCCATAGTGGAGCAGCAGCCACAGCTGAAAATGCTCCGGGTCATGCAGCATTTTGGATATGTGTGCAGTCTTTGGGGAGAAGACTCACATTGTCTCTCACACACACACACACACACACAGAAATAATTATAATCTTGCGCATATGCACATAAATATGTATGCCTTACATGCAAACACACGCAAGTAAAAGCACAATCATTACTGCTAGGATCTTGTTGATGACTTTTTTGTTGTTTCATAGGGTACAAACACAGCCAAGAGCAATAAAGCTAATTACATTATTAACTGTGGTTCCATGTTCCCTAGTCTGTCATAGTGGCACACCAAAGGCTGCTTCAAAATATCCGTAGCATTTCGTGGTTTGGCATCACTATACTCCCCTCTAGTCCACCTGAGAGTGAGTGTCGGTACCAGTCTTTCTGCAGCCAAGTAGAAAACAGATGACTGCAGTGGTTTCTGCGGGTTCAGCCAGCACCCCGACTCTCTTTCTTCTGAGAATATTATCCTATTAGGTTTGCTTTTCAGCACTTTTCATTTGTCAACAGCCAAAAACACGAGGCTTTTTAATGTGCCTATAGATTTGTGTGGCATAACAAAAACTCCATTTTGCAGGTGAGGACAGTTTTAGAAAAATAGCCAGGGGGTGAAGCTGTACACGGAGAGACAGAGAAGTGGTGCTACTGCAGGAGACATGAGGAGATCAGTGAGGTAGACTGAACTCAAGAGCCATCAGCAGTCTCTCTCGTAGTCCACACTCCATGTCCACACGTGTGGAAATCCAGAATGAACTAAATCTTTCAGTACAGTACGTCTTTCACTAAAGGAATGGGAAACGTATTTGAAAACAGATAGATATATTTACTTAATATTTCAAAAGAATTTAATGGATTTCTCTTACTCTCTTCCACTCTCCATCACCCCAATGCCCCGTCTCTCCTTCTCTGGTCCTGTTGTCTTGTTTCTTCTTCTATGTCCAAATCTGGTTCACATGCAGTGCTGAAATTGCTCATGGACATGGCACAAAATATTAATCTCAGCACCTTTAATGGTTACACTGTTTTACTAATTTCAGTATTAACTGGAGCTATAATCACTGGTTATGTTATGTTAGTTTTCCTATGAAAAGTAATTCACTGGAATTAGCAGCTATTCCACTAAATTTTGTCAGTTGATGAAGCATCATAATGTTATCAGTCACCTGTCAGCAGGATGGGACAGGTGATGGATGGCCAAAATTAATGCAGGACAAGATGCATGGAATTCTGTATACATGCATGCCTGAAACTGTGTATGCACAAGACAGAAATGTGCACACACAGTTTTTAAAGTTAGATTTATAAAGCTGCACATACGCCTAATTGGCGTATGTGCAGCTTTATAAATCTCAATCTCTGTGGCCTTATGTCCACACCCACAGTTCGCTATGAATGTAAACAGTGTCGTAACACACGTTTGTGGCTTTTTGTAGCATCTGTACCATTCATTCATCATGTTTCTGCAAACCATCATCATGTTAAAATCTCAATCATCATTATTATTGAATGCAGAAAAATGATCCACGATTCATTCATATCCCTCATGTTGAAAACTGACTTAAAGTTCTTCATAATTCTGGATCAAATGAACTGATCAAATGTAAATAAAAACAATGAGAAATCTTAAATTATTTAAAATGTTCAGAAGTTCTGAAATGCACCTCTGATTTACATTTTACTAAACGCTGTGCAGCCTGATAAATGATAATCAGTGAAGTTGGCAAACAACCTGAAAATAATATATTTTTGCTACAACTGATATTCAATTGGGATCTTACCAGCAGTTTAAACTGTGCACACACCTCACCATGAATTCTTCCTTCATAAATACGTTTTTTTATTGCATACACATCGTTTATGCATTTGACTTTTCAGCCAAGACACCGATATATGTTAGTAGTGTTTTTAATCTTGTTATTTTTTACCTTAAGCAAGTGTTTTTGGTGCCTAAACCTTACCCTTTTACAACAATAACAGCATGTTTAAAACAGCTAAAAAAAACATTCATCATCACGTATCTGAAAAGTGTTGAAAACAGGAACTGTAACGTCATATTTCATAAAGATATCATACGAATCAAGCTGCAAAAGTTTTCAGAAGAAATCATATAAACTCCTTAATGAGAATACATTGTTGTACAACATTTGTTTGCTTACACCCCTCTTGTTATGATGGAGCTTTTTTCCTTTTATAGATGAGAATTTAGTCCAAGCTCTTGGACCCATAAAATCCACTGACTATATTTGTAAATCCTTCAGTTCATGTTGGGGAGACACAAAAAAGCAACAGCACAATTGGAGATCTTATCTAAGCCTTAGGATTAACAACAAAATGGTAATCTTTTAGCACTTCTGTCTTTGTAATTATCAACATCTTCTCCATTATCCAGTGTCCATTATATATCCAGGACAATTTGGACAGAGAAGCGGCCCATCTGTCCTCAGATAATAAGCAGAAAATGAAAAGAGTCTGATCAAGATAAAAAAGAAGCAATATATTCCTTGAGTCTGATGCAAGTCAGAGAAACAGACTGAGACAGGAAATAGACGCACATTAGGATGTGGAGTTTGAGATGATTGATGATCTTTATTTTTCCCTCTGCAGAGGAGAAAACAATCTCCTAGAAGAGTTGGAAAGTAGACTTTGACAGCAGATACCAACTATTTTGAAATGAGGTTTAAATAATAATATGAATGCATGAATAGCTTTTCTCTGTCGTGCATACAGTGGAACACACTCACAACAACAATCATGCCTCACGCGGCTCAAGATTCGAGACGCCTCTTCTGATCATACTTTAATTATCTCACAGGTGGCAGCTCTGAGGACACAATCACTAATAATGAGGGAATAATCGGCGAATGTGGGCCATTTCCTAACAAGCTGTCAGAAACTGAAATGCTTCGCTCTTAAACCAGATATAGCTCTGTGAAGTGGAACCACCACATCAGCAGAGAGTGCAGCTCGTTCAGCTTCCTCTACATCACAGCCTTCAGTGGCCCCGCTGCTTGACTCACAACGCATCACTTTTAATACATTTTTATAAAGTCTGGAATAAAACAAAAGCTTTTCTGTCTGGTTTTGATGCTTTGAGTTGCTCATAAGATAGAGATGTGTGCTCAGAAGATCAAACAGATACAGTATCTGTTATAAAAACAGCAAAGAGCAGGGAGACGAGCAGAGGAGTTTCATCAGATAGTGTTCTAAATTTAACAATACAACCCCTTGCTTGTGCTCTAAACTGAACCATTTATGTACAGAAGCACCTCATAGTGTGTAAACAACAGCCCAATCTTATTTTTCAAACTATTTTTCATTGTTTGAACATTTCATTGATTTTAGCCCAGAACAATTGAGCAAGGTTTCTCACCTTGTTATTCACCGAACTGTAACAATAACAAACTTAATGTAACTGTGGTGTTACAAAATGGAGGGCAGAGCAACTGTGTGGACTCATGCTGCTCCTCACAGTCTCCTTCTCTACTTTGCAGAAATGATTGGAGTATTATTCTACACAGTGATTTCCCATCATGATTACCATACAAATGTGTGGCAATCAGTAAAGTCAAGAAGCATCGAGAAAGAAACAAATACCACTCATGTGTTCAGTGTTCAGGTGGGCTGCGTACAGGGGGATGATAAGAAAAAGAATTAATCAAAGGAGCAAAATCAATTTTATAAATAGCTTAAAGGAAGTTAGCACATGATTCTGCATTGTATTTCACTTGATTAATGGGAGCTTAAGTGTGCTGCATTATGGCTCCCAGTATGAGGATTATTCAGCAACGCTGGAGCCAGACTCAAGATTTAAGATGAATTCTTTTCAATTTCATCTTTTTTTTAATAGTAATTGTTTTACACTGAAAACCAGGGGGTAATTGGGTGTGGCCTATGGGTCTCTAGTCCCAAATGTTTTGTCAAAAGCCCCCAAAACTTTAGCGTCTCTCTGATTGGAGCGTCAAATATGAGGCAAAAGCTTGATTTCTGCACTGTAAAAAAAGATAAGCAATAGCTACTCAATAAAATTGAGGCAACAGATTGCACGCAATATTATTTATTGAATCTAACTACGTTACAAGTTGAGTTAATAACAACTTAACAGGAAGTGCCTGTCAATTAAAAACAGACTAATTCTATTGTGTTGGATTCATTAAAAATTCTCTTGATTTAGAATTACATACATATGAAGATTATATTTAATGTGTCAAAATAAGTAGATTCTATCTCAAACATTTTTATATTAAAGTTACTTAAACAGCTGCCTTAAAATCAAGGACGCATTTATATATAATACATTTTATCAAATATATTAAGTAAAATGAAATGACTACAGAATAATTTATTACAGTGTGGGGAAGTATCGCCATCCGTACTACCACAACTATTGTGCTATTCCCTAAAAAAAAAAAATCCAGCATAACAGAGTATGTGTTCTTCTGTTGTCCTGTAATGAATTCACTCTGACTTGACATTGTTGGAAATCCTTGTTTTGCAAAAGCAGCACAGATTACCATAGAACACAATGGACATTGACATTGTGCATACAATAATGGAAATCGGTTAAGCATGGCATGGCATTATGGGATGGATAAACTCCTGCAAACTTAACTCTAGGATAGTAAAAAATATTTGTATTAGATTAGTAATTAAACCAAATTCCTAGAGTACCTACATGTGTTACCTTAAGATAGTATGTTGTAACATCAATCAATTTCTGGCTCTTCCGAGTAGCAGGCGTGAAAATGAGTCATCTTCAGCATTTGTTGTGTTCTGCTTTCAGAATGACGAAGACAGCTGGAGAACTAAAAGACACAAAATATCATGTAGGCTCAACAGGATGATTTTTTTTCTTTGTGATTATCATGTTTTTTCCCAAATGATGTTCAGATTTTCAGCATTCTATTGTCTCAAATGGTTTCAGAAAGAGTGCAAACAGGAAAAAAATCTCCAGAAACCTGGGAGAAAATAACCCTGGACCTCCTTAGATTTTGGCTTAATGCCGAATGCTTACAACATCTGGCTCAGCCTTTGCTGAAAAACACTATGTTTGATCCCGACAAACAGCACTGTGCTATACCTATATACTGGAATATTAACTCTATAGCTGAAAAAAATAGTTCACTAATTGAATATAGTGTGTGTATATATAATTAGCTTATTCTAAGTGATATTTACTCAATTGAAAACTGTGCAAAAATGGCAAATTTAAATTATCTGAAGTTAACGCGCCAACTTTTTGGGAATTTTATATTTTATCACTATATTCTAATATTTTATTGCCAAAAAGAGTAATAAATACAAAGAGAAAATAATGGCCAGATCAATCTATAATGACATTTCTGTTCTTTGTACTGAAATGAACTGATAAACAGCATCACAGGGTAAATTAATAGATATAACACACAGTAAAACACACTAGAAACACACTAATATTGACATCTGATATAGATTACATGGTGAATTTTTTTACTCAGCTGTCCCCAGTTTGGCATTGCCACTTTCATAAAATGTCATGAAAAATAAAACAAATTGCAACTTAATCTATAATAACTAGATTTACTCTAATATCGCTTTAATTAGTTTCAGAGTGAAATAAATAAAACAGGATTCCTAGAGCACCTGGCTCGCTCTGTATTGTGTCCTGATGAAACAGTTCTACTCATTGTAAGTGCCATACAATAAGATGAGCAATAAGCATTTAAATGAGTGCCTTCAGCATTTTAAGTGCACTACTGACTAAATATTAATTCTAAACTTAAATAAATAAAACATTCAGGATTATCGCTGTAAACAGAGAACTTCTTTGATGAATTTTGTCTGCTGCTGTCACACAACACTGTTTTCTCAAAAGAAAGCAGCTAATGAGAGGGAAAACTGAGAAAATCTCTCCTGGTACATGTGATTTGTTGGAATAAATAAGTCTGAGGTTTCATCTCCATCGTCTGCTACAGTCTTACTGTGGAGATTTGGGAAGGGATCTGATGTTCTTTGATGTGCGTGCTGCTGCTCCCTCCCTGAAGCAGTGCAAACCAAAGATAAAACCTTTCCTTTTAATGCAGGGCTTCACTTCAAAGGTGTTAGAAGAATGAAACACTTTGACATAAAGTCAGTGTTTACAGGAGTGTGTTCATTTGTAACATCATTGCCCAAAAAACTTGAGTAAACTGACTTTGTGTTGAATAATAATTTAAAAAAAATGTAACTTAAGAAAAGACACAGATTTGGATAAATATTCAAACTTGTCAGGTCTAAGAACAAAGACTGTATAAAACATGGACATAATTCTCCATGACATCCCCTATAGGATCCTGAAAAGCTGATGTGAAGCTCAGTGTTGTCGTCATCTGGGCCTCTGAACTCACAGCTCGTCCAAAAATGGGCAAAGATGTGGAGCTTGTTTAGCTGACTCAGGCCACAAGACGGTGACAGCAGCCTGTCAATCAAAGTGCCCATGCCTTTAATTATGCATAACTCTAAGCCTTAATATTACTAAATTTAAAAAAAAACATGTTTATTTCTGCAGTAAAATTGGGAATTTTAACATGGCAGTCTATGGGGATTGACTCGCTTTTGGAGCCAGCTTCCAGTGGCCAATCAAAGAACTACAGTTTTTTGGCTTGGCTTTATTTTTTAGCCACAGCACTTTGGCAAAGTTTTGGATTGTGAAACTATTCCAGCACACAATGCCAAAGGTCATGTAAGAGCAAAAAATCTACATGAAAGATACTGTGCAAATGATCCATTTTATACATGATTTACAGAATTAAAGAGTGCAATATAACAAAATTAGCCATCCTATGTGACTTAAAACATTCAGTCCCACATCTGTGCATCTGTGCACATCTGCAAATTCACACATACACTAAAGCCACACACATACACACAAGTGTTTATGTTAAAATACCTATATGTCAGTACATGTGCTATGTCAGGGTCATATTTAAGAAAATATTAAGATGTACATGCATTAAATGTGGAATAAAATACAACCCTGCCTTATATACACACACAGCTACTACTACATGATGCTACACACACACACACACACACACACACACACACACACACACAGTTGGCATGTTCAGTCACATGTGCACTGCGGAGCCAGGCAGGAGCAATTTCTGTATATGGGGAAAATCTTGTTTTTTTAATGTTCTTTAAAATGTTCTTTAAAAGGTTCTTTTAACTGGTAAGTAATATACGGCATGTACAGCATTTTAACAGACTCGTGAGTGTCTTGTGAGCACAGCAGTCTTTTGTCTGTAATTGCAAAGTCTCTGACTGACTGGCAAGTTATTTTATTACATCATCCCCCTTTGTCCATATTTTTTATTTGTCTGTCGGCTGCTGAATAAAAATAAAATGCAATAATCTTTCAAACACAAGTATCTAAATACTTTGCCACATGTATCAGCTGCATAATAATATACAGTAAATATAGTAGGTTACGTTGCAGAGCAGATGAGTGGATACAACATTCTGCTAACTTAGTCAAGACAGATGGCATGATTCCCCCGCAGATAAAGATGTTTTCTTTCATGAAGCCCAGCTAGATTCTGCTGTCAACACAACATATCTATGTACAAACACAAGCTAAGACTTGGACAAAAAGCTTAGATTTGCAGCTGAACGCAACCATGTCACATTCAGTTTGAATCAGACTGATCGCTTGTGTAACCGAATTGTTTTGAAAACCACACAGAGAGGGTTTATATTCATCCGCAGACTGTTTAGGGGGTTGTAGCTTTCAGCCCACAGGTCTGTTAGCATGCTCACTACACGCTGTGTGTGAGTGTGTGCATGTGCAATGAGTATGCACAGCTCGAGCAGCCCACAAGGAGTTATTACTGTAAGATAGATTCTTCCCAACCCCCACTCATGCACGTACACATGCACACACATACGCACACACAGACAAACTTCCACAAAAATTGATTGTGTGGGGATACATTCATTCTCTTCAGAGAAGCCTTATTTAAATTTTTAATGGATTCAGACTCTTTGAGGAAAATAGAGAAGTGGCTCCACTGAATGCTTAAAACCCTCCACCCATCCCACCTCTAAATTTGAACAACCCTGAGGGAAGGATGCAACCCAATATGAACATTTAATGTAATTGGACACGCTAAATGCGGTATTATGCAGAACATGTCCTCACGTAAATAGCACTCTGCCATGCATGAATGACTGATTTAGTTTGAAACCCCAGTGTTCTCTTCATCTCTTCTCTCAAAACTTTGAGCACGGTATCATTTACAGAACCACATGCATGCCAGGTATTGCACGGCATATAAAGTGGCGTGTGTGTGTCTATAAAATAATAATACAATATTAAATGTGTGCAGAAAATTCTAAATCCTATTTATGTATCATTAAATTGCTACTTATTTTAATGGGATTCATTATTGATCACCACAGGTTCACTTAAGAAAAAAAACCCGGATACAGTTAGAGTCCTATCAGATTTAGTACTGCTTACTTATTTGTTTAATTTTAGTTATTACTAAGTAGTGAAGTAGAGTGGGAAGCTGTAGAAAAATCAATATGAATCATCACTAGCAGAACAGAGTTTAACAAGCACGGTTTTGTGTGCAATGCAGCATTGACACAGACTGATAACCTGGCATGAGAAGCTTATTGTCAACCATTTTATAGTCACAAGGATTTATTATGAAACAAGGGAAATCAATGTTTTTCTTCAATTTGAATATAATACTAGGAGTCATTTTACTAGCAGAGTAATAAAAAAAACAAAAAAACATCTCCCAATATGTGAACATAGTGCATGAATGAACAAACTAAGCAGTTCCCCAAAACCTAATTTCACATAGTCCGATGGTTTCTAAGTGTTTTACTAAAGCTTAGCAACCCGTTTTGTTATTATATTTATGACTGAAAAATGTATTTAAGATTCAGTTTCGCTCATTTTCCATTTTTTATATTTTGACACCTACAACTCGTCGTGTGCTTATATGAATGTTGAAACAGATGAGGTCATCAGGGGGTAAATAAGACATGATGAAGTGCACTTCAGGGTGCCTTCTTACTGGAAAAATTGTGGCAAAGTGCCCTTTCAGAAAACATTGTGGTGCAGGTGCCTTTTTTTGACATGAACAAACAGGCTGTTAAGTTGTTCTTTAACAAATAAACTCTGGTGATTTGCTGATTCCTCAGAATGTCTTTTTAATACTACTGAACGCTGAACTTTTTTTGGCAACCAAAATGTTCCAATAAACTTTCATGAACTGAAAACACACTGTGAAAGGGTCAAAGTTCTGACATGAAAACACACAGTGCACCGTGGAATCTTGTGAATCACAATCTTTTTTATATTAAATGGGACCAACATTTACATAATGAACCTCATGCTGTACTGACGAAGACTTAAAACTAGCAATTTGGACCATAAACCCATTAGGAAAATGTTTACTGAGGGAATAAATCAAATCAGAAGTAAGGTTATTTTCCCATAAACTTCTACACGTTCTGACTTATGACTTGTTTGAGGCACTTTCACATTGCTCTTTGGTTTACACCCCTAAACGTGTTCTTGATAGCCTTTTCTGCACACTGCTTCAAAGCACTACTAGTGGTCAAACATCTTATGTTAATACAAGACATAAATTATGGTAATGTGTAGTATGAACCCCATCTGTAATCCCAGCCCTAAACCTAACCACAAGCCCAGAAATGTCACACAAATAAGTGAAGGCGTTCAAAAAAACTATCCTCACTTTGTACTTTTTTTTTCTTATCCTTCAATTGTTGAGAGAAGATTTGGCCTCACATACACACACACAAACACACAAGATACAGAATGAGTCATGCAGGAATTAGGGTCATTCTCCTTTGATATCTTCTCCCTCCTGACATTAGCAGATGGTAACAGCATAGCTGGATGTCTTTCAGCTTGATATTTAAAAACAGAATCGCCATTGATCTTGTCCAGAAATTTTACGGCCTCTTACTGATAACGGTTTGCACAGCCGAGGGCCACTGCTGAGATGAAGCTCTTGTCTGATTAATTAATGGTCTGCAGGTAATGTGGGCGACCCGGTCTCCAGCAGCAGTGGAGTAGATTCTCTGGAGAAGGATCAGCCTGTAATGAAGGGCACTTAGACCACCTGCCAGGAGACTGAAGCCGTGATTAAAAGTCACCATCAGTTTCGTCTGACTGAAACAGACTGCATCACACGTGTGTGTGTGCTACTGAAACGTTGTACTGCTGCAAAAACGCAGTTCTGAATTTTTATTCAAACGGAGCGCAAATAGAAGAAACTGCAGACATGCAGCAAAAGACATGTTTGCTTCTAATCTCAGTGTTGATGATGAAGTATCTTTCTTTGAGGAGCAACAGTGATAAATTGTGCTTTGCCCAGCATATTCTCATTCAGCAACTGTCTCAAAGGTGAAAAGTCTGGATTCAGACAAATCCTTTGCTAATGGCCTGTCATTTCTCTTGAGAATACAGTAAACACTGGCTCTGTAAATTATATTTCAGAGTGCATGTCTTCACAACAAATATGCTGACAATACACAGCACAACAAATATAGAACATGAATAATGCACTTACTAATGAAAGGGAAAAGACAAAATAAGACAATATTCATGCATAAGCCTGTTGGGATATGCACATATCAAGGAATGATTTGAATGAGTAAACTGTAATCAGTTTTCAGAGTTTGCTGAAGAAACACACAGAAGGATGCTCCGTCTAATTTTGGCTAAAGCAGTTTTCATCCAGTAGTGGTGTACAATCACAGCTGCTGATCTGCAGGATTCTGTCTTTTTTCCAGGAAACACAATGGGATTAATTATGAATTCTGCCAGGAAATTAAGCCAAAAAGAGTCTATGTGAGTGGCAGTAGCATTCCATACTGTTTTGCTATATCCCTTTTTTTAAAGGATTACAAACGGGAATTATTCATGAATATGCCTTCAATCCAGACTACTGAAGGTGAAAAATGCCTTTGGCCTAGCGTTTGTAACTAAGCTTCTCCACACTGAACATGCTGCAGTCTGATAAATATAGTACAGCTTCCTGACATATAAAGTGTCAGCTTTAGTTTGTCACAGTCTGTAGTTCAGTCACCATCTGATTAAATTGTTTTTATGTGTTTATCGCCTCCGCGAGCTAACTTAGAAGAAGAATATGTTGATTCACCCCAGCTTGAATGTGAGTTGTTGTGTGTCTGTTGGCAGGATCTGTTGGAAACCTGACAATTACACAATTTGGATGACATTCCATAAACAGATAGCTAACAAAACCTAACAACATAGTTATTTAATTAAATATAACCACATAGTTTTGACACTTAAATCTAAAGAAACTGAAAGTGAAACCTAACAAAACAGCAACAACGCATTTCGGGACTGTTAGACAAACTAAATATGGATTTTACATAACTTGGGATGCTGTGAAAAATGAAATAAAAATAGAATGCATGATTTGCAAATTCTTTGCAACCTATTCAGTTGGCAATAGCAAAATAGACAAGATATCTAATGTACAAACTGTGAAAGTTTGTTTTTTTACTCTAATACTGATTTGGATGCATTCTTTTTCTACTTATGTTTTCCACAATGTCCCAGGTATCTTGGATTCAGGGAGTTTCAGGCCCCTTCTAACTCAAGATAGATAACAAGATATAATGGCCATTTAATGGGCTGATAACATCAAAACGGATGTTAATGACCTTTAAAACAGCAGCGGTCCATTTAATTGAGCTGTTCTCAAGCTTTCCGTTAATATGTTCTTCAACATTTCCATGACAACTGAAAAAATTCTGCCCCTATAGAGTGACCGACAGCTCCACAACAGCTACTGTACAGCTTGCAGTAAATTGCTTTGTCAATTGGCCATAAAATATAATTCACCACCAGGGAGGCTCCTGTGGTTTGGAGAATGCTTCACCATTGGTGGTTTACATTCTACCTAAAGTGCTAATTCCCTCCTACACAGTTACTGTACATGTGAGTTATAATTTTGGCCTTTTCCATCTGTCAGCCTCAACAGATTATGCATGAATGTTCGTGAAACCCTTATGAAAGATTTAAAGAACTATCATGGCTCCCTAGCGGCTCTCATGCCATCAAACTATTACATGCTCAGGATGAGTCAGAGGATGAATTCTTACACATAACGTTAGTGGTGATGATGGTGATGTTATTTTTGATGACTGGGCTGGATGATGACGGTTGGACATACTCCAGATTTTGCTGTACATTGTCTTATGTGAGCCTGTGTGGTGGGTATTAGTGTATGTTTGACGTATTTTTATCTATATTTTATGTTCAAGCCTGCTTATGTTCTTTATTTCTTTTGGCTAAATGACAAGTTTCTCCTTGAAGATGATACACTGGTTAGTGATGGTGCTAGGGGAGATGTGAAATCAGACACATAATTTCTAATTTAGAGAAAAACATCCTCGCAAGTCTCTCAAATCTCTGTGTAATGGTGAGAGGGTAGCTCGGTTAATGAACACTGCCTAAATATAGCTCTGACTGCCCATCTGCTGTTGTGTTATTATGGATAGTAGATATCTAAAATGGGTTTAAACAGACATATTTCATGTCTCAGTTCAGAAGCGGTCTTAAAACAAGTGAACATGTGAAACAAGCTGATGATGGAGCATGACAGAATGTGTTCATATCTGGTCCATGATGTGGAACTGGCATATCTTGTTAATTGCACAATGCTGGCAGATTTGTATGCAATCTACAGGAATGCAAGCCATTATTCTACATTTCCATCATTCTCATCTTGTATTCACATGATGCTTTCAGAATGCTCAGATGTAAAAATGTGCCTCTCTATCCAGCCTGGTTGGCGGCAGCTGATGACTTCATACATCTTTTTTGGCATTGTGAGGCTCCAACAGAACATGTGGCTAGTCTCTCTTTTGCCAAACGTCTCACTGGGCAAAGGTGCTGCTCCCAGCTAAAGGCTGTAATCTTTCTCACACCTGGCTAGTGTGGCCGAGGCCAATAACTGCCTGCCTCTCAGGCTCATCAGTCTGGCAGACAGTAAATCAGCCCAGGCCCCTGCAGGAGCCCTGGAGCTGAGCTGCGCGTCAGACAGCACTTTATACCTAATACCTTCCTGCAGGCTTGCCCCTCTGTCGAAGATTTGCTTGCTTTGTGAGCACACTTGTGGATAAGGACGTGGGTATATTCTCAAAATTGCTAATTTTTTTTTCCACAGCTGCTTTGCAAAAAGTCTAAACCATCATTGTGATCATTTATGATGCAGGAGCAGATAACAAGCATACCTTCCATCCAGAGGGAACACTTTGAGCTTTCTGAAAAGGCTGCATGATTACTTTGAATGCAGCTCCTCTGGTAGTCTTCTGACAGAGCATTAGGGAGAAACTGACATACATTCCTTGTGTTTCTGCCAGTGCTGGATTCTGATGTGTATTTGTTATCTGTGTGTGCCAAAGCTTGCATGTGTGTGAGTGTGTGTTAAGTGCTTTCTGAGCTGGATGCAGGATCCTGTTATGACAAAAGCTTACGGCTTCAGACAGGCAGATGTTCCTCTTCAGATATCGATCTCAGCACAGAACATGGCTGTGAGAACAAAGCCGTCTCCTGTGATTATGCTCCCTCTACAGTCTGAACCTGGGGAATACTTTGTGCGCGGTACAGTCAAGACCCAGCTGATTGGAGTCACACAGAGATAAATGATTAATGCATTTATGACAGTTTCTATTTTTATCTCCACCACAGTGGCTGTTTGAAGTTGGTGAAAGAGAGAAAAAAAATTATGAGCCGACTAACCAACTTATTTGCCTTGTTTTTGCTGTGAGTTTCGAAGCCCACTGAGATAAGGTAGTGGGGGATACAGCAGCTGGCAGTAAAGGTTGTTTTTGAAAAGCTGAAACTTCAGAGCTACATTTAATCTCCACCTTCCTACCTAAATCATCCCCAGCAGCTGGGAGAGGAGGACCTGAGCAGGTGATTACCAAAGGCAAGGGCAAGGATGAGACTGCACGCCACAAAATAGATGAGGCCCAGTTGTCCTCAAATCTGACTGAAGTGACACCAGTTTCAAAAGAGTAAACACACAAACACACACACATTCACACAGAGTTCAGCTTTCATCATTCATTGACTGACAGCTTCAGGGCTTATGTGAGAGAGAGCTGCTTTTCTGATAACTTGAGGGGAAGGGGGTGAGGGCTTCAACATTTTTTTTGGGCTCCAGCTGACGAGCCGGCTGACATGCACACTGTGATGAATGGAGGAGGTAGCCTTAACGTGACTAAGCGCCTAAGGCTTTGGCTCTCGGAGGAGGCCGCAAGGCTAAACTGTGATGGAAATGCACTGAATGGAAATCTCAACGTGGGGAGAAAACCTATTTACTGGAGATTGTACCACATTCCCAAAACTAAGCCATTCCCGCCAAGAAAATGCACTAAACAATGTCTTTGAAACTATAAGTAGTGCTTGTCATACATGCTGGTAAAATAATGTTAATATCTGAAGACACATTAACAATCGAGAGTTGTTCGGTTTTTCAGGAACAGCAATAACCCGAGGCATTTTTAATTACCTAAAGGTCCAGAAACTAAAAAATCCCAATAAACATGTGTATATTTCATTAACAACTCCATTACTAACCATTTCAATCAATATTTGGTGTTCTTTACCTCTCACAGATCATGGTTCAATGAGGATGATTCGCTCTTTTTTCATAAAAAAATGCATGTTAAAACTTTTTTTATGTACATAGGAAAGACCTTCATATAAAATACAATGGTTTTACATGACATGTATTATTATCATTTATTTATTTATTTTAATTTTTTTTAATGAAAAAATACTTTTAACTTTTTTTTTTAGATTTTTAAACTTTGAAATGGGCCCTCCTTCTATGTCGACCCTCAACATAAGAGGAGGGTTAAAAGCTAATACTGTACTCAAGAATATGCAAACTATCTATCATAATAGTTGTGTTTTAATTTAATTACATTAAAAGAAATCTGGAAATTTAATTTACTTTGGCAGAGTTGGACACTCAGTCCTGCCCACGACCATACAGTATAATAAGTCTTCACGGTGAGTTGAGAACAAGTGGGAACTTGGAACTGGAAGTGTTTAGAATGCAGATTGGCCACCCATGCTGCATTCATCTCTACTGACAATTGTAGGATTTCTACCGAGCATACTTGAGGGATAGACTGTAACCTCGAGAGTTGTATTTATTCATTTTTGGAAAAATGATAGTTCTGTGCTTTCAAACTTTGAGCAGACATTACACGTTTGTGAAGAGTATTACAGAAAAGAAGATAGTCTATTTTTCTTGCACACCTATAAATGAATGATGTCCTATATTTATATAATGCTCATTTTTGTATATGATTTCAGTCTTCTTTGTTTTGTTTAGTTTTTCCTGTTTTCAAAACTCTCTATCCAAAATAATTACGCTCTGACTCAGCAAGCTGCGGGCAACGGATTCTGTGGCAAATTGCACCCAAACTCAAAGTTGGGGATAGTTTAACTTTTGGCCAGAGAATATTCAAAGCAGAGACCTGTGACTGCTCCCGGTGAAACCAGCGCTTTCGATAGCATTAGCACAGAATAGGCAGCCATAATTGCTGTTATTGCTGAAATAGATGCAATAATAACCTTTAAAAAAATGTTTGTCGGAGGCAGAGACATTTTTGCATTTCTACCAACTGAGCCATCATTACTTTTTGGCAAGCAGCTGCCTGAATTTTACTTCATCATCTACACTGCAGAAGCATTGATTGACAGGTTTTGTTGTTGACTATGGCACGGTCCCTGATTGACTCACATGATAGGATGGTCTTACCAGGCTGTGGTTGAATGACACTACAGGGTTGACATCGCAGCTTTTTGTCTCTCATTCTGTGCAGTCGGAGTGGGCTCTGCTGGACAACTATGTGGTAACATTGTATCTTTTCCTGCAACATATACTGTAAAAATAAGTTTTCATATCACCGCATATCCGGCAACATTTACACTGATTTATCTGTGAGGGGCAAATATCAGCCAATAAAGTCAGCAGACCGATATATCTGTCGGGCTCCAGGCTACACACTATTTGCTGCATAAAATCATGTTTACTTTAGCTTGTCTGATTTTAGTATTCCTGTGGTGTATGTTTTACAATAGCATACCACCACAACATGCACTTGCAGTACTCTACAGTGTATGCTTACACCTCCCATGTGATGATGTGAAACCACATAATAATCACACAATCTATGTTATTCACACATGAAAGGAATGGACTTCACAATGTCTGTCTTTTGGCCAGTTGTTCCATATGTTAAAGGCAGGAAATCAAACAGCTTTGACAGCTGGAGATTTGCAGTCACAACTGGGACTGTACAGAGGAAAAGGGCAACTTTGACGTATTGATGCAGAGTGGGGGCATGACCTGTTCTGCTGTCACTAATCAATGTTCACCTCAACCTTCAGCATTTCCTGCAGAGAGCAATCCCTTGTGTGCCAATGCAATCTGACAGCTTTTCCACTCTCACTATGTGTGTCAGGATAGGAAATTTGTGACTGCGCTCTCTTCTGTTCAAACGAGAGGTGAGCTTTAGTGGTCCAATGCAGGGGCTTTTTAATGGTCTTGGTTTTATGGCGCCACGTAAAGCATGACGTTAGCGATGCGTGACAAGAATGCTGAGGAGGCAAAAGGATATGGTGCACAGCCACTTCTTCCCCTAATCACAACCCTCATGAGCTCCTCCCAGTTCCTCACTGCAAATTTATGGTTCCTGCTGAATGCAGGCTGAGCTGTTTTGCATATTACCCATCAACCCCTGGATAGTGTGCTATAGATCATGGATTTGTTCAATGGTTTGTAACTGGATGAACTATACAGGTAAAAAGAGGAGAAGACAGAGAAGGTTCAGGCTTTAACTTATCAGGAAACTAATACAGAAGGGTACATTAATTTCAAATTTACATGTTGGGTTCCCTAATATTACAAAACCTGAGCAAAACATCTTTTTGACCACATTGTACTTGTATAAAGCTGTACCTTCATGTTATTAACCTGATCTAATGTTCACTTATAAATATTCAATCCATCTTTCTAACTTAATATTTTGTTGTCAAGGGCATAGGCACCTGATTAAGGGGAAACTTGCGCGTGATAACAGCCAGCCATTAAACACAAACAAACAGAGCTAATCTTCTAATTAAACCACAGTAACATTGCCTGACTCTTAAGTTACGCCACTGCTGCAGACAAAGACAGCCAGAGCAAAGCGAGGATTAGAAGTTATCCTATAGCTTTATCGACAGGCTTCTTTCTTCACTTATCCTAATTGTTCGGCTCTCTCAGTACAAACCGTTTCATTTCAGATGGAGAGCGGCACTCTTTGAGTCATTAAGTCCTCTCAGTGTGTCAGCATATGAAGATCTCTTCAGAGTTATCAGTGAGGATACATCATCTCGTTGAATTGAGAACAATTTCCTGAAATGGAAAGCGAAGGCTTCTCACTCTCATTACAGTGTTGTGACGGTCCTTGTATCGGATCTCATTTACATAACTCTCTCTACATCTACTTACTGTACTCGTTTTATTTTATCTGCCACAAAGTAAAGGTGACCTGGGATTTGTAAATGTTACACAGAGTGCCATGTTACCTTTTTAGTCAAGATTTCTTTTTATTCCAACTCTGACTTTGACTCCAAGTGCTTATCATACTATTATCTGATAGTGTTTTGAGGCATATTATCTGCATTAAGAAATAAAGATATGATAGTAAAAACTGCCTTATACACTACGGTATAGTTTTTAATAAATGACAACACATTTTGGTAAACACTTTTGTTTGAAAGGGGTAAAAGCAAAAGATATGGCCTGGGAGTGTACCAAATTTATTGAGGTAGAGAGCATCTTATATTTCACATATCCTCTGCATATGGCAAAGCACAACTTTATGACCCGCTTCGAAAAATAAAGCCATTAATAAAGCCATCACAACGATTAATCTCTGCAGTGAGAAAAAAATTAAATAACCTCCCCTCTTAACCTCCATTTAGCACAAAGAAAAATTACAAATCCTTCTCATTTTTGCAAACACACACTCATACACATCCCAATAGTTTTTGCACGGCCCCATTTGACAAAGACTGCGGACAACAACAATGCACTTACACAGAGCCTCAGTGAATGCGTCATCGTGTCTATTTTTGTGCAGTGATTTTGTTGTGCTGCATGAGCACTGTCTTTTGTGAGGCTTAAAGATCAAAGTCATCCTTCTAACAATCTCAGAACAGGTTCCAGCTCAGAACTAGTTCTCAATGTTATGCCTTGGTATTTAGAATATAAAATCTATTCAAGCAGAAGTCCTTCCTTTCTGTTGGTTTTCACTGCGCTCAACATTAAAAAAGGTCCTCAGACTGTCTTTCTGTGACCCTCTCTGTGTAATAGCTTTCTCTGGATGACTAGTAGGCTAGATGGCCTTCAGCTCTTCAGTGGGCCAAACCTGTTATGATGCAATGCTTTTACCACTTTCCCTTGAGACTTGACTTTTAAGGGGTTCAAGGCATTGCCCTTTGAAGTATGAAGTTCTAGTTTATGTTACAGCACTACTCAAGTTTACACCGCGGTGCTGTACAGTATGTCAGTAGACTCGTGTTCCCAGTGTGCCGAGGGCCACCTGAAGGTTTCCTAATTTCAAATACATAATTTATAAACTCACGGGGGTTCGTTCAGGTACAGTAGCTGGCTAGACTTACACGGGTTGAACAACCATCAATCATTAGTTCAGAGGGACAATGAAGAGGCTCTACTGATCCATGACTGAGAGGAATCAATGCAAAAATAAAACGCCAACAGTGAATAAGCTCTCACTCCCACATGTACACAATGCTGTTGTTGCAGTGTTGTAAAGTTTATCTCAACCTATTATACCTCTGCCTGTTTGTGTTCCAGCATACTCTGTTTTATACTGCTGGCCTATAGTCTGTTATATTTATCACAAAACTATCCACCAGACAGCATTCCCGCCTGCTTTTTAAGAGCTGTATTTCAGTTGGTTGGTCTGGATAAATTGCCCATTATTAACTGCTTTCTGTCTAATGGTGTTTTACTGGTGCTACTTTTTTTTTACCCCCCCCCCTAAAATAAATTATCTCTAGATCCTTCTGTTTTAAGCCATTTTTGACCCATCTATCAGCTGCCGTTTTTATCCACTATTTTAGAAAAAGTTGTCTCCTGACATTTTGACATTATCAAAATGTCAAAAAGTTCTAGTCTAGTTTTAACTCACAACACAGCACCAAGACTGTCATGATCAAGGTCCCCAATGACAAACAAAGGCTTGTATTTTAATTCTTTTAGACCTCAGCTCAGCCTCTGACACAGTGGACAACACTGTTTCGATCAACTGCCTGAAAAACTTTGTTAGCATCTGTGATGTAGCTCTAAACTGGTTCACATCCCGTCTATCAAACAGGTCCTTCTATGTTATGCTTGCAGACCAGTCCTCTTCTCATGCTCATCTCTTCTGTGGAGTCCCCCAGGGATCTATTAAGTGTTATAAAAAATGACGCTAAAGGGGTTCTCTGTGCATTAAAAAGCGAAGCCAAAGGGCTTTTGACAGAGCATCTGTACGTGACGAGATGGGAGTGAGAATGGGTTAAAATGGGTCAACTTTTATTGCTATGCAGATGATATGCAACTGTACGTCCCATTAGAGCCTGACACACCAATATTTCTTGTTTCATGTCCTCACTAAAAGTTAGAATTGAATTTCTAAAAGTTTCCTGCAGATGAATGAGTGCTAATCAGAAATAGTTATAATTACCCCCTCCGACCCGAGCTCTTGCAGCATTCACAACCTTTCTAGTCTGAGTGCTTTATCGGATAATGTTTAAAATAAGGACTGTAACCTTGGTATAATTTTTGACTCAGTGCAGTCTTTTGATGCTCATGGGACTAAATTACAGCCCTGCTTTACCCAACTGAGACACATTACAAATATCAGTTCATTACTTTCCTCTACAGATTTAACAAAAGGTCATCCACGCTTTTATCTCCTCCAGACTTGACTACTGCAGGACACTTTATTCTGCTATCAGCAGACAAAACAGCCAAATACTGCATCTTATACAAACACTCCTGCCAGGCTTTTAACTTGTAGTGAGATAAGAGTCCACATCACAACACCATTTACTGTCCTTCACTGGTTACCTTATAATATATTCAGCTAATGGCTTATTTATCACCTCTGTGGCATCAGGACGTCACATCTTTAACATGCTAACAGTGTTGCACTTAGGTTTGTGTGGGTGAAAAGTCAAGAACACTCATAATGCTAATCATAACCACAATGAGCTTTTGCTTTGCTTTTTGTATTATGTTTTCACTCTGTTTTACATGTATTACATATTATACTGCAGATACATTGCTTAAGGGGCTGCTGGAACATTTACTCGAAAAAAGATTCTCTTTACATAAAATGCACTGAGGAGACCAATTTGAATCTTAAAATATGATATAATATAATAAAATATCTCTTGTTTAAACTATATAGCAATAAGAAACTAGAGTGGGACCAATAAGAGAAGAAGAAGAGTTGCTCAGGTTTTTAAAGGGTGGGTCTATTATTTTGGGGGCTTTTTGAAGTTTTTATATCAGCTTCCCAGTGGTGTACCAAGTAGTATGTGTTTAAATCTCAAAGTCACAGAACACAAACAAACTAAAGATCGAAGCAGCAGTAGACCAAAAACTCCTATGTTCTCAGAGGTAAGATTACTGTGTTTATCTATGATAGCTTTGAAGAGAGTATAGATAGTGGTATCAGTTCCCCCCACGTAAACTTCAACAGTCCTGTCTGAGGACAAGGTAAAGCTGATATTGACATTATATTTTGAATATTTTCTCCACTTAATAAGCCGCCAGACAGCCCTTTCAGACAAGGAACTGAAGCTGTTTAATCACTCTCTTCAAAGCCACCAGACTCCATTGACAAAATCACTGATTTTATTTTGCAGAACACAGGAGTTGTTGGTTTACCATGACGTCTGTAGCAATACATTCCTTAGCTTCCAGTACTCATATCTGCTTCTCCGAACTAAATAAACTATAGTAACTATATCCCACATCGGACACTGTTGGGCGCTTATATACCTGATCAGACATATCTACATTGTCACACTTTCTGGCGATCATTTCGAATAAGATCCCCACCACCAGTGTAGGTATAACTGATTTATGTTAACATCTAAACATCTCAAAATCTACATGTGAAATTTAGTTAATGTACATGGAGATTTAAATGTCTAATTACAATATGAAATTAACTTTGATGAGAGAAAGAAGTAAGAACGCACGGGTGACACTCGGGCAAGCATCATACATCTGAATTTTTTCTGTAGTGTATTTTATTGTGAAGGAGGGAAGTACGGTCCAGGTGTGCTGATAACTATGGTTGATAACAGTGATATTTATTTGGCTTACCCAGAAACATCCAATTTCCCCCGAATAAAACAGCAGCGGCCATTGTTTTACAGCCAGAAGATCCAAGTGTCCATGTGGAAACCATGTTGGATACAGATAGTACACGGCTAATTCACTGGCGTTAGCGTCCTTTTGCCGACTCTGGTAAACCCAAGGCTAACATACATGGTTAAAACGATATACAGTCTGAAAGATAAGAAGTTAGACTCTAGTTTTACAACACTTCATTAATTGGAAACATAAGATGATCATTTATATTAGTAGCCAATGTGAAATTTTAATAGAATGTTAGCCAAAAGCTGTCAGATATGGGACACAGTGCTAACCCTAAATGAACCCTTTCAGCTATTTCCAAACTTAGCACAACATACATTGACTCAGCTAGTGTTAGAGTTCACATTATTCATAACCTTATTGATTAGCTTATTGTGTTTACATGGCAAAACTTAGCCTAAACATTTGAACTATGTCACTGCTTTTTGCTATCAGCTAAGCGGGAGTTTCTCTATAATAAAAAATAAAATAAAAAATTTAGGCAGAAGGAGTTGACCTTTATGTTTTGTGATTACTTATATGTGGACTGTGCAAATGGTCTGCAGCTCAATTTCAGTCAAATTAAACTTTATTGTAGGCGACACGCAATGTAAGCAAATGAGTGAGAAACTTTATTTTGAAAATCAGGCAAAGGTTAGGCTGATTATTTGTAATCAAAAGAGTTTTTTTTGATGACTGCAAATTATAATTGCAAATCACCAGCAGCCGGATGCTGCTGTCTTCCATACCACAGCGCTTTGTTGTAAGCCACAGTAAAGTACTGCATGAATAATAGTCATTTTCTCAGCACAGAGTATCTAAGTGGTGGTGGTGCGGGGGTGTATTTTGGGCACTGTTTGACATTATAAGAGAAAAGGGGAGAGTGCAGTGAAAGACATGATTAGTCACAGGTGTTCTGGCTGCTGACGTAAACTCCTTATGCTGGGCACAGGGTGCGTTCATGTAATGAAGGACAGATTCCAGAGCTGAGATGAGTGGGCTGTAAAAGATACTATGATGTATGCACTTACAAAACATTACCAGTTATGTTTAGATTGAATATTTCATCAAAAAGTGCCTCTGGGCTTTTCATAACCATGCAGAATGAATGTCTCCCTTTGTACTATTGAAGTGTGTGTTCTCTGTGAACCATCATTACAGATTAATGTAACAGAACTCTGCCAGCTGGAAAAAAACTACTGTAAAGACCAAAGCAAAGCCAGAGTCTCTTGTTTCTAAAAATCAATAAAAGCAATACCCTTACAATTGTTTTTATTGGATCATGATTGAAAATCTACAATTTGAAAAGTAAACCTCTTCGATAATGTTGGTTTTCCTATGTGAACTAAACAATTAGCTAGCATTCTCTGAGTGCAAAGACATAAAGAGAAACAATAGAGCAGACAGAACAATTGTGGAGATTAATGTTATTTAAGATGTAATGTTTCAGAATTTATTTGTTCGCAGTTTTGTTTTCTCAAATGGGAGATTGGGGAGCATTGTGCTAGTTTAATTATGTGTCTATTTTAGTAGTTTTGTTGTTGACTCATCTTGTAAAATGGCAATTTATTCTCTTAGAAGTGCAATTTTACCTTCTTTTTTTACCACTAGTGTGCTCTAATTGATGTCTTTTTAAGCATTGAGATTTTCCATTTTGTCAAGTATTTTCCCCAATGAAGATTAAAGGCCAAAAAAGCTTGGCTTTTACATTAAATATATGCATGGACCTTAGTGTGCAGTCTTTTCTTCTCAAGATTTAAAGGGGCACTCAAGCAATTTAGTATATCACTTCAATAAAGGTGGAGGACTCACCAGAGACAGATTAAAAAAGAATAGTCAAAATTGAAGCAGCAGAGGCCGAGCTATCCTGACTTTTACTGCCGAGTTTCGGTCAAATTTCAAATACACTAGATCCTACAATTCCCAACTCAATAGTGTTTTTCATTAGGCCCTCCCTGCCTGTTCAATACTCATTTCTTTCAAACCCCATACCTAAAGTTTGTAACTGAAATACTGAAATACCTCAACCATATGTTTTTTAAGACTTTAGAAAGCTCCTTCAGAGCCACAAAAGACACACAACTACAGGCTGTGTTGTACTCCTCATGACACAAACTGAACTCAGTGAAATCAATGTCTCTTTAATGCTCTGCTGTTCTTATTACCTAACATTATGCCATAAAGCTTTCAGTGATGTGTGTATGTCAAATAAAAGCGACTTTACCACTGAATGATTATCTAAATAGTTTGTGATCATTCACAAAGGTAGAAAGAAGAATGCCTATGCTATTCTTATAGCTTTTGAATGCAATAAATATCACAATATAGCAGTGGTGGAATGTAACTAATTACATTCACTCAAGTACTATACTTAAGTACAATTTTGAGGTACTTGTACGTTACTTGAGTATTTCCATTTCATGTAACTTTATACTTCTACTTCACTACATTTTGAGGCAAATATTGTACTTTTTACTCCACTACATTTAGCTGCCAGGTTTAGTTACTTTTCAGGTCGAGATTTAAGATAAAAACATGATCAATTTCAAGTCATTAGCTATTTTTTATAAATTAAACCTCATAACAGTATATTAAGCAGTTCAAATGAGCCCTATCTTGAGAAATGAGCCCTATAATGCATAAATGCATCTATAATAATAATAATAATATTAATTAATACAATAATATATTTAGAAAATATATAACAAGTTGAGTGGGATCATTGTGCATTAAGAGTACTTTTACTTTTGATACTTTAAGTACATTTTGATCCTGATACTTTTATACTCTTACTTCAGTAAGTTTTGAATGCAGGACTTTTACTTGTAGTGGAGTCATTCTGCTGTGTGGTATTAGTACTTTTACTGAAGTAAGGGATCTGAATACTTTTTCCACCACTACAATTTATTCATTATAGGGCATAAATGGTACATGTACACGGTTGCTCATTAAGTTTTAATAAAATATTTTTTTTACCTCTTTTCATGAAATGATTGTGACAATGTGATTAATTCTTGACAGATAAAGTGGCTGTGTTATGCATAATAATAATAATAAGCAAGACCACCTTGAGTGACAGGCGGTGGTGTCCCAGGTGATGTGTTTCAGCAACCAGGTTTCATTAAGGTGGCCTCGCCTCACCCATGCTGCACCTTTCTGCCTGTTTTTGCATTAACCTGGAGCTAGAAGGACTCAGGCACTGCCGAGATGCCGACGGCCAGAGCCACCCACATTAACCTTTACATCAGCTGTTCAGATACCTATAGGTGATGTCATATTTTATACGGTCTATGTTTTTAGCATTTATTCCTCGTGGACTGTGCCTGTGTTCTGTATGCAGTAGAAGAAGTATTCTGGTTCTTTACTGGTGTAACTCTTATGCTGTTATACTACTACATATTATATCAATGGATTATTCTTAATGCACCATTTCAGTGTGAAGCTAATTGAAGTGGAGGCAACTTTTGGCTAATCAATGGGTGGTTTAGATTTTTAACAATGTATCATATTTCAGAAGCTGGTCTTGCCAAAACTGTCGGCACACTGGTTATTTCTTTTGGATTTAAACCCAAAGAGGTTGAATGGATTAAGACTGCAGCCTTACAAGATTGTTTTATTTGCAATTTAAAATACCTCCCAGGATACTAAGAGTGGCTGTAGGATGTGATATGTTTTCCCAGATCTACAATGTGAATAGAAGAAGAGCTTAAACCTTGGGCTTTCTTTGTGTGTGTACTCATTGTGTTTAGACACAAACAAGTACAAGACAAGTTTTGAATCCCAAGGCCTGCAGGGGACATCTGCAAATAAATTATGAATCCATCAGAGTCCAACTGAGCCTTACTTTATTTCTTAAAACCAAAAAGACAATTTTGTGTACAAAGAGCCTCCTGCTAGTTAGTCAGTAAAACAGTGAGGAGATTTATAACATGTCATTTGTTTCCCTGTGTAAAAGTGTTAGCTTGACAAAAACTAACTTCATGAGGTGCACTGACACCTGACTGAGTTAGAAATGATCTTGGTAAGTTTGATAATTCCAAAGACAAGCAAATATCAGGTGCTCAAAGAGTGAAGCCAATTTTGCCTTATCTCTCAGGTGTGCAAGGAATTAGAAAATAGTAATCATCCGGCAATCCCCTATCAGCACCACCACAGTGTCCTACACACACAACACTGGGGCCTTATTCTGAGAAAAGACTACATTAATTAGTGTCCCTCCTTCCTATTCATTGTCCTCCTGAAGGCCCTGTTTTCTCTGTGTGTTCATTAGGGAATCATGTATGATTGTCCCGAGGTGTAAACATCAGAGTAAATCATCATAACGAGCCTTGTAAGGTCTGTGTAACTGGCCTTCAGGGGTAAATAATCTGTATGGGATCTGTAGGTTACCAGTGAGCATTATTTAAGTTATTCCTAAGTAAGACATATTGAAAAGGCTAATGGCACCCATGGTAGAGAGAGATAATACTCAAGTTGCTGTAATTGACAGCTGATAAAAGAGGCTTCATCTGATTTGTGCTGCCAGAAAAGAAAAAAGAGACATTAAATAGTGTCATACCAACTTTGGCAGCTCAGGTCACTAAATAGGATTTACATGTAGAGGAAGAGGATGTCGCTTAAACAGTGTTTGATGTTGTTTTGACATTGTGTGGCTTGTGTAGACTAGCACCGGTGGTCCCAGCGGAGTAACATAAGCACCGCACGTAGACGCTGGAGGGAGGAGGACGCCAAGGACATAGTTTTTCCTACCTGCAAGCTGTTTTAACAATGAAGTATCAAGGTTCATAACTATGGCAAAAGTGCCACCATTTTATAAATGTCTAAATCGTTTAATGCTTTGGCTCTTCAACTATGACGCATAAAATCCTGGCTTTATTATTTTAAGAAATATCTATCAATATTTTCAAGAGAGCTTTTTTTTGCCAAAAACATTTATGGACAATCCCTCTACATATACTGCTGGATTTTAATTAAACTGGGTATATAATTTAGAAAAGCCAAGAAAATAAAAGCTATTTTTTTTTCTTTTTTATGAATGTTTGTGGGTGTGGACTGTTTGACATAAACTGCCATACATCTTAAAAATGGCCCGAGTCACTGCCACCAAATTTAGATGACACATACAGATATAAACTGTAAGAAATCATGCAAATTTTATGGCGTTTTCCCTAAAGGTGGTTTTTCCTTTGGCCACATCGGGGCAGTAAACACAACACTGACATATTATCACCTTAGACAGTTAATATGTTAAGTTGTTAAGAGTCACAGTAACACATCAAGCAGATACTGAGCAACATTTATTTGTAGTCAGTCAGCTGCTTCACTGTGTTCATTGTCGTACGTTTCGTCAGTTGATGGGCAGGTAGTAGGTAAAAGTTGCCTTGCATAGCAGCTACATTTTCGGCATCACTAGATCGCAAATCCATCTTGTCAGACTTCAAGGAATGCCTTTATGTCCAATGAGTTGTTTGACAACTCAGCATGCTGTGAGGAGCTGCTGGCAGCTACAGGTGTGTGCAGCGACCAGTAACGTCACAAGGCGACGTTCAAAACAACAATGGCGACGGTGACTGACGGAAGGTTCATCCAGTCACCTGTCAAGTATTTTGTGAAAGTGCCTGCCCTTTTCCAAACAATTTCAAATGACAACTTCTCAGATGAAACCATCTGGCAGTGTCAGGTTAGTTGTATAGGGCAGGTTTATCAGAGCTGAAAATATCTGTTTGCTGCTGGAAATGATATGATGAGAGCAGGAAGAGTTTGATGAGCTTGAAATGGTTTGATTTGGTTTGGTTTGGTTTATCTGTTTGTCAGCAGTGTTACAAAAAAAATCCTATTGGCCCTATTTTCATGAAAGGGTGGAACATGGGCCCAAGGACTCATTGAATTTGGGAACAGATACGCAAAATATTTTTTGTAGGTAATCAGCTAAACTGATTCATCACTAAGATGAAAATATTGATTTCATGCTGCTGTAAGTTTCATACAATTTGTAAATGTCCAAACAGCCCAATTCCGAGGACTTTGATATTCTTCACAATCAGTGTACTTGTCTACCACAGTGCCTATTATGATGAAAAAATCTGAATCAACATGTAGATGAAATATTAAAAAATGTTATGTATTAATGAAAGAACAGATTTCAAAGATTGAGGCCTGTACTCCTTGAGTGCTTTGCAATTAGCAAATGTAAGTAGGACTGCATGCCATGTTTTAAAAGATGCTTTACAATAAAAACATTTGAAACAGGGATCTACAAATCTTTTTTATGCACTGCAGTTAAAATCACAATGACATATTCAGTAAACCGTGACGTGCTGACTCTAGTAAGAGTGCATTATTTTGTCAGGCGCAGTTACCACACTTTCACATTAAAACAACTTAATACATTTCAGTGATATGAGCTGTTTTATGTTCTCCTCATTACTCTTCCATTTGTTTACAGCAGATTTCGATCTCCAAACACAGTAGTTTCCACAGGCTCCTTCACAGAGTGCAGTTCTCCTGCATGCATATTCTCAAAGAAGTGCACTTTCTCTCTCCCCCTTCAATTTCCATGGACACTTGTGGTGCCTGCAGACCTGTCAGCCTCTCACTCCCACAGTGAGCAAAAACTGGCTGCAGAGAACAACCCCTGGGGACTAACTATCTTAATTAGCAAGTATTTCTTTTTCCGATGTGAAGCATGGCACAGCAGAGGGCACAGTGAGAAAAGGCCAACCCGCAGCTTTCCATTAAAGGCTTAACCTGCTAAGGAGCTAGCAAGAACATCTAACAGCAGGGTGATCAAAGACACACAAATCCATACTGGTCATGTATGGACACACACTAATGGGTTTGCAAACACACATACAGTACAAATTCACAGGCTTGTAATAAAAAATTCAAACCATTTACGCAGGGAAAACAGCTGGACCACTGAGATATCACGGTGTCCGGACTATTCAGCATTTTTTTTGGGATATCCAAATTTAAATAGCTTTCACTTTTTTCCCTTCACATGCATCCAACAGTTCCATCAGCTAGAGCCATGTGTTATCTAGCTAAAGAAAAAGCCAAAGCACCTGCTCTTATAACCACAGAGCCTTTGAAGGCATTAGGATGCATATTGACAATACAGGACCCTGGGCAATTACAGGCCTTATCTTCCTGCCTGACAAACAGTCTGCTTCATTATGGGCTTTTAGCTGACACCTTACCTCAGCTTCCCGCATTGAATCATCACTACTAATGCAGAAAATGAAATGGCTAAGAGGTTTGTTAAATATATCTGGATTGTTTAACCATAATTTTCCTCCTTGATAGTCCTTTTAAAGCATCCATTAGTGAGCGAATGCAGTGAATGACAATTGAAGAAAGGACATTGGGGGATGCAGAGGAGGAGGAATATGTAATGCACTAACTTCTGAGGGAAGGCAGAGGGGCTGCTGGCTTGAAATTATTTCAAGCAGAAGAAAATTACTTGTAATATAGTGGACTCTCTTTAGCCTTAAACAAAACCAATAACAAGGGTTTACAATTTTAGTTATTTATTGATTGATTTATCCCTGTGTGCCAGAAAAAAATCTGCAAACAGAGAATGTGATGGCAAATCCCAAAACAGCTATTTCCTGGAGCAGGTTGTACTGATTGACAATTAAAAGACTGTCCGCCTTGATCACAGAAACACTCAATTGGTATGTTTATATTTTTGCTATGAATGTTTAGGTTCAATGTTGAAACTCCTTTAAACGAAAGTGCTTGTTTTACTCAAATGGTCTGCCTCTGTAAATAAGTTAAATTTAAGGACTAATCCACATGAAATTAGGAAAGATTAAGAAATGTTTGTAAAGCTTGCATATAGAGTGTTTGTTCCTGTGGCACAGTGCCCATACATCTGGGATTTCCTAGGGATAAAAGTGCAGTGTAATTCGCTAGATGGCTTCCTTTGAAAATATAATTCAGTGGGGACGTGCACACATGGTTCAGACAAAGGCATGGTGCTGAAATAAATTCATGAGAGACCTGCTGTCCATTGTGCTGAAACATCTTATCCATAGTTTGCTGTCCATGGAGCTGAAACATCCCCACCCTCTCTGTTCGCTGTCCCTGGTGCTGATATATCTCCACCAGACAGTTTGCTGTTCATGGTGGTAAAACATCTCCACCAGGCCATTAGTTGTCTATGGTTCTGAAACAATTCTTTACAGAGCTGCTGTACACAGTGCTGAAACATCCCTACCCCACAGATTGCTGTATATGGTGCTGAAACGTAACCATCAGAGGGTTGCTGTCCATGGTGCTGAAACATTACCATCAGAGGGTTGCTGCCAATGGTGCTGAAACACTTCCATCAGAGGGTTGCTGTCAATGGTGCTGAAACATTACCATCAGAGGGTTGCTGTCCATGGTGCTGATATATCTCCACTCCAACTGTTTGCTGTCCATGGTGCTGATACATCTCCACCAGGCCATTAGTTGTCTATGGTTCTGAGACAAATTCGTTACAGAGTTTACAGTCCGTGGTGCAGAAATATAAAACCAGGCAGTTTGTTGTTTATAGTGTTGAAACATTTAGATTTTGTGGCTCTTCTATGTCTTCCCAATGACTAAATGTTCTGCTCTGGTCCTAACAATCCATTTCAGCACTCATTCAGCAAATTGATTTTCTTTGTTTACCCCTTATTTTCCTCTTTTTTGGTTAAAAATTAAGGTTCACGCCCATGGGCTAATTAGCTACAATTACTGATGATGGCTAATTGCATCTGCCATTAGACATCTCACAGTGTTACCATAGTAACACAGCGGGTGCCAGCCTTGTGGATGTAGTGTTGATATATGGATTTTGTGTACAATATGCTACCCATTAATTAAATATGACAGAGCCGCATGTTCCTGAAGATAACAGCATGCTCCTGCTTTTGGGCTTCTCCATTTTGCCCAGACCCTATTGACCTTGTCTGAGTGTAAAGGTTAAAGTAGACAGCAGTGTTTTGTTTTTTTGTTTTTAGATACAGTAAGCATCTGGTGTATATGATATGATCAGACTTCAAAAGAGCACAGAGTCCAGGTTGTGTTTGCCCTGGACACAGAAATAACCTCAGTGGAGAGGTGTGAAGCAAAAGGAGCAAGAGAAAAGAGAAACTGCAGACAGACACTGTTTGCACATCACAAATAAGAAGCGCTACAATGTGTCCAGGGAGAGGGGGGAGGTGTGAGGGTAAAGAATGCAGAGGGCTTTGAAAAAAAGAATAGCGAGGGTGGAATGCACAAAGGGTCAGTCTCTGTTTAAAGAGTTACAAGTTAGATGGTGGATGGATGGCAGAGGGTGATTAGGTTTAATGTAAGGGGAGATGAGTGGGTAGGGAAAAAGGAGGGAAATAAGCATCTTTTACTGAGATGAAGGAAGACGAAGGGACAGAAAGATGAGGAGCCTTCTAAACATTATGATATTGATTATTCATGGCTTCAGGTGGTGAAAGAGCCCGACTATCTGACACTTTCAGAATTCAACAGAGCAAAGCACCAGCTTACCTAGCATGACATTCAACGATCAACTGGCTTTACATGAAGCTAATAATAGTTCACTTTACTGAAGTAAATGTCTTCTCAGAAAATAAAAACATCATAGCAACAAGGGGGTCTGCAGATCCAACAAAGAAAAAGACCAAACGATGAGGTTCAGGCATACAGTATGTGGCTTTGTGGTGTTTGCAAACATGATAATAATAAAGCATCGCCTATTCCAACATTATATAGAGGTAATTGACTTCTTCAAGCTGAATGCTTACAATGATCTATCCCTTCATTGCTTTTCTCACGATTTACTTTGCATTTGCTTATTAAAATTGATTTTTTTTACAATGAACAAACACACATTGGATTTGAAAAGGCAACACTGTTTATGCAGGAGTCTCTTACTAAGGTATTTTATTAGACTAATAAAAGTTATGCACTGATTTCACTCCCGTCAGATAGACATTTGTTATTATGGATTACACATCCCTCCCAGACATTAACCTTAAACTTAAATATATATGTTAACAAGCTCAAAACCATCTGCTGTTATATATAATCTTAACCTTGACATGTGTATCTGAGCACATATGCCAACAACAACAGCAAAAGGGATTCTTTTAGTAATAACTTGTCAATAAAAGTCAATAGCAATATGCTTGAGAAATGGAGTGGAATCTGTTTTTCAATAATGAACATGTGCAGCCTCCGGCAAGTACACTTTTATAGACAACACCAGCGATGCTCTTCATGATGCAACTACAATGATTCATAAATGTAGAAAGCCAGGAGGTAAAATTCATGAAGACGGTATTATGTATAATGAGAACTGAAAATAAAAACTTAAGAACTTCTTACATTTTAGACTTAAAAACTAAACTATTCTAAAGTGGAAATTATTTTTGAAATGATTTTTTCACATTTTTACAAAGAAATAAATATACTTGTCTAACTTTTACTTTTAATTTTTTTCTCTGTCTGACCTTTCATGCCTGAATACATGAATGGTAAGAGGTTAGCAATGTATTCAACTACCCACAAATCTTTTACCCCCCTTGCGTAGAGGATTTCCATATATTCTGTCCACTCTTTTGTCCAGCTTTGTGTTGCGTAAGTGCTCTTTTGACACTTGCAGCTAAAAAAAGCCTCAGTGTCTCCGGACAAACAGATCCGCTTTGGGGTCCTTAGCGGCTACAGGGTCTAAATTGGTGCCATGGTATGAGGATCAGGTCCCTGCTATGTGCAAGCTAATAAAAAACACTTACCCATACTATCACAGGAAGCACCACTGGGCCTTGTTTGTGCCAATTAATATCCTCCTACTTTTATGTCAGATCTGATTCTTATCTTGGATTGTACATGCAAAGTGTAAACTATCCTCCTGGGTCAGTTGTAAGAAGCAGTGGGAGCCTGTTACGTATGAGTTCTTCAGGTTCCAACGAGTTTCCGTCTCATTCTGCCTCCTGCGCTCAAAGCTGCAGGCAGTCTCTCTGAAACGTACCATTTGTGCAATTATAGAATGAATGTGGATGTTTTGAGCCCATTAAAACTGGAACACTGTGCTCGACATGAACAGTATTTCAGTGTGTCTGTATTTAGAAAAGTGTGATGAAATATTAAATCAGGGCATGTTTCACTGATTGGAGTGTCATTACTTAGCTCAATATCATATAATGAGACCTACATTTTATGCCAGTTCATTTTGAGTTTATGTGTGATCCCAAACAACACATCAAAGACGGATTCTTTAAATGTGCAATGAGTGTTGTAAGTGGGAAAACAAAACTCCAAGTTAAAAGACAGTATAATTAAATACATACAACTGTGTATTAAAGCCTGACAGATATATCACTTGACAGATATTATCGTCCTTTCAAAGGCATATCGGTATTTGTGTTTATGCTGTTCGATATGTACCATTACTTTATTACACAATATCTAATGCAGAAAATGTTGCTTGGCATGATTTAGATATGGTGTTGGGTTTTCTTTTCTTTTTTAAACAGACAGAAATTGACTGAAACTGAACAGTAAGGATGTTTATTTAGCTAATCATTTTATTCCTATTGATTGATTGATTTTAATTGCCTTTAAGTTAAAATACATGACTAAGTCTGACACTTATTTCTATTGTAGTCCTTGGTATTTATTCTGTATTTTCTCAATTACCATTTATAGAATTGACACACATGTATAATGTATAATAATGTTAAATACTATTTAATAGTATTTAAAAGTTTTATGGTTAAGAAAGTAGCTCTACGGATACCTTTTACCGAATGGTGAAAAATTGGTGCACAATCCAAATCAGTCACCATATCATTTGTTATTAAATGTCCTCTTTAAATCAGTATCAGCTTCTGTCTCAAAAATCCCATATCGTTCGGGCTCTACTGTATATACAAAATAAAATACTTGGACGTGGACAGATATTTATTAGTCTCCATCGTCATTACTTTCGTAGCAAGAATTACCAACAGTGCGGGGACATAATGTTTCAGTCACCATGGACACCAGCTATCACCTTAGGCATTAAGAATCAAGACGTTCTAACCTCAAAGGACAGTGTTACTGCCCAGCTGCAGCCACAACCTGAAAGGAAATAGAAAGAAGACACGTACACTGCAGACTAACTTATTAGCTTACTCCTACTCACACAAACAGACACGCAGCAGCAGGAATGAACAGGGTCACACAGACCACAAAAACAGGATACCAAAACTAAAATTGCATCGGCAAGAACCTGAACCTGTGAAATAATGATCACACCAGAGTTAAACATTGCTATATGAAGAGAATGAGTCACTTCCAGTAACGGAGCAAAGCTTAAAAGAAGGCTAGGAGCACTGTGGAGCATGAGTAGGCTGCTGTTTTGTTGCTCTTCTGCACACACAGGTCACACCAACAAGCTCACAGTTTACATGAAAAAGCCCTGCCAACGGTTTGACACTGTTCCACATGTCTACAGGAGAAGACTACAAGTCACAGCAGTAAATATGGATGTGAACAATGCAAACACTCACAAAACTGGCTTTGCAAATATTTTTCTGAGGAAAAAAAAATTAATATATATATATTTGTTAAGGGTTTTTTGGTGATTAACATTGAATTTGAATAGAAACTACATTTTACAGTTCACTCCACCACTAGTTGTTGTGATGCTTTGGCTGTACAAGAATAAATTGTGTGTAACCGTATCATTGTAATCTGCATATGCGTGCTTGTGCTAAAAGAACACAAACAATGAAAAAACTCACTCAGCATAACATTGTGCTGCAGGACCATATGTGATCAAAACCAGTACGGACCTTTAATGTTTTGGCATTAATAATTTCCATTGCCCTGGCATAGAGTGGAGTCATGGCAGGGTGAACAAAAGACAATCTTGTTTTGCTCAAGAATTTCCCTCCAGCACTGTGCACAACAGTCTTTGGTTAACTGGAGCACAAGCAATATAGTGATTAATGCACAAAATGTGTGCATTAAACATTGGATTGATGGAGTAATTGCATAAGGTTTTACAGCAGCAGTTGTGCAAAAATATGTGTCAAGTTGGTGCAGTTCATCTCATATGTCTTGGTTAATGAGGCGCAGGAAGTTTAGTCATGGTTTGGTTTTTAATAGGCAGTCTTCTGAGTCTGGTTCTTGAGGTTGTTAATTCCGTTAAGTGGGTTTATGCTGTTGAATACAACAGTTGCATTAAAAAATGACAGGTACTCTTTGCCACAATGAATGAGGAATCGATAATGTCATTCCTTGATGTCCTGACACCAATCTATACCTGTGTGTGTACACTTAAGGGGTCAAGCACGCAGGTTCTGGTTTTTCATGTTCTGTAATAACGTACTGTTTGAAGAAATAACTTTGATCCATGAAAGCATGCAAACGGCCTGATAGACATCAAGTGAGTTATCCAAGTGAGTGTGGGCACCATTACCTGTAATTGCGCTTGTGATCTCATTTCTAATCGAGCAATCTTATATGTTGAAAACATGAAGTTGCTGGCAGAGAAGAGAGAGCCGATATTGAACACTACAGCTCCTAATAGAAAATTAATTTTAGCCTTGTGAAATCTGCAGTTCTTACTGCTCGGAGTACACATATATAATGAGTTTATTATCACTCCATGCAAAACAGACGTCTAGTCATTAACACTCTTGTATTAATAAACTATAAACTACAGCACTGGGTTTTTGTGTTATTAGCAATCAAATTAAAAGAGCGTGAAACAAGGAGGTATTTAAAATGCTGATATTACATTATTGAGGGTGCCGCAGTTTGAACAGAAGCAGAACAAACAAACCTGTAAATCTGAACTTCAGCAAAACAGCTGACTTATCTAGATGTGAGTTTAAGCTTTTTAATATTATAGATTTCTATTTCATTTAAAGCTATTTCAACCTTGACAGCAGAACTTTGTTATGCTTCTGTACAGGGTAATAGATGAAAACAGTGTTCAGCCCTACTCTACATAGATAAAATGAACAGTGATACCACTGGAAACACTCAACTTCTGCAGCTGATGGATTTAAATATGAGTCTTATGAATTAATGAATATTTAAGCCAAATAACACCCATGTGCACATTTCACTCACCCACACACTAGTATTTCTAATAGTATTTAAATATGCCTCATGGTATTTATATCTTAATTAATTATTCGCTTTAATATAATGTCTACCGTAAAGAGAATAGATCTACAGCCCTGTCCATTGATTACCATCTTCAGGACCCCAGATGAGTCAGATCGATTGAAATCTGTGTAAAATGAAAGTATAATTTTCACATCTTTACTCAGATGTTGCCTACTCCTACAGTGGAAACCTCCGAACCCTCGTTCTGTTTCACAGTGGCTCTAGACACTGTGTTTTTTCACGAACTTGAGAAAATAAGGGGATGCACTGATATTTTTTTTTCACAAATGCAAGCTTTTTTTTTTTTATCATACTTGCAGGTCCTGCCAGATTAAGGGCTGGTTTGTTTACTTCTGTTATGTGTATGTGCTTTCTTCTTTCTAAATAATCCACGGTTTGGTGTGTAAATAATGGTGTGTTTGGGTTCTCAGTTTAGCTTTTTCCTGTATATTTTTATCGATTTTTTGTGTATTATTTGAGATTTCTTACTAACATTTTTCTTTTCTTTTCTGTGTAAAAAATGTTTAAAATGTACCTCTACGTGTTCTGTATTATGTCATTAAATACGGTTTTGAACTACTGAAATATACCCATTATTCATGTCACATTTAATATATTATTTCCCATTTTTCATTTTTTATGTCTCACAGGGTCATTTTTACGTAGCAGCACTGAGGCTGAGCATCAGCGGCTTATACAGCATCTACTGTGACATTCATTCAAGACTTATATACTTTTGTGTCTCTCAACAGGGACACACACCGCCAACCAGACGCCTGTGTGTGTGTGTGAGTGTTTATGGGAGACCCCTGCTTAAAAAAAGAACCTCCCGTCAACCAGTCAGCATTCAGAGATCGTGAGTACACTTTTACCTTCCATTTTCTCAGAGGTTTTCACGAGCCAAAGCTGTACAGGGTCCCTAAAGGATCCCTGAGCTCATATCACACTGTGAGATCATTTATATAGGAGAGAAAAGCTAACTCAAAGCTAAAAGGACTATTAGACAGAACATGAATCATGCGAAGGAAGATTTCAAACTCGTTCCTTTTCAGTTTGATCCAACAAAAGGATATAAAACCTAATCTTACAAGGACTGAATGCTAAATCCTTTATCAACATGAGCCATAGGCAAAAGCTATAGTGTTAAATTGTGCTTAAATGCATAACCTCCTTCTCGCTGACTGATCATTCGGCTTTAATAGACCATTTCAAATAAGTCATGGATAATTATTCCCAGTACTTTACCCTCTAACCTTCTCAGTCTCTCCCTCTCTGTCAAGAAACATAAGTTATATCCTGTTAGAGGTTATGAACTCTGTCTTCGAGAGAAGCCTCTGTTGACATGATATTGCAGTGAAGGTGCGATCACGCACACAGCAGTGGTTTGTGTTTTTTGCGTGTGTGTGTGTGTGTGTGTCCTCTGCAGCTTTTGCTCACATCTGCAATCCTGCATTGATTCCATGCCAATGAGCAGAAGGCTGATGCAGAGTGGTGGGTTCTCTGTTATAGCCAGGTACATCAGCCAATGGCTATTGCCATTACAGGATGTGTGTGAGGGAGTTTAATAATGCAGCAGAGTAAATGACTGCAGTCGATACAGTAATCAAATTTGCTGCAGTCATACGCTGTTATGTGGAAACGTTCTGTTAAATGCAATACATATGCTATTATGATTATTACAGTTTTCTTTATTTAAAAATGAGATTTCAAGCATTGTTTCTTTGTTGTATTAATGCAGCACAGTGTACTGAACACTGTAATTTAGGAAATACTGGTTGACAATTGGAAGCTTTCATTAATTAGCATATGAAAGACAATGTTCAAACATGTTGTTTATCCCCACAGCGCTTTGGGATTATAATCAAGTCACAGGCCCACTTATTGCCTCAGAGAGGTGACCACTTATGCTTGTTAGGACCCCCTCCATGCTGAATCACTGCTGCCTATTTCATCACCTTGCTTTTCAACAAATTAATGTGGGTCAGTATCAGGGAAAACTGAAATGAAAAGGCCCGCTGTGAGTCTTCTCTTTCAGCTGAGAGTGGGTAGCATGCTGAGATGATATTTACAACCTCTTTGGGAGATGTTAAGATTGTAAACTCACCATCAGGATCTGTCAGAGATTTCACATTCCATGTATGATGTTGCTGATTTTATGTGTAAAGATAAAATCTAATTTCTGCAGCAGAATTACTTACACATCCAGCATAAATTGTAGTTTTTGAGCATTATTTTTATATCATATGAAGCTTGTTTAAGCAGCAAATGTTTGCAGTTATCTAAGTGCCAGAGTGCACTATGGTGCAAACTTGAGCGCTATTGGAATTTATTGATTGGTTATTCAGATCGCTACACTCATAGATCGGCAGAGCGTACTCTGGGCACTCAGCCAAGCCCAGTAAATGTTTTAACCTAACCATTCATTAATCCATATAGAAAGAATGCTCCATTTCCTCATTTCTTCTCATGTTAGAGTAAAGCGTCAGGTTGGATTCAAGAATGCATCCTAAGAGTTGAATATGCACCACTGTGAGGCTGTATTTATGCAACATTTATGCAATATATGTAATGTTTATGCAAAAGATCTACTCAACTCAACCCAATCCTTTTTGGTTTACCACTGGAAAAAGTTGTGGCTAGTAGCTGGTACCTGTTGCTTTTTATGGTACCACCTCGGTGAAGCTTCCAAGACAGCCGAGTAGATACTAGAGTTCAAACACTGCGAACCACTGATTGTACAGAGAGAATTATCATTAGTTCAACACAGGATATTCTCCACAAACCTATTATTACCTATTACTATTATAAACCAATATTTAAAAAGCCAAGCTACCACCAGCAGAAACTACAGTTGGGGGGTTTTCTCAAACAAGATTTTTTTTTAATGGCAGCCTGCAAAACTAGACCAGACACACCACCTACACTGCATACACAATTGACATGGTGAAGATGGATTTAGCGAGTACCATATTGAAGATGATGGCATTATAGCAATTAGCTGATAATGCCCAATGTACTATCCACAAAGAAAAACTAAATAGAGAAAATCACCCTGTACCAAACCACCAAGTCAAGTTGTTCTGCTTGTATTATTCATAAACCAAATTGGTTTGGTTGATAACTATTGGCAATCCATCCAAAGTTTGTCAAGAGACTGATGAGATATTTCAGTCTGGACCAGTGTTACCATGTCACCAGCAAGGCTAAAAAGTTTAATTTTAAAGAGAAGCAAACACAATAGACATTTCCTTCTCAACAGCTGCATATTGTTGCATGCCCCAAAGAAAGCGCCACTCCTAAATATCTCAGTGGTGCTGGAGGAGAAAGGGCAGCGTTCTTCACCATTTCACTGAGATTTGAGCAAACCTTGCTGAGTGGAGGAGGCCACAGAGGAGCTGGTATGCTGGGGATACATACATAGAAAGCAAAAAAATGACATCCTCCGTGATCTGACAGGGGGAATATAAACAGCTACTCAAGCACATGGAAGGCAAGGAGAGAGAGGTTCATTTTTCATCTGCATCTCTATGTGTGTGGTATGCATATCATGCTTTTGCTGGAAAATTCCGATGTGATCCATTGCCTCGGCTTTAATGACTAAAAATGAAAAGTCTGAGGCATGGATAAGCCACTGAGACGTCCTTCTGATGCAAAAAAAAGTTTGTTTGTTTGTTATTTTTCAATATGAGTAGTCTATAATTGATAAATTAAAATTACCACATCATCTGATTTATTATTCCTAACTCCTAATTGACACTTAGTGAGGATAATGTGACACTGTAGCATCCAAACTTGGTATTGTTTCCTTTTTATGTTGTGGAAATTATTAACGATGAATAGTATAATCAATGGGATGCCCTGTGAATAAAAATGCCCACATAAGCTTCTGAACAACACGCAGCTTGTCTCGTTTGCATCACAGCACAATATTACCTTACACTGTAATAAAAATATATGTTTAATTTACGGTAAAATACCGCAGCTGTGGTTGCCAGAACTTCACCATAAAAAATACAGTGAGTGGCTTTCCTACTGTAAATCTAAATGAAAATATGAGCAAAAACTGTAATTTAGATTGAATAATCCCGTTATTTTTAGGGTAATTGTGTCATTGTGACATCGTGCTATTTCTCCATTAATTTTACATGAAAATTGTATATTTTACAGCAAAACGGTGTGTTTTCTACAGTGTATGACAGTAAAAGTAAAAGTTTTGTGCTATTCTTTGATTTACAGTAATTAAAAGTGTCTAATACGCTGATGAACAATTTTTAATTTTACGCCCTATTTCTGATGCAATTTGACAGTGTTTTATTGTAATTTCTACAAACATTTTTTTGAAAAAAAAGTCCTGCATTCAAAACTTACTGAAGTAAAAGTACAAAAAAGCATCAAAATGTACTTAAAGTATCAAAAGTAAAAGTACTCATGCAGAATGGACCCACTCAGACTGTTTTATAAATTCAAAAATATATTATTACATTATTTTTATTGATGTTTTTATGTAAGAAGTGTTTTAATTTTGTAAAGACAGTGCTGGGATTTGATTACTTAATAAACTGTTATGAGGTTGAATTTTAAAAAAAGTCTAATAACTTAAAATTGACATGTTTTTCATGTCAAATTTCGACCTGTAAAGTAACTAAAGCTGGCAGCTAAATGTAGTGGAGTAAAAAGTACAATATTTGCCTAAAAATGTAGTGGAGTATAGTATAAGTAGTACACGTATAAAGTTACATGAAATCAAAATACTGAAGTAAAGTACAAGTACCTTAAAAATTGTACCTAAGTACAGTACTTGAGTAAATGTATTTAGTTACTTTCCACCACTGGCTATATGTGTATGTCCAGCCACTAATCGCTCCTTGAAAAAAAATATTTTTTCTTCTTCCTGAAGTCGACGGTGCTTCTCTGTGCCATATGTTTGCTAAAGCACAATATCTGCATAACTCTGAGCCTTTTTTCTGTTTTTTAAAGGCCCTGGTTTGCAGGCATCAAAATGTTTCATGTAGCAGAGGGCATAAATGCAGAAAAACTTCTTAAAAAGTACTAAAGAATTTAAAAATTAAAAATAAAAATCAGGGGGTGGGAGCAGCATTCCCCCAGTGTCTATCCCTGCAGGTGCTAAGGTAAAATTTATTGGACTTTTACTCGACACTTTCATTTTTCTTTCAAACGATGCAAAGCTCGATACTTCTCTGGGATAAATAAAGCACCAGTCAAAAGTTTGGACACATCTCGTTTATTTTCATGAACTTCTACATTATAGACTAATACTAAGGCATCAAAACTATGATGAAAAACATATGGAATGATGAAGTAAATAAAAAAATCTGCAAATTAACACACTGTTAATTGAAAACCATTCCAGGTGAACACCTCATGAAGCTGAGAGAATGCCAGAATTCAAAGATATACAACATGTTCTGGTTTGTTTAACATCTTTTTTTTTTTTTTTTTACTACATAATTAAAATAAAGAGAACCCATTGAACGAGAAGGTGTGTCCAATCTTACCAACTTTTAACTGGTACTATACAGAATTACCTGCCGGAAGACTAAGCAAAATGAGTAGCCAACGGACCCCATAGAGCCTGCCCCTTGAAGCATGCAGGGTTAGAGACCTACTTCTCAGAGACTGTACATTTTCCAGGGTTTTCCTCAACGATAGATGAACTTTAATTCAGTGAGGCTGCAGTTTAACACTGAGTCACCGTCTCAAACAGCAATCCCCTCCGGTTAAGAGGTCTCTTTTGCTCTTTTGTTCCGTTAGTGATATGGGAGCTGACCTGATTCAATGGCTGTATTGATCAAAATTGATTAAATAACAGTCTGCCGTTTGACTGTATGGGGTGATGTCTTTCTATCCGATGAGCTGAGCTTTGCTTCAGGACCACAATGGATTTCCTTGCTGTGCAGACTACAGACACCCTGTTCAAAGTTGTTTAAACCCACATCAGTCAGGGAAACCCATCAAGGGCCTGGCTGGATATCCTAGTGGGGAGCATTTGCCATTTAAAACCAGCAGATTGATACTCAACATCTGGTAGATTCCACTCATATCGACACTGTGAGCTTTGTCTCGTCTCATCCCTGACCTCTCTCACGAGACACTCACGCTTTTTGTAACTTCTCCACCTCGACAGTTTCCTATGGAAACAACTTGTTTTCTTTCTCTTGCTCCTTGTAGCTGAATGTTTTGTGATGGTGAGCTTAAAGCAGCCATCAAACAGGGTGGATTTTCTTATCTCTGGCCCCTTGAGCGAAGAGACTCTGAGGCCCCTCGCTTGTCTTTCTTCTCCTGTTCAGATAGAGAGCAGCCAGCTTCTTTGGGGATGCTGAGCTCGCGCCAACATGTTGATATCAAGAAATGCAGTAAATATTGAAGCTGAGATTGCTGTTGATAATCAGCGTTGGCAAAGCTGTGAAATAAATGCAATTAGTCGAACACAGGTAGATCGTCTCCTGTTTCTGTTTTTGAAACGCTGACTGAATTTAGGCCAGGTCTTACTCTGAAATCCTTTTCTTGATCTCAGTGGGAGCTCCATGCCTGGATAAAACGGTGTGTGCTTACTCATGCATGTGTGTTTGAGTCTTACAAGTGTACATCAGTGTGTGTGATCATCTTCAGACTCATCAACATGGTGCTCGTCTCCTTGTCACAACACTGTCTGGCAGTGAGCGGCGCTGTCACAGTGGGTGACACAGCACTCCAATTAATCACAGAGAAGGGCCACTAATGAAATCATTATGTATTCCAAGAGTTTCATCTTGACAACCACTTTTCCCACTAAAGAAATGACTGATAGAAAAATACACGTAAAAGGCTTAAAGGCATCATGGTAATGGATTAGGAGAAATGGAGCTTGACAAGTGAAATACAGCTCTAAACAGGACATAAGTATTACTCCAGCTCTGCAAGTGTTTCATTTCACTCATTTTGATACCAATGTTGGTCTCACCTTTCAAATATCAATTAAGTTGTTCCTTTTCCAAACTTTTATTTCAGTGGCTCCGAGAACTAAGTGCCAGAGTCCTACTTTGAGCAAGCTCGACACAGTCAGAGTTGGATTTGTATCCAACTTGTTTCTTTCTTTGTTCCTTGGACTACTGATGCAATATCAACATCAGCTAGCCAGTGCTTTCAACTAGTGCAACACACACACACTTAGATATTAATGTTAAATAAAGTTTGAGAAGTAGACACAGTCTTCTTAGGCCTAAAAGCCTTTGATTTGACTTTACAGATCCCTAAAGGAGGGATTACATACCATTTTATGATGTATATATAAAAAACTAATGCATTATAATGAGTGGTACTGAGATTGAAAAACAAGTTGAGAAAAATCTGTTTATACAAAATAGAGAAATAAACAGTATTCCCAACTTAGTCCAGTTATTAAAATATAATTAAATGTAATCGCCATAAATGATCTCCATGGTGCGATAAAAGCCAGAGATTTTTTTGTGTTCGTTTTTTCGTCTCTTTTCTGAGCTAAATAAAAACATACAGTATTCCCAGTGCAGGCCATTTTTAAGCTGGTCCAATTGGATGTTGGTTTGCATAACTTAAATGAACAGAAGATGCCAAGTACAGGCCGAATTTATGAACACTACAAAATACTTTTTTTTTTTCACAAACTTTAAGACTCTAAGACTGTTGATCCAATAATCTCCATAGTTGGCATGCAGCATCTTTGGAAACTCAAGACTTAAAGTTATTTAAAGACTTTTGGCACATCTAATCATTTAGATGCTGTGGGCAAAAACATGTTGAGGCTGAACTTGTGGAAGCAAAGTTCAATCTTGAAATAAAAACACGACCGGCCATTTTGCAAGCCAGAATACCAAATATCCAGACTTTTCCGATACAAACACCCCTTTGCTAATCAAATACTCATCGCTTTATAATTATTTTCTCAATCCAACTTCTAAAGCTGTTTTGTAGAAATCCAAATGCAGTGACGCTCTACCAATGTAAACTGCTGAGTTGATCCACAGTTGTCATGGCGCTCGGACCTGTCAAAAGCTATTTGTGGCTACATTTTATTTAACTCCTCTGAAATCAGCCGCTTGACAGCAGGCAGGGATGCACACGCACAGACATACACACATGCATATGCATCAGCATGCACGTCGTTAACACAGAGACAGCAAGAGATGACATAGAGATGAGGGATCGAGCTAACACACACAAACACATATTGCCTTCTTTCTAAATCACATTATTAATATTTGGCATGCACTTTGATAGGTAGAGCAGCATAGCCCTGGAAACGCTATATGCATCATGCTTTACATCACTATGTATCAGTATAAACCAAGCTTTGTATAAATCAGACATTTATGCAACTGACAGCAGTAGCATTTCTATGTTAACTGTAAATTGAATGACATACATTAAATTAAGTAATGTACCGCTCCAGGTGTGTGCAGTTAAAGTGACATGTCTTGATAATATTCATAATCATTTTTGATAAAGGATAAGCAGACGAGAGAGAGAGAGAGAGAGAGAGAGAGAGAGAGAGAGAAGTATGAGGATGATGTCGGTGTAGAGCTACATGGAGATGGAGTCTCGGGGGTTTGTGCAGTGTATCGTCTTAGTCATAACCTCTCCTCGTTCCTCAGCCCTCAGGCTTACAGCTGCTGTGTTAGAGAGAGACAATACTTTGCTCCTTGCTCCACAGGTTGCTATGGTTATCACTGACCTGAGGAATATGTAAATGATAAGCAACTATTTTTCCACAGGTATTTTAGAAAAAAAATGAGAGAGGCCATCATGTTTTGCAAAATAATGATGGAATGAATCAGGTAAACATCAGTATTTAGCCGCTGTGTGTGTGTGTGTGTGTGTGTGTGTGTGTGTGTGTGTGTGTGGCAGCTTGTGCCATCAAAAGCGATGAGAACAAGGACTTTAACATAATTTGTAGAGTTTAAATAATTAGTCAATTAGTGGAAAAATTGTTTAACAGAAAACAAATTGGCAACAACTTGTTGCAAGTGATTGTCATGTAATTGTAATACACTGCAAACAGCTTACAGTGATCAACCACTTATATGGATCACAACGTCTGCAACAGAATTATTCCCGAACAAATGTTGTTTATAATAATTTGCTTTTGTTTACAAGTAGTCGGTTTACAGTTTTCATATTGGCTCTTTTCATTCACAACAACATATGGGGGAAAATTGAAACCAGTGTTTTTCTATTTATTATTTTTTGTTAGTTTTACTCCCACTCAGCCCCCTTTGATCTGCTTTCTGGTGGGCGATAATTTTATTCTGTAGGATTACGAAGGCATGACCACCTTACTCTGCCTTGACCAATCTCTCCTCCTGACTGAACATAACCAACCCAAACCAACAATGGCAATGAGTAAACAAGCAAAATGAAGATGTAAACTCGGACTTGTCATTTTTGGACTTTTTAGAAAACCAAGCAATTAATGAAACACCTGCAGATTCACTGATTGAATTAATACCTTGATCCAGGAAGCTGGTATTCTTGTCTTGTTTACAACTAAAATTCTTTTTTCCTTATAATATATTACGGATAACCGTGAATATTTGTTTTCTAATCTTAACCAATGTGAACATTACGTGTTTACAACCTTGTGACCATTTCTGTGATCATTTTATTTTCTTCTTTTTCCCTTCTGTTTCTTTCATAACCATCTTTTTATTTAAGTCTTTTGTATGCTCTATTACTCCAGTATCACCATGTTATGTTCTTATTAAAAGGCTAATTAAAAAAAGGAATGAAAAAAAGGAAAAATAATGCTGAATTGTTTAATAAAACCTAATTAAGTAATATGATAACATATAATAACTGCCCATCCGTTCTATATGTTAACACGACACAAACGTTTCTGTGTGTGTGTGTGTGTGTGTGTGTGTGTGTGTGGCAATTTAATAATTCCAGTGTAATTCTGGGCTTTCATACGTCTACATGCTTGAAGACTTTTTGTCTGGGAGTCGTTATTCTGTTAGTCAGTGTGCTTCTAACACAGTGACACACACCCACACATGCCTGTGCACGTGTGTTTGATGTAAAGGCTTTCTGGAGCATGAAATAAGCTTTCCCAGGGAACATTGAAGACGAGAGAGGCTGATGTCCCCTTGCTATTTCTTAATTAAGTACATGCAACTCTCATCTTAAAATCGTAAATGTCACCTCAGAGCTTCTGGCTACCGTTCCAGTCCTTCCTCTTCGTTATGGCTCTTAAGTAAAATGCTGGCACAGTCTGAGTAATGCAGCACTTGGCCATACTCTTAATAAGACAATCTGGCTGAAGGGGTTTGTAGCTACAGCGGGTCATGCATTATTTTGTAATCCCAGAGATAAACTTAGGAGTGCAATTTTGTTCATAAAGTCAGAGTAAAAAAAAAAAACCTCATGTGTATCAGCTGTCAAAACATGGAATATTTTCCCAAGTTTCTCTTCCAAACAGGTAAATAGATTCTCTTTTCTCCCTCCCTCTACTCCTTCTGCCTCCATATCACACCCAAGGATGTGTGATGTTGTTGTGAGTGATGTGTAGGTGTGTGTGCGTATGTGTGTGCATGTGCGTGATGTGCTCTGGACTGTGATGAGCCGAGAGGAGGCAGCTTGACGATAAGAAACATATCGGTGTTCAGCACCTGCCTTCCCGCCTGCCTGCCTGCCTGCCTCCTGACTGACTGACTACACAAGCAGATTGCATGTGGAGTCCCCTCTCATTGTCACAGCAAAAATCCCAAAACTATAATGATGAAATAAAGTGAGAGTGAGCAGACTTTAACAGGGCTCCACACTAACTTTTTTTGCCAAGGAGTACATGTGCTTCTAAATGAAAAAATGAGGAGCATGCAGAGAAATTCAGGAGAACCTTATGTGCAATTATGATGTGGAAGCCTATGGAGGAAAATGGAAGCAGACACCCTTATACCTTATGGGCCTTATAATACTGACAAAGCTTTTGAAATCATTTATAAATGCTTTTTTTTTTTTTTTTAATTAGACACATTTACAGTTACAGTATTTGCAGAATATGTCGTTGCCATTTTGAGCCAAATTGCATTAACCCTCCTGTTATGTTGCGGGTCAAATTGACCCAATTCAAAGTTTTAAAATCTCGGCAACAAATTTTTATCTATTTTTTTCATAAAAAGAAAAAATGAGTGAATTATCCTCATTCCATGATCTGTGAGAGGTAAAGAACACCATTTCACTAAATATTGATTCAAATGGTTAGTAATTGATTATTAATGAAACATAAACAATGTTTATTGGGATTTTTTCAATTTCTGACACTTTTGGATAATTAAACATGCCCCAGGTCAAATTGAGCCACGAACATTATTGCTGTTATCATATCCTGAGAAACCAACATAACAGGAGGGTTAAGTCTACATCTGTCCTCCAGCTCTAGTGGACTTTAAAGTGACAGCGGGGGTCATGGGAGCCTGGCTAACTTTGTTTTCAGCCACCATGACAGAACTAGTTGCCATGCTAACATCAGACATACACCAGGCGTCTCAGTTAATGCAAAGTGCAAAACCTCATTTGTTCAATCTTGAAAATGCCCCTCACCAGATTCCATTTTTCTTCTTGACTTTTTGCTCAAAATAAAAATGAATGTGATTTATTTTTAGTGATGTCTGCGCCCAAACCCATACTTTATTTCAGTGTGGTTCACAAAACTCTACTGTGATTGGTGCATTACATGTGGCATTGTGAGACTTAGTTTTTAAACTCTTTCCAGTGATGTGGGAAAAAATTGGTTGAAATCCTGCTCGTAAATGACTTTTTAGGGTTTGCACATATCTGTTTAAAATACTCACACTGTTGAGGTCTGCCTTGGTGTAGTGGTTTTAGTCTTTCCTGTGTGGAGTTTGCATGTTCACCCCGTGTCAGTGTGGGTTCTCACATGGTACTCCGGCTTCCTCCCACAGTCCAAACACATGCACTTAGGTTTAATTGGTGACTCTAAATTGCCCATAGGAGTAAATGAGATTGTGAACGTTTGTCTGTCTCTATGTGTCTGTCCTGCGATAGTCTGGTGACCTGTCCATGGTGTACTCCACCTCTTGCCCAATAGCAGCTGGGATTGCCTCCAGCCCCTCAAGTGAATGAATGAATGAATGAATGAATGAAGAGGTCGGTTTACATTTTCTCTCTGCAAAAAATAACCACAAACACATTTTAGTTGAAATTGGATTTTCATTAATTGCTCTTCTGTCTCTGACGTGTGATCGATCCTGAGAAATGATTAGAGCAGTGAAGTTGTTGCTTTGAAGATAAAGCAGCCCCCTAAACACAAAAACAAACAATTTAGTGTGAACCCTAGCAGCCTCAGCACATTTGTCACTGAGTAATAAAAAGCTGCAGTTATTTTGCTGACAGGTTAGCTTCTGTGAGTACAGTTATACGCCTTTCAGCTTGTTTTACCTGTGCTCCAACGGCCCTGCCAACTCTCATCATGTGTCCACAATATACACAGCTCCTTTTTAATGGGACACAGTAAATTTCTTGTGTCTTTTCTGTAGCACCTGACCTATTACCTTGAATGCTTCGTAAGCACATAATCTGTCTTTCTGGCTGCTGTTTGTGCTCCGTTTGGTTTGGTTTGTGTCTGCAGCTCAGTGGAGCAGCGGAGAGAAGGCTATGAATGTCATTCAGTACACAGTATCACAAACTGTTAATTATCTTAATGCAATCAGACGTTTGTTTGTCCTAGGTTCAGAGTAATAGGCTTAAACATGTGCTTCTATCCATGCAAACATCTCTGGTTGCAGACATTGCTCCTTAGGCTTCCACTAACACCAACTACACTAATTATATTAACTGTATTCCAAGCATGACTTCCTATGTTTCCCCACACGCAAACCTTAAACAAGGTCATCTAATTTACCCACCCGCTCCCACACTTCCCCGCCGCTCCTCTCTCTCCCATTCCCCCCCATCAACCCAAACTCATAACACTGTATTGTAACCTCTCAGTGCCCCTGTCACAACACCACCACTTTGCAATCAAGTTGCTTTCTCAAACTTCACACACATGGCTGAGCACACGCTATCACACTGTGCTGAAGAGGAGAGGAGAGAATCTGTGACAGGCCCGAGGCCTCAAGGAGAGAGGCAAGGAGCAGCCAGAGAATTCCTCTAAGCCACTCGAAACCTCCGGGACATCCACGATTCCCTTACTATAACAAAGATGTGAAATTTCATAGAATATGTTTTTTGTCACTTTATGACCGCCTTTGCACCTAATTATGAAAAGATAGATGCATTTTAGTGTGTTATCAAAGAGGGAAAATAATACCCCTGAGTCCAACAACAGCTGGAATTACTAAAAAAGTGACAAGCTTACACAGAAGAGACCTGTGCTTATTATCTGTGACTCAATTAGACTCGTATTCCTCCTTTCCTCGCCTTCACCGTAACACAAATGTTGCCCAGTGCACTGTGGGTGCGGTGCACAGCTCTTTATGCCATAGAGATGATTTTAGCAATTGAGTCCTTCAAATAGTCCTGCGAAAGGCTCAATATGACAGACCACCCGGTGCAGCACCTGCAATCTTGTCGATTATCTCCACATTCCCATCGATTATCATGTGGTTCCCTCCCCTTTCATAGTTATCACTCTGTGGTTGCTGATACCGAGCTGCATTATTGATCGCAGCCCATTAACAGGGATAAAAGTGCACAGTTGCAGCCTGATTCATCACAACTCAGGGTCGAGACATCAGTCAGTGGCCACCTACACTTGCAACTGGAATAAATATCCATCCACAGGTACACTTTGCACCAGGGCCTTCTGTAAAATGAGTTTATTAGAGCATAAAATAGCATAAATTCAGCTCTTCTCTTCCCAAACATAGCTGAAGTGTGACAGTGGGGGATTCAATTTTTCATTTATTGTCAAAAACAAAACAAAAAGATATATTATAGGAGATGCTATCTTCTGAAATCTTAACAGTAGAAGTCTACATTTTCCTGAGATTGTCACTTTGCCTCGCCAGCTGGGACGACAAACAAACATTTGGTGCTGAAATGGTCAATATATCATGTCTGCAGAGGGACAGCGTCATTGATTGAAAGCAGTGGCTTAGCGCTAAAAGAAATTCATTGAGCATACATATTTACTCATTGTAAGATACCAAGGAACCGTTCTCTCAAATATTGAACAGCCTGACCAATGCCAGCAAACGAATTACACATGACAATGACAAGCGCAACAAGAATTGCATGCAGTCAGCAGTTCTGCTTCAATGTAGCAGTCAAGCTCTTTTAGATATGTGCACCACAGCAGGGCTACATATTCCACTCTCCTCTCCTTTGCCCAGGGTGCATTAAATGGATTAAAGCACTAAGAGCAGCCAAGCATATATTCATTTCCTCCACACTGAGAAGGAGAGCAGCAGACAGAAGACAGCATATTATGGAGTGTCACAAAGTCCCTGGACCATCTCGCCAGATCAAAGATGGAAGATTAAAATCTTTAGAGTAGATACAATCATTTTTTATTAAGCAGCTTTGACGCAGCAGTGTTTGTTTGCTTTGTGCCCAACATAAGCAGAAGTTACCACACTCACATGGGAGAAAAGATAAGAGTAACAATGTATTCAAATATAATGTGTTGAGAGCAAAAATATTATATTTCTCTAGACAGCTTATGGTTTTTACAGAAGCCCTGGGAGGCAAGTGAGAACAAAGTCTGATCTAAGTCATTTTCCCTCCTGTGTTTATGTCTTAGGAAAAGGGGGGAAATGACCAAAATAATCTGTTTCCTGCATTCCTGCATTTTTTTTTCATTTGTGAAAATGTCTTGCCAAGTGAAAAAAGTTGTGAGGATCATTTCTCTAAGTTACTTTTTTTTTAATCTAGGATGTTTAATATTTTTATATATTTTTGTATTGCCAGGATCATTTTTCAGGTTTCAGGTGTTTTTTCACAGATGAAAAAAAAGAAACTGAGAAAGATCTTCTTGGTAAAGTTTTTTGTTGTTGTTGTTTTATGTTTTAACATGCTAAATACAGAAGAAAAAAAACATTTAATTTCTCATTTGCCTCTTTAGGCTTCCGTAGTATGTGGATCCTTGTTGAGTACTTTTCTGCACAATTAATCACATTAATTCTGCAAAACCAAGGATCTCTGTATTGACAATACAGGTGTTGCAATTAAATATAGCCACAGTAAAAAAAACTAATTTAATTCTAAGTCTGACTACACCTATATCAGAGTCCCATTGTGTTATAATAACACAGCGTTAACAGCACAGCGTTTGACTGAACCACTAAAACTGCCATTAGACATTATTCGGACACCCAAATCCACATCTCCTTCACATTGCACAGGCTATGCTCATGAACAGTTAGTCGATATTCCTACGGAAAAAATGAATGTATTGGAATCCGTTTCACAGTGTTAACAACTTGATTAAAACAGTGTCCAATATATTTAATATGAACCATGCTGCAAAAGCTTCCATATGAACTCATAGGAACCCATTCGTGAGAATATGCTGCATTGCAATAATGTATACCAAATTTGAAATAGCCAGTGTTGGAATGTAACTAAGTACATTTACTCAAGTACTTAAGTACAATTTTGAGGTACTTGTACTTTATTGATTATTTACATTTTATGTAACTTTATACTTTTACTTGACTACATTTCAATCAAATATTGTACTTTTTAATCCACTACATTTAGCCGATAGCTTTAGTTACTTTACAGGTTGAAATTTAAAAATGAAAGACATGATCAGTTTAAAGTGATTATACATTCTGTTAAATTAACCTCATAACATTATATCAGGTTGTAAAAATCAGCTTGAGAAAATTAAAACACTGCATACATAAATGCATCAATAATAATAATTCTATAATATATTTGGAAAATATAAAACAATGTGAGTAGGTCCATTCTGCATAAAGAGTACTTTTACTTAAAGTTCATTTTGATGCCGATACTTTTGTACTTAGTTACTTACTTCGGTAAGTTTTGAATGCAGGACTTTTACTTGTAGTGGAGTAATTTCAGTGTGGTATTAGTACTTTTACTGAAGTAAAGGATCTAAATACTTTTTCCACCACTGGCAATTGCCAATATGTCATGTGAGTTAAGTAATAGAATAGAGTAGCCTTTATTGTAATAAAGAGGATTGTTTTTGAAGATTGCCTATAAACTCTTATAAAATAAAAATAAAATTTAGACACCAGAGATTAAGGTGCATCCTGTATCCCGTGTGTGATGAGTGTTAGCGCAGCTTCAGACCAAGCACACAACAGTGACTAGTTTTCCTGAGTTAGAACGCAAAATGAATAAAAAGCAGCACACAAGGCAGCTGATTAGGATGCTGTAGACTACATCAAAATGTAAAACCACACAATATGACTTCAATATAAATTTTACAGAACTCTGCCATGCTTGAGATGTTTTACTCAAGTCTCGGCAGGATCAGTAGTAGGAGTAGTCAGAGTAGAGTTACATAACTTAGAGAATTCAGATTAGCAAAAAAATTAACTTCTCCATCATTCTCCTCTGTCTCATAACCTCTGCCTCCTGTCAATGCCAAGATCTGATTGGATGGGTCAGTTTATTTAGAGTCAGTATTACTTTGACACACCTGTTGGGAGCTAAAATCAAGCTACCATCACTCATGCAGTCAATCACTGCAGTCTCAACCCTTTTTAAACCTTGGGTGTGTTTTTAGTAGAAAATTCACATTAGTCTCTGAAGACACATGGTTAAGTTTAGGGCAGAGATCTTGTTTTCATATTGAAAACATTAACACATCCCGTCCCTGAAACTGAATCAAGACCACAATCTTTTCACTGACATTAACCAAGTGCCTTGAGTTAACCTAATCATAAAAAATGTTTATGTTTTTATTTGCCAGGAGAGATATTATATTATTGAAAAGCCATTTAAAAAATAATATCTATTTAACATAAAGTGGAATAATGACACTAGAGTGGAGATGATGCAGCACTGCACTGTTGCATTATTTAGGAACAAAAGCCCTGCAGCCACAATATGTAAATATAAAATAGATGCTGAATAATAAACCCATTGAGCACCTCTTGTTTAGGGCTCGGTGATGTGGCCAAAATCTATCTTGATATAGGTAATTTCATACCTCGAAAAAAAATTATAAACAGGTGCATCTCAATAAATTAGAATATCACAGAAAAGTTGATTTATGTCAGTGCTGCAATTCAAAAAGTGGAAATAACACATTATATAGATCCATTACACATAGAAATAAACATTTCATGTCTTAGTGTATTTAATTTCTTCTAATTGTAATGATTATGTCGGTACTCAATGGTACCAATTTTAGGTATACTTTTGAGTTTGTTTATGTGGTAATAAATGTTAATTTGTTTCATAATCAAATCTCAATTTTCCAATTCAACATATTTATTTCTCAAAATATAAACTTCAAAAAATGTATCAAAATAATATAACATCCAGGATGAGCAGTGCTTTGTTGTTGAGTGAACGTGTTTTTGTAACATGAAGGTTGCAGTGTTATCAAAGGATGGTGGAACAGAGGTTGGGAGGTGGATGATGCTGTCAACACAGAGGAGCGCTCTCAGGTTTCAATTGCACGGAGAAAAAAAAAAAAAAAGTTGCGGAGCACCGGTCAGACAGTATTGTGGGCATGGCATGGTTGGAATAAACAAAGTTAAGTCGGGCTGCTCTGTGCACGTATCGAGGATGACGCAGGAGTCCGAGGGATTTAATTTCAGCGAGGCAGTTTGGAGTAAAGTGGCAGGTAATATTCCTGAGTTGAAGAGCGGAGTATTGGTGGAGGACCAGAGATGCAGCAGCTAGTTGCTAGCTGTTAATGACTGGTCTACAGAAGAATGGAGAGAGCAAACGGAGTAAGGAAGGTCCAATCTGGAGGCAGACGAAGGCCAGGCCCGGGTAGAGACATTGGAGAGATAGCAGCTGGCGGCTAGCAGGCCGAGAGCCAGCTGTTCGTCTCTGCGCCGGGGTGGAAGAGGGCAGCAGCTAGTGGCCACGGTGAGCAGACAGGACCAGACAAGGAGGTAAATAAAATAAAAAAATAGTGCGATCGTCAGCACGCTTGTAAATCAAAGACGTCAAATGAAAACAGGTTGAAATCAATAATCAGTTTAAAGTTAACGCCGTTTAGGTACTGAAACATGGTACCGTTTGATTTTACATGAATCAGTACTCGGTAGTACCGACGGAATTCGGTCGGTACCTATAAAAGTACCAAATTCGGTACCCATCCCTAATAAATATATATAAAACTGACGTTTCAATATCACTTTGATGATATATGTATATCGGCAGTTTGCTCAGGCCTACTCTAGTCGATTTAATAATAAAATAGAAATTACAAACATGTGTTTTGCCTACGTTAGATAGATGGAAAGATGTGCTTTGCTAAACAAACGCGGCAGCACCTTAAAAGACTTCAAAGAGAACTAAACTGCTGCACAGCGGTGGCCTTTGGTCCAAGCCGAGTCTGCCTGGCTGAACCCAAGCAGGCAGGCAGCAGGGGCCATGGGAGCCCAGCAGGCCAGATAATTACACACCCTGATGGAACGGCCACTTGGTATTCTCTGCACAGCCAGTAAAACATACCAGCACTAGATAAGTCAGTGGTAGAGAGGCAGGGGGAGCTGCTGTAGAAGCTCCCAGACCAGCTAGACTCAGACAGCAGGGAGTATGGGCTACAAATCAACAGCTTGCTGTGGTCTCAATCTGGGCTTTAGGACCAAATCTTACATTTTACTCTGTGATGATGTATAATCAGACTGGTCTCCCCTCAAAAACATCAATATAAGTCGTTTGTATAGGCAGCATCATATTTACTTTTTTTAGACTGTCCTCTGCCCCCAGCTTGCTAATGTAGTAGGAATGATTGAAAGCAATGCAGAGTTTAAATGGTGGATGTCACACAAATGGTGGACTTTCACCCAGGAGAATAGGTTTCGTGTTTTGTGTCTAAACAAAAGTAAACAACTTTAACATAACATTTTTAGGTGGCTTATGTCACCCTCGTTACTGCTTCACTTCCGGCATCTACATACATTTATTAACTGTTTTAACTGTCTTTTATAATGCCTGACGAGGTAGTTTTCTGCCCTAAACCTAGGTCAGTGGTTTTGTAGCCTAAATTCACAGAAACTGCAGCTTTTTTTACAACCGCAAACATTACTTGTATGTATAATGACGTGTGTGCTATTTTTAGAGGGATCCGCTCTGTACCAGGAGCGGCTTTTGACAAATGCTCATATGTGTCGTGATGGGTCGTACTGACAAACGGTCTATTCTGTCGTTTAGGTTGGAGGTCTTGTTGTATAATCCTACCAGAATGAGTGAGATCACCTCATCATGTCACCAAACACAATCTCCTGGCCAGAAAGCGGTTGGGGAAAAGAAAATTAGAGAAGATGCATCTCATCAGTGATTAATGACAAGACAGAGAGGTCAGACTGGATATGGTGGGTAATGAAGTGTTGTACTGGTGAATACACACCTAGTCATTATGACATGTAAATGAGAAGTTTGGGCAGAACTGCTGTACTCACTGTTGTTATTGCAGCTCCATATGCTGCTATGAAATACATACAAATGAGGATTACAGAGCTGGGATAATCACCTTTTGAGAAGTTACACACAATGCATGAATTAATGTTACAGAGAGAGAGTTTGTGGAGTTGAGTCAGAATATTAGTTACGCTGTGTGAAACGCATAGCTGAATGTTAGTCAATAGCATGGATATAGAAAAAAAACAGGGAGGGTGTGGGAAATGAGCTGCATGCTGCACACTGCGGACGAAGAGCACTTCATTGGAAGTCACAAAAGGGCGGAGCTGGGAGGGGCATGTGGGTGATATCTCTTGGGTGGCAGCAATGAGAGGAGGAGGGGGAGGCAGCCATGCTGTATTTCGTAGAGAATGAGTGTCACTCTGTGTCGTTCCGCTGTCAGGCGAGCGGCTGAGAGCTGTGTGCTTCACTGAAGGGTGACAGGAAAGAGACAGAGCCGCACTGCTGCTGTCACGGACACTCTGCCTCTCAGCTTTCAGCTGCGGGCAGTTGGCTGGTGTAACGGGCTGCAGGCTGCCGGACCAGAGTGGCTAATCATGGCATTTTCACGACGTAAGTGAAAGCTAAGCCAACTGTTAGCTAATGGTCTCATTTATACAACCCTTTGCACAAAAAATATGGAGGAGGTAGGAATTAATTTAGTAAAGGTCAGATGTATTAGCCTGTGGTTGTAGCTTGTCCACACTGCCAACACTTAAAACTTCTGTCTTATTTACAGTATTCATACATCTTGAAAGGTCAGGTCAGGTAAATAACAAGAAATAGATCAGGAATGAAAGCTGAAGCTGGCACACAATCTGTACAGTGCACAGTCCCGCCAGCACAGGCTGGTTGGTAGACTTTGGGGAGAGTCTGATGCTACGCAGCCATGACTTTCTTTTCTGACTGATGAATCAAATGTAGTCAAGTGGAACCTCCTGAGCCTGAGAACATAGATTCAAAATAACCAGCCAGGGAAACTGCCTCTCCCCGCTATCTATGGAGGATTATTGAACTGTCACGGCTGATTTTTTTACCCTGTGCTGCTGTTTCACATCGGAAATATTCCTCATCGTTTCTCTGCTCCATATTTTATTTTACACATTTCTGTTTCACTGCCCTGTGGCTTTATTTAGTTTTTAAACGAATTTTCGATTGCTGCTTTGTTTTTCATAACCACCGCCACACTATAATTCAAAAGTAAGCCAACCCATTCAAATATGCACACACACACACACACACACACACACACACACACACACGTTAAGATATAGAACGGATTGATAGTTAATATATGTTATCATATTTTTCAGTTTTTTTCAGTTTTCCTTTTTCTCATTATTTTTTCTTAATTAGCCTTTTAAGAAAGAACATAACATGGTGATTATAGAGCATACAAAATAATTAAATAAAAAGATGGTTATGAAAGAAACAGAGGGGGGGAAAGAAAAGAAAGTGATCACAAAAATAGTCACAAGGTTTTAAACATGTAATGTTCACATTGTGACTACTTGGTTAACATTAGACAACAAATCTACTTGGTTATGGTAAGGAAAAATACTTTTAGTTATAAACAAGACAAGAATACCAGTTTCCTGGATCAAAGTCCCGTGTTTTTTGATCCAATAGCACAAAATTTATATCTACTGCCTTGGCTCACTTCCCGCTTCACTTCCGTCTTTCCTATCAAATTTACTACGGTCACTAGAGGTTGCCACCTGACGCAAATAAGCAGCGTCTCATGTTTCGTCTCAATTTCCTGCAAATTTCATAGGTATTACTATGAACAGTGGATGAGAACATGTGTGTTTGCATACATATGCATATCCAAACACAAGATTTGTGTTTATATAATGCCCAATATCATCATTTAATTGTAATACATCTTCATCACAATAACAAACAAACCTCTGACTCATTGTATCCCCCAGGGAAATTGGGGAATGGTTCTCCGTGTCTCTTTCTCATTTATACTGTTTGTATTTTACCTTCGGCAGAACAGTGTGCTGTGTCATGGTTGGGTAAAGTGGACCCAAATGGACGGTTAAGCAGATTGCCTCTGTGGTATTGGCCAAACCCCAGTGCTATGGAGATGTACTGTAGCTCTACACTTGGCTGCTTCCATCTCCCTCAGTGTAAAAGCTATTCTCCCTGCTGGAATTAAGATGTAGCTCATAGTAGACAGGGATTACGACATTATATAATGTATCACAGGTACGAAAAACATTCTCAATTCTGGCAAAGTGAATAACCTCTGAAAAAAATGTGGTAATAAAGTGCAAGTCTCCAGTTCACAGCAGATAATGTTATAGTGGCTCAGGTTTAAATGCTGTGTACAGGAACTGTGAAGGTGACTCTGAATATTGTATAGTTATGAGGTCAATACAGAGGTATAAAAACAGGGAGATTGCCGACACTGTTTTGGCAGACAGCATCGTCATGTTTGCCTTAATATTTATGACCTCTACAGGGGTACTGCAGTCTCTGGACAGCATTAAAGTCTGCCCCTTGCCCTCTATAAATATTTTCTTTACGGCCCGGGAAGAGAGGGAAAGTCGTAACAAGCTATTACATGGATGAGCTGCATTTCTTAACCTCATCCGCCTTTTATCAACCAAGATCCTGCTCAGTGACCTGCAGAGCGCGTCAGAGCCGAACATCTGTTTGGCTAACCTCCTCCACCCATCTTCCCTCAGTGACAGATCGCCTCTTAACCACCGTGCCGATCCATCACAGCTCCATGTCCCTCCTCTCCATATCTGTCTGTCTGTTCGTCAGTATGCCAGAGAAGAGGCCGGGCTATTGATCTCGACTCAATGAAGCCGGCTCAAGGTCTTTACAGCAAAGCAATGTTTTAACTGACTCCGGCTGAAGAAGAAACGTGCTGTCAGACAAAGCTTTGTCACAGTGTGACAAGGTCTGTGCTGATCTGTGAGGTCCCACGGTCAATGTTAATGGCTTGTTAGATCTGAACTGTAAACTGATTGTAAAGCATATGAGCTAGTTGTTTATTTGTGTGTATATTTAAAAGCGTGCACGGTTAACAGCAGCCTATGGTGACCAAATTAGGCAAATGCCACCGTATTCCTATAGGAACTGATAGTGTGACTGTGGCAGTGGAGGAAAAAGTACACTACAAGTAAAAGTCCTGCATTTAAAACTTACTTAAGTAAAAGTACAAACGTATCAGCATCAAAATGTACTCAAAGTATCAAAAGTAAAAGTACTTATAATGCAGAATGGACCCACTGAGATTGTTTAATATACCCCAAATATATTATTGGATCATTATTATTGTGCATTTATGTAAGCAGCGTTTTAATTTTCTCAAGGTAGTGCTCACTTTAACTGCTTAATATACTCTGACAAGATTTTTTTTTAGGTCTAATAACTTTAAATTGATCTTTTTTTTTTCTTTTATGTTAAATTTCAACCTGAAAAGTAACTACAGCTGGCAGCTAAATGTAGTGGAGTAAAAGGTACAATATTTGCCTCTAAAATGTAGTGAAGTAGAAGTATAAAGTTACATTTGTTGAAATACTCAAATAAAGTACATCAAAATTGTATTTAAGTACAGTATAGAGTAAATGTACTTTGTTACATTCCACCACTGGCCTTCGAGAGTCAATGGTCTACACGGCTGCAATTATTTTCATTATTAGTTAATTTGCCAGTTGTTGTCTTGAGTAGCTAATCAATATAGTGAAAATTACAATTTCCCAGAGCACAGAGAGACCCATTTATAGGTCTTCTTTTGTCCTATACCAACAGTCCAAAACCCAAAGACAATCAATCTACAATGCTATAAAATATTATAAGCATCTTTTTTGCTTCATTTCATAACTTATAAATGTTTCAACCCATTTAAAACTACAACTGTTTTGCAATGTGCTGGATCTTGGACTAGATCTGGACACTTCCTGTATTCGTATCAGTGAGCAATCATGTCAGTTGATGATAATGGCCATACTGGTCTGTGTAGAAGGCCCATCTAACCCATATCTATGAGGCGTATAACCAATTAATAGCCATTCAATTAAGTAATAATATTCTAAGAATATTAACACAAAACCAAAACTAATACAACACTGCACAATAACTCCATTACAAGTAAAAGTCATGAACTCAAAACTTACTTAAGTAAAAGTACAAAAGTATCAGCATCAAAATGTACTTAAAATATAAAAGTAAAAGTACTCGCTATGCAGAATGGCCCCACTCAGAATGGTAAATATATTCTAATATATCATTATGCATTTAAGTGTTTATTTTTTCAAGGTAGGGCTCATTTAACTACTTAAAATACTGTTATGATGTTTAATTAAAATCACTTTATATTCATCATGTTTTATGTTTAATCTTGACTTGAAAAGTAACTTAAGCTGTCAGTTATATGTAGTGGAGTAAAAAGTTCAATATTTGCCTCAAAATGTAGTGGACTAGAAGTATAAAGTTACATAAAATGGACAATAAAATTACCTCAAAATTGTACTTAAGTACAGCACTTGAGCAAATACATTTAGTTACATTCCAACACTGCACAAAACAGTGTACAAAAAAGCATGCCATGTCAGAATAAAGTTATACACAGCAATATAAACCACTCTATATAAAATATAGAGTCTTTATAGAGACAATAAAAGACAGGAGAGTGACATAGAGAGCAGGGGGGAGGCACTCTGACCTTTGCTCCTGTCAGAGTGTCTGGTGTCTGCATTGCTGCTCTCTGGCAGAGAGGTTTGCGGGGTTAAACTGGCCTGCACTCTGGAAGGCAAGGTATTAATTTCCATGTTGTGGTGAGTCATGTGGTGCGATGATCACATAAATAATGTAGGAGTGTGTCGGAGGAGCAGCTAAGCCCAAGGCCAACAGGTCAGCCAACTCCTGTCAAGTGGAACCAGGAAGGTCTTCAAACATGTGGCCAAGCAGATGTTGCTTCTCAGTATGTTTTTATATCAGGATGTGCCTATTCAACAGGGCGCCAATTCCCGAGTTTTATCCAATATCTGGATGGTCGGATCATGTTTTTCAGCTCATTTAGTGTGTAGATCTACCAGAAGCTCAGGCAGAAAGTTCTTCACATCTACAGCACAAAACAAATGTGTTAGTAAAGAAAATCTGCAGCTTCTGAGACAATAAAGGAATAGAGATAGATTTATGCCCTCTCTCTTGGTGCATGTGAATAATTGTGTAACATTTGTAGATACATCTGTTTATACTGTTAAGATAATACTGTAGGACATAGCATGATAAAGCCTGTCCGCCATCATTCGTCTTCGTTTGTCTTGGTCGGGGTGCTAACGAAAACAGAGTGAGTCAGAGAGGAGAGAGAGAGTTCAGTCCAGGTAAGAATGATCAGGGTGTTAACAAAGCTATCCATTTCTGAAGAAGGGTTTATTTTCCATGTTTGCATTTGTTGCTTAATGGAATTTGGAGAGGAAAGAGAAATTATGGCCCGTAGCCTGCACAAGGTTATGAACTCTATTTTAAAGAAGTCATATCCACTCCAAACCCCATTCCTATTTTCATATCCGTCTTAACCTTTCACAATCTCCATCTCCAAGACAAAAACACCCTGGAGAGGCACACAATAAACAAAATGCATGCAGCAAAAGCACACTGTTGTGATTGCTTTTTCTTTCCTTAAGTTTTCCCTCATCCAAAAACCTTTTTCAAGATGCTCATTGTCTTTTTCTTGGGGTTTCAGACAAGGAGGTCATGTTTTCGGTTCAGCTTGTTTGTCTGTTTGTGGGATTTCAGAAAAAAATCGCTGGCCTGATTTTCATGAAACTAGCTGGAAGGGTGTAGTACGGGTCAAAGAAGAACCTAATTAAACTAATCCAAATCACAGGGAGGATACAAGAAGTATTTTCCCCTTTTGTTAACGTTGCAAGATAGGGCATTTGTGCTGCATACATGCAATGTTGGAATAATTTAAAAATATGTTCCCAATTGTATTTTATGGGTTATCTGATCTGATTCCTTTGCTCTTCATTGTCATGCAAATACTAGAAAAAGCTATCAACATGCTGTTTTAATGCTCGGAGAAATAAAATACAACACATCTTTGCAGCATCACTGTTTTTTACGGCTTAAAGCTCAGGGACACACAAAAATCGGATTGACGATTTCCCAGCTCCTGGAATTGGAACATCTAAGGACCACATGAATATGCTTTCTGAGTGCCATTCTAGGTTAAAATGTTTTTAACGTTATTCATGATTTCCTTCATACAAGACACTGGTGCAGGAACTGTCACTTTTAATAGTTGGTCTCATTTGTTTCATTAGGTTTGATAAAGTTTCGTACTACTACCATTTAGAGAGTCAGTAGCTTGACCTTCAACCATTTATTATTTATTCAAATATATTCATGCACTCTGTGTTAAAGGTCACATATTGTAAAAAGAGATTTCCATACCTTTTTGTTGATTATAAAGCAGGTCAAGGTGCTATATAAATTCCATTAAAGTATCAACACACACGGCCCATATTCAGAAACTGTGCCTTTAAAGGAGCCACCAGGACTTTTTCTGATGTCACAACTATACCATATATAGGTCGAAAGTGCCACCACTGCCTCCTGGAAACACTGGCCTATCAGAGCAGCATTTTTAGAGGTTGAATAGAGGCATATTTGACAGACACCAATAGAAAAATATTGAGTTTTTTAAACATTAAAACATTTAAACATGTTCAAACAGAAACCCAAAATACACATATGAATCTGAAAATAGCATATAACTCATATACAGTCTATGATAATACTATGTCCTCTTTAAGGTGTTATAACTGACTCACAGACAGCTGCTGGTAGTTTATTATGTGTACATAATGTTATACTGACCAAACGACAGACCGACCGAACAAACCATAAGATCAAAGTCGTTTTACTTCCCCCCTGTTTGGAAATCATTGCTATAGAACACTGATTCATCTGTTCAGAGACACTCAAATACTTACACTTATGTAACTGTACAGCACATACTGTAAGCCATGGCCATGCACACATGCCGATAAGGGTCTAAACACACATTTTTGTGAGATTCAGCAACACCAGGTACATGTCTGACATAACCTTTCTCCACATGAGTCATAAGTTAATACACTATATCAACCCTTTAAGCTTGCTGACCCTTCATTGGACAGCGCACATAAAGAAGGTGGTTAATTGTTTGACAAGTCAAGAAAGGTAAAAAGCTAAACAACTCAGTCAACTGTCTGCAAACATTCAATGGGCATTTTCCACACAAATTACAGCCCGAAGAGCCAATGTATCAATCACCACTCAAGCTGTTGCTTTTACCCACAGCCACAATGCATTTTCAAATAGACAGCCAGCTTTGGCTGCTAAAAGGAGAGAGACTAGGTGGTGACAGGCGGTGACAGAGAGAGGGAGATAAACAGCGAGAAAGCAGAGAAACATTATAGGCGGGCAACAGGCTCAGAAAGTGCGAAACCAGTCAGCAGCGCTCACTAAATGGATGCCATCTGGCCCTACCAGGGAGGTCATTTGTGTTAAGAGAGAAGAGGATGCAGCCATGCTGGCAGGCAGGCCAGCAGGTGAACACAGCCAGATACAGACAGAGGGATAGGTACCACAGCTGCACAAATCTCTTTGTCTGTATCTGTATTTCATATGATAGAAATGACAACAAGCAAGCAGCCAGCATGTCAAGTGAGGCTTACAGGGACTGAGTTTGTATTGTTTACCTGTGAGCGGTGATGAGAGGGGTTTGCTGGAGAGTCTACCTGCAAAAGTGAGAAAAATTGAGGAAAGCAGATTAGATGTGAGATACAGTGAGGAAAGTGTGATTGTTAATGTGAATTTATTTTTAAAAACTGTGTGTATGTACGGCACAGTGCACAGGTATGTGACTGAGACACTGAATAAAACTGCATAGTTATTGTGAATGACAGAGGAAGAAAGATTTGCAAAAAAAGACGGGAAAGCAATGCAAGCTGCTTCCAATTTTAGTCAAAGGACTGCCTAAGGTTTTAAAAGATTCAATCCTGTAGATAAAATGCACAATGAGAAGTTTATCAGTAAGAAAGTTTAGGACTGACTTTCACATATCAGCCTTCACTTTTCTGCACAGAATGAATTGGTTGTGTTGTCCTGCAGTATTTCTGCAAGACTGGCCTGGGCAGCCTGCAGTGACAGAAAGGATTAGGCCCAGTGCCGGTGGCTTCATTTGATTGGCTCTCTCACTGCAAACGCCCGTCTGTCACCACAAGTCACAAACCACAAATCCCTTCAGAAAACAGCACAGATATTTAGGTTATATCACAGCCAGCAATTGAAAACAGATTGAAAACTGTGGCGACCACACCGTCAGAACGACTTTCATGTTTGAAGCATCCTAGAGGCCAGACATGTGACAGACAGAGTATCTTTGTCCAGGAAGGCTCATTTCACAGTACACTGGGGAGATTATTCTGTCGCCCCTTTCATAATCCTAACAGGATTTTTGCAGATTCAAGGATTTGCTACATTTGATATGAAATGTTGGTAGCCCGCACTCTGGGCTGACAGACAATTTCTCACTGTCTGAATGGAAGTATGCAACATGACTATATACATATGTAAAATAGCTGTAATTGAAACCAAAAGATCTCCCATCTTTATGCAGCATTATCTTTTCAAGTGTTTGTGGTTAAAAATATTTTCAGCTATGGTTAATATGTGGTTTTCATGCTGCAGAAAAAAGCATCAAAGAGAGGTTGATTACATTGCAGTTTTCTCCCCTCCTCCTTGACAAGAATGTAAATTTTGTCTTGAACACATGTAAACACTGGCTGATAAACATCAGCCACCTCACGCTGGTATTAGCTTGATCATGTTTTTATCTGTATGCAATGGTGGAATGTAACCAAGTACATTTACTGTAAAAGTAAGTACTGTACTTAAGTACAATTTTGAGGTGCTTGTACTTTACTTGAGTATTTCTATTTTATGCAACTTTCTACTTCTACTCCACTACATTTTGAGGCAAATATTGTGCTTTTTACTCCACAATATTTAGCTGCCAGCTGTAGTTACTTTTCAGGTCGAGATTTAACATGAAAAACATGTTAAATTTAAAATGATTACGCATTTTTATAAATTAAACCTCATAACAGTATATATAGTTAAAAGGAGCCCTACCTTTACAAAATGAAAATGCTGCTTACATAAATACATTGCGACAAATAATCTTATAATATATTTAGACTATATGGTCCATTCTGCATAACAAGTACTTTTACTTTTGATACTTTAAGTAAATTTTATCTGATACTTTTATACTTTTACTTCAGTCAGTTTTGAATGCAGTCAAAAAAAAGTCATTTTACAGTATATATTATTACTTTTACCAAAGTAAAAAATCTGAATACTTTTTCCACCACTGACTGTGGCTAGTAAACTAGTTTAAAATGAGTTTGTTTAGGGTCAACTCTTGCGTCATTGCATTGTGATGCTGTGATTTTCCACGGATATACAGTATGTCTACTGTCCTCTTCTGCTATCTGGCTGTACTCCAGCATGGGTAATTCATCACAAAGCCCTTGACCCTGATCAAGTATCAAAGAAAATATCTTTGCTCTCATTGATTGCAGTTCCTAATTACACTTAAGAGAATGGATGTCCTTGGACAAGTCAAATAGTCTGCAGCCATCCTAGCTGCTCTTTGAGACTACCTATGGGCTGTACACGGGCACAAAAGTTAATGCTAACATTAGCATACTAGCTAAGACCGGTGTTTGCATGCTAACATTTGCTAATTAGCACAGGGAGGCTAACAGGAATACTGATACTAGAGGTAAAGTAAGGGCATCACCAACATCATTAGACATAATTGTATGGGGACCATGAATGTCTATACAAATTTTCTCCAAATGACACCTACTGACATCGCCATCCATTAGGCTTCGCTGCTACTATCAAATAAAACCTTAACAACCGTTGGTACTTTTGAGCAATTACTGCCTCCTGCTGCTGTACATAGCTTCATCTCCGGCACGAGTAATAAAAGTCCTCCCAGAGTAGTTTTCTAATATTGTGCCACCACAAACTGAACAACAGAGCCTATGCAACTAAGCTAGCATGAAGAGAAAACCAATATTAGATTGAAATGATAAAATGCCATCGCTGATGCTGGTGCATTCTCATGTTCATGTATTATTTAGCCAGCGGCTATCAGCTTGGCCTGTTCATCTGTCTGTCCATGAATAATCACTGAGATAGTGCTCACCTATTGTCTGCCTTCTCAAGGCAATGATCCAATAACATACAGTGACTTGTGACTCTCCTCAGTTTCCAATTAGTGCTGCACAACTCCCAAGTTTCTGCAGTTGATTCCATCTCTGATTCAAATTACAATTTATAATTCAGGCATTTACCAGACGCAGTTAATCAGAGAGATTAACAATTAGTGCAACAGTAAAATAAGTGAAAATTCCTCAAGCATCAACAGGGTAAGTAGCCAGATAATTCAGAATGCCATGTGGAAGTGCTATGCTAATTGTCATTGGAATGGACTCCTTAATTCCTATTAAACCATAATTAGGAATCTACATTCGAGACGCATCCTGCAAAAGGCTAAGCCGCAACCAATGCATGTGAGAATAGGCTAAACTAATTAAGTCTGAATATTGTTGCACAAGCAGAAATAATGTTGCAATCATTTACCCTAAATGCATAAATCAAAGTTGCCAAGCTCCTCCATAAGAGTTTGCCTGTTGAAAGGTTAGCCATTTCATTAAATAGGCTTTATATTTTCTAATAATAATCCCCAATAATGCATTTAATCAAACTTACAAAAACTTAAATCTCCAAGCAAGACACTTATGTTAAACAGGTTTTTGTCTTTATGTGTTGTGAAAAGTACTAACAATATTAACCAACTCTGCCCTTTTATGCTTGTATCTTTAAGGTCTTAGCCAGATTTAAGAGGCATTTCCTATTAAAGGATTTTTATAATTTAGAATACATAATTTATGAAGTTTATATGGTCTGAGTCAGATGCACAATGAAAGGCACTCCTTAGCATCCGCAGCATCCTTTATTAGCCAAGGATCACCCCAATTTATTTTAACAGTGTGAGACAACTTCCAGGGGCCATTTAAGTACAGTTCAGATAATAAATTGAATTAGAATTTAAAAAATAACAGCTGAACAAACTGGACACAATGTGTTGGCTGGCTGTAGGGACAGTAAGTGTAGTAAAAGGTTAGACAACTACAGGAGAAGCTTATTTACCCTCTCCTCAAGGGTTTTCAGCGGTATGTCTAATTTTCCTGAACAAGACTGCAGCTTTCTGGCGTCACCATTTGTACTCACAATGGCTAAGATGTCCTTCATCTTTGCTTTCAGACTAAACTAATTTGCTGGCAAATTTCCTGCAGCGCCCATCCAGTTTCAACAGTGTTTACAGCAGCTATGGGCTCTTAAGATCTCCACAAAAATTTAATTTAATCTCAGAGAAACAGTTTTTAAAAACATTTAAAATGGCCTTCACTGATGTAGCTACCTCTATATCAAATAGAAGATGTGTTTTTTTCTTTCTTTTTTTTCTCTTTATTCTCAATTGAATCTGTCCATTCTGTTGTTTTTAGTGGTTTATAAAAACAAACAAAACAAACAAACAAACAATGAGAAGTCAAATATGTATTTCATAAAAATGCATGTTGTAAAAATGCGCATGAATTAAAAAACAGAGGGTTACATGGATGTGAAATGAAAAAGTAGAGTGATCAATTATCAAGTGATTTTATTAATTTAAAGTCGACTTGATTAAAATAGGCATGATACTATATGTGGAAAACAGAGCTCTATTTCACAAAACCAAAGTGACGTCAAGGATGGGAGTACCAAAAGATGACTGAAAAGAAAATGGAAGTGAACTGAAAAATAGACATCAAGACACACTTTATTTACATTTTATTTACAACACTGATGCTCTGATAATCAACAGCCCTGTGTTACTGTCTACTATTCATCATGTACAGCACCCAACTGACATTTATCATTTACAGAGAACAATTATTGTTATTTCCACCCAAAAACAACGCCCACTGATCAACTGATCTTGGACCACCTTGATTCCCCATTGGATCAATAAACTATCTGCTGCTGCCATTGCACAAGTTAGATCCCTGGGGATGGTATTTGTGCTGGCTGAATTGGAGTTGCTATGGCAGCTAAATGAAGGTCTGACTACTATGAAACCTACAGGTAGCTTGTAAAATATCAATGCTGGGCAGCTCCGGATATGGACTCTCATTTAGCAATAGTAGCGTCTGGAATTTAGAAATGTCAATCAAGTTTATCGAATCAGTTGACAAATTATCAATCTATTTTTTAAATTCACATACATTTCATAACATGCATTATTCATTTTCCATAATTTAAATTTGTTTTTTCAATTATTTTTTATTACTCCCACCCTTGTGGCCGCTTGCCTTAAATGATAAACGGCAATTTTGTTAAGTGAATGATGAGAGATGACAGGAAAAATAATGAAAAAATGGCTCTGTTTTCATCATACCACTGACTGTTTTAATCAAATCGCCTTTAAATTAATCAAATCACTTGATAATTTATCACCCTATTCTTCATTTCACAAGCATTTTCCTCACTCCAATTTTCTTCAATTAATTTTTGTGTCTTTCAGCCCTCATACAGCCCTTATTTTATTTATCTTGCAACTCTGTGTGAATCATAGTTATATTCTGTTCCAGACAAGTCCAAACAGGGTTATATAGTCTCCAGTGAAACTTATTAATATATCTTTTGTTACAGACAGACAAGTATTGTTAAGGTGTCTTTTACCTTAACAATACTGTCTATAGGGGAAAAAAATATTAATAACTGTACCAGACTCTTAGTGACATTTTAGTGACGTCCAGTGAATAAATTAGAAACACAATAACAAAACTAAAGCTTCCACCAAAGAGTTTCATCAAAATCTCTTGGAGTCTTAATTCTAAAGATTTTATTGGATTGTAACCAGTGTACCTATGTACCTAACCCTAACCAATACACTGGAAGATGGTTACATCAGTGTGTACTGACTGACTGACTGACTGACTGGTTGTTGGTCGGTTGGTTTACAATGCATCAACCTGCGTCTGTCATTTCTGAACACCTGGTCACACTGGAACTGAAACTAATCAGCGATGTTGCTGTATGACATAAATTGCCCTTCGAAGCTCATGATACCCCCGTTAGAATGCAGGCCTGGGACATTAATAAGCAAAAGGTCATTCTCCCCAGACCCTGAGGCCTGTAGAGCTGCTGCAGACTGGGACACTGGAGCCGAGCAGGTATGTGACGCTCTGACCTCTGGTGCCCGAGGAAATGTTGGCATCTGGCCACAGCGGCTGTGGGGTGATCGAAGAGCGTCTGGCTCCAACGTCTCTCTCCCCTATAGCGGCCGCATCACTATTCTCATCCACCCACTATCCCTCCGTCCACCCGAGCTCCAACAGGCTATCGAGAGCTGTAGTCATAGCAACCGGCAGGCCTGCCGATGCCCTTGGGGATCATTTCTTGACAGAATTCCTCGGTGTCCTCTCTCGGTAAAAGGTCTGCCCCTCTGACGAATGGCTGTTTATCTTTGCAGACATGTAAGCTTCAGTGTCCCCCGGCTACCTTCATCGCTCTCCCTTCTGTTCACTTCTTCCTCCCCACTTATTTTGAATGCCAAAACTCATCTCTCAATCAAGTGAGGAATTTAGAGTTGTAAATCCTTGTGCAGTCTCCGCAAAGCTTTAGGACATATTCCTCTGTTTCTGATTCAATAACAGTTATGTATGCTCGTATAACTACAACTACAACTATGTCTGTGGCACTGCATATTTTTCAGCTATATTTCAGTTTAATATGTACAGATACACTCAAGGTCTATCGGAATAGAACAAAGGGTCTGTGAATTATCGATAAGGTGTAAGTGCAGGCTATTCACAACAAGGATATTTATGTTGTCTCCCTGCTGAGAATAAATCTCGGCTCCTCTGCACTTGAGAGGACATGTTGAGGAGTTACTGACATTCATAATGACATACACACCTGATGGACGGCTAGTCACTGGCAACTCCTTCGTTATCCAACAGAATGAGTGTCTTTCCAGCAACTGGAGAGGGAGACAGATGGTGGGAAGAGGAAGACATTAGAGGGACAGAAAGAAGGAGAACAAATGAGAGAAATGCACTGTCAAAATCCATTGGGAAAATCAAAGGAGAAAATAATCATTCTCAATCAAAAACATCTAATCCTTTTTAGAGGCAGAACCAGCTGGTGCAGAGCCGTTTGTCACTGCTGTGCACCTTTGATACAGACAGATGATCCTTTGTAAGTCAGCTGAATATTGAATACAGACATTTTTATTCAAATCTAATCTTTTTAAATGATTAGCATAATTGAAATTCAAAGCACACGTAATATAATGGATTTTTAGTCATGGACTGAGCTCAATATGAAGCCTATCTACGATCCATCAAACCTCATCTGATACTATGACACAAGGTAGAGATCAGTAATGCATCACTGGAATTGTAAATGAGCCATGCTCCCCCATAAGCCACTGTTATCAGAAACAACAAGTGACAAGAATATGAATCTGAACTATTGACTAATGTGACTCAGCCTCCTAATACTGACAGTTTGTTCTCTGCCTGTGGCACTCAGAAAGGTATTTGCTCTCGACATTGTATCCCTGCATAATAATCAACAGCACCGTCACGCACTTTATCCATGTCTCTGTGTTTAAGCCCATCTGCACCATTAACATCACAATCAGTGCCTCATCTTTAGTCAGCAATCATCAGAGTCCTAGATCACAGATATGAGCATAAATATCTGGCTCTCTTCCCTCCACACAATCCTTTCCGTCCATTTTTTCAGTCCTTTTCTGCCACAAACACAGAAACCCACGTGCCACATACACACACAGTCTTTTAGTAATCTTGCTTTCACTGCCTCCCACACAGGCATCTGTAAAAGAGCATGTGTGGTTCACAGCAGTAGCTTGGTCCACACTGCAGGCTGGCAGATTTCGAGACCTTAATGTCTTACATACTCTAGTGCATTATGTTATAGGTCTTGATAATTGCAGTTTTTTTTTTCGAAATGCAGGCCTAAAATGTCAGATGCTTTTAGCAAGTCAAATGCCCACATTTCTGCTTCCATCTTGAGCATTTGTTCACTACAAAGCAGAGACTTGTGAGGAGCAGAATGCAACTTGTTGACACTGGAAAACATCTAAGACTGTAATCTTAAACGTTACATTTTTCTCCTTCACATCAATCATTTTATTTTTCTGTGCAGCATTCCAAGATGTGCTCTGACAAGCTGTGGTTTCAACGCAGAAAATGCTTCAAAAGAGCATTTTTGCATCCTGTGGAGAAAGCAGGGTATTTTATTTCTGTGCTTGCTTCCCTTGTCGCCTCCTTTTCATTGTGCAGGTGAATGATTGCAAAACAGAGAGCGGCCTTTGCAGTGCAACCCTGTCCCATGCTGCTCCCTCCTCTCAGGGGATGGCCAAGGTCCAGGATGGACACACGAACGCATGTGACAGGTATATTGTGCTACAACTGACCTGGACACTTTGTCTTTGCGCAAAGAGAATATTGCAACACATTCTCATAGATGTATGACCGGTTTATTTAACATTTTAAGGCCAAGTCCTCAGAAACAGGACCGGGCTATAAAACAAATTTGAAAAAGCTGTCACTTCGTGGAATTACAAGGTCCAGGTCCATCACATGAATGGTTGAATCTGAAATGTTATTTTTCCATAGGCCTGCAGGAAAATATCAAAGAACACACAGTACTGTAAAAGAACAGTGGAAACTCCATATCGAAAAAGATCCCTTTGGGTGGGCAAATTACCCTGCAGAGACAAATGCCCTACTAGCACATTTAAACCTGTCACACAATATCATAACCCTAACGTCTAACTGCTAGTCTGTTTATCACCTCCAAGTATATTAATACCTGATCAGGCTGACACAGGTAACAGCAAACCAGCTTCACAACACTAACAGGACTGACCAACTTGCAATTATGACAAGGCACTATAATATTAAACTGGTAACAACAGCAAGCCAAACAGTGCCAGTCAATGAAGTTTAAGTCTATAACTGTTTAACTCCATTAAAAGTTTGGGCGTGCCAAACTCTTACTGTCCTTAGTGCAGGCATAAAAAATGTCCTCTCTTAATATGCTTTTGCCCCCTGACTGCGCGCGCACCCGTTACTGTTTGTAAACAAGACACCCGTCTATACCATTGAGTCTATACACGACACATTGATAATGTAGCAAGCAAGCTACACATGTTGTCTTCAAAAAGTTAGCAAGCTAACAAAATACAGTTATTAACCTGACTTCATGATATTTGAGCCAGGTAGAGAACCATTTATCGCTTCTTACCGCATGTTGCCGGGTGCTGCCATCTTTCCACCTCTCTCCTAATTCCCTAAAAGCTGATTCCTCCATCATCACCTGCCGTCGTCGTGCCGAGTCAGGTCAAGCTGCTACGGCACTAAACATTTCAGTTAGTATAGCGCATTTTGCAGCATCTGCCTGTAGGGCTTGTCGTTTCTCTCTCTACGTTTTTTTTATTGACAATTGGCCTACCAAGTCTACCAAAACCATAACCAAGGTTGTTTGGCCGAAAAGACCTGTGTCGGGCCGTGACGTCACTGGCTGATTGACAGCAGAAGAGCCAAGGAGGAGGGGCCTTGGCCGTCGGACATCCCTCTACCTGTTGTGTTTGGTCAATCAACCAAAGAATAAATTAAAAATTAAAAAATGTAATCATTTTGTTTTGTCTTTTCAAGTTGTTCGGACCAAAAGACCTGCCGGCTCACCGGGCATTTGCCCGGTATGCCAGATGGCCAGTCCAGCCCTGGTTATGTTTAAGTGACAAAACCACTTGGTTAGGTTTAGGTAAAGAAGTTGTGAGTTGTTACATTACGTGGTGTCATGTAACGTCACAAAACAAGAAACAAAACCACCAGTTAATTTCAAATAACCCAACGTTTGTGTTGCACACACCTGAAAAGCGCTCCCCGTGTTTGTTTAACTCATCCAACCACCTTCCAATGACCTCCTTCATTCTCAACCTGTATACTGCATCACCTGACTTCCTCCTTTGCTCTGTTGATAATTGCTTCGGCTACCAGAGGTTGTCACCCAATGACAAAAGTAAATATATAACAATAAGCAGCTTGCACAGATGGTCTCTGGAATATATATGCAGCAATTTCCATCATGATGAATAAAGTTTTGTCTTATATCTTATGTAATTGCTCATTTTCAGTGCACTTTGACATATGTTGTATTATTTATGAATGTGTTTCTATGTGTGTGTACTCTTCAGCTCTGCAATGTTAGAGGAGAGCCAAGATGGTATGGACAGTGGTACCCTAAGTCCTGCCTCAGCTCGACAGGTCACCATCCAGCGCCACCCGACTCAAGGCTTCGGCTTCATTGCAGGCAGCCAGAGGCCTGTCATTGTACGCTCCGTCTCTGCTGGTTAGTGTGTGCATGTGAGAAATAGTTCAAATGAAAACTTTCCTTTTTACTGTATGTATATGACTTTGCATGCTGGCTGTGTGTTCAATCTTATCTTCAGACGGCCCCTCCTTTGGCAAGCTTCTCCCTGGAGACCAGATCTTGGCCATTAACGAGGAGACGGTGAGCGACGCGCCCCGAGAGAGAGTCATAGACCTTGTAAGGTAACATCCTTTACTGTCCCAGGAGGGAGGGAGCGGGAGGAGGGAGGGGGGAGGGTATGGACCAGGGGACCAGCGACACGGGCAAGTGGAAGTATAGAGGACATGGGTGAAGAGGGTGGATCAAAAGGAACAAATTGTTCTCATAGCTGCTGATGCGTTACATCAACACAAACAGTCTTTTTACAGCTGAAGGCCAGTGAGGATATGGCAGATATAAACCGTGAAGCTCTCCAAATACCATGCTGTCTGTGGCGTTATCTAACCCACTCCACTCTCTGTTGTCTTTCCATAGACGCTGTAAAGACACTATAGTTCTCACTGTGCTGCAGCCCCATCAGGTAGTATAATGGGACACTCACTCTCTTTCATGTTACTCTCCCTCAGGATTTCTCTTACTCTTTATCAGTCTGTACACTTTTCCTGTCACTCTGAATCATACAGAGACACTGTACAGTATTCTGTGTGTCAGTGCACACCAATGCAGTGCAGACATACATTAGTATTCATGGCCATGCTTGCACATTAGAGTGGGGTTTTTTTTACTGGTAACCCCTTTAAGAACAGTTCAGTGCAGACATAAACACATACACAAGATCCTTATTAAATAAAAATTTAGTGTGCTTCCAACCATAAAGAGGAAATAGAAATATAGCATTTATTTAGCTGACTAACTAAACTAGATACTTTTAGAAGATGAAATACAGATATTAAAATGCAAATAGATTTGAATCCTTTTTTTTTCCAGTTTCATAATATGGAACCTAGATTCATGAGTTATGCAGTAGTTCTGCAGGGATTTGCTTGCGTTGGCTCAAACATCTTTTTATGATAAGACCAACAAGCACCACAATTTAAAAGTATTGAAACTTTTATAGCAGGTGAGTTTCATGTTGGAAGCAGGTTTGCAGTTGTCGCATTGCAGCAGCATTAGCCAGCTCTCCATCACACGTGTCTTTAGTACTGGCAGTCACAGGGGCTTTTCTTTCATTTGTGTCTCTTATTTCAAGCTGATTCAAGAGTTCCTCTCTCTCTTTTCTTATCCTCAGTCACCTAAGTCTGCCTTCATAAGTGCAGCCAAAAAGGCCCGCCTGCGAACCAACCCGCCTAAAGTGCGCTTTTCAGAGCAAGTGTCCATCAGCGACCCAGACTCAGTAAGTTCATCTAGTCGTGTCTCTCTGTATCATGTGCATGCAAACACATGCTGTTACCCTGTCTCTCTCTCTCTCTCCCACTGCACATTTGTTTTGTTTGATCAGCAATCGTAAAAAAGCCTCTCTCCATCCTTTTATTTCAATAAGAGCTTCTCTACTGTGTGTGTGTATGTGTGAGCCTTCGGTCCAGTGGTTTGGCCTCGAATAAATTACTTTGCTGACTGATTTGAATTATCTCATGCAGAACTTGAACCTCTCTTCAAAGGCACACAGATTTTGAAAGCAGCCAAGATGTCTCTTTGTAATTTTGAAGTTTGTGGTTGTTTGACCATCAACTCTTACTGTAATCACCATAAACCGATTCTGCTGATAAATGCAGAATCCTCAAAACCCATTGGCAGTCGTCTGATTATTTAGCTTTTTAATAGCTTAGGTGACTTTGCTGAACTGGCTTTTTGTGAAACAATGTGGTCTTAGACATCGTCTTGCATCTTCAATTCAGCTCCTGGGTCTCTGCTAATTGGACTGTAAACAATGAGTAGTGCACGGAAGAGGAAATCTTGGCCCAGATATCCATTAGCTGCTTATACACTGGCTACACCGGATCCCCAGAAATGTTGGCCCTTGCCCACAGACGCTCAAAAGTCAATAGATGATAGCCAACGGGTTATGAGATTGCTTTTGTTGACCTGGTTGCAGATGACAGAGCAATTTATGTTCCAAGTTTCCTGACTAATCAACATCTACCAGCTACAGATGTCTCTTAAGTGGGCTACACCATTTCACATTGCTCACTTAAGACCTTCTTTTTGGCAGTATGAAGCAAGAGATTGTACACAAATGATTTACTTGGGGGTAAAGGTGGTCAGAGAAAGAAGAAGCTGTTGTTATTTTAATTTATGCTGAATGGAAGCTATTTATGTTTTTTTTCTAATCACATATATCTTTTCTTCTTCATATCTTATATTAATGATATTAAAAATTTGATCAAATAATTGCATAAAAAAGATGTTTTTCTTGTGCACCGTGTGGGTGTGTTTGCCAAATTCAGCCAATATGTGACGGGATTAAAATACGCTTGTCTGTCAACAGAATTACAGAAAAACTACTGGCTGAATTGTCATAAACCTTGGTGGAAGGATGTAGCATGTGCTAGGGGAGAACATATTTAATTTTGAGCTGATGCAAATCATGAGGCAGAAAGTTACACACATTATTTTTCACTTTTGGTAAAATCCCAAGATAAAGCACTTGGACCTGACGGAGGTCTGCTTCCTACTAGTGATTGTTTTATGTTTGCCGCAACTTTACCAATTCCAGATGATTGGGAGACAGGGTAATGCAGTGTTTTTTCGTAAGTGAAGGGAGTGAAGACTGCAGCCTCCCTTATTCCTGGTGGCCAATGAAGGATCTATGGAGGGGAGGAGGAGGTTACACAGTAAATAAAGTGGGAGCATGAAGATGACAAGCAACGGACAATCAATAAAGAATCAGAAGTTGGAGGGCAGGGTATTTCATCATTCTATTTTCTATTTACCTGAATCTAATGGAGAAAGGTAGAGAAAAGGATTGCTCATCACATGGACCACTAGGTCTGTTAACCTTTGGATAAAGCCAACGCAGACAGCTGGAGCTCGCTTTCCATTACAACTTATTTTACCATCCACTCCAACCTGGCAGTACTGCTAGTGAAAATCATGTCAACTCAGAGATTTTCTATATGAGATTTGAGTGAGAGACATTCCTACAAAGCAGCAAAGGCCATCAGCTCTATTAATGGCTCCTGCAATACTACAGGAGAGCTGGATCTCCTCTGTTACTCAACTAATCTCCCTACGACTCTCTAAGAATTGTAAATCCAATTGATCATAGCTCAAGAAACAGAGCAGAGCACTGTTGGTGCAGAGGTACAAGGGGACTAAGATAAGCAAAGATCAGATGTTTTAGCCGCCATCCCCCCAAAGCATGAAAGACATTTCTAGTCAGGAGCCACAGGCTGCTATTGATCATCTGAAGACTTATCAGTGATGGCCACCTAGCATGGCGTCATGGGGGGATGACAGATGAGGCCATGGCACTGAGCTGTGATTTCCTCTCCTAACACGTTTCAAGCATGTGACAAATATCAGCTCCCGCCCCTCCTCACCAACAAGAACAAAGGTAGGGGCTTGTAATTGGAAGTGATAAACCTGTTTGTAGCATCTCGTCACTGGTTCACCCTGCTGCAATATGGACAAAAAGATCTGTTCACTCATAACTCAGGCTTTAGTCGCTTCCAATCTGCACAGAACAACAGCTTGTTGGGCTTTCTGAATGCTTAAGTTCTCCAAAAACAGACTGCCGGGCATCTGCTGTGGACACGGCTCTCCATTTCAACTAAATGCATTTTCTGAGATATATTGTTGCAATAAATCCACATCCCTTTACTGTCATGAGCAATGTCTGCCTACAGTTCTTACAAACCCCGCCATCGAAAGAAATACAAGAAAAAGATGAGGATTGATTTTGTTTTGGCCAAGAATTACAGAGGATTTCATTTGGGTCTGCATCTTTGCGACATGTCACATTAAACCCCGAGGTCTATCTTATCACATTAAGATACCTTCCTTCCCTCTGATCAAAACTGTGCTTCTTTGAAACTACATAATGGGAACGGAGTCATTTTCTTAAAAAGCCCTCAGCGAGATTAAAAAAAAAAGGGAGAGAGTGCCTGTCACATCAGATCCGAGCAAGAATGAACTGAACTGCATATCATAACTTTTCTTCTAACGAGTGCTTTAAGTAAAAGCAGTAACCTTGAATCAAGCCTTTCTCTTACGGCTTCTCTTACGAAACGTTGTCATGAATGCTTTCAATCCCACCAACCAATTTTCTATGCATAGCATACATATTGAATGGACACAATGGAGAAATTGAATAAGCCTTCTTTGATCCTGATACAATGCATGGGGTAGGCATCCAAAGGCAGAGTTTCACTCCTCCAACTGCACAGTCAGTTCAAGTATCTCCCCATTGTATTGTATTCTCCCCCAACACTCCCCCTAAAGGACCTCCTCCTTTTTCTCTCCTTGTTATAGCAATTGCAGATCTCTCGTGATAGCTTTGTATTGTTCAAATAATTATTTTTTTGGCACACATACTCATTTTTTTTACTAAACAAAAGCTGTTTTCTACTTCAATCTCTTTCAGACAATGCTCAAGGACGACTCCTTGCTACTCATACCAAATGTGCTGAAGGTGTTCTTGGAGAATGGACAGATTAAGTCCTTCACATTTGATAGCCGTACCACTGTTAGGGTATGTATACACTACAGCTGTGCACATGGAAAATGCCACTGAATTTCAACACTATTGATGTTGAGCAGCTATAACCCATTTTAATATAGATAATGGATCGAATGACTATACATGTCATGGTTGCTCGTAGTGATGAACCATAGAATGTACAGATTAGCCACATGACATCTCCCTAAAAATAAAGCCAAAACATTTCAATCACCCCTGGTAGCTGGCTGCTGTGTAGTTCATAAGTCCTGCCTGCTCCCTTTTAGCAGATGGGACATGGGCCAAACAAAAGAATCAGAGTACATGTCAATTAATTTTCTCCCAAAGATGGTTTCCATTATTTAAATGTTATTATGCACTGATGTATATTCAAGTTATCGTATTTTTGGTGAGTTTGGTTTTAAATACCAGTATTTATTGGTTGCTATGAAAAAGGGGATGTGACCTCATGATTGACAGCTGTGGTTGATTGCCGATTGGGGGTGCGTTTCGATACCCGTAATACCATAGGCAAGGCATGGCAAGGCAAGTTTAATTGTATAGCACATTTCAACAACAGGGCAATTCAAAGTTCTTTACATAAAACAAAGCAATAGAAAGAGAAATATATAAATGACAATCAAATATAAAATTGATAAAATCTAAAGACTGAAAACGAGCAGCTTATCTGGGGCCGGGTCGCGGGGGCAGCAGGATAATCAGGGCATTCCAGACATTTCTCTCCCCAGCCACATCGTTCAGCTCCTCCTGGGGGAACCCGGGGCGTTCCCAGGCCAGGTGAGAGATGTAATCCCTCCACCGTGTTCTGGGTCTTCCCCAGGGCCTCCTACCAGTTGGACGTGCCCGAAACACCTCTAACGGGAGACGCCCGAGAGGCATCCTTACCAGATGCCCAAACCACCTCAGCTGGCTCCTTTCAACATGAAGGATAAAATATTTAGGAAAATATATATATAAATGCTTTCAACATTCAAATATACATTTTTTAAATTGAACGCAAGCTGATAAAACTTTTTTTTTAAATATCAAATATCAAAGGAATAGAAGTTACAGTGCAGGGGCAAACAGAAAAGTTTTCAGTCTTGATTTAAAAGAGTTGAGAGTTGCAGCAGACCTGCAGTTTTATGGGAGTTTGTTCCAGATATGTGGAGCATAAAAACTGAACGCTGCCTCTCCATGTTTAGTTCTGACTCTGGGAACACAGAGCAGACCCGTCTCAGATGAACCGAGTGTTCTGGATGGTTCGTAGCTAGGCAGAAGATCAGAAATGTATTTCGGCCCTTAAACAACTATAGTATTTTGAAATAAATTCTTTGAAAGATGGGAAGCCAGTGTAAGGACCTCAGAATACTAGATACTTTAGTATGTCCCGATGCTTAGTATGTGCAATGCAGTAGGGAAAAAATACCAGGATGTCTTACTGAATCCTGTCACATTTTGGAGAGGGTCAAAGTTCAAGAGGCAACAAATTACAATGTAGTATGTCCCAAAGGAACACACTGCTTCAACAGTATGTACTGTATGGTACTAAAAGTTGATAGAATGATGTGGAACACATCATGACATGTCGAAGTGCAGTGGAGGGACTCTGGCTGTAAATGACATCACCAGCACAAGAACACCTGTAACCAGGAGTTTTGTACAGTTGGAGGTAATTATCATCCAACTATACCCTTTCTGTCAATTTTATGGAGGGTTTTATTGCCAACTTTACTGTTCTGTTCACCCTCATTGTTCTTATCAGTAGAAAAGCTCTAGACTATCTACAGTACCTGTCCATCACCAAATGGCAGGCAGACAGAGTAAGCGACTAGCCGATGAACCCAGTGGAGGATTTAACTGCTAAAAAGCTAATTTCTTAGGAGCTGGTAAAGACCTAAACAGTGCTAGATAAAGTGACTCCAAATGAATGATAGCAAACATTTCTTAATGAAATTGACACACAACTTAATTAGGTGATAATATGTCAAGGTTGTGTTTATAACCTGACAAACTAACCCCAAGTTGGCAAACAAATGAATGAAAATAAATTACAAAAAGTAATATGAGTTCTTAGACATCATTTAGCTCTGTCACACATAAATTAACCACAAATGACTCAAGTGTCCTCACTTTATAGTTTATATCTAATAATTTATTGTTTTGAGAAAATAAATACAAAAAACTGCTTTAATTTTGTATTTACTTAACTTCGCCGTATCAGTGTTTGGAACGGCCATCAAGCAACAAATGATTTCAGTCAGACAGAGGTCATTTTTGTCTCTGTCAGCCACTTAGACGAGTCTGACATCTCTGAGCAGACTCATTAAACAGACTCTATTAGATTTCACAAATCTCTCTTCTGCTCATGGGGGGGAGAGTGAGGGAGGAAGGAGAAACACGGCAGCACTTTAAGGGAGAAGTGGAGGAAGCAAACTCCTGTCAGACTAATTAAATGGAATTTCAGCATAATAAGAAGGCCCGGATCAATAAAACAATGCCACAGATTAAATCAATTGCATAATAGGATGCCCAGTTGTATGCCCATTAGATTGTCTGTCAACTAAAGAAGCTTTCCTGCAGTATTTTAAGCTGCAATCTATAGCATTCTGTGGTTTCCCCAGGCATCATTTAATGCAAACCGCACAGGTCAATACTGTTAAAACTGCTTATCCCTGTTTTTCAGACCCAGCTGTAGCTTGGGTTACATCAACGAATGTCAATTAAATTGTTGATGGAGAGCAAACCATTAGTGTACACACTTCACAACTCTTAATGAGCCTCCACACTGAGACTTACAGACAAATTACAGCAACATATTACTACAATAAAATCCCCTTTAATGTCCATGCCTCTAATGTATTTGGAGGGCAAAGAAATAATGAAACCTTATCCTCAGGCATAGCCCAGGGTAAGATGTGATAAACCGTGAAATTCCCCTTAGACGTTGTTCTCTGTACATTTTAGAAAGAGGATATGAGAAAAGCTCTACATCATTCGTAGATACTGATCTGCACAAGAGCAAACGTTTGCCCTGCACACCCAACATGCAGACATTATTTTCTTAAAAAGCGTGCACTCACTGTGTAGAATAAAAAATATCTATGGAAGCCATCTATAGCACAACATGACAAATATGATATCAAAGTAAAGTGCCAAAAAAGATTATAAGGATATCAATTTGACAAACCACCAAATACAAACATGAAGTGAATTCAGGGTGAAAACAGGCCCTATACAGCCAATATTTCTTTTGTTGCAAATAAATGTATTCTTTCTGTATAAATGCATTTCAATTTATAATCAGTTTCTATGTGTCTTCTTCCAGGATGTGATTTCCTCCCTGCAGGACCGTCTCTCACTGCGCTACATTGAGCACTTTGCCTTGGTGCTGGAGGCAGGTGGTCTAGACCAGAATCAGAGGTTGCATCTGCTGCAGGAGAACCAGCCTCTGACACATGTAAGAAATCCAAAACAGGAAAATTGGTGTGAGATGTGACTGTCTGCTGGACACTATGAAGGATGTCACAGCAGCCCAAAGCTATTATGTACATATAAAATATTAAAAGTTTGGTTTGGAGAAATGTTCTATGGGCAAGGATTAAATTGGACCAGGGCTGTCCAGGACACAGCTTTGGTACATAGGCCTACACTCTTCTATGACGTTTCCCCTGTAGCTGTAAAGAACATAGTCCTATATGATGCCATGAAAGAACTGGCAAACATCAGGACTTTCCTTTTTTTCTGTTTTTCTCTGTCAGTGGGTTTCCTACCAGATCAGGGGGAAAAATGAAATAGAAGCGACCTCAGTGAACTTGTCAGTCAGTCAGACAGCAGAGATGGCAAAGAGTGATAGGAGGATGGTATAGTAGGGAGAAAGATAGTTCAGAAACTGGCAGGTTTAATAACAGAACTTAAACTGCTCTGATATTCTGCCTAAAGATAAGTTCAAATTTTATAAAATGATACAATAACTAGTATATGGAATTGCTCTGATTAGCGTCTTTGTCTTCAGAGCCGACATTTGTCTCATCTTGTTATAGGTTTCTTACAATTTGTCAGATGATATCATTTAGAATTTGTTGTATATGTGCATACATGTGGACCAATGGCAACCCTGAAACCACAGAGGTGAAACTGCGGTTTTGAAGGAAAATCACACTTCTTGTAGTTTCATTTGTTTCAGAATACAGACTACCCTCTTCACCTTTTAAAAATTAGACTATGACCTGTATGATGAATGCCAAAGATGTAGTTGGTTATCAAGCTCGTGTTGTCGTATTCCCTCAGGTGGTGCATAGAACCTATTTCCAAGGGATGAAGTGTCTGTTCCGCATCTGCTTCTTCCCCAAGGACCCTGCAGACCTGCTGAGAAGGGACCCCGCTGCATTTGAGTACCTCTATATACAGGTAAAGCACTGAATAAAATAGGGATTTAACAGAATGTAATTCAATCTTACGACACTGTTTGAGAGTTGTCCCCTCAAAGAGGAAGAGCTTCGCCTTCTTTGACCGGTTTTACCATTAGAACGGCTGCATATGCCAAAGTCATGCTTTATACGCAATGGCCCTGTTGCAAGCTCTCCAAAAACGCTTTCACATTAACATCAGATATCCAACAGCCTTTCGCACTTGGAAGCCGTCCCTGGCAATTAAACCAATGAGACGACTAACAGAGGGATTCCGGTCTTTAACACTTTTGTTTGCAATCAGCTGTGGACAAAACAACATTTCACCATGTCCTAACAGAGTCGCAATGACGTCATCAAGGAGCGCTTTGGCATGGACTGGAAATCTGACATCACGTTACGATTGGCTGCGCTCCATATCTATATCACTGTGTCCTCGGCTCGGCCCAATCAGAAGATCTCTCTCAAGCATGTCGAGTAAGTCCACAAACTAAATTAGACTTGAAATGAACTTGTGAGAAATTACAGACAGAAAGTGATGTATTGCATTTTTTAGCTCATTAATAATTTTGTGTACCATATCAGTGTGTCCCAGAGTGAAGTTTGTTCATTCAATAATGTCTTAATGATTAATAATTAATCCCAATAGTATTAAAAACTCAAATTACTCAAGGATCATTTTCCCTAGGTCGTTATGAGACAAAGAAATCCATTGCTTTGTGAAATTACATCTCTCCCTCAATTTGCTCATTTATTCTTCAAAACCTCAACCTAGCAAGAAATTAGCTTTTGCCATCACAAGCACAGAAGCAGAACAGATCCACTGTAATAGACTTAGGGTGGTCATGTCCAGCCAGGAGTCAATGAGGATGTAAGCTTGGCTCACTGTGTCTTCCCGTGAGACAAAAAAATGTGTTTTCTCCGTTCCCCGGACTCTGATTAACCACTCTACTCTTGTTTTTCTCTTCTGTGTCTACTCTTCCACTTTTCCCTTTGCTCTTGATCACAGAAAAGAGTGGGGACTAGAGCCTTTCCTTCCCCTCACTTTGCTTCCAACAGTCAAGGAGAAGAATGTGTGCAAGAGCCTGTCTCAGTTGCTGAAGACCTACCAGCATCCACCACCATCAGGCAACAAGGTTTCTCCATCTAACACATTTCAACACTGTTCACTGTAACTATTTCTGTAGTTGTAATATCTAGGCAATTAATGTGGAGGATTTTACTGCTCTGGTTATATTGCCATTATAACACATTTATAAGCATTGTGAATACACAAAGACCTATTGCCAAATTGCCACCCTCTTGATTTCTATTAAGATTTAGATCTCTACATTGTGCTGCTCCTTTAGAGAAGATTTTAATTTATTGTATGTTATGGTTATGTCTGCTTGATAACTATACATTTTTATGAGGACAAGTCCTTCATCTCTATAGATGTAACTGTTGCATAAGACCTTAGGATTCCACATCTGCGGCTCAACAGTGCCCCCAGGAGGATGCTGGGAGTGCTGGAGGATTCCTTGGTCAAAGATGAGCATTTCTTGTTTATCATTCTGTTGACAGGTCCCTCCTCTCCAAGGGAAGCTGCAGTACATGCGTGTACTCAACGACCTCCCGCCTTTCGGTGGAATACTGTTCCACACTGTTGGACTGGTAATACATGTTTGAATCTTTGTGTACAGGAATACACACATATCTCTTTCATTTGATTTTTTGCTCCATATATTGTACTTATGTGCCGTCGAGTAAAGAGCATGCTTTTTAACATATTAATGAATGATCTGAATAGTGGAATTTTAAAGGAATTATGTGATGTTCCAGTATACTGTATTAAGTGGGGCAAATAATTGTAAACTTCTTGTGTTCTTCTACAGGATGAAAAACAATCGGCTACAACACTACTGGTGGGTCCTCGACATGGCATTAGTCATGTGATTGACCTGAAAAACAACCTCACAACAGTGCTGACCGAGTTCAGTAGAGTTGCCAAGATCCAGCTCTACCGAGAGAGCCAGGGAGTGGCTCGTGTGGAGGTGACAATCCATGAGGCCAAGGTATTACAACCCAGCCTCTAAAGACGCACACTATAAACTACATCTAATAACGACAACACATACAATTTTGCATGCCATCTCTTTGGAGGTGCAGTTTCCAATTTAACACAAATGATTAAATTACTGAGTACAAACCGTTTTATACATTTTGTTGTATCAGGTCATTACAAAATGAGCAGGCAATGCTTATTGCCTGTCCCCTAAATAGTCTCCTAATTCCCCTCCCTCCCACCCCCTGCAGCCCCTGGTCCTACTCATGGAATGGCCTGAGGCCAGTAATTTTGCATGCCTCATCTCTGGCTACTACAAGCTGTTTGTAGACCCTAAACGGACCATCTACTTCCGGACCCCTGGTCAGTCTCAGCTGACCAAGGCAGGTATGTTAGAAAGCATTTTGAACACATACTCTGATAATATAACACTATATATATCAAATGTGAAAGAATTTACAGAAAACAGTATTGCTTACTGAAATGGTTTAGATGAAACATTCATATCACATATCATTTAGAGTTGTATAAGTGTCTTTCTTTCAGCATCATATTAAAAAACTGCATGTCAGGCAATATCTAAAAAAATCCTCATTGTATGTTCAGTACATGGACATTGATCTGCTTCTTCATTGGCTGAAACCATTATCTGCAGTAACCAGGTTGTCCTGGAACTACCATCCCATGGCGCCCTCTGCTGTCTCTCCTCTCATCTCAATCTTGACTCATTGGAATGGGATACTCCATATTTCGTTTTCCCAAGATAGAATAACAATATGGATTTTTTTCCAGTTAGTTTTTCTTTTAAAAACTGCAATCATAAACATGTATGTTCAAATATGAACAGATCCTCTGTCATCTGCTGTCTCAACCTGTTGTTCACATGAAAGAAGGATCATCATACCATCACATTCCACCAGAATCTAACCCTCCAACCTCAAACAAACTTCAACTTTCAACATCCATCTCTGAAATAACAAATAATCCCCATGTGACCACCAGCTGTCGTCTCTGATCTGGATCTTCTCTATCCCCACTAGTTTTTAACACCTCAAACTTTCCACTGCTCTGACAATTCTATTCTCAGATTACAGAAGCTCCCACCATGCTCACCCACGTTCTGGGGCAACCAGCTTGCCAAGTGGAGGGCGGCGAGGGGACGAGAGGGAAAGCTCACACAGGGAGTCAGGGTCTTCAAGGGCCTTAGTTCCGGCAGAGCCTCAGCATCTGGGTCTGTGTCATGTCCACCTTCGAGAACAACAACAATTTCAAGACCTCCAAACACACGCCGACGCTGAACTCGACATCAATGAAAACTTTATTTCCCATGAGCCCCCTGGGCGGCCCCGCACCAAGTCAGACCCCACCCAGCAGAGTACAGAGGAAATAGCTGGGGTTTTAGAGACCCCAACAGTGGAGAATACAGGATTCAGAATCCGGGCCCAAACAATGGGTCAATCACAGAAAGCCTCTCGATACTTTTGTGACTCCTGCAAAGCCAGGCATAGGGCAGAGGGTCTGTCAACAGCAGCGAACAGTAGTGGGAGCTCGGGGAAACACTGCTCCAGTGCTTGTGCCTCCAGAGATGGAGGTGCTGTTGACCTTATGGCCCTACCGCCTCCGGGGAATGAAGAGGAGGACGAGGCAGATGCTGGTGGAGAGAAACTGCAACCCCCACCACCTGCTATTGCTGCCCCACCACCTGGCTTCAGGGACAACAGTTCAGATGAGGATGACCCAAAGAGAGGCAGGAAAGCACGAAGTGGTGCCACCCCAGGGGTCGTCTCTGGGAAGCTGGCCCAAGCAAAGGAAGATGTGCCTGTGACACTAATTGATAATGTTTCCACAAGAACAGTCCGAGATCACGCCCAGGAGCTTGATGATGCTCTGGTGTCCACCTTACAGGCACTAGAGGCTTTGGCAGCCTCCGAGGACTACCCCCATCACCCTCAACAGCCAACACAGACTGCAGGTCAACAGCCTCAGTCATGCCACGGGTCACATCTCACACACAGAATTAACAGTAGTATTTATCCAATATACTGATACTTAGATCAATTAATATTACGCATTTGCAGTACTTATTTTGATCATCTTGTGAAATGGCAAGAAAATCCTGTAATTTCTTAATATTGTGGTAGTAATGCATAAATAATAACTAAGAAATTGACCAATAACTGAAACAAGAGTAATATTAAAGTCAAACTGAAGATATTATGGATAATGTAAGGTACAACAAAATAACTGATGAATAACTAATATTTTTGTAAATGTAATAAATCTACCTACTAAATGTTTTAGATTTTCATGAACATAGAGTAGGAAATTTAGTAGTCTTTGAACATTTCTCAAGAAAACATGCATCTGCATGGAAAAGCTACAGGTCTTTCAAGTTGGGTGAGGAAAGCCCACTGGTTGATAGATCAGTCTGGAGGTTGGTTTTAAATCTGACTCCAAAGGACTTATTTTGGGGAAAAATCAAAACTATTCAAAAAATTGTTTGCTGTCTTGTCATCAAGATGAATCAACTCAACTGCAAATGTCTGGTTTGACAAGTGACTCACTTTATATAAAACCTAACACAAGATTTTAATATTGCTGTGTTTTTAGAATTTGTTGATTCTTGATTATCCTAACAGTGTGCTGTGTTGCCTTCCTCCTTAGGGCTGATTGTCTTAGCTGCCATTACACCTGAGTCATCACTGGACTCAGGCCACGAGACCAACTCCTCTGAATTGACAGATGTTTCTGAGATGGTGTCGGCTATGAAGCAGAACCAGAACCAGGCCTACCTGCTGGCTCACCATATCAACAAAGAACGTATCCTCTGCCGCCGTGACTTTCCCCTGGCTATACCTGGCTGCACTGCAAAGACCATAGGAACTGGGGCCTTCTCTGTGGGTCAGATTCGTGCTGGCTGCCCACCCAAGCAAGTAATCCTCAGCAAGACGGTTCCCTTTAAAGTCAGTCAAGACTCTGCAGTACTCAGTGTTGTGACAGAGCACGGGGGCAATCACGAGATTCAGTCTGAACAGAAAGTAGAAATGAAAGCGAACTCTGAAAGTACCCCTGATCCTCCTTCTAAGTCACTTGAAGAACTTAAAGTGTCTGGTGTTTCACTGACAGCTAAAGTCAGTAAAGATCAGATGTTATCAAATTCTTCTGGTGAAACACTGAGCCAAAATCTTTCTGATGGTATAAAGGGGAAGACAACAGCACCTCTTAATACAGACCTGAGCAACAAAGCCTTACCAATCCTACTACCTGTGGACAGAACTGCCTCTGCCAAGATTTCTCCCACTAATATGTGCCAAGATGCCAAGACTGCCTCTAGTGAGACCATGAAGCCTTCAAGCTCTACAGAACTTCTGCCAGTTGATGACCTTTTCTGCACATGCCCAGTGCAACAGGAGCCCGGGCCTCAACTAAGACTAAAAGACCCACAGGTTCAGAAGATAGTGGTGTTTCAATCCTCCTCCCCCACAGATGACGAGCGTCTTCGGGCCAAAGGACTCCAGCTTGCTAACAGCAAGGAAAATGCAGTGAGAGTAGGAGCAGATACTGGTTTGGCAAAACCCAGCCCTCAAATACAAACCAAGTACTCCCCTCGTTTGCCTGCAAAAGCAGACAGAAAAGATGCAGCTGAAAGCAAGACTGAGGTTGCCCAGGGAAAGTCCCACCCAGAATCACAGATATGCCCCATTAAATCCTTACCTATTTTAGATGATCTCACAACACCAAGCCCCTCTGTAGATAAGGTCTCCACTCTCCCAGCTAGAGACCCAAAGAAGCAAGGCAGTGGTAAGGGGAAGTCCCAGCGCAGTGCCCCTTTCTTGAGCTTTAGAAACCTTCTTTCAGCAACCTTCCCAGCAAGAATGCGAAGAGAAACAGATGAGCGAAGGGCTCAGTTGCAGAAAGTCCGTCAATATGAGCTAGAGTTTTTAGAGGAGCTGTTGAAACCCAAGTCATCCCAGGGAGAATTTCTGCCCCAGGGATCCTCACCTGTGCCCTCAGGCACTCCTTGTGCCTGCCAGCTTCGCACCAGCCCTGTCCTGAAGGCACCAGGTATCTCCAGGGAGCAGCGTCGCAGCTGTGACTGCAAGCGAATGTGTAGGGGCATGCGACTACCTGATACTCCAGTTGGCTCCACAACAGAGCCACAAAACAGAGGCAGAGAGAGAACAATCTCGAAGACCCCTCCAGCAGTTTCCAAAGCCCCTCACACCCAAGGTGCTTCAAGGAGACCTCAGACCTTGGAGATCAAGACCACACGAATACGCTCCACCAGTCTGGAGGCAAGAAAGCCAAAGGGAGAGCAGGGTTCCTGCTTGCCTACCTGTACTTCCCAAACAGATTGCATGGGAGCTCCACAATATAAGAAGCTCCAGAGGCGATACAGCATTGGAGAGCTGGACAATAGCACTAGCACACCTGTGTATGCTGAAGTGAGGCCCAAAGCCAAGAGTCTAGAGAAGGAGATGGAGAGAGTGAGGGCCACAGGGCTGAGGCTCCCCACTCCAATAGAGCCAGTCCACACTCAGTCTCACCAGGCAGAGGGGAAGGGGAAAAAGGGTGTGTTTTTCATTCAGGGAGAAGAGCTACTGCGTGAAAGTAAAGAAGGCACCAATGAGGTGCTGCTGACCCTGCCCAGTGAAGACAGTGATGAAAAGGATAAATGCTGCTCATTCTGTTTCTGCTACAGGAAGTGTGAGGCAGCAGATGAAAGCAGTGAGAAGGATGAGCTCTCATACTCCATACCTCTTCAAGTCCTTCCAGGCATGGAGCTGGACTCGCGTACCTTTCCTGTAGTAAGCAAAACGCTCCAAGTTCTTAACGCAGAAGACTGCAGTGGGGAGGAAGAGGAGGAGGAAGAGGAGGAGCCACAGACACAGGAGATTGACCTGAGAGCCTGTGGTTCGCTGGAGGGGAGTCTGGCACGGGTACAGGCTCTACAGGGGAAAAGTTTCAGCTTGCCCGATGGTTTCCTAAATGCCCAGTTGGATGCTAACGAGTTGCTAGTTATTCTCCGTCAGTGTGCTAACAGCCCACAAGCTGAGGGCGAGGCTCGTCTTCAGCCCTCACAGATAGCGGAGTACAAACAGGAGCTGGCAGTGCGCTTCAAAGAATTCAGAGCATCTTGTCGACGAGTGGCAAGTGTTGAAAAAAGCCCAACACGTATGCTTGCTGTCGTCACAGCCAGCTTTCAAGTGTTGTGTGAACTGACTCAGACCTTCATCAAATTGGTCAGAGGGGTTCGTTCAGAAACCCAAAGGCTGCAGCTGTTGAGAAAAGTTGAGGAAGTAGCTATCAACTACACCTTGCTTCTGCGCGCAGCAGAAGAATCAATGGGACACTCAAGCAGCTTGCCAACAAAGACTGTGAGCCCTCAAGTTCCCTCCAACACCAATAACATGAGCTCACTCACTCGACCCATCAAAACTCTGCCTGCCCAGTAAGAATAAATCTGGTGGGGATTAAATCAAAACAGTCCAGAATGTGGGTGGCTACTCTATCCAAATTCATTATTTGTTTATTGTTTACATTTTTTTACAAGACATGCAAAGACTCATCCTCAGTAAAAACTGCAATGCAGCTGTTCCATCTCATGTTTACAGGCCCTGAGGTAGCCTTGTGGATCTTGTTTTGAAATATAAAGATACACCAAACTAATGCACAACGGAATAAGAACCCTATAACAGACTGGGTGATACAGGGCTAATCACCTCATATCAATATTCACAATATACATAAATCATTATAGTATAATATTTTATATGTAATGTATATTTGGGTTGTGTCTACTTAGCAAATAATATAAAGTTTTGTGAAGAAAAAAAGTGAAGAATATATTTGAAATGTATTGAGTTAAGAGAACTATAAAAATTATAATAAATCATCAAAAATAAATGTATGCTCTGGACAAAAATATTTCAGAGATCTCGTCAAGTAGCGACTTCTGTAAATTGCGTAGTCCAAAGCGTTGGTTGGTTGGTTAGATGGTGATGTGTTTGTTTGTTGAATTTTCTAACTGTTGTAATGCAAAATGGAGATCTCTGTTGGCTATGTTGACAATGTCTGGCGTAGTGATACAAGAGTCAAGATGTAAGTGACAGTGCTGGAAAATGAAAACCACTGAAAGATCTAGAGAGTGACATTTTAGACTATATTGACTGACAGAGGCCCATTCTCTCACTATAACAGTGCAGGTACTAAACACACCTGCTCAGGGCAGACAATGTAGCAGAGACCCAAGTCACAGTCTTATTCACTATACAGTAATGAGTGTCGTTACCTCACTCAGCTGTACAGAAGGAATACCCACACTGTACTTAATAACGCACAGAGTGTATTTTACACCCTCACTGATCCATGGCTCACTTGCATCTTACTTGTCGTGAATCATAGTTTTAAATATAGCCATCCACTTGCAAGTGAGTAAGCTTATCACTAGAATTTTGCACAACCTCTGAAATTAGCTCTGAAGTTGAAATGTATCTTTTAATGTTTGATTAAGTGTTTTTTATTCACTCTGCTGCTGAAAACCTCACTTGAGTCCACACCACCACTTTTACATAGCTCATCACCTCAAAGCTAAAGCTTACCCGTTTCAAAGGATCCTTTGTTTTTATTCAGGTTTTCAGATACAGTATAAACAAATTTGCTTTCTATGTGCTGTTATACATTGTGCAATCTAGCAAATATATAAGAAACACACAAAGTAGTTTTCTATGTATTTTAATAAAACTAACACATCTGTTTCCTGTCTGAAATCTTCTTTGTGTCTCATCCTCTTGTTATTCCTGGAAATTAATCAGAGAGGCTTTATAGTTGTACTGGCCTAACATGTATACCGGACATACTGTTTAAAGAAAGTGCTGAGAAGCCCAATTAATAGTAACAACAGGCCTGTCACAATGTTAAACATTGTTTAACAGTTTAAAATAAGAAGTATGATATTCTTGCACGGAATGTATAAGTCAGTCCATTGGGATATAATGTGTAAACAAAAAAATTGGATACTTATTGTCATACAGCACACACATGTAATATCTGATAAACACCATACATCAATGGCAGGTTTATTTAATGCAACAAATAATTTCTTAGCCATGTATAATGTATTCATTTTCAATATTTTTTTTCATCTTTGGTGATCATTTATTAACATGTCTGTGTGTGACAATGTGCTTATTTAGCAATTTAGGAATACAGCCCTCACACACTATACTATACACACTATGAGTTTGACATTTAATGTTAAACATAAATCAAGATTTAACTTTGTTGTACTTCTTTTTTTGGTTTCACAACACATTTGTAGTGTTTAGAAGCGCTCTCTTTCAACAGTTTGTCCTTCGCTGTTGATGTGCCATTTTCCATAACCATATGCAGTGTTTTATCTTTCACTGTACTGCATGTTTTCTTTTACGTATTAGACTTTCAGGGGCAGATACTTTGACCATTGATGGTGATGACACTGTTTGTACAGATAATTTTCCAGATCCAAAGTGGAAAAACAGGCAAAAATGAAAGGCCGTGGTGGCAATATGTTAATGTTTTGCAGATGATATTAAGTATGGAAATGTATTATTCTACACTGTTATGTAAATAGTAAGATAACATATTTGAAGGAGTAAGAAACACTTTTAAAACATTACCTGTAACATTAAGATTTATCCAAACTCTTCACTCTTTTGTAAAAAGGAAAAGATACAACATGTCTGTAAGGTAATTATTTATAGTAGTAATGTAACATAGAGACTAATAGCAAAACATATATTTTAATGAGTATATAATGAGTATAAAGCATGGGACATGTTTATTTTTATAAACAAAAATCAGACAATGTTCTCTCATCAGCACTTGAACATTTTAACATTCTGATGAACATTTTCTGTGGTTGTCATTGTTCAGTTGCTTTGCTAAACTGTGTGGATTTGTCTGTGTTTCATTCACACGATGAGCCCGCCATGGCTTAATCCATTGTTTCTTTATGTGCACCTATTCATTCCTGTCTTTATTTACTGTCAATGATCTTGTCGTCACTGTGGTCTTCTGTCTGTGTACAAAGTTAACTCATGTTTTACGAGCAATAAAGTATATTATATAAACTCTTTCAGAGAATTTGGAAATGACATTGCATGCAGTAAACTTGCCGTAACGACAGGGTGTGAGTTAGAAAAACTTCAAACACATGATGTCATGTGAAAGATAAATTGTCCGGAAACTTCTCTCTAGCCGCTGCTGGCAGTTTCTTACTGCTGTGGTTGTGTCATTCATTTGCCTATGATAATAATTGATGTTGACTCAACAGTGCAGACCTTTACACTACACCCACCATTAAAATGATTTATTGTTGATATTTTAGGAAGGTTTACTTAAGTGTTTTTGTATGTGTTTTGCCTATTGCTAAGTATTTGAGAAGCCGATTGAAGCTGAGCCAACCACCAGACAGGGGAGCCTCTTTGCCAAAAATAACAATAAAGTTATGATCATTTACAGAACTGGAAAAAAATAAAGATAATCCACTACAAACAAAAAATGGTGGATGTTAGAGCTATAACAGTCAAGATTCTACTAGCCAGTCAAACCTGAACATACAGTTGTATGCCACTGCAATAGGTGAGAGGTTTTACAGCAGCAGACATTATGACTTGTCAAAGCAGGAAATAATCAAATGAATGATGATTCAATTGCATTTAGCTGCTTTAGTTTGAGGGTTCCATATTGTGCATGCTGGCACACTGTCACTCTGCCATGGATTACTAGGACATTTGAATAGAGCACAGCCATTAATGTCATTACTATAACAAGTCAAAATGTCTGCTGTGAAAAGGCTTATACTTACCACTTCTACATTCTGTTGAAGCACATTTGTTGCAGCCTTTAAGGTTGCCATGTTGTCGCTCAAGCCCTGAAGGCAGTGCCAGGCACTTTCCAGGGGTCTCTGCCAACAGAAAGTTAGATTTAGCTTTACTGACAGCACAGAGGGAATATGCAGTTACCTCTGAATCTGAGTAAGGACAGGCTAAATATTTATTTGTATATATCATATCAAATTCCAACATCTTACATGATAGTAGGGCGGCATAGCTAACCTATTGTTCATTTTGTGATAAAAGCACCAAATTTGGTACACATATAGCTTAATATATTTAGAATAAGGCTGAATATAGGCTGTCGCATATTTGCATTCTGATGACCATGGCGGCAATTTTCCAAAATGGCGGCTCTTACAAGTAGATAGAGCCTTGGCCGCCTCCAAACTGCTCTTCACATGTTTACAACACCACAAATATTAATTACATAAAAGTTCAAGTGAAAATATGTTTTTTGACAATGTAAAATAATAACAAATTAAAGAAAATGCAACGAAACGAGATTGCCTCTGCATGTTACAGTAATAAAAGGAACCCATTGGCGTTCTGGTGTTCCGCCCTCATACATTGGACTCATTGGCCAGCTGGCGGGCTCACGGGGCTGTAGCGGGCTTAATTTTCACATCTATCTTATGAAACGAGAAGATCTAAGGAATCCATTGGTAAAAAGCATGCCAGAGTATCATATCGGGAAGTTGATGCAATAAGGTGGAAAGTGAGGCTATTTTTTTTGCTAGGCAATTTGGCATGACGATTTTCAAAGCGGTCATTTGAACTCTGACATCATGATGTCTGAATGAAAATGGGCTCTATGGGTTCCCACAAGTCTCCTCTTTACAGACATAAAGAGGGGCCTACTTTATGTTGATAGCATGCAGTTTAAGGCAAGAACCACATTGTTTTTCTCATGCATTAACATTTTCATTTTTGCACACTGTCTTTGAATATTCGGGCATACTGGGCTCCCTAAACTTTAAATTACATAAATTAGCCATCACTGGAAAGCTGTCAGATGATGTCAGTCCCCATAGGAGCCCATGAGAGAATTTCTTAAATCTTGACCTCCCTGTATAAAATGAGCTACTGTGCCCTCTAGGTTAATCACAGCATCGTGAAAGGCTTGTCATAAAAAATATTCATTTTGTGCAGATGTGCACAAATTTGGCAGATGTGTTGATAAATACAGTTGAAAGAAAAAGTAAGTGGATCCTTTGAAATTACTTTGTTTTCTGCTAATTTCTCTTAATTTGTCATAAAAAAAAATAAAAACATGAAATATTATAATTGTTTGCATGGTATTAGGATAAGTATGTTGTGTTTGTCCATAAACAGGACTTAAATGCAGATCAGATCACATTTTATGACAAATTAATGCAGAAAACTAACTTTTCTTGCAACTGTAAATTTGGAACAAAACTAATTATTGGGCCATCACAAATTCAGATCCTGGTTGCCGTGGTGCTGATGGTTTCTCAGCACTACTAAGAACAGAAGTGATTGCTATCCAATCATTGAAAATACAGAAATCTCCAAAATGACTAAGGTTTTTGAAGACAAATCACAGCATTGATTTTTCTATGTTGTTACAAAAGTCTTGGTGTATTGATGTAATATTCTGGAGGGGTTTTGATCATTTTTATACATTATTGATATTAGAAAAATGCCTTATTCAGCAACAAATGTGTGTAACAAAAGTTATCAACTTGTGGAACATAGTTGAGCATGGAATTCAGACTTCGACTTCAGAAAGAAAAAATGTAATGTTGTGAACCAGGATAAACCTTAATAGGTTTATCAGATTCACAGTGCTGAGCTGCATCTCAAATTAATCTTCAGGTTCACAGTTTTCAGATGATGTTCACCACTTTAATGTGGCATTTACTGATCCTCCAATTGTCTATACTATGGGGCGGGAACTTAAAGCGGTTTTAACTGTAACACTTGCAAGTACAGTTGCGTATTAACATAAGCCATGTTACATTGCTGTAGTAAATGTAGTGACACTATTTACTATGCTACTTAAGTCATTTGAAAACAACAGTGTAACACTAAAATCTCCTTGCTCTCAGCATTCATTACCCAATTTACATTCACATTTTGTCATTTAGCAGACGCTTTTATCCAAAGCGACTTACAGAAAAGGGAAACAATTAAGGTATAGTGTGATAAGAGCCATTAGGGCAGCAACAAGTGCTAGTGACAATACTTTAAGGAGTAGAGTTGTCGTGTGGTGCTAGGAGAGAAGGTCCTCTCTGAAGAGCTGAGTTTTTTAAAGGTAGAGAGGGATGCCCCTGCTCTGGTAGGAACTGGTACAAAAGCAAAGACTTTGTTGTTCCCTGTTGGTGGAAACTGTGCTTTTTAACATCACTGTAAAATAAAGTTTACATCTCAATGATATAGAGGATAAATAAAGATAAATATATAAATATACCATGTCCCAGTTTTCATCACAACTAAATAATAATAATTGAATATATAAAAACATGTTTTTCTGCACTTAATCCATGTATCATTGTCAAAACTGTTGCTTGTGGCTGGACTGTTGATGTGTGTGTAGATTGTGAGGTCGATCATGTTTGCTAGCAAGTGGGGGCGTATTAGGCTAGCTGTTTGGTGATGCCCCCAAAGTGGATTTGTGATTTCTTTTCCAAAATCCCCTGATCCAGTTAGCACCAGAGAGAGAGAGAGAGAGAGAGAGAGAGGCACCAGCACTACCTCACAGATCTGTGCCAATAGGCCGACAGCAACAGGGGCAGCAGCAGATAGACCTACTACGTTTCCCTCCTTCCTTCCTGAGCTAATCAAAAGGTAGTTGCAGTGTCTATCAGACCACCAGAAAATTCCATTCCTGCCCACAAATTCACCAGGGAGAGCTTCACTGGCTCCTGCAAGACCACCTGGTTCAAAGAGTGGCCCTGGCTTTAATACAGTTCACTGTCACAACATTGTGTGCAGGTCAGCTATTAAGAACAAGCCGGAGAGGCTAAGCCTGGAGTTGGCCATGGTGGGAGATATGTGCAAAGGCAGAGAAATCACCACCATCAAGGATGTGGTGTCCATCCTCCAGGACCTGAAGCCACAAACCCAAAGCATGCTGTCGGAGGTGCAGAGGCTCGTAAAGCTCTACCTGTCGCTCCCAATCTCTGACCATGACGCAGGAGAGATTCACCCACTTGCCAATAATGAGTGTTCATCATGACATTTTGGATGTCATCAATGTTCCCACCCTGATACAAGCCTTCATTAGAAGCTGAGAGAAGGTCCACTTTTGGCAAAGCATTAGACTGAGACAAAGTGAGATAGCCTGCATTTGTGCGTAGAGTAGGCCTACTGAAAGGCTTGTTTTCGTCAGCGACTGCACCATTAAAGGTCCTATCAAATAGGCAATACAATTGCTGACTCAGTTGCTGAAAAATCTTGTGCAGTTTGATTTTGTCACCTTTGTTTGTAAACAATTTAGTACACTATCATTTTTTGGTTCAGGTAAATATATGAAATAAACACTTTTCATTCGTTTTCCTTGTCATACGTTCAGCAGGTATCTACAGTCTAGGCTATTTATTAGATAATTTATGATCGTTCCCTTTAATTCTGCTCTCAAAGTGCACCAGAGTGATGCATTTCACTTTAAAATGTCCGAAGAATTTGACCCCCCTAGAGGCCCTGAGGTCTACAGCACCCCCTCCCAGAATAGTTCCAACGTCAAATTGGAACATCCACGGTTCACAAACATTACAGTTATCTTGACACCAATATCTGTGTTTTTTTTAAATAAAGAATTTTGAAAATAGCAGAGGTGTGGACTCGAGTTACATGACTTGGACAACTTAATGTGGACACAGATGAATCACTTGGACTTTTTAATTTAAAAATTCCCCTAAAGATTATAAAGTATGTTATTTAACGTTCAATTTCCAGAGTCATCTAATGTTAATGTGATTAATTCCCAGCAAGCCAACCCTGTGTGCACTTTGCTTGAAGCAATCTGACAGAAATCAATCAAGTTGCAAGGGAAAACCACGATAAACAAACACACACAACTATAAAGAGTGTGTAATGACTTGTCAAGGACTTGAAACCCAAAGTTTAGGACTTGGGACTTACTTGAGTGTCCTTGGGACTTGAGTGCAAAGACTTGGGGCTTACTCGATAATGACTCTGTCCTTCTTCTGGAAATCATTAGTATTATTTTGAGGCAATCACATGTACAACTGCAGGACAAGAGACAGTTAAAACTAGGTTGCATGTGATAACCATGACAAACAAATAAATACAAATTTAAAAAGCATGACCTATATTCTCAGGAGCCTATATTATGACTTTAAAGAGTCCATTGTGGCTCTAAGTTTAGTACTTGGAGCATGCCTGTCTTGACTTGGGGCTTGATAGTTGGGATTGCAGAAACTTTATACTTACTTGACAATAACTTCATTCCACTTCTGAAAAACAACTGTATTATTTGAGGCAACAACATGTACAACTGCATAACAAGAAACTAGGTTTATCTACAGCTTTGCGCTTTAATTTAGCATTAGCATGTGTAAACTCTCCGCAGTAAATAGCATGAGAAGACCATCCATTAATGTACCTTGCTCGTTCACGTGCCTCTGATTTTTTGGTACCCCTCTCTCCGAAATGACGTCATCCCGGTGGAACGTAACTGAAAGCGTGCGCGCCGCCGCGGGGGGAAGAGCCGCACGCGTGATGTGTGGGACATAATGGTGGATAGGTAGGAAACACACTACAGCTCGATTAAGAGTTGCTCATCAACTGTTGACCAATTTCCAGCTGTTGTCTTGGACTCTTCGATTCCTCTGACTCGACAGCTTCCTGCTCTGACTGACCGACGCCCTGGACCGCAACAAAATGCCGAATATTAAAATATTCAGCGGTAGTTCACATCCGGACCTGTCTCAGAAAATAGCAGACCGCCTGGGTCTCGAGCTAGGGAAGGTTGTTACGAAGAAATTTAGCAACCAAGAAACATGGTGAGTTGTTTCCTGTTGTGACTACTTTAAATAAGCTTAAGTTAATGGTATGTTAATGTAGCCTAGCGACTTGTAATGTTATCTAATTAGAAACGTGGTGTCATGGTGAATTGCCGCGCAGTGTTGTTAGGAACTTGTAGTCCACGCATGGCTGAGAAGTCATGCTAACTAACAAACCTCCCTGGCAATTCTGAGCAATAAAGCCAAGTTAGTTGCCCTAATGAACTGAATTTATAATCTCATGTCACATATATTGAGTAATTTTCTGACTCAGCATCTTGCCACCCCCACCCCCCAGCATGTTTCTCTTTCCCACCATTTAACCCATGATCAGATCACACGCCATTGTTTACCCTGTCTCATCTATCTCCTGACTGCTGTGGTCTGGTACCTCCATGGCACTAAGTGCTGTTTGTCTTGTCACCTGTCTCCTCTTGCAGTGTGGAGATAGGGGAGAGCGTTCGTGGAGAAGATGTCTACATTGTGCAGAGTGGCTGTGGGGAGATAAATGATAATTTGATGGAGCTGCTGATCATGATCAACGCCTGCAAGATTGCCTCTGCCTCCAGGGTCACCGCTGTCATCCCCTGCTTCCCGTATGCCCGGCAGGACAAGAAGGACAAGGTGGGGGTGAGGGATATCTGTCTAATTACTTCTGTCATGCCATTTGCCATCCAGCATCATGACGAGAAGCTTGCTGCCATGTCCATCAGCAACCACCTGACGAGGCATATTTGATTTGTTTTCCTTTTCCTTGTTCTCTTTGCTTGGCTGAATCAGCTGCACTTCCCATCTTTTATGTTTTTATTTCTTGTAGCTATTTGCCTGAATTTTACTTTAATTCCAACATTTGAATAATACTGCATGTATGGAATGTTTTACACATGTAACAGATCTAAACTTGTATCAGTTATTGTGATGCAATGCTATATCATCCAGGATATGAGTTTGTCACATGGCAATACGTGTTGTATTGTTTCTATATTAAGATCAGTGGTGGACCATCAAGGCCAGCTAAGCAACTCTGGAGGCCTGACAGTATTCAACATGAGGAAATAATAATGCCATTCTAAATATTATTTTAGTTTTGTGTTAATAATTTATCTTTGATCGATCGATTCCTTCTCTCATTACATTCAAGAAGTGATTCAAGAGCATGGGAACAAGCAGTAAGTGGAGATAAATGACCTTGCTAGCAACACTAACACTGTTTAAACCAATAATTTTCCAAAAATATTTTGTTCAAAACAAATTTTCTTTTATACACGCAAAACAAGAAATGTCAGTGAAGGTCTGACCATATAACCCACGGTCCACCACTGATTAAATCCACAGTGCAGCTGTGCCAAACTTGTTTATATTGGACTTATTTGACTGTTGTAGATGAGCATAATGAAAGCAGAATGCCTCTGTTTAAACGTCCTATGTACATACTGGTATTTTTTTGCATATAACACATTGTAGCATATTGAAACTATTCATTTTCAACCGAAAATAATTCATAGTGCCTAATTTGAAGACTAGTCTAATATTTCACTGCTTTAATTTTACTGACTGAATGGCTTTTAGATAAGTGTTATTTTTAGAAACAAGCCATGCTTGCCAGTTCACTTATTCCATGTGACTGAAGGGATCTATTTTCATTGCAGAGCCGTGCTCCTATCTCTGCCAAGCTGGTGGCCAACATGTTGTCCGTGTCAGGCGCTGACCATATCATCACTATGGACTTGCACGCCTCACAGATACAGGTGAGCATCACAAAAAGGACCTAAACAGAGGTACATCCTATTCAGTGTCCTGCTATTTACCTGACGTTTATAGCCTTAGATTTATATAGAAGTCAACAAAGGACAAAGCTACATATGAGCCTTCTATTGGGCTTTTAAGCAGTTTGTACATGTTCAGCTCCTGTGAACCCAGTCCAAATACCTCTGTTGTCTTTTTCCAGGGATTCTTTGATATCCCTGTTGATAACTTGTATGCAGAGCCAGCTGTGCTAAAATGGATAAAAGAGAACATCCCTGAATGGAAAAACTGTACAATCGTCTCACCCGATGCAGGAGGAGCCAAGAGGTATGCCATTGCCACCTGCAATACTGTAGGTGTTCTACCCTTGAGCATGTCCTCTGAAATTTACTTAAGATTAAACTTTTGTTGACTTAACTTATCTCTCACAAGGCTGTAATTTGACATTTACAGCTATGCACACTAACTCCAACTCACAGGTATGATACTTCCCCTTTGCAGGGTCACCTCAATAGCAGACAGGTTGAATGTGGACTTTGCCCTTATTCACAAGGAGAGGAAAAAGGCAAATGAGGTGGACCGCATGGTTCTCGTCGGAGATGTGACTGATCGCGTCGCCATTCTGGTTGATGACATGGCTGACACATGTGGCACAATCTGTCATGCTGCTGACAAGTAAGCCCCTTTTATTTACCTCGTGTGGTAAATATGTTTGTAACTTTAAAGCATAACAAAAGACTTGGCCACAAGTAAATGGGCTATTGTAGTTTCTATGGTCCTGATGAAAGAGTTCATTACTTAATTCACTGTATAGGATATATCGAGGCATGTGGAGATTTGTAATGCATTGCACTGTTTCTCTCCCTTAGATTAATATCGGCTGGGGCCACCAAGGTGTATGCCATCCTAACCCATGGCATCTTCTCTGGCCCAGCTATCTCGCGCATCAACAATGCCTGCTTTGAAGCTGTCGTGGTCACCAATACAATTCCTCAGGAGGAGAAGATGAAGCATTGTCCCAAAATACAGGTCAGGATACAGCATTTACCTTGGTTTTACTTAATGTTGCAACTGATTATTGCAATTTTATTAATTTTTTCCCTGGGGAAAAGAGCAAGGTCCATGCGAAAGTTGGTATTTTTACTAGATAATTAACTCACAAAGTCAGTGATTTACTGTCAATAAACAAATAGTCTGGTCTAGTTATATTCACAATATCCCACTCTCTCTTCCTCCAGGTTATTGACATCTCAATGATCCTTGCAGAGGCCATCCGTAGAACTCACAACGGCGAGTCTGTGTCGTACCTGTTCAGCCACGTCCCCTTGTAACAAATGATGTCTCCCATCTACTGTGTGCTGTTACACCAAATAAGAGAAGAGGGAATATCCCCAACCCAAACACAACCATTAGCAAAGATGTTCTGCTAACCATGAAAAAAACCCAACTGTCATGTCTGTTACTAATGCTGACGCCCCTCACGTGAGTCCCTTCCCCCTTGAGCAGTGTCCAATAATGTCTGGGCACAGAAGCAATCGCAAGCTACCAATTTAGGCCAGCATATTTATTGTACTTGGATAAATAAGTGTTTATCCACTGTGAATTTTGTCCCGTTTCATAACCTTAAGGTACAGAGTTTCTCCTGACCATTTAACCTCTCTAGGAGTCATTTCAATCTGTTGTCAAAAGAGATTATATAAATATCCCTGGCAGGTACCAGTGGTCAGGAGAAGCATCTGCCATATAAAGCTGTTACAGTGCTTTTTGTTACAATGAACGAGTGCCGTTTTTTCATGTTGCTCATGTGTCCTCTGCTGTTTGAGAGATTATAATTAATGAAGTGAATGTGTATTGAACTAGTTTACAGTGCCACTGAAGCTCCACTCAACCCAAGAGTGCCTCAATAGTCTGAAATGAAATTACTTTTACCTCCAATTTTCTCCTTTCTCCCTTCCTATTTAGCTGTGTTTTGTCACTGAATGAAGAACTTTCATGTTACTTATCAGGCTGTAAAAGATGTTCTGGGATGTTCTTTCAACTCTTGAGGTGCCCTCCATTGAGTGGGGTTTGCGCGGTGTCCAGGGTTTTACCCTTTGAGGTTCTGCGTTGAAGGTCTTTCTATAGAGAACCTGTCGGGATTTTAGTTTGGGGTCTCTGCAGGCTGGAGCTTCCTTCAGAAATGATCACCTGCTTTTTTTTTTTTTTCATTTTGTATGTCTGGAGGAAGGATTTGTCATTAATGTGCATACTCCAAACCTTTGTGTTTACTTTTTCAGTAGAGTGAATGCGCCAGTTATCTGAGGATGCGTTCTTAATAAAATTAATTATGCGTAAAATTTTAAACCTTGTACTTGTTTTGTTTCTCTGATATCCAACTCATTACACCTGGGCCTAATTCTGTAGAGCAAGTTTACCAAATAAATCATATATTTCCCCCTGGCTTATTTAATGAAACTGTTTTTATGTAACAGATTGCTGTATGAATTATTCATTATTTCATACAATAAAATTAAAAATAACATGCATGCAACCAAGATCATAGAGGGCAATTTTGTTGTTTAACAGGGAAAATACAAAATACATTTATTTCTGTGGCTAATACCTATTTCTGTCTGAAGTCCCAGGATGGAAGCCATCGACAAAATGTATATCCTTATAAGTTTGTTCCAGTATTTTTATACTAAATATTTTGAACAGTAAATAAAGGTTTCAGTATCATCCCACCAGAATCTCATTCCTGGTAGTGTGGAGAAGGCTTTGAAACAGCATTGAGGTGGTATGATTTAACAGATATTTTTTCAAGAATAAATCAAACCCATGGCATCAGTAAAAAGGTAAAGTTAGTTAAATATTTTCAGTAATAATTAAAATGTCTCGAAGGCTATGTTTTTTCACTTTGAACCATTTTGTACAGTCTATGCTTTGAACACAACCATAAGCTCTTTGAGTGACAGGCAAAAGAACCAATCACCGACGAGGTGACGTAGACCGTCTTGACCAATCGTTATTCTAGGAGAGGCGGGCCAAGCACGGACACCGGCAGATTAACGTTCGCTGAGTCCTGTTATCTTCTTGCACATTGTCGGATTCGGGTTGACATCTTATTTGTTCTGTAGGTCGAAACCTACAGTCTATGTTAGATACGGATAGAAAACGCGTTGCAATCGTAACTGGATTAATTAACCTAAAAACAGTTCTCCACGTGCAGTGTAGGGAAACAAACAGACGTCTGTGCCAACAATGAACGGAGGAAAAATCAAGTAGACACTACGCTTTATATTTTTTGTTTTTGTTTTTTTGCTATCTTCTAACAGCTAACTGGGTAAGTGCATTTAATCTCAGATTTTTGTTTAATGTCTCTGATCACAGACAAATAGTTCATGTTTGTATATCATGCCTGCAGTGTAATTTATTTTTCTGTGGTTTTCTACCCTGTGGTGTCTGTTACAGAATCAATTTAACACGGAAATGATTTGTGACTCAATTTTTTACTCAGCTCAAGGATGACAGGAAGTCCTGACCATAAACAAGATGAAGAGGGCCTCAGGGACCCAATGGTTCGTTTCCACAGCTACTTGCACGGAGGGACCTCCAGCTTGCTATCTACTCTCCCCACCCTTATAGTCTTCCCTGTCTACAAAACTGTTTTCCGTCAACAAATCCACAACACCCCAGTTCACCGGGCAGTGGGACAGCTTTACAAAGAGGGACCTGCTAAACTCTACAGGGGCGTGGCCCCACCATTACTGATGAGGACCCTGAATGGCACGCTGCTCTTTGGCCTCCAGGACACCCTCCACCAGCACCTCTCCCAGTCATCCCAAAATGTCATCTCCCCCTCTGCCCTACCTGCTCTGGCTGGGTTTGGTGCAGGTATTGTCGAAGCTATGGTTTTTACCCCCTTTGAGCGTGTTCAGAATGTGTTACAAAATGGCCAAAACGACCGCCATCTTCCCACCCTGAAGAGTATTCTTGTCAGGCTGAAGACACAGAGGCCAGCTTTAGGATACTACAGAGCCTTGCTGCCAATCACCGCTCGCAATGCTCTTGGCAGCTCCCTCTACTTTGGCCTGAAGGGGCCGGTGTGCGCTGTCGTGGAGAAACAGGGACTCTCTCCAGTGGTCTCCTCCTTCATCTCAGGGACGCTGACCTCCATGGCAATCAGCCTGACTCTTTACCCACTGTCTGTGCTAGTGGCAAACATGCAGGCGCAGGTGGGAGGAGAGGTCAAGGGGGTCATGGCTTGTTGGAGGATGCTGTGGGACTCTCGGCAGCGGAGTGTGGTTCTGCTGTACAGAGGGGGTTCTCTGGTTATTTTAAGATCATGCATTACATGGGGGATCGCCACTGCTATCTATGACAGGCAGCAGAAACGTTCTGGCTGAAGAGACGGCGTTATCAACCATTGCTTTTCCTGTTTGTGTAGTCACATCATGCAACTATTTTACATATGTTTTTTTAAAGTTCTAAATATAGTATTTCTTTCCTTGTTTTTTGGTATTGTAACTGCTTCTGCTAATCTCACTGTCTCAATGCACATTCATTAACATGCAAGGGTCTTCAACCCCCAAATAACAATAACATCAATGACAATGAAATGTCTATAATCAGTGTCCCAGTAAGACAAGGCTGTGACAGAGACAGTAAGCTAGCAGACACAGTACCAGGACTCGGAAGCTAAAGCAGCTAAATTAAATTTAGCCGTCATTCATTGTATTATTTATGTCTGTGCTTTTGTGACCTGTCAAAGACATTTTGTGTGTCAAAATGGGAGTCATAAATGCAGCTGCAAGAACATGATCCATCACCTCATCAACAAAAATTGCCAATTTTATGTGACAGAATGCACAAGCAAGTTGAAAGCAACACTGCCATCACTCTCACACGCCTATGAGTATTTATCATGGACCAAAGATAAATATGATAACTAATATAAATATGGTGAAGGTGAATCACAGGTGCCTTGCATTTTTACTGTCTTAAAGGAAAACTTAATAAAATTTAACCCACCAAAGTCAGGTTACTCATTAAGTACTTCATAACACTTTTATATGTCTTTCATTTCTCTGGAGGAACTTTGCTTTTTGGCCATTTCTGCTTTTAATAACATGTAGAAAGAAGAAATGACAGCCAAGAAATTGGGAATGAAATCCAACAAAGGTCAGCAGTTGGACAAGGAGAGTTTAACATGATTTAAGGATCAGTTAACTACCCAAATGCCCATAATTGTTCTCTAAACTCTGATAATCCAGTCAGGGTAGGGTTGGGTGATAAATCAATATAATTTATCGCCTTTCAATGGAGATTACATCATAAAGACTTTATTTATTGAATTTCTGGAAAATATGCTATATTGTGAGATGTATCCTTATCGAGATATGAAAGGACATGTAACAAATCGCCCAGCTGTATGTCAGGCTTATCTCAATTTGGAGACTACAATTTATAGCAGAAAACCAGCATATCAAATTGGGGTGTGGAAACATTTCAGCATGGACAAAGTCCATCCATAATTATTTGGGCTGGACCCATATCAGGGACTAAAGGTCAGCATATCAGCCTCTGCTGACTGTAATTTCCCCTTAGCTGAATAAAGGAAGTTTGATGCATGTTTATGCTGTATTGTCAAGACATTATTTAATTATATGGATATTTAATGCAAAAGAATGGTTTAATGGAACAAAAAAGGCCAGTGGTCAGTACTGTTGCCTCACTGCAAGGAGGTCCTGGACAAGAATCTGTCTGCCCGCTGCAGCCTTTCTTGGAGTTGGTTGGAGTTTGCATGTTCTCCTCATGTATGCATGGCTGTTACTTGACATGCGGGTCATGGTTGTCCGAAGCTAAATTGCTATGCCATTCATCCAGTATGTAGCAGACTTGACCCACGCTGCAGCGTCAGCCAATGAATGGAATTAAGATAATGACACATGTACATGGATGAATTACGCCTACCGGGCACAGGTCCAGGGGCCCAACATGTCAAAACCTACAAATATCACCCAAGAGACACAACCAACCAGGAAAAGACTCAAAATGATCACATGGAAATATAAAACACAAAAGAGAGACAAAGTACCAACTTAAAGACACAAATGGAGGACACAAAACAACAACATGCAAAGCAACGACATGGCTGCAAAAGGACCCCCCCCCCCCCCCCCCCCCCAAAAAAAAAAAAATGAAATAAATAAAAAAATCTACATGCAGTTACAAAATTACCACAAAGATTAGATACTAAACATCAGCTAAAATAGAAAACAATGAAGTCCTTGTGTCTTGCTCCTATCTAGGAGAGGGGGTGGGGCCTTTTGCTTGTCTGTGCCCAGGGGCCCATTGTCTCATGATCTGCTCATTTCAATGTAGCCTATCAAAAGAACTATATCTACTTTAATGTGAATGAAAAATGTCAGGTGCCTGTCTGTTACCTCAACATATACCTGTGAAATGAACATAAAATAAATTTATAATCATTGTTGTAGAATACTTTTTCTTTCATTAAAGTGCATCAATATATGAATCTTATCATTCATGCATTTGTATCATGATCATGATTTGCTTTTTTCTTCCTAACCATGTCATGTCGTATCCAGTCCACTAGATGGTACTGTGGTCAAAATAAAAACATGGGAATAATCCAGCTGCACTATAATGGGATCGGCAGCTCAGTGGTTGTGTGTTCTTCCATGCAGGTACGGGGGAGGAACAAATGATTCACGATTACAACATTACTTGGCAAGCAGGAACAGCTAGAGCTGTGCTCAGGGACCAGCGTGTAGTATTTCAGGGAAGCCAGGCATCTAGCGCGTCCAATCAGAACTCTTCCGCTGGGCTTTGGGAGCCAATGAGAGACCGGGAATGGGTGTCCATGTTGGCGTGCAGAAGGGCGTGTTGACTCTACTTAAGGCGTTTGCTTTGCACAGATTTTAACATACGCATTTTACCTGCTAAGGACTCCTGCGTAGCTCAGCACCAGGTAAGAGTTTTCGGAATTGTTTCTGTTTTTCAGCTTGTATATTATAAAAGACACCTAACCGTTGTAATATAATGTAATATAAACGTCGTCATGAAAGTTAGGAATTTGTATCTGCGTTTAAAAGACGTGTTGGTATTACACAACATATCCGTTAAAGGCCAGAGACTTTCCACTATAGTTACTGTTATGTAAATTACTCTGTTGTACGGTAAGTTAGTCGACCCTGCAGCGGTGCATTCCTCTGCAGGCATCCGCTCTTCCCCTGTGTGTTTGTCCATGGTGAGCAGGCAGTTACATGTTGTTTCTTGTGGCTGGCTGGCTTGCATAACTCCAGGGTTCAGCCCAGTACAGTCTCTTAACTGAGGTGGGGCTTGGTCTGTGTATCTGGATAGGATTGTACTGCAGATAACATCTTGAGTGGCTAAAATGATATTGGGCTAATGTGCCCATACTCTCTCATGCATTCTTTCAACATTTGCTCATACCCTATTAACAGTCGGAATGTGTCTTCTCTCTCTCTCTCTCTCTCTCTCTCTCTCTCTCTCTCTCTCTCTCTCTCTCTCTCTCTCTCTCTAACTTAATTTTTTTAGAAATCTTCCAAAATGAGCATCCCTGTCAAGGACGTGGAGAACTTTAAAAGGTCCTCGCTAAAAAGGGGTGAATGTCAAGAAAAAAACACTCTCCCAACTGCGGATGGTAGGTATTAAAGAGGAAGTAAGCCTGCTCCCAAAATAATCTGCCCCTCAGTTTTGTTTAGCTCCTTGTTCATCTAAACCATCACTGACACTGCGAGTTTCATTATGAAAAGCAACTGCAAACACTGAATTACTGATTAACTGCAGGTACACACCCAGCTACCTGGTAGCTCGGCCTTCTCCTACTCAGTGCCAACCTGTTTAAAGGAAGAACATAACTCCACCCCCATCTGTTTTAAATTACAGGATATCTGCCTCTTTTAAATTTATGTTTGAAGAGGCTTTGTCAAATGGAGCTTCATGCTTTTTTTTAAGCTCTTGGGAGTCGTAAGGGCACATTGTAGTCACTTAAATCCTTATTTTAGATCCAGTGGAACATGAAGCAGCAAGAAGAGATCTCTGATAAGATGTCTCCCTAGTTTTGATTTTGACTGTTACTTTTTAAATTTGTGTCTTTCCTGACCGATATTGTATCAGTTGACAATGTAGAAAAACTTTTTTTAAACAATATATGATGTGTAAATCGATTTTTGGGGTGATTTAGAAATGGTGGCTGTTGGTTTTAAATATTCAGCAATTGACACTGAACTGGCAGGACTGCTGTTTATCTTGCTATTTTATTTTCTCAGTTTCTAGAATTGGCTGACAATGTCATGCATTGTATGTACAGTGTTAAATATTCTTCAATTAAGTTATTTAAGAAAGCAGCCTTCTGAATACCTTTGCAAATTGGTGGACATCAACATGGAAAAGGTCTGTTTAATTCCATCTCAAAAAGCCGCTGTCAGCTGCCATATCGGTTATTTGAAAATTATCCCCCTCTGAAATTGGTATAAGTTTTTAAAATTGCAAATTGGTTAGCTTCTTAAGCCACTTTTCAAACTTTTTTTGCATTTCAGTCGGTGCACACCTGATAATGTCACTATTTTATTTGACACACCTGTTTTCGATTGTAATTGCTCTTTGGTGTATACGTTGAAGATGAGATTTAAAATTGATTACTTTTGGATGATTATGTTTAAACACGGTGCTCATATTTTGTCATGACAACAGTTCAGGACTGATCTTTGATGTCCAAACTCATGTTGATATAAATTGATCACTTCATCTCTGTCTCTCCCTTGTGATCACACAGTAATTACAGAAGAAAAGAATGCCATCAAAGAGGTAAGAACATACCTGCCATGGTTCCTCTCTGTCCTTAACTGTTACCTGCTCTTTCTCCAAACTATGAAACCTGTCTCTGCTTCTGCCTCTGTTTTCTGTACACTGTAGTGCTACAAGCAGAAATTCTGCACAAAGCATGGTCTTGCTTTGGTCTTATAACTTCTAGAAAAAATGTTATGTTTCATCAAACTTTTTTTTTTCCTAATGCAGATGCTCCCCGCAAAACTGAAGCATTTCCTCTTCCAGCTTTACTCTTACTTCCCTGTGGCTCTCTCCCTTAGCCCTGGTGTGCATTTTCCTATTTTCTTAATCTCTTTACTGAGTCCACATAAATGCAGCTCTATTTTCAAGTACAACATGTTTCCTTCCTTCCTTCTAATCTCTCCCTCCCTTCCTCATTTTTTGCTGTTAGAAATGTGCCAGAAACAAAAACAATGAGGAGGTGGAGAACTTTGAAAAGAAAAATCTAAAACATGCTGAGATGCAAGAAAAAAACCCTCTTCCAACACCAGATGGTAGGTGTCTAACAGAAATGATGTGTGCTCTTTCAAGAATTTCAAACATTAAAGGAGCTGCACACAATATTCAAATCACCAATATAGCAGTAAACAAGTATTTTCTATGTAAATATATGGTGAAGTGTTCCATCAGTTTAATTTCTTGTTCTGACAGCAATTTAGGACTAATCTTTGATGTCCATATTCATTATCAATTGATCACCTCATTGGTCTCTCTCTTGTGATCACACAGTAATTGAAGAAGAGAAGAAAGCCATCGAAGAGGTAAGTACCTGAAATGCCTTGGTGCTACAAGCAGAAATTGTGCACAAACCATAGTCTTGCTTTGCTCTTGTATCTTCTTACTTTCCCCACAATGGTCTGACATTTTAATGGGAGATTAATTTTAACAGTGAGAGACAGAATATTAAAAAATATCCAGAAAATCACATTATATAAAAGTTACACATTTATTTGATTAATGAAGAATTTGATCCCCTAACAAAACATGACTTATTACTTGGTGGAGAAACCCTTGTTGACAAGCACAGAGGTAAGACATTTCTTTTAGTTGGTCACCAGGTTTATGCACATCTCAGGAGGGATTTTGGTCCACTCCTTTTTGCAGGTCCTCTTCAAATCCTTAAGGTTTTGAGGCTGTTGCTTGGCAACTCGAGACCCAAGATTTTCTATGGGATTAAGGTCCGGAGACTGTCTAGGCCACTCGATGACCTAAATGTGCTCTTCCTTGAGCCACTCCTTTGTTGCTTGGCCATATGTTTTGGGTCATTGTCGTGCTGGTAGACTCATCCAAGACTCATTTTTAGTGTCCTGGCTGAGGGCGGGAGGAAGGTCACCCAAACATTTACGTTACATGGCCCCGTCCATCTTCCCCTCACTGTGATGAAGTCGTCCTGTCCCTTTAGCAGAGAAAGCATAAGGTTTCCCACCTACATGCTTGAGAGTGGAGATGGTGTTCTTGGGGTCATAGTCAGCATGTCTCTTCCTCCAAACACGGTGAGTTGAGTTAATGCCAAAGAGCTTTATTTTGGTCTCATCTGACCACATCACGTTCTCCCAAGCCTTCTCTGAATCATTCAGACGGGCCTGTACATGTGCTGGCTTGAGCAGGGGGACCTTGAAGGCACTGCAGGTTTTCAATCCATTATGGCATAGTGTGTTACCAATTTTTTCTTGACGAAACAGTCGTCTCCTCCTCACCAAGCCGCTTGCTGAGTGTCTTGTTGCTCATTCCAGCCTTGTGCAGGTTGACTGTCTTGTCCCTGATGTCCTTAGACAGCTCTTTGGTCTTGCCCATGGTGGAGAGGTTGGAATCTGATTGAATTATTCTGTTGATGGGTGTCCTTTATACAGGTTGCTGAAATTGGAAGTACTTATGTGAGAGGACTAATTTGTTTGCCTCGTGGACATATAGCCAATCTTTGGGAGCCAGAATATTTGCAATGCAAATAAACATAACTGTTAAATGTGATTTTCTGGATATTTTTTTTTATATTCTGTCTCACTTTTGAAATAAACCTACCATTAAATTGATAGACCATTAATTTATCTGTCAGTGGGTAAATTTAGCAAAAATCATAAAATCTGCAAGGGATAAAATGCTTATTTCCCTCACTGTATATTCTTAGTTCCCTGTGGCTCTTTTAATTAGCCCTGGTCTGCATTTCCTATTTTCTTAATCTCTTTAATGGCCACACATAAGTGCAGATCTATCTTCAAGTACAGCACGTTTCCTGCTAAGCTCTGTACATACTTTTGTGGAACTTAATTCCCTATAAATAGCAGTACAGTTAAAACATGATGCCACATTAGAGCTCTTTGTTCATTGTGAGCATGTAGGTACACATTTCTTTCATTTATTCTAGAGTTCAGTCCAGTATTGTCTCTTAACTGAGGTGGGGCTTGATTGTACAGCAGATAGACTCTTCAATGATGAAATGACAATGGGATCATGTGTTAATGCTTTTCCACTTTTTTGCCCTTAGAAATGTGCCAAAGACCAAAACAATCAGGAGGTGGAGAACTTTAAAAAGGGAAATCTAAAACCCACTCAGACACAGGAAAAAAACCCTCTTCCAACACCAGATGGTAGGTGTTAAACAGAAATAAAGTGTACCCCCAGGACCTATCCGTATCATCCCCTCTTGATCCAGGTTTCCTCAGTCCTTCCTGCCCTTTTTATTGTTAAAGGCAACTGCAAACATTGTAATACTGATTAAATGCAGGTTGCCCTTGTACTTGACAGCTGGACCTTCTATTTTATGCCAACCTGTTTAAAGGAGGACCATAACCCCACCTCAAATATTTATTGTAATATCACTGTCTCTTTAAATTATGTTAAGAGGCTATACCGAGCAATTGGAGCATCATGCCATTGTTGTGCTTGCATCACTGATTTAAAGGCCCAGGATGTAATGCACATTAGAAAATACTAATGTGAAGCAGCAGGAAGTGGAGAGTTTATGTTGAAGTGTGGCAGCATGTTCATTCGTTCCTTCTCTCCCTGTCTGCTGTTGTAGCACTGAAGCAGGTGACCGTTCTGGTACATCTCAGTAGTTTTTTAGAATTTTTTTTTAGAAATCTCAGAAGAGCCATGCCATGTTGCAGTTAAAGCAGGAACCTGTGTTGAATGAGTTTTCACAGAATGTGGCTTTTTTACAGTCCTGTTTTGCCTGTATTGCAATCATTAAAGGGGCTGTAGGCAACATTCAGAACACTCTTTTCTCAAACTATTTACAATGCAAAGATATAGTGGTTTTCAGTTTTTTTACTTGTCCTGACAGCAATTTAGGACTAATCTTTGATGTCCATATTAGTTATCAATTGATCACCTCATCTATGTCTCTCTTGTGATCACACAGTAATTGAAGAAGAGAAGAAGGCCATCGAAGAGGTAAGTACGGCAGTGGTGGAATGTTAAGTACATTTACTCGAATACTGTACAATTTTGAGATACTTTACTTTTCAGGTCAAGATTTAACATGAAATCATCAGATAAATTTAACATACTTGCATGTTTAAAGCATATTAAGTAGCTAGCAGCTAAGCTAACAGCTTACATGAATGCATCAAAAATAATTATTTGGAATATATAAAACCATCTTAGTGGGATAATTCTGCATAACAAGTACTTTTACTTTTGGTACTTAAGTATCAAAAGTAACTTTTGATGCTGATCATTTTACTTAAGTTTTAAATACAGGACATTTACTTGTAGTCGAGTAATTCTACAGTGTGGTATTAGTACTTTTACTTAAGTAAGGGATCTGAATACTTATTTCACCACTGATTACCTGAAACCCCTTCGGGCTACAAGCAGAAATTGGGCACAAACCATAGTCTTGCTTTTGTCTTCTATTTTTCTTCACTTTGTTCATTGTTGGCAAGTAGGTACATGTTGTTTCTTGTGACTGGCTTGCATAACTCCAGAGTTCAACCCAGTACAGTCCCTTTTTAACTGGGGTGGGGCTTCGTCCATCTATCTGTATAGGACTGTTGTGCAGGCAAATGCTAATGGTATCATTAGCCATTATTAATGGTCAAAACCTTTGTTGATTTGAATCATTTCTCTCCATTAGAAATGTGCCAAGGATAAAACCAATGAGGAGGTGGAGAAATACGACAAGCATAAGCTGAAGAAGACTACCACGAAAGAAAGTGTCCGTCCTCCAACGCAGAAGGGTAAGTGTTAAAGTGTGCTCTCAGCACAATTTATCTCCTCTGCCCTTGATCCAAGTTTCTTCAGCTCCTTGTTCTGTATAGTTCAACTCTTCCTGGCTTATCATAGTCAAACAAAACTACAAACATTACGTCACTGAATAACTGCAATTACTCACCCAACTACCTGAGAGCTTGACCTTGTTCTGTTTAATGCCAACCTGACATGAAGCAGCAGAGGGAGGGAGAGTTAAAGTGAAAGTGTAGCAAAGACAGAAAGCCTGTGTCCATACTGGGAGGGAAAAGTTTAAAATGTGTGGTCTTTTATCCAGTACAAGATGCTTTTGAGCATGCATTCTAGGAAACGTAGGATCCAGTGTTTTTGGAGCTTGCCTCACACCAGACACAAAAAATGTAAGACCTCTCTGTCAATGTAGTTTTGATTTTCTCTGTTTGTCTCGTGATCCCACAGAAATTGACGAGGAGAAGAAAGCCCTGCAAAAGGGGAATTAAAAAGTAACACGGCTGCCAAGATTCCTCTCCTCCATCCCTGCCCTGTTACCTGCTCTTCTACCAATTAGGAATCCTTCCCATCAACTCCGCCTCAGCCGGCCATCTTTCCTGCCATGATTGATGAGAAATGTTTTTGAGCTGATGCTATGGGAAAATATTTGTGCATGATCAAGTAAATGAATGCAATAGATGTATTGTGTTTTTTTTTTTTTTTTTTTGCCTCATGTTGTTAAAGGGCTGAACAGAGCAAGATAAAAATTTTGACAGGGTCTAGGGTATAAAAAGGGGACAAACCATTAAATGATTGTATTAATGGAAATCCATCAAATATATTCCATTGCTATCAATACCATATGTATACCTGTATATGTTGCCATTAAGAAATGACACCTATGACTTTTTTAAAAATAAAAATGTATATCAAAAATATTTGAGTTATATTTGTGTATATTTTGTATCAGACATATGCAAGATGGATAAAGATGCTGTTATGAGTGGCGATGGTTATATTTAAAGCTCGTGTATTGCAACATGTATGGCCATCTGTCCTCCACTGACCTCAGGCCAGGTGTAACATTCCTACCTAAGTGGGTTGAAAGGAAAGTTAGGGCAGTTTGAGATAAAGACTGCCAGTTTGTGTAGCGCTCCAATTACATTAATGTCTTAGGCAAGAAACAGAAAAACATGAGAAAGGAGAAATAATTTAAATACATTCAAGTAGGGTATGTCATTTATTAAACCTGCCAAATTTAAATAAAAATGGAAGTGATAATGGTAGAATATATCCCAGTTATCTTCATATAGCCTACAAATCGCAGTATATAGGGGAACTAAATAGTGCTCCAGGCTGCACAGTAAGGAAATGAGAAACCAGTACAGATGATGGTACAATACAGTCTGCAGTATTAGATTTCAGCTGTAGATCATTTCATGTTTCAGTCATAAGCAATAGTCAGCTTATTATGAAATAATGGTACCAAATACACTGTTGTAATGGTTATTCTGTCTCTTCTTTTACTTGATAATGTTTGGCTGAACAGAAAAAGGTCCTAAATCCAGGTCTAATTTCTGACAATGAAACTGTGATCCTTGTTTGTGAGCATACATATTAGGTTGCCTCAGCTGCACATGAGCTATGTTTAACTTCAGTTTCACATGGTTGAGTGAATCCTTCTCACACAGTCAAAACGCCCTCCCGTCTATATTTACAACAGGTTTGAGCCTGCTGAAAAAAAGGGAGTGGGTCCTCTGCAGATGTTACACATTCCACAACATACATGTAAATATGTGTTCTGTTAGAAATGTGAGTTTAAGTTGAATTTCCATATGCAGGGGGTGTTATAGGTGTACCTATAATTTATAGAAAAATGTTCACATGAATCATGTGCTTCGGGAAGCCTTCTTTAAGAAAATATAACTATCACATGGATCAGTGGCTGGGTTTTCTCTCCTAGCCTACTATGATTGCTTTAGATAGTACAGACTGTGTTTTCCATACGTGTTGCAACATGCTCATACAACAGCATGCAGGTACTTGAGACTGAAGAGCTACTTAAACCATCTTGTTGGTTGAAATTAGTTACTAAAATCATGAAGACTTATGCAGATTAACACCTGACAGAAAGTCTGACAGAAGTCCTGAAACATAAGGCCATGAATCTGCAAATATTGATGGTATGCATGTTGTTTGCTTTTCCAGTGATCTTTCAGGATTGGGCGTGTGTGAGCACTATGACAAGAGATTAGGCTTTGCAGCACAGGGAGAGACAGACACAACTAAATGATAAGATGTAGACACAGATTTATTATAATATCAAGTGTCTTAGAAATCGATCTCAACTCACATGCTGAAAAAAAGTAAATACTGTATGTAGCATTGTATTGCCACAGGGTCATTGCTCATTCGCTGTCCCACTCGTCTTTTTTTCAGTTGCCTGCTTTGTTCAACCCATTATGCTTACATTATCCCTTGCGTCAACATCGTTGCAGTGCACATGATTATTCTCTTGCAAAACAAGTTTTACAGGTACTCTTAGTAGTATCACTTCTTCCTTAACTTCCCCTTTCCAAAAGGTAGCCAGAGTAGGCTTCCATTCTCTATCAAACTTCATCATTACCAGTTTTGCTACATTCATTCACACCACAACTTCCTATTTTTTTAAACACACTTTTATTATCATGCAGTTTTTGTATGTGCAGATAAAGTGAAGTCATCCATTTGTAAGTAAGCTGTTTGTAAGTAGCAGTTTCAGGCCCCCAGTAGGTCCCATTGAGCTTAGAACTTCTGGCATGATCATCAACCTCTAATATCTGACAGACTTTAAAATACAAATGGCCACAATGAGGATCATTCTTTTTTTTTTGGTGTTATGGTATCAATGACATATATTACATTTTTGCTTTTTCTTTTTGGGACAGCTAAAAATCACTATAGAGTGGCTGATGTAGCACACCACATAACTGCAAATATCTCACTGCCACTTAGCACATCTTTCATCAGCACTGCATGCGGAAGGTACACAGAGTCAAAATGTAGCACAGCCACGTAGCTCACAAGTTGTTGTTGTTGTTACAGTCTGGCAGATGCTACAGGAGCATGACTGCACGGACTGCCAGACTTAAGGACTGTTTTTATCACCAGGCCATCAGGCTCCTTAATTCATATATCACATCACATACCTGCTTACCTGCTGTTTGCTCAATTTACTATTGAATGAGCTACAACCTGATTGCTAGTATTGAAACACACATATTACTCTTTTTCATGAATGCACACAGTGCTTTATTATCATCTATCTATTTACCTCATTCCATTGGGTCATATGATAAACTTCATTCCATTTTTTGCATTACTGCTAGAGAAACTGTCACACTTATTTTGTATATGACTTGCTTTCATTGCTTAGCTGGTCTGTTCTCTTGTCATAATAATTTATATTGTATTGTTGACCCTATGTCAACCTACAAATTATTAATAAAACTTGAAATTTAAACTTAATTTAAAGCATTTTTTTAGTCAACTCAAGTATTATCCAGGAACTCATTTCAGTTTTTAATGTGTGTGTCTAATAGCATCATTGTGTAAACAGCGACACCCAATGGCTGCAATATAGATTACAAAAAGATGTTGTTGCAGTACCACATCTCTCCCATACGAGGCGCCAAATAACAGAGAAAACCCCATAGGGGGAGGGGCGAGAGCCGCTGCTGCTGCAGGTCTGTTCACTGGGCTAACTAAAGTCCATCAACAAGCTAGTTAGCAGTGAGCGATATGATGGACGCTACCAGTGATGCCAGAGCAAAAAGAAAACATGGACTAGCTAAATGAGGTTTATTCTGGCACATTGACAATCAATATCTAGCGGAGGACCGTTTCAGATAGTTGTAATTAGCTGCTTCATTCATGCGGTCGCTGGTCCTCCGTGGAGTTTGAGCTCTGAGTGGCGGTAAGCTCAGTTACCAGCTCGCTGAGACAACTGGGACAACACGGCTCACTCACCGGTAAGGTTGTTTTGCTGTTAGCATGCTAGCCGAGCTAACAATTACCAATGCTAAAAATATACACGTTTGACTTATTATACTACAGTAACATTGCTGCAGCCTCACAGCTTGCACGTAGATTTAATGGTGTACATCATCTCCTTGTTGCTAGCTTCTTGCAGCGGTAATTACGTCTGCAGAGTTAGCAACGTTACGACCAGATAAAAGTGATCGGCGTCATGTAAATACTGGTGGTTGTTAGCTGTAATCGGCTAGTTTATGTACACGTAGTGCATTGATGCCAGGAGTATTTTATACGACTATGACCCAAAGCTTTGCATGTGACTGAACTAGCTATAAATATTATTGTTGAATATGTTTAATGGTGTTTATTGAATACTGTTGTTACCATGTGTTGAATTGCTGTTGTATTACTGGTAGTGTCCATTCAGTAATGACTTAGTTAGCAACATAACGTGAGCTTAGTAGTTCAATCAAGCTTGTGCAAACGCGTTTATATGTATACTGCTTTGTATTGTCATCATGTAAGTTATAACTTTACTTTCTACTATAACTGTTCCCAATAGAGCAGGAGCATGGTGGTCCCGGACAGTGCCAGCGTGGTCCCCCAGGCTGACAATGGCAGTCCAACTGGCCTCATGGAGAGCTCCGAGCCCGGGTGTGAGGAGAAGGAAGAGGTGGATCAGGACCTGGCAGGGGTGGAGCTTGAGGAGGTCCGAAAGCTGCAGGAGCTTGTTCGTAGGTTGGAGGTCCAGAATGAGACCCTGCGCAACAGAGGGAGCAAGACTATCATTCACAGAGGGGCCAGCAGCAACAGCAACCTCACAGCTGCTGGCAATATCAACGAGAGACTGACTTGTGACGAGGTGACCAACTCCCACCTCAGATTGGAGCACAGCGACAAGCTGGGCAGCACAGACTTTGAGCTGTCACCCACTCAGGGCAGCAGCAGTGGTGAAGACATGTCTCCTCTGCCAGTGGCCAACAGGCTGGAGGAAGAGGATGATGATGAAGAAGAGGTAGATGAGGAGGATCATGGTCCATGTGGAGGCTTTCTCACCTTGACCTGCAGCAACGGCGCAGGGCAGTCCCAGACCCCAGAGAGCCCCTCTCAAGAAAGTTATGAGTCAGAGACACTTGCAGAGAGCGACTCAGGGGTGGACCAAACTGCACTGGATGAGGTGGATGTCCTAGATTTGGAGGATGAGTGTGCAGAAGTAGAGGATGACGACAGTTGGTATGTTTTATTATCTCTGTTAACTTATACTTTGATAGCCTCCTTTTTATTACACTTGTTTAGGTTAGGGCATTTCTGGACAAATCAGTGGGCCACATCTCAACATTAGCAGATGTGAGAGAGAAAACAAGTGAAACATCTAGCATGTATATATGAGTTGCCTTCAGGGAAGTTAGTTTTCAGCAACACAGGCCACAGCAATGCCACAGATTAAGTCTGCATTTTACATTGGCCCGTGTATAGGTAGAAGATCCCCTTCAGCCAGATGAGTCACTTGTGCTTTTTCATCTTAACCTCTGATTTAAAAGTGTGTTGATCCCCCACAGGAAGTGACTGTGCACTGAACTGCAGCATAGGTTATTTGGATTTAAAATTAGACTAACTACATGGCCGAGAAAGAAACTGCATTTTCCTCCCTCATCCACAGGATCAAGGAGAATATTTTATTGCATAGACAAAGCTTTGCTTAACTGTGGGCAAGCATTTCAACTACTAACTATTTACTATAATACTGTCATTTGGAGAAAATGATAAGTGATGGAGAAAAAAGATAGAAGAATGACAATGGAGTGAAGATGAGGAGATGGTAAATGAAAGGGCAGGCAGCTGGAGTGAATAAGCTCATAGGTAGTTGATGTGAATACAAAAATGAGAGTTGTTGTCTCTTAAACTTCACTCTGAGCTCACTGACCTAGGTACATAACAGGTGCGACCCATCTGCCTGTTTGACCTGTTTGACAGGTTAGTGTGAACACAAAGCTTTTTTTTATTCACTCCTGTCTGAAGATGCAATGATTATTCGACTAAGCAAGTAGCCATTCGATGTAAAAGTAATCACCTACTAGTTTGATAATCAATTGATGTTATTTTTCATGCAAGTATAGGAGAAAATGCTGTTTTCACCCCTGAAGTATGGAGATTTATATCATATCAAATTTAATAACTTTGGCTTTTGCACTGATGAAGCAAGACATTTATTATAGACATCACCTTGGACTTTGAGAATCTGGGATTGACATCTTTCACTATTTTCTGACATTTTATACACCAATCAACTATTCAGCTAATCAAGAAAAAAATCAGCAGATTAATAGATAATTTTTTTAACTTTCAGTCCTACACCTGTCAAGGTGTTTTGTTGCAGTGTTTCAAGGAGAAATGTTATTTCAGACATTATTATACTAATAATTGCCATTATTGTTAACCCGGCATAGCTCAACATCCACTAAACCGTGTTATACAATGGACTAAAGGTCAACTAAGCCATCTGCATGAGTTCATTTCTGAATGCAGCTCAGGTCGAAGCTTGAAAAAACAAGGTTTGTTTTAGAAAAGTTGAACTTTGCTCATTTCCTCCAAATTGATTGACAGAATATAATGACCCAAAAGGACCAATGATAGAGGATTAATAACTAATAATCCATTTTAATTTTAATGCCACAGTTCAGTCTAGACATGTTTGTTTATGCTGTGCCTAAAACAGGTAGCATATTGTGTCCCTGATGGCTACTCCAGCAGCTTAACAGCCAGACCATTCACGACTTATTTTCAGTTTCACATCATTAGCCATACCATATGTGCTTTGTGAGGTTATCATAGCCAAAACATCCAGTAATCCAACTACGACATAATCTGATCTGCTCTGGGCTGAATGCAGCCGCATGGCTAAACTGCTTTGGGTGAGATTGCTCAGCATGTGATCAGAGGGCCCCCCTGTGTGACCAGACGGCCACACGGTCAGAAACACTGGAGAACAACTGCAGGTTGTCTTGTGTTTTAAAAAAAAATATATATATATATTCTTTGGATAAAATCTGTACATGAGAAAAAAGTGTCAGTGGCAGAGTATCTACACTCTAAATTATAGTTCTCAGATTGGATTAGACTAGACAGGCAATGTTTTACTCCCACTAGTCAATTGCCATGTGAATGTTCATCATGTTTTCAAATTATAGCCATTTTCCTGTTGGACCTTTTTGAAAATGACTCAACAAACGGGGTCTCAGGCCTATTAGATTAGACACACACACTGACCTAAAATCCAAACCTTTGAACTTGCAGCTGTACGCTCCTCTCACTAACAGTCACGCAGAATAACCCTGAATTTGCATTTAATTTTTTTTGCGTCGAGAAAAGGCATCTAACCTGCTTCAGTGATACTGCTCCTGGCTATGGTGACATGACACCGCTTGCTTATATAATGCAAGGAACAACCGTTTTCGTATAAAGTATTAGATTACTATAAGCTTCATTTGAAATTATTACTGCAAAAGTACAGGTTTATACAGATATTGATGTATTGATGTCGACTTAATCCACAAATGGTGCTGTCCTTATGTCAGATAGGCCTAATTATTATTTTAGAGGTAGGTTTTTAATAATTCTGACCTGTTTTTTTTTTTTTTAGCAGTTATGCAAATGGACCTATGTTTTCAAACCTGTGCCTTGCATGAATGGCAACAGCCAGGTGCTAACCTGTGACCGAAACTCAACCAGAACGCGCATCTTTATTCCACATCAAACACAAGGACTGTGTGTGAAAAAGGCAGCTCCTGCTCACACACATACACACACACACACAGAAGCTGTGCTCTCTGGCAGGATGTGACCTGAATATTGCTCTATGTATTGTTGCTCATTCCAGTGGGAAATGAGTCCTTTTGTGTTTGCCCAATGGGAAGATGATTTGTAGTTGATTGGTCCAGAACCAGTCCGTCCGGGCCTTTTGTGTATCCGACTCGGAGGATCAGCCCATGTGACCGCCAGTTCAAAGCTTGTGGTGAACTAAATGGCTGTTTGCTGTCACTGGGGCAACATTGGACACGTCTCAGAGGGGGCATCGGAAACACCAAGTCCAAGTGTTGGTCTCAGATAAAAACACACTGTGGCTGAGTGTTTAAATGTAATAGGTTATGTCTGTGGAAGTTAAATGCACAGCTGTTTCCAAATATAACACTACAAATATAAATTGCATGTGTTTTCAGATTTAGTCCAAGTGTGGCCTTTCGTCATTACAGGATGAGCTTCATGTGTTAGGCAGATGTAGATGAGACACATGTGGGTGTTTATCTCAGCAGTAATGTTTGAGAACTGGGTTGAAGCGGTCATGAGGATGTTCACAGATGCATTACTTACTGTTTGATCTAATTACATCATTCACTCAACAGTTTGATTGTTTGTTTGATGTGGGATCTTTGTTGCTTCACTTTGTCCTTTTCAGTGATCGGGCATTAATTCTGCCTGGGCTCAGTCACGCCTATGTTGAACATTGTGAGAAACATTCTTACTGTGCATGGCATGCTCAGTACTATTAAGTGCATACCGTACAGGCCAATGGTTCTCGATAATCTCCAGCCTGTGTTTATTCAAATCTTTTGCTCGGTAGTTACTGGCGCTTTTGACAAGCATGTTTAATAAAAAGTAGATTAGGCTTACTTCTTCAGCCCCTAAGCTGCCTTTTCCCTACCACAGTTTTCTCATCTATGTATTACTCTCCCAATCCCCTTCATGTCTTGTCATTGCCTCTGGTTCCCTTAGCAACAGTTTCTTCTTCTCTACAGGTTGTATGTGTCTCCAAAAAAGCAAGTAGCAGATCAAGGCCCAGAGTCTCCATTGAAGTGGTGTCGGCAGGCTCTTGACCATCGCAGCCCAGAGACAGAAATAGCTTGTCGGACCCTGATCAACCGCTTGGACCAGAGTATGTAAAACACATACATACATTCTTACATTAAATTTGTAAATGTCTGAACAAAAGTATTTCCCCCTCCACATTTTAATGCTTTCGCTGAGAATATTGATCTGTCAGTCCATTAGAAATGCTAAGCAGCAACAGCTTTCAAAATAAGAAACACATTTTTGTATCTGAAGGTCTTTGAGTCACATGTGCCTCAGAGGTGGTTGGCCTAAATCAAGATTAAGGCACCTAATTCAGCACAGGGAGACAGTCTTACCTCCCTCTGTGAATGGGCTGCTTTCTTATTTACTGCTCAGCTCCATTGTGCATGTGCACAGATCTGTGTGTGTTTTAGTTGTATGACAAAGCCAGAACGCTCACAGCACATGGTGTGTGCGTCTCTACGTGCAGACAGAAGTTTGTGTCTGATCCAACAGGCTCCATATATTATTTACCCCGCTCGCAGCTCCTACTTCCTGCACACTCAACAACAGAGCTATTCACACCGGGGCTGAATGACTACATGAAGTCACAGGCTGGGTTGGATTACCTTCCCCCCTGGGTCAGCTCTCTTTTTTTTAAAACGGCAGCACCGAGCCATGAAACTGCCTGTTGCTGTACAGACTATGGGGTTAGTAGTAAAGGTGATTAAATAAGTAAAAACAACAAAATATGTTGCGTAAAATAAAGGTTTGTATACAGGGTTTGTTCTCAAAGCAGGTGGATGTGAAAATAATCTCACACAAGCACACACTGATCACCAAACTGTCAACTTATTGTGTATTACTGTAGATACAGCAGGTTTATACTGTATTAAAACGTTTCTCCTTCAGTTTATGTAATCCCTGCAGCATCTGCAGGCACATATGTTGATAAATGTGCAGCCTCTGACACCCCTTTTCTATTAGCTTTGGCTCTTGAGACAGTTTTGTTGAGTATTCTTGAAACCTTGGTGGTGTTTTGAAACCAGCCCATGTTTCCACCAGTTTTAAAAACAAAAAAAACCCTACAAAACCATTGTAATCAAGGATGTGTCATCAATGGAGAGCATTGCAAAATGTACAACGGCAATAGCCAAGATGGCAGATCATGTTGATTACCACAACAATTAATGATACCACAGCATGCTTTTCCAACAATGTTTTATTTTTATTCTTTATTTAAAAGCATTTCACATATGTGCGTGCATGCACAAGCACCTGCACAGAAATGCGTTCCACAAATAAAACAGAGTAACCTTGGCGTCTCACAGTAAAAAAAGAAAAAGTTGACATGGAATGGTGACTTTTTAACAAGACAATCAAGCGCAAGGCAGACGTAACCTTTTTTCACTAAATAAGAAAAAAAAGAACCGAAAACCTCAAAAACACTATATTTCATTTTATTTGTTTTGATTTTATTGTATTTTGTGTTTTAAAAAAATGGAAAAGTGAGATAATAATTGGAGTTTTTACTTTTCTTTACTGCTGTATTTGACTTACTCCACATTAACATAGTCTTATCATAATGTATTCTTACCAGTAGCAGCTCAAAACCATGTATTTACTGCATTTAATAAAGCAATGATATTAATATTAATTATGTTCAGTATTGGTCCGACCCTCTGCAACCTTCGCAGTATCCCATTGCCCCGTTGGAAAATTAATTACCCACCCCTGCTGTAGAATATGACATGACCACTAATATCTTCACAGGTTGTATTTTTGATCAGTGTAAACCAACTTTTTTTCTGTTCCAGCTGGGAAACAGCTTCTCAGGTTCTGAACCAATTAATTTTTGGTCAGAGTGCTCCGAACAAAATAATGTGTGCAAACTGGAAAAAAAACTTGTTCCATGTTGGCTTTAAAGGGATATGACTGGAGATCGCATTGTGCTTACCTTCACTGAACCACATGAAAATGACACCAGGCTGCTGCAAAATAACCACACACTTCTACACAAATCAGACTGAACTGCTATTTTCTGTCAGAATATGGGAGACATCAAATTACTGTTTTTTATGTGATGTAATCATTTGCAACAGGAAACTCAGTACAATTCTCAATTTTAGTGTAAGATTTGTGCAATAACATTAACTCCATCACCAAACACTTTCACAAATATTATTTGTATCTAACATAATAGCTGTTAAACTAGCCCCGCCATGTGCCTCTGGCTGGAGAGTTATGGTCCTCTGTGTTCACATTGTGGCGCTTTGTGTCCAGACAACAGCATCATTTCCTGGAGGCCCCACCCTTCATCTGTGGAGCTGTTGTTGTCATGTTTCATGGTTGATGGCTCAGCTGTTGTGACCGCTGACTGTATTTATTAATCACCACACCCTCCTATCTATATTCATATTCACCCTGTCCTTTGGCCCTTTGCACTGCTGCGACTACGAGAACCAAAATAGCAAGTGGAAGTTGGCACCCAAAACCTGCATTCCATTTAAAATGGGCCCCTTAATATCATTTACATTGTTCCCAACCATATTGTTGTGATGTATGATATTCTTTGAAAGCTCTCTCTTCATGTCATCCCTGTTTAAAGTGTGTATAATCTTCTCTGAGAATATCTAATCTCTCCTCTCCTGTCCCCTGCAGCATCTCGGTGGAGGAACATGTACAGTAGCCCATCAGCAGAGGCAGGCTCGGCAGGCTCAGGCCTGATCTCTCCTGGGTACCACAAATCAACTAACAAATCCCTACTAACCTGTGGCAGCTCAGGTATGGCATGACATTAACACACTGTGCTCCTTATTTTCTGCTCAACACTCAACAGTGGGATTGACGTCAGTTATTGGAAGGATGTAGGTCAGTTGATCTGTGTGTGCACTAATGCATCAAAAATGTGTCCCCTCTGGGATCTGAATGGTAATTTTTAAAGACTATTCTAGCATTTTTGCATGTGTTGCCCAATTTACTTACTTACTGTGTCACATATACTTCACATTGCTATTGACCATTTAAAAAAAACAACTTAATTTAAGTTTTCTAAATTGATAAGTCATCTACCAGGCAGCCATCATTTACCATTTATTTTATTACTTTGCTAAATTCAACGGATTTTCCTGCCAAGCATTTTTAAAATTCGGCCACATTATTATTATTATTATTATTATTATTATTGTTATGTTACTTTTAACAGACACAATATTATCTATGATTATTTGTCTGTACAGAACATGATGGCTTTTCTATGATTGTTGTATTGAAAATAAATGGAAAAGAATGTGTCCCTGGCAGACAGAAAAACACAGCTGTAACACTGGTATATTTTGGGAGATGGTCAGTAATTATGTAAGTATATGTGGTTTGCACTTCAGGGGATGAAAATACTGGTATATTGAAGGCATTGCTAACCTGTGTGCAATGTATAATTCTTGTGATCTTGACTTTGTGGTGAATATTACAGTTTTTTTGCACTTATGTTATTCCTCACACACCTGGCCCGTCACTGTGCAGAGACCAACAGTGCTGATGTTGTTATGAATACCCTGTAAATAACCAATCTCTGCATGAACTTGTAAATGCTTGGCTTGTGGGCGGTGACCCAATCTAATCCCAGACTTTTTTTTTTACATAACCAATTGCCCCTGGATGATGTTGTCATTTCCTATTTGTCTCTGTTTGAGAGTTAGGGCTGTGTCAGGCAGACAGGCCTGGCAGGGGAACTTTGCATACAGCTTTCCTGGGCATCATCAGCAGACAGTCGTTTCTAGACTACTGCTGCTGGACAAGTGAAGTCAGAGTAGAGAGGCGTGTTATTTTAAGTTGAGCACATGCAATCGTTATTCAACAACTTCTTTACAATAAATCTTGAATATTGTCTCGGTCAGCCTGAAAACTTGTGTAAAATGTGTATCCACCTGGTCAATATTTAACTTAATGATGAGTTTGTCCTGATACAAGCAACACTATGTGACCTGAGGTGGAGTGAGTTATACCTCACACACCTCCAGCAGATTGTGACTGATTGAGCTTCTGTTCTCAAAGAGTTCCAAAAATAAAATAAAACTTTTTTAATCGACGCTGTGGTCTGGTACTCAGCTTAATTGCCTTGAGGCAATAATAAACTGTATGAACCTGATCAATCAGTTCTTGTTCTCTAGTAAGCAGAGTCTAACAGATCCCGTTGGCATCAAATCCTTTGTAATGGGTTCAGTTACCACATTGCCAATGGCCTAAAATCTGTCATATTTATGTCCCCTATCTCGTGAAAGGGACAGCACTTAGGCCTCATATCAAATTTGGTTTGAAAAGTAGTTGATAGATTTTCCCGTGGCTGTGGAGTGTCAGGTTTAAACCAAAGACTAAGAGAAGAACACGTATTCACTGTGACAACACCCGTTGGTTTGTGGACTATTGGTGCCATCTTGGTTTTTTTTGGAACCAGATGTGAATATATTTTAACAGGAGGTTGGAGCTTCAGGAGACACCAAGTTATGAGTTAACAGAAGCACTAGCTACCTCGGTTGGCAAGGTGCATCAGTTAGACTTGAGACTAGTGATTGAGACCATAAACTAATAAGGAAAATATTCACTGAAGTAATAAATCAAGTGAACAGTAGGGTATTTTTTTCATTGACTTTCATGCTATTTGACTGCCTTTTGCAGCCAGTGAGGTTGCCCCCTGCTGGCCATTAGAACATATTGACTTTTCATTCTTCTGCTTGGTTTAAACCTGGCACCATTGTTATGCACAACGGAGGCAAAAATCTATCCTTGCTTATTTGTACAGATAATCCATGCAAAAGGATTATTTTTGAAAATAACAAATCAAAATATGTATTTTAGCGTTTCAAATGAGTGTGCAGCGCCGTTGTTCTTTCTAATCTTGAAAGTCCGGAAGCCATTATAATACTGGTTGCCTGGCCTTTATTTGTTTAGACCACTTGGTAAATATTTCTGTTCCAGCTTTTACTTGTGAATTTGAAGTAATTCTCCTGAGCAGAAGTGGAAATTACTGTGTTATCATTGTTATCTTTTAAGTGTGAGGTGCAGCTTGTTGTAACAGGTATCCCACTGTGTTTTTACAGCAGGTGTCACAACCATGCATTCAGCCCTGAGCTCGCAGTCCTCCATAGACAGCGAGCTCAGCACATCAGATGACTCAATCTCTATGGGCTACAAGCTGCAGGATCTCACTGATGTGCAGATCATGGCTCGCCTGCAGGAAGAGAGTAAGTAGAGGTGTTGTTTACATGGTGTGCTGGACATTACATGCCATTGTTTACTACTACTTAGGACAGCTGATGATGATAGAGACTAGAACCAGCATAGTCAGCCTTACAGCAAACATTTTCTTACACTTCTGCAGATCAGAAAGATATTTTGAAGCTTTTATATGAATCTGTACATGCATGCAAGTGTATTTGCATCGCTCCCTGTATGGTATATGCAGTTTCCTTTCTAACTTTATATTTTTGGTGTCAGGTCTGAGGCAGGATTATGCTTCCAGCTCAGCATCTGCATCGCGCCGCAGTTCCACGGCCTCTCTTCAGTCCCTGCGCCGGGGTGGCACCTACAGCGATCAAGAATTCGACAGCTACAGCCTGGAGGACGAAGAGGATGAGTTCTGCTCCATGCCCCAACGACGACATCGCTTCACACCCTCACCCTTAGGCTCACCCAGGTGCCTGTCTCCCTCCACCTCCAACCACGGTCAGGAATACAGCAGCCGACTCGGGGCCCCACGCACAAGAGCACCCAGACGATCTCTTCAGGGCCCCAGTGCAGAGCTGCTGAAATTTGCCAAGAGTGAAGGTATGCTGTTGCAAGTAATAAGTCAACACTTAAACATCGCTAGGTCTCAAAGAAGATCCAAGTGACCATCACAGAGATTGTTGTTGTACCAAAGCTGTGATGATACACATGCTGTTGTTGTAAATGTGTTATGTATGTGTGGTTCCAGAAGAGTTGAGGCACAGCATGCCTAATCTGGCCCCCCGCACCAGCCTACGTTCCCTGGAAGCAGTCAGAAACAGCCGCAGCATGGAGGCTAACCTCCAGAGCTCTGGCAACCGCATGTCCCATCTGACTCACTCCCCCTCCACAGGTAACCCTCCCCTCTTCACCTGGTCCTCACCAGTCCACTAATACAATGGCACCTGCATTTGCCTTGCATATAGCCCTTTGTGGTGTCACTTATCCTACCACCTTACATCCTCGATCCTCTGCATGAACCACAGGTTTGATCAATATTTAGGACAATTCTTCTTAAAGGTACACTGTGTAATTTTTGTCCACAACTAGCGCTGTGGAGTAAGGGTTTATTAATGTAAATGGGCTCCCATTTTCCTTAAATCTTGCACAGGGACACAGATATGGGTGACTTGTTACATCTTCTAGCAATGGTTTGACATTAGTCCACTGATCTACAGATGACAAGAATGTGCCAAGAAACACACAAAATGACTGGATTGTGTAGTTAACATTACTTTTTTAAAAGTTGCTTTTAAGTGTTTTTGTGACTTTTTATTGATTGCAATGTACCAAAAGAACAACCAACATGGACAAAACCACACAGCCTGGTTAGAATTTATCTGAACACACCCAGCTATTTTATGGCATTGTGTTAACATGGCATTTCCTCTCATCTGATATGGGTAAGTGCAAATTCCCTAAGCAAACTCTAGATAGCATATGGATCTACACCAGCACAGCGGAGGTGATTTACTTTACACATGGTAGCTTAACATCCGTCATATAAAAGCAATTAAGTCAAAGGTGAGCTGTTCAAAACCATGTCCCTGGGTTAATTTACTTTTCAAGTAATTCTTGGATTCTGATATATGCATTTAGCTTTGGGGAGTGACAATGAATGTAGAAACCGAAATGTTTTTGGTTTACCAGGGAACTTAAACAGAAGAAAACTAAATAAAAGTTGTCTGAAGGCATGTGCATTTGCTACATTTCCACCAAAAAGTATCATCCAGTAACAAACAAAAGAAAATCCATGAGAGAGCAAAATGTTTTAAAAACATAAAAAAAGAACAACAAAAAAATAAATGCTGAAAAAGCAACTTGACACAAAAAGCACATATTGGTCAGATATATCAAAACTGATGTATTAATCTAACCCTAACAGTCTGCTGACCCTTACAACAAACTCCTACTATAAAGGGTTACGACTGTTTATAGGAGCCCTACTCCTTCCCTCACCACTCATCCTCCCTGACATCCTTCAAGTGATGTACAGGTAACTCTCCATTCAATCACCTGCTACATCATTAGTCCACTACTTTGCTCCATCTTTCTCTTCTCAGGCTTTCCTACAACTCCTACACACCACCAATGGGGTTTGGATTTCAACCACAGCATATTTATTTTTTATATATTTACTTATACTTTATACTTATATTTACACGGCCTGTATGAGTGAAATAGCTGGTCGTAATTCTATTATACCACTGTGCCTTTCTTCCCTCAAGGTATGGCTTGTAGTCGAATGCGTAGCAGTGGCCAGTCACCTCTCTCCCTGCGCACTCCAGTTAAAGCCGTCACTCCTGTGGGCTCCATGGCAGCTGGTCGTCAGCCTTCAAGAGGTCTGCCCGTTGTCCAAACAGCGCCCGCAGGAGGGGGCCGCAGGGTCCAGTCCCCAGGCTCTGCCAATGGTGGAGCCTACATACCTGGGAGAGCCTCCACTGGGGCGGGGCGGGCTGGCGTGGGCCGAGGACAGGCATCTACAAGGAGTAAACTTTCACAGCCCTCCAGGAGGTGAGTTCTTAAATATAAAGCTGTTAAGGAATGTTAGAAAATTAAAAAAAGTTTCCTTTTTAAGGATAGCATTTGTTTTTATGCTTCTTCTGTAAATGAAGACTAACTTATTTTTTTTATTGGCAGGTCTTTGGGCATGACCAAAATATCAGATGAATCCTGGAAAGATGGGTGCTACTGAGTCTGGTTGGTGATGAAGGATGTTCACTGCTGCAACCCTCACCTGAAATCTCCCCAATACCTCTCATAGTACAAAGAACACAGCCACTGTGTCCACAGACGTGTCGTACAACCTTTCGGTCTCCCATTTCAGACTGGAGCGCTGGGCTGCACTGGAATCGTAGTCATCCCTTTCCCTCGCATGAAACATTGTCAACCCACACAGAGAAGCTGTGTAGGCAAACAAGAAGGCACACATGCACACTCCACTTGTGATATGGACCAACTCTGAGCTTCCAGAAGATTTGTTTGTGTCAATTTTACTTATTTTTCTATGGTAATTGTGAGAAACTGCTGGAATACTAAGGGTTGTATTACTATTCTGTTGATGTAATTGATATGAAGACATTTTAAATGAAGATATTGGTGGTTTGTTCATTTTCTGTGTGAATTCCTACTAGATGAAGGTGCTGAGTGTTGCATGCTTGTTTTGTTTTTTTTCTCCTTATCATCATCGTGTTAACTGCAAAATGACAAATCTTCCATGTGTCCCACAATGATTTTTGTGTGAATTTATGAATGTTTGATTGGTTCATTGTGAAACTATCTTTAGATTTGTGTTGTATTTGTGTTTTGCTCTTTGCTTACACAGCAATGCAACTCCTGTAAACCACACTGCCCTTATAAATAATACAAAAAAGGAAATATATGGTTCGTGCCAAGGTGCATTTCAGCTGCAACACTCTTTCTAATTACAGAAGAACCTTGAATCAATAAAAATACTGTTATGGTACTGTATTTTGCAGGAATTTGTACTGCATATCTATAGGTTGTTTCGAGCGTGCTTTTGGATACCACTGTTATGAAGAAAACGTTTATGCACGAAGGCCTTGTGCCTTAGACAGCTATGCACCCTCAAGCAGAGTGCCTCTGACAATTAGGAGCTGTAATAAAAACGAATAATAAACTATACCCTGAAACTATCATTGACGCATTTCTGTTTTTATTATACAAATCCATGCATGCCAAGTCGAGGTCTGTTTGCATCGCAGGATAATTAGTCACAGTGCAACCCATCCGCAGCAGCAGTACCGTTCGCATCTCCCGGATGTTTTCCTGGCTGCGTGACTAAACGTCTCACAAATGAGTGCGTAACGCTACCCAGCCCTTATGACAAAATGGCCCACAGGCCTCATCTGCGCATTCAAAGTGCGAGCGCAGTCTGCAGCCACATAAATTTATTTTTATTTTTTGATGTGATAAGATTTGAATTTTGTGTTCCAGAACCGGGCGAAGATATGCTCCCATGATGAGAATGTGTGTGTTAATGTAACTGTGCTCTCTTATGCATGACGCAAATAGTAAGGGCTCAGCGGTAAACGAGGCCACGCATTGTCTGCCCCCCGCCCCCCTCTGCTGTCAGGAAGCAAGCTGATTGGCCGAGGCCTAGCAAAGGGTGCCCGGGGATCCAAAACTGCAGGCCGCACTTAGCTTACCGTCAAAAATAAACCAAAACAATAACAGACAAAACTGGGAAGGGAGAGAAACACCGATAGAGTCAGAAGACGACGTTATCAGGTAAAATTATTTTGAATCCATTAGAGAGGCATGTGGAATAAGACGCAAGGGCCCAGTCGGCCGTAGCGGGCCTCTTTCAGCCTTTTGGAAAAACAACATGGAAGATAATGCGGCACAAGCTGCTTCACTTAGCTTAGCAAGCTAGCTAGCCGACCGGACGGCCGTCGTCGCACAGATTAGAGTGACATATAACACAATAATCTTATAAAGCATATCAGTGTGTTGCTTGTGCCACTGGCTTTATTTAGAGTGTAACGCTGTACGAAGTTGGGATTTAAGTGGCGGAATATGATCGGCAGTTGCGGTTCTTAAATTAGCCATTATGCTAAAACAAAATGGCGCTCGGAGGAACAGCCCTAGCTTGCTTGCTAGTTAGCTGTGGTGGGTGGAGGGCGGTAGCCGCCCTAGTATGCATTGCATAACGTCTGCGGTACTTTCATTGGTGGCCATAAACTCGGAGCATGTGTAGTTTTGTGCAGAGTCCAGAGCACAGTTTTTTTAAACCGACGACTGTAGCAGCACCGTGTTAGTGTTATTCCAAAATGATATATCCGTGGAAAACAAGGACCCATAACGTCACTACACAGTATTGCAGACATTACACACTTGGCTTATTTTGAACCGTCATGTGATTGCAATGCATTTCCTCTTACAAAAACAGGCAGAGTCCAGCTTCCAAAAGCAGTCAGAGCCGCTGCATGTGAGCTGGTCCTTGTACACACTGAGCCAGACAGCCCTTTGTCTCAGCTGGTCTGCAGCCATCAGGCTCAAGCAGCTCCAGGTGTATAGCTATATGTCCTCAGGTTGAAGCTGCCTGTAGTACTCTTGATAAACAATGGATGGAGCCAGTGGTCAACAACACAACTGCCCTCCTTCTTAGTGGCAGCATACAATTCTTCTGTCATGTTTTGAAGCGTTAGGACATTATATGTGGCTGCACCAATACCTCAATTATAAATGTGAGCATAGGGCTGCACGATTATGACCAAAATGATAATCACAATTATTTTGACCAATATTGTAATCACGATTATTCATCATGTTCATCATCAAACATCTGTATTTTTATTGCACTACTTTTAAACAAACAATAGGAACAGTTTATAGTGTGTGCACAGAGTGTCCGGTGCTTGTTGTAAACAAACAGTTCGCTAAGTGAACACCTCCTGTAGCAGCAGCACATAAACACTGTACTGCTACAGAGCTAACTGTTATTAGCAATTTGCAGACAGGACACTAAGGGGTTAACATCCCCTCCGGCTCTGCAGCTGGGAGAGACTGCTGCAGGAGAACTGTGCTGCTTCGACTCATTCTTACCCTTCTTAACAAGAACGAGTCTCCAATAACAGCAGAAAAAGTCGCTGGATTTGTCGGCAGTCGCTTTTTTTGAAAAGTGGTCGCTAAAGGCGTCTGAAAAGTCGCTAAATATAGAAACAAAGTCGCTAAGTTGGCAATACTGCTTCACTAGCTTTTACAATGGTGCGTGTTGTTGTGGCGTCGAGTACGACGTCACATCCTGCTTAGCGCTCACTCGTTATTTATTCAGGCAGCTACATGAAACCTTAACTATGCGTTCGCCCCCTGCTGGTTGGTGGACTACTGGTGTACAAAGTGCTTGATTAAATATGCAGGAGAGCCCGCATTTTAAAATGGAAATATCGCCGACGATCAGGTTAATTTAATCGTGTCGGCCAAAATGGTGACCACGATTAAAATTTGATTAATTGTGCAGCCCTATGTGAGCCCATGTAGAACTGTCTTTTCAACTGTTACAATATACTAACCTAACTAAGGCATTACTACTTTTATATTTCTTCTATTAACAGTGCAATCCTTAAGAGTACCAATTTTTTTTTTTCTTTGTCAGGTTACCTTGATGGAAGGAAGCACATCACATATCCATTTGGTTATATTCTAAGGGTTTTATCATCAAATGTGAAGGTATGTGTTGAATACCAGCCAGTGTTGCACTGTGACTCTGTGCTTTCACTTTTATTTTTAGTAACTAACAAAGTGAAAGAAGAAGGCTAACATGGCGTACACTGTATTTTTCAGTCTTTTTTCCGAGTGAAGACATGGATCAAGGAGGAGGGGTGTTGGAGCTACACACTCAGGAGCTCAAGATGCCCCACGCTATGATCATGCAAGACTTTGGTAGGTGGTCAGGTTGAACAAGGTGACAACCAGTAATTTCAGCATGCAACATGTAATCCAAGACACGTTACCTCACCAGTGAAAATAAAGCTAAAGCCTAAAGGGCTTCCACACCAATAATGTGTCACACCTGTGAAAGCTGACAGTAAATACCATTTAGCGCCTTAAATAATAAAGTCACAGTAATGTTACATGGTCAATCTGACATTTTTACAGCATATCTACAACAAGAAGGTGACATACCTTCACAACCATGAGACAAGCTGCTCTGTTATCTTCACTATGGTGAAGATAACAGAATGTGAAAAAAACAAACATGGGCTGTAGCTTTGATTGTCATTTGAACTCTTTGTCACACAATCCTGTTTTGTGTTTACAGTTGCAGGCATGGGTGGTCTGGCTCACATTGATGGGGAGCACATTGTGGTGTCTGTCCCTGAGGGTATGCTTCTTTCCGATGTGATGACGGACGAGGGAATCCTCCTGGAGCATGAGCTTGAGGTGGAAGGCCTAGAGACTCAGGTGGTTCAAGGCCTGGAGACAGAGGTGGTTGAAGAACTGGAGACAGAAGTGGTGGAGAGTTTACATGCAGATGTGGAGGGCTTGGAGGCAGAAGTGGTTGAAGGGCTACAAACACATGTGGTAGAGCTGGAGGCTCAGGTTGTCGAGGGCCTAGAGGGCGAGGTGGAAGTGGAGGGTCTGGAGGCGCATGTGGTCGAGGGTCTGGAAACTGAGGTAGATGTTGAGGACCTTGAAGCTCATGTTGTTGAAGGCCTTGAGGAAGAAGTGGAAGTGGACGGTTTAGAAGCAGAGGTTGTTGAAGGCCTGGAGGTAGATGTGGAAAGTCTGCAGTCTCGAGGGGTAGAAGCCCACGAAATTACCACTGAAGACATGGTGTCCTCCGAGCACAGCGTGATCATGCCTGAGAACATTCTGGGCACAGAGGTTGCAATAGAGGAAGATCTGGACCACCACCACCATCATCATCATCATCATCATCATCATGTCCTAACCTCAGACCTCATCCAGGACTCAAACCACCACCATGATGGCATGCCAGACCAGGTTTTTGTGGCAGAGCTACTATCTGAGCACCAGGATAACACCCTGGACCACCAGCTTGTGTCGGAAGGCTTGATGGTAACAGAGGCCAACTCCGAGACCATAATTCACGAACAGCTGCCAGCGGAGGCTGTTCCCCTGCAGACAGACGAGGATGACGATGCAAGAAGCAGCTCCGAGGATTACCTCATGATCTCCTGTAAGACAGCTTACAATATGATGGCTTATATTAATAAACATTGTCCTTATGCAATGCCATGTTTTAATATTGCTCATTTTTGAAAACTAAGGGTATTTGTGTTATTGTAGTGGATGAGGTAGGAGAGAAGCTGGACATAGGAGATACTCCCCTGGAGATCAGCACTGAGGTCATGGAAGACAAGGAATGTAAAGAGGAGGACGGCTCTGAGGTCATCAAAGTCTACATTTTCAAAGCAGAAGCAGATGATGATTTAGGCAAGTAACAAATTATTTCAACAACATACAAGTAGACTCTTCCCTGTTCATCTGAATGTGGCTTTGATTACATTTTTCTTTCACTTTCCAGGTGGAACTGAGGTAATAACAGAGGATGATTACCAGAATGGCCACCCCGACTTGGAAGCTGCATCATCAGGCAGACTGGGAGTTGGCCGTGACAAAATGGTCTACATGGCAGTCAAGAACCATCCAAAGGAAGAAGAGGATGATGATGACGACAGTGATGAGGATGACGATGATGACATCAGTATGTTCCTTTTGTTAAACAGCTTTTCGTCCGTTTTGTCAGACAGGTTGTGTGGCTGTGAATAAGTAGAATGTATAGACATTCGGTCTTTAATAATAATAATAATAATAATAATCCTCTTTGACTGTTGAAAGGAGATCAGTAAAAGAGACTACTGTGCCTCAACATTCTTTTTAGCTGACTCACTCGCAGGTGCTGGAAATCCTTGATAATACTTAATAATAAGTAATAATATTAATAATAAGCACCTATTTGTAACAAGACATTTTAAAACATCAAACTTTGTTTTGCTGTTTTGTCGCCCTTCTATAGAATGCTATTATGAAACATTATTTTGTAATCAGTAGCGCAATAACCTCCAGCTATTATGACGCAGAAGTGAATTATTCAGAAATTAAACTGTATATACTGTATATGTTGTGTATAAATATGTAATTTACCACATCTCTAAGGTACTGGAAAGACTTTAAAATGCACCTTGAAATGGCTTGAAAAGTGCTTGATGACTGCGGAAAAGATGTAGGAACCCTGTACTCTAGTAACAAAATGTTTTTGGCAATTTGTACAGCAAATGCATGGATATATAACATGTTGATGACTGCCAACCAATTTAGCATGTTGCACAATGAAAAATAACGTCTATCCTCTTTATAAAGAAATCTAAAATATCTGTTCAGGTAATACCATCGATCAGGTGAAGAATGGAGCAGGAACACAATTTCTGCAAATCCGAGAGGGGATGGGTGCCAACCGTGTCCTCAAACCCAAAGCTAAGAAAAAGAAGAAAGGAGACACACGACAGTGTCAGACTGGTATGAACAGCATGAAAATCTGGGATAAGGAATTTGTATGGTTTAATGAACATTTAAGTGATTTAAAAGTTTTGTTAACTGTATTTTCAACCATCTCTTTCAGCTGTTATCATTGGACCAGATGGCATGCCTTTGACTGTCTACCCCTGCCACATATGTGGGAAGAAGTTTCGCTCAAGAGGCTTCCTCAAATGCCACATGAAGAATCACCCGGACCACCTTCTTAAGAAGAAGTACCAGTGTACTGACTGCGACTTCACCACCAACAAGAAGATCAGTTTCCACAACCACTTGGAGAGTCACAAGCTGCTGAGTCACAACAATGAGCGCTCTCCAGAATACAGTGAGTACGCACGGCGCTACCACGAGTCTAGCCCCTTGGGCTCTGACAAGCTCATCGTAAAGGATCGGGAGCCCAAACTGCATCACTGCAAGTACTGCGATTATGAGACAGCTGAACAGGGCCTGCTCAACCGTCACCTGCTAGCTGTGCACAGTAAGAACTTTGCACATGTGTGTGTCGAGTGCGCCAAAGGCTTTCGTCACCCATCAGAGCTGAAGAAACACATGCGGACCCACACAGGTGAGAAGCCCTACCATTGCCCGCACTGCGAGTTTCGCTGTGCAGATCAGTCCAACTTAAAGACTCACATCAAGAGCAAGCATGGCGCAGATCTGCCTTTCAAGTGCAGCCATTGTCCACAAGCTTACGCTGACGCACGGGAACTCCAACGTCATATAGAGATTGTGCAAGGCCACAAGACCCACCAGTGCCCACACTGTGAGCACAAGAGCACCAACTCCAGTGACCTGAAACGACACATTATCTCTGTTCACACCAAGGACTTCCCCCATCAGTGCGACGTGTGTGAGAAAGGCTTTCACAGGCCCTCAGAGTTGAAGAAACACGCGGAAACACACAAGGGCAACAAGGTGCACCAGTGCCGGCATTGTAACTTCAACGCTCCCGACACCTTCACTTTGAGTCGCCATATCCTGTCCTTGCATACGAAGGACCTCCCCTTTAAGTGCAAGCGCTGCCGGCGAGGCTTCCGGCAGCCTGCTGAGCTGAAGAAGCACATGAAGACACACAGTGGTAGAAAGGTTTATCAGTGCCAGTATTGTGAGTATAACAGTACGGACGCTTCTGGCTTCAAACGCCATGTGATCTCCATTCACACCAAGGACTACCCCCACCGCTGCGACTACTGCACCAAGGGCTTTAGGAGGCCTTCGGAGAAGAGCCAGCACATAGCCAGGCATCACAAAGACATGTTGATGTAATGTCATCACGCGCACACAAACACACTCCTCTTTCCCGAGTAAATCTGTCACACACCCAGAGGTAATTTTAGTGTATTAACAAAGAAATGACGGATGTATGCTGTTGGTGAAGACGACAACATTATAATTGCCGTTCTGTGTTCTGTGTCGTAATGGGTGTAAACCTCCTCCCCCAGGGGTAATGCAAGAACACATTTTAGATAGGGGTGAAGTCTAAAAAAGACGGTGTGTACACTGAGTGGGACAGCTGTAAAATTGTGTTTTGTTTTGTTGCAGAAAATCACATATGAACATATATTCAGGGTCTCAAATGTCTATATTTTTATACCCACTCAGCTGAAATGCTGCAAGATGATGACTGTGTCCTGTAAACCAGAAAGTGGTGCTTCGTGAACGTCATGCCAGTTCTTCAGATGATGTGGAACAAGTACCTGAGAAATTTGCCTCCATGCTACCAACTAGTATCTCTTTTCCCTATTAACCAGCTTTTACCCTTGACATTTGTTTTCAATGCCATTTGGTCTTTAAGGGGCAGGACCATTCATGAGTTCATAAATGGTTTTGAGTGATGTTGACACGCATTACGCACCTTAAAACATTTTTCATTAAACCTAACCGTTGAACTTCCATCATTTTGGATTTCCCTCCCAAGCCTGAACACTTGGAGTTCCTTTAAATGAATCATGTATAATATAGGCTGTGTTCTGTTAAATATGTCTTAAAAGTTGAATCAGAAAGGTTCCGGTCTGATCTGCAGTGTCTAACAAGGAGAAATGGTGCAGTTGGTATATTAGTAGAATCTCCCTTTAGTGTACACAACAAATCTTCTGACACAGAAATCTGCTATTGTATCTGTTACGATGGCACCAACAGGTCACAGGTGTTTTAGTATGACTTTGACAGATGGCTGGCTTCATGTGTGATATTATTTATGACACAGACATGCTCTTTCAGCTAACCATTTGATTGCAATCATGCCTTACATCTGTTGGTCTTTATCCCTTAAGCACTGATGAACACAGCTAATCAGAAAATAAGTGATTTTTAACTCTCAAACATGCTGTATCAATATCATTCTCTCAAGAGTGTGTGTTTGAGTCAGTAGAAAGCACTTTAATAACTTTTTTATATTTTAATTACATGTGTGTACATATATATATAGATATATACATATATCTATATATATAACCCCTAGATAATAAAAAATTACAGAGCGTTGTGAGTTGGTAAAGGTAAAGATTGTTTTGAGCGACATCTCTAGCAAGTGGGCACTATCTATTACTGCATCAAAACTGAATTGTTATTGAAAGTGGTGGGTGAAACCATTTATTGTTTTGTTCTATGGATAAGTGATTTGGTTTTGTGTTTTGTTTGTGCTCACTAACAAGTTTCCCCGACCCTTGTCCTACAGTCCTAAATAATCCAACCCAATCCCAAACATGGGATTATTCCCTTGAAGTCAGTGGTCATCATATTGGCATTAGTCTTTAAAGTATGCACATTATGCTGTCTTCATGAAATTAATTGTGGTATATATTAAAAATCCCCCATTTCGTGTACCTTAGTCTATATTTTCTTTCAGTCTGATTGTGGATAAACTACTGGTGGGGAAGAACCAAAATAAACAATTATCTTTTTAAGATTTTGTCCTTTCTGTACCGCAAACAGGAATCATCTTTACATGACAATTTACACACCCAGTCAGCAGGTTCGTGAACCTGGATGATTTGAGGAACAAATCACCCCAAAATGACCATTTGAACATCCGTTTCTCACCGTGTTGCCTTGAATTCTTCATTAAACTTTGTTTTTCTTACATGCCTTCACACTGAAGGACAACAAAATTCTTGATGAATTTAAGTAAACTGGCTGTGTTGGGCTACACAGTGGTGTAGTGGTTAGCACTCTCGCATCACAGCAAGAGATTTACAGTTCAACTGCGGCTTGTGGCTCTTCTGTGTGGAGTTGGCATGTTCTCCCCGTGTCGGTGTGGGTTCTCTCCGGCTACTCCAGCTTCCTCCCACAGTCCAAAAACATACAGCTAAGGTTTAATTGTTGATTGGTGACTCTAAATTGTCTGTAGGTGTGAAAGATCATGAATGGTTATCTGTCTATGTGTGTAGAGACTGTCCAGGGTGTACCCCGCCTCTCGCCCAATGTCCGCTGAGATCGGCTCCAGCCCCCTGCGACCGGAGGTTAGATAAGTGGAAGGATAATGGATGATGGATTTGGCTGTGTTTAAAAACAGAAAATACACAACTCGTGTAGTATAATCCCATTTGTGTAGACATGTGCCCAGTACTTCCCAAACAGGCCCATTTTGCTAAAAAATCGTATTATTTATTTAAATATCTCACACTCACCCAGCTTCTCATCCAGATGGGTAAAACAAAGTTTTCTCCAAGAATTCAAGGTAACACGAGGTGAGTGATATACAAACAAATATTTTGTGGATCGCTTGCTTATTCCTTTAAATATGTTTGGTTATTAGCAAATCTGTATTCCATTGCAGCATTGTCTGCTGGTTTAACATATGGATGACCAATCATCTGTAAAAAAAAAAAAAAATGACTTAAGAGGAACAGACAGACTACAGATTCAATTGTTGCATGCATCTTTGAGTCATTTTTAGGGTTATCGGCTTGATTAAAGGGACAGCTCTGTAGTTCTGACATTCCTTCCATGCTTCTCACCACCTTTGTAGATCAGTGAAATTGTTTATGGCATATGAAAGTGGAGCAACCTTCACTTTATATTATCCTGTTTGAGGATTTGAAACATGTTTGATCCATCACCTGCTTCAGCAAGTCTGTTTGTTTTCGTAAAACCTCTAATGAGTGTCTGTGTTTGCAGTTAGATCAGTCAGCTCACCAGCTTTGAGTGCAGCCCACACATTTGTTGTGATTGTACAAAGTTAGTGAACCATTGAGAAGTGATGAAATATGCCAGTAAGCCTCAGTACTGCAGGTTCAGCGGTCAATAAGTCATTCATCAGTTAGTAAAAGGGAATTCAAAATTACATTTGATCACCAGCTTATCCTCTGAAACATCTGTGCATAGATGTAGGATTTAGTGTGTGAGGAGGCTGATCTGTGCAGCCAAGTGATACTATCCCAGGAGTCAGTATTGATAATGATCTTAAAGCTCTAGACTTAAAACAATCAAGCCTTCCAAAGTTTTACACTTTGAGTTCAATTTTTTTTTCTCCAATTGCAATGATGCAATCTGGCAGCATAATATATCCAACTCAACAAGTAGACTGAATACATACTGTCCAAGCTAAAAAAAATTTAAGTGTTTGAAAGAGAGATCAGAGCCCCACAGAAAGCTAAAACAACAGACTGGGAGGAGAAACATCAATAATCTTGTGGTTGGAAAGAACAGAATCAGCTGACAGTCGCATTGCTTTCAAGCCTGCACTGCATTTGCAGGTACAGGTACATCGAAAAAAAAATTGTGAAAAAGTTCCATATTTTTTCTCAATTATTTCAGAAAGGGAAACTTGTATATTATATAGATTCATTACACATAGAGTGAAATATTTCAAGCCTTTATTTCCTGTAATTTTGATTATTATGGCTTACAGATAATGAAAACCCATAATTCAGTGTCTCAGAAAATGACTGCATTAATATGGCGTGGCATGGCAGGTATCAGCCTAAGACACCATGTTGCTTTTATAGCAGCTTTCAGGTCATCTGTGTCTGGTGTCTCTCACCTTCCTCTTGACAACAGCCCATAGACTCCTATGGGGTTCAGGTCAGCCGAGTTTGCTGGCCAGTCCAGCCCAGTAACACCATGGTCATTGAACCAGCTTTGAGTACCTTTGCCAGTGTGGACAGGTTCCAAGTCCTGCTGGAAAATGAAACCAGCATCTCCAAAGAGCTTGTGGAAGCATGAAGAGCTCTAAAATGTCCTGGTAGATGGCTGCGAAGGTGACTGTGAACACAGTGGACCAACACCAGCAGAGGACATGGCCCCAAATCACCACTGACTGGACTCCAATACTGAACTTCCTCACAATATTCTAATTTTCTGAGACACTGAGTTTTGGGTTTTCATTATCTCTAAGGCAGAATCATCAAAATTACAAGAAAACAGGTTTGAAATATTTCACTCAGTGTGAATTGAATGTATATAATGTAAGAGTTTCACTTTCTGAAATGATTGACAAAAAATTGAACTTTTAGTTGAAGAAATTTAAGTTGAAGAGCATTTTGATTATATCCGCAATCAATTGTCATTAAATGCCCTGATTTCAGACAAAGAGTAACAGGAGTTACTTATACATAACATTAATAATAGCTCTGTTCTGTTCAGTGTCCCAGTAAACCATGACACAGTAAGTCAGTGTGCACAATACCAGGACCCTGAAACTGAAAACTTCATGTAGATGTAGCAGGCCAGCCATGCGGAACTATGAACATGGGGAAATGCAAGTAACTTATCTTTCATTTCTATCATGATGTAGCTCTGTTCTTTGTGGGATTTTTTTTCAGTACACACAGAATGGACAGCTAGCAGACTGAGCAGAGATATGCAGGAAATTTGACAGAAAGTCTATTGGATAAGAATCGCTAATTGCACCTTTAAGGGTCGATCATAGACCTTTGCCTTTGCCAAGAGGGGAAAGGTCTGTAAAAGAGATGGTGATGAATGTGGAACCACATTTGTCAAAGTCATTTTATATTTTATAGGAAGGATATGATCTGGGAATGGCCTCAGAGAAGACGAAACAAACAGATAAATTAAATTGATTTGGAACGAGAACGAGAGGAAAAGTCCTAACTGAGTCAGGAAGAAAAGTGCTGTAAAGTGATTCATTAAAAAGTTTGCAGTAGAAATATGGATGTGCGGGGGCTGCCGGGGCCTTCCTGGTTGAATGTCCACTTTAGTTTCATTAATGTGTCGTTCATCTGTCAGAGTGACTGCTGTCTACTCTGAATCAGCCTCATGATTAAATAAACAACTGCATCTGCTTCCCCTACACTGAGACTCACAGGGGACTTGAGACCTTCAATGCACTAAAACTGCATGTGTTGCTGAGATGAGTTGCAGTCGCGTCTTGTTTCGCTTCCATGTCACACGTCTTAAAAGATGTATGATGCCTCACACTGAGGGAAATGAGGCTGTGCAGATGAGTTCACATGGCCGCCGCAAACACCTGATAGATGCAACAGCCTGTTCATTTTTTGTTGATCCCACAGAATATCTCATAAATCAATTACTGGTGCAGCTGTCAGCAGAAACCGCTGAGAACCCGGAGATCAATATGCAGACATATCCATAAATTCCTCCCTAAGTAACTCTTCTTTCTCACTGCATTACCCAAGAATGCAGTATGAGTTTGTCTTTTTTTCTATGGCAGAAAGTACATTTTCCCATTTCCTGCCTGAGTATGCTGAACCGCTATCTCCCAAAAGCCTCTTCTCTGCTTATTTTGAATCAGCAAAGCATCAAACACACACACACACACACACACACTCACCCCTAACAGCCTTTGAAGGCCATCACTGTGATGAGAATTGACAAACGTACACGGATAATCCAGCCGTTGCAGAAGGTCAAACTAATTTATTTGATGTAGTCATTTTGTCCATTTTTCTGAGGATCAATGAGCTATTGTCTGGATGTGATTAGAATGATGAAACTGCCAGTAAAAGTCCAGGGTCACATGGTGATGGTGCACGGATTTTAGAGTCAGTGATTGAAATTCATACACAAATATTTTCTTGTCTTTTTAAATCACTGGCATGGGTTAATAGTTGACAATAATCCTGAATGTTTTGAAACAGTTTTGCATCAGATCATATTATTTTGGATATTCTGGTGTTACACAGCATATTTCCCTTGCATATTTCAGTGAAAGGACCAGCAAATGGAGCTGGGGACTGTGTCAGCGACTCATCTCATTGGCAAACAGCACTGCCACATTACCTCCAGATCCTTCGGTGGCCCACATTACCAGAGTGGTCCGAGCCAGATTGTTGACGACAAGGCTGTAAGTGCTGCAAGCCAGCTGGAGACTGCAAGGCCTTTAGGGAAATCAGTGCCAGAATGCTTGGAGAAGGGCAAAAATTGGTCTGCTGATTAGCCAGAGAAAGGACTGTGTGGTGGACTACACATGACAAGAGACATAGAGCATAAATGGCAGGCGGCCTGTTGGGTAAGCAGAGGGAGAGCGAGTTCAACAGAGCCAAGCTTTCTATGCCTGAGCTGGCTCCACAAAACCTTTTCCTTCAGCAGAGACTCTATGCTCATAGACTGACTATTGACTACAGAGCAGTGGTGGAAGAAGTATTCAGATCCCTTACTTAAGTAGAAGTAGAACTTAAGTCTTGCATTCAAAACTTACATCAATAAAAGTACAAAAGTATTTCAGCATCAAAATGTACTTAAAGTATCTAAAGTTATTAAAACTCATTATGCAGAATGGACCACTTATGTTGGTTTATATATTCTAAATATTAGATTATTAGATTATTATTATTGGTTCATTGACGTAAGTAGCGTTTTTCTGCTGTCAATACAGGGTTCATTTTAACTATTCAATATACTTTGTGTGGTTTAATTTATAAACATGCATAATCACTTTAAATTGATCATGTTTTATGTTCATTCTCGACCTGAAGAGTATCTAAAGCTGTCAGCTAAATGTAGTGGAGTAAGGAGTACAATATTTGCCCTTAAAATGTCGTAAAGTCGAAGTATAAAGTTACAAATGTGGAAATACTCAAGTAAAGTATAAATACCGTAAAATTGAACTTAAGTCTTGTACTTGAGTAAATGTACTTAGTTACATTCCACCACTGCTACAGAGTGATGCTATTTCCAGATCAGTGTTCAGTGAAGGTTTTCCAAAACTCTGTTCATGAACTGGTCCTGACCAGTTTAGATTTGCATCCTAAGTTGAGGCTTGACAGTGATCTAGCCAGGATCAAAGAGAGCCTCCTTCATAAAAATCTAAAACTCTTAGACTCAACATACCTCTCTAAACCACTAATCTTGCTTCAGGGTATACACCTCTCTCTGACTCATCAATGCTCGCTATGGGTGTGTTTACTGCTGGATGTGCCATCTCATTACTTCCATAGGTCAGTAAGTGGACTTTGAGTTTGAATTGTTTTGTTCAACTACTTTTTCAGCGGTCAAGGATGAACTGTCATGCTCATATACATTTAGGTATTTGATTTACTACACTTGCCTCATTTGCATATTTAAACATTCAATTCCAGAAAAATCAAAACCTTCATTTTATTAGTGCAAGTAAGTTGGGAACTTTTATGGTGATATCTACTAGTTAAAATTAGAGCTAGACCGATATCTTTCGTTCAGCTGATTGTATCGGCTGATATTGGCCCATCACGGATGCAGTGCAGTGGTAGAATGTAACTAAGTACATTTACTCAAGTACTGTACTTAAGTACAATTTTGAGGTACTTGTACTTTACTTGAGTATGTCTATTTAATGTTACTTTACACTTCTACTCCACTACATTTTGAGGGAAATTTTGTACTTTTTACTCCACTACATTTAGCTGCCAACTTTAGTTCCTAGTGACTTTTTGGGTCAAGATTTAACATGAAAATAATCATCAATTCAAAGTGATTAGACATTTGTTTTTAACTTATACCTCATAACAGTAGATTAGGGAGTTAAAATAAGCCCTATCTTGAGAATATCAAAACACTGCTTACATAAATGAATCAATACAAATAATGCAATTATCTATTTGATATATAAAACAATCTGATTGAGTTCATTCTGCATAACAAGTACTTTTACTTTTGATACTTTAAGTACATTGTGATGCTGATACTTTTGTACTTTTATTCAGTTTTAAATGCAGGACCTTTACTTGTAGTGGAGTAATTTCACAGTGTTGTATTAATACTTTTGATGAACTAAGGGATCTGAATAATTTTTGCACCACCTGTTCAAGCTGTATGTTGCCCAATATTGGCCACTACCCACTGATATAAAAAAACTGTTTTTACAGAACATATAGTGCAAAAATCCAAGTTTGAGGTGATTTAGAAATGGTGTGATTATCACTCTAAAAGGCGACAGGCAGTAAGGTGTAGGACTACTTCTCCAAAGAGGGTGATTGAGTTGGCAAAGTAATGGCGGTATAATAATGTATCATCATGAGAAAGTTAATTATGTTAAGAATGCAGCCTTTTAATTACCTTGGCATTTATCATGTTGGTGCAGATCCACACAGAAAAGGTCTGATATTCACAGTATCAGCTGCCATATCAGTGATCTGTAAATTTCCCCCTGTAATATCTTGTAATCTCTTACAATGTTTAAGCCATTTCTCAAAAAGAATGAAACACTTTCCTCTTGAAACAGAGAAACATAATGCAAATATTGTTTATTTCAAAAGTTACAAAACTGCTGAACACAGTGTGTGATCTTTGATGAAGGACTGAAGGTCACTTTATGTGCACTAGACTGGAGGTTTTACCTTTCAACTTGTCAAAGTCAAATATTGGACCCCAATTGGCTTCCAAACATAATCACAAATTGTGCTCTCACAAACCCATCTAAAATTCAGATTTAAAGGTGAGCACGGAGAAACTTTCCTCCTTCAGCTGATGAATTTTAAAGCAGCCTTCTGGCGTCAAACTCTGCATACACATCATTCTGCTCAGTGAAGGTCAAACATGGAAGTGAAGTTAATATATAAGCAAATTGCATTTTTGAGTGGAGAGGGGGTGGGCACTTTAACTAAATTGATAACTAACGTGGAATATCAACAAACTCTCTCTATATCAGATAACAATCTGTTATTAATGCTCTGGAAGAGAAAAATATTCCCCTTTCTGTATTCACTAGATGTCACTGTTATCCCATCCTTCTAAAAGACACCGAATGCACTGATTACTGAGAGTGTTGCCAAAAATAAATGCATCAAAATTAAATGCATACCCATTTCCAAGTCAGTGGCTGGGTTTTAATGAGACTCCAGCAAAATAAGAATTGGGAAGCATACTTATTTAGTTCTGACTTCACTGTTATTTTAGTCCAAGAAACAAGGGCACACATTGAGAAAACAGACATGTCTGGATGCTGCAGCTTCGCTTTGGTTCCTGGTAGCTTCCCATTTGTCTTGATTTTAATTATGGAATGTATGAATAAATAAATTATAGGGAAAACAAAAAACATAGGTTCCTTTAAATAGATTCTGTGGCTATTTGGAGATATTTAGGGCAATTCAATTTAATTTAAACTTTCAGGGAAATTGTCATACCGTATTATTACCCTTGCTGCACCCTTTAAGGAGATACAGTAAAGAACTTGTCCATTTCCACTGCTCTCAGGAGGACAGGATATTTTGACCTGGATCACAGCAGAGGCGCGTCACCGTGTGTGGGCGTGGCTAACCGGGGTGAAAAACGCCGTCTCCTCCGTTACGTTGCAGCAGAGTTACCGTCTGACACGAGAGAGGAGCGGAGGCACTGAACAGCTGACCACCTCGCGAATATATGGACTTCATGCGATGGGTTTCTCGGAGATTTTTTTAGCCATCTTCCTCTCCACTCACTACTTCGGCACAATCCTCTTCATCGCGTGGCTTTTCGCCTACGGGGAACCCACAGAGCTCACCAACTATGGATTGCTTAATTGAAGTTGGGCCACCTGATCCTGTTTGCGCCAGGACAACCGACCAACATTAGAGTAGGAGAAGTCGTTATGGACAGTTGTGCAAATCGTGCATTTCCTGCTCAGAGAACTGGTGTGAAAAGCAGAATTTCAATCTCAGGATATCAGATATTTTTGTGCGTAAAGGATGCGGACATAACGGCTCCGTTCAACGCTGATTAAAATATTCTGCGCTATGTTTTAGTAATTATGGGAGAAAGCTGTAGTTAGAATAGAGGGTGTGTTTGTGAGACTGATTTGTTTCTGCCGGCTTTGATGTGAGAGTGGCGGCCAGCTTTTATTGCGCGCATACCAATTGTGCGCTGCAGATTAGCCGCTCCGTTACCACAGGCGATCCAAGCCAGCAGGACCAGCAATCTTTGACAGGCAACAGGCCTCACCAACCACTGTGAAAGCTTCCACTGGAAATCATTTTCCAACTCCTGTTATTTGAACTTTCACTACAACAGAGAGAGTTTTTTAAAGCTGCACCCAAGTGCACCAGTGAGGCAGGAGTAAGCCATGGCTTTACCAGATAGTGGCATATCTGGGGAGGAGGTTCCCTTCCCAGAGATTATAGAGCTCAATGTTGGTGGCCAGGTGTACATAACCCGCTTTTCTACCCTCACAAGTGTGCCAGACTCCCTGCTATGGGAGATGTTCAGTCGGAAGTCAGCCAAAGGACTGGCCAGGGACACCAAGGGTCGCTTCTTTGTGGACCGTGATGGTTTCCTGTTCCGTTACATCTTGGACTACATGCGGGACCAGCAGCTGGTTCTGCCAGACCACTTCCCTGAGCGTGGACGACTGCAGAGGGAGGCTGAGTTCTTCAACCTGCCAGAGCTTGTCAAACTGCTTGCGCCTAAAATCAGCAAGCAAAACTCGCTCGGCGATGAGGGATGTCAGAGCGACCCAGAGGACTCCTCACCTGGGATTGACACGGGCCGTAACCTCAGCTCCCTGGGTGCTGCTGCTGCCGCCTGTGCCAGCCTGGTGCCCGGTGCCATGGATGGCAAACGGTCTGGGTTCATCACGATTGGCTACCGAGGCTCCTACACCCTGGGCCGTGACAGCCACACTGATGCCAAGTTCCGCAGAGTTGCACGGATCATGGTGTGTGGGAAGACCTCTCTGGCCAAAGAGGTGTTTGGGGAGACACTGAACGAGAGCCGTGACCCCGACCGCCCCCCTGAACGCTACACATCCCGCTACTATCTCAAGTTCACCTTTCTGGAGCAGGCTTTTGACAAGCTGGCAGATGCAGGCTTCCACATGGTGGCCTGTAATTCCACAGGAACCTGCGCCTTTGCCCATGAGCAGACGGACGACAAGATCTGGACCAGCTACACTGAATATGTGTTCTACCGTGAGTGAGACTATCGGCTTTGTTCCCCTGGTCCCCCACCCTGTCTCCAAGTGCCCCCCTTCTCCAGCCTCCAGCCATCCTGTCCTTCTCTCTCTGATGGCTCCTGCACCAGTAGATGTACCGTAGATGTTGTGCCGCTCCATCTCTTTCTGCAGCCTCCTGCTTTTATCCTATGAACAGTAGCTGCTCCGACTCTTCATACCTTCTCTGCAGGTCGAATCTGCAGCCCTCCCCCTCAACCCCAACATCCATTCCCTTCATCCTCAGGTCCAGCTTTGCCCTTGCTTAAACCGTTGTTCCATCTAGTTGTAGTCCCCGGTCCTCAACCACAGCAACCCTACAGCCTTTCCTGCAGAGACTGATACGTTCTATGTACTATTACCCTTTTGTACCCTATATATTGCATCTGCCTTGGTGAAGCACAATATCCAAGAGCTAATTTTGTTAAAAAAAGTGCCCCGGTGTGTCCGTATGACATTTAAAGCAGTCATAAGGGCATAAGGGAAAGGGCTTCAGAGAGTGGCCGTGATGTACAGTGCTATACTTTGCCTGCTTACTCGAGCAGATTGGACTCTCTCCTGCTCCTCTGAACTAAATTACCAAATAATTGGACATCTTATCAGCCTTGAGGGACGTGAGCAGCCCCAGCACAAGAAACAAGTGTACCACACAAATCTAATATCATTCAGTTTTTCTTAAAAGTGTCTAGTACCACGTGGTTGGGAACGTGCCATATTGTAGTTATCTGTTCAGTTGTTGAATGAGCGATAAAAGCCACATGGGCCGAGGGGAAAAAAATGCTTTGAGCTTTTCTATTTTGAAAGGGAAACATAGACTGTAGGTGTGTGGACTTTCCTTCTCAAAAAGACGCTGATTGTGTGGCAAATGAACAAGCAGCTGGCTTTGATAAACAACAATGAAAAATCTCAAATCTCAAGAGATCTCGTAGACAGAAAGACAAAAAAAAGGTTGCCAGATGAGGTGCTTGTATTGATTGAGCAATGGAGCTTTCAATATTTAAATCACCCACGCTGGGAGGGCCGAGGAGATGGAAGGTGTTACATCACTCACAGCCCACTGCTCTATTATTTCGCTCATTGTGCTTCTTTGACATTTCTTTTCTATATGACATACTTAAGAGCAGTTTAAAAGTGAAGTGCTTATTAGGACAGGCTTACACCATGACTACATGTTGTTTCCAAAAAGAAAAAAAAAATGTGGTAGTCACCTTAGCGGATCACGTTTTGAGTGTTCTGTACACAATGTTATTCTTAATAATCAGTTGGGTATTAATTTAAGTTGTTGCATATTTGAAGAAAGCTCTCACTGAAAGTGAATACCAATAAGAAGGGGTAGGATTACACTGTAGCCAGCCGAAGCACAATGTTTTCTCTCTACTGTAGCAAGGGCATTGTGAGGGCAGTTTATAGCGAGTGGGTATGCCTTCAGTTATAAAGGATTGAGTTAAGAAAAAGTATTTTCCAGATACAGCCTCAGGACAGGTCTGCACATCATATATACCTCAGACTAAAACACAAACTGAAGGCACTAAAGATCCAGCTGACGACATAAAAATGCAGACAATGTTAGGAAAATATCCCAAAATGCAGATAGTGTAACAAGATTATGAATAAGAGGTTGAATATAAAGTGATTTTTGAGGTGAGAAATAGCCATCGAGGCAGTATAGTGCAGGATTTCTCCTGAGCTGGAAGGTGTCAGGTTGTAGTTTTAGCAGAACGTCTGACAGTGACAATAAATGTATTCTGAAATGTCTAGAAACCGCAATGTTGTGTTTCAGTGTGATGAAGTGCTGTTGACATCTGAGTCAATATGTTAGACCTGCTGCAGTGTGACGCTGCAGACGTAGACGACACTGAAATTAAAAGTGTTCAGCAAAAAAAGCAAAATTGATTTGTCAAATAAAAGATGTTTTCTTTCTATTCGGGTTGTATTTTCCATTCATAGCTAAATGTTTTCTCAGTATTGAATGGCATTCAGTATAAACCATGAGGAAAAAATGCTTCATGCCCACACGACTGCAGTTTCAATTTTTAATTTCCAGCGACAATACAACCCAATCAGAAGTAATTCAAATTTTCACCTCACCATTTCCTATTAAAGGAAATGTCCTTGGACATAAACTCAACTTACATTACACGTTCAACACTCTACCCTCAGGCACAATCTCCCTCATGCTCCCATCTGCTTTTCCACTTTTTCTCCACATTTTTTCCCCTTCAGCTCGGTCTTTTTGCGTGCAGCTGACCAGAAAACAGCACGATAGAAATGAGGACATGCATAGATAACGGCCTCTTTTAAAGCAGCTTATAAAACCCTTGTTTTGTTATCAATAATTGACCTAATTACTACTTACAGTAAAAATTTTGAAGCAGATCAGGCCTAAAATCCAGGACTGTGAAATACTGTACGCTTCACAAGATTAGAGATGTTTTTTGATGCCAATTTAAAAAAACAAAAAACAACATTTCTATGGAGCACACCCACGTGAAGAACAGTGGGCATCATTTACACTCGTACAACAACCAGGGTTATGCTTATGTAGGTGAAGCTGTATTATGACTCAGATTTTCTTTACCAGGAGATTATCACATGCTAATTAGCTTAGTATGAGACCTCTAAACCTGATCTCAGCCTGGCCTAGATAAAAGCATAGCTGATGAGCTTCACAAAAAGTGTTCAAAAATGTATGTGGCTGCCTTCCTGGAAAACAGATGATTTTTTGTTGCGGTCTGGAATGCATGACGAATCCTCAGAGACTGACTGAGACAATAACGTGCCCGCAGTGTCTCTTCAGCCCAAACAAACACAGTCACAGGCAGCATTCCTCCGTCACTGTCCTCCAGCGCACCAATGCAGCTCGGGAGCGTCAAGGTCAGTCATTAGCACAAGCATGAAGAGACACGCCTCATGTGTGAAATTTCAGGCATCAGTGTTACCAAACCTCTCTCACTCTTTACCTCCATGAGTCGCCTTGAGACTCAACATTCAACAGTGGATGTGTGAGAAGTGTTGAACAGCAGCAGCAGGCCAGGCTGTGATCAAAAGCTGCTTGGGGTTTGTTTTTTTCTTCTTTTTTTTTTTTTTTAAGCTCTGTTGTGAAACTGAAAAAGTGTAGCACGCCTGTCTCATGTCAAACAAGAAGCAGGTTCTAGTTGTGTCACCATAGTGGTTTGCTTGTTCTATCCAGAGTGTTACAATAAAGATATTTTACCATGAAATTTTGCTTCTCTGTCTTTTGGAAAAAAAAATCCAAATAGCAGACTGCATTATTTGCACACATTTAGCTTAATTAAGTCCTTTATTTTGTTATATATGTGTGAAGGAGGGGTGTTGCAACACACCAGTATTAATAATAACCATTATTGGGGGGGAAATTAATCTTTGATACAATGTTAATAATAGAAATAATATAATATAAATAATCCAGCAACTGTTTCAGTTTACTTTAGGGATCTTTGTCACGCCCACACACTCATATTTTAAGAGTATATTACTTGCCAAAAAATAAAAATAAAATGCAAAATAAACAAAATTAAAAGATGGATTGAGCTCACAACTTGAATTTTTTTTTTTTAGATATTGCAATAATGTCGTTATGATGATTTATTTTGACCACAATACTTGCATAGTGAAAATCTGATATCATGACAGCCCTAGAAGTTAAAGGAACAGTTCACCTCCAAATCAAAAACACATACTTGTTCTCTCACCTGTAGAGCTATTTATCAAGCATTGTTTTGGTGTGAGTTGCCAACTTTTGGAGATATCGGCCATAAAGATATCCACCTTCTCTCTAATATTTCACAACTAGATGACACTTTACTTGTGGTGCTCAAAGTGCCAAAAAATTAATTTGAAAAACTTCCTGAAAAAACACTACGCACAAAATCATGACCCTATTACTCAAGATAATACACTGACCAAGAATCACACCAAAACAATCTCGATAAATAGATAGCACTACAGGTAAGAGGAGAAATTTGGGGAAATGAACGGTCTTTTACATACAATTCTCAATAAACTTGTGCAATTTATTATTAAACTCTTGTCATGAAAGTACGAGGCAAAAAGAAATGTGCCCTGAGAGTACAAGACTGTTCTCTGAGCCTTGAGGCAGTGATTTGACCCATGTCGAGTTCCTGTGGTGCTATTGTTACTGCAGGCGGCTCTACATGGCAACTTGGCTCGATCTGTTTTACCCTCTTAGAATGATCCCCTTGTCTCGTAGCCAGCTGGGTCATCGCTTCCCCTATTTGGAAAAAAGAAAGGAAGAGAGCAGAGGAGACAGGAAGGGATGCACGTCAAAGGAAGAAAGGGATTGGAAAATGGGGCAAGGAAGCAGAGAGACAGTGAGACAGATAACCTGCTGGAAGCTAGCTGAGAGTGGGGGAGTGTTTCACCGGGAAGGATTTGGTGTTCCCATCTTATCTCTCTTCCTGAGCAGCATGAAATGTCCTGTTATTTGGAGACGTGCTGGACCGTCCTGACAAACAAAGCCCTCACTGGGCCGTGCTGTAATGTGTTCCTCTGTGGCCTGTCTGCTCAGTTAACACTCACAGAGAGATTCAGTTACACCAGACGGATATAGATCCACAGGATTACACAGGATAGTAGGGATTAATATTGATTTATAGTGTGTTTACTCCAAAAGAAAGGGGGATAATTTATATTTACCAACAGAAAACACAAAAAAATGTTCCTTCTCATATGTTATTCTTGAGCAGTGCTTTTAAATTGACTATGAGCAGCACAGGTTCCTAGACTGATTCCTCTTTTTACGAATAGACATACCACATGAGTTGAGAGTGACAACACGGAGCGCCACAGTGAGTCATTTTCTCAACATCTTCAACTGAGTGTACTATCAGATGTTGTCTGCATGCTCCTGTTTTTGCTCATTCAGAGCATTCAGCTGCAACCATCTGTGGCTCTGTACTTGTTTATGTCTTCTCAGCCCCCGTGCCTTGTCTGCTTTTGGATTCGTATGCCAGTATATTTTGGCTCTGTTTTCTTTTTGTCCTGGTGTTTGTGCTTACGTGGATGTTTGGCGGACAGGCTGGATGAGTGTTCGGGTGTCTGCGTTGGGTGGGTCAGCACTGGGTTGGTATGGGGGCCTAGCGGGGGCGGTGAACTAGGTGCACTCCCTGTCTCACAAATATGCTTAGCAGGCAGTCGGCCTCTCTAAAAACACACACATGCACAGAGGGAGGGGAGTTGCTAGGAGAAGATACACAACAACCCTCCCGTGCGGAGCTAATGACTCGAGCTATGAGGTTTTAGATCTAATTGGCTGCCTTCTTTTCACTCTTCTTTGTGATCGGTTAAAAAGGCATTAGCAGGCAAACAAGCCATTTGCCTCCCTCGTGTTCTCTTGACAGCAATAAACAGAGAAAGTCCATGCTTGTGTGGAAAAGCATCATTGCTGCTAATTACCTGGGAGTAGCGTCAGCCAATAGAAGCATGTAATGGGGAACTGGAGAGAGCATGTAGCAGCCTGAGGCCTACCACTGCTTTCTCCATCAAAATGTGATGTGTATGTGTGTGTGCATGCTACGTGTAAACGCCAGCCAAGAGCTTTGCATGTTTTTTGTTCATTTGCACATGTTAACATACGTGAGCCCTGCTGTGTTTGTGTTTGTCCCTGATGACAACGCGATTCACCCACACTGTAAGCCCACATTCAGAGTACAGTAACGCTGGCTCTGGGCATCTTCATCTTATTGTGTGTCGGGTTATTTATAGTGAGCCAGGCATGGAGTCAGATGTGTACCATCACTGCACTACAGGATGGGAACACATGCTCCATGGCCCCTCCTCCCTCTCCTCCTCCTCCATCCTCCTCTTCCCACACATCTCCTGCAGAGAGAAGCTATCGCGAAACATATTTGGCCCATGAACTCCATCATGCAAGGTCAGGGGGTAGTCATCCCCAAGAGTGGAGGCAGAGGCGGGAGTTAACAAGGGACAAGATCTAGCAGCAGAAAAGGAACACATTAGGTCACTTGTGATGTACAGTGCTGCATCTCTGTAACTGTAACTCTCTCTCTCTCTCTCTCTCTCTCTCCGTGTTGTCTCTTTATTATGCTCTTTGACTTCCCACATCTTTTCTTCTCTCTTTTTAAGCTCCAAAACACAGAAAGAATAGTTGACAGGGGGAAGCATGAGGGATGTGTGGAAACACAAAGCAAGAGTAAGGATGGGAATGAGAGAGCATGAAATTAGTTAAAGGGAGTGACTCAGACTGTCAGAAGCAAGTTGTAAGATTTAAAAGAAAAGCATAAAAAAGGAGAACTCGAGTGGCAAAGTTCCTCATAGGCAGTAGCTGCCGTAGAGACCGTAAACGAGGAGTAGGGCAGGAGCAGTTTAAAAGGAAATGAGGTTAAGAGGAGAGAAAAAAAATACCAAATTGGGCAAAGTAAGATGGAAGTTGTGGTTATAACTGACTGCGGAAACAGTTGGAAGACAGTTAAACTTCCGAGCTGCAACCGGCATTGTTTCATTACAAATACAACATATTAATTTTGCAACTAAAATTGTGTGTGCTTGTGCAGTGCCCGCTCAAAACGTGCTTGTTTCTAATGCGTTCATTGCAAAAGTTACATCACTGTTATTTTACTTCCTCCCCTTTTGAACAGTTTTTATTAGGGAATATAGTTTTATGTTGTATGTTGATTTTATCTGTTATGGTTTTACATTTCCTATGTTTTGGTAATCAGTGCTGGTTCACTATATGGCTACACAGTATGGTTTTATGTACAAATAAATTGAATCTTGGTGCTTTCATGTATATATGCCCAAGGGCCCGTTTCTCATAATCTGTTTATAGCTGATATAAAGTTGGTTTCTATACAAATGCATGTCTCAAGATGGCAAATTACTTCGATCTGATGAGTTTTAATTGCATGCCATCAATCACTGACAGAGAGAAAGTCATATTTCTTTTTATGCTGAAGATTTTTTAAATATTCAAATCGATTTAGTTATAATTTTCAAGTTATGACAAAGAAACAGAGCATTCCACTTCATGTATTCAAATATATACTTTCTCATAATAATGTTGTAACAGGCACACAGTACATCAGCATTGTAAAAACAGCACTTCAGAGCGGTGAGAAGTCACTGTGTCTCTGTTGATAGACTGTATCTTGCTGAGTTGTAAATGTGTCAGTTAGGATGGGATTCACCTTGGCCATCTGGAGACTTGGTCTCTAATCTGTCCCTCTAATTATCAGTAATCTGGACAGGCAGGCTTGTCCTTGGTGCTGTAGTCAGGGTTGGACTCTGGCTGAAACCCGGCAGGAGAGGAGAAGCAGGTGGCAGGTGGGTGGGTGGGGGGGATAGTGTCGGCTCTGCAGGGCACTGAGGGGTGCCAGGATGGACTTTGGGGTGCTTAGGCAGGCTGGTTACGGGCTGTGGTAGCCAGGCAGCAGCTCAGGGTGTTTAAAGCAGGGGAAGATAAAGAGGAGGCACGTGGAGTGGGCGAATCAGCAGGACACTTGGATCAAACATGTGCAAGTCGGCAAAAATAAAAGTCATATAATAGACTTTTCTACACCCAGAAGAATTGAAAACCTTGTCTGCTTGTTGGTTATTGATGACTTGGTTCCTTCTTTTCTCCCCCACTTCCTGTCCTCTAACCTCTACTGCCTTTATTGCTTTTCTTACTTGGCAGCTGCTCCCTGGTTTACAGCTGTTTACGTCACACATTTCCTCTAGGTTATGTAGATTGGCAGATTTGTAATTGCTCAGAGATTTGTGAGAACACTCCAGTGGTTTTGTTGTGGACGACTGTGCATATGCCACATCACGTGAAGTTAGAATACAGTGTTACCAGATCCGATTAAGACCCAGTATGTATTTGCTTTGACTGCAATCAGATAGAAAAGACAATTAATGAGAAGGCAGAAGGTGGTGAAGCCCAGTCATTAGGCTCCATCCCAATCATTTCACAAAGCAGATGTCGGATATCTGAGCTGAGTACTCGGTCATTAGATAGAAAACATGCTGTAATTGTCTCAACTATGTAGAGTGTGCTCCCAGGCCATATGTACAACTCCACACTGTATAGCAGGCTTATCTCAGTCTGAGAGACATTACTATGTATTTGTGTAGCTCTGGCCCCTGCACATCATTGTGGCGTTACCATGGAGATGATGCTGTACTCTTGTTTGCCAGTCTCCCCATCCCTGGGTCACAACACCTGTCAGCGGCCATGGTGAATTTTAAAAAGTACCCAGAGGCTGAATGACCTGGTCATTTTCAAGGGGACACAGAAGCAGACGGTGCATTCAATTTTAAACAACTTTATCTGAAATTTATGCAGTGTTGGGTATTAATGACAAACTGAAATTACACTGTTTTCTGTACACTGTTTCTGTAAGGAAATATAAACAACAAGGATACTGAAGCTATTTTTCGGATGGGGATTAAACTTCTTTTGGACACAATATATTGTTGAGTCAGAGCATAGTCCTGTATAGCCGACTAACATTTATGCAGTCTGGTTTCCCGAGCCAGGAAACCAGACGAATCTGCCAAGCTCATTTGTATTTGCTCTGGCAGATGAGTCCAGTCACTCTCTCATTCAGGCTGATTTCCAGACACTGTGTTCCCCAATCAGTGGGTTTGATAGGATGACTGAAGTCCAGTGCAACTCATGAAACTCAAACTAGACAGCGCTGATCAAATATAAATCGATAAATATAAATAAAATTCTGTTTCTGCGTTGCCTATTTCTCTCCTAAAATGTTTTCAGCAGCTGCGGCGACTTTCATTGTAGCAATCTGCCTGCTAGAATGGGAATAGTAGCTCTCCTGGACTTTTCAATTGTTATTGGACAAATTTTTTCAAAATCCAGATGTTATGCTCTTAGAAAAAAATGTATCCACTAATTTACAGACATCTGTTTCCCCCATGGCATCACGTGACAGACCCGGTAGTTTTAATTTCACTGTTTGGATGCTTTGTCAAATTGGCTTCGAAACCACGGGTTTCGAAGCCCTCTTTCGAAGCTCTCCTGAGGGTGAGGTGCCAGGTGACCAGCAGAGGATGAAGAATTCACTGGTCTTGGCCAAGTTATCAAGTATTTCCATTGCTACTAATCTGCATCTAGCTAGTTAAGCTGAATTTAAATCTGACTTCAATATGAAAGCAACTCCTTTATGTTTGAATGAAGCTATTTTCTGAATCCTACACAGATAATGGAGTGTTTATTCCAGCATGTGGTTTTATTTAGTCAGGCTCTAATAGTACACAGTGTGCCGCGCTTCGAGTAAAATATAAAGATTCAGGTGGGGCAAAAAAAACACATTACACACCGTAGAAGAGACATTTTGTGACAGAGAGGTGCTAAACCCTGGCAACAGTGGCACATTAGAGTTGCTAATAGCAGTAATGATGGTAACGGAGGGATGTGTCACACTGAACAGATGGGAGAGCCTGAGAGAGAGGCAGAGAGAGAGGAGAGGATGTGTGAGAAAGTGCTTTGGCTTTTGCATATATCCCTGGAGAAGTGGCCCGGGGAAAAGGGTTGAGTGCTCTCTTTCGCTGTTCTCCTCCATAAGGCTTAGTGATGGAGGAAAGCATGGAGCCCATCCCCCAGTGGATTATTCCTTCAACATTGCTAAGCCCCCATACTCCCACGTCCAGGCGGCCCTTAAACACATGTATTCATTATGAGAGACATTGAATGCACCGAACACACAAACAAACACAGTGATGAACATGCTTCTGCCAACCCCTCCTTCTTCCCCTTCATCTTCTTTCTTTCTCGCTGTCTTTATCTGTCCTTCTTTCAAATGCCAGTACATGCCTAGAATATAAGGACACACACTTCTGCCTGCACACACCTACTTACACAAACAGTACACACACACCCTTACACATGCATGCACAAACACACAAGACGACACTTACTTCGTCTTACACACAGGCTTTTGCACTTTCTGTCACACGTTCGCACACACACACACACACACACACACACACTCACATACACACTCGTATTCAGGTATTCAGAAAGCCAAGGCAGTGGGAGAATTTTCTGTACCGCCTTCGTTTGACACAAGCAGCTTTTCCTGTTATATAAGGCGGGTTACCGTGACGATGAGCCCTGTTGAAGGAAAGAGTGCAGGGCCAAGTGTGTCTCTGTATGTCTGCACACATAAGTGTGTGTGTGTGTGTGTGTGTGTTTGGGTTCTATATGACTTATTGTACCTGCATATCTCTTCATAAACACATATGAGAGGCTGTGAGAGAGATTACTGGTCCATATGTATTTCCATATTACTATAGCAGCATACACTGCAGGTAGCTACCTCAAGTAAGAGTGATTGTGTTAGATGATGCAGTGCATTACACACGCATGATTCATTAACTTGGTATGAGACCATCTTCAAACTCATGTGGATAAATGAAAAATGTTTATGTTGGGTTTTTGTTTTTTTGTCTACAGAGCATTTCTTGATTGTTTTCTAAAAGCTCAGCGCCCAGATTGAAATACCACAAAAACAAGAAAGAGCTCAGATTGCTCGGCATTTGCAGGCATACAGCTTCCAGAGGGGTTTTGAAATGCTGTTTATTGTTTACAGTGCAGGCTTGAATTCCAGTGGAAGTGAAAATTCTCCAAAATGGATCACATCAAGAGCATGAAAATCCATAACAATCATATGTTACAGTAAGATTTTGGCTTGGTTTGTTTTCCCAGTCCACCCTACAACACAAAAAGGCCAGTTTTGAATTGTGTGCCATTCATGGTAAAAAACAAACAAACGAGGATTAGTGCGAAATGGAAGGCCAAAAAAAAAAAAGACAAAAGATGCATTCTGAAATTTATCCGCTTTATTATGGACATGGGCTCCATTTGCTGTCACTTGCTCAGCCAATCTGAAGCTGTGTTCCGTCATGTAGACAGTAAAAATCAAACGAAAGAGAAACTGTTTGTGAAGAGAGAGAGGGGACAATTTAAAATGGTTGATGGGTTTTCAAATACAGAGAGGTGCAGAATGTGCATGTGCCACTCCAGCTATTCTGAGAAGTCGCACCACAGCAACCTCCTCTGTCCTCACACAGAGATGAGATGAAAAATCAACATACCGTGAAAAATGGCTTGTCAAGTTTGAGTCAGGCGGTTTCACACTAGCCGTTCAGTCACAGTATTCCTTCTAGGATAATATACAAACAAGCAAAGGTAAAAGGGAATTCTGAAATGAAATGAAACTGTCCTCCACTTCCCTTATCTCTCATTGCCTTTCCTCTCCTGCTGAGCTCCTTTCTCTGCTAATTTCTTTTTCCATAATGCTCCTACACGCTCTTGTGCCAGCATGTGTTTGCTTTTGTACTCTTGGAGACAAAAACTGTAAAGCTCAAAGCTGAGGTGCTTGTTTCTGTGCCAGCCACACACTACTGACACACTTTGATAAGGGAAAAAGAAAGAAAGAGAAGAAAAGTAATGAAATTTCTGTACAAAGCTCCACTGTCAGTAAATACCTTTATTCAAACAAAGCAACCACCTTAGTATGAATATTACATTTATCCTCTCACTTATACATTTTTAAAGGAATTTGGGGCTATGCATGTTAGATGACAAATAAACATACATAACATATTTCACATTAAAGGAGTTCCCTACTCGGGAAATTGAACCATCTGAGATGCATGTGAATGTAAACTGAATCTGTGCATGATCAAAACAAAAAAGACGTGTGGTTTTAAGGGGAGTTACGTGCTGCAAATATTTTACAGCAGTTTATGTTTGATCAGCACTTCTGTACAGACAAGTCTACAGGAAGTTACTGCCAGCTGTTGTTTGGTGAAGAAATAGTTACACTCTGAACCTTGAACAGAGCAAGGCTTGTTGTTTTCCCAAAACGAGCTAATCAACTGCTGGCTCTATAGCTTGTGTACAGACATTAGAATAGTATTGATGTTTAAAATTTAACAAAGAAAAGAAGAAGCATATTTCCAGAAATTACAAAATGATCTATTAAATATGTAACTGCATATCATTAAAATGTCATTCTTTCTTCTTGCTGCAGGCGGTTCATCAGTGATCTCCAAGGCGACGACCTCTGACCCCCCAACCCTCACTGAAGTGGTGACCTCTTGCCCTGATACTGCTCGTGCTGAATCAGCTGCAGTGTCTAGCAGTAGCAACAGAACCCAAAGCCTTCCAGAAACCAACAACATCACAATACTGGACATACGAAACCCCCCGCCCCTGGACTCTCCTCCTCCTCTAACACCTCCTCTTCCCCCTCCACCTCCTCCTGCTGCAGACAGCCCCAACCTCCCATTTCTGTCCCCTCCACCTCTGCTATCATCCAGACCTTTTTCTACCAGTCCTCCTCCTCCCCCCACACTGCCGCCTGCTGAGAGCCCCCAGCGCCCGAACACCCTGAACCTAAAGACGCTGCCACGGCCCACCGTCAAGGAGAACGGTGGCCCCCCGCCGGGGCTGGATGAGGAAGAGGAGGAGAAGAAGATGCTGGAGGAGGATCTGAAGAAATGCATTGAGGACTTCAAAAAGATACGCTTGCCCAGAGAGTTTCCAGATCGCAAGAGGCACTGGCAAAGTGACTTGCTCAAGAAGTACAATGCGTAGAGCAATTTTCTGCTGCAAGGATTTTACAGAAAAGTTGTGAGCAATGGACTCCAGATTTATATTCACGTTGCTTTGAGTCAGAAGTTTACTTAAACTAGTGTAGTAGCATGTCAGCAGGGCTGAATTGAGTAGTGCTTAGGCTGAGCTTGTCTAGCAGTCACACATACACAATTAAAACTCTTTTCCCATCAAACAACATCCCAATAGAGATTCTTAGTGACACATCTTTGTTCCACACAGCTATTTGGAGACTTTAAAAATATTTTAATCATTTTATTTCCACTCAGTCAGTGGATAATGGATGTAATGTCTTTAATTAGATTTCTACCCTGCTCTCTGTACTGTATCCACTGATCAAACAACTGGGAAAATGTGAGCTAAGTGTGAAATTTTAGGCGTTTGACCTTGCTGATGCAAAATAAAAGAAAGAAGTGAAATCTCTGGTAATAATCATCTAAAATATCTCACCTCATCAATATTAACCGTCTGACTTCAAAGCCTTTCTTCTCCCTATGCCTGTGATCCAAAAGCTCTGCAGTTTGGTTCATTTTGTGATTACATTATCTTCAAGCCAGCAATGGAAAGAATTCAGAGAGAGAATGCGCTGTACCGGGAAGCAGAGTGGGTAATTACAGACGGCCAGCATGTGGAATAATAATGACAATAATGACTACATGAACCAGTGCACAGTGCCATTTGTTCCTCTATCTGCTCTGCATAAAATGTTCATCCAGCTTCACTAATGAATTACCAGGTGTGTGCATGTGTATGTGTACCGTGGTTCTAGTCCTCATTATGGGATAAGTCGCAATAAAATGAAAAATGACTTGTCATTTATATTTTCAGTCCCCCTGTGAACTAATTCTCAACATAGCATGTCCCTGTTTCAAGTATGCTGCAGCTATCGTTTCGGGAGAAACGCTTTCACTAAGAGTTAGAAGCAAAGATCTCCACTGCACTCATGAAGCCTATGTACGTTAAGTACAGAGCTGGATCCAGGAGAAGGTTAGCTTTTACCTTTTAACTTGCACGGCAGCCTGATTCTTGCAAAATCACTTGAGAATCGCTGGATCACAAGATCGAAAATCCATTTTATTGGGCTTCAAGTGACGCATTCGTGTCCGAACAGTCAGTTGTTCGACCAATCAGGAGCTGCAGGCGAGGTTTAGATGTGTAGGATGGCTGGTAAAGACATGAGGCAGCAGTTATGTAGAAGGTGATTGACAAGTGGTTCATCCAATCACATGCCAAGTAAGTGTTAGCCCTTTTAGCAAACAGTTTCCAATGAGTTCACCTCAGATGGTCAGCGTAATGGACCATTTTGCAGCGTTAGATTTGGTGGGTTTAGCCTATCACAGAAACTGGAAACAAGGGGAAATAGCTAGCATGGATCCGTCCAAAATAAAAAATAAAAACTGCTAGCACCCCTGCAGCTCACATATTAGTAACATATTATATCTCATTTGTTCTCAAAAAATCTAATTTGCAAAAACAACTGTTGTGCATCATCGGTTTGTGATGAATCAAGATACTGCACAAAGTAGTTTTGAACTTTCTTTGAACCCTTTTAAAATTTGCCTTCATGTTTCCAGAATCCTGATTCCACTAAAACTAATAACTGAAGCAAGACAACATCAAATTGCTAGTTGCTAGTGATTTACACAAAAACTTGTAATTCTGGCTCCATATAACATTTCCAGAGAGCAATAAATATTACACAGAACCTCAATGACATTCATAAATAAATAGAGTGCTGACTTATTGATTGCAGCCTTGGAGATGATTTGTTGTATCGTTATGTCTGTTATGGTCATTTTATTTCCTCTATCTGTCTCATTTGACCTGAGCTGAACTGTAGTCCAACTCGCTGCTCCGCCTTTGATCATAATGAGCCCCACGGCCATCCACCGTCCTAATGATGTTGTCTTATACTGAAGCTTTCTATCGGCCCTATGCCTCCTGCATGATGCAGTTCAGCTCTGTGTTGCCCTGGGTTAATATTGAGGTTAAGACATTAATCCCCAAGTGTTGGCTGAGAGCGAAGTTTTATCTTGTTAAACATCAGTCAAATAGAATAGTTTTATCAGGCACACTAGTCACCACTAAGGAGCAAAAGAGATATCCTCTTGCTCAGTGAAGAGGATTAACAACAGATTAGGGTTTGTCACAGTCCTAAAGAGTCTCTAAACAGCAGGCTATTCCTCTCACAAACTACACGATAGCGACAATTTATACCATGCAGTCAGTCTTTGCTGAAGCATTTCACACCGTCATCACCACTCTGTCTCCTACTGGCTGCCGATTGCCGAGAAATCCATAGAAAAGATTCTACTTCGCAGCTCATTAGAGAGTATTGCCTCATCAGCTCCTTTTCTCGTATTTCTCATCTTTCAGCATTGGCTTGGACAGCGACAGCGTGCTGGCCGGGCTCCCGGGCTCGGAGGAGTGTCGTCAGAGCGCGCCTGAGCCAGTATGCATGCAGGGGATTGAAACAACAAGTCTTCCCGACTTAAAAATTCCTGTTTACTGTGGCAGAAGCTGCACAGTCTGCTGTGTTGGAGTCCTGTTAGACAAAACAGACATCCCTGTCCAAAACCAGTCATTGATTTGCATTTGGGCCTCTCCATAGGAATCCATTCAATTCTCGATTCTCTTTCACCCTTTGTCTTTTTTCGGTACAACCCTCTGAAGTTGGCCTTTTGACTTATTATGGATGCACTATGAGGATTTGATCTTTGTAGTTGATAGGCTCAGCCGTTCAACAAAGGGAATAGTTCTGCTTTGAAATGAAGAGGTAAAGCAGTCTAGTGGGAATAGGACTCACAGAAAAACAGTCTTTGACAGAATATTTAAGCGCAAGAGATCAAACCTATGAGTTGTAGCAGTGGTGATTATCACTGGACAGAGGTGGAACTAACCATGGGGTCTGTCTTTAAAGTCACTTCCTAAAGTTTTTACTGGATTGACACCCAGGGCACAGACGATGAAATCTAAATCAAGCCATTCCCCTCTGAACGACAGTGCTGGATCCAAGGCCAAGACTTTGACTGAATCGTTTTCAGTGTCACCCATTAAAACTGCATCTGATTAAAAACAGAACTCTGAGGAGAAAAAGGGAGGACTGACAGCAGTGATGGAACTAAGTAAGTGTACACAAGTACTCTACTTTAGTGCAATCTAATTTTTATTTTCTGCTTTTTTTCTACTACTGTACTTTTTACTGCACTACATTTATTTGAGAACATTAGCTATTTTGCTAATTCTGATTAGCAATACAACATGACAATATGAAAAATAGTATACAGTTTTAATCAGCCCTACCTCTCCCAGCTGCAAAATTAAAGTGATGAACACAATAATACATCAATAATTATGATATATACAGTAAAACTATATCAAAATATTAATTTCAAACTTTCACACAACCTTTGCAGTATAATCAAAGTGTCATTTATCCAGTCGTTTGCTCAGCACTTCATAAACACATGCATTTCCAAAAAAATAACAGAAAAAGTAATTTCTTTTCAAACAAATGATTATGGGTGATGTATTCCTTTGAGATAAATTTTAAGTACATGTCTTGTACTTGTAAAGAGTATTTCTACTTCAACTTAAGTTAAGAGTATCTCTTCCACCGGTAACTGACAGTACAACCCCCACTTTGTGTCCATGTAATGCCGTATTGACCACAGTAGCCTTCGGGAAGAGCAGGATGTCAAAGGAAACCTGTCACAAACATCCTGGGTACAGTCTTCCATCTTTCTCCTTAAACATATCCGTTTTTGCCTTTTTGCTGACACACAGGGCGCCTTGCATTTGCATGAAAGAGCACCTTGCAGATTTATTTCGAATGGCCAGCAATACATTAGCATCTCATTTCTTCGGGGCATGAGTTATCTTCACTTCTGTCGGCCCTCCTGACAATTAAAGCTCAGCTGAAAGTGATCCTTGTAAAATACAGTGCTGCAGTGAGGGTCTTGGGATATTTTAGTATTTCAGCAGTCAGGAAGAATTTCACACTTGAAGATAAACTCTGTATGCAAGCTGTACGTATGTGCTAATGGAATGTGGCTTCAGGGAAGATAAGAGAACTGAGGCCTAATTATTACGCCTGAAAAGGGAGTGCAGTGCGGCCGTCAAGCTTTCTAACACAGTCGTAGGTTCATACTGGTGTGAACATGTATTTCTCTCATTAGAAGAAATTTGGTGTGACCAACTAAGTTATTATTAATATTCTAAGTGGGGATTCAAACCAAACTCTTATGAAAATTTGGGGTAAATATCACAAATGATCAAAGGTACTTTTACACATGTTCTTTGTTGTTTTTTGCACAACAATTTAAATGCACATTATGTGTTTTCTGATGCAGTGGGCTCTTTCAGTCAAAACAATAACAAAAGCTGGAATTTGATGAAATAGCGTTGGATCATAAGAATTAATGTCTTCACCATCATGGCATTCAGCCTCTCCCTGTTAGGACTCCTTCAGTGTTTATCGTTTCACTGAGTCTCGTCTTCTCCAAAATAAACAGACCCAGTGAATTAAACAGTTAAAAAAAACCTAATAAAGCATTTTCACATTAAAAATAATTTCCTCTGGCATTGTTCTGCAGATACAGGACGCCTGGGGGGGGGCTGCAAGCTGAGCTGCCACTAATGTTGGCTCAGCGTGTTTCTCTGATAACTTAAGTTCCAGATATTGATTTAGATGTCTAATTTATCAGATTAACATTTTAGTTATTAATCAGATTTCTCTGGGTTTGGAAATTGTTGGAAACATTCTGGATATTGTAAGTCGTTTTTAGACATTTAATATTTGCAATTATTATTGAATACTGCAATTGTTAGAAAAACTACCTTAAACACCTGAATTGTATCGGTATGCACAGTCTGATTTATGGATGCTCCGCAGAGGTAATGCAGTGCATAACCTTTCGTTTTTCATTTGAAAAAGTAACAAGCCACATACAGCACGTCGTGTTAAGGTGCTGTGTCAATGGATAAAAATTAAAACCAAACACCCACAATTACATTTTTATTTTGTTGGAATAATAGGATGCTTCCAGTAAGCGAAACACATCCTACACATCCTTCTAGATGTTAACCTGATTATGTAAACTCAGGTTATTGTGGAAGTCTGATTACTATAAGTGCGTAAGCCAAACTATTACCTAAATCCTGTTATTTACAGAGTTTGAGTTATGCCAGTGAATGCAAACGTGAAATGGCTGAATGTGTGCGTGTGTCCCCTAATGTGTGCATGTGCGTGTGCAGCGGCATTGGCTAAAGCTGTGAAAATACTTCTTGCACATGCAACATGTGCAATCCAGTTCAAATATGTATTGTTAACCAGAGTGGCTGTGTTGCTTTAGGAAACATGTGCTTGCACATAAATGTTCTTTAAACAAATGTATGCTATTTAATGGAGAGCAGCGCTGGCTCTCCCCGGAGGCTGTCCACGCAATCAGCAGGAGACACATGCTTTGGAGAGAGGCAGTGAGGAGGAGAGGAGGGCCAGAGAGAATGTGTCAGACTCTGTTCACAGCTTTTCCATTTCCATCATTAAAACCTGGGCCTAATCCTGCAGCTACTTTAATCTCCTAATTCTGCACCCTTTTCTCTCTGCATACACTCCTATTCCATTCTCTCTCTCTCTCTCTCTCTCTCTCTCTCTCTCTCTCTCTCTCTCACTCTTCCTCACTGATTCAAAATCATACATTTCCATAGATTCAGAGTAAAAGCTTTCAGAGCCCCTACACACACACACACGCATGCAGACACCCTTCCAGTTTTTCCAGTAGGGTCACTTTACTTGCTTTTAAATCCTTTACATGAATTTGCCTCCATGTGATAAGTGAGCATGGAAAGGCTTCAACGATTTGCCGTCTCCGCGATCCTTGTCAACCCCTGAACGTGATTAATGGTACGTAAGAGGATATACAGCAGCATCATGGGTAGCGCTGTATAATGGAAAGGGAGCAGGCATGTGGAGATGAGCAGTAGCATGAAGTAAATGGAAACATTAGATGACTTGATTACCAAGCATGGCATAAGAGAGTGAATATGTGGGATGGTGCGGCAGATGGCCCGATAGTCCGCTCTGCGAGCCAAGTGCTTGGCCCGCTACTTTTCTATGTGGAAAATATGACATGGTCGTTCTGAATGTGAGGCACATTGCCTTGTTGCTGTTTTGCATAGACTGCTGTGTAATTGGAACAGCCTCTCTTGCTCTACATGGGAATTATAGCGTACCAAATATAGACACAAATATCAAACAAGCTAAGCCTCCTGCAGGAGAGTAGTATATTTATAAGAACATGAAATAATGATATAACCAAGCAGTCCAGATGTAGTAGTCCTCACAGGACATCCTGTGAATTGATTAAAATTCAGCCACGTCATTTCAGCAGTTGTCCCAAGTTTTCTTGCTGCAAATCACTGCACTGCATATTCTGTGCCTTTTGCAGATAGTTGCATTTTTATTCATAGCAATGGGTGCCCTGCTGACACGTTACCCCGCAGGCCATCTGCTGTCAATGTGAAGAAGAGTGGGGCAGAGAATGCAGCTTGACGTGAGTTTAATCCACAGCAAAGAGCCGTCTGGTTTGTGCTGTCCTCTGACTGGTCCTGTCTGTCTGTGTTTTATGAACTACGGGATGGTAATTTAGTGGAATTGTGTTGGGCTGTAGAGATATAGCTGCATTGTGTGCGCAGAAATGAGGCAAGGAATCCTGCTACTCGAGCACTTTTTGATGTTCTTTGAGGTGAATATGAAGCAGTATTAAAAATATACGGTATATTTGACAGTAGGAGACAGAAGCATGCCTCACTGATGTTTTTGTGCGCTGCATGAATTCAGCTGGTGTTAATGATGTGGATGGTGTACTGAGAAAAATGCCTTTTGCACAATATTCCCATACTAGCCAAGGTGTATTTTGTCATTTAAAAAAAACAACTGTTAACCCACTCAGGATGTGATTTGTCACTTGGGTTAGGCTACTTTAAAGTTGTTAATTGTGCTTAAAACACCTTAATAGTACACAGTACTAGCAGGGGAAAAGACTCGACAACAAGACGGAAAGCTGCCTTTTAAACACCAATTAGCTCTTAATCCTATTTGACATGACTTCACCTTTAATAGCATTTTTAAGAGCGTTAAACCTCACCTACAGGTCCCTCCCCCTGTGGTCTTATCTGTTGTTCAGCAACAACATAAACATCCAGTTCCAAGAGTGCATATTAAGTACATTTCCCTTATGCAGTTTCACTTGCCTGTAAGTGCAAAATCCATGACACTGACTTTAGGAAGAAGGAAGATTTTGCAGAAGAAATTTTGATGAGATTGTTCAAACTTAAATTGTCATCAGAAGTTTTCATTTGCAGCATCGTAGCGACTTCAGATGACAAGTGTTCCCTTCTGATTTTCCCCATCTGCAACACACATCAAACCTCGGCTGTCACCTGTAAGAACACTGCAGCATCCCACATGAATCCATAATCATTTGCTTCTTCATTAGCTACTCATTCCTCTGCTATGAAACTTTTCTTGATCATAAACAAATAAAAGAGAAAAGCATTAGAATATGGAAATAATGTTCATTTCAACTGTTATTGGTTAAAAATGAACATTAAGTCGACCCAAAAGGAGAATTCATGCATTGTTTATGTGGCCTTGGACAGCTTGGCCCAAATATTTTGGAGACAAACAACGGAAAAAGCAAGAGATAGAAGACATTGCCTATAGCGGCAGTAGTCTCAGTGGATACTGACCTTATTGTTTGAAAATCCCCAGTGTGCAACTGTGACATTATTACAACATTATTAAAAGAATTCTTGTCGAAATGTCAGAAGCTTTAAAGCTCTGCGGCTTCAGGGACCGTAGCTGTCATTACCTGATGTCTTGATTTTATTTTTTCATAAGGGACCACAGATGTCTCTTTTGTTATTGTTATTTATTGAATCATTATTTTTGCCAGAATGGTCTGAAGGACCTAATGTGCTTGCTGACTTATTTAGCACAGCATGGAAAAATGAAAAGATTATTAGCCTCTTCGGGGGAATGAGAAGGAAATGAAATAAAAAGTCAGAATTGCAAATGTTCAACATTCAGGGACTCAGGCAGAAGACAGTAAAAATAAAACAACAAACAACATTACCATTAACAATGGGGCCGGGGAGTCTTTGGTTACTGCATAAGCTCCAAAAGCTGCAAAGCGGCAGTGTTTCTGGCTGAGGAGGAGTGGTGGTGCGCTGGGAGTTGATAGTAGTTTCTTTGGCCCTACGCTCCCGCTGTGTCAGCCTGAGTCACTGCACTCTCCTGGCATTGTGTACTGCTGAGGAGGCTCATCAACACACCGAGGCTGTACATCATCATCAGTCCCTACGTACTGTGTGTGTGTGTGTGTGTGTGTCTTGTCTGCGAGTCTCTCTCTCTCTCTCTCTCTCGAGACACCACACACTCCTGAGCAACAAACAAACACACTGCAGCAACAACAGAGCCCGTTCAAGTCCCCCGATGTTCTCAAATAAACCAGGAACATCGTTGGCTTCCTTCCTCTTTGCATCCAAATTGGCTGTATGCATTAGTGATGCTGGCAAACAGCCAGTCACGCACTACATTACACCACAAGTTCACACCTCAAAATATGCCCTGGAAAAACTAAACTAAAACAAGCTTTGTTGAATTTTAATAGTGATAGTTTTTAATGTGAAAGGGATCACTTGTATTGACAAGCTGCAATTATCACCTAAATCTGTAGTTCCCCTTAGCTCTGCTAAGTATTGTAGCATCTTTTAGCTAATAGTTGTGGTTTTGTGGTTCAACTTGACTGCTTTCGTGAACTTGCACCACTCTTATCAGCATTGTTTCCAGTCGCGTTAAGCAACAAAGATCAGATAAATCCACTATATGCTTTACCTGTCCAGTACCAAACAGCAGACAGACAAAGTTAGCAGCTAAAAGTCTGAGGTTCGTTGATTGGAAGCCCAAGAATAACAAGCCCGGAGAAAAAAGACTGGTCTCAGTGCAGGCTTTATTTTGGTCACAGTTAAAGTTATGCAGTGCTGGTCTTAGACTGACATCGCTCTTGCAGGATCCCAGCCAGAATGAGCCCTCTTTTCGGGGCTGGGCCTGCCCTGTACAAAAAATGGACATACACTCAACCAAGTTCTGTTGGCCAGTTACCATTGACATGGACAGGCCACGTCTTGTCCACGTCTTGTTTGAAGATTGCGATACACAATGTGTGTGTGTAAGTTGTTCTCACAGAAGTTATCATTAAACATGATAACTTCTGTGGGAACACAAACCAAACTGTGTGTCTCAGGTCTTTTTGAGGGAAAGATGAAAGCGACAGTGAAGAAAAAAACATTGGCTATCTGCCTTCTTATAATTATTCAAACATAACAGCAGCGAGCTGGTGAATGTAGTTTAGCATTGGCAGCTAACAAAACGAATATTTCCCTCAAGAGCTGGGGGAGACCAAAAACAGAGCAACATGGAGAGTGAATTTGCACTTACCTTCGCCAGGTGCCCAGAAACATGATTTCATATGTATACTAATGTTCCTCAGAGTCTGTTGAATGTGTGAAAAGACGACTGTTTGATGACCTCATAGTGGTGTCATCAGGGTCATCTTGGATTAGGCTTGCAGCTTCAAATTTTAACAGTCTGTGTTAAAAGGAACAGTTCGCTCCAAAATCAAAAATACATATTTTTCCTATTACCTTCAGTGTTATTTTATTTTTTTTATCTAGGTTGTCGGAGCAATAGTGATGTCTGCCTAATATAATTCAATAAGTCAGCTCATGATGCTGAAAGTGCCAGAAAATACAGTCATAGAAAAAATTATTACACCACCATTGTTTTCTTCAATTTATTGTTCATTTTAATGCCTGGTACAACTAAAGGTACATTTGTTTGGACAAATACAATGATAACAAAAAATATCTCATAAGTGTTTAATTTAAGAGCTGATATCTAGTCATTTTCCATGGTTTTCTTGATAATAACCAAAATCATTATGACTCTTATTTTTGTTGTTATCATTATATTTGTCCAAACAAATGTACCTTTAGTTGTACCAGGCTTTAAAATGAACAGGAAATTGAAGAAAACAATGGTCTAATATTTTTTTCCATGACTGTACATTTGAAGTTAAAATGATCTTCACTTGCCAAGCCTTTCACCGCACCGAAGGAATAGTTGCACACTGTAGCTTTAAGAGCCTAAGGCCCAACACATGTGCCTTTACCAGACAGTCAAATGGAAGATGTTATAGAGGTGCAGAGTGAGAAGTAGGATCCAGTGTTTATAGAACTTGACACACAGGGAGTCAAAGTCAAGATCTCGACCTCTGATGCTTCAATTCTGTCTTATGTCTCCTTTGAGTCCCTCCACTTATCTGAAGTGCAATGCTTAGTTGCTGGAACAGACCTTTAAATAATTGCAGTTTTCCTCTGAGAGCTCCTTCAAATATTCACGTGCATGGTTACAGTGTAGGCAAAAAAGTAAGATTGACAGAGTTGCAGAGCACGTCACAGTGACTGGCATGTGATCACAGCTTCGCTTGTGAACGTCTTTTCTAATTCCAGCAGTCGCAGCATCCTCTCTAAGGTGGCCTCTCATCTTATTAAGGTGCCTAAGGAATAATTACCTCTAAATTAATTGGGAGGGGAGAACAATGCACTTCAGAGCGGACTGCTCTTGTGTCATCCATTATGTATAGGCCCTCTGACGGCTTTGAAGTGATCATCACACTGCTGTATTCTTCTCCCAGAGTTTTGTGAAGTCTCTATTATGGCCTGTGGCTGTGTCTCTGTCTCCAGCACATCAAGGTGAGCACAGAGAGCCCTCTCCCCTGCAGCCACGGCTATTACAATGTACAGACAGAATTCAATTAAAAAACACCACTAACAGAACACGTTGGAGTTATTGAGATTTAATCAGTCTGTCGCACTGAAACACTCTAGCCGAATGCAAGCAATTAATGGAAGGCAGAATTAATGGATTAATGGAGGGCTGAAAGAGCAAAATGCTAATTCTTGCCTGTTACCCCCCACATATTCTTAGAATTGCATTTAGTGCTTTTGTTTTGTTGTAAACCTCTAAATGGGGATGCATTTGAGACTTCAGCTCTTTTAGCCTGCATTCAAGCACACACTTTAACGCATACATTCTGAGTTTACTCTAGATAATGAGCATGAGAATATTCTTCGTTTAGGTGTTTATACCCGCCTATGGCAATGAGCAAACTACCGTGTTTGGTTTTTGTGCACAGACTCCAGGGGCCCCTACAACTCCAGCTTAACTGTGTGTCGTTTGTTTATTGATGTAACTATTTTTTAAATCTTTTGATTATCACAAGTCATCTTTACTGTATGTTGTTTCACACTATAGATACACTTCTATAAGGGAAATTGCTTTTATTGCTCCTTTTTTTGTATTATATTACAGTACATCATATTATAAATGTATATGTCTTTTAATATTTACTAAATACAGTTTATCTTTAATGGATTTTTTATGGTTAATATGTTGTTGCATTTTATTTTAAACAAAACAATGAAATAGTATATAAATAGTAATGAATAGTAAAAGATAGTAAAATACATATATAATATGACATAATATTATTAAAAAAAATAAATAAAAAATGTGTATTTTTCCTTTTACTGTTTTCTTTTATGGAGCCTCCCAGCTACGTATTTCACACGATTGTATTTTACCATAACAGAACTGACAATGAACATTGTGAATCTTGAAATGTATTCAAAACACATACAGTTTTCTTTGTTTAGTGATTTATTTTATTTTCTTCAGTCCTTTGTTCCAGCTACATCCTAGAACACAAAATGTACAGCCTTCTTGTTGTTTTCCTGTTGACAGGCCTGCCCCCAACAGATCTCAGTCAAGCTGTGATGCTGGAACATCACAATTTCAAGTTAAAACTTTTTTCAAGAAAAAGTGTTTCTAAAAGAGCTGATTTATTTGTTGCTGAGTAGGAAAAAAATCTTGCACATCCAGTATTTCTTATGCAGATGCATCAGAGACAGTTATTGAGCTGTTGCAGGAGCTATCACAGTCCTGTCCAATGTCATTTCTCTTTCTCCAGCTCTGAGCAGCACATCTCTGCAGCATCTATTTTAAATTGTATTGTGGGGAAATAATGCGTACATCAACACTACACTTGCTATTTTATTATGCATGCTTGCATGTTTAATCATTTTGTCCTTCCGGTGTCAACATAACTCAAACAAATCTTAAAATGATATTCTGGCACAGTTCATGCAACACTGCTGCAACACCCAATGTCTCTGCTCAGTGTGCAGTGAGTCGCAGCATGTTTCACGCCACATATTTCTCAGGACAAAGTCTTCTACAGAGGACACAAGCCGTCCTGAGCCTGTTTATTATCTCGGCGAATGCGACCTTGATCTGTCGATCCTTATCTCAAGTCATTCAAAAATCCAAAAGGCCCATTGAATCATGTCAGTCATTTCAATATCACCGTTCTCCTGTGGTTTTAGTTGAGTTTTGGGGCGAGCCCAGATAATTGGATTTTCTAACCTCAGACTATTGGCACTACCAGAGAGGTTTGGGGAAATTAAAATCTTCCCTGTGCAGTGAATCAATATAAAAACAATCCCCTTCACTCTTAAAATGTGCTAGACATGCACAGAAAAGCAATTAACCCACTGCAGGAATGGATTTGGTCCACTTCAGCTTATCGCTTTTGGCGTGGCCAGACTTTTACATACCCGCTGGGAAGATCAAAAGTTTTTCTTGTTTCAAAACCTGACAACATCCTTGGATTAGCACTGATTTTATCTCCACCACGCAATTACCTGCTATGGTAATCAATGCAGGGCTGCTGTCTTTAATAGTCTGTGGTATCGCCTCCTCTGCAGGCTGTGCAAATTACAGTGATTCATCACCGCGCTGCACTGCCAGCTATGCCAAATCTATTCACACATACTGTACACACACAGACACACGGCGCTGTTGCTTCTACAGTGGCTGCTAACTGGCTCTCTGTATTCTGCTGAGACCTTGATGTCTGTTCTTTTAAAAGGAAGCACTTCATCAGGACAATTTTAGCCAGGAATTAACACATTAGCAGCAGGAATGGAAGATATTCACAAGTTTTGTATCACACCAGCAAATCCACAGATCCACAAACATAAGCTGCCAACAGTAGTAAAGCTGTCTAAGTTTTCAACATTCAAGTTTACAAGAGTGTGTGTTATCATACTTTGGCTGCACAGTTTTGGTGAAAGGAGGCGGGAGGGATGACAGCTGTTAATGGTGACAACAATTTCCAATGATATATGAGTAATGTACTCGAAGCAATACGATTTATGCAAAATCACTGTAATAATAACAACAAATAAATAAAAAAATGCACAGTTGTGGTCTTGACCGGTCTTGAAATAAATAATCCAGAGTCTGCTTTGTCCGATACCAAGACAGGACCGAGTAAAAATTCAGATGATTCCGAGATGAGACCGAGACCTTCAAAAAGTGGTCTTGAGACCAAGACCGATCTCGAGTACTACAACACTGCTAAACAATCACAGGAACTGTTTTGTCACTTGGCAAAATAAAATAAAAGAAAGAAAACAGATTGAAAAGGGTAGCTGTTTGAAAAACTAAAATGCATAACTAATGCATTGATACAGTTGGCCAGTAAGGAAATGTTGTTAGAAGAAGATTTTTTTGTCGCTGTTTTTTTTACATCATCTAATTTTTCATGTAATGCCCGTTGTATCAAATATGATACGGACAAAAAACATATAAGGCAATAATTAATTAATTGTTTTTCTGTAAAAGGGCTAAATAAAGAGTTTGATTCAAATAACAAAAAAATTCTGTCAATTATTTCTTGGGTCAGGCATTATAGGGTTAAAGTGTATAAATGACTTAGACCTAAGTTTTATATTTTGTTGGATACTAACTTTATCCCAAATCATTCCCAAACCCAGAGAAATCTCTAATTTATTCAAGGTAACAGTCCGTTTCATTTGGTGGAAATTATGTTAGCAGCAGCTGTCTGCTGAACTGTGTTACAGAAACACTGATTTGTAATGTGATAATGTTTCAATCAGTGTTTTTACAGCAGCCCGGCTCGCAGACCCTCTGGGATGTCCTTTGTTCACTGAACAGCATCGAAGGACCGTTGATTTTAAACATGAAACTGCTTTATTCAGTGTTTTTACTGGTTTTAATCACAGGGTCGGCTTGTTTTGGAGACGTCTGTGGCTCATTCAGCTCAGATCATTCAGATGGTGAAGACAACAACTCCCATGGTCTCACAGCATCACCAAACTTTAGTTATTGTTTTGATTAAAAGACTACATAGTGTGCATTTAAAGAGTGTGGTCTCTGCCTGGTTGGCTGGGGTTGGAGGTTAGAGCAGCAGCAGCCTCAGAGAAACTGATAAGCTCCAGGATGAGAGCTTCTGCTCCAATGAGCTGCAATGAACACATCTGGCAATTCTGCCTTTTCACTCTCTCCCTAAATCTTTTATGCACGTGCACCAACTCGTGGAGAAAATCAATAGCAATCCCACCTGTTTCTATCTCCAGGCGACACCTGCCAACTCCCGCAAATATAACATCTCACATCCAGACGTTTTAGACAAACATACACCGCTGAGCAGTGCTCAACAGGAAAACACGGAGACAGAAAGAGTCAAAACAGGAAAGGATCTCTTTGCTTCCACGTCTGACAGGCTGGTGAAAATAAGCACGGAGTGCAGAGAGCACTGTTCACTTTGGGGACAGAAAAGAAGGGTGGGATCTTCCTCTTCTGGTGTCATAACGTTATCTAAGTTTACTTATTCAGATTAGAGTGGCACATTACATTAAAGTGTTGCAAAATAGAATAAAGCTTGTATGGCACTGACTGTGTTTCACAGCAGTGGAGAGTGTGCACTGCTCTGCAGAGGAGTGTGGAGGTTTAGGATTAAATTTTCTTGCTGGCTGAATGAGCCTCAGACCTTTATTATGTGATTATACGAAACATGCTTGAATTTTTTTATAACTGGAATCTGAAGGGGCACAAAGTTTATGATCCTTAGAGCTTCATTAACAAAGGAATTGTGAACAACAGTTATGATGTGTGAAAAGCAAAAGACCAGTCATTAAATGTGTGAGGCTGAGTCATATATTTGACACTAATTACATTTACATTTAGTCATTTAGCAGACGCTTTTATCCAAAGCGACTTACAGGAAGAAAAAAACAAACAATGAAGGTATAGTGCAGTAAGAGCCATTAGTGCATTGATAAGTGCTAGTGACAATTCTTTAAGGAGTAGAATTATCGTGTGGTGCTAGGAGAGAAGATGCTCTCTGAAGAGCTGGGTCTTCAGGAGTTTTTTAAAAGTAGTGTCGTGGCAATGTTGACAACTACACTAAGTTAATGGGTGAGCTGGCCAAACAAAAAGCACTCAATACTCTGTTCAGCAAGTTTTATTAGCACATTCGTATTCCATACACCACACAATTCCGAATGGCTCTTTTACAGTACAACAAAGTCCCGTACACTGCTCGATTTATATCTGTTGTATTTCCCAACATTGATTCTTCAGCAAGACTCAATGCGGCCCTATCTTCCTGCCCTATACATCACATCAGGACAGAGCCCACTGGTCTACATGTTCCCTTCTCTCATGGTGTTATCATTGTTAAGTTCACAGAGTCAGTTCCCACAATGCCTTGTGTCTTGAATATCAAGTAGGTCGCCGCCTACCTCATGTCCCACCATGCAGGAAACACCAAATTTCCTTCACAGTAGAGAGGGACGCCCCTGCTCTGGTAGGAACTGGTAGTGTGGTCCACCAGCGGGAAACAAAAAATGCAAAGAGTCTGGATTGCCTTGGACCAACGGGGGGCAGAGCCAGGCGCCGTTCATTGGAAGAGCGCAACGGTCGTGAGGTAGCATATGTCTGAATCAGGGAGTTCAGGTAGGTAGGTGCAGTACCGGAGACAACTTTATAGGCCAGCATTAGAGATTTGAATTTGATGCGGGCTTTAACAGGTAGCTATTGGAGCTCAATGAGCAGTGGTGTGACATGTGACCTTTTTGGCTGGTTGTAGACCAGGCGCGCCGCCTCCGTCTACAATGTAGACTATATATGTGTACTGTAAAGCATCAACAGTGGGTCATTATTATACACAGAGTGTATATTCTCCTATAAGTATATTCCCCTGGGAATTAAGCCAGATATGTAGCTAATATACAGTCATGGAAAAAAATATTAGACCACAAAGCAAAAATAGCTGATAAGAGTTTAATTTAAGAGCTGATATCTTGCCATTTTCCATGGTTTTCTTGATAATGATTTTGGTTATTCCATGGAAAATGGCTAGATATCAGCCAGTCAGCTATGTTTATTGTTATCGTTATATTTGTCCAAACAAATGTACCTTTAGTTGCACCAGGCATTAAAATGAAAAAGAAATTGAACAAAAAGTGTGATAATATTTTTTTCCATGACTGTATATAATTCCAGTCCCACATTATTTAAAAGTGCATTTCTCCTTCACCACTGCATCACCATGTGTACACTATTTGTACATGATGCATTTATTTTTTTTCTATTTGTTTTATTTCTTAAAATCCACTCAGATGCCAAACTTTTTTTAGGATGGCATCAATTAAACACATCTACCAGGTGTAACAACTCTGTACCGTTTCTTTTAAATCAACATATTTTCTTGACAGTGGATAAGTTGCCTCAGACAGCGACGGCTCCATGATGAAACTGTCTCCTCGCTGCTCCTGTGTGGGTGGATTCCATCTGGATTCGTGCACGGCAGACATGGGCTGAGCATGCAGACAAACACATCTTATTCTGGGCTCTGTTCTACGCAACAGGGAACCATATCTGAACAATATCCTCTGTGCTATTCAGTAATCCAAACAGATTGGCGGATAAACACTACCCAGACTAAATCCATGGCTCATGATTGCAACATTTCCTTTGGTTCAAGCCCCAAGGGTGAGGGATCAGCTGTGCGTGCATCAGCAGCCCAATTTGATTTTTTATGAGGCAGATGCTTCTGATAAAAGGCACTAAAGATGCCCACAGGTTGTACTGTATATCTCAGTGTGACAGTCCTAGTTCAGTGAAATTAATAAAATAGCTGGTTTGATATAAATGGGGGATTTTAAGTGTCAAAACACCTTTCACTCTTATGTTCGGACATAAAACAAGACTCTCAGCTGCTGTTAAAATGAAAATGATGTCGTTATGATTAAGTGCATTGACATGAGCAGAATGAACCTCCACTTCCTGGAAAAGGTAGATTCAAGATCAGATTAATCAGATTAATGGAGCAGCAACATCAACCCACAGATGAATTTAATGACAGCAGATATACCAGTGATGGAGGAAGCATTCAGACCTTTTACTAGTGCAATAGTAATGATTTCATAACGTCCTGCATTCAAATGTACTCATTACAATTTGTACATTTAGTAGCTCTTTCAGTTCTTTCAATCGTATCACAAGATCTGTTTGCACAGCTGATATGGACTTGTAGATGTTTTTCTCAGCATTTTAATTACTTCTTAAAAGTAAACCTTGCGTTGAAACTGTTTTTCTTAGCTGCTGTTCCCAAGGCTACTAATAAACTTTGAACCTTAACATACAGCATGTTTATTATTATGTTATCGAGTTGTTAATCCATAGATTGTATATATAGATGGACAACAAGTCTCCACTTCCTGCCACATAAATTAAACAACATTTTCCCTGTAGGAGCTGACTAAACCCAAGCATACATTAATACTTACTTTTGGGTAGTCTAGGCTATTACTATGTATCATATCTTATATGATTCCTTTAAAAAAGTAGCATAGTGAAAATATTATTGTAGGACACAAGTACCCTATAAAATTGTACAACTACCAGGAGTTTATCACTGTTTATGAAACAATCTCAATGTATTACCGATGCCTCTATATTTATTTCTATATACTTATCTTTGATGTCAGTCCATGGGTCCAATTCCCTGCAAAATCAGACAAAATTATTAATGCCATGCAGACCGAAAGAGGCTCTGTTTACATTTTGCCAGACAAAGTTTCTCCGTCCGTAGCTAGCCAGTTAAAAGAAAGCAGGAGGATTTCTTTTGTTTCTTTCACTACTGTCATACAGTTATTAATCTTACATAGTCACAAAAACATACAATACTGCCTCATTACCTGTGTTTGAAGAAGAAAATAGTTATAAATATAAGTTGCCTCTTTCTTTCATTTGTCTCCAAAACAAATGCACATGTAACCAGATCAAGATCTTTATGGTACAATGTGGAGGTGCACATGGAAACATTCCCGCCAAAGTCAATACAGAATGAAAGTTCCCTGTAGTTGCTTGAAGCATAGTGAGTGTAAATGTACTTTACACTTTACCACTGATAGTGTGCACTGTAGATAATCCGCAGACCAGAGGACACACACAGGAATTCAAATATGTATGCACAGACACGCATATTATTATATGGACCTACACAGTGGAGTGTCCGAGGGTAAATCCCTGAGAGCCCATTTTCAACCCTGCTTAACTCCATATCATAGCTTGTAGATTAGAGAGTCTGTCATGTCACAGTGTCGCTCTGCGGGCAGACCTCACTGTAAAAATGGGACTAATTCTTGTTTTACTTACAGACAGGAAGAGTTTACACGGCCTGTCGACCAGGAGACAAACAGAAGGTGAAAGCGGCTCTCAAATCCAACCACAGACTGAAGCACCTACCCAGTGTTTACAGAGACTCAGAGGGCCTTTTTCAATGTTTAACTGTGGATTTCCGCTTGGGAGCTCTCCTCCGTCTGAACATACATACCAGCCCATTTTCTACAACGATAACATTTACTTTGCTGCAGGTGGGGTGCTAGCAAAACACTGAGTGATGTGAACATGCTGTAATAAATTTCCCATACAGATGGAAGGAAGGAAGGAAAGAATTTTTCCTCACGCTTTGCCTAGAGTTAAAAAATCTCGCTGTGTCTATCTCAGAGAAGATGAGAGTTAATGGAACAATTTGTAATCACATCACATCACATCCAACCCGTGACAGGTGGCTTTGTGGGACTTTGTTTTCAAGCGTTCTGCCGTTCCATCTTTTCTTACGAACACCGGCGTGTTTCGGGGGCTTTTGCGTGCCGGTGGGGATGTGTTGAGTGCTCAGATAGGAACTGAGAATATGTCAGATACTGTGCTGGATCAAAGCAGCCATCACTCTCGCTCTGTCAGGGAAGATAAAATGCAGACTGTCACATCTGGCTCGCATGCTGCTTCTGCAAAAGCTCAAACCTGCTCCGACATCTTTGTTATCTCTGTCGTCACATTATTTCCTTTATGTGCTTCTCTGCTTCGCTCCTAGCACCTCTATGTCTCTTTCTTTCTTTTACCACGAGCTGCAGGGTGAACCTTGAATCAGAGATCAGAGAACATTAGTGCTTGTAAGTCCCACAGGGAGAGAGAAGGTGAGCTGAAAACAGGATGTCAGTGCCTCGTGTTTGTGAGTGTTTACATATTCAGGGATGTGAACATATACTGAAATTGCCTTTGCATTGCCAAACAAAATCAGGCCAAAGGTTGCGTGAGATAGAAAAGAATTGCTTTGGATGGAGTAAAAGCTTCTATATGTAAACACAAGTGCTATGTTTATTGAATTAAGAGAGAGACAGCGTCCTGGCGGCAGTGTGATGTGAGTGTGTATGTGTGTGCAGAGAGTCAGTGGCGTGTAATACTAATGGGATCTGATTGCGCCTGATCTCACTGAGGTGGCAGAGTTCCTCCCTTCAAGCCAAGTTAATGTTTCTTTATTCAGTAGATAGTGCATGTGGAGGAACAGCTGACAACTGTCCTTCCCTTTTTCGTTCCTGAGGCCACGCTCTATGTCTCGGAGGGAGCAGTTGTTTTTTTTCAGTGGCTGAAGAAACATATAAGAGCACTTTGGCAGCAACATGCATTCCTTCACTTCTCAGCTTCTGCATGAAATGTTTATACAGACCATAGGAAAGCCAGAAAAATAAATCAACAGGGCTTATTTCCTTACTAAAACATGCCCCAAAATACTCTATCAAAATGTTAGATAATAGGAAGGTGACACGAGGACTGACTGCATCTGTCTCCTGTCTGGATGGGAGAATGAAAAGTGTACACAAGTGATTAAAAATACATTAGTGGGAGCAGCCGTCTCCTGACTTCATACTCTGCCAGTCCCAGGGGCTCCGGTGGCTGATGCATGAAACAAGCTAGTATTTGTTTTTGTTCGACGCAGGTAGCTTCAGTTCCCACGGGAGGTTTGCCGTTAATGACTTAGCTCAGAAAGAGCGTAGGTGTTGGGGTGGGTTGGGATTAAAGGAGAAGGGAATAAAAGCAAGAGCAGGAGCTAATCACCAAAGGCTAATTAGTCTTTCAAATTTATGCGAGTGTTCAGGTTTGTAGTCTGGAGAGATTTTATGCAATCTGTGCGATTTCAAGGTAACTGAAATCCAACGACAGCGTTGTTTATTCCTGTTAAATTATTGTAGCATCTGACTTCTTGAGACCGGCTAGTGAATTTTAATGTGCAAAATTGTGCTGGAGGCTATGGTTGAATTAATTAAAGGAATTTGGGGAAATAAAATAACTTTCTTTTTAAGAGTTCATTGACACGATTTAAACCACTCTCACGTCTATATGTTAAACACTGTACACTCACTTTTCACTATCGTTACTGTATTCATAATGGTTTTTTACCCTAAAAGCTGACTGACTGCAATAAAACAAGGAGCTGATTAAATTAAACAATAATAGCTTACACATCTAATTTTTAAATGTAAGATAGGCTGAAGGCCAAAGTTAATGAAACATTTAATGTTATATAATGAAGCTTTGGATGTTTGCATTTCACAATAACGTTAGCAGGCAGTCTTTTTTTCTTTTCTTTTTTTAACTGGTCTCTTCTATATATATATATATGCTTTATTTAACCAGGTAAAAGCCTCATTAAAATTTAAAATAACATTTTCAAGAGAGAACTCACCAAGAAAGCAGCCTAAAAAGAGACAAGTTACAACATTAAGCACAGTTATCACAGACATTGAATATAAATACAGCCATCACAACAACACAGAGTGAGCATCAGTAGCCGACTTATATGGAGCAGTCACACTGACCAAGGGAAGCGATTTCTTAGTCCTTTAAAATCGATTTGAATTCCCCGATAGTGATCAGCTCAGACAGTTTCAATTCATTTAGCAAATGATTCCATGGCAAAGGGGCGGCGTAACTAAAAGCTTTCTTAAATAACTCAGTTTTCACTCTTGGCACCGTTATTTGAAGAGCGAAGACCATATTCAGTTTGGTTTCGACACATGTATATACACACAGATATGAGGGGAGCAGCCCAAGAATAGATTTTTTTTAGGTAAAAACGAACGAATGAGAGAGCCTGCCAACATACAAAGATGGCATTCCAGCCATGGCATACAGAGTAAAATGATGTGTACGATTTTCACAGCCAGTAACGAGACACAGACGCACAATGATAAACACAATCCTACTTCTTCAGGCTCTGATTAGTTCATTCATGCATTCATAAAAAGCAGATCACCATAGTCCAGTAGAGGCAAGAAAGTTGCAGAAAACAAATATTTCCTTGACTGAAAAGAGAAACGAGATTTGTTTCTGAAAAATAATCCTAATTTTAGTTTCAGTGTTGACACAAGGCTTTCGATATGTGGTTTACATGATAGCTTTTGATCAATAATGATATCTAAATATTTATAAACTGTGACCCTTTCAATTTCTCTTTAATGCACAATAATCATGGTCATTGTAGTACGGTTGACTTAAATTACTGGCGTTATTTCTGCTTTGAAGTCTGTTTGTATGTTTCTCTTTTATTATTATTATTATTATTATTATTATTATTATTATTACTACTACTACTACTACGGTGTTCTTCAAACTGCACAATTTTCTACATTGCTACATTCTACATGTTGTGCTTTTTGCAGCTAAATCTTCAATTGTCTTTTTCTTTTCTACATTTCTACATTCCAACTGACTTACAATATATAATTGTAATATTTACAGCAGTATATGACAGATTAATACTGTACTGTATTTTCTGTATGGAAAAAAAGCACAGTAGTTAGTTTGGCAATAATTGCTGCACATCAATAACAATCATTTTACAATAAACATTTTACAGTGTAAAGCTGGAAGCCAGCCGCATGTTAGTTTAGCTTAGCATGAAGAATGTAAACTGGGGGAGACAGCAACAAAATCTGCCGACAGCACATTTAAAGTTGATTGATTAACAAATTGTTGCTTGTTTGTTCAATCAATACACAGTCTAATGTGGAAAAATTACAGTTCACTGTTTTTCCTATATCCTGACCTGGACCAGTGTCTTTCTGGAAGAAATGGTCTTTTATTTTAAATCTCAACAAGAAAACCATTAAGTGCATTTCTCCACAATGGGGAACTATTCCTTTATGTGTCAACATTCATCATGCGCTGTGTATTGATTTATTAATATGTTTGCAATTTAAAACCCGCTCTGCGCCGCGTTTCCAGTTTCTGTTCCCTGTGACTTCACACTTGATATTTAAGACCCAGGCCTTGTATTACTTCTGGAGTCTATTTGTGAGTCACTACCAAACCTTAAGCCTTAAACACGGCCTGTTTCCCCCAGATTGAATCCCTGCCCCGCTGGTCACCTTGCCCGGCAGCCATTCGTGCCCTACTCAATCCTCAGTGGGCTTTATGTGTGTCAGGGTTGGGATGGAGTGTGCCTGCTCGCAGACAGCCCTGTGGGATAGCAGCGTCCGCCCAGCTTCGGGCTTTATTACCTCCATCTGTTTCCTGTGAGTGAACTCCAGCTGTGGCGAAATAACAGCGGTGCGTTTGGGAAAAGCAGCAGCCTGATTTAGGAGTCGGAGCACTCCCTGCACGTCCCCCTTTCCACTCTCTGTCGTGCTGAGGCTCCCTGTGCTGCATTTCACACAGGCACAGTTGTAAAGGTTAGGACAATTTCTTCCTATTTTTCTTCCTTTTACTAAATTCTTCCTCTCTGTTTGTATCATTTGATGCATGTTTCATCTGCTGACCTCACTCATCATGCATCTGTTATTCTCCTCCACCTCCATCCTCTTCTCTCCCATGACACTCCCATCAAGAAAGCTATTTAGGATGCTTCCCTCCCCGTAGGCCCGAGAGACGCCCGCCCTTGAGGTCAGTCTCCTCTCACCCTCCCTTTATGGATTGTTTAACTTCCTGTGAGCTCATTTGCTTCCTCACATGTGCACCCACACACACATGCACTGGCAATGGAGAACTCCTGATCTGTCCCCCCAGTTTTCTCCTACTTCTCCTCTCAGTCTTATCAATAATTCAAGCCTCACTCATGGCAGCCCAGGCAGGGTGAGGCAGCGAAGGCTTTGAACAGAAGGTCAGGCCTCACCAGGGCTTCTGGGATGGCATTAATTAGATACTTCCTGGTTCCCCCTAAACAAACATCTCCACACTGGAACTGCTCTCATTACCCTTCTCCTCGCAGCAGGTCCTGAGGAGTCTGACATATCCACACAATAACACCAAACGCTTTTGCCCGTAACTACTCACCTGGGAGGGTCTCTGCCTCAACTGTGTTAAACACACACAGATGCACATTCACATAACCTGACCTCGATCTGTTACCAAGCCCCCCGTAGCAGCTATTTCTGTCTCCCACTAATACCACAGTGTTTATGTTTTTCCTCATCCCGTCACACCTGTTTGTTCTGACCTCATGGATGACCTCTTATAAGCTGATCCCCCTCTCCCCCTCCTCCGCACTATGGCCACTCCCCACAGTTTTCTGTCCCAACACCTCATTACAAGAGTGATGGCCCTCTCACGCTCCCCATCAGGCTGTCCGAGACAGCCGCCTCCATCGTGATGTGCGGCCATCCATCTCTGGCAAAAACGAGAGGACGGAGGAGGACAATAAAGTAAAAAGTGGGTGTTAAGGCAGAGAGATATATTGAAGGAGAGCTAAAGCGCTGGCTTTAAAACTACACAAAGTCGTGTTTAGCTGTCCTGTTGAATCGATAGTGGATTAGAGTATCTATGCTTGGTTTCTGTAACAAACTATTTTTGTGAGGCCTATAATATTTCCCTTTGGGATGCTGATACACCAAAAAATGCCTGCAGGCTGCACAGTGATGTCTGTGTTGCAACACTTCTGTCTACATCAGGTTCTTGCTTTACAATATGCATCATTAAAACGTCTAGATGAGGCTACATGGTGGTCTAATGGTTAGCACTCACAGCAAGAGGATGGCCGGTTTGACTTCGGCCTGTGGCTCTTCTGTGTGGAGTTAGCATGTTCTCCCCGTGTCAGCGTGGGTTCTCATCTGCTACTTTGGCTTCCTGCCACAGTCCAAAAACATGCAGCTCAGGTTTGATTGGTGACTCTAAATTGTCCGTAGGAGAATGACAGCGTGATGTCCGTCTCTATGAGTCTGCGATAGTCTGCCAACCTGTCCAGGGTGTACCCCGTGTACCCTCTTGCCCAATGTCAGCTGGGATAAGCTCCAGCCAAGACCAGAGGGCCGAGTGCAGATATGCGGTTAAGGATAATGAATGAATGAATGAATGAATGAATGAATGAAAATGTCTAGATCCACATCTCTAAAATGAAATATTAAGCAGGTGTTTACCATATTCAAACTGTGAATAAGGTTGGTTGGAGTGTATTTAGTTAAAGTATTTCATTTTAAATTGAAGTAGTTGACAAAAGTTATAATTCATCCTTGTGATGAACATGAATGTCTGAACTAAAGTGTTGTCCTGGTGACTCGAGAGGGAAATCCAAAGGCTCAGTGTTGACCATAAATGTCTGTTCAAAAATGAAAATTTGCACCAACAACTGTTGAACCGTCGGAGGAGCTTGGAGGTCTAACCGCCTGGTTTATCAGCAGGAATACAACAGCCACAAGGGCCTTTTTGAACCTCTCCGATCTTGTCATCCTTCACCCTCAAACCAGTCTATCTAGATGTCTAACCACAGTGACCAAATATACTGATACACACATAACTCTACCACAGGCTACATAGACACAGTTTATCGCTGAGGCAGCCGGGCAGGAGAGTGCAGAGCACACATTTTGCCTTGAGGCATTCCTTGGGCTTGTCTTTCCAGCAAGATAAAGGATGAAGGGGTTGTCTTCCTCCCCTGCATAGTAAGTCTGATTTAAAGAGGAAACGGAGAGAAGCCAAGATACCTCTCCCTCCCCTGCTGCTACTGCTATTGATTTAAGACTAACAGCAGGGGGAATGAATCGGCTGGCTATCCATTGGTGTGTCACAGAGAGCCAGACGGGAAGCTTAAGATTGGAATCTTCTGTGTCTCCCAACACCTAAGGCCGCTAGCATACTAAAGACCTCTCACATCCTAATAAATACCACAGAGGGTATTTTGCGCTAGCTTTACTAAACTTCATTCTACCCTGCCTCCTATCAGTGTTGTTCCCTCACAAAGACCATTCAGACCTGAGTTTGGTAGTCCTTTATCCCTGACCTCAAGCAGACAATGTCACCGTACTAAATATTGGTTTTCATGAGTCGATTCCCCCCGGAGCTCCTCATTTCTTTTTAAATCCACAGCCGAAAACAAAGGCTGGTGGAATTGGATATTAATTGTGTTCCATCAGAGTTGATTACTAGGGAGGTGTGCGCATGTTTGTTTTTGTGCTGCATGTTGAGTGTGTGTGTGTGTGTGTGTGTGTGTGTGTGTGTGCGTGTCTGTGCATGTGTGGACACTGCGTGGGCTGGTGAATCATAAATCTATTTTGGTATTGGAGAGAGGCAACGCTGAGCATATAATTACAGTCATCTCTGTCAGTGATGGGAAGTCTGATGGAGACCAGGACATGATGGGGCTCTGCAGGTTGATTGAAACACACTCGTGGAAAATAAAACACTGAGTAATTACTTACATTGGCACTTTAACACGGGCGTACAAGTGTACAATCTTATACAGAGTAAGACTCTGGGAGAGCAAACTAATTTCAAGACACTGTTACCAGGGAATCCAGGGGGATATCTGAGGTGAAAATTAAACAAGATCCTGGTTTCTCCTTCAAGGTTTGCCCTCCAGAGAACTACGTCTCCCCTCGACACAGCATACACTTCAGGATAAATTCCTCTTCATTGTTTGAAGTGCATTTTGCACAGTATGATCAAAGACGCCTTGTTCAATATAACTCTGTGATGAAGAGAGATTGTCAGTACACTTCCTCATCAAAGAATACAGGCTATATTAAATAGAAATGAAAGGTTGCATTTTAAAGTGTGGTCACTTTTTCTCAATTACTCACCTTGAAACCTTTTTTAGGTGTCAGTGCCTCTTCAAGGCAGAAACCCTTCTTACAAAGCAGGCACTATATGATACATAATTTATGGTTAGCTCTTAATCAGATTGTTGAAAACTGGTTACCCAAAACACAGGAAATATAGAGGAGTTGAGACTTTGTTCTTTAGTCACACAAGCAGCTTGGTCCTGGGAGTACCATGGTCTATCACTTAATTGGATTTTACAATAAAAGTCACATTCTTTTTCATCTTAATTTAGAGGGTTTTTTTCCCATTATTCTGGTGCCAGCAGCTGCCACTGAAAGTGAGTATTAGGTTATTTGACTTTGTACGCATCCTGGTTGTATTATTTAATATCACAATGTGGCATTTTTCGATATTTAGGGTCATAAAGTCAAGTCCCCTATGCGTTTTGCCATCGAGTCTCAAGTCAAGTCGAGTCTACAGGCAGCCGGGTTCAAGCAAGTTGAGTCTCATGGCAGCAGAGTCCAATTCAAGTTGTAATTTCTCATTTTCATAAGTCAACTCCAGTCCAAGTCTCTGTGGTCCAGACTGTAATGTGGCTGTATGTACTGATTTGCAAATGTAAGCATACACTAATATATTAGGGGGTCAAAATAATACCTGTTTAATTTCACTGTACTGACACTGTTAGCATACTGACTTTGGCTAAAGGACTTGCTAAAAAAACAGAACAGAACGGCCATATAGGGTGCCTGTATATATGTGCAACTTAATAGGTCCCATAATTACATTTGTTGTATGGTGACCTCTAGTGTGGCCTTAGTAATTATGAGGGGAGCAAATGAGCAAGTAATGAGTTGTTGTATAAAGAGCAGCAAAGTCTATGTAGGGAGGACATCGGAGTGGATGAATTGGTCAAACAAACACAGGAATCACACAAACTAAGTTGATTTATTTTAACTTACATACATAACTACCTTAGTACATAACTTTGTCAATTATGTATCTATGCCATGTACTTATGGGAGTAACAAATGTACTACAGTTGATCCAACCAAGATCCATACAAAAAACAAACCAAATACAGCCTATACATCTTCCACTGCAGGCTGAAGACCTGCCTCTTCCAACTATACCTCAGTTAAGTCATGGTCACTTAAAAAATAAAGTAAAATCATCTCTACTCTTCTTCTCTTTTTTAGTGTATAGCACTTCTGTAGCGATTACAGATGGCTCTTAAAGTTACTTGGTTCCTGTGGTCTAAGGCTAGTACCATCAGCATTGAATGCACTTATTGTAAGTCGCTGTGGACAGAAGCGTCAGCCAAATGACATGTAATGCAATTTAATGTAAATAGTTTGGTTGCCTGTTTTTTGCCTCAGTTTCCCAGTGTTCTCTGGTGTTTTCCCCTCCCTTGTGTGTCTGTCTGTCTGTCTCCTTCCTGCTCTCTGGTTCACTCTCCACTCAGCTGTCCATAATCAACTCATCAACTCATCCCTGCTGACACACCTGCCTCTCATCTAATCATCACCTGCAGTATAAGAACCCCGATCTCCACTCAATCTTCTTTAGCTTGTTGTACTGACTATATTGATAGTTACTTGGCTGGCTTTTAATGTTTTAGTTTTTTTTGGTGAAAAGCTTTTTTTAAATGTCTTGTGTAACCTGTCTTTCTGCCTGACTAATACCTACTCCTTTTTGGTATACCTACCATCTGGATCACTGTCACTTGCCCACCTACCTTGCTTCCCCACCTCAGCCCTCCACCTTTCGGATTCCCCTTCAGCCCTACCTGTCTTCTACTGCAGGTTTATTAATAAACTATTTAATCCTTCTCAGTGCCCCCTGAGCCTGTGTCCTGCTCTTAGGTTCCCTAGTGAACATTACAGCCTGAACCTATCCAAATTGTTCTGTTTTACAGCATTTAATGGAACACTCATATATGCCAAACAGCATATTCTGTTATTTAGGTGATGGTGTGTTGTCAAATTTAGAAAGTCAATGCTTTGCCAAAGTACAGCAAGAGCATTGCCATGTGCTGTGATCACATGATGCAATGACATACTATTAGAGTGGGGGCACAATTGTTGTTGCTATATCTATTTTGTATGTGCTATTTTGTGTGGTGTTATACTGTCATTATCATATTATATACATTACATATGTTAAATATATATATAATAACATCCCTGTAACCCTGGGGTTTTTTTTGGCTGACTCCGTCATGGAAACTTTCCATTTAGAGTTTAGATTTGGCTGTTATCCCACCTCTCTCTCTTCATTTCCTTTCATCTTATTTCTCTCACGAAATGGCCCCAAAAATACAATAAAAATCAGTAATATATATCTATGAGATCTTATTTAAAAATGTAAAATATTCTGCACTTATACATATATTGATAATGCCATTTAAAGCTTGAGAGCAGAGGTCACAGTGCCCATGTCTTAAAGGGTATGAAACCGACTTAAACAGTCCTAATAGATTCCTCTCTTGATCCTCTTTTTACTTCTAAAGCTTACATTCAGCTCAGCACTGTGGGCATTAGGGATTCTCACTAGATGTTTTATTCAGTACAAATCTTGTTCATTTACCAATGCGCTTTGTGCCAAGTAGACAGAGTTGTCTCCTCTCTTCAGCTGTGAAATTAAAACTGTGCACAAAAAAAATAACCCCCGAGGGTGTCACAGAAACACCATGAGGGGAAGTGTGTGGCTGACCTTATATGTGCATGGACATCTGTATGCAGTGATGCATGCACAAACAGCATGTCTGTGTCTGAGTCAATGTTTAATGCATGATGATTCTGTACTGTAATTACAGTGTACAGTGTGTTCTGTGGCACTGTGTATGTGTATTTGTTTTAGTCGGTCCTCTTCTTGTCTTAGTGTGTGACTCAGTGTATATAGTCATCCTGACCTTCATTATTGGGGCACACAGAGAAGGCAGGCAGGGGTCAAACACACTCTGCCGGGCGGTGGTGGCAGTGGTGTGGAGGAGGTAGACTTTATTAGCGATTAGTGCAGAGCCCCAGGGAGAGCCAGCTTCAATTACTGCACACAGCTTGGTTCCCGAGCCATCGAGGGAGCCAAACCGCACACTACTAATCTGCAGATACCACATCTGGAGGAGACATCTCTTTTGTCGAGCCAACCAGACCTCTGCTAGACTTCAGTGGAGAGGAGGAAGAGCTCAATCAGGAAAGGAGATGTGATATGAACCTGGGTTGCATCGTGGGTAGAGATATAACTAGTTTCTGGGGGAAATTGGAATATGCAGACAGAGATGTCAACATGGGAAGTGTTATTTCTCACATTTGTGCTTCCTCTTCTCCTCTCACCTCCTCAGTTACGCTCTTCAGGATGCAAGTGTCTAAGTGTCAGCCTGCAGATTACCGTAGCCTGTGAACGGGCTAATTTCCCGTTTCCATGGACACATAAAAAGCTGTCAGTCTCGGTATGTCAGATGTTATAAAAGCAAACCATCTATTAGAGCACTCAAACATGCACTGTCTACACACGGCTTCACACACAAACATCAGCACAAAAAAAACAGAAAGGGACACACGTTGAGCTCATCTCAGCCAATTTTGTGCAAAGATTATGACACTGGAAAAGTAGGGCCCCATGATATTTCCTGTTGACATATTCAGAATCAACGTCTAACAGATGTGCATTTTATCAAATGATGTGTACATGTATGGGATACTTTCAGACTCCAGCTTCTGGTGTGTGTGTGCAATCTCTAGTACATTATCTTTAAAAACAGGCATAGAAAGCATGCTATTATGGATGATAATTCAGTATTTGTGTACAGATAAAACTGTTTTTTCCACAGTATTCATTAACTGACATGCTTTGATATAGATATTAGTAGAATATTTCCCTCTCAAAATGCATCAGTGAAAGCCACAGTTGTATACAGTGTTTTTCGTATTATGTGCTTCTATGCATCAGATACAGTTAATGTTCTTCTCAAAACATTGAGTCAATAAATTCTTACACAACGTGGCAAAGTTCACAAATCCCAAAGAGAAATGTTTGTATGAGTTTGGTGTTGTGTAAACTGACTGTCCTGCACAGTTCCCTGACCTCAGAAAGCATTAGTGACCGATTGCTAATGCTGTTGTTACTGAATGGGAGCAAATCTCTGCAGCCAGTTAGATTGTGTGATTGTTGAGCATGAGGCATATAACATACTTAGACATATTACAAGTCAAAGCTGTTTAATAAGTCATTTCACGGAAGTCTGGGTAAAGTCAAAGTTGTAATTAGCAAATGGCTAATTTGTCTGGTCCGTCTCTGTTAGAGCAATAGAAAGCATACTGAATGGAAACATTAAACATAGTTTGTGTACAGCTCAGGACAGGATTGGTTCTGCAGCAGGTGATTAAAACTTCCAAGAACATCACTGGTACCTATCTCTGCAGCATCAGTAATATATGTGAGGTGAGGTGCCTGCACAGAGCCCCAAAACAGACTAAAAGACAATTCCCACCCCAGCCACAGCCTGTTCACCCTGCAGCCATCAGATTACAGAGAAGCTTCATACCTTAGGCTATAAGTCTCGACAACTCGTCCTCCGTGCTCCACCCAAAATATACAATAATAATTATCACTAAGTGCCATATCGAGACCGAGACAAATGACAAAAGGCTGGTGTTTATGGGCTATTATCAAAGTTTCTTCTTTGAGTTTTATTTGCAGTTTTGTCCTGACCAATTAGGTGGCAGTCCAAATGATTGTTTTTTCTTGTTAAAAAATATTTTGTAGCTAAATATACAAGTAAATTGTGTCAATGTAGTGGAATAGAAGTATGTTTCTTTCATTTCTGAAGTATACAATACATACATAATACATGTACTACCCATTAAAACATCTAGTGGCCTTAGTAATTATGAGGGGAGCAAATGAGCAAGTAATGAGTTGTAGTATAAAGAGCAGCAAAGTCTGTGTAGGGAGGAGGTCGGAGTGGATGAATCAAGACTCAGATAAACTGCCAGGAGACTGGTGTTTGTGTCCAGTGTGAAACCAAAAGACTAACTTGATTTACGTCAATGTCAATTACGTAACTTTGCCATGTACTTACAGACCTAAGAAATGTACTTGTTTATCCAGCCAAGGTCCATAGGAAAAACTGACCAAATAGTTTGGTTGGCTGTGTTATGGCCTTAAGCTTCAGTTTCCCAGTGTTCTCTGGTGTTTTCCCCTCCCTCGTCTGTCTGTCTGTCTAATTCCTGCTCTCTGGTTCACTCTCCACTCAGCTGTATATAATCAGCTCATCAACTCATTCCTGCTGACACACCTGTCTCTCATATAATCATCACCTTCAGTGACCAGACCTTATAATAAAATATCAAAAGTTTTTGTAAGTCTTATTCATTTTTATTGTTCAGACAATATACAAGGTCCAAATGTGAAACTCTCAAGTCAAGACTTTACTTTCAAATCTCCAGCTCTTTGTACTTTTGTTGAGGAAACAAATACACCTTAAGGGTCCATTTATTGTTGCTCTGGACTTTTGATCCTATGATGTGACCTTCATTGGCTGATTTTGCCCAGTAGTCCTCAAATTGAAAACCTTTATTCCTATTATTTTCTGAGCAATTTAGCAACTCCATGTTGACTTAAAACTTAAGTTTCAAAGTTCCATTCTGATCTTTTTGTAAGCTGTACTCTGACTCATATTTGGCCCATCAATACTTTGTATCCCCCAAACTTCTCAAAACATGAATCCTGCTTCTACCAAGGAGGATAAAAATATCCATCCACTCATGTCTGGATCCTTTGGGTTTCCAAGTTAAAATCAGGACAAGAGACAAACACGATGAACAGAGGCAGAAGTAAATGCAAACATTTCTCTGCGGATCCATCGGAGACGGAAACAAAGAGAAAAAATCAGGGGGAGATAGAATAAAGAAGGGAAAAGAAAAAAAACTTTCATTGCTTACTTTTGGAGAAGCTGCTACCCTTGGGAAAGTTGTATTTTTCTTTTACCCGAATTAGTCCTCGCTGGCTACCTAATTGCAGCTTAAGAAGACGCTAATGATAGTCAAAGTTGAAGCACTAACTGCTGTTTCTCAACACAATGAGCCCAACATAAGATATTACTCCTTGAGGGGAAACAGGTTTTTTTTTTTTTTTTTAAATCAGTAGCTCATATTTCATTTTGTCTTTTGTTGAATTGCAGCTTCCACATTGCACAGAGAGCCAAGTACACCAGCCTCTACGGCAATGGCATGTGCCCTGTCCAGAAGAGGCTCAACTGCAGAGGCTGACCTCGCAGTAATCCATAAACATAAACACACACACACACACACATGCACACAAAGAGCCCAATCCCCTTTTCCTCACATGGGACTAAAGACAATTGGATTAACTCTTGGACTGTGAGGACTCTTTCCTTCACAGCTTATAGCACCTGAAAGTGCCGTAACAGTGTCATCCTCGATGACAACAAAACCTTGACAAACGAAACCGAACCCGTGAGAGATACAAATGTGCATTTCAAAGAGCAGAGATCCGTAGTGAAAAGAGATTGCCTCTGACCACAGTAAAAAAAAAAAAACAAGTCTAGATAGGAAGAAAAATAGCTCCCTTCTTCTTGCGAAAGCATTTTCCACCTGGTTAAACCGCACAATCTACTTCAATGTGAGCAGAACAGTAAAATCTGCTCCTGAAAGACACGACGGGTAAGATCAAAGCAGGCGCAGCGCTGCAGGAGTGCAGTAACCACGGCAGCACAGGATGTTCTGCCTCGACACACACGGAGGCCACAGTTCCAGAAACACCAACTCTCTTCCCTTAATGGTTGAAATACAGTATGTGTTGTTGCAATGCAGCATGGAGACTCAAGAGAGGAGCAGTGCAGGTTACACTCTCATCTGGCTGAAGGCTTGCAGATGTATTCAAGCGTTTGGCCTCGGTCCAGTGCCGGGCGGCCTTAATTGCTGAGTGACCTTTGGCTCGACGCCTGAATTGACAAGTTTGTGAAAAGGTTCCGCTCTCTTGCTGATGGATCCCGGGGATAGCTGACACTGACGCACACCAGAAAGCAAAACAAAGGCAAATAAAGGACGAAAGGAAAGGAGAGGAATATAGAAATGTGGCTTGTTTAGACTTAGTGTTGGTTTCACGCTGTCTTGTCATTTTAGAAGTATGACAGCTCAGACACAGCATAAAACCAAAGTCAGAGCTGGTAATTGGGAAGGGTGAAAGGCACTCAGTGTGTGGTCTGTATAGATGTCCCTTCCAATCTTAATGAAGAACCGCTGAGCTCAAACTCATCGATTGCTTTGCTTACATCTAACTTTGGCTTGTCCCACAAAGAGCTCTTTCTATTTTTTCTCTTCTTTATTCACACATCATCACTTCAACCCGCGGTGGTGTGAGCATGCTTCTGAAAAGTGTCAGAGTTGACTTGCTTTGGCACCCCGTGCCATCTGGCCTCTCCCCCACTGTGGTGATACAGACATCAGTGAATGACAGCGTGTGAACAGCCTCTTGTGGATTTGGAGAGATTGCGCATCAACAATGGCCACATAACACGAGACATCTAATCAGCCCCGTTTCATTCTCCGGTTTCATTCTGCGTTTGTTTTCGCAGAAGACGGGTTTGAGCAACAAGAACGTGAAGAGGGCACTTGAGGACGTTCTGTTCCCAACGCTGTTACTTCAGAGATTCACAGGCAGCAGATTCCCACCTCCAAGCTGCAAACCAACATAATTAATACTCGAGTAGACCTGGGTGTCTGTTCTCTCTGTTCTCCTCCTCTGTTCGTGTCTCTCTTTACACTCTCATAATAGTTCAACGCCTACAGGTCTTCAGGTGGGCTGGTTCTGCTCTGTCCCCAGAGCTGTGGGCAATATTGATGTTATCATTAAAATAACTGCTCAATTAAAGAAATTGTTTGACATTTTAGAAAATACGCTAATCCGCTTTCGTGCTGAGTGTGAGATAGGAAATCAATAGCCAACCACTGCGCCTTCAATATGAAGCTTGAGTCGGCAGCTGTGAGCTCAGCTTAACATGATGGGAAACAGCAAGCCTGGCTTTGTAACAAAATCCTCTTATCCCCAAAAAACTGTTTAAAAGAAGTGGGCATGGTGACTTCACCCATTTAGTTTGTGGAGTTCCAAATTTGTTATTTTTGCCGGCTGCCATCTTGGATTGTTGAAGCCAGGAGTGACCGTATTTGGACGAGAGATGTTTTGCTATTTCCTCGCCGGGCACAGTGACTTTCTGGAGACTTGTCTTCACAGTGAGGTTCAAAATCAATAATGGATTATAACTTGTAAGCTTCAGAGGTGCTTGAAGTCAAACTATTCTTTTAAACCAACCACTCAGCTCGTATGACCCCAGGTAGCAGAAAGGGTCAAGTCAGCTTTCTTCTTCTTTCTTAATCCATCAATCTTTCCTTCTCTCACCTGCTTTAATTTGCATTTGAAGACCAAAGTCTTCTCCACTCAATCATTATTAATGCCCATTTGCTGTCTTTCCATTACTGTCTCAGCCCCAACCTCTTTCTCCTCTGCTCCGAGTCCTATTTTGTTGCGAACACAGCTAACGGCCTTCACTCCCCCTCTGTGTTCTTTAGCAATCTCATTTTCCCTCTCCTACTGCTGGAACAGTTTGATTTGAATGCAGAACTGCAGCTTTCTCTGTCTCGGTCTAGCTGCGGGCCGTCTATTAGATCAAGGCCTTTCGCTTTTTCATCTTTAGACAAGGAGAAGAAGTGGAATCCTCCTCGGTTCCTTGACTGAATAGTGCCGAGAGCTGCCCGGCCTTTTGGCTTTACCCGGCACATCATCAAACGGACAGTGAGAGGGAGGATAGGAACAAGGGAGATTGAGGAGCGGTAGACAGAGCTGAGATCAAGGTCCCGGCGGAGGCCAGCACTCCCACTCGCTCCACAGTGATGACTCACAGAAAGCATATCTGCTGGTTGTCTTACCCTCAGCTGTACGTTTCCATCAACCAGGCAGAGATGCAGCGCAGAGAAAATCTCACCTTCAAGGTTCGCTGTGTGACTGCAGCATGAGAAACATCTACATTCACATCATATATTGAACATCGTAAACAAAATGCCCATTCAGTTTGATGTCTGTCACAAACAGATAAATGAAAACGTGAAGCACTGGGCCCTGTTTGATTTGTCTAGATGACATTATCTTGAACGATGCCATCTTAAAGGCAAATAAGAGTAGAAACGTAAGCCCATGATCTGCATTTATATGAGGCTGCTGTGCAGGGAATCCTCCCAGAATGCACTGGGGCAAATGACTCATAGACTCAAGTCCAACTTTTATTGTGTTCCTGCAGTGTTATTGTTGTTATTGTGCATTACAATGTGCCCCATAATGTTTCCACACTTCCATTACTGTTATTTCTTTCTTCCAGTATTTCCTATACGCAAATATCATCAGACCATAAGTGATGTTTGTGCTGGATTGGTTCTCTCCAGTGTAATAATTAAGCAGCATTATTGATTATAAAACCTAGCTCAACTAATAAACGTTCTTATAGCTCTATAAGATCATCTTACCTCAGCCTGATACCTTCAGTTTATTAAGGTGAGAAACTACAGGTGATTAGAGTAAAAACATTAATAGATATCAGCATGAAACTTCCCCTATTAATTACTTAAATAAAGACAAGAGATTTGTATAATAATGCACAAATTATCCCTTTAATCCTCATACAGTTTCTGAAGGAGGACTCTTACTTTTTTTGGGTTACAAGTTTTCTGAAATGTCTCAAGATCTCAAAATTGATCAGTGCATGAAAAGTATTCAAATTCTCATAATTACTTTCTTGTTCTATCAGTCTTTAAATAGTGAGTTTATTTTAATGAATGTCTCTTTGCTCAGAGTATCCCAAACCAAACGTCATTGTTGTGTACTTTATTATGTCCATGTAACTTATGATGCTATTATTAAAGAAAATATGATGATAATTATGATATGATTATTATGATAATTACACCAACAGATTGTAATGGTAATTTCTACAACCCTTGTATACACCGAAAGGCCGCTTCTGTTCATTAGGTACGCCTATGCAACTGCTCATTAATGCAATTATCTAATCAGCCAATCAGATGGCAGCAACTCAATGCATTTAGGCATGTAGACATGGTGAAGAGGAGCTGCTGAAGTTCAATTTGAGCATCACAATGTGAAAGAAAGGTGACTTTAGTGACTTTGAATGTGGCATGGTTGTTGGTGGCAGACAGACTGGTCTGAGTATTTCACAAATTGCTGATGTAATGGGATTTTCACACGCAACCATCTGCAAAATTAACAGAGAATGGTCCGACTGGTTCAAGATCATGGAAAGTAATAATAACTCAAATAACCACTTGCTACAACCAAGGTATGCAGAAGAGCATCTCTGAATGCACAACACGTCCAACCTTAAAGCAGATGGACTACAGCAGCAGAAGACCACACCGCCACTTTATTAGGTACACCTTGCTGGTGAGTGTATTTTGTGTGCAAACTAGTAAACTTCACACACTTCTGAATTCTGAATTTGATGCAGTCGGTTTTGTTTTGTTTTTTGTTACATTTTACAAAACAACTTTTTTTGCAGACAGGGCTGTATCTGAAATGGGTTCATGATTGGGGTTCACTCGAAAAAGTGTTATCCACCTCTGAATAAGGTTTGGGCTATGGTCGTGTTGCTATGACAACAGCTTCAGATCATTTTCAGTTGTTCTGAAGAACTGGAAAAACCCGGTTTGTGCCAAATTATTACCATCAAATCAAGCTCACTACAAACATCCACGTACAAAGAAAGAGGCTCAGCAGGATTCATTTAACCACTACAGACGAAAAAGAAAGGAGGAAACTGCAATATGTCCAGTACAGGACTTTTGCAGTACACTCACCTAAAAATGGATCACCTTACCCGACCCAAGTCTCATTAATCCGCCTGCCTTAGTTAAGCGCATTGCAGACAGCAACAGTCGATCATCCTTTCTAATCTTATTTAACCATCACACTACTCAGTTTTGACTCCTGAATGTTTTTACGCTGAAACAATGCACCAAGCCCCAAAACAGGCAGTGACATAACTTTCGCAGGCTGTAAACATACATTCAGCATTGTCTTGGTTGTAAAACATTTCAACAAACCACAGAGGAAATGGGCTCTAAATGTTGCTGCAGCGACGTTGTAATGAGCCTTTGCTGGAGTTCAACACATCTGTCATTTGTCACAGCCACCACCCATAAAGGTCAAGGGAATTTTTCAGAGTAAGCAGCATGCTGGGTTTTTAAGCTCCTGCAACTGATTGAACTTGTGGGTGTCTGCTAAGTTGAATGATGGCCCTGAAAACAGGATGGGTATAGACCATTAACTCCAAATGTACAGAAAAGAAAAAACAGGCTTTGAAGAATGGTACTCATTCTGGATAACATGGAGCTGAGCAAGAGGGCTGTGTCCATCTAGTGTTCGGACATGGTAATTGAAATAACATTAAAATTAAGTTACATTATGTATGCTAAAGGAAGATAATGTGGTTTCCTGAGCTGAAAATACACACGTAGCTGTGTGAAAATGTGAGTCAGTTTTAAGCATGACTTTATTGTTCCATAACTACCGTACATTGTGCTGTTTATGTGCATTGGTAGAGCTCTTTTGTCAAGTCAGGGAAAAAAATCCATCACTTAAAAAAATCAGTGTCTGGTTTTAACCACCATTTTATTTGGCATAATTTAAAATCATCTCACTGTTAGTTCATTTATACAAATATGCTTTTGTTATATATAAAACAATTACAAACAGATTTCTACAAATCAAGTTCCCAGTGTAAAAGCGTAGTACCACGCACACGGTAGCATACAGCTCCGGGACACAAACAGAGAGCCCACAGGTGTATGTTCCACTTCAACAGCATTATCTGAGTGAAATCAGGACACGGCAAAAAAACAAGCTCACCACAGTTGACAGTTTGACATATTGTGCACTTACATTCAACCCTCCACACACCGATCTGGGAAATTTTCACACCTCTTTTGGCAGATCTCAAACCGCATTACTGTTGTTACACAAATTCTCCTACTCGTGTTGCGCTTCAGTTATTCTAGACTTTACACAGGCGCCAATCTAGGTTGACTTATAATACACCCCGCTCGAGTAAGTAAATGAAATAACTATAGTAAAAGGGTTGCTGTTATTACTGGCAGATGAAAGCACAAATGAGCAACCAGTCAGTACTAAAAAAATATTTTATAAAATGTATAAAAATCTTCAGATGTGACAAGGCACGTTCCACCAACGAAGCTCTTGCTAACCTTATGTGCAAGTTGTGCTAGTGCCTTACCCTCACTGCACAATGCAATGCAGGGATGTAAACCACAATCTGTTAAGAGATGTGGGCCACGAGCGCTCCGTTTCACAAATGTGCACAGACTTGCCGTGCAAGATGTCAGTTTAGCACCTGTGTTTTACAAAGGGGGATGCAAGAAGAGTGTTTACTGGCAGGAACTAAGGCAGAAAGTGTGTGAAAAAATTACAAAAATGAAACCCAGAGATGGTAGGACCTGCATTTGAAAGGTCTCGTGGCACTTGGATCACTATAATGAGAACCTTTGAGTTTGACAAAGGAGCACTGCCATGGTCTTTGGTTTTGATAAGGCACCTGACCAAATAAAAGGCTCCTTACATATTGTAGATAAACTGCTGGTATACAAAAAATTAACAAGGCAGCTACGACATGGTGCTTCTTCCGAGATGAAATTATTTTCCACTAACCAAAACAATATAGAAAAAGAGGTGTATATAGCCTAGCACTAGCCAGGTAAACATAACAATCTGGTATTATATGCTACACTGAATCAGTCAGGCAGTGGTCATAGTCTGTTGACCTTACATGTAAGGCAATAATGTAAATGACAAAGGGAGCGTTATGGAGTTCTGGTTTATCAAATAGGAGTATTAACTATTACACACAAACATCTTACTGATCAAATAAACATAAGCTATTACAAAAAATATATTCAACTTTGGCCATAACCGCACTCGTAGGTTAAAAACATTTGAGGAAACAATCATTTACAGAGTAAATTCAACATAATTAGACAAAATACAGTCTCTTTGACCCCACCCTGTCAAAGAGCAATTCTTAGGCATGTTTTAATGGCACTCGTTGTGAGCCTCAAGAGTTAAGACGTAGACAGAGGAGAGCTGTACTACAACCTGACATTCTGATATGCCAGCTTGAAAACTCCTGTACCAGCTGGGGTTAATTTGGCAGAGGCCTTATGACACCTGCTCCTCCATTACTGAACGAGGGCAAATGGTCGGCTGCTTTCATTGGATCAGACTTATCTTCAAAGGCCTACTGGCTCTTCCATGCGTGGCAGAGAGAGAGAGCGGAGCAAGAGGCTGGAAGGGCAACCTGCCAGACAGCTCTAACATGCCAGACTGAGCACAAGGGGGAACTGCAGCTCGAGAGTTTAACCTCTAATCTGTGCATATTGGTTAAGGGGTACTGGCATTTGTCCGGGAGTCATCACACCATGTCTGGACTCAAGCTGCTTGAAATTAAAACTTGTTCACCCTCTACTTGGCTATTTATTACATTGAAATAGGCAAGTCAAAGCATTTTGATGGTGACGTCGCTTGAGACTCATGAGATGCAACCTAGGTGAGAGTATGAGGTAGTCATTATTTCTCCACCTGAACAAAGGCAGATCTCTTCTCTCCAGTCAAACAGGGTAGCTTGGTTGGTTGGTTTGGATGTTACTATGGCTTGTGACAACCACGATCAGCATTTTATAAGGCAAAGCAGAGAAGCTATAAATCTAGAACAGATGTAAAATTGGAGAAAAGTGTAAATATCAAAAGTTAAAATGTAAGAAAAATAGAGGAGATTCGGTCTGTTGCCCCCATTTTGGCATAGTCACTTTGGTGATGATGGCAACCGAGTGAAATCCTCCAGGAGATGAATAAGGAATGGAGGAGTAACAGAGGAGCTGAAAACAAAGTCTAAACTGCTGGAGGTGATATGGAGGCAGCCAGATGTTGACGTTCGTTCCTCAGCCTTCCTTTGCATCCGTGGATCTCCATCATCCTTCTCCACAGTCCAAATCTGGGAACCATTTATTACAACAGCACACATTTCTTGGGGTTCTTTTTCGTGACTGGATACAACACTGCCCTCACAGCTTCAGCAAACACCTCCCTGACACCATCCTGCAGCAGAGCTGAACACTCCATGTATTTAACAGCCCCAATCTGCTTGGCCAGGGCGTTGCCCTGCTGCTGGGTGGTAGGGGCCAGGCCCTGCTCCTTCAGCTTCTTCACTGTTTCTGCATCACCCCTCAGATCCCTCTTGGTGCCCACCAGCAGGATGGGCACGTTGGGGCAGTGGTGAGACACCTCAGGGTGCCACTTGTGCCTGACATTGGCATGGGAGGAGGGGCTACCAATGGAAAAGCAGATGATGAAAACATTGGTCTGTGGATAGGAGAGTGTGCGCAGGCGGTCATACTCCTCCTGGCCTGCTGTGTCCCACAAATTGAGGCTGACAGTGCGGCCGTCCACACTCATCTGAGCGCTGTAGTTGTCAAACACTGTGGGAATGTACTCTTCTGGGAAGGCATTGGTGGTATAAGAGATGAGTAGGCAGGTTTTACCGACTGCCCCGTCACCCACCACCACACACTTTATGGTCTGCATCCTGCCTACGACCACTGGGGCTGCAGCACCTGACAACAGAAAAAAAGGCATCTGGGTAAGTTATAATTACAATACTCCATTACCTGAGAGGCTACTCTACGCTATCAACACCAGTTGTGAGAGGGTCTGATTATTACTATTGACATGACAAAACATAATACTGCCGGCCAGTAACTTTCAGACAGCAGTTTTTACTGTAATACAACTTTTCACCCAATTAGCAGACGAGCTAACCGCCGACAACGTTAGCTCATCGACGTAATTAACGTTACATAGGTTAGCTACACTTTCAGACCTCCACTAATAAACAACCTGAGACGTTTACAGAGCAGAGTAAACTTTAGTCCTGTTTCAACTGACAGCGACTGAATCAAAACTGCGACGCTAATTTTTTCGTTAATTATTACTTGGCACTGTTCACTTATGATACTAGGCGTTCCCCCGGTGGCTAGCACCAAGCTAAGGAACTAGCGCATTTAGTTGCTAACAAGCTAGCTAGTTAGCAAACAAGTTGAAAGTTTATTTGCCAGCCACTTCTCAAAAAGAAATATACTTCGCCCGATAACCTCTCAAATGTTACTCTAAAATTTATTTTCTGTTCTAATGTATGTCCCAGAAGTAGTTAGTTGGTTTAACAGTGAAATTTAAAGGATTTCGTGACTTACCGCCACTTGGCTTTCGATCTCTTTTTGCCTGGTATAGTCAATCACAGCCGCATCCGGGGAGCTGTCCATTACGTAAAAACGACGTACGGAAACAATGCATCATGGTAGTTGTAGTTGTACTTTGTGAAAGTGTTTTCAATGACACTAGATGGCGTTGTTAAGCTGTTCTGCTTTGCTGAGAGTTTTCTTCCTGTGTTGAAAACAGTGCCAGAACCAACACGAAAAAGTCAAAGTAAACAGCACTTGAGAGCTTTAATTCAAGTAAAAGTAACACTTTAACGCAAAAGTACTTAATTACAAGTAAAAGTATGTACTTAATTTAAAGTATATAAGTATTTGAGAAAAAAATCGAATTAGAAACAAAAGTAAAAGTACTTATGAATAACCCCATGCAGGGTTTTATTTTTAGGTTTATTGATAACATTAACTTATAAACAGTATTTTAATGTAGTAGCTGCTCAAAGTGGAGCTTGTGATAACCATTTTATACACTGTTGGGGAACTATAATAATAGTGTATATTTTTCATATGATCTGCTATTTAGTGTGTAAATATACAGCTGTCTATTCAAAGTGAGTTAAAAAAAAAACTATATACTGAAATTAGTACTGACACGGAGAAAACTGAAAATAGAAATACTGCAGTTAAGTAGAGTAGGCTACTTGAATGAAAGAACTTGGTTACTTTCCACCATGGCTTAACCCAGAAATAGTTCCCAGTCACCAATAAATCTTTGCCTCTCTTAAAGGTCATATTTAACTGCCAGATTCATGAATAGTGTCTGGAATTACATTTTTCCTGCAACAAGAATGTTTTCTTTGGTAAAGGAAATTCATCACGCAACTTCATTTTCCATGACTGTGACCCACTGACCGCAAAAACTAGCACTTGAAATATTCACTACATCTTCCAAAAACCTGTCCCTCAAAAATGAGAGCTGTTAAAAAAGGGTGTGCCAGGTCAGCACTTTAAATCCACTCAATATGTCTGAAAGTGTCTGTTAACATTTCAGAATTAGTTTAAAAGCATCAATGCCTAAAGACTTTCTTCTCTGACTTTACCCTCTCTCTTGAACTTGCCACATTCTTGCCAATAAATGCCAGTGTGTCACTGTGTTTGCATACATACCCCACATACAAAGGCCGTAAACAATCCTGTCTCCTGGACCTCATCCTCTCTTAAAGCCCATATATCACTTATTCACCTTCAGACAAGTCATTATTCTCACTAAGCCAGTGCTTTCAGATCAATGGAGAATACATGAAGGCAGCTAAGCGAGGGACCACTTTTGACTACTCTGTCCTGCACCCCTGGAGACCCGTTGATGATGTCACCTCTATACACTGAGGCAGGTTAAGAGGCCAGCGCTGACCGACAACCGGACACTCATGAACACAAAGAGGCACCGGTTTATTGCCTTTCCCAAGAGGTTCTGGCGTCACTGCGGCCTATAAAGAGAGAATTCCCACTGGGACCCTACACCCACAGTCACCCTCCACCCCAACCCTTTGCACCCCGCTATTCTGCCAGGAGATTCCCCGGAACGTCTGTAGCATTTCCATGACAACAGCCACTGACAGAGATGGGGGTGACTGTGTCAAGAGATGCAGCGAGAGGGGGTTCAGACGAGAGGGAGAGAGAAAAATGAGGGTGACAAGAAGACAGAGGACGGCAACATGCAAGAGCAGCAGTTGATGAGGACGAGTGGGGACCTTGAATGTGACAGCTCTCATAGCAAATGCTCGTCTGAATAGAAAACTGAAAAACAAAATAATATCAACAACACACACTGTTTAATTTAAGTGATGAGTGGCTTTTCTCAGAGACAGAAACGAGTAATTAGAACACCATCTTTATTCATCTTTTCTTTTTTTTTTAATAAATCCACATAATACAGTGCATAACAACCAATGCTATTCAATAAATTTATAGAATCTTTTGATACAAAATAAAAATGACAAAAATTACAGTAATCATCTCCTCGCGGCCTCTTTTTCAGTTTGTAAAGTGCATCAGAACAATGAGGCCTCTCAACGGGAGGATAAACAGTTCAATGTTGTACCGAGTTCAATTCACACTGTAAGACAGCCAAGTGTGAGAACACTATGATCACTTAGCGAGTCACAGTATTCAAAACATGTGGACAAAACTACTGGTACTTCTTTCAACGCTACGGTGATTGAAACAGTTTCCCAAATTAAAATTTTTGTTTTATTACTGCTTTTCTGTTCTATGAATGAAGTTTCTGTAAGATGGGTGGTCTTGTGGTGTCCTATTGCCTGCAAAGGACCCAAAATGGGTGTAAAAAGAGGTAGGATTTATTCTGCTATTGGGTAAAGCACATTAATTTAATTGTCCCCTATGCTCCCAGTGCAGCTCCCTCTCACATATATAGAACCTAAGCACTCACAACTACATAGACATTTCATAAAAGTTGAATTTAGACAATGTAGAGCTGATGAAGACAAGAAATCTGAATGATGACTCTCACTCTTCATGAATACCCACAGTTTACATTAGACTGAAATCCATAAAGGCATAAAACGTGTGAAAAGACTATGCAGTATAAGCACTTAATAACTTCCATCACCTCCACAGTGGTGGAGCTGCAGCAGCGCGAGGCATTTTAGGACCAGGTATCCGTGAAGCTGTTGGGATTTTAGAGCTTGTGGTGCTTGTGCTTGTTGTCTTGGCAGTTTTATTTTGGGCAGCAGATATGACAGCCGTGCGTATGGTCTTTGCCGTGGAGGAGGAGGGGCTGTGGGTGGTGCGAGGCTGGGATGGTACCTGAGTCTCAGAGTGTGGGGCGAGTCTTTTCGAAACACGAAGAGGAGCTCCTCTGACGAAGGCCTGCTGGGTGCTGCCTGAGACCTTCTCTGCTACGGACCTGTCTGAGGTCCTGCGGGTTAAGGTGGGCTTCCCTGCACTCTGTGTCTCACTGACAGTCCTCTCCCGTGTGCTGTTACTGCGTTTCACCTCTGCCTGAACAGCAGCAGGCCGTGGGACAGGAGACGTGCGCATGGATACGCTTCGAGGACTAGACAGCCGGCTCGGAGTGACTGGGTTAGCGGGGGTTGGAGCTCCGTTTGAAGGCTCAGTTTTGGAGCGCACCCTGGGAATGCCTGTACTATTGGAAGGTCCCGCACGTGACACAAGTCCCCTTTTGGCCCCTATTCCACTACGCACAGGGACCTTCACGGTTCGAGTCTCCTCCTTTGATGTAGGAGACCCTGGAGTCGTCCCCACTCGGAGGTCACCCTCCCTCTCTTTCCTCCACTTGGAGCAGAGGCTCGGTGCGGGTCGTGGGAGTGGGGAGGTTGGGGGTGACAAGGCATCATATGATCGAAGACCTTTCACCAGGGTGTGGCACTCCAGTGTTTCACCCACACGTGAGTAAGGCTTTGCCGTGTCCCTCTCAAGACTCGGCAGGTCGGAGTACTCCTCTGGCTGTGATTGGCTGAACTCAGGTAAACTGGAGGGCCTCCAGTTCTCCTCCAGAGGTGTGGCTGCCACTTCCGCATCAGTGTGCTTTGTTAAACCTGCATCAGTCGAATGCATCGTAGCACTTGTATTCGCAGTGGACGTCTCTCTCACCTGTGGTTGTGACTGGACCTTCTCTGGAGCTTTTACAGATGATTGTGATTGGCTGTCAGATCTCTGGTACCTTAACGACCCAGACCTGTTGTCACTGTGAGAAAGTATTGAATGAAGAGAGGGAGGTGCAGACTCATCCACACCAGAGCCATTAGATTTACTCTGAACAGGGCGAGTACTGTCTGTCACTGGCAGGCCAAACCTATGCCTGTGAGTGGGGGTCTGGTGTTTAACACAAAGGGCAGATTTATCAGTGGGGATAGCAGCAGCATTTGTAGAGGGACTGGGTAAAGATTCAGTGGTCATCAATACCATGTTTTCATGTGATATCTCAGCTTCTTTTTTAAGTCCTGCTTTCGATTGTTTTTGCAGCACATAAGAAATGCTTTCAGGCCCGTGCTGCTTGATCGAGAAGCCGCGTTCATGCTGATTAAATATGGCAATGTGCGAGTCCAGCACTGCTTCCATGCTCCGGTCAGCTGCCCGAGACCTGCTCCCTCTAAGCAGAACAGGTTCTTGGTCAATTGGGGAACACGCTCCGTCAGTGTCTGGGGAGCTGCAAAGCCCAGCGGTGGTCTCATGGTCAGAGGAGCTGTTGGAGTGATAACTAGTGGATGTGGGGCTGCTGCCCAGCTCAGGGAAGCTCTTAAGCGTGGATAAGTCATTGTGGGGGTGATGGGAGTGTCTGCGGGACTCAGAGCTTCTCAGGCTACGTCGACTCCAAGTGTAGCTCAAGTTCTTCTCCAGCAGTTTCTCCAGCTCATCTTGGTTCTCCTGACTCTGGGGCTCTCTGGTGAGGCTGACATCCAGCCCCGTACAAACCGCCAGAGATCGGCGCTTTTCCCCTATCTCACGTTGACGCGCCAGACGTTTCTGCTCCTTCAGCTCTCGCTCTGCATTCTCCTGTAGAAAAGGGAAAGAATCATTCATTTGTCAGTGATTCTTTAGAATTAAATCTATACTATTTTGACAAAACATGTCTTCATGAACAGATATTTCTGAATATCGAACCTGGACAGCTCTTTGGAAGCGAAGGCAAAACGAATTGAAGACCCTGCAAGCCTCCTCCAGTTTGAATGTGCTGTCATCTTCACAGAAGAACTCCACCAGAGCCTGACTAGACATCCTCATTCCCTCTACCTCATCCTCTGCCTCCTTCAGACGCTCCTCAGCCACCTACACAAAGTTCACACTGTTATCTTTTGAAACAAGAAATTCCACAATGTTTCAGTATACTGCAGAACATGTTTTCATACCTCTAGGAAAGGTTGTGTATGCTGCTGAATCTCCGTCTCAGTCTGGATGTTTGCGCTAAGTGCCACCACTCTGCTTTTTAACTTTGATAAATCCTCTAGCACAGACTCCTCAGACAACCTGCAGAGACAGAGAGGTTATATTATACACAATTATAATAAGAACCTACAGAAATTGATGTGCAACATATTTCAAGAAATGTTTCCTTACCAAAAATAGGTTATAAATGAATGCAAATGTGTGTTCAGTGTCCAGGAAGTCAATATTTTAAAATGGACTCCATGCACTTAAAACATTGCAGAGGCTTGCAGGAAACTCTTTGCTTTTAAAATAGGGTGGTCTTCCCTTAGCACCTTGCAGATAAACTTTCCTGCAGAGTTTAAATATTGGCTTGGAGTGTCAGTGTTGTCATGACCCACTTTTCTCTCAGGCAGCTAGCTATTACAAACAGCTGGGTGCTTTGTTCTGATACAAGAATGCAATAGATTTACATTATGTTTGTTTTAGAATCCTGTCGGGGTGTACTGATGTTATAAAGCATGGCTTGTACACTCCCACGGACTCAGTCGCAGTAGGATCGGAGTTTTGGGAAGACTGACCTGGAGGCGGAGCCAACATGGCCTATTTGGCTGGGAAATGACAGTAAACTCTGGTCCTTTTTCACAGCTTCCTGTGGAGACAAACACAAATGATTATCCAGCTATTGTTTCAAAAGAAGCAACACGTCATTCGCTAATGTTGACAAAATCATATGCTCGGCGGAGCAGTCTGGCTAGAGAGGCTACTGTTCTCAAAACACTTTGGTTAGAAACGGTTGTTTCTTGCAAAAATTGTGCTAAAAGTAAATTTCCTCAGATGTTTTCAAAATATTCTCACTTTTTCTTACCATAGAGGTCTATGTCTGTATGTGGTCAGAGATGTCCTCAATATAATTAATTTAATTAATCTAAGCTTAATACTGGTAGTTATTATACTTAAGTGAATAGATTGTTTCCTACCCCTCAGGAATAGTGTTCAAATTATAAAAAGGAGATGTCTGGCATATTAATAGCAGTTTCCCAATACTTCTCTGATTGGATATTACAGGATGTTCTCTGTTCAGATCTTACCATTGCTACAAAATGCAGCAGGTTCATGCCCGGCTTGTTGGCTTTGGTGTCAGCCAGTTTGAGCAGCGATGAAATTCGAAATCCAGCGGCATTCCCCGAATATCCACCCTGAAAGGTCACATACAAGGTCAGAATAACACATATACACACACACAACATGTGACAACTTTAAACAAACAATGATATAAAACCCAGGTGCACAGTCAGAGTGACGCCCCTGAACACACACCCAGACCCCTAGCGGCTGGTGTATTATACAGAGATAAAAGGACTGATTCCCCTTTGTCGGGCTGAAGAAAAGAAAAGAAAAGAAATCAAATAAAGAGGCACTAACAGCGTTCATGTAGTTTCCTGCTTTCAGCACCAAACGAAGGATGGAGTGTAACTCAGGACAGCTCAGCAGTTCTAGGAAAGAAGACAGAGATTCAATATTGAGCCTCAAGGTTGAGGAATAATGAGGATGAATGTGTATGCAGCTGACATCAAGGTCTTGCAATGAGTCAGCAACTTTGTCTTGACGACACTCAAGCTGACTAAACTTTTATACAAAAAAGATACAACAGGTTTCTCCTAAATCTATCCTGAATGCTAATTGCATTCACATTCAGGGTACAAACCACTCTAAACTAGTTCTAAATGTGTGCATTTAAAAGGAACATAGAACTTTATAGTTGTGGTGTACACAACTCCCTGCTGTTAACTTTACCTCTGGCCGCCTCCCTCAGACATCTGGCTGCCACACACAGAGAGGTCACAGCAGGGTCAAACTCTTGTTGCAGGATCATGGCATCCAAACGCAGCCGAAAACTAATGGAAGAGGAAAGAGCAGGATGGATGAAAAGACAGAGGTGAGTGATGACTGAGACAAAAAGGCACTCCGGATCAATCATCAGTTAAACAAGCACATGTCATCACAAAGTGCAGCACGTGAGCATGACAAGTGTCACAGAACAATAAACAAGAAAAAGAGGAGTTTTAAAGGGACAGCTCACCTCAAAAACAAAAATAAATATTTTTTCTCTTTCTTGTAATGCTCTACTATATAAGTAAGGGAATAGTTCCAATATGAACTGTTCTCAGCAAGTTCTGTGGTTTATCTTGAAGTTACCACGGTTATGTGTTCTGGAAAAAGACTTTGCTGTTGAGTTTTTATAATTTATCCTTTCGTGCTTTACGTTTCATTATATTTGACCAAAACAATCTAGATTGCTAATAAGCACTACAGGTAAGATTAAGATTTTTTTTATTTTGGAGTGAACTGCCCCTAAACCAAGTTGGAAAGTACTCATATGTATGGTCATTTTATCCAATTTAAGGCTAAGTGTGTACCTGGGGACTTCCACCAACAGCAGCAGGAAAAGATCCGGCTCTCCCAGCCAGCTCCGCTCCCCACTGAACCTCCTCAGGCGGGACTCCTGAGAGGGAACAGATGCAAAGTCAAATCTGGGAAACGGCTTCAACTGAACAGCTAAAAAAAAAAACCCAACATGCCGTTAACAGTCAATACCAATATCTTTCAGCGCGATCCTTCTCAGGAAACAGACCACATCATAAGACGTGGTGTAATGGCAAACTTTTGATCATCCTAACCAGAGCCAGATGATGAGTAAGAGCAGAGGGAGGGGGCAGGCGGGGGGCTGTCAGTGTTGTACTTGTATGCCAAAAAAGGCACTTTACCTCCTCAGTGTCAGGCAGCAATTTGCAGAGTTCTGTGAGCTTCTCTGCTCCGTAACGGTCTCCAGCACCACGCCTGATATCCTCAACTATCTCCTTAGCTGGCCTGTGGAAAAATGACAACAGACATGTTTTTGGTATGACATCATACAGGGTTGAACCCCCCCCCCCACAAGAAAACTCATTTTGTGAGCAATATCAGCACTTTGTTTTGCTTTGATCACACAATGTTTAGGCTTATCCCTTTCTTATCAGTCAAAGTGTTGGTGAGAGAGGTCTGGTTGACGCCAAACTGGCGACACAAAGTGGCATATCCACTGGGCAAATAAAAGGCAGACATGAGGAGAAAATAAAAAGGCCTTGAGATGTCAAGGTGAAAGAAGAGAAACCGAGCTGACTGAATGTTTGACCTCTGACTTACTTCCTCTGAGTGACACATCTGTCCAGCAGATTTCCATTATGCTCTCCCCTCCCCCTCATCTCACAGCCCATCACACATACTCATACTCCATTATGTGCACGCTACTGTGTGTGGTTTACTCTCCTCATTCATACTATTCACATCAATTCTTTGACACCAGCGGTTTAGGGTCTACCTCTGAAGACCGCTTAAGAAAAAATATTTTCATAAGAGCTCGCTTTTAAAACGGAAATGTGGTTGATCACTCTTATTATGTGTTGTGCTATGTGTCCCAACTAGTCGTAGTGAAAAATGCAAGATGAAATAGCCTATAATAAGAACTATAGCATTATAAAAAGAAAAGTGACTACTCAGACACTGACAATACAAAACCATATTTGTTTAAACTACACCCACGATTCAACAGGAGCTCTGTCTGTGTTTAGAACAGCAGGCAAATAAGCTCCCAACAAGACAAATGTTTGTGTGCATAAGCGGTTCTTTTCACATAATGGCTTACCCTACAAGTTATGACAAATCTGGTTTGGAAAAGCTCTTCAGTTGAGTTGACTGTGAACATTTCATGCACATGTGAAGGGGTGACAATAAAGCAACTCAGCATTTTTTGCATTTCTCCAATCATTATTTCTGCTTGCAAATGTTGCATAAGTCATGATTTTAACACCAAAATGTGAATAAGACTTAATCTGTATGTAAGTGTGCTTTAATGATTATTAAACAGCCCTATTCATTACAAGAAGTGAAGCTTTGTTTGAGCCAGGCAAGCATGCTAAACAGGCTTTAGGGGGACAGATGAATATGACAAGCCACCAGTGGGGTCTCTCTCCACAGGGGGGCAGCTTTAACATTAGGCACTCTTTAAGGGCATCAGCAGGTGTCAACTCTGACTCCTCGGGCTATACCCGGCCACTTACCCAGCACCCTCCTAAAAGACCCCAGTCCTGCTGCTCAGTCTGCACCCACCCCTGCACCTGTCCCACGCAATATACTCGCTCCCCCTCCCCGACACCAGACATCCTCTCCCATGATGGGACTTCGCACTTCTTACACCCACAGACATCCATGCCTGATATATGGCCACACACTCCAGTGCAACTCAAGTGAAGTACTGTTCCCCAGGGCACTGTTGTACACACTTCTGTTTCCTGCTCTTAACACTTCTTTCAGTTTTGACTGATGGTGACCTCCAGCAAATGTTGACAAAAAAAGCTGATACTGTTCAAGTGCAGCACGTTGTTAGGAATGGGGCTGTTACTTGCGGCCAATTTCATGATTGACCAGTCTGCCAATTATCTTGATTAATCAATTATTTGCTTAGTCAGAGAAATGTCTTCAAATGTCTTCCTTTGTCCAAGTAACAGCCCAAACCCAAAGATATTCAATTGACTATGAAACAAAATAGAAAACAGCAGCATATCCTCACATTTCAGACACTAGGAACCGCAATTTTGACTGAAACAATTACTTAAGAAAAAGGAGACTTACATCTTGAACTGGCGTAGAAATATTCCAATGTTCATACTGCGTTTGGAGTCCAACAGGGAAATCTGTAAATAGACAAAGGACACAATTCATTGGAAGAAAAGTACAACAGATGTCACTATAATCTATCATGGCTGAAACATATCACTGCTATCCTCGTGATCTGACCTCTTCCGTGCTGTCCTGGGGGGACCTGCAGCGCAGCAGAGCAGACCGCCGTCTCAGGGTGCTGGTTCTGTCCTGAGGCTTACTGTCCTTCTGTCCAAACAGTTCATCCAGTGAATGGAGGTCTATGGGGAACTCGTCCTCTCCCGGGGCTGCCCCGCTCCACACACTCTTCCTCCCCTCCACCTTCTCTTTGGGGATGCGCTCCCAGTTCAGCTTCCTCAGCCGGCTCCGACGGGCACTGTCGGTCCGGCTAAAAGGCGAGGAGGAAGTCGGTGGAGGTGGGGGTGGCGGAGGAGGGGGTGGAGGTGGTGGAGGTGCTAGGGGAGGCGGTGGAGGAGCGACTAGCACTGGGCGCGACTCCATGGCTGTCACTTCCACAGAGTCAGGGGCAACGGCGGGGAGGGCAGGCTGTGTTCCATGAAAGGCACGAGACTCCTTGATGGCCACAGTCAGGTTGATGAGCATAGAGGCTGTCTGGGTGTCAGATGGAGGGGAGATAGTGGGGGAGCAGTCTAGGCTCAGTCAGTGACGTATTTTCCAGTTCAAAGGTCCATCAATAGTTCCAGCCTAGAAAGCAAGACAACAAAAAGTCTTATCTGAGACATTATTGAACGCAGAGAAAGACGGAACACCAATGATATCCTGGAGTTTTGTAACAGCAAGACATCAGTTTAAAAAAATACTTCACGCCCAGATAACCATAAATCACTTATTCACAGTGTGTTACCTTGAATTCTTAAAGAAAACATTTTCGTGCATGCCTCTGAAATCAATGAAGAATCAAAAAAACAGAAAATGCTAAAGAGAAAATTCATGCTAATTTCAGGCAAATCAGGGCCACGTTTAACAACAGCAAAACTGTATTAAAACATGCCTTTACAAACTCTCACACAATTTGTGCAGTATAATCTAAGTCTCATTTATCCGTATGCTAACTACTTAAACACATGCAATTTAGCTAAAATTAAAACACTTCCGCTTAAACAATCTCACACTTGCGCAGGCACGCTACTTGCCCGACTTATGCAGCTTGAAATTGTAAATGCTGTGTAAAGCAGTTTGTTCGGTGCGGTGCCAACAGCAATATTGTGCAATTGTGGTCTGTGGCGGGTGTGAGCACTAAACCGTACAACTCCAAGGTTATGTAACCACACGGATGGGATAGCACAGGCCGCTTTGCAATGATTGGCTAGCTACAGTACCGTGACATGTGTACGACTGGCTAAATGAGATTTGTGCGACAAATGTTTTGGTATGGTTTGGTGTTGTTAAATTTTGCCCCCATTTACATCTATTCATCAAGAATTTTCGTAATTTTTGGATTGTCCATTCATTGTGTAGGCACGTGAGAAAAATTAAGTTTTCTCCAAAAACTAAAGGTAAAACAATGTGGGTAATCAATATACAACTGATAATTTTGGAGCTGAAGTACCGCTGAACTTACGGTGATGACCTCACCTGAGCCTGTCTGACACCTGGACTCACTTCTCCTTTCATTAGCATGACTGGTGCATTAACTGACTGATCTAACAAGTAGTTTGGGGCTAAAAAAATTTAACCTCTGGTTCAACCTTCAGTGGAAGTTCAAGGCGTTTTGGGGGAAAGTACTAGCTGAAAAAAAAAATTAACTATTCCCCTCTGAAGGCTGTTTGAACAACTTGTCCCATCCTGTTCAGCTTCACCTCACTGCATGCACTCACACCTCTCCCTTCTAATTAGAATACATGGAGACACCACAGGCAAGATGCAAAGTTAACCACAAAGATGAGAAATACAGGCTCTGTAACTACAGAAATCATGACTCCAAATACCCTTCCTCGTTATGGGAGGGTAACATCTGAAAGCTGGGTGCACACACACGTGCTCCAGCAAGTTTTAAACAGGATTAGTGATGCAATTAAGGATGACTCAGAGGTTTCAGGTGTCTGGTTCAAGAAAAAGTCTTTAATCATGACATGGCTTAGCATTTGGCCGAAAACACATCCCCCCCCGTCCTCTATCGCGCTCTGAACATGAATCACAACTTTTGGGAAACTTTGCAGGGATGCGGCTGATTGCCAAGCTGTTCCCCCGAACGCCGCACGAGCGCGCTGCAAAAACTGCAGCCTACTACAGTGATCTCAGCCTCCATCATTTAATGAGATCTGGATCTGACAAGCGAGAAATCACTTAACAAATCCTGCTGTACAAGCGCTCATATGCAGGGCAAAAAGTTATGTGGGAAGTGAGTTATCAATTAGGAAAAAAGCTCAATTAAAGTGAACTATGATTATTTTAATTTAAGAAACGTAACGGCATTTTTCTTATGTTGACGTTTAATTGAAGTTGACAAAACCGCCTCTCACAACCCGGTAGTTTTGTGCATTTCTGGCTGACATTACGTTAAAAGTTATGCCTCAATTCAAGTTTGACAACCCATTGTTCAAGTTATTCTCATGTCTGATTCAAAGCAATCAAGTTATCTCACTTACCTGCCGTTAACGGCTAAACTTCAGCGAAGCAACCCCACAGAAACCAGAAGAGCTCGGGATGTAATTGTAAGGAGACTTCGATTAATTTATACTTCAATCCCAGGTTTAGTTTTCCTGTATCTTCTTTATCTCTGGTGACTTGTGCCGCTCCACCCGCTGCTGCTGTCCTCTAGCCTTTCTCAACTTGCAGGGAAACTTCCACACAGTCCAGCGGGAACGCGCAGGCGCGCGCACCCGCTCGCTGATATGCCTTATGGTATCCTCCCAGTTTTCCCATGGGCGGATTTTTAGGGGTTTTCAGGTAGAAATATACTCGATATTCTACTTTTAGTTTTGCTTTAAGACTTTGAGGATGATGTGATGGGGATGTCTGGTATGTGTGCCGTATTGGAAAGGATTAATTAAAAAGTGTTAAGATCATCAACATGATCAATAACCTTTTAATTTAAATATTTAAATTATTGTATTCCTATAAGATTTCAGGATGGTTAAAATCAACTTAATGCAAAACAATAGGGCATTTGCATTAATGTTTCTCCTGATGAGATACATGAAAGCTTTCCATCAGGGGTTGTACTGACAACCTGATAAGTCTCTATTTCAGGCTAATCATCATAGCAGGCAGGGCTCTGATCTGTAATTGGTGCAGAAGGCCTTGATCAGGCTAAGAAAAGTATGCTATTGAGAACCTGAGAGAGGGAGCAGATGGCTATCAGACATGGGAAATGATGTCCGCATCTCCTCCCTGAACCATGAACGGGACATAGGTGAAAGCAAAGAGAGCAGAGATCCCTCTAAGGTGGTGAAATGGCCCAGATGCCAGGATGTAGACCCATAACACCGGCCTTTCATCCGAGGTGCTGGAGCGCTCCAGGCCCATGTCACCTGGTGCTCCCGAGTCCGGCTCAGGTAGCCCCTTTCACAGGCCACGCTGACAGGCAGCAGTCATCACTTCTGGGTTCTGGGGTAATTAGGGGGTTATGACCCCAACGATCTGGCTATTGTTGTGGCTGTGCAGCAGGGCATGTTATAGTGTACTCGTGCCAGAATAAACCTCTCTCAGGAAACTTCACTTTCTATTCAGTCACTCACTCCTCAGAGTACAGTGCACTCCTCAGAATACAAGGAAATGCCACTGGTGAGAGACGGCAGCTTTATAGTCCATAAAGGCCCTGAGCAGCTCTGCACAATTCCACATTTGATGCCAGCATTCATGCAACACGGACATTGCGGCATTGATTAATGAATAGTAAGGAGTTAACTTGGCATCCCTCCCTTGTTTCACCAAAACAGTTAAATTGCAAGGAAACAAAACAGTCTGTGATGTGTTTACAGGCCCACTCCCAGCCGGTACCCCCCCTTTGCATAACAGTGAGCTTCAGAGCCTGTGCTACACTCGGGCCATTCTCTAGTGAATGAATGTGCATGAGGGTGCTCATGTGTAAGATTTGTGTGTGAAGCTGTGTGAGTGTGAGGGGGAATCCATGCATTCAAGTAAAATTGTGCTGCAGCGACAAAAATGGTGAGGAAAAAGTAGTTTTTTGAGAAAGATCATAAGTGTGAAGTTTCTTTGATGCGTAGAGGAAACCTGCCCTCAATGAAGAAATAAGATTTAACCGACATGAAATCCCAACAGCAACGACTCAGTAGCTCAGACCTTGGTTTGGTGCAGTGGTTGCAGCCATGCACCAAGTGTTAGCCCTTCTTAATCTCACTTTGAAGCCCACAAGGGGTTACGTAAAGGTGAAGGCTATTAGCTTCCTCCTCCCCTAACTTACACACACACACACACACACACAATCATAGCTGGACACACACACTGACAGAAAAACACAAAAAAAGGCATTTGCTTGACACATTGCTTTTTCTACAGTGATCAAATTCCATGCAGTGACCTCTGTTGCAATTGGCTTTTCACACTAGTAGAAAATGAATCCGGATGTAAAGAAATCAATACAATAGATTTTTTGCCCAGATGTCCCATTTATATAGCGTGTAAAAGTGGCAGTAAAACTATTCAATGTGAAACTATTGATATTACTGAATGGGGGCTTAGTGTTATTCTGCCAGTCTGGTCGGCCTCCTGGGTCTTGGCCATTTCAACGGTGGAGTAAATAGGTCAGTGTGACTGCGACTCTGCAGGGGTATAAACACATAGTGTGTATGTGTGCATGAAAAGAAATGTGCACACATACACACACACCTGGGTCTGATCCCAGACTGGGACCTTAGGTCTGGGGAGGTATTCCTAATCAAACCCAGCCTCCTCAGATCTCTCTTGGTTTCCCAGCTGCACTCAGATCACGTGCAGTTATCCAGAACAGCCTGACAAGGATCTCTGGCTTTGGTCAGACCGCCGTCCTGATAAGGAGAGACAGCAAGAGACAGACAACACAGACATATTCTCAGCGTCTTGACCTCGTTTTCCCAAATTCTCTCCCACACAAACATTCATATGCGCTCAGACAAGACTGCACTATATATGAGGAAGTATATCCACTCCCACACATGTTATACATGATACTAAAAGACACAGAGGCTTCCACGCACTGTTGCTGCACAGTGTGGCTTTAGGGGTTCACAGACAGGCCATTAGACGATGATACAAACATTCTGGAGACAGAAAGATGAGAGGGCTGTGAGTCAAACATGTGGAGAAAGGAAACCACACTATGAAGAGCTATCTGTGGAAGCTTTCACTTTTTGTGGTTTTCGTCTCTTTGTCAGAGCAGGCATGGTCTTTAGATGTTTTTTTTCTTGTTTATTCTTCTCTTTTTTTAGACTTCCTGTACATTGATTGCCAAAGACCTTCCACTATTGGCTACAGCTTCTGCTTTATTATCGACTGAAGCTGACCCCTATACCTCACTTTGTTTTTTTAAGTGCACAGCTGACACTTCACTGTGACTGTGTTTACCAAGCTGTCTACTGTCACAGCATTTTTAGCATCGGATGCATGTGCACCGTCGTGCATTTGTTGTGTTGTGGTTAAGTTAAAATCCCCCAGGCTGGATGGAGGGGAAGCTTGTGAAGATGAGGCAAGTTGTCCTTGTGTGTGTGTGTGTGTGTGTGTGTGTGTGCTGTGTTTAAATTAAACTCAGCAGGGTGGCAAAGGAGGCTGAGGTGCTTGTGGTCAGTTGTCCTTGGGGGTTGGGTCCACTGTGTTTGTCTTTGCACATCTGGCCACTCGAGCCACTTCCGACTCCAATTAGGATTTCCTGAGACTCAATAAAGGGGATTATTGGCCTGCAAAAACACCAGCCCAGACTCTCCCACCCTCAGTCGCCTTCCTGCCCCAGCTGCTACGGTCATTACACTAGCGAGAACTACAGTCGCACTCCACTAGAGGCTCACAATGACACAGTGACATACAGCAACAGACAAATCAGCCCTTTTCTTCCCCTCCTTTTCTTGCATCTCTTTGTCTCCTTTTTTGTGAAATGAAAGACTGCTCTCGTATTTGATCCCTGCTTTAGAGTCTTCTCATATGTGAAGTGAATCAATTGCTCCATAAATGATGTCAGCTAAGCAATGGAAACTAAATTTCGCCCTAACTGGCTGATGAGAGACCACAAGAGTCTGTATACCAAGCTGTGGTTAGGCACAAAGCCCTGGAGCAGAGTGCAGGGGAGCTGAGCAGTGCTGATAGGGGGTCCTGTACGGCTGCTTGTGTGGCAAGAGTGATCACACAGTTAATATTCAAAGGGCCAGGTCTGTTGTAAAGAAGCCACTAAATAGAAGTTGACAAAGCGCGTCGTACAAACAAAGGCTTCTCCCTAAGTAGGCTGTGTATATAGCACGAAGGGCAGGGAACGGATGGGCTTTGCTGAGGTGGTCATGTATGGAGTCTATAGTGAGTTATTAAAGCAGGGCCTCCTGTTCTTCCTCCCCCACCATCACAGTTAACTCCAAACCACACATTCTAATGTCTCCCTGGTTTTAATGCTTCTTTTTTTGTCACAAGGCTATAGATTTTGATGTATGAGAGGGCCAAATTTATTGGATTTAGTCACTTCGACTGCACTTTAAATATAACCTAGGTTATTTATTTCACCTCTCATGATTGAAATTTTGCAATTAACGCATTAACAACAACATGATTTCCCTGGGGTTCCACTGGAGTATTGATTGTAGCATCTACGTGCTTCATATCGAGTAAAGGCTTGCGGATTCCGTTCTGCATCACCACACACACGCTCAACATGCACGTACACACATAAACACATTTACTTCAACCATCTAAACCTAATTATTCTCCCCCTGCTTCACTGTGCCAACCAGTGATGTCACCCACAGAGAGACAGTGGGAGTGTTGGCTCAGTGCCTGAGGGTGGCCACGCTGGTGGAGGAGAGGAGAGGAGAGGAGAGGAGAGGAGAGGAGAGGAGAGGAGAGGAGAGGAGAGGAGAGGAGAGGAGAGCAGAGCAGAGGAAGTTAAGAGAAGATTAGCACTTGAGAGGTTAGCAAAGTAGGAAAATGAGGGGGGGACCCCCGGAGTTTTGGCTGGCCCTTGTGTTGGGGCTGCAGGGATTAACCAGCCTGCTCTGCTGCTGGACCCACAGAACCCAGCCTCCTCCTTTCTGCTCCCTCTGTGGCTCCGATAGACATTCAACCAGCACATTTAAGGCTGAAAGGAAAACACGGAGGAATTATGAGGGCCAGGCCCCAAGGGGACTCCCTCTGGGATTAACCTAGCTGCTACTCTCTTCCCATCGTTTCCACTGGCATTCACTGAGCCTGTGCTGGAACCTATTCATCCTCGTTAAACTGTTGCATAACAATGCGGCCTGCCTTTTGCTGCAGCACTGAAGCTGTTGGTAGAACAAGGTACCCTTGGGCCCCCAGAACCCCCAAGCCCCAGGCCCAGTTTGTTGTGTTGTGGGGGAAGCTCTGGAGACTGGAGCGACTGGACATTTGGGGCACACGTCATAGTCGACGCAGGAATGAGATGACATATAAATTGTGTGTTTGCTTGAAAAAACGGTTAGGCATTTTGGTAAATAGTCTTATTTGCTTTCCAGCTTAGTTGAGAAGATCAATACCAATCTAATGTCTGTCTGTTAAATATCAAATCAGCTGCTGGCTGGTTAGCTTATTAAGCATAAAGACTGGGAACAGGATATCGATTGGCACATTATTCCCCAATAAAACCACAAATTGGTTTTGTGCACACACATTTAGAGGCACTGATAACTACACACTGACAGGCCAGCGTTTCCATTCTGTTTTCAGTCTTGACATAATTTAAGCCTTAATATAATTTGAACCGCTAACAATATAAAAAGGAATCCCTTCAGCAGTTGTCATGAAAGAAGAAACTAGCTTTAGAGACCCAAACTATTTTTTTTGCTCCAGGCTGTAAACATGTTTATTTCTGCTGTAAAGTTTCTTTTTAACATATGGGTCTAAGGGGACTGACTCTCTTTTGGAGCCAGATTCAAGTAGCCATTCAAAGTACTACAGTTTTTGGCACTTCATTTTTCATCCCCAGTTGCTACATATAGCTACATATTAAGTTGTATTGATTTTCTCACATACCTCAGAAAGGGAGAATTGCTGAAAGTCTGAGGTGTTCTTTAACACGAGGGCCCATAGTAACCTTAAGCAAACCAGATGATCTCAAAGCCATTAACAGAGAGGGGCAGAACAAGGAAGAAATTACTTAATGTGGGTCAGATAAATGGGAAGACAGCATGGGGTTTATTCTACTCTCTGGAAATCACGTGCAAATCCTCTCTCCCTTCCTTCCTCTCTCGCCGACACATGGGGATCTGGCATGTTTGGCAGAGGCAGAAAAGAGAGGGAACAAAAGGATGAGTGACCAATGCAGAGTTGCGATGGCCAGCTGAGTTATTTGGTCAAAACCCAGTAAAATGGAAGGACGGGCTGTTGCTAGGCTGTGCTGTGAGAAAGAGAGAGCACTCTGGATGAGCTCATTGAAAAGAACCAGGCCTCTGTTTACTCACACAGATATTCCACTTTAGAAGCACTGCAGTCACCACCAATTAGTATTATTACGCGCTTTTACCTTGTATCACTCTCTTTGAGCCTTCATTAACCACTTAACCTGTTGAACGGGCTAAAGAACTTATCAAGTGCCTGAGAGAGAGAGAGTAAATAGTAGTGAGTGATGGGTGGAAATAAACAATGCACATGGAAAGTTACTATTCTATGATATTTGGAAATGCATGGCAATTTAACTGAAAATACGTAGGCTATATATGCATTGTATTAAATCACATTGCCACATATAGTTCACTCATATGCAAACACATATACACACCCTATTCAACCACACTCTGGATTTTCCACTTACACTAATGACATGACTTTATACTGTATAAACCTGTTTGAGCAAATGTGAAAGTGGTTGTAATTTTCATCATGATTAATCAAAGGTCAAAGCAGGGTGTCAGTATAATAGCCTCTCTGTGCTTGACAACCAAAGCACAACACACCAAAACACACACAACGCATTCTTAGGACAAATCACACCCCTGTTTATCCCTTGAATAATTCAGACAGTAAACATATATGGCAAAACCCCATGAAAATAACTGATGAAAGAATCTGTGAAAGATTTTTGTGAATACCATTTGGAGAATTTCCATTTTAGTGCACTGGAGCTTCCCAGCCTTTTTATGATTGTGATTCTGACAGTATTTTTGCAAGACTAATATAAAACATAAGAAAAGTTAACAAGCTTTGATTATCAGGATTTTTCTTATTTCCTACCTGGGCAATCATCTTAATACCCAGGATATATCCAGTGATGGAAAGTAGAGGATATGAACATTTCAGTAGTTTTCCATAAGAGTTAATCTGACAATCACAAGCATGTGGTGAGAAAGGAAGCAGGGACTGAACATTTCTCTCAAGCTCTTTTTTCATTGTTACAACACTATTTCTGCCACTTTTCATGAGAACAACTTAGTGGAACACAATTAATGTTTTCCAGAAGAGACGGTCTTACAATAAGCTCTATTATCCCCATATTAAAATGATTATAAAATGGGATGTCTCATATAACAGGATGCGTGCCGTTGCTCAGCATTGCAACCAATTTTCCCAGTGGCCGCTTCTCCCCCACTCGTCCCCCTACGGCCAAAAAATAGTTTTATTGTCAACAATGGAGAACAATTAAGCAAACAATTGGAATCCATTAAACAATAACTGATTTAATGGTGAGTACAAAATAGGAGAGAAACACGAAAAAGTTTTAGGTATCAGTGGTAAAATACTACTGATTACACAGGAGAGGTATCGCCAAGCCCTGAAAAGCTTAGATAAACAGATCTATGCATCACTGTTTATTCCTCACGTGTACACCACAGCCGCCTCTGGCTCCATGTTGTGAAAACTCAGGATGGGCTCTGAAGGAAACAGGCTCAAAGGATTATCTTGGGCCAGCCTTAAACAAAAACCAGAGAGAGAGACTGGAGAACATGATAGAAAAGTAGAGTGAAACCCAAAGAAGGCAAAAGCAAAACAGAGAAAAAGGAACCCATAAAAGATATGTGTGTTGAATCCCTAGAGGCCAATGTCTTGTTTGAAGAGCCCTGAGGTTAAGGTCAGAGGTCACAGCTTAGGCTCAGGGGTTATCAGCGACTGTTTGGGGTTAACTACAATTGTCTGAGTGGAAGAGGGCTTCTACAGTTAAGTGGATCAAGTCAGTTGAAGGTATTCAGGGGTTAAAACCAGAGTGCAAGCTCACATCCAGACAAACACAGAGCATGCACACTCACACATTTTTGTGCAGATATACTGTACATTGGCAGACACACTGGGAATTGTGGCGATTGTTGCTGTGGGTGTGGTTGAATGTGGAGTTGGGGTGTGAGAGGAAGTCAGTGGGGAGCAGAGGTGTTGAACCCTGTCATCCTGTTGTTACTCATCACACCTGCCTGTTGTTCCCAGAGAGCGTAAAAAGTTGCTGTGTTTGTGTATTGAGACCAATGAAATTCAACAGAGGGGAACCACTTCATTATACCATAACCCAAATAGGGCATGGAAATAACTTATATTCATTAGATCCAAGGGCTAAGTGGAGTACGTGCAACTAGGACACACACAACAATCACTCCTGGTACACACACACCTATATACACAAACACACACTTATGAATGATAATGGCAGGGCTCTTGTTTAACGCCCCTTTTATTCAGCATGCTGGGGGATGTACTACAGTGCATTCTTAATGGTCTTTCAACTGTGACCTGAGCAAGAGGTGTGGAGGAGGAGGAGGAGGAAGAGGAGGAGAGGAGGGGGGTGTTAAGAATAAAGGGAGGGAGGAGAAGAGGGAGGCAATGTCTTTAAAAACAAAAAGCTTTGGCTCAACTCTGCCTCCTCTACTGGCCTAAATCCAGGACACAGATTTTTTTTATTCGCTCATTTGTTTGTTGTCTTGGATTTCAAAGTGAATCAAAGTTGTTTGTTCATGAATTATATGCATTTTAATCTTTTTTTCTGTATTTTTAACACGCTAATGCTTTCTGCATAACTGCAATCACTACACATAACACACACGCACAGCAGCTCTGTCTGCTCTGTGTAAAACATCCCACTCAGCTTGGCCTTGGCATCATCATTGTTTTGATTCTTGTTGCACAGGAGACCCCACAGTGAATTCTGTGTATCTCAGGCTGATCTCAGTCATCTCCAGTGACCCGCAGAGGAGTCACATGAAGGCATATGAAACACGGCAGTCGTAGTGCACAGCTCTTGCTGGTGCTGTGATCAAGCATAAACAGAGCACGCCTGATTACTTCCATAGGACTCTGTGACAATGTGGGCATCAAAGTAGAGAAGGGTGCCACTATGTGGCACAGCAGAGCTGCAGGGTCCAGGGGCACAGATCTGGGCACAGAGCAGGTCTTTCATATGAAGGCCCTTTGAACCCTGACTGACATGGAAATTCCTTTGAAGTGATGTTTGGTAGGCCTTAACTCCAAAGCTGGTTTAACATGTTGAAATGGATCCTTTGTATTCCTACTCTGTGATCACGGATCTCACATATAGAGAAACACAGAGGACACCCCCCTGTATGTTATGCCATGTTTGTTCTTTAGGCTACTGATCAAAGTAAAATCTATAGACAGGAGGCACATACGGAGAATCGTAATGACATGTTTGGGACTCAACGTTAATTCTTAGCCTATTTCCCACCAGGTGCTTGATATGGGTGTAAAAGCAGGGGAGGGCCACAAATTATGCAGCCACAGTGCTCCAAGGGCCATAATAACACAGTGCTCCATAAAAATAGCAGATAAGCTAAGGATACTTATTACAGCCTACCATGCAGAGCAGTGTTATCTGCTGTTGCTCTGCTGGAGCAGATTATAAATAACCAAACATAAACATTTGAGACTGGACAAGCCATTGAATAAATGAATATCATCAGTATGTAAAAAAAAAAAAAAAAACTACAAACATATTGTTAGATTGTAACATTTTGGCAAATCATGATGTCCTGTTCATTTATATAACTCCCATATAACCATTCATCCAGTCCAGTCTTCCACTCCCATTTCCCCAGGTGCACTGGGCAGGTCTTTGCCAAGCAATGCTAATTATGAGCTAGTTGGTTTCAGCATTGTGTATCACACAAAGGGGATTTTCTCAAAACCAGGGTCATGCCAAAAAACAGGTCTGCACCCACTGCATATAAGCCAGGATGTCTGAATGACTGGTTATGTCACTACATCATTTTTTTGTCTCTCCATTTGACAATAATAATAACAGAACCATAACAACAACAGCAACAGCTGGTCTAATAATAACATTGCTTAACAAATTGCAAAACTAGAATGACATATAAGACAACTACATTAGTAGATGAAACTTACACAATGACAGCATAATAGAAACATCAGTGAAATCTGTCTTTAAAACAGTTCAAAACAGATCATTGTCAGTCGCTGTTTATTGTGGCTGTCCAATTCAGCAACAGCTCACAACAGGCCATGGCATGTGTTTAATTACATCACAGCAAAGGGCACAGGTTAACGTTGGGCCCTGCCACACCTGTAAGCTCATTACATAATATCATAATGTTTTTTTTTAATAGAATGGTTACCGATTAAAGTTATGGACACATTCCAATTTTAAAAAGTTTAACCCATATAAATGTGTAAATCACGCAAATTTAGCATTTTTTCATTATAAGCTCTTTCTTTATCCTAATATCTATTCTCTGCACCCGTACGTCTTCTGTCCCCATCTCACTCTGCAGGAATTAGTTAAATAGTCCTTGTTTCTGTGGCCAGCAATCCAGACCCAGAGAAAGAAAGTCACTCAACCAGACTGTAGCAAACATGACAGCAGCACTGCCACTGGTCCCCATTGTCCTTTAGCTAAGTGTTTCTCTATTTTGTTTTGGCCTGAAAATTGCCACACTTCAAAGTGACTAAACATTTGGGTCAACATTTGTTATCTGTCCTTTCCATGCTGTTGTTGATATATTATGTTCTCATTTGGAGTTGCTGGAACGGCCAACATCCTTCATGCGGTTGTGTTTTTCTCTTATTTTCAGCACAAAAATAATGGCCCTTATCTGGAACAGACATGCTCACTTGAGTTTGAGTCAGTGCTCCAATCTGAGCCAATATTCAGTTCTTAATGTACATGAACTTCCCTTCTTCAGTTCACCGCCACCTCTGGGCCTTCAGTCTGCTGGTCCAACAACAATATAAGGGCAAGTCCACAAAAATCAGCCTCTGAATTGCTGCCCATGTCTTGCATTTTATATTCCAACAGGTAAATTAATCATCTCAGACATTAGCTAGTAAAGACTGGTTATGCTGACCCACTAGCAGTTGCCACATTAGCCAAAATCACAGACTGTATAAAACAAGTGGACATAACTCCATGTCTAACAAATGAAGCCAGAAGTGTCTTGAACTTGTATTCCTTAATTCCTTAATGGCCAGCAGGGCAGACTTTAGATGCAAAAATAATTGTATGGAAGTTTATGACAAAATGACCCTATTCTCATTTAATTTATTATTTCAGTAACCATTTTCCTAAATGGTTTATGGTCACAATCTATAGTTTAAATCCTCTCCAATACAGCATGATGGTTATTTTGCAAATTGTGGTCCATTTAAAAGTGATATTTTCAAAAAAGTCTGAAAAATTCAAAGTTTCTCTTTGACTTTGTCATGTGGTTTGTCCTGCACCATCTCAGTACCCAGTAGAGAAGCACTGTTCTGCATGGAGTACAATTAGTTTTTTGAACAACCTTACCTTCCATGGTAAGTGTCCATGTTATGGTTATGACTTAATTAGAAGACTTGACACAAGACAGAGTAAAGGGAACATTATTTCGCTTTTTTGTTTCCATATGACCTATTGCCAGATATTATTTGTGATTTCAGGTCATCTGGTCAGTTGCTTAACTAAAGCAAAGCTGTGTGTAGACTAGCCTTTGTCCACTGTAACCATAGAAATTACATTTCATAGCAGGAAAAGCACAGGTGTGATTAACTAATAGTGGCTGCATTTCTTTAACATTTATCAATTCCAGGGTCAAAGTTTTGGGCTTGCTCACTGGCATACTTAAAATGGAACAGAGCCATCATTAATAAAAACATGTGCTGTGTCTGCTGAAACAAATCTAAATGTCTGCCACAAAAATTGCCTATTCATTTTGGCTTGTTGATGGCCTCTATGCTACGGTACAGTGCCCTGGACATTACACATAACAAACAAGGCCCCTCACAGGTTCATCACGTCCTCGTAAACTAGTTCTACATTCATGTCTAATAAACTAGGAAACATAGTCATTTTAATGATGATGATAATGACATGATTGGTGGTTAAAGACTTAGAGTCTGCAACTCCTTGGCTGTAATGCCAGAGGTCAGCACCCCCTCCACTCCCTTACTGACCCCTGTTTCTGCATCAGCAACCCCCTGACCTTTCACCCCTCTGTTTCCCCCTGGTTGGTCCCGTCTCCCGGGGCCTGTCTCTAGGGAGGGACCCAGAGTTGTGGAGAGAGGGTTAAAGATCATTCAAGACCTCAGAGCTGCCTCTGAGGGAGGTAAGACTTTAGTACAACACCTGTAACACTACATCGAAACACACTTCTCAACACACCTGACAGAGTTTGGAAGTCAGCCACACAGGGGTATTTATAAGTGGATATAATCTGTTATACTGCTTCATATAAATCTTATACATGCAAAATAGTTCCTGATCTTGCACCCAGTTTTACATCCTTAGTGTTTCACTTTTCATTCATACACTCAGCAAGACCAAAGTTCACACGATTCCTGTAATTGTTTTGCAAGAGATAACACAGGAAAAGGAGAGGATGTAATCCTTTGAATCTGGACAGCTTGCAGATAAATAGAGAAATTATTCACTTATATTGTGACATTCCAGAAAATAGCTATATCTCTCTTTGGATAGAGAATAGCTTGCCTTGACTGAACAGTAATATTAGACAGTAGATTTCACTACCCTCTGCTCTCTTGGTGGCCTTTAACCCCTGCAGCTTCACCACCACAGCTGCTTGTGAATGCCATCCCACGCTGTCTCCTCACCAAGTAAAATTACTCTTTTAACCTAGAAGACTATTACAACAATAGTACACACGTGACGTTTCCTAAGAAGGTAAATCTCGATCACTGATTTATTTTGTTGTTGTGGGTGACTCTTAAACGTTCTTTTGGTTTGTTATGTCATGTCTAATTTGATTCAGGGTGTGTAATGCTGACTAGATAATGATATAATGACTGTCTGAACTTACCTAACAGCTCAAGTCAGAACAGGGTGTGATCAGTGCATATTTGAGCTGACCACACAGTCTCCTCGTGTTTGAATCAAAGTAGCCCAGTCCCACACAGATTAGTAGTTTCCTTTTTTCCTCATATCTACAATAAAACCACAGCCATCAATCTGTGGAATCAGCCCAAAATTCACTTTGTCATTTTTACTGCAACATGACATTTTACAAGACAAGGTCAGAACACCTACAACTCTGTACTTTGTTATTATGGTCTCTCTGTTTATGTGTGTGCATAAGTGTGTGTGTGACTTTTAAATTGTCGCGAGGGTGTTTTATAGCGCCCTGTGGTAAGGGCAGTGAATTTGGTGGTCGACAGGCAGCAGTTACGCCTTTTCCTCCGGACTCTTTCCCTGTTCCTTCCACAGCCACTGTGGTCCAACCCGTTTCCGACCTATGCTGTGTCCACACAGACACAGACACACAGAATAAACACACAAATTGGCTAGACATGACTGCACATGCACACTCTTGCACGTGCATTAAGTGACACACACATATTCTTAGAGTAAAGAAAACACTGTAACACCCTGGTAATCTCTTTAAGGTCCAACCTTGCATTTGGAATGATACAACGCTGAGCAATGTTTGATTAGAATGACAATGTTTACAAAATGCTGTCAGTACCTTTCCTTCATACGCAAACTCAAATCAAGTGTGTATTGTATCTTGAACTGGTTTCCGCAATATTTCTACAACTGTGTGTGTCATATAAACAGGATACATAGAGAGGAAAAGAACAGGGTGGGAAAAGACAGGCTGAGATTGGAAGTAAACTGTTCAAACAACTGCATGAAAAAATAAATGCACAATTACAGTGCCAAGATTATAGATTAAACATAAACATCTCAGAGTTCAGAAAGTCAGTTCTGGATTGCTCCTGCTTATTATTATTATGAAGCTTATCTCCTCAAAGTTGGTCTAATCCTTTATTGTGGCATAGTGTGCAGTTACATAACTTGGAACGGCATCAATAAGTCAGAGGGGGAAAAGTTCTCACACACAGTGGAGAACCATAGTAAGTTGGGCATGACGTATGAACCATCAACTTATAGTGTGACCAGGTGCAATAAGTACACGGCCTTCCTCTTTATCAGCTTATATGAAGGCGTCAAGAGGAGACCTTTGGTTTTAGGGTGAACAGTGGTGTATTGTGCCCTGATCCTAGTGAGAGGCTGATTTCTACTCTCCGGCGGTGACCTTCTTTCCGAACAAAATGTTCCCCCCACCATGGCTGACTCACAAGGTAGGCCCTATTACGCAACCGGTGGCAGCAAAGGGGCTAGAACAGGGGAGTGGGGTTAGTGATGGATGATCCATTTTTCTGGATAAAAGGTTTCACAAAGTGGATGACTTCTGCGTGAGAATGGGACACAACACGAGTTCTATTTGCTCAAGGCTGGCCACAGGTCAATTATGCTGTAACTGTCACTGCTGAGGAAAACCATTTGAATGATGCAGGGTGAGACCAAAAGAGGCAGGGGACCATCGTATAAGTCAGATGGTTGTTTTATTTGGTGGAATCAGGGTGTGTGAGTAAGTGAGGCCCACAGAGCAATCAACCTGAAATCACAGTGTTTATAGTGCATGTAGGTACAGTAGGTAATTATAGGCTAACCTCTGACAGCTTATTTGTGTTTTTAATGTAAGTTTCCACCTCCATTTGATCTTAAACAAACAAGGGGATAGGCCACAACAAGTGCTCTGTTTACAGTGGGAAAGAGGAGAGAAGTCATAGAGGAGTATTGAGCATGTTCCCAGTGTTATGCAGTGGAGACGCCTAGCTGGTGTAAAGTTATCTTCATTTTGGATTAGATGAAGCAATAAAAAATAAAAGAGCATAAAATAAATGATGACTATCTAAAAGAATGAGTTAATAACACTATAAAACAAACTGAAGATAAGACATGGAGATTATTTCATTGCAGACTCAAAGTGTTTTAACAAGCAAGTGAAAGAAAACAACACACTCATAAAATTAATTAAAACATGTTCGAAGAAAAGAGCCACGTAATGAAAAAGATACAAAGTGTGTAAAACAGTTAAAGTAATTAAAAACGTGTCTGATCCTGTGGTCTGATCTTAAGCTGCACACTGGTTCAGGGTAGAATACAGCAACATCAGACAATCAGCTGCACAGCACACACCCACATAGGCAAACAGGAGAGCCTGTCAGATAGTGCAGGACCCCAGCCAGCCAAGGGGAGTCTCTTCTAATCCCTCCCCACCCCAGACATCTCGTCTCTAGGATTGCACGCCACTTGATGCCCCCTCAGGTGGATCTAAATGAGATCTGGCAAAGCCGGGATCAGTGGAGTTTTTCATCCAAGGAGACTTTTTACATGGGAGATTTATTCTAAACCCTTGGAGAAGTCACACATTCGTCATTAAAATGCACTGCAGTGTGCAACGTGTCCTTAAAACAGGGGTGCTCAGAGTTTTGATGTGGAGTTCAAATTGAGGGAGCCAGCATATGATTGAGAGATGCACAGAAAAATGCAGTGGTGTTGGCATTTCTGAATTTACAGATGCTTGTGAGGGGGTGCAGCTTCAAACAGTAGTTGAATAATGTATAAAATATAAACTATTTAAAGTGAAGGTATTGAAATGGATGGCAGAAAATGAAAAGATAATGCATAGATTTCGTGTCATAATCAGGGGCTACATTAAATCTTTCTGAGGGCTGCCATTGGTTATACTTTGAGCAACTATGCCATAAATATAATTAAAAGAAAAGTGATGCATAATTTCATGTACGGTTCGTATCATATCTTATGAAGTTCATTTTTATGTTGTGGAACAATCGCTGTTTTAAAGATGGTTAACATTGTGAAACAGAACTTCTTGTTTAGGTGTAGGCAAAAACTTACTTGGGTTAGAAAAGAGATCAGGAGTTTTGGTTAAAATAACTTCTGTCATACTGAACATCTGTACACAAATATATTGTACGTATTTGTATTAGTATTATAGGTGATGTATCTACATACAGAAATTTATTTACAAATTAACTTTTCCTAACCTTCTGTCTCTGGTAGTTAAACCTAACCAGGTTTCAACCTTAACTTGCAGTTGTGGAAAAGTATTCACTGCGAAATTACTCCACTACAAGTAAAAGTCTTGCATTTAAAATAATACTTAAGTAAAAGTCTAAAAAAAGAATCAGCATCAAAATGTTCTTAAAGCATCAAAAGTAAGTATAAAAGTTTTGTGAAGGGGGGTTCATTTTAACTATTTAATATACTGTTAAATTGATCATGGTTTTTATGTTAAAATCTCAACCTGAAAAGTAACTAAAGGTGTTAGTTAACCTATACACCTATCTGTCAATAATAAATCACATTGTCATCATAATTTCATGGAAAGAGGTAAAAAATATTTTTTACTCCAACTTCATGGCCGACCTTGAACAAAAGTGAATGAGAACAGCCTGGTTTGACTAACAATGCACTGCTTTCCCAGAGCAGTAGGTGGAACCTTCAGAGAGAAATGGGGGTAGCATTAACTGGTGATTAGGCCAGAGGTGGTTGCTGTCTTAACTGGCAGAGATTCCCAGAGGGTGAATAAAAGCCAGGATCAGGGTGTCAGTCAGCCGCTGTAATTGATAGCAGAGACTGACAGCTGGTGTCACCAGGCCCTACACATCGCTACTCTCCTCCTCACAGAGAGAGCAGGAAGGAGGGACGCAGAAGAAGGGGAGCGGGCAGGGTGAAATGAGAGAGGTCAGGGAGTCAGAGGGACGACAGGTGATGAATGCAGAGATTTAAAGGAGGCACCAGGCAGGCCCTGACACCTTCACTGCAAACACCAGCCCTGACCTGTTCTGTTCCTGCTCTCTGACACTGATAGACACAGGAACAGACAGGGTTAAACCTTGTTATGAGACTTGAATGATGACGAATGATGATGATCTGCCATTTGTTTCCCCTCATCTGCATCTAATAGCTTTAAATAAATACCACTGGCAGGGAGCAGTGTGAAAGTAACTTAAAACAGGGTATTTTTCCCACCTGCGCTGAATAATTTTTAACCAATAACACCAGAGACATGGGGATTAAACGCAACTTCAAACAGAAACAAACATTTTACAGCAGGGCATTTTTCTACATAGTTGTGTTGTTCAGACACAACTTCCAACCACAAAATGTGTGGCTATAAAACTTCTGACAAATGTCTTAAATAAAGACCAGGGGGATGAATCAAACAGCTAGTACCTGATGATTAACCTGGCTGGCAGCTAGACATCCAAAATCTGCCTGCATGTTGTCCGCAGTTATTCATAGCACAGTTCAGTTATTTTAAAACTCTACTTTAAAACTATGACAAAATAGAGACTGTTATTCCCTAAATCATAATGCTTTTTAAATAGCATACATGTACAAGTGACTCAGCTTTGTCTCACTGTGTTAGTGTGTCATGGCTTGTACTACAACAGCAAAGATGCTACTGAGGAAATGCCTTTGTTCTATCTTTTATCTGTATGTCATACAGAGGGGAGGCTTATGGAGACAAATATGTGCATTGCTGCAGGCAAAGCAATAAAGTGCTGCTCTCATGCAGACACGATGGTTGTCGGCTGTTCTTCCAGTGATTTGATCTTAACTTTCTTCATGTTTATCATTCATTTGATTTTTTTTCCATCACTAAATTCTTTGTGAGACCAATTCAAGGAGCACACAGTCCATCTACTGGCTCTGATTTACCATGCAAGTTCAAAACAAAATGGCTAGTATAGCCCTTGCAAAACAGCTCTCACCTTTTGTATCTTTTAGGACAGTGATTCCCAACAGGGGGGGTCCGACCCCCCAAGGTGGGCGCCAAAGATCCACGGGGGGTCACGAAGCCCTCTTGATTTTAAGGGATGTAATAAATCTAATGTGTTAAATATAGATGAGTCAGCGTTTAATTCATTAGTGGGACAAAACAACTAAATCAGGGCTACATTAAATGTTTATTTATTGATTTAAATAGAAAAATCACTATAGAAAAGTTTAAAAATAAAGGCTATATCGCGAGAATAAGGACATGTGTAACATCCCTCCTGCAGTATACACAGGTAACCTCACCTAGTGGTAACCTCAGCGGTAACCTCACCAACCACTGTTTTAGGATATGTATTAAGAAAGTGTCAGTTATCATCATCATTTTGGTCTTGTATCATAAAGTGCAATCTAATTTCTTCTTAACAGGATTTATACAGCTTTTTAATAGTAAAATTCAAGCACTTTCAAGATACCTAAAACAAAGAAAACCTTGATGATTATATCTTAATTGCTACTTATACAACTGTGAAACATAAAGTTAACAAACAAATAATTTATAACCACATTATTTAATATACACCGACATTTGTTGATTTTTTAACAGCTGCTCATATTAACTTTGATTGTATTTTTTTATCGTGATTATTTAACACTTAAGTGCCTAGTGCTCAAGGACATTCACATGTTGCTCCCCTTGAATGTATGAACTCTGTCTATTTTTTATCCAGAAACAGAAATAACTACTTTTATAAGCAACCCTGCAGGTCTGGAGCATCAATACTGAATTAAATGAACTCTGGAAAACACCAGTAACACAGCAATAAAATCATGAGGCCTCATTGATCAGTCCGCCTGAAGCTGTGGATGGGTACTGAAATACTGATGGCTGTTCCAGATGTGTACGAGCAACAGAAAATTCCCTCATTACAGTAAAATATGTTTCTCTGAGCTCATGCACTGTAATACATAAACAGCTTTCAGTTATGAGTCATTGAATGGAGCAAAAATATCAAACTAATGAAGGAATAACTACCTCTGTGTCCCAAGGCCACCCTATTGAAGTATCTAGGAAAGCATTCCCAAACACTTTAAACAATGTGGGTCATCGGCTTGGATTGGATCTTCTCCTGAAATAAATAGGCTGAAATAATTTAGGCCACTCATTTGGTAGCAGAATATTCTGGCCTGGCAATTAAACAGCACAACAAATTCCCAATATCTCTAGGCTATGCTGAGGGTTTAACAACAGGCGGTCTAAATTGACTTGTGAGTGAATGAACCTCTTGCTCTCACGTGCTTCCTAAAATAGATTCTGTGAAAGCAGGGTTTGTTGTGGAGAGCTGTCACTGACCCTTTAGGCAGGAGAAGATGCGTTCACCCTGACCGCCTTCCTAGTGACTGTAGCCTGCACAAAGATAAAGCATGTCAGATGCAATTGCCATAGACACACAGTGCCCATGACATCATTCTGTGCACAAGTGACCGCTAAGCAGTGTGTAGAGTGAGAGCAAAGGAGAGGAACGCGTGGAAGAGTACACAAACCCTGAACCCTATGCATGCTTTGAGCACACAGAGCAAAGCCAACATGGGCAATGATGTCAACTACTTTCCCATAGGGACTATGGGAAAAACTGGGGTGCAGCAAGCAGTAGCCCCCTTTTCAATATCTTCAGAGCAGAATGGCACGTTAATGACTACACAGGCCACATCCTTAAAACTGACATGTGTTAAACATGAATGAATTGGAGATAGTGTGCATAATGAGGCCCTATGTTACCTCTAATTCTTATGAATATTGACTGAGGTTTGTAATGAAACTGTGACATTTTTTCAAATTCTTATTGGTTTTATTAAAATGATCAAGGAGGAGTTCTTCCAGTGGTGTTAAATGCAAAACAGCTATCTAATGGTTGAATACAAATGGCATATTATAACCCAGCACAGGGATTCTGATTGCCATGCAGACAATCACATATCTTATGTGTGGGACCTGCAGAAATAACAAAATCCAAACCAAAATCATGTTCAATGCCATTTTACAGGGCTCCAGAAATCTTTCTTTGAAATAGGTTAGCCGAGGTCGCCCTCTGTTGGTGATTATAAATCTTACATGCCTTCTGCACAGGTATGTTCACAGTTGACTGGTATGCCTATTCTGGTTATACATTTTGGCCAAGTTAGAGTTTCCATACACTCATTTGAAAAAGCAGATCAACAAAACACAAAGACACAATTACACAATTGAGGGTTCTCTGTAAGGCTCACACAGGACCAAGGTCAGAGTTAGAAAATCTTTATTTTATTGAACCAAATTAGAGAAAATAATTAGAAAATAGTGCATACACTGGAATAACACAATTTACAACACCCAAATAAACAACGAAATCAAGCATTTACTTTACCTAACATGTCATTGCTAACAATGCAATATGTATGGGATTATGATTCTTGTTCCTGTGGATTATTTTTCCCTTTGGAAGAAATGTATAGTTGTGCACATCACCCACACAAAACAGTGTACAGTTTTGCCCTGTTTACTTTTTTGTATTGCCTTGCAGGCAGGGCCAGATTAGCACTTTGCTGTTCCCTGGGCAACAATATTCAAGGCCCCCATCATCACGACCCCAGAATCACCATAATCTGGCAAAATACAGAATAAATTACAGTAATATACAGTTAACATACTCAATATATCAATAACTAACTGTCACTCAAGGACACCTTAAAAAAAGATAGAAAAAGATAGGGAAGGAAGTGTCCTCAATTTTCACAAAAAAATAAGTAAGCAACCACTTTCAAAGCATCCAATATTTATTTAACAACACCTATTCCCAGCAGCACAAATGTATTGAATTGATAGAGGCATCACAGAGGAAGACAAGACACAAACAAAAATCAAGAATCTAGAATCAAGTAGAATTTTGGTCCTTTTAAACAGGTAATTTAGCTCATTTTAAACAGAAATCACCCTGAAATCACCTCAAAATTAATTTTGAGCAACGGCTCTGATGGACAGTTTAACATATAAGCGAGAGATAACCAGATATTTTGCTTGTGCCCACACTGCCCTGGGCCCTTTAGAGGGCGTGGGCCCATGGGCACTTGCCCAGTTGCCCATATGGTTAATCCGGCCTTGCTTGCAGGATGAGCAAATAAAACCCTTGAGCAACAGTTGTGTACCGTACTTGAGTCTGTAAGGTAACACAGGACACCCTTCAAAACTCAGATTTACTAAATGCAGGTCTACAATACAAGGTTGCATTTAGAACACATATTTTAAACAAAACAGTTATTGAGTCGTTATACGTTTTATCTGTTGCCTTAGACTGCAGACCTTGGCATATCGGATATATGTACACTGCTCAAAAAAATAAAGGGAACACTTAAACAACATAATGTAACTCCAAGTCAATCACACTTCTGTGAAATCAAACTGTCCACTTAAGAAGAAACACTGACAATCAATTTCACATGCTGTTGTGCAAATGGAACAACAGGTGGAATTTATAGGCAATTAGCAAGACACCCCCAATAAAGGAGTGGTTCTGCAGGTGGTGACCACAGACCACTTCTCAGTTCCTATGCTTTCTGGCTGATGTTTTGGTCACTTTTGAATGCTGGCAGTGCTTTCACTCTAGTGGTAGCATGAGACGGAGTCTACAACCCACACAAGTGGCTCAGGTAGTGCAGCTCATCCAGGATGGCACATCAATGCGAGCTGTGTCAAGAAGGTTTGCCGTGTCTGTCAGTGTAGTGTCCAGAGCATGGAGGCGCTACCAGGAGACAGGCCAGTACATCAGGAGACGACGAGGAGGCCGTAGGAGGGCAACAACCCAGCAGCAGGACCGCTACCTCCCCCTTTGTACAAGGAGGAACAGGAGGAGCACTGCCAGAGCCCTGCAAAATGACCTCCAGCCGGCCACAAATGTGCATGTGTCTGCTCAAACGGTCAGAAACAGACTCCATGAGGGTGGCATTTGCCAGAGAACACCAAGATTGGCAAATTTGCCACTGGCGCCCTGTGCTCTTCACAGATGAAAGCAGGTTCACACTGAGCACATGTGACAGATGTGACAGAGTCTGGAGACGTCTGGAGAATGTTCTGCTGCCTGCAACATCCTCCAGCATGACCGGTTTGGCAGTGGGTCAGTAATGGTGTGGGGTGGCATGTCTTTGGGAGGCCGCACAGTCCTCCATGTGCTCGCCAGAGGTAGCCTGACTGCCATTAGGTACCGAAATGAGATCCTCAGACCCATTGTGAGACCATATGCTGGTGCGGTTGGCCCTGGGTTCGTCCTAATGCAAGACAATGCTAGACCTCATGTGGCTGGAGTGTGTCAGCAGTTCCTGCAAGACGAAGGCATTGATGCTATGGACTGACCCGCCCGTTCCCCAGACCTGAATCCAATTGAGCACATCTGGGACATCATGTCTTGCTCCATCTACCAACGCCACGTTACACCACAGACTGTCCAGGAGTTGGCGGATGCTTAGTCCAGGTCTGGGAGGAGATCCCTCAGGAGACCATCTGCCACATCATCAGGAGCAGCCCAGGCGTTGTAGGGAGGTCATACAGGCACGTGGAGGCCACACACACTACCGAGCCTCATTTTGACTTGTTTTAAGGACATTACATTAAAGTTGGATCAGCCTGTAGTGTGTTTTTCCACTTTAATTTGAGTGTGACTCCAAATCCAGACCTCCATGGGTTAATACATTTGATTTCCATTGATCATTTTTGTGTGATTTTGTTGTCAGCACATTCAACTATGTAAAAAACAATTTAATAAGAATATTTAATTCATTCAGATCTAGGATGTTATTTTTAGTGTTCCCTTTATTTATTTTTTTTAGCAGTGTGTGTGTGTATATATATATAATGTGTGTGTGTGTGTATATATATATGTGTGTGTGTATGTATGTATATATATTATATATGTGTGTGTGTGCATATTTATATAGGCCTATGATATCATGAAGCACTCATGATGGTGCTTTTTTTTCTAGAACAACCTCATTCGCACTCTGTCTCACTGCACCAATGTGTTCTTCCGCGTAATATAATTTCTTCCCGGTTTATTTTCCATCGTCAAACTTGCACTATGAAAGCATTATCAACAAACGGCCGTTCATATCCACATTCCATGAATTAATATTTGTCTTAAACGACATATGTTACAGTTTTACATATATGTTACCGCGTAATGGCGATGTGTGGATCTAGTTTCTCTCAAAAATGAGTTCCACCCATTTCGCCATTTTATGTTCCATAGCAGCTTTGTTGTGGGAAGAACCCAACGGCTCAGTCAATGCCAGCAAAGGCTCGCTGTTACGGCTTTTTTTTAGTGAGTTTAGTTGATTAATTATTACCCAGCTCAAGTATATACATGCCGCTGGATGGGACTTCACTAAGCGCTGTACCGGGTACGGGAAATCAAAGATTAGTTTAGCTGCTTAGCTCGCCAGGCAACGTGTTAGCTGGTCGCAGCCGACAGACGACGACTCGTCGCACGTTTTTCTCTGCAGCGGTGATCGGCCAGAAGACACATTGACGACCACCGTGATAAACACGAAGACTGAGGAGATGGCGACCTCCGTGGGAAACGTGGCTGACAGCACAGGTTGGTTGATTTTGTTAAGCTAGCGTTTAGTGGCAAGGTAACAGTTACGACGTTAGCTTAGCGCGAGGAAGCGGCCCGCACTTAGCTCAGGTTTAACCTTAGTAACATTAGTATAGCAAATGTACTAAGCTTTCAACACAGCAATATGTGTGTGTCAAATAACAAGACACGAGGACAATGGCAATGTAGGCCCACTCCTTTCAATTTAAGTCTAGAGCTACTGACAGCGTTAGCATAGCTAGCTGGTAACATCAACGTTAGCAGGTTTTCATTAACGTTAGTGGACATCTGAAGATAGCTAGGAAGATGAGTGTAAATATCAAATCAAAATTACTTTATTTATCCCCGAGGGGAAACTCAGTAAGTGTGTTAGCTCTGTTAGAATGAAATAGTCGGATCTTTTGTTTCTCCGTCCTGCAACGGAGAGAGAGGAGCCGTCCACTGCTGCTTTTTGGTCCATAAAGGTTTCGTGTAGCGGATGATCAGGGTGTTGGATATGACGAATATGGAGAAGTGCATTAACAAAGTTAACGTTTGCAGTGCAAACGTCTTCGTGAAAGCGATTTTCTAAAACGGTTGCATTGTAGCTAAGTTAGCTAACATGTATGCTGCACCGAACGACATTAAGATGTCGTATAATGATGCTGACCAGAGAAAAATGGCTTCCTCTGATCCAGACGTATTCATCGTTCTGACATCTGTATAAGCTACGAATTACTCGTCATGGCCACCGAAACAAGGAGGGCCCTGCAGCGACCCGGTGTTAAAACTGACAGTGCAGGATGCCCAAGGTTAATACTAGGGCCCTGGTAGCCTTTTTTTCATTCATTAGAGTAAGCTTCTCACCCCTAACTTACTAAAGAAACATTTGATGGTATTGGACTGCAAAACCAGAATGAGGCAACCAATTCTGTTTTTTAAATAACCATAGTAAACACATTTTCTTTTAAATACTTTTTAGAGAGCTTTATCTATTTTGTTTTTTAGTATACCACATGTACTACATTTGTTCCCACCCTGTATCACCCGACCTTTTATCAGAGGTCAGCGCCCCCCCTCTTTCGACTTCTAAGTATGAAAGTTGCGTTATGGATGGGTGCTTTATGTAATTAAAATATTTGTCCTTATTGGATACAAATATTATTACGTAATTGCTATGTATGGATTATCCTGATCCACAGCCATCTTGGTAGATGCTCTGGCAATATGGCATCAGTTTTCAAGTGTGCCTATGTCCTGTACACTGGCCGGAATGTCCCCAAACCATTAGAACTCCTCCACCCTTCTGCACACTATGATCATGCTTAGTATGTCCCTGGTATGTTAATAATGCCACACCCTGAATTCTTTAACCTCAAGTTACACTGTTGTTCCATCTGAAATTGACTGTTAATCCTATTTTGGCACAGAGCCTTTTGATAAATTATTGAATGTGAATAATTTATGTGAAAAATGCTTCAATATGTTAACACCACAGTGTTTAGTAATGAAAGCCATACACATAATGTGCTAAGGATGGTGGTTAATGATTAAATAAAAAAACAATCTTTATTTAAAAACCCACCTATCTGCTTTTTTAAGGCTATGTTATTAAAATGTGATTTGACACCTGTCCTGTCAAGCTTTTGATTCATCTTAAAAGGTAAAATCCAAATTGCGCCTGAACCTTTGACTGCCTGCCAATGTATCATCCCCCTCCTCGTTTTTTATTTTATTTCATGCATCCATTTTTTTTTTTTTTTGCCAAATTTTATGGGTTTAGCCATCTATTGTCTGTTTTCTTGTGTACACTGTGTGCCAGGAACAAAAACCTAATTTATAGTTAACTGCTAAGTGGTCCTGAAATTATTCTCACTGACACATTTACAGATAAAACATAGTACAGTGTGTAAGAATATGCAGTTTAATGGATTTATGTAAACATTGCAGCTCTAAGAACCTTATTTTTATCATGCATTAAAAAAAGGTTTGTCATCATTTCAACACCTGTTCCCAGTGACCCCTGTGTTTTCTCCATTGCCTTGTGTTCTGTTGTTCAAATTCATAGCCATTATTTGTCATTGACAGCATTAGCGTCATATTTTTTTTTTGTTTCATTTGTCTGCTTTAATTTCTTCCATCACCTCTAACATGTTGTTTTCCCCCCTTCCTTGGGATGTGTTGGTGCTCCAGAACCAACAAAACGTATGCTTTCCTTCCAAGGGTTGGCTGAGCTGGCGCACCGGGAGTATCAGTCAGGAGACTTTGAGGCAGCTGAGCGCCACTGCATGCAGTTATGGAGACAGGAGCCTGATAACACAGGCGTCCTGCTGCTCCTGTCCTCCATCCACTTCCAGTGCCGAAGACTCGACAGGTGAGGTGTGGGGGGGCTGACTCAGTGCACACTGAGCATGTGGCTTGGAAGTAGCGGAGAATAAGGGGTCATCTGTGACTTTCAGTGCACACAGCTGGTCTGGGAGTCAATGCATCAACTGAGCGGTCTTCTGGAAATCCTGTTGCTCGATTTTAATATGGTCTCGCTCTGTCCCCTCATGATTCTAACACTGTTTCGGTGGTGGCCCTACCCTTGCTTTGCAGGTGCCGTGGTGAAGGTTTCTGGTCTTACGTGTTACAGGTTTAACTGACTGATCTTGTTTACTCTCTTTTCCCTCAATGTGGCCAATGCCAGCAGTACGCTCCAAGTGATTTCAATTAAGTGTCATACTTCTGTCAAATAAAGGACTAACAGGAATCGGATAGAAAATCTGTAGACAAATCTGATATGATTATTGGATATGTTCTAATAAAAAACAAATAATGACACTTTGGTATTTGATCTTTCCATGAATTAAAAATATTTAATAATGATAAATAGTTGAGCTAAATATCATACAATATCATTTTTGTAGATGCACCATTGTCTTTTCAAACGCAGCTAGATTTGGAGTATACTGTGCCAGCATGATAATTGCTATACATTATGGACACTCAAATAATGGATTCTGTTAGAATGGAAGTTTAAACAGCTTTTAAGAACATTATCCTTGATGTGCTTAAATATTTACCCATATGACTTAAAACAGGTTTTTCCTTTCACCACTTGCACCTTGCTGTTCTACACAGGGCATTGAGCGAACACTGCCAGCCACTTCCTTTTCACATTGTGACCATTCCATACCAATTCTGACCCTACAGGTCTGCTCACTTCAGCACCTTGGCCATCAAACAGAACCCAATGTTGGCTGAGGCCTACTCCAACCTGGGGAACGTTTATAAGGAGCGTGGGCAACTGCAGGAGGCCATAGAGCATTATCGCCATGCTCTCCGACTCAAACCAGATTTTATTGATGGATACATCAACTTGGCAGCAGCTTTGGTGGCCGCAGGGGACATGGAGGGAGCAGTGCAGGCTTATGTGTCTGCGTTGCAGTATAACCCTGTAAGTGACATGACATTTGTTAAAAAAAAAAAAAAAAATTTTAAAGGGCAGTGGATGTTAAGTTACTCTTTATATTGACAGCAATCCTTTAGCTAATAAGGCTATTTGAAGTCAACAAATGGTTAGTGAAGCAGTAAAATTAAAAACGTTCTATTTTTGTTTGTTTGTTTCCCCAGGATCTGTATTGTGTTCGTAGTGACTTGGGCAACTTGCTTAAAGCCCTTGGGCGTTTGGAAGAGGCCAAGGTATGTTACAGCGCGTTGGCATTTGTGTGTTTATATATATTTATGTGTGTTGTTTTTTTTTCATTTTTGTACACACATTTTATTTTTATTGCCCCCCCCCAAATAAGGCCATAGATATTATTCCTTTTTCCCTTTTGACATTTTTAAGCCAAATCGAGTCCTATCCCTTCATCCCCCATTGGCCAAATGAAGGACAGGACCAGTAGCCTTTTTTCATTCCTCAGAGTAAGCTTCTCACCCCTAACTTACTAAAGAAAATTTGATGGTATTGGACTGCAAAACCAGAATGAACAAATTCTTTTTTTTATTTAATAACCATAGTAAACACATTTTCTTTTAAATACTTTTTAGAGAGCTTTATCTATTTTGTTTTTTTTAGTATAGTACATGTACCACATTTGTTTCCACCCTGTATCACTTTTAGTGCAAATGTCCTTTGCTTTACCCCGACCTTTTATCAGAGGTCAGCCCCCCCCCCTTTCAGGAAGAAAGGCTGGAGCTTTTAAATGGAAATATTTGATCTATATTATTTTTTTAACCTCGGCCCATTCATGTTCATATAGATTTTGGAGGAAAAATGCTGGCTCGGTCTTTGAAGAATATATGAACTGATGAGAAGCTAGTTTATCATGCAGTGCAAAAGATAAGATGGTTTCTAACCTAACCACTACACTCCAATATATATATTTAGTAAGTGTCAGATGGCAAGCTTTTGGTCTTTGTTTGCTGTCGGTACAGTTGCTGTCAGTGTGGGTTTTTTTTTTTGTTTGTTTTTTTGTCCCAAGTGTTACACATCCCTGGTCATTTTAAGACTTTGGTCTTTTTTTAAGGTGGCTCCCTGGGTTGGGTCAAATCTGGAGATGTGGAGTTGTTTCAGTGGTTACAGGCCATCTTATTTCGTGCTAGAGGGGGGTAAAGGAGTGGGGAGGAGCATCAGGGAGTCACAAGCTCCCCTGCTCTGTCGCTCCACCCCCCGCGCGCTTGCTAAGGATTGGTGGAGTGTACGCGCTAAGAGCTGCCTACCTGACCCCGCAGCAATGTCAGTGCTCAAGCACGCCCTCAACAGTGCTTTTCATGCACATATGCCTTAGTTCTTCTTTTCAATATAGTGATAATGAAAATGTTCCCCAGCTGGCTATCTATTCTGATATCCACTGCTGTTAAATAGTGTGTTAAACTGTGTGGGTTTAAGGGAACTCAATCTCAAGTGCCTTAAAATGGTTCAAGTGTCGTCAGGCAGGCAGCTCACAATCTGTACTCCACCTCCTGCGTCAGATGCTGGGTTAGAAAGACAGGCACGCGCAGCAACAGCGATGACTTCTTTATTTCAGAGCTTTGGAGGCTTCTAGATACCAATAATTACACCACAAACTTTTCTCCCTACCCCATTGGCCAGGATTCAAGAAAGCAGGCCAGGATAAAGAAATCAAAGATTTGAAAATATTTCATGAAAATGCTAAAAGAATGAAAGAAAATGATTAATACTTCTTCCCTTTTCCTTCAAATATATTCCCAAAGAAATGGGATCAGTTCATTTTGGCAAGATCAAGCCAGTAACTGCCCTCCTGTAGTTTGATATGATAACTGAATTGATTGACGGCTGTAAAACTGAGCAGTACCTAAATTTTACTGGTAAACTGAACACATCAAAGCCTTTCTTCCCTCCCAGCTACCCTTAAAGCATTTGTTTTGTTTTGTTTGAAATGAAACATTCATTGCATGAATGACAACAAAGCATAGTCTGTTTTTTGTTTATTGTGATTTTTTTTTGGAAGAACCTGTTTTATTTCCATATTTAAAAAAAAAAAATGTATTGTTTGAAGACTTTTACTAACGATCTTGTTTTCTGATTTTGTCTCTTTTGGTTTTTCCACAACTGATATTGTTATTTAGAAGGTTTCAGGTGGGTGACACTATTCCTGCGTAGGTGCCTGGCGGAAAGGAACACTAGGGCAGCCTCAGTCCTCTCCTCTTCTTCCAGCCAGCTGCGGCCACCACTCTGACAAAGTCCAAAAATATGGTAACGGGTTTGTAACTGACAACAAAAGAAAAACCACCTCACTTCATGCTCCTCTGTCTTGTGGCTGCCTTTGAAGAGCAAAAGAAAAAAAAGTAGCAAAACAAATTACAGTAAGCATTTCTTACAATATGCTATACTAATTACCCAATTCTGTATTAAGTATAAAAAAACAAACTAGGATTTGGAAGCAATAATCGTGAAAAACAAGTAAGATCCCTCTAACTCTTACATGTTGTTTATTTTTCCTATTTTGTTTTGTTTTTCCTTCTTTATTTGGAGTTGCAGCGTTCTGATGATGCAGATAATGCGCTGTGAGTCTGCAGTAGCGCAGGGGCTGCGCAGCGATACCCAAAAGGCGGAACGCGCAAGCATGCGACCCACACCCCCTCACTCCCTTTGGCCTGTTGGTTGCGGACCTCTCCCCACCCACAACTAGCCTCGCTCCCAAATGCCCCGAAATCTCAGACAGAATTGGCTTTTGAAAAGCACTTGGTTTTGCCATGTACAGTGAAACCTTTTTTACTAATTCAATGAAAAATTGCTCATTGTTTAATGACTGTTTCCAAAGGGCCTTGTCTTAATATCCCAGTGTAGCTACTGGTTGACTCCTCAATCCCCTCCCCCTTATTCTGAGAAACTTCATGGGTGCGGAGTGTGAGCCAGTCTGGTGTTTCAGGTGTTCTGATCGGGGTTGTTGGTCTGCAGCTGTCTTACCTGGCCACACAGCGAGCGCAGCGGCGAAATAATGACTGCAAGGTCATGCGAACAGCATTATATGGTGCATTGTGGTGGTGGCAATAGACACACACCACGCGATTGCGTTTGTTGCGCATGCATTACAGGGACCATCACTTGCACGAACTGTCCAGCATCCCAGGTTGTGAGAGACTCTGCCCACATATGCAGATATTTGAGATTTTTAGATTACAATATTCAGTATCTTAGTACTATTTGGTACTTTAGAACTAATTCTAACTAATCAGGGTTATTATTAGAGGGCAAACTGTAAACAGACTGTACCTGATGTGGGGACCACTACATTTGGTCACAATGTGGTTATAACTGAAGGATGAAGGCATTCGTGTGGGTGCTGGTTGGATCCGCGCAGCGTAGGAAAAAGCAATGCAGCTTAGCGCGGCAGACTTGTGCGCATGCAAGCCCATGCTGTAGACTCACTTTTTGCCATGATGGAGAATAGTCACTAATTTTGCTTTCTCTGCCCTTTTTGTTTTTTCTTACTTTTATTCTCAATCTTCTATTTGTTTTATTTTACAATCCCCTGTCCTCCCCTCTACACACTATACCTCTCCCACTCTACCTCTACTCCTCCTTTCCTGTGGTTTTTCATTGTAAACCCACTGAAGGCTTGTTACCTGAAAGCAATTGAGACTCAGCCCAACTTTGCAGTGGCTTGGAGCAACCTGGGCTGTGTGTTCAATGCCCAAGGAGAGATATGGCTGGCAATACACCATTTTGAAAAGGTCAGTTGCATAATTTCTGCAACATATTTCATTCCTACTACTTTATGTTTCTGTATATTCTTGTGTTGTCGCATGTTTTTAAACTTGGTTTCAATTTTTAGGCAGTGACTCTGGACCCAAATTTCCTTGATGCATACATCAATTTAGGAAATGTTTTGAAGGAAGCTCGCATCTTTGACAGGTGAGTCCAAATCATGAGCTGGCAGACAGATTGATACTCCCTTTAGACATTCATGTCTAATGTTTTGTCTTTTAAGATCCCTGCCCTATCACACCCTGTATGGGATTTCAAATGAGTCAAGAGTTTTGCCAACTTAAGAACCTCCTTGTCTGTGTTGATCTTATAATTATCTTATCACATACCATTGGTTAGGTAGGGCACATTTACTGCATCTACAGAACTGCCATTGTGGTTAGGGCTGTAATTGAAATGCAGACACAGTGGCTTTTCAATTGGTTTGTCAATTTTGGAAGTAGACTTTTACTGGCTCGACAGAAGTTATTGAGAAAGATCATTACAATTTCAAATGTCAGCAACAGATTTATCTTCTGCTAAAGTTGAAACTGCCTTGTCTTATGTTTCCAGAGCTGTGGCTGGATACCTGAGAGCCCTGAGTCTGAGCCCCAACCATGCAGTTGTACATGGAAACCTGGCCTGTGTCTACTATGAGCAAGGCCTCATTGACCTGGCTATTGACACCTACCGTCGTGCTATTGAATTGCAGCCCCACTTCCCAGATGCTTACTGCAATTTGGCAAATGCCCTGAAGGAGAAAGGCAATGTAAGGCAGCACTTTATATGTCCTTTGTCAAGACCATCATTTTAAATAATTGTTAGGTCTCTAACCATACAGATCATCTAAGTCTGTAAGCATTTACTATATTTTACTTTTCACATGCCACTCTCTTTCCTAGGTGTCTGAAGCAGAGGAGTGCTACAACACAGCCTTGCGTTTGTGTCCAACCCATGCTGACTCTCTGAACAACTTAGCCAATATCAAGCGTGAGCAGGGCAACATTGAGGAAGCAGTTCAGCTCTATAGGAAAGCACTAGAGGTGAGTTAAGAGTTAACTTGTATATATTCTGGCATGAATACATCTGTTTAGCCGGACCATCATGATTGCTTAAATGTGAGCAAGGTATGTTTTTAATATTTTTGGTAACCACTTTTTGTTTTTTTTATCAGGTGTTCCCAGAGTTTGCAGCAGCTCACTCTAACCTTGCCAGTGTCCTGCAGCAGCAGGGAAAACTCCAAGAGGCCCTCATGCACTACAAGGAGGCCATCAGGTTTGTAAATCTATGCCTCAGCTCCTTGCTAACTTAAATTAATGTGTATTATTCTAAATGGTCAACTAATAACATTCAATGCACCTCATAATACTGATGTGACTCATGTCACTTACTGAACCTGTACAGTCTCCGTATTAATTACACTCTAACCTGGGGTTTATTTTTTAATTCCTACAGTCTTTTTACTAAAGTAATTTTTACAAGACATTATGTTATGTAGTTGAGAAGTACATGTGTTAAACAGTTTTCCTCTTTTTTTATTTTTTAGAATCAGCCCCACATTTGCTGATGCTTACTCAAATATGGGCAATACACTGAAGGAAATGCAAGATGTACAGGGAGCGCTGCAATGCTACACCCGTGCCATCCAGATCAACCCTGCCTTTGCTGATGCTCACAGCAATTTGGCCTCTATCCACAAGGTAAGGATGATTCTTCATTTTTTTTATTTGACTAAAATTCCCTAATTTTTTACAAATGTAATAAATGGTTGTCACTTGTTTTTCCAACTTCATGCATTTTATCTTGACTGATTATGTCTTTCTTGACTATTAGGATTCTGGAAACATCCCAGAGGCCATTGCATCTTACCGCACAGCCTTGAAACTCAAGCCGGACTTCCCTGATGCTTACTGCAACTTGGCACATTGTCTACAGGTTCGTATATGTCAATGTATTTGTCAAATACTTATACATATAATAGCTCTTTTTTTGCTCACGTGGAAATAAGAGTTCCATTTTTTAACACTTGTTCCTGTCACTCTTCCAGATTGTGTGCGACTGGACAGATTACGATGAGCGGATGAAGAAGCTTGTGAGCATCGTGGCCGACCAGCTGGACAAAAACCGCTTGCCTTCAGTGCACCCACACCACAGCATGCTTTATCCTCTCTCTCACGGCTTCCGCAAGGCCATTGCTGAACGCCACGGAAACCTTTGTCTGGACAAGGTACACGCACTGATCAAAGCAAGTAAACTTTAATTCATTTTTGGGGGGGGATGAAAGGTGGCTGGTGATGGCAGTGGCTGTCTGCAGGGATATGGGGAAGGTAAGGGATGGGCAAGAAAATAGATGTATTTAACGTTGTAGAAAAGGAGGTGAAAGGTGGTGGTGATGGATTGCTTACAGGGATGGGGATATGGTTGAAGGTTGGACATGACTTATGAAGCATAGGTGTTTGTTCATGGTTTTGTATTAGTAAACCATTGCTACAGTCTGTGTAACTCAGTTAAACTAGAATGAGCTAGCCTGCTGTAGTTGTATTCTTACACTGTTGCTAATTCCACAGATCAATGCACTGCACAAACCTGCATTTGACCATCCGAAGGATCTGAAGGCCAGTGGTGGACGTCTGCGTGTTGGCTACGTCAGCTCAGATTTTGGCAACCACCCTACTTCCCACCTGATGCAGTCCATTCCTGGAATGCACAATCCTGAGAAATTTGAGGTATATTTGTTACAATTTTTATTCTAGAAATTTCAACCTTGACCTGACGTGTATAATGCATATTGCAATGTAAGTTCTTGCAAATAAATGACACAAGGATTAACTGCAATGGTTAATAGATAGTATTTATATAAAAGTTAATGTAATGTCTATGATTTTCTTCTCCTCAGGTGTTCTGCTATGCGCTGAGCCCTGATGACAGTACCAACTTCCGTGTAAAAGTGGTAGCAGAGGCTCATCACTTCACAGACCTCTCTCAGGTAAATTATGACCTAGAGTTGCTTCTTCATCACTATTTATACTTGGTATTACCATAAGTGACAAACCATTTTCACTAACACTGGTAACTTAATCCTGCAGATTCCTTGCAATGGCAAAGCAGCTGATCGTATTTATCAGGACGGAATCCACATTCTGGTCAACATGAATGGATACACCAAGGGAGCCCGAAACGAGCTGTTTGCCCTCCGCCCCGCCCCCATTCAGGTGAGAGCTGCATGTGATTTCTGATTAACAGAGTTGTATCTTGGGCTTTAATGTCACCTATGCAAACAAATAACTGCATCTTCATTCATATTAATCTGATCTCAACAGACGATGTGGCTGGGTTACCCTGGAACCAGTGGGGCTCCCTTCATGGACTACATCATCTCTGACAAGGAGACATCGCCTTTGGAAGTAGCTGAGCAGTATTCTGAGAAACTGGCCTTCATGCCCCATACTTTCTTCATTGGAGACCATGCAAACATGTTCCCTCACCTCAAGGTTTGTCCATCTAAGCATTTCTACTCTTTGTTTCTGAGAGCAAAGTGTCTTGATTTTTCAAAGCAAAACGGGAAACACTGAAGAAATATAATCAGGGTGTTTTGTGAAACTTGTTTTCTTTTTGACCCACAGAAAAAGGCTGTGATTGATTTCAAATCTAATGGACACATCTTTGACAACCGCATTGTTCTTAATGGTATCGATCTGAAGGCCTTCTTGGACAGTCTTCCAGATGTGAAGGTGATAAAGGTGAGTTAGGATAATTTCAAGTCTTTGTTTTAAGTGCATTATTGACAAAGCAGGTAATTTGGTGTGAGTAGTGGTGGTAGTAGTTAAGTAGATCACTTTGTCATTTCTGTCCTTTGGCTGTTAATAAGACAATCTTGGCCAATATCTGCTGATTTTAGAGAACATTAACTGTGTAAAAACCATTCATATATGTGAATATATTCCCATGCACTCAAAATATCAGATTGATTTGGCATTGAAAATAGTTAAGCATTTCTGTTCTCTGTGACCAGATGAAGTGCGACAATAACCAGGACGCAGCTGGGGACACAAATGGAGCTCTGTCCATGCCCGTAATCCCCATGAACACAGCAGCTGAAGCAATCATCAACATGATCAACCAAGGGCAAATCCAAGTCACAATCAATAGCTTCACAGTCAGCAACGGCCTGGCCACTACACAGGTATGTCTAACTCGTGCTGTACTCCTCAACATTGCATTTACATGAGAAAGGTTGTTTGAGAACAAAAACATTTAAAACACAGAAATTAGGCAAGAATAGCCATTTAATTTAGCATGCTTTTCCAGATCTTTTCAGCAGATGAGGTTGTAGTCTCTGGGACTGTGTCCTTGCAGGTATGAAGTTTTCATGAAAGTACGGTGGAAGCACAGAACCGTGAGGGAGATGGTGGCACTGTGGATTGGCTTTAAAAATTAATTACAGTCTTTGCTTTCCAAACAGCATATTATCACCAGTAGGCTCAAGACCTGTTATACTTTAATAACTCAGGGTGAAAGCATTGAGTCCACTCCACCTCCTAAGCAATACTGTTTTGTGTTCCGCCTTAGATCAACAACAAGGCTGCCACTGGGGAGGAGGTGCCACGCACAATTGTTGTGACAACCCGCTCCCAGTATGGTCTCCCAGAGGACTCTATTGTCTACTGCAACTTCAACCAGCTCTACAAGATTGACCCCCCGACTCTGCAGATGTGGGCGAATGTAAGTTTGATAAACTTTGTTATAACAACTGCTTTGAGCATTCCTTCGTGTTAAATATCAGATATAAACCCACCTGTCTCTGCAGATCCTGAAGCGCGTGCCCAACAGTGTGCTGTGGCTTCTTCGCTTCCCTGCTGTCGGCGAGCCCAACATCCAGCAGTACGCTCAGAACATGGGCCTGCCTGCCTCTCGCATCATCTTCTCTCCCGTGGCCCCCAAGGAGGAGCATGTGAGAAGGGGCCAGCTGGCTGACGTATGCCTCGACACTCCTCTGTGCAATGGTCACACCACAGGCATGGATGTTCTCTGGGCTGGAACACCCATGGTCACCATGCCAGGTTAAGAAACTAGGAACACTTGCTTGCTAATTGAATACAAATGTTTTACTCAATCGAATTACAGTACTCAATTTCAAAATGTCTAATTTGTTGGGATGAAATAGCTAGTATGTCAAACATTTCAAGTGAATGCTTGCTTTTAATTGTAAATCCTCTTCATAAAGGTGAGACCCTTGCGTCCCGTGTGGCTGCCTCACAACTCCGCTGTTTGGGCTGCCCTGAGCTAATAGCCCTGAGTCGTCAGGATTATGAAGACATAGCAGTCAAACTTGGCTCTGACATGGAATAGTAAGTAGAATTCAATCTTGCATCTTTTGAAAGACATAAAATTCAAACCCTGAAGTCTGACCTTTTTCTTTGTCTCCCTCAGCCTGAAAATGGTCAGAGCACGTGTTTGGAAGCAGCGAATCTGCAGCCCTCTTTTCAACACCAAGCAGTACACAATTGACCTGGAGAGGCTCTATCTGCAGATGTGGGAGCACTATAGCAATGGCAAAAAGCCAGAACCCCTGGTCAAAATCCACTCGGTAGAGACCAGTGAGACTGCCTGAACTTGAAGCACGTTGTTTTCTTTTACCTTGTACCCCCACCATGTCCAGTCCACCCACATCTGATTTTTTATTTTTTAAACATTATCAACACCCTTGCTTGGAATGGTCAGTGTCCACTCCAGCCCTCCCCGTCAATGACTGTCTCGCTCATTTACTATAAATAGGACTCTTGCTTGTAAAAGAGCCTACAGATGTACAATTTTTTTCCCCATCACACCTGTTGTTTCATCACACATCTGCATTTCCTGAGCCAGATGCAGTCTGAGACTTTCAGGCACCTCTTCTGAGACTCTTGTTCTAAAACACAATATATTTGGTGAGCATGAGAGGATTGTGAATGCCCTGCTTCCTCCTCAGTACTTGGATCAGTGGATTTTTTTTTTTCTCCTGTCAGTGTGCGTACAGGACTGACTGCAGCTTGTGGAGAGAATACTCAGCCGTCATTACTTGTTGATCTATTTATAAATGGATTAAGAGTGTTGTGTGTTTTAAAAGGACAATGTCGCACCATGAAAATTGTAACTGACTTGCGTTTCATCAGCTTTGACATGCAATTGTTAAGCTTAGATTACAACTGCTCTTTAGTTTGTCTTAAGCTGTTATTAAATAACTGCAATGAATAGATGTTCAAGTTTTGAGGAATATGTTTAGATGAAAACTTCCCCTCACCAAATGCCAATTTTATTTTTGTTGTCAATTGAGGAACATGTTCAGTGGCTGTTGTCCTGTTTGATGTCACACTTTTGCTTGTAAAAGATGATTGGACAAAGCTGGACAAAGGAGCTTCAATTTATTGGAAAAGGCCTACAATTCAGTTTAGATGTCAGAGCTGTTCACAAATTGATCTTGTTTTTTAATCACTCAAACCCGGAACGGCATAGGTAAGTATTTTCTAAGCGGTTTTTGTTTTTGTATTGTCCGTTAACTGTATGCTGTCGATGATGCCGCAAGGTTCTGGATATAATAAAAAAATAAAGAGATGGCAAAACTCTGTTCTGTCTTTTGCACTCAGTTGATTCAGTTTTTGGTAGAAACTTCTTTCTTTTGGTGGAAAGCTTTTCAAGAAACATTTTAACTTATGTCTTCTGCGAGTGACAGTGGGACTTCTTTTCATTTTCACCGTTTACTATAGCTTACTTCAAGAAATGGCACGGAGGGAGGCAGAAAAGATTGTAAAATGTTTCTTACATCCCAATTCCTAATATATATTAAAAAAAAAAGGTTTTCTACCATACAGTCATTGTTCATTTTAATGCCTGGTACAACTATATGTACATTTGTTTGGACAAATATAATGCTAACAATTGCCCAGAAGAATTTAATTTAATGATCTCTAGCAATTTTCTATGGTTTTCTTGCTAATAAACAAAATCATTGTTATATTTGTCCAAACAAATGTACCTTTAGGTCCAGGCATTAAAATAAACAAGAAATTGAAGAAAACAAGGGTGTTTTTTTTTTTGCCTTAACCATCTGATGACATCGGCCACCTATGGTAAAATCGCCTACATCCTCAGTTGGTCAGATCATGTGATTTTAAGTCAAAATAAAATGTGACTTAGGCAATTTTTTGAACATGCCTTTGTGACTTAAGCAAGATATGGTAAGACTTTATTTTGAAGCTGTCTACATAAGAGTGACATGAGTGTGTCATGAACATTAATGACACTTTGAAGTAACATTAATGCTCATGATACTTGTCATGTTTCTGTCATGTGTTACCATATCTTGCTTAAGTTACAAAGGCATGTTCAAAAAATGTCAGTTATTATGTAAGTTACATAATTTACACACGGTGTTATTACTATGCCAATAGCCATTCTTTGTTACATACTTTTCGAGTGAAATGATCAATAAATGTCATATGTTACACTTTTGGTGAAGTTTTTTGTGTTTCATGCAAAACTTGAACAAATGAGCTAGGCGATTATTTTAACAGGGTGCCGATAACTGTACATGGCATAAAGCAGAAGGTGGTGGGCGGGGAAATGGCGTCACCGTGGCATTAGAAGCCGACTCCGATTGGTCGAAGGCCCTCGTGATAACTTCCGGTGCGACGGAGCACAAGATTTGAATTTGGCTTCGCTTAGCTCCGTCTGTCTGCCACCTCTGCCTCTTATTTACAACAACAGAACCGCGTTAGGTAATCATATCTCAAGATTAATCTGTTTGCTCTAAGGAAAAATAATTGATATTCTGAGGAGTTGTTGCAGTGCGTACTCAACACTTTGAAAAAGTTAAGTCGAGTCAAAACATAACGTAAGCTAGCAAGTTAACGCTAATGTTTCTAGCTGCAGTCAGTGTGTGTGGCTTTACAAGCTCTTCTAGACTTTTCAATAAGTGGAAAAAATGATAATGGCAGAAGGAAAGCAAACTGTCCTTTTTAGTTTATTGGAAACATAATATTATTACAAATCATAGGTTTGACGTAAGCGCTGGACTTTAAATGTTAAATGACTGCCATGTTCTGTGTACCGTTTTCACAGAGCAGAGGAAATAATGAATGATGACACCCGCAAATTGTTTGAAAGAGTTGCTAAAAAGATGGGATGGGATGAAGAAGGAGGACTGGACACAGCAGAAAAAAAGGTTTGTTGCACACTTCATTAACCTGCAAACAGTAACGCGTTACCACTAGACCTGGGCGATATATCGATGTAAAAGATATATCGATATATATTTAAATGTGATATGGAATTAGACTATATCGCATATATCGATATAATTATTTTTTTTCTTTCTTTATATATAAATGCTGCCCTTACTTGCTTTGATTTTTTTTTTAAAAGGTACTGTTACACTCCTATTAATACAGTATTAAATAAAGTTTAAATAAATATTCAGCCAAAATATCCCCCGTAGACACGTCTATTTTAATAACTCCTAAACTAACATAGGAAATGTGTCTTTGGACTACTGAGAGAAAGATCAGTTCATATGCGAATATTTGAATCAAGAGCTGAAATAATTAGTTGATTGACAGCTTATTAATCTTCATCTAATGGCAAAAAAAGAGCTGTAAACAGTTTCTTAAATGTGGGGATTTTATGATTTGCGTTATCATATATTGCAGTAAACTTAACATAATAAACCTATTAAATTAAAAAAACAAGTGTTTACAGACATTTCATTGACAAAAATATGAATCGCTTACTCAAGAAGATAACCAACATTTTAATTTAATAATTAAATAGTCATTAATTGCAGCCCTATTTTAAAGTTGGAAATGTTAAAGTGATAATGCCAATCTGTGTCCATTTTTTTCTAGCTAATAAGCGCAATTGGAAAAACTCGTCATGCGGCCACAAGTGATCATCGATCTGTGGATCAATCAGCCTCCCCTGACAGTGAAGATGATCCAGAGAAGGAGAACCAGTACTTTAAGGGCAATCTTTACAGAAATAAGTCTTTGATCGAATCCAGTGATGATGACTTTGAACAATGTGAGTTAAATCTTTTGAATTTGTATATTGTTGAAATGTATGACTGTTTGCAACACTGTTTTCATTTTAAACTTCTACTCCTTAGTTCTGGTAGGTAGGGCAACACCGGAAGCTAAACCTTCATCACTGAAACCATGTAGTGCTGCAAAGAAAAACAGGTATGAAAGTGGAGTGAAGTAACAAGACTTCATGAGACAATCTTTGTCTCATCTCCCTGTTTTAGTCATACCTCTCATTTGCCTCATCATTCTTTTCTGTCATGGTAGTTCAAAGATCTAAACCATTTTTATTCTTTTCAGCTCAAATGTTCTTCTAGTGAGCTCGGACGATGAGGATGGTTTTGAGACATGTAAGTGGCTGTTTCCTGCTGGGTACAGTTGTCTATCTGTAACCAATAACAATAAATGAGCCAATTTCAAATATCGGTTAGATAATGAGGGAATTTCGTTTATATTGTCAGCCTCATTTTTGTCTTCTGTATCATTTTGCACATTGAAGTTATGCAACGAATGAAAACCCCTAGCACCAAGCCAAAGAAAGTATCAGAAAGTGGGAGTGAAGATAGGTAAGAGCATCATATATTTTCCTTAAAATACATTGTCACTGTCTAGGAAATTCTACGTATATCTGTTTTACCTTTTGTTTATTCTAAAGCCTCAAAAACTTCATAGTGGATGACCTCTCTTCAGATGATGACTTTATTCAGCCAAAATCATCTTTAAAGGGTAACTCATCAGTACTAATGTTCTATTATATTTCAAAGAAAAGCAACATAGGACTATAGGTTTATAGCTGCGATGTTTTGTGTCCACTATTTTGCAGTGCCTAAGAAATGCAACACTCCAGCAAACCAGCATCCACTAAGAAGACCGCTGTCACAGTGTGACTCTCCAGTCTTTGTCAGTGACAGTGATGATGATGATGATGAAAATATTGTGGTGAAGAGCACCTGGAAGACTCGTCACACAAAGCCTAAGCCCCCACCAAAGGCTAATAAGAATAAGTCTCTGCAGTGTGATGAGGAGGATCATTCACCATCACTGCCTTTGCTTTCCAACCCTTCTCCTCTTTCTCCTTTTCCTCACAAAACTCTTGCATTACTGGCCTCTCCTAAACGCACTCTTTCAGCTCCTTCTAAGCTGGATGACTCGACCAGTTCTGAGGAGGAGTTCACATCCCTTCTGGCGAGACTGAAAAAGAAAAACAATTTTTCTAGCACCTCATTTTCACCTAAGAGCACCCATGGTAACTGCTTTATATGGAATTTCAAATTTCAACAGTTGTAGTTGTAAGGCTGACATCTATCGTTTTCTTCTGATATTTAGAAAGCAATAAGGACCCTCCTGTGTCAGCTCCCCCTTTAAAGGAATTTGCAACACCAGTCTCTAAACCACTAGGTGAAAAACCTCTGCATGTGAAGACACCAGGGATATCCACCACCTTGAAGCCTAGAGTCAGTCAGACAGAGCCCAGGCACGGCCCCACCAGCAGGTACATCTGTCTACACTGGTTTTAAAACGCAGACTTAAATGTTTGTCTTTCATACACAGACATTTGTCTGGAGTTTACCCTATTCTTTTCATTCTAGGGTAGCATTGTGCAAGACACCAGGGTGCTTCTTGCACACCTTATCAAACCCTGGCACCAGCTATGGCCGCAACTTTAAGCAGAACAAAGAAGAACTCACCAGTAGACTTTACCAGCTATACAATACCAGTGTGTTCGACAGTAAGGTGATGAACAAAAACTTTCTTCCCTTGTTTCAGTCAAATGTTTTAGGAATGTCATTTGATTTTTAATGTATTATTTCTTTGTTCACGTGAAGCATGTATTCACATGTATTCTTTTCTGCTTGTCTGGCATGCCTTTTAGCTCCCCGTCAATATGTCAGTGACTTGGAATAAGAAGATGCGGAAGACGGCCGGTTACTGTATCACAGGGCAGGAGCGAGGGGGTGGAAACAGATATGCCCGAATTGAGCTGTCAGAAAAAGTCTGTGATTCTGCAGGTAATGCTTTAGTCAGCCAGATGGACTAAAGGTCCTTTTGACAGCAGGAGCTTTCCTTACAGGACTAGGGAAAAGGTCTGGGGATATTTTGCTGGTTAAAAAAAAGATGATTTACTGTGAAGACAGATGCTGTTAGTTTAATTTCCATCCTCTGCTTTTAATTTATTAGAATTCATTAGAGCAGTAAATGTTGTGGCAGTGAGAAAAAAACCTTAAGATTATTAATTTTTTTTTTTGGGGAGGGGGGGGCTGCAGAGTGTCCAGCCCTCGTCCCATACCATGTTGCTTGTTCATACTCAGCAGACTAATTTGCCTTAAAAAACCATCAGTTAAAAAACAGACTTGAGAAGTTTAGAGTTCCCGGAAAATAAGTGGTGAAACCCAGCTCAAAGTAATAAACTATCTGCTTGAAAGTCCCTGGATGCCATCTGTCATGCATAATAAAATCTTCATGAAGGTTTTTATTACCTTGAATCTCTCATGTTGTCATTGTTTCGCCCTCCTAGATCGTCTAAGGGACACACTTATTCACGAGATGTGTCACGCTGCAACCTGGCTGATAAATGGTGTAAGGGACGGCCACGGAAATTTCTGGAAGCTGTATGCTCGCAAGTCCACTGTGGCGCACCCTGAGCTGCCCATGGTCACCCGCTGCCACAGTTATGACATCAAGTACAAATTCCAGTACCAGTGCACCCGCTGCAAGAATACGTATGTCTCACTGACTTCAGATTAAAACCTCACATTATTCTTTATTATTCATCTTGCATTTTCACAGTTGTGTGTTTATTTCTGCTGGGTAATATTCCTTATCCTCTGTCATGATTCTTCACAGAATCGGGCGTCATTCCAAGTCACTGGACACACAGAGGTTTGTGTGTGCCCTCTGCACAGGACAGCTCGTCTTACTGGCGCCTGCCAAGCCGCGTGCTCCAACGCCTTTCGCCAACTTTGTCAAAGAGAACTATGGGACTGTGAGACAGGAGCTATCTGGTCAAAGCCATGCAGAAGTGATGCGTAAACTTAGTGCAGACTTTGCCTCCAAGACTAAACTAAGTCAAAGCTGAGATCATGATGCTCGCTATAATGGACTGAGCTGCACAACCACAGGAAACCTTTTCAGTGTCTAAAATACCTCAGCCAGTTTATCACACATAAGGGAGCAGCTGTGATATTAATTTAAATCAAAATGTTTTAAATGTTTTTCCTGTCATTTTTGTATGTCAGAATGTGATTTTTAGACTGGATCTGCTGGAACTTAAAACTGAGCCTCAACAATGAGTTAACATTCCTATGTGCTGTTTGTGTGTATGTGTAGATAAGGCAGCTTCAAACCATAAAACTGACCACCTCTTATCCTCTGTATGTAATACATATACTGGAGATAAGTTTGGCTGTGTAGAGTATGGTACATGTATGAATGGATTTTTATATTTTTTTTCAAAATTTTACTGTTTTCATCTTCCTGTTAACTCCATAAATAAAGTTTCAATGACTGTACATTATATGGTTATTAGGTTTTGGTTATTTAACCAGTTTAAGTGCCTTGTTTTAAAGGGTTGAAACTGGAATGTGTTAGTCAATTTATCGGTTTAAATGACTGAATGATGAGATTTATCACATTGTGGTTGTATGCGGTACTTTTCTTGGTTTTTAATCCAGCTTGAACCATCTTTGTAAATATTTTACAGAAATATGACAACGTGTGCTGGTGTGAAAGGATGGGGTGTCCATGAATGGGCCTCTGCTATCAAGCAAATATTGACAGATAGAATACAATTCTGTACAGATGTATTAATATTGTCCCCTGCTTTTGTATGGATAAGCAAATGTAATCCTGATAACAAAGAGTAGCTGTTGACACATTACAGGGATAAGGTTTTAGGGGCTGATGTCTGACACGTTGACACAGCGAAGCTGAGTAAATGGACAACTTCCAGGAAAATTCAGTCACAATAGGCCATCAGAAAGAAAATTACTTCTGACCATGTCACGTTGGAAATGCTCGAAAGAGGAAAGCATCTTTGAAACATTTATGAGGTGTGTATCATCTGTTTTTCCTCATTGATATGAGTGATTCTAGTTCATTTTTTACTCTCCCTTTGTGCTAATGACTTGTATTTCTATTATATTTTACAAGAATATCTGGAAGGCAGATCAGAGGGAGCTTAATGTCATGGATGTCCAATGCAATGCTACCATAATAGAGGCCAAGATGGAAATTAACTCCGACATCTTCCACCTGGTTGAGATGGTCACCATGTGTGTGAGCTTCACCTTGAACAGTGTCCTCAGTCTTCCTTTATTCGTGGTCTTGGCACGCTCTCCGTGCCTCCTCAGACACACTCGCTTCCTCCTCCTCACACACCTCCTCCTGTGTGACAACCTCCAGGTAAGTCTAAACTGTTTGGCTGTGGACCGTTTCAACCTTATTTATATACAGTCTATGGTTTCAACACACCTCTTCTTAACAACTGAGATTGTAATATGCCTTTTGAGCTAAATGATCCCCATCGTTGTCATTTCAGCAGCTGCTCTGCACAATCAGATCAGTTCTCTTAAGATCCAGAGAAGGTATTCCTGTGACTGAGTGTCTGATCTTCTGTGCTGCTGAAGAGGCCTGTGGCTTGGTTTGTTAAAGTTTTTTTTAAATACACGTGTTTCATATTTGTTTAAGTCACACTGAGATATGATTTATACGCCAGCTTTTACTGTCACTAGTAGAGCCTGGCAGATATATTGGCTGATATTGACCTATCAAAGGCCTATCGATATATTCTTTACACAATATATGATGCAGAAAATTTAGAAATGGTGTACACTCTTCTTTGATGGAATTTTTGTTATAGTCAGCAACTCACTGAAACTGATCAGTAATGATGTTTATCTAGCTACTGTACATATTTTATCCCTATTTTTCTTATTTTCTCAGTTGACATTTATAGAATGTGTACACATTGTACTGTGTTTTTAATGATGTATAACAGTGTTAAATGTTATTTAATAAAGTTTTATGTTTGAGAAAGTAGTTATCTGGGAACCTTTACAGAGTGGTGAAAAAATAGTGCACAGTTCACATAAAGGTCTATTTCATTCCAGCTCATAAATGTATTATATCATCCACCATATCTGTTATAGTTCATTTTCTCCCTCCAATATCAGTATCAGCATCAATCTCAAAAATCTAATTTTGGTCGGGTTCTATTCACTAGTCACTAACTACTCTAATCTACTTTCTGTTCTGTTGGTCATGGATCGACACAACTCAGGTTTAAAGAATTTGTTCAATATTTTTTGTAGGTTATTTTCCGACATGTAACTTTAATTGTTAATCCTGTCCATATTGGCCAAGAACAGATGTTTTGTTTGTGATGACAAAAAAGAAACAAGAGTCAAGGCCTCTTCAAAAGTGCTGCGATCAACATAAATGTGACCTAAATTTATGCTCTGCTATCTTCTGACACCTGCCTGCTCTGACTCATCTATTATGTAAACTGCACTTCTAAAACCTTGACATGGCAGGTAACTGCATCTACTTTATGTTACAGCTTTTGCTACTTTTTTGCACAGGTGGACCTCTTCCTGAGCACCGCTCTGGCTGTGGACCGCTTTGTAGCTGTTAAGTGGCCCCTGCACTATGAATTCTTGATGTGCCCTCAAAGGAAGAGAGTAACTGTTGCAGCCATATGGACCTTATCAGCTGTGCTCAGCAGTGTGGCTTTGGGTATCAGCCTCAACAGCGTGCAGGTCAATTTTACCCTTCCCCGCTGTCGACCTCTCATCCTCACACCTTGCCTGTCAGGTACATCTGCTCTGGTACTTTACTGCACTGTGGGGACTGCTGTGGTGGTGCCTCTCTGCTCTCTGACCATCCTGGGATGCTTCTGCCTGCTCTGCTGGGACATACGTACAGGACCGCTCTACACCAAGAGAGCTTGTGTGACCCTTGGCCTCCAGGGAGCTCAAACCATCCTGTTTTCTATACCTTTGGTAATGGACAGCTACCTGATCCCTGGCTACCTGCACAGTGATGCTCTTGATATAGCCACCACTATCATCTTCAACCTGGGGGTGTCACTCATCCCCCTGGTTTATGGCTACCGCTCACGGGAGCTGCAGCAAAGGATACGTCAGGCTGCAAACAGGAGCAGAGTCAACAACCAAAGATAGTTGTAATAAACATTTGTTTGAAGAGCTGCAATTTATAAAGCGTAACAGTTTCCCCCTGCTGCCTGAATGATAAGAGCTGTGTAGCACAGCAGGTCTTTCACATTTATTGCATGATGCTTTGAATTTATTTGAAGTAGTAAGGTTGGATAGCTGAGTCAATATGCTGTGGTAAGGTTGCAGCATCCTCATGTAAGCCATCTATTAGCAGCAGGAGAATAAATTATGTGAGTAAAAAGATATTAAAAAAAAAAACAGGGTCAAGCTGTTCAAACTCTGATAACTGTTGTATCTAGTGCTGGACAATATGGCATAAATCTTCTATCCTGGAATAGGCATGGATGGATTATGAGACAATGGGCCCCTGAACACAGACAAACAAAAGGTCCCGCCACCTTGCTTACAGAAGAAAGATACACAAATATTTCCGTTGTTTAGCCTCGTTGTCGTCGTTTTGTGTCCCTCTTTTGTCATTTTGAGTCTCTTTGTAGTTGTTTCACATTTTAATTATTTTGTTCTTTTTGTAGTTATTAAATGTCTGTGGTATTTACTTAGTGTCTTCCTTTAGCCTGTGTGTCTCTTTCATAGACTGTATCTTTAAAGTCATTTTGAGTTTTTTTAGCTGCTTTGTGTCTCTTTATCACTACTAGTCGCTGTTGTTTTGAGTCACTTTGTGTCTTTTTTGCCCCTTTTCATATTTATTGTAAGTCTCTTTGTGTCTGTTTGCAGCTGTTTTTCATCTCTCGTTACGTTTCTTTGTGGTCATTTCAAGTGTGACTGATAGGCCCATTCAGTAAGGTAATAAGGTTATTTTATATCTCAATAATAATGCATGTTTTCTAGTAATTAAATTAATAAATAAACTATGGTAAAGCCTAGTTTTGGTATACTCCTTACTCCTCCATGGTTTGCCCCATCTTCGTTCAAGAGACACAACAAAAGGTGTCCAAATCCAAATCACATATTGCTGTAATTCAGCTCGGCCACTGGTTTTTCAACATCATTATAGAAATGATCTGGAAAAATACATAATATAGACAATTTTATACTGTTTTCACAATATAAAATGTCATATTGCCCAGCCCTACCTGGAACAAAGAGAGATACTTGTAATAATAGAAAATAAAAGACAGGACAAACTGCTTCAAGATATTTAATTTGTACCTTAAACACTTATATATGCTGTATAATTGACTCATTAAAGTCACTTTGTATCATACAAAACATTCAAGAATACAGAGCATTTTGTGTATTATAGAGTAGTTACGCTTAAACAACAGAGGGATAAATACTCAATTCTACAAGAAAAATACCTACACAATAACTCATACTTTAAAGTTAGTGGGATCACCCCTTTGGAGAGGCACAGGCACAAATCCACAGGTAGCACTGAGGAGAGACAGCGCTCCCCAGTCTTCAGCAGTTACAAGAGCAAATAACATATAACACTGGAGTTACCAGTGTAAACCAAACACTCTGCAGATGGACCAAACTGTATGCACACATTTAATTATCAATCAAAGCATTGGAATGTACTGTGTTTGTCACTGTATTGACGTAGGCACTGAGAATTTCTTGACAATAAATAACCTACATATCGTTGACTATTTAATCAATGTGTTCTTCATAAAAGTATGCAGCATTCCAAACAAGAAAGAGAGAATTCTCTTTCTGTTTTTGGCAAATGTAATGTAGGTTATCATGTAAATCAAAGGAGGACAATTTGGCATTGTGTAGTATGTGAAAGTTAAACATTTGATTTATTATATGTGGAAATGTATGGCACGACACAATAATGAGGAGAGGGAAAATAGATATATGAGCAGCATTATATGGGAAACCACCACTGGTTCCCTCTACATCACCTTCACTAATGGCTTACACTTGTTTCAGTAGAGGCAGGTTTTCTTCATAATGCGCAGGAACTCCTGCTGGTTCACTTCTCCATCTCCATCCCTGTCTGCTTCATCTATCATTTCCTTCAGAGAGACACATAAAAGAGGAGATGAAAGGGAGAATGGAGGATGCAAATCAAGCTGATACCATTCATGAGCAAATGTCGTGTTGATATGATTCAAGACTGCAGTCATGACCTTTGGCTTGGCAACACAACCACCCTGTGTGCTACAGTAGTCTGCTGTGGGTGTTTCTATCAGGGCTGCAGCAGTATACGGGCTTCAACACGGTATGAAAATTAAAGGTTATCATATCATGTACGATTGCTTATCTAAGGTATTGAAAAAAAAGAATGCAACCGAAGCGTACATATCTCTTTTCCTCCTCGGCTGCTTGTCAGACTCATCAACTTGTGCCACACACATGCACAGAGATTACTATTTTTAAAGGCCCTGTTCATTTTTCTCCTCCTGATTTATTTAGTTCAAACAGGAAATGCACACTGCCCTACAAAGTCTAACTGCAGTAACTATGCAAAGGATAAAACTGAGAAAAATTGCTTCAAAGTTTTTTTTAACTGGTCAACCAAATGAGTTATAGGTAGGTAAGTGATATGACACTTACTTCTACATGTATTGATGATGTCATTTTTATGCCAAAAAATCATGACGATGTATTTGACCTTTGACCCCAAAATGTAGTTACTGCACTCTGGTTTTGCATTGCTGTAAAAGGTTTTAATAGTAAAGCAGTAACTACAATGCTGTTGTCTTCTTTCAGCTTTTATATTTTGTTTTCACTGAATAAACATTTTCAATTTGATTTTGTTAAAAGTGTATTTAAAAGTGTTTAACAGCTCTATTCAAAGGTTTGTTTATTTTAGACTTAATATTATAACGTAATGTTATATTCTAGTCTTAATATAATTTTATCTCACTTTTTTTTAACTTAATCGCTTTCTTATAAACTTAAAATTTATATTATTCTTGTCATCACTATTCGACACAATGAAGAAATTCAAGGCTGCACTGTATCACAGTCAAAGTGAAATTACTGGTCTGCTTTGGTTTTGAGTTGGATTTTGTAGTTACTGCAATTTTGATATCATTATTTCTATGAAATAAAGCAAAATTCTAAAACTTTGTCACAAGATAAAACAGACATCATGGAGTTCATTTTTAATTATAACCCAAATATGTAGTTACTGCAGTTCGGCTTGGTTAAGGCACAACAGCTTTCCATTTTTCTTTCTATTTATTTTAGAAAGGGAGACTAATAACACATTAAAAAATGTTTTCAAGTGGTTGTTTAACCAAAATAAATCCTTTTGTTTTCATTACTTTAAGAATATTTTTAATTGATAATAATATTAATACTTGTGACCATATACTATGAAACTATCATACCTTTGCAACCTTACTTCATACATGAAAATAATGTTTTATTCCATGATGATGTGCTTTACCTGCAGCTCTTCATCTGTGAGGTTCTCTCCCAGCTCTTTGGCTACTCTCTTCAGATTCCTGAACGAGATCTTTCCCGTCTCGTCGTCATCAAACAGGCGGAAAGCTTTCAGGATCTCCTCTTTGGAGTCTTTCTCTGCCTTAAATCAAAGATGGAGATTAGTTTTACCACAAACTACAATTCTGTAAAGCAGTGGTGTAATGTAACTAGTACATTTACTCAAGTACTGTACTTAGGTACAATTTTTAGGTACTTGAACTTTACTTGAGTATTTCCATTTTAAGTAACTTTATACTTCTACTCCATTACATTTAGCTGACAGCTTTAGTTACAGGTCGAGATTTACAATGAATAACATGATCAATTAGACATTTTCTTAAATTAAACCTCATAACAGTATATTAAGTAGTTAATCAGAGTCCTATCTTTACAAAATGAAAACGCTGCTTACATAAATGCATCAGTCCAAATAATCCAATAATATATACAGAATATGTACTGGAATCTTTGTGGGTCCATTCTGCATAATGAGTACTTTTACTTTTGATACTTTAACTACATTTTGATGCTGGTACTTTTGTACTTTTACTTGTAGTGGAGTAATTTCACAGTATGGTATTAGTACTTTTACTTAAATAAGGGACACTAATACTTTTTCCACCATTGCTAAAAAGTAATACCAGTAGAATCAAGGGGGAATCTAAATGGGGCTGATAGGGTGGCGTTAAGGTTGTGGACTCAAATAAACATACTGTAATTTGTAGGACAAAATCAATAATTCCCTTCAATCTAAAGAGGAATTAAACACTGTTGGAATTGCAGCTGCATTGGCAATGCATATAGTATACTTCTTCATATAGATATCTACCATTTTCTGTGTCATGACAGAGAGGAAGTCAGCGAAGGAGATTTTCCCTGTGCCGTCCTTATCCACATCACCAATCATCTTCTTGATCTCCTCTTTCTTTGGTTCAAACCCCAGAGCTCTCATTGCAACCTGGCACAGGGTGAGAAAGGTGTGAGTGAAGCACACATAACCCCCCTCAGACACACATGTGATTGTGATCAGCTTTCAGGCACCTTTAGCTCCTTGACATCAATGTATCCGGATCCATCTGTGTCAAACAGCTCAAAGGCCTCCCTGATCTCCTGCTTCTGCTCCTCAGTCAGCTCTGGTTTGGGGGTCGTCTTCTTGCGAGGAGGTGGCACAGGACCCTGCAGGGATGGTCTCTTGGCACTGGTCGCCTGGTGGAAACATAGGAGGGGGAGGTAAATCTTAATGGTAGCAGACACCTGAGCCACCACGTCTATGATCACAACAGAATCAGAGAGGTTCCTGTTGGGAGTATGCATTTCCTCAGACCTATAAAGGAATAATTTAAATATCCAACTTAAATGCAATACAGCAACAAGGATTTGGGTAATAATGAAACATTTTTACTCACCATCAGTTGCTGTTTATTTGATTGTCAAAAAGGAACTGCAGGTCTATTAGGCAATCTATGTTTTCCTCTGGGCTATGAAGCCTCCCTATCATTTAGGGAGGAGGAGATGATTAAACGGTTTGTACTTCACATCAGTTGCTCGCATTAACCGTTTAATCACACCGATTGGAAGATCTTCTATTGTTCCTCAAACCCTGCAATTTATTTCGCACTAGATGCTGATAAAATTTGCAGAAAAATAACGTTTCTAGCAAACAACATGCACAGCTTTTACTGTTCAGGAGGTGCCGTCATGGAGCCCAGGCGTTTGAACTGCTCACCCTTTGCGCCAGCGGACAAGCCAATGCCTTTAATGGCCATTGAGGAATGAAAGCAGGCTATGGACAGGCACAAGTGGGAGTGAAAATCAAACGCACCAGTCGGGCAAAAGGATGATTGGTTGCTTAGAGATCACGGGGCGCAAGACACGACCCGAAATTCATAGCCACCTTGGATTTCCTATAAAAATATAAAACGCTTAAACAGAATATGGAGAATAGAAAAGCATTTGAGTCATATTTACATGCAAAATGTATCACATTACATGTTACATGATATGAATGGTACATTTGCTCGTGCTGCTCGAGGAAAATTGACTCAATACACCCTCTAGTGTCAGCAGACCAACTTCTAATAGAAAAGAAGATAATCATGATAATATAGCCCGAGAATAATAAGACAGGGAAGAGCAGCTTCAACTTCAATGATAATAATAAAAAAGTTAAAAGTATATGCAATAATTTGAAAAAGTAGAATAATAATTATATAATAGAGTTCAGATATTGCATATGTGCAGCCAACATCCTTTGCTTCTGTGACCAAGTCATTTCTTTCTGTCTTCAAGAAAAGAAGAAAATAAAAGCATATTTTTTATTATAAGGGTAGACAGTACATCATGATATAATTCCATGTTCTCAATTATGTGCACAAGTTTTATGCTATAGATGTTTCTTTTTTCCCTTGTGTTTATTTTACTTTTGCTATTATTCTCTTTCACTTTAGCGTCGGTTTGTCTACTATAGGGTTTCACGTGTTTTCTTTCATAGTGCAGTTCCATTAGGACAAGTATATTTGTTTTGGCAGTTATGTGGACACCAGTTTAATTTTTCTCAGTTTTTTCTTCATATTTTCACTCAATGATATATGGCAAAACGAACAAATGCTATGACAAAAACAAGCCAGGAAAATAGAAAAACCTTCTCAAAATTATTAGTATTCCTTATTGAAGGAAATAAATAAACCAAGTTTTACACTGGTTGGTCTGACCATAGACATATATACATGTATATATGTATATATGTCTATGGGTCTGACACATACCAGGGGCGGCGTCTTTGAGCTAGGAGGCGGACTGAAACGGCTTCTTGTCCTTGATTGGTTTAAATTGTGGCGTTCTTTGACGTATCTTGTACACTATTGGCTGGTCTCAAACGTCACCTTTGTGCTGAGCTTTGGCTCGACCAATCACAGAACTTTTCTCACTCAGGTCATTCAGACAGTTCATGCTTCGTAACGTTTTAGATGAAAGAGCGTGCAGGTGAAAAGAAATACAGTATCTCGAGCCTCTTGTGTTAAAAGCTGTTACATTTATGTCTTGCCTATTCAGCATTAGCGAGACTTTTTTTTAACTCTCTGTTTCACCTGTAAGGACAGGCATTTTCACAACGGTAACTGGTACTTTTGCTCACCTGTTAGTAACTTTTCACTAATTATGGCCACGCGCGTTCGACCGGTGAGTTAAAATGGTTTTATAACGGTTCAAATCTGCATTAGCTTTCCATGATGCTAGTGCTGTTTGCTTGACATGTCTCAATTATCTCTTTGTGTGTGTCATACAGAGTAATAAACGGTGTACAGTCATCGGGGGGTCTGGTTTCCTGGGCAGACACTTGGTGGAGAAGCTGCTGGATCGAGGCTACTCTGTTTCTGTGTTTGACATCCGGCAGAGCTACGAGCTGCCTGGTGTTTCCTTCCACCAGGGAGACCTCTGCGACAAACAGGTGAGAACAGACCTACATGCAGACACATTTTATGTTTCATTATCAGGCATTGCACCAGGGTCAGATTAACACTTTGCTGTACCCTGGGCAGCAATATTCAAGGGCCCCATCATCATAACCCCAGAATCACCATAATCTGGCAAAATACAGAGTAAATTATTACAATATTACAGCAAACGCTCAAAGAACTACAAATGCACCACGATGTCCTCTTGTCAAGGCCACTCACTCACATATGATGGTGTGAAAACAAAACACACCAGCATCAGTATCATCTGGCAAAATTGACCCAATACATAGATAATAATAATAATAATAAAACATTTTATTTGGAAGGTGCCTTTCTTGGCACTCAAGGACACCGTACAAAAAGATAGAAAAAGATAGGGATGGAAGTGTCCTCAATTTTCACAAAAAATAAGTAAGCAACCACTTTCAAAGCATCCAATATTTATTTAACAACACCTATTCCCCGCAGCACAGATGAATTGAATTGATAGAGCCATCACAGAGGAAGACAAGACAACAAACAAAAATCTGTAATCTAGAATCAAGTAGCATTTTGGTCCTAAACTCATTTTAAACAGAAATCACCCTGTCGCCTCAAAATTCATTGTTGAGCAACAGCTCCGATGGACAGTTTAACATATAAGCGAGAGATAAGCAGATATTTTGCTTGTGCCCACACTGCCCTGGGCCCTTTAGAGGAGATGGTTAATCCTTGCATTGCAAAACAACGTTACAAAACAAGGGTGGTCTAATATTTTTTTCCATGTCTGTATTTGCCAGGAAAATATTGAAATACAGTGTCATTTTTAAGGTTTTAGAGACTTAAAACACTTGCAGTTAGCCAATGAACACTTGAAAATATATCTGAACCAATTGTCAATGTTTGTGAGATGTTTGTCACATTCTGCTCCAGGCTCTGCTGCCAGCTATGAAGGATGTGTCCCTGGTCTTCCACTGTGCCTCCCCAGCCCCTGCCAGTGATGACCGCAGGCTGTTTGAAAGGGTCAACATTCAGGGCACACGCACTGTCATTCAGGCTTGCATCGAGGCAGGAGTGCAGGTGAGGCAGCCGGGGGATGAGAGGCTGTGCTTTTCTTTTTGTTTTATCACTGTTCAAATATGAAAGGTGCCATTGAAGTTGTGTAACTGTTCGATTTTTGTCAGAAACTGGTCCTGACAAGCAGCGCCAGTGTGGTGTTTGAAGGGACAGACATCAAGAATGGGAGAGAGGACCTGCCTTATGCCAAGAAGCCCATCGACTTTTACACAGAGACCAAGATTGAGCAAGAAAAGGTAAGACAGTGGTACTTTTAAATTTGGTCACTGTGGTTGGTGCTGTTGCCCCAAACAAGATTGTTTGGTTTGTTTCTTTGTAGAGTTTACGTGTTTTCTCCAATTTGGCATATGCTTCGTTTCTCTAATCAATCTTAGTTGAAATGGAGGCTCTAAATAGCAAAGAGCTGCGATCTTGAGTGTACACTAAACCCAGCTCCTCCTGATTTATATTTTGCCTTTGTGTTTTAGTTGGTCCTCGAGGCTTGTGACAAAGACAAGGGTTTCCTCACGGTTGCCATCCGGCCTCATGGCATCTTTGGGCCTCGGGATCCACAGCTGGTTCCTATTCTAGTGGACACGGCTCGAAGGGGCAAGATGAAGTTCATCATTGGGTAAGTCGAAGGGTTTTAATGATTCATGCAAATCCAGCTAGTTAAATCTACCAAAAGAAATGGTGTAAATGGCTATCATTATAGAAATGGCCACTGTAAAATAGTTAAAGAGCTGGTTCTGCTGGCCTCTCTAGCATTACAGTTAACCTAGTTGACCACGTAATACACTTCTAAAATCATCCCATCTGCAAGTGTTTATGTTCTTACAGAAAAAAAGTCAGATTGTGAAATTGTATTATCTGTAAAACTTCCTTATAAACCTTACCAATCCACTCTCAGTCACTCAGGCTTACCCATGAGTCCCCTGTCACTTGAAAAGTGGAAATTAGTATTGAGATAGTGGCTCAGACCAATAGACTGCTGTACCAATGTGCTGAATGATCAAACACATTAATTCTTGTTTTTTTTAGATCATTGATGCTTATTGTATTTACTTAAATTTCTGTCTTTGTTTTCTGCAGTGATGGGAGCAATCTGGTGGATTTCACTTTTGTGGAGAATGTAGTTCATGGCCACATCCTGGCTGCTGAACACCTGAAGTCAGACTCTCCCATATGTGGGAAAGTAAGTGAGAATAAAATCAAACACAGATTGAAATCATGTTGCTAGTCACACATCGTCTTAGGGTTTCCATTCGTGAATGCTTTGCGATACTGAATTTTAAATGAATACAACACATGCTAAAGGGATAGTCCAGACTTTTTTAAAGTGAGGCTTTATGAAGTTCTTATCCATAATCAGTCTTTTACCTAGAGTAGATGGCAATCAGTACACCCCCAGTTTGGAGAAGCTGGCAGGACAACAGGCACGGAAGCTAAGCAATGTACCACTGCAGAAAGAGGCTGCAGCAAAACGTTTTTTACCCACCTAAAAAAAACAGTTAAAGTTCACACTATATTTAAACTATTTTCACTGCTTTACTTTGCAGTCAGACAGCCCTTTTAAGTTTACCTTAGGAAAGTGGGAGCTGTCCTCTAACTATCTATCTAACTAACCCTTTAAAACAACAAACTAATTGGTAGACCAACAACTTTCGTGTTCTGTGAAGTAAAATTACTGTTTTTGTCAATGGAGTATGGTGACTTTGAAAGAAGTTTAACACCACCCCACATAAACTTAAACAGGCCTGTCTGACATCAAGGTAAGACATTAAAAATACAATAAATATAGCACAAACCTAAATTAATTAATGAATTTTTTTGTATAATTTCATAATAATATCATATTTATTACTATCCAAGCTGGGGATATGCGAACCGCCATCTACTGTAGGTAATACACTGACTCTGTAAGTACTGTACTCTTATACAACAACACTGATAATGATCCAAACCATCCCTAACTCTTGCATCCTCCGCTTCACTTTCAGCCATACCACATCACCAATGATGAGCCAATTAGATTCTGGGACTTCATGTCTGAGGTGTTGGTCGGTCTGGGATATGCTGCTCCCCGCTACCACCTCCCCTACACTCTTGTGTACGGACTGGCCCTGCTCCTCTGGCTGCTGGCCCTCATCCTGCGCCCTCTAGTGTCCTTTAAACCCACCTTTACACCAATGAGAGTGGCTTTGGCTGGAACCTACCATTACTACAGCTGCGAGCGTGCCAAGCAGGACATGGGCTATAAACCTGTGGTCAGTCTGAAGGATGGGATAGCGCGCACAGTGCAGAGCTACCCTCACCTCAGACAAATAGCTTGATGGTAGAATGGAAGTGAAGACTGTTGAAACTTGTAAGGCTGTACACACTGACTGAGAATAAGGTGATCAGCTCACCCTAAATGGAAACTTCAAAACAAGGGAATGGACAATTTACCTTTATCCAAACCTTACAATGTTTAGCATTATTGTGCCTGTCCAATTTTTACACACCATCTTCACCAGCAGATGGCAGCAAACGGTTCTGCTTTTAGTCAACACAGAAATCTGGCCTATCCAAAGTTTTAAAGCACTTAGTAAATAGTGAAACAACTGTTTATGTCAACATAAATATATTGATTGTATACTGTGACGACTGCAACAATATTTTCAGGTGTTTCACCTGTGTGCTGTCTATCTGTTGAGATGCTGCTGTTTATGTCAAAATGCCTTAAAACATTACACCAAACCATGACACACCTGTTACAACTGACATGAAAATAATTTGTTTAAAATGATGACTGGATTTACATCATATGTCCAAAATTATGTGGACAGGGGTATGGTTTTCATCTGGGGTGATTCAAATTTATTTGGGGATAAGCTTGTTTGAATTAAGCAGTACACACAGAAACCTTAGCCAATAGTGTGCTTCCAACATGTGGCACCAGGTTGCTTTCACCACGTTCCTAAATCTTGTGGAATCTTAACAAATTTATAGGTTTATATTCTTTAAAGTTTGTCCCCTATGCACATTAAAAAAGTTTTGGGTTGCTGCGATTTGTCTTCCTGTCCTTACTGGCCATGAAACACTCACTTCCTAATGAGACTCCAGTGCAAAAAAGAGGAGACAAAGAGTCTTTCTGTTAGTTGCCAAGATGCACATCAGAGAGTTCAGCCAGGGTTAATATGAGGCTTAAGCAGACTTAGAAAGACAAATCAATAAATTACTCTGTTGGCCCAATATTCCCTCTTTGTAAATGTCCTTCCATCATAGCTAAGCAAGGAAGGAAAACGAAAGGAGTTTTTGCACATAGAACAGACTTTTAAAGATACCTACTTGATATAACAAAATTGTGCGTGTTGGTGGCGCATCTGTGCGTCCTACGCCCAAACTCTAACTCTGACAGCTTTACCAGAGGATTGTGAGTGAGAAGACTAATTTTCCTACGTTTCTATCTATAAATTATTTCTGTAGAGTGGAATTTGCGGCCTGGAGCGCAGTTTTCAAATTTATGTTTTGACAATTTTTTCTCTCCCGCAACACCCTGGCGATGATGTCACACTCTGTGACACGAACATTTCATGCAATACACACCCATTATAATCTCAGAATTTCTCCAAAAATTATCATGGTCATTGAACAGGGATTGATAAAAAACGATATGACCTATCGAAATGTGAATTAATACACCAATACACAAGACTTGTGTCTACTGTTTAAAGTTTAAATGGAGTCTCTATTATTATTTTTTATTATTCTCATTTTTAATCTGTGTAATTCTGTAATGGTAACATCCAATCACAACACTAATCAGTTTAAATGAAACATATGGCTTCTGAATCAATATTATTTTAATAATATAATTATTTTTGTACAATTCTATACATTGTGTCCTACTCTTTATGCCTTTAATACTTTTTCACAGAACAAGGGGTATCTCTTGCTCTTGAAAATGCATTAGGAAGGGGTCGTTTCATGACTAGTAATAGACAGGAGCTATTAATATCGGTTGCCATGTATAGTCATGGAAAAAAACATTAGACCACCCTTGTTTTCTTCAATTTCTAGTTCATTTTAATGCGGGTACAACTAAAGGTACATTTGGTTGGACAGGTATGAGAATAAAAAGTAAAAAAACCTCATAAGAGCTGATAACCAGCCATTTTCCATGGAGTTCTTGATAATGATTTTGGTAATGATCAAGAAAACCATGGAAAATGGCTAGATGTAAGCTCTTAAATTAAACTCTTTTGGGCTGTTTTTGTTATCATTATATTTGTCCATTGTATTTAGTTGTACCAGGCATTAAAATGAACAAGAAATTGAAGAAAATATTTTTTTCCATATGTGACTAATGTGTGTCCATGTACTTTTCCCCTTGTGTATTTCCATACACACATAATTCCCACATCTTGACTCTGATACTAGAATATCTCTGGTATTAGATACTGTAAATCATCAGGATGGTATGTGTTTCTACGTTACGCAAACTGTTTCAATACTATTCAAGGACTGTCATATACAGTAATGGGATGGGCAGTAAAAATGCATTAAAAGTTAGTGCAATACTTTTATTTTTCAGGATCTAATCTGTCACTGTAATGATGACAAAGTTATAAAAATGCTTGTCACCATGTTGCCTCATTTCCCCAGTATATGGGTCAAATGTATTATTTAGCTTCTACAGAGATTTTGCCCTTTCTAGGTGAAGCATTTTTGTCATTCCTTGTCTTGGTGTGGTGACAAAAAGGTGGGGGTTAAGTTAAGATACTTTGCATTCTCGTTTTAATTCTGCGCCAGCAGCACCCAAATGATTCACTGCTAGAGTCCGCGTCACCAGGCAAGGCAGTCTGACTGGTTTCTTGTTCAGGAGAGAGAGAAACAGGGATTCAGGTAGATAATAGACTTGAGCGTTTACACTTGCCAGGGTGCTAACCACAGTGAAACTTTGCCTCTCAGACTTGCTAATTCCTCACCCACCCCTTCCCCATTCTGATATGTTGCGAAATCTATTCACACCCTTTTCTGATGTGAAAAGACTTCTTATATGTATGCACAGCATGGGTGAGATTGCTTTTTGTTCTGAAACAATGGTCGCCTGATCTCTCTGTTGTTTTTATAGTACATAATGTAGCCAGTCAATCAGAAAGTGCTTTTTGTTGCAATTTGTTGAAGAAATTGTTGGACAATTTCAGGAGCATAGACTTATGATTTTTTTCTTGCCTTTCCCTTATACAAACATAGACACAGTCACTCACATTGATCAAACATGTTGTTTGTAATAGGCACTGTCTGCCTTTCTACCTGTAATTTGAACAAGAAAAGGTTACACTAATTCACTTTTGCCAGACTGATCATGTAAGAAATGTTTAAGATCTTCAAGGTGGTGGTTTCAGTTTTCTTTGTGCAAAACACATGAAAGTAATTGTTTTTTATTTTGAATATTAGAATTCAATACATTCCAAATGAGATTGGGTTTTATGTTATTGTTATTGATGTGTGGGCCACTGTTTCTGTTTGTTATCTCAGTTCTGTTGTTTGTGTTGTTCTTGATCTCATTTTAATGATGTGTGTGCTTCCTGGGTTTTCCTACCCAGCGAGCATGAGAGGAGCGTTCCCACAGGAGATGTTGCTGTGAGTTGCTTCCTTTATGTTTGTCCTGCTGTGCACCTCATCGTCGCCTTCTTCCCTTTGCCTCGCTCCTTCTCAGTATTGCTTGCCAGCCACCTGTACGACAGGTATGTGCTTGCCAACTCCCATGCACAAAGCACAAATGTAGTAAACAAAAATGAGTTCTTAGCAACCTCTATTACTCACGCACACACACGCACATGGATAGACACATACTGCTCCACCCCATATCTACCTTCCTTGACTGGCTGGGCTTGTTAGTGCTCACGCCCGTACCTGTTCACTATTGCAGGGACTGAGACACCTGTCAGACAGAAGAGAAAGACTTTCCCTCAGTCATTTTCACAAGGACACACTGGTCACACACTCGACTAAGCTGGTTAGACGTTTCTCTGCTGGATATAAAGTGAAAGCAGGTATGTGCTCTGGTTGCCAGGTGTATTTTTCACAACATGATTTAAACTACCTGAAGAGATTGTGTATTTAGAGCTTCAGTAATCAGCAGCTGTAAGAAGAGAAAATGTAAAAGTAATTAATCATGCTACATAAGCTGTTTGTTGAAAGTGTTAACTGGTGATTGTCAGTGTTTGCCCTCTCATTTTTATGGGTGTTTCCCTGTCATGATTACTTGTCAGTAGAGTTGTCTATCCTGCTCCTTGCTTGTCTTAAATGCTATTGCTCTTCATCAATCATTTATCCAGTGTGGCCGGATGTGCTAAACCAAGGATAAATATGCTTTCTAAACCCTCAGTGTATTTGTTCTCTCGCCAATATAGAGGACAATATCCTCCAGAGATATTGTGGCGACGTGCTTTAGAAGGAATGAATTCACAGCCCCAGGAGTTTTTACGAGTTATATTTGCATTCCGAATTTGGCTTTGCAATTTTGCATAAGCCGTAGTCTGTGTTCAGATAAGGAAACACTCGTTGCTGTTTCATTAGTATTTTCCTTTTCTTCTTCAGCTCCCAGAGGAAGTAAGTTTCCCTCTGAGCAGTTTGTTTTTGACCGTGAAAAACTCAGGGGTCAACTAATTTGGATATGTATAAAAGGAAGCAATATTTAACCAAATCACACAAATCATTCTTTGCTGGTATGTTTTGTATCCAAACACAAAGGATCATATAATTGTATGTGTGTGGGTCCATTCATATTTAGGCAACAGCAGTATATTTAGGAAAGTGGTAGGACAGGATCATCTACATGTCTAAAGGATGAGCCTGCGGAATTCTTTACAGAGCACATGTTCATTGGGAGAGAACATAGCGTGGGAAGGACCATTATGAAATTTGACTCTTTCTTCAGAAATTGCAGTTTACTTTAATTTCTTTTAACAAATCTGTGTCTCAATGTGATTCCAATCTATTTTCCAGGTAGCCTGTAAAGATAATAGAACAAAGAAGAGAGAGAAACTTCTAGAGAAAACATGTCAAAAGGTGAGTAGGCTGACTGATGTGATCTCAATGTGAGATGACGTGTTTCCTTAAAAAAAAAAAAGCAAAGTATATGCGAGGGCGTGTCTCTGCGCCAGGCTGATGACTCTGTAAATTCAGAGGTCTTCTGTCCTCGCCTTGATTTAATGCAAAATGCAAGTAGTTGATTATGTGGCGTGTGGGCCCAAAGGGGAGTGAATATCATGCATGCTATCAAGCAGGCAGTGATTAAGATGTCATTATGATGCAGCCTACAGTGTGTATAATATCTCAGATGGCGTGTGGGTGTGTGACATGCATGTGTTTGTGTCTCAGAGGGGGACAAAGCATCTGTATTCCGTACCACCAAAGTGCGGACCAAGCTGAGGGATGACGGCAGCTGGATGCAGCGCTCCAATAACACTCAGGAAAAAAACACTGAAGAGGAGAAACCATGGTAAACCACATTTAAATATTATTCAGAACATATTATCCATTTCCTCATAAATAGACAAAACAAAGTTCCTGTGAATCCATGCAGGTTAGCAGAAGTAAGGGCCAACCGTTTGAACGGAGCCCCTATTGAGACCAGTCCAGTGTCGTCACCCGCAACATCCACTCCACCACCCACCAAGCCTGACACCGAAAGGTAAACACAGGTTTCTAATGTCACAGAGTTATGTACCGAGCATTTGGAAACCCGCCACAAAACATGATTGTGCTGATAACGAGTCTCTGTTTTGAATTTAGAACACCATCATCAGGATACCTGATCAGGTAAGATAAGCACTTACACATTTAAACATTCAGTTTAAAACTAGAGACTTAAATCAGATTCAGATTATTTTACCATATATTTGTACACTGAAAAAAACACTTTTAAAATTGACAGATAGGTTGCATTGAATAAAATTTGCATTGAATGAATATACTTACGCTTTGTGTTTTTCTTCCAGAGGTGTATTTACCAAACTAGACAAGCCCGCTGTATCCTCAACAACTAACGGTGTGAGGTAGGAGATTCTATTGAATAAGCAGCGTTAATATTGTTACTAGACAATCCCACATTAAAGGGATAGTTCTGGTGTTTTTCAAAGTGGGGTTATGTGAGTACTTATGTAGTTATCTATAATCAGTGTATTATCAACAGTAGATTGTCCTTGGCACACTGCCATTTTGTTGAAGAAGATGAGAGAGAAGCTATGCAATGTACACGTGTAAAACATATTTTTTCTAACCTTAAAAGAGAGTACACTGATTTATTCACCTTTGCTGTCAGATAGCCATGTTTGGGTTAATGCAAGCTTGGCTGTAATCTATGCTTTCTTTAAAGCCACCAGACTCCTTTGACAGAAACATCAGTGTAATTTTACCTTTCAGAACATGAGATTACCATTGCCTCAATTGGTTAATATGTTTGTGTTGACTTTGGTGTTTCACTGAAGTTACACAATAACACAAACAACAGTCAAAATGATTTAAATATAGTGTACATTTAAAATGAGTATCTTTTTAGGGGGCTAGAATACATTTTGTGCTGGTACTCCTGCCTGCTTCTCCAAACTGCCGGCATGCCAACTGACATCTACTGTAGGTTATCCACTGACTATGGATAAGTACCTCATACAACCCCTCTTTAATAAATCCACATAATCCCTTCAATATGATCTCTCTCTCTCTCTCTTTTTTTCCTTTTTTTTTTTTTTTTTACAGTGGGACAACGACACAATTCACCAAAAAACCCTCAGAGAGTTACAAGAAAATGTGAGCACACACAAATCAGATTCCCACTTCACTGCTGGCAGCTGAGTGAGAATGTATTTTCATGAGGTGTGTGTTTTTTGCGCTTCTGTTCCTCAGAGCCCCCTACACTGTGAGGCCTGCTCCAGAGAACCTGGAGGACCTGCTTAGCAAAGAGGAGCAGGAGAAACGGTAAGACTCTCCTCACGCAAAAGAACGCCATCCAATTTGAACTCGCATGCCCTGAAAAAGAGATTACATTAACATCATAATGACTCATTTCACAGGACAGAGGCAGCCAGCAGTGTTCTGAAGAAAACTGCAGTCAGGCAACGTTCTTATGTGTTTTCTGCTGCTAAGAAATATGAGTATGTATCTCTTATGTCACTCCCCTAATGCTAATCTTAACACTCACAAGCTGTTTCTGGAATTCTTTAATCATAAAAGAAATGAGTCATATATTTAAAAAAAATGGTACTACCCATTAAGAAATTGTGCTTTTGGCTGACATGTGATTGTAAATGTTGAGCATTTATGGAGGTATTTATGAAAACTGTGTGTTGAAAAACCTCAGGTCTCAAGAACCGGCTCCTGACACATCATTGGCCAGCAACACTGTATCATTTGTAGCTAAAAGGTAAAAGCTCCCTCAGACATTCCTCTAAAACAAAAGATAAACCTGCGAGTCCAAGTGTGTAACTGGATATTACTCTGTCTGTTTCTATGTGTGGGCACGGCCAATTCCACACATTCATTTATGTGTGTGCACACGTGTGCTTGGCTACAAATGTGCAGGGTGGAGATTATTGATGATGATGAGAGCGCTGTGACTCCAGCACCTGCCAGCTCTCCGCCTCCCTCCCCCGTCGTCCCAGTCACATCTGTTGCCTCGGCACCTGAGCCCAGACCACGGAAAATGTAAGTCCTGTGCCATGTTTCTATTTCCAGTGCAACAAGTGCTTTCTATTCCTTCAGGTTCATTCATTACCTATGTGGTTTACAGAGTCGAGACCAGCGTTAAGACAGCTGTTGATGTCGTTGTTGATGAGCCGGTGCCGGCCCCAGAGCCTGTGAAGGAAGACCCACTCCCTTCAGTGTCTGTGTCTGCAGTAAGAGAGCAATTTGAAAGCATGAAACCAGGCTGCACCAAAGTGGACACTCCTCTCCCTGAACTCATCCTAGACACTGTAAAAGCAGTCTATATAGAGCCAGAACCCAAAGATTCAGACATTTCTGAGCAAGATGACACACCTCTGGTTGAACTCATCTCAGCGTCACCAACGCCAATATCACAAACTCCAGCATCCCCCGCCCAGGATCCCCCTGTTCCTGCATCCCCTGTTCTAGTGCTTCCTCCCCCAATGTCAGCTGTCCCACTTTCACCAGTCCCAGTAACTGCTGTAACAGAGATCACAGTGATGACTGAACCAGAACCAGAACCTGAACCAGAACCAGAACCAGAACCAGAACCAGAACCAGAACCTGAACCAGAACAGGAACCAGAACCAGCACCAGCACCGGCTCCAAAGCCACGGTAAAAATTGCACTACATAATCACTGCAGGGTTTTTTTCTCTACTACATATATTTCACAACTTTAGTGACTAGTAATGTTGTATATTAAGATAGAAAATAGAAAATATTGTGAATATTGTAGTTAAACAATGATAGATAAAACACTACTCAAGCAATATGATTAATGATTTAGTTATTGAGTTATTAGTTATTTAATATATAGCAATATAGCTCTTTTTGATATCTAAAGTACATTTTGCTGACAATACTTTTGTATTTTTTAATGTTAAATCTTTTAATATGGCATATTTACAAGTAATTCTACAATTGGGTATTACATACTTCCACCACTGCGTAGTGTTGACATCAGCATAAAATCTTTTGAACACTGTGATACAGTATATACCCTCAAATATTGTCCAGATATTTTTCACAAAAGAATGAATGGATATAATAATAATCAAGCAGTTAAGTTTTGAATGTGCCTGTATGTAGTTTCCTTTGTGTGTGTGTTTGCTCTTATTCTTTCCTCGTATGTGATTGAAGGCCTGTCCTGGAATGTCATGTGTTTGCTCTTCATCTATTTTCACAGCTCCACTGTTGACACGCTCACCACCCTGTCCAACACTCTCATTTCTTTCGACACAAGTTCAACCAGGTACTGGAGAAAGATGAAAGCAGCAATGTAAAAAAAAAAGATTGTCAGTGAGTGCCCTCCAGCCTCCACAACACTCTGATAATAATAGTTTACTTCCTCTCCAGCATTAAAGAAGATGAGCCAGTGCTGGCAGAGGAGGAAGGAGGCTCAGCGGACTATCGCCCCACTGAGGACGGGTATAAAACCAACAACTTCCTCATTCAATGTCGTAGCAGGGTTGGCAAGAAAGTAGATAATGGCTAACTGCCACTGTGTTCACTTCAAAGTAATTACAAAATAACCCACATCCCAATTTCTGGTGCCTAAAACTACCACACACAAGAGGGTGTCCCAAATTAGACTTGATTAAATCTGGTGCTCATAAAGGTTTGGAGGTTTGTGCCAAAGCAGGTGCGCTCATATTTGTTTTCTCTTTCTGTCTGCAGTGATGAAGAGAAGCCAGAGCCCAGCAACTGCATAGTAATGACAGAAGATCTCCTGGCTCTCACTGATGGGTTTGTTAAAAATACATTCTTGCTGTTTGTGCAATTAAGCACATTAGTAATTCTCTGACTATATCCCACAAGGTGGCACTGTTGGACTTCTAATGACCCCCCCTCCCTCTTCTCTACCTCAACTGGCCTGGTCCTGCTCTAAAATCTCCTCTGAATCCTAAATCCCTCTTTGTTCATCACCCTCTCCACTTCCTTTTCCTCTCATCCTTCCGCCTGCACAGTCCAGAGGAGTCAGCAGAGTTGGTTCCCCCCAGCCCAGGACGCTGGAGTCAGGATCTGCTTGGTGGACTAGACAGGTATAGAGAGAAAAGCTCTTTCCCACCCAAGCCCCAAATATAGATGTTATGTGAAGAATTATCCTCTCATCAGTAGAAAATCAATAGCTCCCTTGTCAGTGGCAAGCAGAGGCATTACCTTACCTTACCTTGCCAGGGCTGGATATACAGTTGCAAGGGAGCGTGTGCACAAACTCTGCTCTCTATTTGACTTCTGTGTTTGATGTCTTTAGTGAGTCAAGCCCAGCAAAGACCAGTGGCTCCCTGGATCTCCTGGCTGACGATGTCATCCCAATCAACACAGAAATACGCAGGTGAGAAAGTGACAGACTTGTGATGTCCTCTGCTCCCCCATCCCTCCCTCCCTCCTTGTGTACCATTAATTCTTATCACTGCAGATGAAGGGGCAGATCGTCACAGCTCCCTGAGGTGTAAGATTTTTAATAAACCCCATCCGCTTCAAGTTTTGATCCATAAATCAGGGCTTCTCCACTTCCAGCATTTCTATTTTAACCCCCTGCTCTGTGTTAGATAGAAACAAAGTCGCAGATTCCTGAAGCGACTGAGTAATACTTTGAAACAGAAAGCCACGTCTTATCTGCAGCGCGACTGGAAATAGAAGAGAATGTTCTGTACTGATTAGTATTGCGGCTTTGTTTTTGTCTCCACCAGCCTCAGCACGCAGCGAGAGGAGGAGAAACCGACAGATGAGACAGCCAAAGAAGCACAAAGGTAGAAGGAGATGACAGGCTGCTCTTAAACAATTATCTATCTATGCAGAGCTGTTCCTGCTAAGAAATGCATTCTATCCAGATATGCCTTGTAATGACTTATACTGACTCTGCCTGCAACTATGCTGTGTCTCTCTGCCCGCCAGCTCCACAGAGACAGTTACTATAACCACCAAAACTGTGATCATTACTGACAAAAGGTAAAAGAACTCACACACAGAAAAAAGAGCCTTTTCTGTACTATATTCAGATGGTTTTCATGCTTGTTAAATAGTTCAGTGGGTTTCAAGCTTTTCTAATGGACTGGCATCATAAATAGTGTATGAGAAGAACCATGCTTACCTTTACTTGCCCTCTTTTCCCTTCCCATCATGCCATTCATCCGTACCACACTCCTTACTTTTCTGTCTCGCCTTCATGCAGCCAAGAGGACAACCCATGGAGCTCACATGTGAAGACCACAGTCACTGAATCAAGGTAGTTTATTTACTTCCACATCACATATGAACTGGTGCTTTAAGATATCTGTGGTAAAGTGTATGCTATATTTATGTAAGAGTGGTTAAAAATAGGAGTGCACTCCACTGACACTTGCTTAGAAATGGGATTTAATTATAAAATAGATACTCATTCCAGTAAAATAGGCAGATTAAAGGAATTCTTCACACTCAAAATGATCGTTTGTATATCAACCTGTGAATTCACGAAGAAAACATAGTTTCTCACATTTGCCTCCACGTTGAACGGAGAAATTTATTATATTATATATTAACTACATCCATTTACAAACAAACTCTCCCACAGCTCATGCAGGACAATCCAAGTCCCATTTATGTCTACCATATAATTTAGCAAAATATAATTGTTCAGATCCATAATCTGTCAAATCAGCTTAACTAGTTTCTTTTTAATTACACATTTTGGCTGTCAACATAGTCAAGCAACTGAATTCACTGACATAGCCTGTTAATTAATTTGCTAATTCATACAGTGTATCATACTGAGTTTGACACACACAAAGTTTGCACAGAAAAAAATGGACTTCCGACTGACTAACATACATACACAGACCTGTGAGGAAACAAGACATAATTGGTATACAAATGATCATTTTGGTGGTGAAGTATACCTTAAAGTTTAATCTGGTTGATCAAATTAATTGTTTAGGAAATAATTAACTTTTGTTAAAATGTCAGATTTGATCATTTAAGATCTCTTCGGTTTTTTAGTAATTGTTATTGACTTAATTTTAGACGGAGAAAGTCTGAGATACACTGATTTAGCCATTCAGCAGCAGAATTGTCTTTCCATTTGCCAAAGACACCAAGATTCTGATTTTGATTGAGTTTGGCCCCCGGTTCCTCTGTGTTTCTGTTTACCATTCAAACTGCATTAAACCTTTCCATTATGAGTCAATGTGATCAGAATTCCTCCGACACAAGATGGGCCATGCTGACAATTGAGAGTGAAATCAGTGTGAAATTGTTTTTCAGCCTGGCTGATCCGTTTGATCCATATCCGATAGGGACCACATCCTCTAACAGGTAATCATATTGGTTTGGAGCTGTGACTGTTTTCCAGCCAGCCAGATAGCATCTCGGCATGCATAATGCAGCAGTTTCTGATTATGAGCCACTTTTCTCTATTGCAGCTTCTCTGACCTGCTCCAGCCTAGCTCTGATATTTCCATCAACAGGTACTGGAATGATAATGCATATTCCCCCTTTTTCCCCTTTTCAATATTGTAACCTGCTATTTGTTGAACTGATACTTTCATGTTACTACATAATATTATTGTTACTACAACTGCTTTACTTTGTAGGTTACTGCAATAATTATTATTCATAATCAGCTGATATCATATCAGACACAGAGCACTGTGGCCACTTCTTATAGATACACAAATATTGATTAAATTAAATTTTTGTTTATTGTTTTTAGTGCATCATCTACTTACACAAAGAAAGAGCCAAGTCCAGAAACCAAGTAAGTTGCATTTATCCACCACCAACAATCGACATGTTCATTCTTTTTTTTATTATTATTTTATAAATCATTTTAGAATATGAAATAGTTTTTAAAAAAGGCTACCTGCTAATTTAAAGTCCAAAACCAAAACGTAATAAAAATATTTTTTTGCACTTATATTTTATTCTCATTTCATTTTCATTACTAATATAATGTGTAAAGCCTATTTTTGAATTTACATTACATTCCATTTCTTACATTTATGATTTTGGAACCATGAAGGTAGCTTTGCATGATAAATGACAGAAATCATTATGTTAAAGAGACGCAATTTTAGTTTTTATGTTATATTTTGGGGCTATGGCTAATACTGGAATAGAATCAGCAAAAAAAGAAGAAAGGAATTGTCTGAAAGAAAACAAGAAGAGACAAACGCAAGTCAACCTTTGTCTGTAATTTAGCAAACTGCTCATGGAAAGACTAATGATACTGTCTACATGGGCTGGCAAAATCTACACAAAATCAATCTCCTTGTTGTTGCTTAACTATGTTTTAGGCATATTATGCCTTTATTAAAAAGATGAAAGTAAAGAGATGACAGGAAATTAGGCGAGAGAGAGCAGCAACGACATGCAACAAATGTCCCCAGCTGGACTCTGGAGACATTGTGTTTCACAGTCTGTGCTTTTAAACCCCCAGGGCACATCATTTTTCTGAAATTCTAATGTTCAATTTGAATTTTTTTCTCCCCCTTTCTGTGTGCGTGTGTTTGACAGTATTAGCAGTAATGCGTTGGAATCCCTTGCAGACGATGTCATCCCTATCAACACTGACACCACGAGGTATTAAACTGAGTTCAGTGCATAATTGTGTTATGAATGTATGAGTGAGAGATGGAGGGGAGAGGAACACTGTGGACCTGCAGAAATGATTCCCTCAAACTGCACACATTACCGTCTGATATGCTTGATCTGTCATAACGTTTACATCCTCTCTCTCGCTCTCTCTCTCTGCAGGCTCAGCTCCGGCCGGTCATGGGCACGCACATGGGAAACCAGCACGCCTCAGCAGGAGGAGGAGAGGTGATGGCACTCTTTGATTTACTCCTCCACTTCCAACACAATGCGGTCCACTATGTTTCATTCATCTACATGCCACCATCCATGTCCATTATGTGCTAAAAGCCTTTCAATGTATGTCCCCTCTCAGCAAAGAAGCTGAACCAGAAGGCCAAACCGTAGATCAACAGACGCTGGTCATGTTTGAGAGAAAGTAAGTCATCTTTTATATTAAAAGCCCCGTGTGTGTATCTGCTCCTTTTATTCCCATAACCTCCTTCCCTTTCACTACGGTCAAGGCTTTTGCAGCATCTACTCATTGAGCCAGAAAACATTGTGCACTGGTGCTGATGAAAATAGGTCAGACGTATATTCGTTACAACTTTTCCTCACAACTGCCGTAAACAGATCCCCTTCCAGCCACGATATAAAGAGTGTGAATTTATCATCCTCTCATGCTACAATTTCATATCTTTGTTTGTGCTCAAGGTCCTCTGAGAATGACTCCCCATGGGACAGGTGGACATCACCCACTGTCTACACTATCACTACTACTACAGGAGAGGGCGAGGAGGAGGAGGAGGAGGAAAGGTATCTCCACTGTGGATGGGCTCATTAAATTCATATTAAACCACTTTATTTTCCACAGTTTCAGCAGGATGTCATTATAGCATCTTAAAATTCAGTGCCTGTCAACCATTTAATTGAAAGCAAGCTAAATACAAGTTGAAACCTCCTCACGGCTCAGTCTGAGAATAATCAACTCCTTCTAAACTGGGTATTTTTACTTTAATACTGCCACTTCTACAGCTGCACTGCCAGACTTTTATAATGTGGGAATGTCCTCTGTTTTGTAGCCCCCAGGAAACACAGACAGAGACAGTGACAGAGACAGTCACTACAGTCACCACTATCAGGTTTGAAAGTCTTAAAACTCACCTCTTATGATCTAAAAACTGGGCAGTTTTATGAGGAATTGTACCTGATGCTTACGGTTACAATGCATGAGGGGGGAGGGCTCAGAATGCAGTACAATAGAAACGAAACCACACCTGGTCAATAAATCCCGACTCCTCTGGAGCTGTGAGTCAGAAAGATCAGCCTCATACACTTATGAAAACTGCAGAATCCTTGCTCACAGGACAGAGTCTATCTTATTGACTGCTTCAGCCTACACTAAAAGTCTAATATAGTTTCCTTTTCTTTCCAGGGAGATACACATGGAGCAAGAGCCGGTTATGGATCGGTAAGTTTATGATCTTAATGTCAGACACAGCATAATGCAAGAATACTTCCCCCAGAGTGTTATTTTCTACTACTTGGTCTGTTGATTTTCTTACTTTTGTAAAAACACTCTCCTTTAACCAGAGCTTTTTGTCTTATATGTTAAGCACGGATGTCAAATTGCATGGAAATTAAATGTACTTATTGTTCTATAGGAAACAAGTAGACACTGACAACAAACAGAAACGCATCAAAATTAGTGTTGTTGTTATGCACTGACTATGGAAGGAATATACACCTAGCGCTTAAAATAATTACAGTGGCATTGTGTTATAAAAAAAAAAAGGGATTTAAGGGGTTAACATTCTAGAAATTGATAATTATTTAGTACGTTGGTGTCAGTGTAAGTGGAAAATAATTGACTGACTGTTTATGGCACGGACGAAAGTGAGGCACAAGGGTTAATGAAAACACAGACTCACTAATATTTAGGTCATCTGGACTTGTTTTACACTTTCAGCCACCAGATCTGCTTTTGTCTCTGTGTTTGTAACACAGCCGTATTAGTTAGGTGGTGAGAGATTTAGGCCAAACCCTGTGGGAACGCAGCTGTATCCGCTTAATACTGTAGTTTGGATCTGAAGTTACCTGCAACTCTGGAATACTTTCTGGTTTAGACAGACTCCTGACTCAACTCTATTACTGAAGTTAAATGACAAGATCGGCTCTCTCATTGTCTTTCAATTTGCCCTCATTTCCTTCCCACTAATTATCAGTCTCCAGATGTCAGATTAATGATGAGTATTAGAGATGTCCTTTTGTCAAATCGCAGTCCGTTAAACAGCATGCCATTAACAAGTGATGGCAGAAAATTATTACCTCCTGAGTTACATTTGACAGATGTAGAGCCCCTTCTGTATAAGCCATCACACTACTGCGATCAGTGAGTGAAAGATGAGACTAACGCTGCTGCTCTCCGTCTGCAGTTATGAATCCTATTCCAGGACCGTGATAGAAGAAGACCAGCGTGCCGAAACACCAGAACCCGAGAAAAAGTGAGTGATTTTTCCAAATTAAACCGACAGCTAATATTTTACCTCTGCATATAAACTCACCCTTCCCTTCATGTGGATCAGGGGCTTTGTGTTTGTGAAGGAGTATGTCAATGCAACAGAGACGTCCTTGCATAATGCCAGAGACCTAACTGATAGGTAGGACCAATACACTGTTTACACAGATAATAATATTGATCAAAAGAACATGTTTTTGAATAAACCTTCTTATGATGACTGCTCTTTTTTTCCACAGAGGGTCAGATTATTTGACATCAAGCTCCACCAGCTACTCTTACAGTAGCCCCTCCACTTATTCCAGGTAATAACACAATTATCACCTTCTCCCTTGACACTTCAGCTGCTTTCCTCTCTTAATCTTGAAATGAAGCAACTGACATTTCATTTTAACTGATCAGTTTTTCTTCAACTGACAGGACTTCACTTCTATTTTAACTGTCATTTCATTGCTTTTGGTGTTTGTTTTGCATTTGCCACTTCAGCTTCAGCAAGTTTTTCCCTTTCAAGCTTTTTCTTTTGTCTCTGTAGTGGGTCACATTATTTGACATCAAGCTCTGTCAGTTTCTCTCACAGCAGCCCCTGCACTTACCCAAGATAACGAAACAATTCCCTAGACCTGTTTTAAACCAGCTGTAAGCCTAGGCCCTTTCTCCCCCCACTTTTATTTCCAGTTCTGACGAAACTAGATACATGTAAAGAGTAGTGCAGAAATTCCACCAAGCCTGCTCATTAGGAGGCTAAGCGGGGACATCAAAGGATTATTTACACTTATTAAGTTTCCATGCTCAGGACAGAAAGGGTCACAGGTTATTTCACCAGACAGAGCTGCAGCTGCATGAGAGCTGCTCGAGTCATCGGCCAAACTAACTTGTTCAACGTCTGTGTCTCCCCAGTAGCTCTCTGTCATCCACCTGCAACTTCTGCGGGGAGCTAGTGGGCAACGATGCCAAGATCACCATCGAGCACCTCAATATCAACTGCCACCCCCACTGCTTCAAGGTAGTTCATCTGTCTGCTCAAATACATTTCAGCTGAAGATACAATTTGGTGTTTATTGGACTATAAAAAGTCCTTGAAGGGACTGACCTGGAGGAAGTAAGCTATTGTCCCTCCTAAAATAGTTTGACATTTTGGTAAATTTTTTTATTTTCTTTTTTTGTAGAGGGTTAGATGAGAAGATTGATATTACATGATTGAATATGACATATGACAGAGCCCTGCCGGTATGGGATTTGTGAGACCAATGCCGATACTGATTTCAGAGAAAGAGAAAAATAATCGATAACTGACAGGGTGGCCGATAAAGTAATATTTTTTTTTAGCTGGAATGCAAATAGACCTTTTTTATGTGAATTGTTCACCGATTTTTCACCACTCTACAGATGTACCCAGAGAGCTACTTTCTCAAACATAAAACTTTATTTAATAATAGTTAAGATTTTTATATATTATACAAACAATGCATTACATTTTCAGGCAATTCTATAAATGATAACTGAGAAAATAAAGAATAAATAGGAATAAAATAGCTAAATTAGCATCATTACTGTCAATTGCTGACTATTAAAAAAAAAAAAAAGATATATATAATATCTAACACCATTTCTAAATCATGCAAACTTAGTTTTCTGCATGATATATTGTGCAAAAAATGTTTTCCTAACAGCACATATCGGACAGCATATAAACACCAATACCGATATGCCTTTGTTAGGACGATAATATCAGTTGTATATATATATTATATATATAGTTATCTGCCTACCAACAGCCCTGATGCTTAATAAAAGCTATAATATAACTTATATCTTGATTGTTTGATCTGTACAAAAACATTAAAAAGTTTTATAAGATGTACTATTTCTTGGCCAAGAACAGTCACTTCCTTGAGTCTTGTTGTCACCATGAAGCTGCCAGGCAACCATTAGTGACTCAAAGAAGTCACTGCTCCTGGCCAAGAAACAGTTTGGCACATAATGCCACACATTTTATTTTCACCATCTTCTGATATTTTGAGTACATTTTGATGATGATACTTTTGTACTTTAGTTTTGTATACAGGACTTCACTTGTAGTGGAGTAATTCTGCAGTGTTGTATTAGTATTTAAGGGATCTGGATACTTCTTCCACCACTGACTATCATGGATTTATATATATATATATATATATAATGTATTATATTTGCTTCTTAAAATGGATAGGATAAAAACACAGCTCTTTACTGTATTTTCTTTCTCCTGTTTTTTCAGTGCGGTGTGTGCAATAAGCCAATGGGCGACCTTCTCGACAGTATGTTCATACATGCTGGGAAAGTGCACTGCGAGTCCTGCTACAGCAAATCCTTGGACTGATTATGGAAGCTCCTCAGCAGCCTCTCATCCTCGTCCCCTTCCCTTCATGTTCATTTGCATATAAAGTGAGAACTGGTCTTTCACAAAGTTTGGGCTGTGTTCAGTGTGAACTCAGGAATGATGTGGTTTAGGGTGATGAAAGAGACCGTGATAGTGAACAATACGACTACTTAATGTTTATTCTTACATTAGGGTAATGTCTTATTTCGCAGACATCTTATACAAGCTTGTGTTTTTTTCTGCTGGTGAAAGCTGTATCTGCCTCAAACTAAACTATGAAGGATATGTCTGTACACTGTGAACAGACTAATACTGGCAAGCGGGGTACAATATTATAATCTAGCAACCGTAATTATGCAAGAGAAAGACTTTATTAGAAACTGACTTTATTACAAAATGTTTACTTCTTTTACTTCTTGATACAAAATAGTGTGTTCACATGTATGATGATTTGTTAAAAAAAATAAAATGATTTGTAAAATCCTGGTATAAATATGAGATGCAAAGACAATGTGCAAGCACACACACACAAGGCTGTCATGGACTCTGGAAATAAGCAGTTAATTGTTTTAGAAAAGCATGACTAAAGAATTATTGCACATATGCATGGTCCTAGCATCATGTAACAGAAAACAGTACAACATTATAAAACATCCGCAGCAGAAGTTAATTAGATGAGCTGCTCCTGAGGACGACTTTGCAAATGCAGTGGTGATTTCCCACAAGGGAGTTGTGCTTCACTTTACATTTGCCTTTCGCCACTCCTTGGTGAAATCATACTTTTCTTGCATAGACACTTAAAATAGCTGTGTACATAAATGTGACTTTAGCTAATAACCATCAGCTACCTGCTGAGTATCCGTAAAGAAGCTAATGTGCTACATTGGCTGCAGTCTTGATGGTCTTCACACGCAGTTAGGCAGAGCTCCCTTGGCTCTGCCCCAGTCCAATGAAAACCTGCCTCCCATGAGAACGTGCCGCCATGGAACAACTGCACCGCATGCAGTTAACGTTAACAATGCAAGGCGGAGTAAGGACAATGATGGCACCTCAGTTACAGTAATAAAACAACTTGAACATATTAGCATATACCTCTCTAAAACATTATTTTCCCATTACTGAACTTGGGATAAAGGACAAATGTATCATGTCAGCTGAATACAATATCAAAATCTGTTATAGCAGAACTGAATTGCTCATAAGGGTAAGGAGGTTTGGCTCAGGTGCAAAAATATTAGTAATTTCTGCTTCATTCCCTCATTTAAACAGAGGGGCTGCATAATGTGGGACACCTCTGTAATCCTGGACGTGCTCCATCCTCTGTTTGTTTCAAGGCCTGTGTCAGTGTTTTCCTCTGGCTCTGCTCACAGCAATGTTTTGGATGTGCTTCCACAGCAGCGAAGGGTCTGACTCGTTATGTCTTATCAGAGACTCCAGCCCCTCTGCTTGGTCCAGGCTCTGCCAGTAATCCTGAGGCCATATTTGCAACCATCTGCGGACAGATATACAAACAGATTAGGCTCATCACAGAGGATATTTTAATTAGAGCATTAAAATAGACTGATGTCTCTCCCCGCGGGACGTTGTTATTCACATTAAAGTACAGAAAATGGAAGGATTTCACACCTGGCACGGTGAATAATTTAAGGCAAACTCACCCATCATCTGCAGGTAGGTCCTGGACATCTCCGTACCCGGGGCTGGGCAGGGGGCACCCCATGTGAGAGTTGCTGGCCATTTTAGGCTGAGGAGGTTGATTCTTCTTAGGGGCTTTCCTGTATGCTCGTTCTGCTGCTAGTCGTGCGTTCTCCTGGTCACACACGTAACATTCAAATCCATTCAGGTAATTGGGTTTACTCATGTCATTAACCCCCCACTCGCGGGTCTCCAGAGACTTTAACAATTGAGTGTTTGTGATGCGGCGGGGGTTCTTGAACTCTAAATATTTTGCATATTCATCATCATTCTCATCAAGATGTTTGAGGAATTCCCCCAGAGCTTTTGGTGAGGGGAAGTTATCGATGATGATTACAGAGTGGTCGTTGGGCATCCAGTCGGCCACCACAGAAGAGCCTCGATAGACTGGCACGCAGCCCTGATGGAGAGGCCGCCACAGCTTCTCTGTCATGTAGTCTGGACACAGGCCATTCTCCAGTGCCAAGTGAAACTTGTAGCGTGCAACAAAATTCATAAAGCTGGCCTCTTCGCCAGTAGCTGTGGCAGTGTCCTCCAGATGTTCAGGCAGAGGTTTGTTGTTCAAGCATTTCCCGTAAGAGTCCACCTACAGAGAGAAAAGAATGAGTGAGAAAGGAGACAGATGGAGGCATACTCCAACTCCAACATTTGGAAGATTATTAATGTGACACCGGCACACTTTTAACAGTCTCCATTTTTCATAAAACCCTGATTAGACATTTCTACTTGAACTCTCAACATTTAATTCCCTGATGAGATGAGAAAAAAATCACACCGAGAGCTATATTTACAAAGCATTTACAGAGGTCTTACTGAAGTTGCATGCGTCAAGATTAATGATTTTGACCTGCTGACCTGTGTGCACAAGGGGAAACAAGGAAGACTCCGAGCTACAGATTTTCAGTGCATATGATCCAATTGTTTTTATTATAAAGAATGGCTGTGGTATGGGAAATATTGAGGAGACTACTTCCAATGGTATTTAGAAAAAAAAGAAATGTATCCTGACATTTGTGCAGAACAGGAACAGAAGCAAAATAAGACAATTAAGTCAGTGTTCAGAGGATGAGTAGAAAAAAAAAATCACACGGCGGTATCATTCCTTTTTTTAAATGATAAAAAAAAAGATAAGGTCCATAGACCAGTGTTTTCAGAAAGTTTTGCCTGGGGACCCACTTTTTAAAAACCATTGCAACCCAATTTACAAAAGGCCTCAATAAATTGTGAGAAGGGCGACTTTGTGCTTAAATGAATGTTCCTGATGTTTTTCCCACATCAAACTACTGTATTCTAGCCTTTCTCATTAGATTGTATGTTATAGCCTTAGTACAATTATCAGAACAGTATGAACATTCAGTATTATGAGAAAACATGCTTCTTGTTAATTCTTGTTTTTTTTCTTCCTTAAATCCTCATGCCTATTATCATATCAAGCAGGTTTGTGTTTCAAGTGCAGCTTGGAGACATGTCTACCAACATCTGCGAAGCTTCTGTTTAAAAAACTATATATATTAGGTTTGTCACAATTCTCCAAATCCACAGATTAATTAGACATTTGGGTCACAATTAGATCCAATTTTCAATTAAGACTTTTATTTTCAGCACTGAGGGCTATGCCATTGTCAGACTATTGAGTATTAATTTGTAAAATTTAACAGATTATGGGTTTTATCACCTGTCAAATGTAATTTACATTTTAAAATTCTACTTTGAAAACATAGGCTAGATGGTATCAAGTGTGCCATATTTCTGTGGGGCTGTACTACACTAAGGCCAAATGGTTAAGTATTTGATTTTGCCGATCCTGTGTTGATTTCAGTGAAGCTCATTTCAATCAGTTTCAATTTAGAACTGAAATCATGAGTTTAATTTTACATACAGTAATACTATAGTAATTAACAGACTATTATGGGGCCATTTTAAGCATTTTCAGGTATTTTAAAGTTCGACCATTCTTCACAAAAATCGACATACTTTAGTATTACTTTTTTATTATTTTTGGACATCACATAATATGGTGTTTTTTCACTATTTTTGTGCAAGCTATACTACTACACAATCAATTTACTAGTTTTAAGCAGTTTTCAGGTATTTTAAAATTTTACCTTTTTTTAATTTTTTTTACAAAAAACAACATAATATAGTATGACTTTTTTTTGCGGGTAATTTTTGGACATCCCATAATATGGTGTTTTCTCGCCATCTTTGGACAAACTATACAACTGCATGTATCAACAGACTATAATTTTCCTTCTCATTTCAATCATTGGAGTTTTTTGCAGCTCACTAAGAATACACTCTGTGTACTATGGGACTCTTAATAATCCAGGCACTGAACTGGAAACAGCTACACTCATGCATCTTTGTGAAAATGTCCTTGACATAACTTCTCGGTACTGTACCTGAATATACTTCATGAGCTCCTGGACATATCTGTTCCTGTCTGACGGCACATCGCAGTGAGACTGCATGTAGAGCACAGGAGCCAGGCCCTCCCTCCTCAGCTGGTTCTTCACCTCTAGGGACACGACCACAGGCTTCAGCAAGTAATCCAGAGAAGGCAGCCACTGCAGGGTCAGAGGGTAGTCCGACTCTCTGCGAAATGTTGCAGTGTAGTTGAACAGCCTGATCCCTGGTCCATGGGACAGGATGTAGTTATTCATGGGTGACTCTTCATGGAACAGTGACCAGGTCTGGTGGCGCAGACGAGGTAGCGGCGCCTCATATGCCCGAAAGTCTGTCCCATAAAAGATGATGGATGCTGTCCGTTTGTACAGCTGCACCTTTCAAGATCAAAATCAAGATTACTGGAAGAACAACTTCAGATGATGATTATAATTAATGTGAGCATGCATCTTCTCTTGGTCTAAGCCAAGAGTTTCAGAAAAAAGCTTAATGGGGTTACATATCTTTGGTACCTTGCGGTTGCTTGTGACCAGGCAGGAGGATGTGGCACAGTCGATGCGTTCTGTGTCGCCAGGGAAATGTGGGAACAGTCCTGCACTCCACCAGAGGAGAATGGGCAGCTCCTTGTTGCTGCGGCGGTCAGCGTTGCCAGGTCCTCTGTAAGAACTGATGGAGGCAAACTCCATCTCTGACAGAGCACTCTGTGGCAGAAAGGCTCCTCGGTCCACTGCATCCAAGGCCTCCAGGGGAGGTTGATCATCTGGAAAGGAGGCAAAGGAGACCCAGACCCAGCACAGGACACCAAACAGCCCCAGACACGCACAGGGCACCAGCCTGCCCCTACCCGCCATCTGCAAGGTTGGAAACAACAGAAAACACATTGCAGAGACTGGCATACAAGTAGGTCACCATGCAAAAGGAAAAATCAATTAACTTTGTCTGTTTAATACAGACGTGGTTCCTAAGTCTCGCCGATAAAGTCACGCTGTTTGTGTGCTCATAACTAACATTAAAGTTTCATTGATGCAGTTATCCTTTTCTTGCAGCTAACTTCATTGAACAAATAATAGCAACAGACTAACATTTTAACCATACGTGTCAGAGGTTTCTGAGCATGCACTATTATCGAAACATTTAGAATGTCCTACCATTACCAATGCAACAATTACATGAAGGTGCGTTTTTCTGTTTTCTTCAATCCAAACACATACAACTATTCTCCTTATAAAATGGTATTAAGGAGCGGTGATAACAAAGTGCAGTGGTTAACACACAACCAACGGTACAGATCCTGGGAATAAAAACAGACGGATTCTTCTTCTACCTTTCTCCTTTTAACTTCTTCTTTGGGTCTCAAACTTACGCCGGCTACACACTGCCACCTATAGTTTGGGAGTGTATTATTATAATAAAATGACCACTGTAACACTTATTTTGCACGTAGGGTGTGTACATAAAATAGAACATGCTAAGAGTAAAAACATGATAACAAACACGTAATACAGACAACAAATCAGTAATAACGGCTTTGAAATATGGTCTGCTATCAAAATACAAAAAACTGTTACAGTTGGTACAATTATAATACCGGTAGATTCACTTCTGAAGAAGTAAATGTAGAAAGCCTCCTAAAAAGTATTCTTGTAATTTCTTCATTTGCTTTTCCCGATTTATTTCTACTAAATAATGCAAAAAAATAATAATATTCCTTTTTAAATAAATAAAGTTATGAAAAAGTATAATAATAACTAGGACTGCAAGCAGTACTGAACGGGCCCTCGCAGTACACGCGTGTCGGGGCATGCTGCCGTCGGGGTGTGTGCGTTACAGGGGCCAGTCTATACCACCCCTATGAATTTCATTGCCTTAAGTGTTATAGTGTGGCCACGGTACCAAATATGAAATTAAACTGCCACCACAGTGCCACCTGTGTATAAGTTAGAAGAGGCAGGTAGCAATGGTGGAAAGTAACTATGTACATTTACTCAAGTACTGGACTTAAAGTACAATTTTGAGGTACTTTTATGTATATTTTATGTAACTTTATACTTTTACTCCACTACATTTTGAGGCATATATTGTACTTTTTACTCCTCTACATTTAGTTGACAGCTTAAGTTACTTTTCAGGTCAAGATTTAAAATGAAAAACATGATACATTTAAAATTATTACCCATTTTTATAAATTATTAACAGTGGTATTAGTACTTTTACTGAAGTAAAGGATTTGAATACTTCTTCCACCACTGTTCTTTTTACTTCTTTACTTCTTTAATTATTTTTTAATTATTATTTTTTTAATTTTCTTATTTTTTTTATTTCTTATTTTTTTATTTATTTTTTATTTTATTTTAAAAAATATATATTTTTTATTTATTTTATTTTACTTATTTTTTCCTGACCGCGCATGCGCAGAAGCGCAGGAAAAAAATAAATAAAATAAAATAAAATAAAATAAAATAAAATAAAATAATAAATAAATAAAAAATATATTTAAAAAAATAATTCAAAAAATAATAATAAAAAAATAATAATAAAAATAAAGAAGTAAAGAAGTAAAAAGGACAGTGGTGGAAGAAGTATTCAGATCCTTTACTTCAGCCAGGTGTGACTTATATTTAAAGTTTCATGAGTTTTTGGGTATGTTCAGGCAGTGAAAAAAGCGATCATTTGGGGAAAAAAAATAAATAATTCGAAATACAATAGGGACCTTGCAGGTCGTTGCCTGCTCGGGCCCTAATAAAAATTCATATCACGGATCAATTACTAAAAAGAGGCCCACAGATAAGCTTTTTTTTTTCAATCCTAAATTGTATGTCTGTACATGGTATTTACAGATATAAACCTCTGCTTACTTTAGTGGGAATCTTACTTAAGTTAAAGTAGTATTAAGAGAAAAATGTACTTAAAATACCAAAAGTAAAGTACTTGCTATGAACCCCTGTGAGTGCTATATCCTATTATTATATACTATATTAATAAATTGTTTGTACTCTTCAATTAAAGTTCTGAGAATTTATCTGCTTTATAGACTATTGGTAGTTTAATCTAACAATACATCATATTTATGAATTCAAGCGTTATTGTGCATACATAATCTAAATCTGCAATGTGACTATGGCACATATGTTGTTCACCAATTCACTGTCACTTTAACATGTTTGTACTACTAATGTATTAGTTTGTGCTTGGTTGTTTGTATTTGTATTTTTTTCTGCTATTTATTTATTTTTAATTCTTCTATTTAATTTGTATTTTTCTATTTTAATTACCTTAATCTGTCTTAATCTTAATCTTAACACTGTACTTGTGCTGCTTACTCTGTACTTGTGTAGCTGCAACACCTGGATCAGTAAAGGAATATCTTATCTTATCTTATCTTATCTTATCTTATCTTATCTTATCTTATCTTATCTTAGTAACAGCAGTTGCATTAATGTAATAGAGTAAAAGGTACAATATTACCCTCTGCACTTATGTGTAATAAATGTAGTAGAAGAATAGCTTCTTTTTTAGTTCCTGACAAATCAGTTGCGTATAACCTGAATGATGTATAAAAATATACTAACGAAGAGAAAAGAAAAGAAAAGAAAAGAAAAGAAAAGAAAAGAAAAGAAAGGAAAGGAAAAATCTAGTGAAGTATCTGCACCCCAAACTTTAGGACTCCTAAAATCCATTTGGACAGTGACAACCATAACAACGCCTCTCAGTTGTTGACATCTCTTATTGAAAGTGAACTTTACGGGCTTTAGGACCTCGGGTCGTCCAGGCGGTGTGCACGTGCAGCTTCTCGATGGGGGCGCGCACGTCACACACTCAATCTCAGTCAGATGTAGGGGCGCAGGGCAGAGCACGCAATAACAACTATTAGGAACAGGGTGAGTGGAAGTACATGTTTGTATATTTATGTTAGATGCATTTCATTATAGACAAATCACCTCACTCCATCGTTTGTTCTTTTGTTGTTTTGAAACTAGTTTTGAGTCGCAGCTGCACTGAGGCTAACGGTTAGCCTGACCAGTATAGGATGTCAACAAGCCTCAAGACCGACTAGCCGGCTAGCTTGTTAGTTGGCTGGGATGCTTTCTAAGTCGCTACACAGTACAACAGTGTTATTGTCTGTTTGCATTATAGTTTTAAGAAGCCTGTTACCTGTTCTCCTAGTTAACTTCTGCTCTCGACTGCTCCATGAACAGTTTCGCAGAGACCCGCGACGAAGAATGCGAGTTTTAGCCGCCAGTCACTGTTGACAACAAGCTGATACATGTATGTGGTCTGCGCAGGTGCAGTGGTCTTCTCCTATAATCCTGACTCGCCCCTGTTTGTTGTTGCGTTGGACTCCTACACGTCACCTGCTATATATGTCACAAAAGTAATGTCGTGTCCTACAGTATGACTGGCAAGCATATAAGATTTGTTGGTTGTCATGTTTGAGTGTTACTGTGTTGTAATACAGGAGGCTGTAGTCAAAGTCAAAGCTTCAACCAGAGACCTTTGGAAGATATCTCGGTCCTTCACCCCTGTTACTGTGTCCCTGAAACTAGTCAACCATTATACATCTCCCTTTCATTTGTGGTCAGTAAGGTTAATTTGAGGTTGAATAATATTGCAAAAGCAGCAGTCTTTTCCCCTAGTTAGATGGATTGAAAGATAGATACGCTTTAATAATCCACCAGGAGGAATTTAAGTGTTAGAACAGCATGAATGGAATAAGACACAGGGACATGAAAAATTGAAATAATAAAACACTGTGCAATATCTACGTAAGGATAATCTATATGATAAATACATACAAAGGATAATTTAGTCCACTACAGTAGAGCAAGTGAACTGTCCAACATTATTATAAGTTGTGTGGTGGGCTGTCCATAATGGGGAACAGTTCTGACCAGAGGTGACTTATTGTTCAGTTCTACTGCAGCAGTGAGTTATCTACACTGACTCATCAGCATAGTCAAGCCAATAGGCTGGTTAGGTTGTTGAATGTGTTCTAAGAAACTCAGTGTGTTTCATTTCCTGTTCCCAATAGTGATGAACATCTCATTTTGTTTCTGTAGTAAGTTTCAATTTTGTCGTTTCTTCCTCTTTCTAGGTTCAGTTGACCCTGGTCTGCCACCTGGTGTGGAGGCCTTGCTGGGTGGGAGGAAACATGATGAGCGGGAAGAGCCTGCTCCTGAAGGTGATCCTGCTGGGGGACGGTGGAGTTGGCAAGTCCTCCCTAATGAACCGCTATGTCACAGACCGCTTTGACTCCCAGTCCTTTCACACCATTGGCGTAGAGTTCCTAAACCGGGACCTGGAGGTGGACGGGCGCTTAGTCACTCTTCAGATTTGGGACACAGCAGGCCAGGAGCGCTTTAAGTCCCTGCGCACGCCCTTCTACAGAGGTGCAGACTGCTGCCTGCTCACATTTGCTGTGAACGACCTGCAGAGCTTCCAGAACCTCGGCTGCTGGAAGAAGGAATTCATGTACTACTCGGATGTTAAAGACCCTGAGCGGTTCCCTTTTGTGGTGCTCGGCAATAAGGTGGACATGGAGCAAAGGGAGGTGGGGGAGGACGAAGCTCGGGCCTGGTGTGAAGAGAACGGCTGCTGTCCTTATTTTGAGACCAGCGCCAAGGATGACACTAATGTCACAGCTGCATTCGAGGCAGCTGTCAGGGAGGTTCTGGCTGCTGAGGACCAGATTGACCATGCACTACTGAGTAGTACCATCGATCTTCATGGCAACCGCAAAACCTCTCGCACGTCTTGCTGCTGATTGGTCAGATGTGAATCCACCTTGTCTTAATCTCTAGCTGAAACCTGGCAGTTCTGAGAGCCAGTGAGATAGTGGTAATGGTACAGGAATTGTAGGTACAAGGTACTGAGTACAGGATCCCTTATAGATAATGTGGATAAGATAGAGCTGCTCTGAGGAGGGCCTTGTTAGGGATTCAGCTGGTATCTTGACTGTGGAATTATTGCTCTAACCCAGGTACAGGCACACTGTAACAGGCACACTCATACTTTGTACTCCGTCTGCTTTCAGTAGTGTTGCACAAAAACATTTTCACCCAGCTTCAGCTATGTCTGCCTATGCAGGAGTTGTATCAAACAGTGCTTTCAGAGCATTTATTTTTATTTAAATGATTAAAATGTTAATTAATACAGAAGATGAGAGAATACCAGTCCTCTCTTGAAGAGCACACTTTACCTTTGGCACAGCAACATTCAGTCAGCCCTGTAACTTCTAAGTTTGAGTAATGAGCTGAATTTCCTAGGTTTTTAGAGGGGCTTTGAATACAACATCCCATTTTCTTGTTATCAGATCTTTCAACAGAAGTGGGGAGCTAGTGTATTTTCTTGACACAGGCAGTATCTGTGAGTGGCAGTGTTACCAATCCAGGCCGATATTATGCATAAGAAACCCCCATCAACACTATGATGACCAATATGATTTGAGGTACGAAGAACTTTAATGATTGTTGCTCTCAAAAGCAACATGAACAAAAACTATGTTCATCTTCAATGGGAAGGGAACTGTAAGCTTTAATTTTGCAGCACAGACTGTTTTTGGTACGAGCTATTGTAGTGCCCTTATTCATTGGTCTGTTATAAGTATTACCACTGCACTACAGTGTAGCTGGAGTTGTCAGGTATATGAGTTAGGCATTATCAGATTGGTTTTATTTCCCATGACTTACGTACATGGGCCTGTTTACAAAGGAAGGTACAATATTTCTCGAAGTTAAAAAATAATACTGCTTTTGCTGCTGTTGTTGATAAACTGCTGTTAATTTTATTGTGAAGCACATTTCCATTCTCTGATTGCATTTTTTTTTCAGACATTGTGTGATATTCTGTTTGATTAAGGGCTGATTTAAGTCTGTTTTCCTCATGTATAGAGGAGGTTATAATTATCAGATTTAACAATATTTTTGCAGTTTTGGCTTGTTGGTATTGTAATCCTGTGCCTGCTTTGTTGTTTGCGTGGCAGTAGGCCTGTCATGATATCCACTTTTGCTAGATGATAAATTGTCTCAGAAATAACTTCCATAAATAGTATATTGATATTTTGAGACATTTTTCCCACTGATTTAATGATAATAATAGCATAATAATGCAGGTATACAGTTTTAAATTGCAATTAATTTTTAAGTCTCAATAATATTCAACTGTTGATTTGGAATTTGAATATTTAAAACAAATATCCAAAATAAATAAACCTGCATAAAGTAAAACCACATAACCAAAACAAAATATTAAATGGGCTCTCAGGCTCTATTAACAAAAAATTCACTTAAATTAAATAAATATTGGCACAGGGGTATAAAGAGTCATTCATTCTTCAACAGGCAAAATATCCTGCCAATCCAGGTCCTCAATAATTAGGGCCTTTGTTAACAAAAAGTGCAAATAGTGTTTCTGCATAGTTTTTGCTATGAAAAAATGCTTAGGTGCTGCTCCAAAGTCCTTTAATGATCAAGAAACCCTACTGTTTTTCTTGGCAAAAATATTGGTGATGTTCTTATGCAAACACAACATGCAGTATTGTACAATATATGGACATGGCCTTGATTTTTTTTTTCACCTTGATGTCAAAAACATATTATTTGTGGCAGGTCGACGAGGCAGGTCTTAACATTCCAGTCCTTTATATTATTTATATTAGTTTTGCCTACTCTGAAGGTCTCCTCTGCTTTACTGGTACATTATACACCTTGTGCTGCCTGTCTGTCTGGTCATTCTAGGTCTCAGCTGAATGCAAAACAGCCAGAGTACAAGGATAAGGCCATTACTACTATTGTGTACACTTCTCTGGTTCATACAGTATTGAGTGAAACATACAACTGAGTATTCTGACAACTTAACAATGTTTACTTGTTTTACCTGGGTGGTACTTTTATTTTCATGTTTTTACAACGAGCTCCCTTTGTTTATTTGCAGAGAAAATAACATGCTGTTTTATGAATGCTTCAAACTAAGTTCATCATGGTCAATTCATTCTCATCAGTGTTTTAATTGCTGCTAGAATAGTATAATATTGTGTCTTCTTAAACAACCCAACCTGTTGCATAAATAGGATCAAATGTTTTCATTTTCTGAATGCACCATGGTTCTTATTATAGTGCATGTTCTCATACCTTTTTTTTCTGTTTTGTTGGCGGTCTTGTGACATTTCTCAACCTAAGATTTGCCTTTCAAGTCAAGAATTGCATCATATTTCAATGTGTGTGCAGACTAAGAGCTTCACTTTGAAGTGAATTGAATCCAGTCAGGTACAGGTATATTTACTTATTACATGGTTCTTTGCTTTAATGTAGGCTCATGATAAATAGCTTGTTCATATGATTACTGTAAAGGTGTGTTGAGTACTAGTACTCACAGCGGTATGAGAGAAACTGCATTAAATGTGAACTGCATAGGGCATTTTAACTTAATCAAGCAGGTAGCCTACATTAATTCAAAGCAAAAAATAGGGCTGTTAGCTTATCATTTGTCAGTGTTCGTATTTACTTACCATTTCAGCTTTTATCATGTTCAGATAATGTAGCCTACCACAGTGTTTACCTGAGAATCAGTGGGTACTTATAAGCTGGTAGCATAACCCAGTACAGTATGTTGCTCTCATAATGCCGTCATGTCAGTGTTTTTTTTATGTTGCTGTAATATTTATGAATGTAAAAACATATTTCTTTGGGCTGTCCATATAAATGGCTTATGTAAATTGCAAAGGGCATTCATTTTATAATAATGTACGAAATGACACTGAACGTCTGTCTCATCTCAACCCATGAGTGTGATTTAAGCTGCGTGAAAGTTAGACTGTTCATCTTGATTATGTGTTGATCTAATGGACTACTTCCATTACTCCTCTTTTTGCACTATGAGGATAAGACTGGTCGTGCCAACATGCTGGCAAAGCGGTGAATACTCTCCAGTGCTTGGCTACAAATAAAACATGCAACATACCAAATGAAAACACTTATCTTGTTTGTGGTTTTTTTTGTGCTTATGCCTTGAAAATTCATGAAAGTATGTGCCTTTAAAAAGTACTTCACAGTTTGGAAACAAAAGCTCCCAAACTATTTTTAAAAAATAAAAATAGGTCACTTAAATTAATCAGTATACCTCAGCTCGCTGCCTTTCAGCAGTCATATTACCATCAAGAAATCAACATTTGCAGTAATAAGCAGCAGTGTTAAAATTAAGCATTACACAGGTCTTGAATTTTGATCCCAAGACATACCGTGTTTGAATTTCATCAAACGCAACCTTGAATGTCATTGAATGACCAAGTATGTGTGGGAACCCGAGAGACAATGAACGCTGTTTATTTCCTCTTCATTAAAAAAGGATATCAAGCATGCACCGCATACTGTGAAACCAGACCTGGGCAAAAATAAATAAATAATGTCTGCTTTTCAAACTAAATGTCTGACTTCATAAGATTAACAGAAAGTATAGACTCTTTTGGTCAAATGCATCACATTATAGAAAATAAGAACTAATTGAACTGTCTTGGCTCCCGACTGCATTTGTACCATTTTACGACATTAGATGTAAACACAAATTTCTATGTCAATACAAACATAAAAATAATGAAGGGAATACATTTTTTCAAGTTGTAAACTTCACAAAATTGTGTTATTTTGATGACCACCACAGTTGTGACAGTAATCATGAACAGCTCCTGCAGCAAACCTAAAGGTGCTGTCAGGAGACGTCAGATGTGTTTGCAGGGTACGGAGAGCACAGTGTCCCCCCTCTGTCCCTCTGCAACCTCCCATACAGGTCGTAGCCTCTCCTCTCCTCTTTCGCTCTGCGCCTCAGCTTTCTCAGGTACACCTGGTTCACGGCCAAGTGCAGGGAACAGTGCACCTGTGGACACAAGAGGAGAGAATACAAAACACCTTACAAAATACCTTGGCCCCTAGATTTTGGCAGAAAGCCAAGGATGGAGCGCCAGTTAAATGCTGTGACACCACACCAGACGCCGCACTTTCACACAGACTACAAACAAATGTTTTCAGAGGCACTCGGCACAAATACTTCAAAGAATATTCTTTTTATTATCAAATTTTTACCAACAAAAAAAATAATCATCAAACAGCCAGCTGCCATTTGACAAATCCACCACTCACAGCTGGGTAAAGCTTACACCAAATGGAATAATCTACGCATTATGCTGCACACGGTTTTGTTAGTAATACCCAAAGTGTAAAAGTAGTAGTAAAAAACATCTACAGTAAGTAAAAATACGTGTTATACAATAACTACAACAAAATCCCTAAAGAATTAGAGACAAAACAAAGCTGTCCTATCTCTGTATGTACAAGTACCTCAGTCATGCATTAACAGCAGCAGGGGAGTCACACCTCAACAATGTGTTTTAGGTCTAATAATAATAATAATAATGAGGTCACTCGATAAGTTAGCACCTAGTGCTTTTGCCATCTCAAAATTATGAGAAACAATTTCAGACCTTTCTAGATCAGAACTAAACAAGTATGTCCCTTTATCAGAAAGAAACTATTCAAAATCATCTAAAATTCCTTCACTCTGAGTCCATCACTTCAATTATTCGGAGGGAGGTGGGGGTCACGCAGCAGCATGTGGATGGGGTTGTGTGTGTGAAGAGCTGCATTGAGGCTTCGGAGAGGTCTAACCCTCCTTTTGTCCCAAGGACCCTCTCCCTTGACATGTAATATAACCCTTGGCAGAGACTCGGAGCGCAGGTGGCCCCCACAACTGGCTCCTTATTGGCTAGCTTCTAAAACAGGCATGACTCCATTGTTGAGGCTTTTCTCCAGCCCGTGAGAAAAGTCCTGAGGTCAGCGTGAGACTGCAAATGCGTGCCTGTCTGCCACCATGGCAACCAGATGTGAAGGATGGTAGCCATGGTAACGTATAATCCCTATTCTCTGCAACAGCTGCATTCTAGCAGCACATGTGTTGCAAATTGGTGGTTATTCCTTACATATGTTAATTCATTAGTGATGTGTTATCTGGATTTTGAGCGCACTAAACTTGGCATGAAAAAAAAAAGCAATCGTTTACAAATTTTTGGTGGCATGGCCTTGGAAATAGTGATATAAGACTGCATGTGAAAGCAGTAGACAATCCTCACACACAAAAAAAGAAAATGAAAGACTAAAAATAACATTCTTCTCAACATGAAAAATAAAAATATAAAAGACAACATTTTAAGAGTCCGTGACCACAGCTGGTTTTGTGCAGATGATGTGGAAGGAGAGAATTGTTGCCATCCCTTTTAGATCCCCGTGTTGGTGGTGAAGTAGTGATTTAGCAGACAGGAAGCTGGTGAGCCTAACACCGTGCACCCATGCCCTTTCTCCCCAGATACCGAAGAACCGCAAAGTTATAAGTGGTGGACACAGTATAGGTCAGCTGTGGAAGGATAAGCAGAGACAGGAAGCGTCAGAACAGAAGCAAAAAGAGGAAAAATCCACAACATCTAGAAATCAGAAGAAAAAAAACATGATTAACTACTAATGGCATTAATTTGATAGCAGATAGCATCAGTATAACAGCTTCTGTAATGGAGCATGCCAGTATAATGGGTGCACCATTTGCCTGGCTGGAAAACCACCAGACATTACGGCACTATTATGATGTTTGTGTCAGCTGAGAAAGGGGAACAGAGAGCAATAGTACAAAAGTCATCAGTCATGGAGGTCTGAGATGCCTCACCACCCACACTTTGAGCGTCACTGAGTCACATGAGCCATAACACTATTGTACCCTACTGTGGATGCACAGCCAAATTGGCCCTGGCTAAAGCATAATCACTCACCAGAGCCAAGAGAGTGATGCCCGCACCGGCGAAGGCAGCAATGTAGAGGTCATAGGTCATTCGGTACTGGTAAGAGAGAGGAGATTTGATGAGATGTGTCTTCATTTAGTGTCAGGCATAACACAGAACATGACTGCAGAGCTTTAATCATTTCCTGGTTCTTACCTCTCTGGTCTTGCAAACAGTGGACAGAGTCACACCACAAGCTTTTCCTGGCACTGCATTCCATGGTAGGAGCCCTGGAAAAAAAATATCTCTATTCAATTCTAGCTCTTATGCACAGAGACAATAGAGGATATTGTTGTATTATGCTACATTTTTCTTATTGTCCAAAAATCACATAGAAAAGACCAAAATCAACAAAGTGTATAGTTCATTGTTTTTTAACTTCCCTACCTATCTATGGCACCTACTACTGAAGACATAAATCTTTGTGAACAAATAAAAATACATAATAACTGACATTGGGCGAATCAAAATAGGTAGCTTCATTTAAAAAAAAGTTAATATTTTCTTTAAGCAGCTGGGCACAGTAGTTTTTTAACCACATTACAAAGTATAAAATGCATTTGTTAGGGACTCTTTTCAGCTGCAGATTAATACACATTTGATGAGCTAGTGAATATGTACGCCATCAGGACAGTGTGCGTAGGGTTGACTCAAAAATGATAATTCATGGTAATGAAGGAACATGTCACACAGTGTAACAGTGGCTCAGTGTGAGGCTAATGTGTTATTAGCCTGTGAAGTGGTCTGCCCACTACTTCAATCCAGACTGAAAGCTCTCAACAACTTCTGTGATCCTCTTGCTTTTCTTCAAGTGCCACCATAAGGTTAGCATTTTTGAATTTTGGTGAAATGCCTCAACTATTGGATGGATTGCTGAGAAATTTGGCACAAACATACCAATATTTTTGTCAACATTTTTGACCAAATGCACGAAAAACCAAAGACTTGCTCATTAACCTCAGATGTACTTTGTATTAGCAAATGTCAGCATTAAAAGATGTCGTGTTACCATATTGCCTTGCGTCGACACAGAGCTGGTTGATGCTTGCTGGGGTCTCAGTCAGAACATCGATGGTGTGGCAAGTTGCATCCATGTTGTAGAAGAAGTAAACAGGCAGGGCCGAGAAGGCAAACACCAACAGCCACAGCACAGCTAGTACGTATGTCATCACTATAAACTGCACGAGGAGGAAGCAGAATAAACATTAGTGTGCATCATCTTCATAAACTGATGCGCATAATCTAAGAGTGTTTTTATGAGCAGTGACTCACTTAGCGACCACATTTACTTTTTTTTCTGATTAGCTTAACTTATTATCTCACTCTCTGTTCTCCTCCTCTTCTTCCAACCACTCAGCTTTTTTTCCCCAACCGCTCAAACACACACACTGTATGCTTATCTTTGCATGTCCCCAAAGGTTTTTAGCAGCCTTAAGATTTTCGGCTCAGCACCCACCAGGGAGTGATACGTGTATTAATCCCATCCAATCTCTCCAATCCCCTTTACTTGTCCCACTCTGGGCCCTCTCACCGAGGAGCTGAGGCAGCGGCCACACATGGTGCTCCTGAACTCTCCAAAGGTTTGCTTGGCAGCGCTTGTGGTGTAGAAGCCCTCAGCCAACAGCACGATGCAGTAGAGGAAGAAAAAGGAGGCCAAACCGTAGATGACATACTGGAAATACTGAATGCTGGGAAGATGAAGGAAAAAGAAAACAGGAAAAATTCAGGGTTACAATAGAGTCTATATCACAAGAAATCCCCTGACAAGTTTAAAAAGATGTCTCTAATGATGGAAATGCTCCACTCACATGTAGGCCAGGGTGATGTAGTCCTGAAGGTTACGGGCAAAGTAATTCTCGATGAGTCTTTCTGTCTCTGTGAGTGCCTGGTGCCCACAACCGCAGAAGAGGGCGATGCCAGAGAAACACAGCAGTGTGGCGACCAGGGAGCAGTATGGCACCCCACCCAAACAGCGCATACAGCAGTCATAGCAACCTGTTAGCCAAGATGCAACACCATGAAAGTCAGGGCACATAATTATTTGATGCAACCTGACAGAATCACTGCACACATTCTGCATAGAGCAATGTGGAGAAGGTGCATGCTTGTAAAGACAGGATATCTTTCTGTTAACTCTTTCCACTTACCGTAGTTAATATGGACATGTGCTGCAACCTGTAAAAGGGCCAGTTGCTCCAATGAATAATAAGTTAAATAAATAACAGATTAACCAATAATTCAAATATGATTCAGTTGCTACCTGATCCCATAGGTAGATGTCTCAAAACCAGTGAAAATACAAGCAAAACTACCTGCAAGTCCATTACCAGGGTTAAGTGAGTATTTTTTTTTAATTATCATTAATTGGGGTCCCTTTTACAGTTTGCAGCACATTAACCAAGTGGAAACAGTTAACAGAAAGATGTCCCTTCTTCACAAGCATGCACCTACCCAACATTGCACTGTGCAGAATGTGTGCACTGGAGGAGAGTCTATTTACTCAAAAAAAGAGTTAAAAATAGCAGTTAAATGTCTACCAGTTTCTCAGAGGCCACGTTTTCCATCTTAAAAAGTCCAGTTTTGTCCGACCAGCAGCCAAATACCCAAAGAGATGCTTGATAATGGATGAGATATTTAGCCATTAATTTACTTTCGATCTACAAATCAATTTTTCTGTTATGTTGGACAGAACCTGCTGCCAAGAGTTTCCATAGTGACTGTTTCTTTGGTAGAAAGTAGTTCCCATTATAAAAAAAGGAGCACAGTGAGTTGGATTATTCAGAAAAAGAAGAACTATTTCATTTTTAATGGGGTGAACACCACACTAAATTCCATTGAATTGGGGTGGAGGTAGTAATCTCAGTGATGGATATCTAAAAAATCTGAGCATATTACACCAAAACTATATGCATGCCTATAACACCTAAGTAAGATTTATTTTAAAACCTGAACCAGCCTTTAAAAAAAAAATGTTACTTTGCCACTGTGGACCGGGCTGCAGCTGTTAACACTTGCATTCCCGTGGTAAAGATGCTCACTCTCCCTTATAGTCATGTGCTGTTTGAATGGATGCCAAAGGGCCAAGGGCACGGGGATGTGTCTGCTCTGACCCCAGCTCGCACCCTGACTCCATTCACCACCCAGCATGGAGAGTGTGAGAAAAGGGGGAGGACAGAGAGGAGAGACAAAGTGAAAGAGAGAGAGAGGCTGCTTTTGTGACTGCAGAGACAACAGTCTTTGTCCCACAGCATCATGGGGGTACAAGGGCCACCAATGTCAAGCAAACAAAGGCCAGAGGCACCTCTATGCTTGACACACACGGACACACACATGCACACACTCATAGACTTCCTTCTGGGGAGACACGGGAACAAGAAAGTGATAGTGGGGAGCTGTCTGTGCTGGAAGAGGATGGAAAAAAGCAAATCTATAAACAAACAATGCAACTGTGTGCATGTGTGCCATTACACGCTTGCAAGCGTGCATCCACACGGACACGCACAATGGAAGCAGACAGACTGTGGTTGGTACCATTACAGTAAACACAGATGGCAGGAGGGGCACATAGATAGCTCTTTAATTGAACACTTCTACATGGCTGTGTGTATTTGTGAGGGAGAGGGAAAGACACACAGGAAAACTGGATCACTGTATTTCAGATGGCGACTTTACTGTGGCAAGAAAGTGGGAGTTTTAAAAGATTAAAAGTGAGAAAACTAACAAATAAAAGACAAATATTTCTGGTATTGTTATATAAGGAATGCAGTAAAGTAAGTCAGTGGTATGAAAGAAGTATTCAGATCCTTTTCTTAGGTAAAATCACTAATACCATAAGGTGAAAAACATACCACTACAAGTCCTGCATTCAAAAACATTACTTGTATGGAAGTGTAATAGGTAAAAGGTACTTAAAATAGTGAAAATAAAGTATTGATTGTGCAGTAAAATGTTCCCTGTCAATGTTTTAAGTGTGATGTTTTGGATTAATATAAATTCTGAATTAATATGTAGGTTTCATTTAACTGCTGAAGATAGATAGATAGATAGATAGATAGATAGATAGATAGATAGATAGATAGATAGATAGATAGATAGATAGTAATCTATTTCAATTCAAGATTTTAGGTTGTGCTCATTTTTAGTCATTTATATACTGTTGGGTAGTTTAACCTACAGAAATGCATCATACTCCAAGTATATTATCATATGCTGGTAGCATCCCTGTCCTGTGAGAACCACATCTCTTAAAAGTCAACTTTTCATGAACTCATTCCTGTTCTCAGCTTTGGAGAAATGCATTTTTCAGCTGATCCGAGAGGGATTTTAAATAGTTTATTTAGCTTAAGGAGTAGGGGGAAATTTTCTCAACACATTAGCAGACACTTTAACCTTCAGTTTATTGGAAAACGTAAAAATCACCAAATCTGGATAAACATAGCTTTTACTGCACAGGAAGGGGATGCACAACTGTAATCTGTAAAGTAACTTAAGCTCTCAGACAAATGAAGTGGAGTAAAAAGTTCAATATTCCCCTCTGGAATGTAGTATAAGTAGAAAGTTGCATATAATTGGGATACTCAAGTAAAGTACAAGCTCCTCAGATTTGTACAGCATACTTGAGTAAATGTACTTATTTAACTCCCCCTCTAGTAAATTACACATATTTCTATTTGCACAAAGGATTCTGGTCTCAACAAGTTCAAGTAGCTAACAGCACCCACATAAACCAGAACTTTAAACATCACACTGTCTATTCAATATAAGCCCACATACCTTCAGCTGCACCTTGTGCTAATTAACTAATTAATGACATCAGCAGCCTGAACAAAGAGCTGGAGCCTGAACCAAAGCCTCCCACAGTACTTTCATTATGACTCGAATGAAAATACAGGCCTCGCTCTGGTACAAAATGCAAAGCTGAGGCCAAGTTCGGCTCTTTAAAAATTGAGAAAGATTGCCACAGAAAGCAAATGCGACAAGGCTCCTCTGAAAGTAGCCCTGCCATCTCAAGCATGAAATAAATCTCATGATATCAGTGGAGCATCAGCCGGTGAGTAGCCGACCTCTAAACTGACAAAAAAAACTTAATAACTGCATATGCCCTTTCACAGACCCATTCATATCAGCGTGCAATCACATGAAATAAAATGCAGATTTTATAATGTGACGTTTTCTATCTGCTAAAAGCTAATAAGTAACTGGAGTTTCTTACCCATGTCTGGAAGGATGCGTTCAGGACTTGTAGGCTACTGCTGCTGCCTTCACTGCAGCTGGTCTGCTGATGATATGCGCAACTGGTCTTCGGCCCCCGTATATCAACCTCAACTCGCTTTCTGTTCCCCCAACAATGGACAGACCCGCTGATGACTGCGAGAGCAATCTTAAAGAAACAATGTCGCTTTTCAATGAACTTCAAGGCGGAGAATAATGAGGAGGTCAAGGTTCTTGCGCATGCAGAATTTTCCTTAGTTCATTGTTGACGCCTATTTGCATATAGAGAGACTTGCAACTTCGTATGCAAATACAGCAGAGGGAACGTTTGTCATATTAAAAAACACTTTTCCTCTTCTGTGAGTCGGCCATCAAAACTCTATGACATATAGTCCTTGTTCTCCAAGGCCTTGTGTTTTAAATACCCATAGCTGCATTTTCAGCCTGATAACTAAAACTGAATGGGAAACAGCTGGATAAGACAAATAATGAGACGTTGTATTTCCATGAACCGGGAAAATGATTTTTCTAAAGCACTGATGAACTCTCCCTTGGTGCCCCCATGTAAAAGCCCAGCAAAAGTGCCCTCTTGGATGCCCCTGTAGTAGATAAAACGAAGTGAAGTACCCTCTGGGGTGCCCCCCCAGTGGAGAAAACAAGATGCAATACACGAGTGGGTGCCCTAAAATGGAGAAAACAAAATAACATGCAATTATGTGTCTCCCTAAATGGAGCAAATGTGATGAATTGCTCTCAAGAGTGCACCTCAAACATGATAAAGTTCCCTCTAGAATGCCTTTAAATGGAGAAATGATGATAAAGTGCCCTTGAAATTGAAAAAAACACAATGCAGTGACATATAGGCTGCCCTACATGCACTGGTGCCCCACCGCATGCCCTTATTTTTTTGCCCCTGCCCCTCTGAAAGCCAGAGTTCACCACTGGTTGGACATAACACCATCAGTATGAGCCTGTGGACAGGTGGTCAGGTGATGCTCCTCAGACTTGGGAAATTGTCAGATACTATCTGTTAGACTGCAGCATTTGAGATAAAGTACTGAACATGAAAGATCCCAGCTGGCAAAACTGATATGTGCTTTATTACTTATCTCTCAAATGGGTCTATTTAGCCCTGGAATGTTTCTTTTTAAAAGCCAGCTTAAAGTGACATTCACATACCATTAATATGTGCATTACCCAAGCCAGATAGTGCCTTTTAAGCCTGGTAGTTGAGGGGTATTTCTCAGCATCACTACAGCAAGCTTCTTTGATAAGAAAAACATCACTGCTATTTTAATTAGACTAGATTGTTATGTCATTTGTGATCATAAAACCCCTGATGTGTATCTCAGAAATCATCCACCGGGTACTTGGGTCTGTGCCAGCTGGTTTCTTTGTCCATGTCAGCTCATGCAACCCCCTAACCCACTATCAAATGTTCAGCTTTAGTAAAAAAAAAAAAACTGCTGTGAGTGGAGCTGAGCAGCATGCAGCAGGGAAGCATCACTGATCTCAGGTGACCTGACTGTGGCGGAGTGAGAGACTGTCCTCTGATTCATCTACACCCTCTGGCAAAATACCAGAAATAAAGAGTCAAATTTGGCTTCATCTGTGTCCAGTAGATGGCAGACTTTCTCCTGCCACAGCATTGTACAGTTGCAGACACATGAGGAGCTTTATCCCACAAATACTATCCATTTTCTGAGAATAGTCAGTTTTGTCAAAAAGCATATTTAACAGTGATGCGCTAAAAATAATCCAGTATACAAGGATGTTAACCAGGTCAAAAATCTCTCTTTTGAATCACAATAGCATTAATATTTAATTGCACGTTTTAATCTAATGGGATCTGTAATTCCTTATGTTAAAATGCTTCTTTAATTTGTAATTATGTTATGTGGCCCTTTATTTCATCTCAGCTAATAGAGTTAGTGTCATAGTACAGCACTATTAGATTATTTAGTTTTGAGCTGCTAGCTCAGAAATCCTCAGAGAAACACTCCTCATGTTATACAAGCCTTGTTCTCCACTAACCAGGTTGTTGTACATTGTGTTTTACAGCCCGTGACTCATGGCTTTCCTCCTTTCCTCTAACACAGGTGTATTAGAAAGGATTGCTCAATAGTTTATGATATTGTAAAGCTAAAAAAAAAAAAAAATCTTTTGTCAAAGCTTAAACAATTAGCCTGCCCTCTCTGTGCAACTCTGTTCACAGATTTGTAAACACATTTTACCCTGACTCATTCATACTTTATGCATCACTTAACCTGGTTTTGATATCTCAATTATTCCCCAGCATACAAATGTATCAGCAAAACATGAGAGCAACTGCCTTTTGTAAAGATTTCTTTGAACACAGTGTGATTTCACTCCAAACATCTGTCAACAAAACAAGCCTGTTGGATTACTGGGTGCAGTACAGTAGGTTTTTCTGGCTTTTGGGTGCGATCCAGCGCCGTGGGTGAGAAGCAGCCATGCTATCGGATAACAGGTGTGAGGCGGTGACTTGAGATGGTGGTGTGCCTTCCCTCTGCCGCCTCTCACCTGTCCACAGCTGCGCTTCGCCTCCTGTGGTTGTCTCAGAGCTGCTTCTTGAGAGACTTTCATCACCTCCCTACTGGAGGAACATTAAACCCCTTTTGTGTGTCTAAATACTTTAGACTCCCCATCACTCTGAGTCGGAAATCTGAGAAACACCCAATCAACTTAGCGGACCATTACCTCAAGCTTCTTCTAACCGCAGGGGTCATGGAGGATAATCCCTAAAGATAATGACTGTAATATGGCTATTTTAGCAATGCCTTGCTGTGATATCCTCTCTTATGGTGGCTATTACTGTACACATCACCTGTGCTGCAGTCTCGAACATTCTTCTGCATCCTCTGTTGATAACCTCAAATACTTCACTTATCAGATCAGCTTTCATATGCTTGGCAGCTTATCAGAAAATGGATCAACTTTATTTCCACAGAAATACATTTTTACAATGTTTGAATACACTGTATCAGAATAATTTGACGAATTTGATTATCAAAATGCAAGAAGCCTTTGACAAATACTCAGAACGTATTTAATTCACAGGCTGATTTCATCCTTGACAAAGTGCGAGTGAGGATTACACACATTGCTTGCTTTATTCTGTCAGTCATCAGAGTAATATTTGTCTTTAAGCCTGAGTGGAATCTCATTCTCCTCGATGTGCCCCCGCTTGTTTTGCTGTCGACTTCTTCTCTTCTGTTTCAGGTATAAAACAGCTGTCGCCACAAGCAAACATGTGGACACCAGCATCATGCCCAGGCCTACTAACAGTGTGAGCCGAGCAGATCTGGTGTCCTCCACTTCACAGATGGGGGCCTTTGAGGGGGTTTGAACCAAGTCAGATGTCCCTGTCCAGGTGGGCGCCCTGTCTAAGTGGCAGGGCCCCTTGCTCTCATTGACCAACAGGTTAACCCAGACAGTGGTATAAAGTGGAGCTGGTTTCCCCCCATCTCTGACCACAATGAACAGGTGATGCATCCCCAGGTCTTTTCGTAGAAGTTGTTGAGCTACGGTGATGTTCCCCGACCTCGAGTCAACCCTGAACGGGCTGTTTTTTTCCACCAGCTCCGGCGCCACAGCAGTGTATGTAATCTCCGAATTCAGCCCAGAGTCGTCGTCGATGGCGTAGATCTTTGTCACTATGGTGCCTGCGATAGTTGCCGGAGAGACAGTCTGGCATGAGGAGTTGCTGCTGGGAAGGATCACTTTTGGCTGGTTGTCATTGATGTCCTCCACAAAGATAGTTACCCTGGCAGTGGAAGTCAAAGCGACCGGGTGTCCATGATCGCTAGCCAGCAGGTAGAGTTCATAGCGGTCGTCTGTCTCGCGATCCAAGTTGGTTGTGGTGCGCAGTGTCCCCTGAGTGTTATCAACAACAAAAGGTCCACTGCTGTTAACAACATTCAACTCTGTGTTCCCGTTCTCTCCTTTGTCTGGATCTGTCACCCCAATCCTCCCTACCTGGGCAAACGGTGGTACATTCTCAGGGATAAAAAAGATGAAGTGAGGGGTTAGAAAAGCAGGTGCATTGTCATTCTGGTCCAGAACACGAATGGATACCGTGGCCACTGACTCCAAGGGAGGAGAGCCACCATCTCGTGCAAACACAGTGAGTTTGTGTACACTCTGCTGTTCCCTGTCCAGAGAGGCTGACACACACAGTTGACCTGTCACTGGGTCAATGTTAAATATGGTAGATGTGTGTTTGTCCAGGCTGTAGGTCACTCTGCCGTTGTATCCACTGTCTGCGTCAGACGCCGAGACCTGCAGCAGGGACATCCCTGGCTGGTTGTTTTCTTCCACCTCCAGCTGGTAGTGTGTCTGGGGGAAACGTGGGGCATTATCATTCACATCTGCCACCAACACCCTGATCACACGCCTGGAAGGAGCGATCACAGATCCTTCAGCTGATCTCCCATGCACTACCACAGTAATATGATGTTCTCTTTTCATCTCATAGTCTAGAGGCTTTGATGTGGAAAGCAGATATTTGCCGTTCTGTGGGCTCAAAGTGAAAGGCACCTCCCTCTCAATGGCAAGAGATGAGCCTTTAAAGCTGCTGTCACCCTCAAGCTCTAAAACAGCTAAGACGGTGGGGGGCTGGTTCTCCGGTAACACCATAGTCTGGTTTTGATGCTCCGCTATGAACCCGATCTTGATCGTGAGCTCTTGCTTCGCCTTGGGGAGCACGGATACGGTTACCTGAGTGTCTGCTGGGGGGCAGTGATGGCCGCTAGCTAACACTTTCAACAGCAGCTCCTCCGAGTTGTCACTCTGGAGGTCCTGTGTTAGTCTGATGTACCCAGTGAGGCTGTCAAGGCTAAAGAGCTTCTTGGCCCGCTCTGAGACTTTGGGACTGAGGGAGTATACGATGGCAGCGTTCGGGCCTGAATCTGGGTCTGTGGCTCTGACCTGAGCAACCAGCATGTTCTTCAGGGAGTCTCCGGGGATGGTGACTCTGCGAGGGCTGTCAGAGCTAAACCTTGGACAGTTGTCATTAACATCTGTCACTGTGACTATTAAAGTTGCCGTTGCACTTAAAGGGTCTGAGCCGCAGTCGGTGGCCACCAGCGCCATCTGATACACGTCCCTTGTCTCTCTATCCAGAGCTTTTTGCACAACAAGCATGATGACGGCACCGTCCTCTACTTTCAAACTGAAAATTCCATCAGAATCTTCCAGGTGATAATGCAGCTCACCATTTTGTCTGGCATCCCTGTCCTGAGCCTGGTCATCCAATAAGAAACTCGTGCCCACAGTCACATCCTCAGACATCCTTAGGTGTATTTCCCTGCTTTCAAAAAGAGGTGCATTGTCATTGATGTCCTCTATGATCACAGGGAACTGTATAAGGTCTCCTGAGGGCCCCACGACAGCATTGTGTAAAATAATGCATTCCTCCGCCTTTGTCTCCTCGGGGCAGAGGGCCTCGCGATCCATCTTTTGCTCAGTGGTGTAGAAATTCCCTGTGTTTTTGTCTATCCACAGATACTCCTGGGTCAGAAGCTGGTACGGAGGTGTAAAGTATTTACTAAGTGACCCCGCCAGAACACCAGGCCCCTGTTCCTCTTGGACAGAAAACTGGACAGTCCCACATATGATCTGCTGCAGATGGACCACAACCAGCAGATTCTGATGGGAGAAGAAACAAACTGTGAGCAGCAATTTATTTGTTTTTAAAAGAAGAATTTTTTGACTTGGGCTATGATTTGACTGTCTCTTTGTTGCACCTGAAACTGACAGAGTGTAGAAGTTTTCTCTGGTGGTGATAAGGTTTAAACTTCATGCCTCAGTGAGCTCTTTTAAAAAGCAAGCAAGTGTACAATGAAGGTAATGTGATGCAAAGCATGTGTTTGGCCCATTTGCATATAATTCTGTATTTTCCCCGAATATTTTTTAAAAATCCCTTCTTCTTTTAATCTTTAACAGGCATAATTTTCATATAACTCCAACTTCTTTCCAGCTACTCTATCACACATTCATATTTTTCATAATGGCACAATAACATTCCAGTTACACCCTTTCTCTTCTTCAGAAACTGACTCAGCATGATTATTCCTCGCATTGCTTTTGACTCACTGACCTGCAGTAGTCCAGCCCAGTTCATATTATCAGGAGTCCCATGGCCCATCGCCCTCACACATGTTACCCACGTTCCCCCAGCAGCGAGTGAACGCTGAGGACGGAGACAGCAACCTAAACCTGCACAGCTGACGGCATAATTCATTACATGCCCCTCCTACAACACTTAGCTAGCGTGTGAGCCTGACACAGGAGAAGTCAGAGGAACAACAGGTTTACCTGCATGATTTGAACACATGCCTTTGTCAGCTTTTCCAAAGGATAAAAACGATGAGTGAGAATGCGGCTTAAGTTTGTGTACATATCTTGCCTCTAAACTATACGGGACAGGATTAATGTGCTATTACCAAATGTGCTTACATACCTCTCTTTATTGGCACACCTGCTACCTGTTTGTTTTTTTACTACATAATGTTTTTAGCTTCCTCTGAATCATTTTCATTCCTTTTAGATTTGTCTTCCGGTATTGTTTTCTTCTGTCCAGATTTCCAGAAGCCTCTATAACACCTAGAGATCAAGTCTTTATTAATAACAATGCTTTATGTTCCTTGCTGCACTCACGTGGGAACGTGGACGTAAACAAGTAGTTCCTCTTCTGTAATGAAAAGTACATATTCAAGTACAGGAAAATCTCCAAGGGTAACACTGTACTTTTTATTGTACCGCATTTGTCTGGCAGCCAAAGTTAGTCTGTAGGTTAGATATGGTGCAGTTCTCATTATTCAACTACTAAAAAGGTAATAAAACACCAATAATTCAATAATAATTGTGCACACACATATCATGGGTGCATCTGTGTCCTCATAACCCACACAATCTGATTATCATCACATGACAAACCGTCAAGAAAATAAACTATAATAAGCTGAGACGAGATAGCTACCAACAACTGGAAGTTACCCACCACAAACCATCTTCCATCAAAGTTATCATCTGGTTTTATAACATTGTTAATGCAGAATATCAGATCATTTTACATTCTGTTATTAAACCTGCCAGTTTCTGACCTATTTTCCTGCCTACGTTTCCATCCACCTGTCACTCTCTACCATCTGTGCTGTCTGACTGACAAGTGTGCAAGGTCGCTTCTTTTCTTTTTTCAGGTTTATGGCAGGTGGTTATTTTAACCTAGACTGAGGTTGCTGATCTGCTGAGTAGCTTTTATGGAGACCCCTTGATGGAAAAAAAAAACTGTGAAAGTTCTGATATTAGAACTTTGTTCTCTAAAGCTACAAAGAGAATGCATTTTTGTCATTGTTTGAAGAAAAAAAAAGGAAAAATACAAATATACAGCATTGAAGATGTGATGTTCCCCTATTATATCAGAGGAGCGTAAGCCTATATGATGGGGCTGAGCCTGGGACGGCCCTGGCCAAATTGTAAAGTTGCACCCATTTAATAATTTTCTTGCACTATAATTTATGGCCTACTCTCTTTTTTTTTTTTTTTTTTTTAATTTTGAGTATTTTACTAATTATGTAGGTTTAAGACATTTCAACCATCCCTTATACACTGGGACGGTTCAAACAGTGGAATTTAGATCAATTTTACAACCTGTGCATATTTCATAAATTCACTTAAATGCATTGTTTTAGTAGCTGGCACATTGAAGTTTGTAATATAAAAATTTGGCTACTCCAATGTAAATGATTTTTGGATTTATTGGAAAATCGTAAAAAGTGTTAGAGCTGTCCCTGGTCTCTCCAGTGTAATATTATACTTTACTTCTATGTAGCTATGGTATTAATTTTACTTAAGTAAAGGATCAGAATAATTCTTCAAATGGTAAACATGCCAGAATGCTAAAAAGAAAAGTTGCATGATATGGACTTGGCAGATGTTGTGTGTGAGTTTGAACAGAAATTGCACTTGAGCGACCTCTGTCGACAGAGCAAAGTACTGCAGCAGATTTCTAAAAAAAAAAAAAAAAAAAAAAATTTAATTGTGTTTTGATTGAACCATTTTCCTGCAAAAGTGTACTTTATTCCACGAAGTTAAATCGACAGAATCAAGAATTTAGATTTTCCCAACAAAACTATGTCGCCAAGTAAAATGACCCCAATTTAAAAATAAATTATACGAGCAGTGCCCTCCCAAAGTTCTGATCGTCAGTTTTTATCCTCAGTAAAGCCTCATTCAAACGTATAATTAGCATTTAATGTAAAACTCTTTTGCAGCGAGCTTACTGTGGCAGAACACGATGAATCTATGATTTAAAAAAATCTTATACATTCACTTTTTAAGTCCCACACAGTTTCTTTCTTAATTTCCAAGCATGGAGAGGAGAACTGTAAGCCTCGACGTGAGTTACGTAACGGCTTATTTCTGTCTGTCTCGTTTGGTTTTCCTTTTAACTTTCCGCCTACTTTTTCCAGTCACAGTTGACCGCTGAGGTTTTTCTGCGACATGATTGGCTGGTTCGGTGCACGAGCTGAACGGGTGTGTGTGTGTGGCTTTATAATAAAGAGTCCTGCTTGTCAGCTTTAAACCGTTTTGAACCCAGACGCTCAGCAGCCCGGTGGTTGTTTAATTTCACTGCTCCAGCATGACCTCAGACATTACCACAGGTGAGTGTAACGACTTGCTCGAGCCATTAGTTTTAAACGGTGCTACAGTGCTGGTGATCACAGGCCTGTAACAAACAGCTAACACCAGTAATATGCTTTTACAGAGGCTGTAAACTATAGCCTATCTTAATTTCTTTATATTCCACACTTGCCTGATTTTTTTTACATATCACATAATGCTGATACAGATTGAATTTATACTGAGAGAATAGGCCAATTTATCATGTAGCCTGCTATGTTTTAAACCTTTTTTTTTTAACCTTATGCTCTCATTTGTTGACATATTTAATTAATGCAGGCTTCATAGCACATCTGTATTATTTATTTTTTTCACATTAAAAAAGTTATTTTTTGCAGGCTGTATTCTTACATAACTTTTTTAACTTGCTTTTTAAAAAAATATGCTTTTTTTTTTCTTGCTGCATCCTACTACCATTTACCACCCTTGCTTCCTATATCCCACAGGGTACTGTTAAAGCTTTATCATATTCATAAAAAGATGGGGAAAACCGAGGTGTGGTCATCCGTTATTTAATGACTGCACATTTATTCAAGAAATGGCCAAAAGAGTTCTTTTTATTGCAGCCCAAAGCATAGAACTTAGATTTAAAATGTAATATTTATGTATCACAGTTAGCAGACCAGGTGTTTTACAGGCTGTTAGGTGTTTTATATGCCTTATGGGCTGTTAGCTTTATTTTCACACATCAAGTTTTTTGATACAAGCCTCTGACATAAACCTCAACTGCAGGCTTTGGCTTTTAGCTTTTATTTAATTTAATTGTCACCCAGAATATATTTAAATTATAAGTTATTTCTTATATTAAATACTCGTTTGTTGGTTTGTTTTACTGGAAAAAATAAAAAAAAATTTCAGCTCTTGAGATGATCTTAACATCTTCTTCTAGTGGAGTAATGTGGTTTCTTGTCACATTTTCCACAGACTTGGAGCTGGACGAGTTGCTGCAGGAGTTCCAGGATGTGGTGGAGGAGCTGAAGGCCCCTTCTCAAAGCAAACCTCATGCTTACAATCACGTCCTGCATGAGGCCAAAAGTCGTACAGGGCTGGTGGACGACAGCGGAGTCGAGGACTCGGATTACTGTGAGTGACAAATTCATCACACTAGAACAACGTTCAGTGTGATTAAGATAATGTTTGTTTATTGTACAAAGTGTAGGGAAGGAAGAGCATTATTTAGTTCATCACTCGCTGGTGGGTGAGGTTGTGTGAAGGCCCCATGGGTGCCGATTGAGCCCCTTTATCAGCCTAAACAACTGCAGCTTGACACTTTTAATTTGCATGAAATTAGTGGTACAAGAGGACACATCCCTCTACACTTCTATTATTAAAGTGGCTGTTTTGCTCATGACAATAGCTGTGTACCAGAATGAACCGCAATTACGGATAACCCATCTTCTGTAATTGTCTGATTTTTTTTCGTTGTTGTTGTTGTTGTGCATGTCGACGGTTATGAGATAAAAGAAGAAAGTATGTTTTTCTGCTCCCATGCGCCATCATTATTGAAGGTATTTTGGCCCCCCGACGTTTGAAAAGTGGACTCTCGGGAGTCGCTAACGGGGAACAAGCGTTTACCTTCATTTTACTGCATGATATTATCAGAATGTGCAACTCCTGCATTGTGTTTAAACTGTTGTCATTGTTGTTGATCATTTGCATGGGCTGGCCTTCGTGCTTGTCTGCTGTTTTTTTTATCTCGGCTCACCCCCCCCTTGCCTCCCTCTCCCCCCAGGCAGCGAGGCTTCTTTGGGAAACAGTTTGAACACCAGCGAGGAGGAGCTCCACACAGCAGGCATAACGCTGGCACCGAAAGGTACTACAGACTCCCATCAGCCCATCTCCATCCAGATAGCCCTCGTTCTTACAGTGATCGCTATCACTTTTGCTCTGATCGCTATCACAGCCACACAAAAACCCTCTACATAAGGCTGGGAGCACTTTTGTTTTTACACAACAAAGACCCCTGTCGCTGCGACTGTGACGTCTCAGCCACCCACCCCTCCCTCTAAGTCTCCTGCAGGGGGTTATTTGTGTTATGTAGCGAGGAGACTGGCTCAGGTGTGTGTAAATGAACGAGAGCTGTTGCATTTTGTCTCATGCAGATGCACATAAGACTACTGTTAAATCTAAATGGATGAAAGCAAGATGTTGTCATTCACTCTGTATTTACTCCGAATACCTGGAGATATTTACACCCGAGTTCCTGGTAGGATCCATCAAGCTGTCTGGGTTTTAGAGCACTTAAAATCAGCTTTATCTCACTTTGTAGAAAAGAAGCTGAAAATGTTTTCGCGGGACCAAACGCAGTGGTTCATTTCTAATTCTTAGACTATTAGTTTTCAGCTTCTGCTCCAGAGGAAATACCATTGAACTGAGCTGCATGTCTCGCAAAAATATTCCACTGCTTTTCTATAGTTTTTCAAATTCCATCTGTCCTCTTTCTGCAGCCAAGCTGGGAGACACGAGGGAACTTGAGAGTTTTATCGACATGTTGGACCGAGAGCTTGCAGGTGGGTATTTAAGAGAATTACACCCCCTATCACTCAATCTTTTCTTTATTCATTTTACACTTAAGCTGACAAGCAAGCAAGCAAGCAGGCTGCAGTGTGCAATCGTGGTAGAGACCCAGATAAAGTGTATGTTTTGTTACACATTGAAAAACAGAGTGCGTATTAGCCTTGTTTCTGCACTGTATTACTACCCCCCCCCCCCTTCCCATATATCTCTGAGCACCTTTTGTGTGTAAATGCCATGTCTGGGGACTCAGGTGGACTATCTACACGACCTTTAGTGATAATAGCATACTTGACTACATGAGCACCATGATCCCGCTATCAGTACTAAAGCAGTGGTGTTTCAGAGGCCTGTGAACACTTGCATGGCTCTGTGCACACACACAAACTACAGAAAGCAAAACATACATCCGCTGCTATCAGGGGTCTTGACGCAGAGAGAATTACAAGTGAACCGTAACTCCGCCTGTGTCTTTACAAGGCTCACCTATTAGTCAGTACATGTTTGTGTTGACATGTTAATATGCCTGTGTGCTTTTTTTGTCTTTTATTCTGGCTTCTAAGCTTTTGTATTTTTCTCTTCCCTTCTTTTTTGCAGAGATGTGAACAGAGAGAGAAAGAGCCACGTAGAGGGGGGAGAAACAGGCCGGGGGCGACATGGTTGGCTACTGCAGAACAGACAAGCAGATCTACACCAGAGCAGATCTAAGGGAGCGAATGCTCCCCTGGCAGCTCCAGGGGAAAAGGTTAACATCAGAAATTAAAAGGGCACTCTATTCCAAAATGCAAGAACACCCTCAGACCCCTGGCGACACCACAACCAGCAGGCAAGACGACGTCCCTGCAGCATCAGATCCGAGATGTGTGACACATTCACGAAAGAGACAAACCTTCCATCTGTCCGGGCATACGAGAAAACATGGCCCCGAGTATAGAAAGCATGTTAGTGCCACATTTAAAATTACCATTAGTATTATGTCAGTAAAGGGCTCTAAATCCTCAGTGTTATATTATTTTTAAAGGAGGCTGTTACAAATTACAGATGGCACTTTAGTTTTAAACTAATTTAAAGTCCAAGGGTTTCAGGTCTGCTGTGTAATACAAGTGTTTTTGTGCTGACATTTCCAGTGTACAGTTTTTGTTAATATTCTTAAAAAAATCTCTCTATATAAATTGTTGTACAGATGATTGCGCATATAAATAAAGCTACATTTTGATTGAATTTCGTATACATTTGCTTTTTTGTTAACATGCAGTTTATGAAACTAAATTTAATCTTCCAGCTTCAGTGCTGAGATACTGCTGACCTTGTTGGCCACATCTGATTCTAAACACACACAATGTTGAAAGGCTTTCACTTTTCCAAAAAATACTCCTGACAGCACTGACAACAAACTTTATTCAATGCGCGTACTTGTTCACTGTCCCCTAAATTGACTGTTGCTACTGTCACGCCACATGTCTCAGGAGCCCTTCACCCATTCTCCTCTTCTTCTACTTTGTACCTGCACTTCCTGTGTGTCTGTTCTCATTATGCTTTGAGTTTCACTTCTGCCTCCAATTCAGGAAAACCACAAATTTAGCTCATGTGAAGACAACTTAAAAAGGAAGTGCGTCAGTTGTGCTGTGAGAAACAATAGTCATTTAGACCGTACGCTGTAATTCTTTTTGCGGGGGCTTTGACTCTGCTTCAACTTATTACCACAAATCCAAGCTTTGAACTGCAGGAAGGAAATTGTTCTGCTTTGTTTGAGTCTCCTGCAAGAAAGCCATTTCCTAGCTGTGACTTTTCCACCATGTTTATATTCTGCTGTCATTTCACTCCACCGAGTCTGATCCATTTACAGGTGTCTCCTCCCTGTTGTCAGAGCAACAGCGCTTAAAGAAGCCGGGGTGAATGTTGTGGTTGTAAGGTGTGATTTTTCACTCGTGACTTGTGATTTTACATTGAGTGACACTGACTGCATAATCCAGCTGATGTATGCAAAATTATTTTTAGTCTGCTGAAGAACTGAGTTGAGAATGAGGCAGAATGAGTAACTACAACCCGTTGTCAACAACCTTTTGAAGTATTTAGCTGCACAGCTTATTGTAATCAGACATGGGACTCAGGGTGATGAAAGCCAGGGAGAACTTGTGCCCTTTTAGAAACTGAGATGTCACGGACCAGCAGTTTATTGAATTGTCATTGTTTTCTCCTTAAAATGCCCTGACAGCTGGTTGATATGACCCTTCATCTATACCACCAGCTCTGGTGATATATTATAGTTAGACTGCTTTGGGTCGACCTGCTTTTTGACATCATGTCAGTGGCAGTAGCCAAAGGAAGGAAGGCTGGACATTTAAGATACTGTTCCTTGTCTGTTTATGTCTCATTAAAAGACACGCTGTACAGAAAGTTCACTGCTCTGAACTCTGGCCAACTATTTAACCCTGCTGACCGGGACGAGAGTTGGCGCTGGTTTGGAGAGAGACGGGTTCAGTAGAGAGAGCAAATGAGCTAAAAATGTGACATTACTGTAAAGCAAAGAGAAATAATGGGCACAGAGAGAAACCAAAAGGGAAAACGAGTGTTCAAACAATGGGGGAATACACAGGGGTGGGATAAAGTAACCTGCTCCTCCTGTGTTGTCTGTTCCACTTAGAGAAAGGCAGAGATGACTGATTGAGGCCACAGCTGTTCAGCATGGTAACAAACAAAGTTTGCTTTGACATGATGGAACTTCCCTCACAAACGAAGGGCACATCCTGTTTTCAGAGACCTAAGGCGAGGAACTGCAAGAATGCAGGAAACGTGACGGTGTGGTACAGAAGAAACTGAAAGGCATTTGATTGGAATTCTCTCTTTGTGTCCCATGGTGGTTTTGTAACAGTATGTCCCAGATCTGCAGCTCTCTATCTCCTCTGGTACTTGACACTGCTGCCACACTTACCTGCTCTAATCCACATTGTCGTTTCATTGTACACAAAAAGTCTCCGGCAGCTAATTATGCTGTATGATTTTTATTAGATTGCTTTTCAGTGAGATCTGATGTAATATCTCAGTTTGTCTTCTGGGAACGACTCCCCATTGTTTAGCTAATTACTATGAGTCCAGTATTTGATTGGCAGCGCACCAAAGTAAGAGCCAATATGTCAGCCGGTCGCCTTGTTTAGATAAAACGGTAAATGATGAATGAACTGACTTCATTAGCTGATAAATTAAAATGAATTGGTGTTATGATGAGACAGTGAATAGTCTTGAGAGATAAATATCATGTTGCAGACCTTTTGCTCCTCACCTATAGACTCAGGCATCCTGCTAATAAATGCCACATACACTTAAAATCACGACACACAATGCTGGTTTGTTTTAGGCTAGTTAGCAAGCTAATGAAGATGTAATTGAGTATAGCAGAAAGGAGACACTTGTTATTATCAGACAATGAGTAAATGAAGCAGAGATATGGCCTGTGCAGTGAAGCTATCATGGCCGAGATGAGTGCAGCATGCAGAGCACGCAGTCTTCTGTCATCTGCCTGATGAGAGACCGGAGCAACGCCTCTCCCCTGAGAGCTCCCCAAATGGTTCAGGCTAACAATGCTCTCCCAAGGAATTAGCTGGCTCAACCACCCAACACACACAACCGAATAACCCACCAGCACACATACAGATGCGTGCGCACACACACACACACACACACACACACACTGAATTGTCAGATTCTGACTTGGTGTTACGTAACTGAAACAAGTCCCTGAGCCCGGATCAAGGACTCGGATCACTGCTTTGTTATTCTTGCACAAACTCACAAAAGGCAGAACACGGAGCTTGAACCATAAAAGGACTTGGTGGTGTGAAATAATCTCTCATATGACACCACTTCAAAGTCATGTGAGATATAAATTTAAGCCATAAACACTGTAAAACCATTTTTCAGTCATTTTGATATTACAGCATCACAGGACAGTAAACGACTGAGTTTAAAAGTCTTATATAGTTTTTTTTAAATACATGTTAACATTGTGCCTCTGTGAATGTACTGTCAGCCTAGAGGTCGGTTGTTTGGTCCGTTGAATGTACTACTTCAGTTCAGACTGAGATACCTCAATAATTATGGGGTAGCTAAAAGAAAAATCCATGTAGAGTTATGGTTTCCAGACAAGTTATCCTATTGACTTTGGTGATCCCCAGACATTTCTTCTATGGTGCCACCAGGTTTACATTTTGTGATTTTGAGTGAAATGTCTCAACATCTATTAGATGGATTTTTCACAGACGTTTGCGCTTCCCATTTTTTAATTACTCCCTTACTTTTCATCTAGTGCAATATTCAGGTTAAAACTTAAATTTTTCCATTACAAAAAAAATACATTCATAACAGCCTTAGCTGTACTTTCTTTAAAGTGGCAATTGGGAAATGTAAGCAAGCCAATGTGCAGAAAAATGGTAATCATGGTAAAAATGATATCAGTTAACATCAGCATGTTAGCATTGTCATTGTAAGCATGTTAATATTCTTATGTTGGCATATAGCGCAAAGCACTGCCATGCCTAATGCTGCATTTTCTACTTACCTTAGAAATTGGAGCTGGGAATGATGTAACACCCTAGTTTACCATGTCCCAGTACCAGTAAGTTGGAAAACCAAGACAGATGCCTCCAGGAGAACATTTGCTGTAAGCAATAACAGTTGTAGCCAGGTTAGGCATCTTAAGCAATACCAGTTAATAACAATGCATTATGTGGTATTTTACACATAGTAATCATTTTTAAAAAACTGTACTGCTATGACATTGCGCTGGTTAAAAATTCCCCTTTATTGAAACATACGACCACTGTGTCTGTAATAAATGCCAATTACTCACCTCTCGGGTTGTATTGTCCTCCTGTGCCACATCCATTTACCAGCCAATAGTGAAAAGGGCAGTTTGACAGTTGCAATTTCAAATGTTTAAAAAAGCTCAATTGTGATTGGTCAACATACAGTATCTACCCAGCTGCTGGGTAGAAATGGTTTTTCTCTACCCAGCAGCTGGGTAATCAGGGCGTATCGACTTGACCCAACAACTTAACCCAGCAACTGGGTTACACAAAAGCTACCCAACTCCATGGAAATGACCCAACAGACTGAACACAGAGTTGTCTGTTTGGGTTGATAAAATGACCCAGTATTTTTAGTGTGAAATACATATCAACATGTCTAAAGATAGAAGTAGGACTTTACTGTGTTTATGACTGATTGAATGAGACACAAATCAGTCAGACATGCTGATAAACAGTATATTACTTCAGCTCTCACTTACAGTTGATGCGAGGAGTAGCCATCTTGGATTTTGAGATCGGTGTTGGTATGTTTTTTCCATATTTCCAGGTCAGAAGTCCAACTTCAGTTGGTGTTCCTGTTGAAATTTTCAACTGGGAACTTGGAAATTCCAGTTCAAATGGATCATAAGCTGCGTTTATAGATACTGTCAGTGTCTAGTCATTGTTAATAAACAGTAAATTCTCCTCTATTAGACGTGCATGGGAAGCACAGCATTTTTATACTCACCTGTTAATGTACCAAGATGTAACAAGAAGCCCTGTCTTATACAGAGTCCTTGCTGTTACCGGAGAAGGAATGCTTTATTCAGAAATTAAACAGACTTGGATCAGATTGTTGCCCATATCTCATAAAAACTGGATGAATAATCAAACCAAACCGCCCAAAGTGTCTTAACTACAGGTTTATTACTACAGGTTTATACTATTTATGTCAGTAATTCAATTCAAAAAGTGGAAAAACACATTATATAGATCCATTACGCATAGAATGAAACATTTCATGTCTTAAATTATTTCATTTCTTCTAATTATAATGGTTATGGATTATATTTAATGAAGACCTAAAATTCAGTGTCTCAAAAAATTTGAATATTTTGAAAAGTATGTCCATCTATATGCATTCAATACTTGGTTGGGGCTATTTGACTTGAACTACTGGAAATGGACTTCTCCATGATATTCTGAGATGCACCTTTATATCTCTTACTGCAATCAGGCTAGGCAGGGATTTAATGTTTTGTAGTTGTGCCCATAAATACTGACTGGATCTATAACAGGAGGAATAGCAAGTTTTATGCATGATACATTTAAGTGATAATTATATTAAAGAGTTTATCGTTTAGAATGGTGGTTGTTTGTTAACTTATCACTCTTAAGGCTTGGTTTTTTTCAGCTGGGTTTAAAAAAATTACTGATGAAAACAAATCTTTAACAGCAACAGAAACATTAATAAGCCCTCTGTGGAAGTGAAATAGATCAACAAGGCAATGCTTGACTCATTCAGCAGTGAGAAAAAAAATCCCTACTCTCTCATTTTAGAGTCATCAGTGCAATGGAAACACTTTAATGGCATATTTGGAATTTTGAGGTTAATGTCACGTAAATCCAAGCCTCTCCCTATGCCCATGTCACTTCCTGTTTTGGTCTCTGACTCTCCAGACCTCATTGTATGGAACAGGAAACCAGCATAATTACTTTTAGAGGAGTTCATTCCCAAAGAATGTGACTCATCCAGCCTTCCTGGACTTCAAATGAGCCATTACATCACTGCTGACTGGGGATTTCTTGACACCACTTCACCCTTCCTCTTTCAACTCAGACAGGCAATTTACTTGAATTCATTACTGAAACTCAGGCAAACAACACAGTTTATCAAAGAACTCATATCGTCATAACTCCCTTCTTGGATTATGGAAAGCATCTATTATATATATATATAAAATAGTGTCCAATTTAAGTGCTAGTTATTTATTGAACACTGGTGAGAATAGGGAGTAAAAAACATGCTGGTAGAAGATGCGGCTGTGTGAATGGAAGTGACAGTGAACATAGTTTTAACAAATGCCATGGGCTACCTAGTGGGCAGGAAAAACTGTGTTCCTTATTGTAATGTACTGAGCTAGTAAGCTGTCAGTCATGCAAGGAGGTCTCAGTGCATCTTTACAGCTGCAGTAATATTTCCAGTGCCTTAGTAGTTTCAGGAGAGCGAATAGAAACAAATGTTTTTAAGATCCAAGAGTAGACTTGAGAGTTGCCTGTGGTACCCTGACTGCCTTGCTGCTGAATTGTCTGTTTTTTAGTGGTGAAGCATTTCTGTGGCTGAGATGATACTTTATTCTAATCGATGAAAGACAGGAGCTTTGTTTTAAAGCAGCATGTGTGAAAATGCATTTGTTTCCAATCTCTATTATATGTAAAAAACCCCACTTAAGACGTTATTCCACTACATAGCAAAACTATTGCATCTTTAAAAAAGAAATTTGTAAAAGTTTTATGAGGTCAGACATTTATTAAACTTTCTGATTAAGCATTAACAATATCTAGGTCTATTTGGGTTTTAAAAAAATTACCATGCAAACATCTATTCAATTTGTCAGTAAAATTGGAGAATTCACTTCACAGGACTAACATTTAGGCATCACTGACGAATGAATGTCTCTGCCTCTCGGGGCAAAAATAGGCTTAACTTCAAAGGATGTTTCTAGTAGTTTTCACAGAAAAAAAATGGTGCCAATTTTTTTAGGGAGTAAGCTCAGATATTGAAGTGAAACTCACAGTGTATTTGATCTGAAAGATCTGTGAAAAGCCTGGTAGCCTGGATTAGCGCTTAAGATCAAATTTGTGCCACCGAAAGTCATTGTAATGTGATCTAAGTGATAAGATACTTTCGGGAAGTCCTCTGGGAGTCCTCTGTAGTTTGTGCTAAAGCAGCACAGGCCGGCGAGTTCAGACACCAGAGGTCCACTGATGCAACCTTCCCCTGCCACCAGTAACCCACATCTGAGAAAAGGCATTAGTGGACTGCCATCTGATGGTGAACTCCAGCTGATGCAACTGAGAGATAGCGACCTGGGCTTGGCCTTAGCTGGCGAGGACCGACTTTGCAAAATAGCTCTGAATCTGCAAGATAATGCTGTGAATAATGAGAGCAGTTACAGAAGGAACTGAAGTTGTGCATCTTGCCGTGAAACTTCTTTTCAAACCCCACCATCAAAACCGCACAAACAAGCAGGAAAAATTAGCCGTCAAGCAGCATCTTGTGGAAACAGGGTTTTCAGGACAAGAAACAGACTAGATACCGTGTAGAGGTTTAAAATGTGCTTGTTTCCTGCTGTTGTTACTTCCCTCACACACACTGGGAGCGTGCAGGCTTTAGTCTCAGCAGCCTCAGTGGTATCTCCAGGCCATCCATCTTACAGAGGGCAGATCATTATGTAGTCGACAGGCAGCTTTAAGCCGGGGGCAGGTGGGACTGCTTGTACTAGATGAACTATAGGCTGCTACTGTTCTTTACTGGACCTCCATAAAAACCAAAGCAGCCCCTTTTACTGTTGAATAGTGCATTACACTTGAGGTTATTCCATTCTTGCAATGCTGCTGCAGTTTGCGGCACCCAAAGCTGCAATTAAAGGATCGTGTTGGTGTTATTTTCCCGTTTTTATTTTTACCTACAAATCCCAAGAAAGAACTGAATAGCAAGTAGTATGGAAACAAAAGCCATTATCTGTGCTCTCCTTAAAACCACCAGACTACATTGACAAAACCAGTAATTTTACTCGGCAGAACACGGGAGTTGGTGGCCTACTGCTGCTTTGATCAGTTTGTTTGTGTTATTAAGCCTTGAAAACACCAAAATCACACAATAACACAATCAAAATAAATAACCAAGGCGGCAGTAGATCACTCTCATATATATTCAGCTTTGGTCCCCCTGCATAAACTGAAACAGGTAGCTATCTGACGGCAAGGCAAAGTGGTAAAAATATTCTGAATGTAGCATAGACTTACAGGTGCATCTCAATACATTAGAATATCATGGAAATTCCATTTCCTGTAGTTTAAGTCAAATAGCCCCAACCAAGTAGTGACTGCTTATAGATGGACGTATTTTTCAGAGGCCAACATTTCCATATTAAACATACTTTTTAAAGTTGGTCAAAAAATGTTTTGAGACACTGAATTTTAGGTCTTCATTAAATGTAAACCATAATCATTAGATTTAGAAGACATTAAATACACTAAAACATGAAATGTTTCATTCTGTGTGTAATGGATCTATATAATGTGTTATTTCTACTTTTTGAATTGAATTACTGACATGAATAAACTTTTCTATGATATTCTAATTTATTGAGATGGACCTGTATACTTGTGTATGGTGGCTTAAATACATTTTACTGATGCCCTCGTCCACAGGCAGTAGTCTCCGTGCTTGTCCACCTGCATACTTGTCCAAACTGGGGTCATGCCTCCTGCAGATAATACACACACTGTGGAGAAGAACGTTACACAACCCCACTTCAATAAATCCAAATTTTCCCTTTTAAAAGACCGAAAAACAGCAAGAAATTTATCCTGCTAACAAGTGCTGTCTGTGCAGCCACAGCTTGTAGCTTATGCCTCTGTGCCACAGAACTCCATCGCCATCCAAAAACCATTAAAAACTCATAAAACAGCCACACCATTGGGTGATACTCTAGTTTATTTTGACACAACTCTGCAGCACGCTTTCCTCTGGACAGCAGCTCCAGACGTCACTGAGCATGCTGGGGGACGTGGTTGCTTGCTTTACTAGTTTGACGAGCTGTGAGGAAAGAGCTACGCTGTCTGTGTTCGTGGTGATTAAAGAATATGTCACCCAAATGCACCAGTCTGGCTCTTTCCTCAGTCTTTTTTAATAGTTTTTGGATGGCAATGAGTTCAATGGCACAAAGGCATACGCTCTATCTGGCTGTGAAGTCACTACTTGTTAGCAGGATAAATTCATTGTTGGTTTAAATCTGTTGGTGGGATTTGTTGATAATAAAATAAAAGATTAAATATGCTGGCCTTATCCTTTAATGCAAAAGCTTTTTTTTTTTTTGAAAGAGCATTCAAATACAGCACTTACAGAGATGCTCTCTTGGATTGCGATGCTCTCTCTATAATCATTTCTGCAGGATGAAAAATATACAAAACACTACTATCAGCCCCAAACTTCCACTGAAAATGAATGTCATGTTCTATATTCATGAGAACCACAATAAGATACAGAAAGAATAGATATTTTTATTTTGATTACTCCAGTTTGCGAGATTATAAATACATTCTATGGACATAAACATAGAAGTAACAGGGCATCTTTAGTAATCTGTACAATAACACTGAGATAACAGAGATTTATTAGGATGTATTTGGGCTCAAACACCATTGGTTTTGTTGTATCAGTCCTAGTTTCTAGTGAAAAATGTGTTACAGTATCTGGGTTTGATGCCACTGAAAAGCTCCAGTGCATGATGGTCCTTTTTTTTTTTTTTTTTTTAGGAAAACCTGAAAATATGCCAGTGATTTGTCTATGCTCTGTGGGTACAAAAGAAAAATGTAGTGTTTTCACATGAAAAAAAAAATAGATTATTGATGTTTTGACAGAATGCAGAATGATTTCCCTTTAGAGAAAAACAGGCTATTTAAATTTAAACTACAAGAGTTTTGGTTCAGTGACTGGCTCTACTCTGCCTCTAAATAAGTGATGTTAATTAGCATCTTAGTCAGCAGAGAGACATAGTAACTCAACAAAATTAGACCTTAAATGATCGGAAATGAGCGAGCAGTCCAGATTATGGCACTTACAAAGCAGAAAAGAGAGAGAAAATGGGCAAATCGTGTCCGTGTGAGACAGAGGTAGAGCTGCTCAGATTGCATTTTGTGTGAGGGAGGATGAAAAAAAAATGCATGAAAGAGGAAGGAGAGAGCAAAGACGAATGAGACACAGGAAGAGAGAAATGAGGGTTAGGGAGAGGGTGAGAGGAAATATAGGTAACGACACGTTCACCGCGGTAGAAATAAAATTCTCAATTTCTGCACACACACACACACTGCACACTCACACACTCCCACATACACACACCTGCAGCTCTCTCCCAGCGGGTGGCACTGTGTAATTTGGCACATCCATTTCCTAGGCTGGGTTTGTCTTCCTTGCTGTCGAGGCAGTCACAAACCCCATCGGGGTATTCCAGCCAATCCTTGAATGATGTCACTTTAGAAACACACTCACTGAACTGCAAACAAATCTCAACTGTGGAAGAATGTCTCGCTCATAACTGTCCCATTTTTCTACTTGTGGTGAGTCTCGTCGTAGGAAGTTTGAGCTAATTTCACCCACCCTTCAGGTGTCTGATTGCTCAAGGAGTTTGACCCCATTTCCACTCACTGCACCACACCACCACACTTTCCATGGTCTTCCCCTTTGGTCCGGCACTTAATTATGTGGCTCTTCACAGGGCCATGTATCCCAAACCGCGTCCCCGAGGCCACCGGGTCTGCCCCTGCCAATACTCAGTGACATCTGCTCTGCTTTAACAGCATATGGGAAAATTACATGGCAAAAGACAAGTTGCCCTCCCATGACATTTCTTCCCTTTGATACTTCACTCTCAACTCCTCCACTCAATTTTAGCCCTGTGCTGCTGCATGTGTGTGTGTTGGAGCCAATGGAAACTGACCTCCCAACATTGGACAGATCTGCCGAGGGGACTACTTTGATTGACACCCTGTCTTAAAGGTTTGGGTCACCCAAATAGCAAAAAACAAACAAACAGTGAAGCAATAGACAAAATTAATTTTGACAAAAATACGAAAACCACATTTTATGGCCCGCGTTATAAAGAATCAATAATGAATAAAATGGTGGATGAAATGTTTTTGATGTTTCTGAATGAAGAATAATATATTAACTTAACTGATGTTTTGGCCACCCAACCCTGACATACAGTCTTTGGAAAAAATTATTAGGCCATTATTTTCTTCAATGTTTTTGTTCATTTTAATGCCTGGTACAACTAAAGGTATTGGACAAATACAATGGTAACTACAAAAATAGCTCATAAGAGTTTAAAAATGAACATCAAATTGAAGAACAAGGGGGGGTCTAATAATTGTTTCCATGACCATATTATCATATTTTAAAAGACCAGTGTTTGGAATTTAGTGACATCTAGTGGTGAGGTTGAAGACAGCAACCAACTGAATTTCCCTCCCTTTTTCAAGTGTGTCCAACAACTACAGTAGCCCTCAGGTAACATAAAGCACAAAAGGCCCCATGGTGATCTCGATCAGCTCCCTATGTAAATATGAAGCACATACATACAACTTATATTTAATTCCTGCCAGGAGATCCCCTTAAATCCTAACCACTGCTCTTTTAAGTTGAGGTGGCGTACTTGTTAGCAAACAGTTGTTTATTTACTCAGCCAGGAGCAGCATTCATTAGGAGTTTTGTTTCTGGCCACCTGATGAATTTAAACCCAATTTTCACTCTCATTTCAGCTGTATTTTGCTCTCCAGTAGCTCCTGAGGGAAATATCTGACTCTTAGCTGTTAAATGCTCCGCTATGTTCACCAGCTGGTTGCTAATTTTGTCTGTCTGCTGTTTGGTGTTGAACAGGTAGGGTACAGTGGATTAGTGGCTTTTTTTTTTGTTGAAATGACAGCAGTGAATGGAACTAAAAGGTTGAAGTAAAGCTGTGGGCCATAGACCAAGACAATGGGCTGAAAAAAATTCAGGTTAAATGCTCTAAAGTGAGAACTATCTGTGTTTTTGTCCCTTTGCAGCCTGGTCCCCCCAAAAAATGACATTCCCACACGTCAAAATTGCATTGTCAATTACATTTTTTTGAGGGAAACACATTTTCTCCCAGATGATGGTTTTTGATGCATCACAAATAAATTTCTATTTAAAATCCAATTAAAGAACTATTTTTCTTTCTAGTATAGTTCCTACATGAAACGACTCACAATAAGGTCTGGGGAATACTGAATCTTGAATAACAGCGTTATGGATTCTAGTAAGAGTGCTGTTGCTGTTGAGCACCACAGTTCCATTATATTCAACAGAGGGCAAAACAATCTACTGTTGATATCTCTAACACTTAGCAACTCACACCAAAACAATTGAGAGAACTACAGGTAAGATAACAAAATACATATATTTGCTCTTGAGGGGGAAATACTGTATGTCCCTTTAAAAATGTGACTGCAATCCAGGAGAAAACATGTTTCCCTCAAAACCAAATTAAGAATACAATTTTGTTGTAAGGGAACGTAATTTGTTATCAACAGCAGTTTCTTACCAAAGAATAGTCCCAACAGTGGAACTGTAAGAGGAATAAGCTTTAGAAAGGAGTTTTTCCTTCCCCCCTGATAGACTCCACATTTTTGGGATTTTTAAAAATGTTATATTTCAATGCTTTCCACATCATAAATGGAAACCCATCAAAATCTATTGTACTGGGGAGGCTGCAGCAAGAGACAGATTTCTCAAAACCTTGATAAATAAAAGTGAAATGCTTACATGGTGAGATGCCACAATAGGTATTTTAAGAAATTGTGTTTTGTATCTTGGGTGAATCAAATCTTTAAGGTTTTCATGGTCAGGAACATTTAAAGAAAACCAAAAAATATATATTTTTGATCATCAGACTGCCATAGACGCCATAATGTTTGTTCATTTCATGCCAGAAAAAAACAAGGTACCACTGATATTATTGCTACAGAAACACGTCTGACTATTTGCATAGCCGCCTCCTTACATAAGCACAAGCACAGACATTATTAGACGTCTCTGTATATGTGAGACGGCTCCATGTAGACACCAACTGCCTGTTTCTTTCTTAGTGGCTGCGGCTCAGTTGAAGACGGTGGCTGATTAAGAGGTGAGCCCCATATAAGGCAGGATGAGCAAAAACAAGATGACTCATATAGATCAGTCTCCAAGCAATTTCCCTCAAATAACCCTGTCTCTCTTTCTGCTAGTGGCAGGATCGGTGATGAGCTGACCAGACTGTGCTTCTCGCTCTGCTGCATCCCGAATCATTAAATACCAAGGGAAGTTGTAATGCAATACTTCATAAAAATGTTGTGTTCTATCTGCATGATGTGTCAAAGAATTGCAACGCTGATCTAGGATCACTGGTCAGGTCGCTTTACTGCACTTAGCTGTAGCGCAGGAGACAATCTGTGCTACGCCAAGACACTTAATGAAAATTGTCAGTTTTACTCGCAGAATCAATAACTCCAGTTTTCTCCCCGAGAATAACATATAATAGGATGCAATGTGAGTACATCAAGGCAATCTTTTCACAATCTCCCATTGCTGCAGCACTACTTTGCATGAATTACAGTAAAATCTGGAGTTATGCACGCAGATAGGCCCCAAGCTGTTAGCCTGTTTTTCTCAAAGGTTTCAGCGAGAGAAAAGGAGAGAAGGAGGAGTGGGAGGGGGGAGGGAGGTAGAGAGGAAGTCCTGCGGGGAGACTTGCACTTGCTGCAAGAATGTTTCTTTTTTAACTCATTCAAAATGGAAATAATAAAAAGTCATAAAAGGGAGGACAAGAACTTTGATCAAGAGAGAAAAAAAGTTTTGTGAAACTTTATATTCTTCATTTTTTACAGTTTTAATTTGGCACATGGCACAATCAGCATGTATGCATCTGGTATACATAAATAAATATTAAATATTTTTATACATAAATATACATATAGAGCTCTTACAAAGACACCTAGGGAAGTCTTGGCTTAGGATGTTTCAAATGACAACAATACATAGAAATTATTTGTGTTGGTGCTTTGCAGTCTGAATACTGTTTTAATCGTTTTGTAAGTGGGAGTGATATCTCCATAGAAGCCCTATACATATATGTATGTATGCCCATATTTATATATATATTCAAAGAAATACAAGTGTGCACTGATGTAGGTTTATTCAGTGCAAACAGGCCACTGTCTGCTTTTGAAGAGGAACTCTTACAAAGTCAATGGAATCATGTCAGTTAGTTCAGTTGAATCTTTAGCTATTTTTTTTCTCTTACACGTAAAATAATAGATTTATTTTGTAATCTTTAAGCAAAATTAGACATATATAACTTTGAAAGTAACAAAAGTGCTATTTCGCAAAGACAGACACCCAGAGACGCAGCAGAAACACTACTGGTGGTGAACCAAAATCAACAACGTGAGAAAGTACTCAGCCCCCAGCCCCCCACCCCTGCCAAAAGAAACCCCACATTATACAACCTACAAACAAAAAAACAGGTGCACGGACACACACACACACACACACACACACACACACACGCGCACACACACACACACACACACACACACACACACACAGCCTCACTCACTCGCCACTCTTGCTTTTGCAAGTTTCCGACGCGTCTCTTCCTTTATCTCAGCCTCTTAACCACGCTTACGCGCAAGGAACGAGAAATCATTTTCACATGCACACAAACACACAGGTGCTCTAAGCAGCATGTGTACGTGCACACTTTGTGGAGATAATATCAGATAGCTTAACAGATAAAATTGGCTGTAAAAGATGCACTTTTTTCTTAACAAAACAATCACAGTAACATAGTATTTATCTCTGCCTTCTCATCTCCCGGCAAGAGCTGTCCCAGACAAATCATTTCTATACGAGATTTAAAAAAAAAGATAACACCATTTGTGTGGCTGTTGTGTTGGTACGCAACAGAAAGAAAAAAATGAGTTGCCCAGAATGGGTTTAAAATCTCTACATCTGCATATCCTCTAGGTTCCCATCCTGGATTCAGTCTCTCATCTTTGAGTCTCATCGGCTTGTAACACACTCCACTTGGAATAGTCTCAGGGAATGGAAATAATGACAAAAAGAACAAGCTTTGTAAGGCATTGAAACGTAAAACAAAACAAAGAAGCAATTAAAAACATTTTCGCGAATATTGACGTAGAGGCCATTGTTCGAGATGTGTCTCCCGCAGGAGGAAGGGATGGGAAATAAAAAGCACTTCTCTTTGTTTTTGTTATGAATTCAAGATAAGTGTTGATATCTCCTCAGTCTGCTTAAAAAGGCTTTTAAAATGATTATTTTAGAAAAAAACACTGCAGAAAGACCCCCTCCCTCGATCAGGAGAAGGGAAGCAGTTTGATTTTGGCAGCTCTGCACAACTTGACATCCATAGAGAGCTCTCAGCAACTCTCCTCGTAGTAAAAGTCTAGTTAAATCTCTTCACGTTTTAATCCGACTCATGCCCTTCCCCTCCCCTCCCCCTCGCAGCCCTCCCCCTCCCTGTGATATTTATAAAACACAATCCTCTCCTCCATTCGTTCATCCTCCTGCTCCTCCTCCTCCTCCTCCACCACCACTGCCTCCTCCTCCTCCCCCGCCTGCTGCCCCTGGCCTCCTTAAAGCTATACGCGGGTGGTTGAGTGGGAGTGCGGCAGGCCGGTGGAGTTGAAGCCGGTTGTGAAGGTGTTGTAGGGGTGCAGGTTGGGCATACCCACCAGGGAATTGGGGATCATGGTGATGGTGTTGGGGGTCATGAGGGGTATGTCGTCCGGAGAGCGCCGCAGAGTGAGCGTGTAGTCGGGCAGCGAGGCCAAGCGCAGTGCCCCCTCGTTGCTGTTCCCCGCCTCGCACTCATGGTGCGTCTGGTTCATCTGCAGTGACATGATCTCCTCCTCGGGCGCATGGTGGCCAATGTCGTTGGAGGTGGTCTGGCGTTGCGGGCTTGGCTGCCCGTGGCCGGAGTCCTGCCGCCGCTTGTCCTTGCGGTAGTAGAGGGCCGCGAAAGCAAGTACATTTAGGAAGAGCAGCGAGGCTCCGACAGCGATAGTGACACTGAGCTCGGTGGAATAATCCCGCGGGTTCTCCACCACCAGCGGCCCCGTCTCCTCGTCGTCGCTCCAAGAGTCTTTGTCCTCACTGTTGTAAGCCGGGGACATCGGAGGCCGCTTGGTGTTGAACGGCCAGGAAGTTTTCCCATTGGGCCTCTTGGTGGACAGGGTGTTCTGGGTGGTCTCTGGCGGGGGCACTTTGGTGGTGGTGGAGGTGTAGTGGAACATGTCGTGGAGGTTGTACAAGTGGGGCACTAGGTGTTTCCAGAAGGCCACTTTGGTGGCGCGGTAGTGGTCACGCACTCGTGGCTTCAGGCCGATATGCAGGTACAACTGGTCCTGGGGGTTGTACTTGGACCAGGCCACCTCTTCAAAGCGGTTAGCCTTGGTGTGGATGAACTTGGTGTCTTGGGGAACCGGTTTGTTGGGATCCCTACAGAAAGAGAAGAGACAGACATGATAGAGTGTTAAATGAGATTCTGACAGTATAGTTAATTATTCATGCTCTCACATTCATGTGGGAATATGAAGCACATAAAAATACTAAAAAAAGAAAACACACTGTATTAGTCACAGCTTATATTTTGGTGCGAGAGGGGTTCAGCCACCACTGGAGAATTTATTGATCTTGCTTGGTGAAACTCACAACAGCGAAAAAGCACAAACCGAAAACAGCAACTAACAGGCAGCAGTTAATAATTGATCAAGGTGAGTATGGTGTGTAATACACTTTCTCCAACTGCAACTGACACTGATTTCTCCTGCCAATTTATTCTCCCAATCCACTTACAGTTTTATAAGTATCACAACATCTCCATACAGCTTGGCCCTATCCTTCTCCTCCTCCAGCCACCTCTCTGTCTGTCTCACCCCTCCATCCTCCCATCCTCTCACCCCAGATGTTGTTCTTAATTCAGTTCTGCTGCAGCCCACCCACAAAAACCAGGGCAGAGGCTTTTAAAGTAAACACATATGAATAAGTCAGCAGGCTTTAGGGCTCGCGTCAGGAGGCATCTTGTTGTTGATAATCCAACGCTGGTGGAGCCCCTCCGCTAATTGCTCAGGGAAGGCAGCACAGTGTGCATTGGCATCCAGTGTACTGATGTAAAGTGGACCATATTAATCAAGACACTAAGAGGGAACTGCAGAGGCGCGTGTGTGTGCTCGGATATAAGGATGTTTGTGTGTGTGTGTGAGGCTGAAAGCAAGAAACAAAAGGGGTGTATGTGTGTGTATGTGTGTGTGTGTGTGTGTGTGTGTGTGTGAGAGAGATTTTCTGGATGCAGTACCTCTTTTTATCTACAGAGTTCACTGTTCCACTTTTCAGTTTTTTGACACGTTGCCTCAACACCGGATGGCCAACCATTTCAATTACAGTGAAGCTATTGATTTATTGAACAAATTAACATATAGCAATCTCCCACAATCACACAACTCCATGTTGCCTCGTTGCCACACAATGTCAGGAGTGGGAGTTCTGCGGCCCATTGCTATTGCTTTTGGTGCTGATGAAATGAGTTTTTGTGAAAGGAGCTGAAGAATAGCGCTGCGGCCCTGAAAACACAATAATTGACGTCGAAGGCGAGAAGTTAAAAACCGTGTTGTTGCAAGGAGGCAATGATCTGCACGACATTTCTCTAAATGTCATGAAATATCCCTTTGTGGATTTGATTGTGATGTCAGTGGCAAGCAAAGTTCAAATTTAGTTCGGGGTTTAGGGACGTGGCGCCTACAGTGTTTTTTTGGCACCGGCTGAAAAACCTCCAAACACAGCCAAGAGAATTAAAAGCCATGCCAGAAGAATTCACCCCCCATCCTCTCTCCTGTTCGTTTCTCTGCTGTCAATTTTTCTTTTTCAGGTCAGTGCTTCTGGGAGAGGTGAGGGAGGGAGAGGGAGAGAGAGAGAGAGAGAGAGAGAGAGAGAGAGAGAGAGAGAGAGAGAGAAAGAGAGAGGTAAAGCAAATTGAGATGGCTGGAGCTGAATCCCTGGACCTGGGCCGGTGTCAGCAGAGCAGCCCGTAAATAACCTCTTTTATTAGGCCCGTAATGATCCCCAATGAATATTGACAGCCAGACTATGATGACTTTGTAGCTGAATATCAGTAATTAAGTTTCAAAGGAGTGGGTGGTGGAGGTAAGGTCATATTGATCTCCCCGTGTGCAACATGCCAGAGAACAGGACGTCAATGGAGCAGCCTGAGACGTGGTTGTCTGCAGCCTGCGTGCTTCATGAATTCTCCCAGCAGTCTTGTGCATGCTGTCACACACACGCAAGCAAATTTTTCTTCCCCCTCTCTTTTTCACATACATACATGCACGCACATGACAACAATGATGGAGGTCAGAGCAATCTCAGTTAATGGGAATCCCGGGCATTTCCATAACACTGCAAATACTCTCTTTTCAGAAGGGTCAATTTGCTGAATTGTTACGGAAAAAATATTGAAAAGGTACTTGGATAGATCTCACGAAACAATCTGTGTGTGCAGGGAGCAGGGGAGCGGTGGTGTGGAGGAGTTAGGAAAGCTCTTTGGTGGCTGGCTGGTTCAGTGCAAGTGAAGATGAATAATTTAGGGAACACAAAGAAATCAATGTGGCATCTTTAGTTAATTTGATTTGCCGCATTAGAGAACAACTGGCTGCCTTATCTAATTACACACACATATGCTTGGGTAATTGTTGCAAAGTCAATAGTAAACAGGCTACATTCCTTTGAACAATTTCTACCACCGCTGCTCAACTTTCGGCTGCACGCTGGCTTTGAAGTCCTGCCCTGAGCTGTAGAGTCAGAGGGAGTGATCCGAGCTCCGTCTCTGCTGCTCAGTGTGGTGAGGGCTACCAGGTTACCTGCTCTATTTGTACTGAGGCTTACCGGCCGCTGTGTGGTACAATGTAGTCATACCACTTTATAATGCTTCCTGAGTGCTGCGCCGCTGTGTTTTTCATCTGAACATGTCAAAACGGAGCTGTAATAATTGCTGACATTTTTTGTAGGTTGTAACCTGTCTGAATTCTGAGTAGAAATGATAGGTCGTTTAACTTAAAACAAAAATAATAGTTCTATAGTAAGTATTATATATAATATAATAGTACAAAATCTCTTCTTGATTTCTGCTATTTCGGCACAAAAATCACACTGAATATCAAATAATTTAATGCAGCACAGTGTCACCATGATGCCATAAAATCATTTTTATGCACATTTTGAAGTATCACATTAGACAAGCTGTATGAAAACAGCAACATTAAAAAAAAACTTGCACAAAAAGCTTTTAGGACCCGCTTGATGTGGTCTTTGACCATGACTGATCAGCTGTTGGCACCTTCTCAGATATTAAATAAATTTGTCATTGTCTCCTGGTAGCATGAAACATGGCCAGTACTATCTGACATGAAAGACCATTTAAAACCTCCTTCCTTTTATCTTTTGTAGATGGGTTCGATAGCCAAGGCGATTTGGAACCTGACTTTTTTTTGCTGTGCTTACTGGCAGATTACTGGTATGCATAAGCTATATCAGGGGTCAGCAACCTTAGTGACGGGTGCCACAATTGGCACGCGGTGGCTTAACCAATGACACAATAGCAATAACTTCAATAGAGTTTTTTGAAAATGTTACAAGACCCTCTCATCTGCATGGCAAATGATCTTTTGGATAAGGATGGCAGCAGTCTTGGATAGTGCTCATATTAATGTTTACTAATGTTACTCTTAACTCTCCCTTAATGTTAACCTTATTGTTTATTTGACACACTGATTAACAAGAAAATGTAAAAATGGCGCTCAATATAAAAAATGGTCGGCGTCCCGGTGGCACACCTGGTAGAGCGCGCACCCTAGAGGCATTGTCCTGGTAAGGGGGCAGCGCGGGTTAGAATCTGACTTGAAGCTCTTTCCCGCATGTCTTCCCCTCTGTCTCCCCTTCACTCTGTCTCTATCAAAAATGGCCCAAAAATATATTAAAAAAAAAAAAAAAAGGTTGCTGACCCCTGGCTTACACCATATCCAATTCCTGCTAAAACTACTAAAAAGTACTAAAAAACTAGTTTATTTGTTCCAAAAGTTAATGGAACCACATAATTCACTTTTTTAAAAATACATTTCCAAAAAAACTTGACACAATCAATTAATGCAAATTCCAGACCAGATGAGAAAGAAAGTTATTGAAATGTATCATTTTTGGCTCCAAAGTAGTTATTTTTGGAAGACATGAGTCATGTTACATCTGGTGCAATGCTTACTCTGCTACCACCATGAGAACATCATACCAACAGTCATGGTGGTGGTAGGACAATAATGTGGGGATGCTTTGCTTCTTCAGGAGTTGGGCGGCTTGCCCTAATTGATGAATGGATGACTTCTGCTCTCGACCAGAAAATTCCAAGGGGCAGAATCTCTGGCCATCAGTCCGTGATCTGAAGCTTAAGCGCTGCATAACTACACTGCATCACTTCCAGCAAACTTCACAGAGAACAATGAGGGCAAAACAGCATCATCGGTCTGGTCTAGCTCAGCTAAAACCACAAAACCACCAAATCTGTCAGCACGTCAACTGCTTATTCTTCACTTTACATGTTCAACTGACTTAGCAGTTTAGAGAGCAGGCACTTGACTGGCCTGATATGTAAACTAACCTCACCGAGGTAACAGTATAATGGATACAGGGGAAAAACTGTCATGGAAATTTGGCGTTATTCATTCATTCATTATCCTAACACTGACATTGACACTCACTGCACTATAAACATAGTACAATATTTCTATAATTGAATTTATATGTGCAACACTCTCTGTGCAATGATCCGTATCCAACTGCTGACTCCTAAAGTTTTTTTTATTTTGTTTTGTTTTAATTGTTAATACTTTTTAATATTTCTACTTGTTAATATTGTACATTGTTAATACTTTATTATATTTTTTACTTGTTTATTTGCTTATATTTCTAGTTTATACTGCTGTTTACTTTTTTATTGTTTTTTGCTATCCACTTTGCTGCTGTAACACGTGAAATTTCCCCGTTGTGGGACTAAGAAAGGACATCTTAACTGCTTATCTGCAGGTCACAGTAGCTGGAGTCTATCCCAGCTGACATTGGGCGAGAGGCGGTGTACACCCTGGACAGGTCAGACTATCACAGGACAGAAACACAGAGACAGACAGTCACACTCTCATTCACTCCTACGGGCAATTTAGAGTCACCAATTAAACCTAAGTGCATGTTTTTTCAATTGTGGGAGGAGGCCGGAGTACCTGGTGAGAACCCACGCTGACACGAGAGAACATGCAAACTCCACACAGAAGAGCCACAGGCCGGAGTCGACCCGGCGACCCTTTTGCTGTGAGGAAAGAGTGACGCTGAATTTAAGCAATTCTGCAAAGAAGAGTGGGCCAAATTATTCCACAGCAATGTTAAAAACTGATCTCTTGTCACTGACCAAGCTTGCAGTCTTTGTTGCTAAAGTGTGACGAACATGCAAAAATAGAAGAAATCAGCAAGGACGAAAATACGTTTTCTCTTTTTGTTGGTATTTTAGAAAAGTTTAATATCGTTTTATGCATATGAGGGCAAAATAACTTTAATCAAAATGATATTATTAAGTACAAAACAACACCAAATCAAGCAACAATCTGACAAACAAAAGATTATAAGATAAAACTGTGTTCACCCTTTGTAGATAAAACAGAAATAAAAGTTTGAAGTTACTCTACCTAAACTCTGCACAGTGTCTTAATCTCTACAGCGAGCGTGTGAACAGAGACATTTTGTTTTGACTCAAACAACAAAGTAACGACTGTGACGTCAGCCGAACACTCAGACGGAACAAAATACAATTAAACAGATGGGACAGAGAAGCTTGACGATAAGATATCAACAGTCTGCTGATCTTGACGGGCTGAAGACATTCAGAAGTCACCGTGCAGTAAAGAATTTTTCGTTTGAGATAAAAAATGAAAACACTTATTGAACATTATCTTAAGCTGTCAAAAAAACTTCTGGTGAGCTGTAATGAAGAGGCGTGTCAGGGGTGCATGCACAAAAAAAAAGGCTGCGTTGCTTTTCCTGTTCATTTGATGTGCCTGAATAGCCTCAAATTACAGCTGACACTCCAACCTCGTGGTCATCCTTTAATTTCACATTCAAATATTCGAAGAGTCGGGTGATAAAACGCCAAACGCTGTGTCGTTGTCAAAACATTTCCTGAGCTCGTTGAATGTGTTGAGCTCCATAGAAAAACGCCTTGTACGAACAGCCCTGACATGATGTATGTTTGTGGTCCTGCTGGGCTCTCAGAGCTCCTCTGCATTAGCTGATAGCCTGCCTCCAGTCAGACCTCCCACTTAATCCGGACGGCCATTGGAGCTATGGCTGGACTCCCAGGCTGAGGAGAGGGATTATTACACCCATAAAAGCAGGCGTTTTAATGGCCTTTCAGATTTCCTCTGATGTGTTCATATGGCTGCGGTACTATAAACCATCGCCTTCATCTCCTCCTCCGCCCCTCCTCCTCTCATGATGACCTGCTGACCCCCGCTAACCTTGGCCTGCCATGCGTGTTTAAGTGCTCCCACGTTTTCGTATCTGCAATTGACTGGGAGTTTGTGTTTGTGTGTGTGTGTGTGTGTGTGTGCTTCATCTCCTGTCTGTCAGCCTGTGTACCTACGTGTGTGTGTGTGTGTTTTTGACGCATCATGGTATGATGACCTCTGGGGCCACACAGACGCAGCACTCGAACACAAGACAGACGCGTCGCATTTCACAGAGCAGAACAGCAACGATGACGAGTTTCTAACGGCTGATGTGAGAAAAAAAAGGCGTCAGTAAGTGTTAAAGTGCTCTTCTATAAGCAGCGGGGGCACCTGGATGACAGAGACGACTCCCAGCTCTACCTACACATGTGGCAGAGCGGGGGCCTGAGCTCATTACCTATTCCGAACCCTATCTGCACGCACTGATGTAAAAGGTAGATAAGGGGGAAGAATGAATATCATTTTCTTTCTTTTTTTCATTTCCCATGTACCTCCTTCCCCTTTTCATCCTGATGTAATTTGAAGCGCTTGAATGATCATAGACCTAGCCATCACCAAATCTGAAAAGACACGTTTAGGTGCCCTAAGGCAGAAGACAAGAATCTATTTTCACTACACTCAGGGTCTCTGAATCTGCAGCTGAGTATAGCTTCTCAATATAAGACAAGGAACACGCATTAATTCAGTGGCACTGATGCTCATTTTGCCAAGCTGCTAAAATATGCAAAGTTGAAGCCTGTTTCTTTTTTTATTTTTAGTTATTGTTGTTGCTGTTGTGTAACAAATTCATCCCCTGCAGTTGTTTATCTACTTACCAGGTAACACAAAGTAAGCAGCTAATTGTAATTTCTAACTCCAACAGAAGGTTCCCAGCACCTCTCCCTGCGTTCTGTGTAAATTTTTAATAAATACGCTCAATCTAATTCTCTTTGTAGACTTGTCTCGGCTTGGCGTGGGGGGCAACTTCAGCACTGAGCGGGCAAATTATCAGGCTGTGCTCTTTTACCCTTCATGTGGTTGCACGCTGGGGCACAGGGCTGAGTGATGCGTGGTTCATATTTAATGGCAGCCTCTGGTTCAGCAGGCTAAGTGATGCAGGGCGAGGCGCTGTGACTTTGGGGCGTGCAGAAGTGTTGGAGGACACAGCTCTCGGGCCACTCCTTATTATGGAGGCTATTGATTTGTTTGATTAGATGAGTGGCAGCAAACAAAACACCTCCCCCTCCTCCAACACCTTTACTTTCTACCTCTTTTAACCAATTAGCAGTTTCCGTTCACCTCTGTATTTATATAATATATATATAAATATTTTAACATACTAGTTATCCTAATTATAACCTGACAACCACTTAGTTGCAGATCCACCCATGCAAATCTACTTCCTTTTCTCCTCCTCCTTCTCCGCCGCCCTCCTCTCATTACATTCAGCACACAGCATGGACACCGATCAATGGCATCCAGGCCTCTTAACAAGCCACACCACTTCCTTACCTTCTCTAATGCAAATCAGGATATTGGCTACAAATCTCCTATCAAGTGAGTGCCTATTTAATGGAGTAGCTAGGTGGCTGTTCGGGGGTTGTGATGTTCCACAATGCCGAGCATTCACCGACTCCTGGTACAGGTTGAGTTGGCCCTAACGAAGGGAAGCTGAAGGGAACGGGGGATAATCCGGAGAAAGGACAAGGAGGGGGGATCAGGGATGAGTGATGTAACTACTAGACAGCTGGGATAAAAAAAAAAAGGCTGAAGGAGTGCTAGAATGAGGTCAGACGGGAGAAACAGTTGATGTATACACATTGTTAACCCTTCAGAGAGGGTTGTTCGATTGACAAGCAGGAGGAAAACAAAAAACGAATCAACCACCAGGGTTGTAAATCAAAGCGCTGGCTGTTTAACTGCACTACAAACACACTGTAGTTGCTTCTATCTACATTTGTTTGGTCGACAGCCGTTGTCACTAAAGACAAAGCAATCAATACTGCATATTTTAGCTCATGTAGTAAACGTAAAACATGAGCCGACTTTCTTTTTTTGTATAGATTAATGAGATAGAGGGGGGATGGAGGAGAATGCGGAAATATATTCAACACATGACAGCGCTCTGCTCTTTAACTACCCAGCGAGGCCCCGCACAGCATGTGGCACAGCGCACACAGAACAGGGGAAATGAGCAGCAGCCAGCAGGAAACAAGTTGTGGGAAGATGGACCAACATATTTATAGCACTAATGATATATGATGATTGATCTTTTCTGAGGCTTTTCATCATTCTGTCTTTTCTGAAGTGTTTTGCCAGTGTTTGCCAGTGTTTCCATGTGCGGCGCTCACATTTTTTTGTTTCGAGAAGTTGCAGAAAGTCGCAGCATGCAGACTTGTTGCAAAACTTTTGGGGAAAATGTTCAAAAGAAGTTGTTTGGGCAATAAAGCGCAGGCAATTTTTGACTGTCAATAGTAAAACAAATGTTGCATCCAGAAAAATAACTCTGAGCTGAGTAAATCCCCGGCTTCTGAAACATCCCTAACTCTCAGGAAAGAACAGCCTCATAGTGTAAACACACACTTTCACAATCACACTCACACACATGCGCACACACACACACACACACACACACACACACACACATACACACACACTAAGAAGATTTGACAGCGTGCACTCTCTGTATGCTTTTATGCTTCACTGACACTGATGGAGGGAGGGAAAAAAAGCGCATGGGCAGGGATTTGCCCTGTAAAGATGACACATGAGAGCCAGGGACAGGAAGAGCTTTGGGGGGAATGCTGCTATGATACACACTGTTGACATGCAGCCCAAGTGTCTCAACATCGTGTCACACATGTTTCTACAGCCGATTTAGAGAGGGGCCAGGAAGTGCAATCTGGGTCAGTTCATTATGAACATCTGGAAGGGGAGCGGGAGCTGCTTTACAGATACGGGGAAGATGGTTGTTGGACGGACTACGAGGGGAAAGGGAATTCAACTGTGTCTTAATTAAAAGGATATCCTCTAGAGCCAGATTGGGCTGGGTGGTGTTGGAGGAGAGATCTATATCCCCCAGTGTGGTCTAAATGAGGAGAATGAACTTCAAAATCTATGAGAAATAGCTCACATCCTCGACCCCCCCTCCCCCTGAGATGTTGATGGTAGAGTCCTTTACTTGGGCTTTGGTAAAATTACCCTTTGGAGCAGCCTGCTGAGTTTTCTATTATCCTGGCATCTAATCCCAGGCTCTTTACCATCTGAGTGCCTAATTGTGGTGTGCATGTAATCCCCCAGTCTGGTGTTAAGCCAAGGCGACACACCAAAGGGCGGATACCACCCGTAACATAGCGAGAACGGATCTGGAACAAGCAGGTTTGAGGAGTAGTGAATACTTCATTTAACTACTACTAAAACTACATTTAACAGTATCTTGCTGGTAGTTCAAACACATTCATATTTGCATAGTGACACAAGTAGTTAAATTACTATTGCCATATGTTGTGGTAATTATTTTGAGGCAGAAAAGGAATGGAATTCATTTTATTTTAATTTTACTGTTGCTTCTCTACTCTAATTGACCCCCCTTTGACCAGCCCCATCCCCCTTTTCTTTCACATTGACCTTTTGACCTTTATGTAGTGTAGGGCTGGACCCCAATATTTGACTATTTGGATATTATCTGTTGGGTAGGTATTCGATTTTTTTATTCCATATTCTTCAAAATGAATGCATTTGAATAAAATGAAAGAAATGCAGCTCAGAGTCTTTACTGCACGTTTCTAGGTTCTCTCCTCTTCTTTGATCTCTATCTTTTACAAGGGCAGGGCTTGCACACACACAAACACACACCTGGTGCAGAGCAGAGAGAAAGGTGCAGCACTGACTCTACAGTCTGCTAACTTGTTAATAAAATGCCCAACTTTACAGCAGAAACAAACATGTTAGGCAATAACAATATGGCGAAGGCTAAGGTGTCACAGAGGCTAATGTCTGTATTTTTTACAACCTATGGGAGAAGCACAGTTTTACAGATCTGCCAATCAAATCAACTATTCAGTGAGTTGACAAATCCTTTGAGTTTTAGTCGAATAAGAATTTCTTTAGTCAAGGACAGCCCTGAAGGCAAGATGATATTTTGAAAAATGACTGAGTGCCATTTCAGCCTGTTCCAGAGGCTTTCCTGGAAACCAGAGTAAATAAATGACATCTTACCCCAACCACCCCATAAATAATAAAGCTATTTGTTGTGAGTGGGCAAAGTGTATTATGTAAACAAAAATAAATATAATATGAACAGTAGTTTGAACTCCTATTTTTTAACAACCCTGATTCCCAAAAAGGTGGGATGCTGTGAAAAACACAATAAAAACACAATGCAAGGATTTATAAATCCAGTACAGTACAAAGACCAGATATCTAATGCTTAACCTGGGAAACTTCTGTTTTTTTGGTATATATATTCAGTCATTCTGAATTTGATTCATTTTGTTTTGATTTAGGGCTACACGGTGGTGTAGTGGTGAGCACTCTTGCCTCACAGCAAGTGAGTTTACATGTTCTCCCCGTGTCAGCGTGGGTTCTCACCGGGTCCTCCAGCTTCCTCCCACAGTCCAAAAACATGCACTTAGGTTTAATTGGTGACTCTAAAAATTGTTGATAGGAGTGAATGAGAGCGTGGTTGTCTGTCTCTATGTGTCTGCCCTGTGATAGTGTCCGGGGTGTACCCCGCTTCTCGCTCAGTGTCAGCTGGGATAAGCGGTTAAGGATAATGAATGAATGAATGTTTTGATTTACGTTTTATCAGGCATCACAACTATTTTGGCACTGGGCTGTAAGTAGCTTTATCTAACCAATATATTTCTCTCTAGGGTTGATTTGCTGTCAGTCAAGTTTTTCCAGTATGAAGCAACTTGTAGCTTGCCAGACTGTACTTTCAAAGAATCTCCAACAAACAGATCCCATCGCTCTGCCCCTGGTCTCAATCAATCAGTGGCGCGGAAATCTACAAAACTGACATGAGGTCAAGAGTAAAAGTGCAATTTGTTTTTCGACTGCTGCTGCTTGCCAGGTTGAAGGCCAGGTCAGGGGTACAGCAGGCTTCTTGCCCGTGGCGCTGTGTCGTCGTGGTCGTGGGTAAGACGGGCAGGCTGTCATCATCCATTACAATTAATTTAACTGACGTTGCAAGATCCAAGTTCAGAGTGATTCAGTACTGTGCATTGTTACCTTGAGGCCTCATATGTTTCTCATTAAAATTAAACACAGACAGCTGACAATATTCCTGAAAGGACAAGTTAGAAATTCCATCTGTATCTACAAATTGCAGCCCTGTATGTGTTGACACAAGATGGCTGCCAGGCAGAGGAGACAGCTGTTTAGTCCGAGCATCACTGATGGACCTCGGTGCATTCCTTCAGGAGCCGACATCAGTCCATCTGCACTAGTCTGCCATTAGCAGTTCAAGGATCTAGCAGAGCCGGCGGCATGGGGCCTATCAGCCAGACGACTGGATGTAAATGCCACCTGATTGGACAGCAGATGATATAGAGACAGATAAAAAACAGAACAAGATTTCAGACTGCATCCCACTCAGGATGGGATCAATACCTCTCTGGTAACGGGGATTGTCAAATTAAATTTCAGTTGTTAGAAATGATTACTAGTAGTCATACAAAATGGCCAGGCTTTGTGATGGGTGGGGGTGAAATTGAGCATTGTGGGGAGCGGGAGTCACACAGGGCAGGGGTGATCGACTGGGTCCACGCTGAGGGAATCGATACCACCGAGGGCAAGAGTTTGATATGTCTCCCTGATAAGTCTCTGTGTCTTTTGGGCTTCGGTGTAATAGAGCATAGATAGTATTTCCAGCCAAACACACACACACACAAGCACGTACATGCACACAGAAGAATACAGAAAGGCAGGCAGCCATGCACACATACTCAACCCAAACAGGCAGCCAAGCACAAATAGCACAGCACACATTCTGGAGGAACATTTAATCTTCCTCAGATTCAATATGTCTCAGGTTTTCAGACTAGAACCCAGGAAGTCCGGGCAAAAAACACCTCTGAAAAAAATGTCTGTGTTGAAAAATGCCTTTTCTGTCCCATACTATCTATTGTAGAGCTTCCTTTCCCCTGCAGATTCTTTTCTGTAGCACAGAGCTCCCCTTGTATAGGACCGAGATAGGATTTTTCTCTGTGACTTTCTATTTATAACAAGTGTAATTGTGTGATCACTGGTTTTACTAATTTGCACGTACTGGTGTTAAAAGTCATTTAAAGACAAACTAATAATATGTTCTGTTACTACTATTATTAGACTCATGATAAAAAGCAAACACCTGTCTAATCTAAATTGGGATTAGAGATAGATAGTGCTCTTAAATTGATACTGATTGATACTGTGACAATCCTGCAACAGCCAGGACTGCTATCTATACTTAAATGTCATACATTCAACATTTTCAGTTACTTTCTCTGACATATCTGCTAATGATGATGATGCTGTGTTTACATTCTGATAATATAGCAGATGGATGAAAATACTCAAATGGGCATCAACTGTGAAGATTAAGCTAAGCAAAAGAGGAAGCAAAGAAAAAGGCAACGCAGCTAAAATGATCTGTATAACAGTTGTTGTGTGTAATGGGGGTAACATCAGCAACCCAAGGGAAATAAATGCCATATATTCAAGCTGAATGACCTTCTGACCAAAGCAGCAGCTGCTCCACAAACGTCCATGACTCAAGTCAGCAACCGGCTTCAATGTCCAGAATAATGCAGTGAGTCAACCACAAGTCGAGAAATAATGACATAAATATCAGCTTTGTACAGTTATAGTGACAGCTTAAAGGCACAGTGTGTAGGATTTGTCTGTGTGTTCCCCCCCCTCCTCCTCCACTCGATGACATCAGAAGTGCTCACCTCATGACCACAGTGGATAAACCGGCCACCATTTAACTTCAGATTTACTCTTCTTTTTAAAAGCATTGTCAACTATTTTCGTAGCTTCCTCTTAGATGTGTGCTTACAATTCATCTCTCAGTTTTTATGGAGTCCAGCTATTGGCTGGGGGCTACACAGGCAGTGCCCAAAGACAGCGAGAGTACAGCAAAATAAAAAGAGAAAATACAGACACTGCCAAAGACTTCTAGTGATCATCAGATCATAAGTGATGATTGAGACGGACTGTTTTCATATGAGTCTATACATTGATTTTTTGCCTTGATGTGCATTTAAAGACTGATGTTAATTGTAGCTAGCACAAAATCAATACAAACAAGCAGTGTCAGGATCAATGCCGCTAACCATAAAATAAACCAATACCCATTTACAGTTGGAATAACGAAAGAAAAACTTTACTCACCCAGTCTTGGCAAAGTTGGTCCAGTAGGTCATGACCACAGCACTGAGCATGACGTCGTTCTTTGAGAAGTTACAGGGGAAAAGGTCAGTGGGACCAATCATAGGAATTCCAAAAACATAGGGCACCTCGTCCCCATGGGCTGCGTCCGACCAGGCTGGCTTCATCAGGCTCTGGCAGTGATGGTAAAAGGCGTAGAAGTAGGTGGGTGAACCGTAGCGAGCGTGGAGATCAGCCGTCACCACCGATGGCTCCACCCACTGGTGGTCTGTGAACAGAGCCACCAGCGTCTTGCGCCTGGTCTCTGGATTGTCTCTGTCTGCCCAGTCTGTGTACATGAACTTAATGGTCTCCCTCAATGTGTCCTTGCCCTCCGGATACCCATACAGACTGTCCACAAAGTCTGACACGGAGAAGTCAAAATCATTACCGGACACGCCGTCCTCTGAATCCACCACGTTCTCCACAAACCGCAGCCCCTCACCCTGGTTGACCCCCAGCATGATGTCGTAGTTGAGGAACTCGCCCTGCTCCATCAGGATCTCGGGGTCATCCGGGATAACATCCCCATCGATTACAGGTCCAAAGGCCACGTGGTACCTTGCTGGTTGTATGTCCTGCTCCACTAGCTCCCTGGAGCTCTTCTTCCTCAGACAGTCCACCATGTCTAAGGTGTCCAGGACATTACAGCCCACCTTCTCTGCCAGGAGACGCGTATACTTGACCGGCTGGTAGTTCACCGCCCAGCTGGAGAGGGCTGACCCGCTCTGAATTATGGCTCTGTGGAACAAACCTGCACAAGGACACAGGAAGAAGAGACAGGAGGATGTTTAGCGTGTCACTATTATGGAGGATGATTCAGTTATGTGCAATACAACATGATAGTTGTTAATTTTGTTGCCGCCATGATCAAAAGGGGGCTGTCAGCTACGCAGTTGATAAGAATAACAAAGGCCAGACAGAACAAGTCCTTGTTGCCACACAGAACAATAATGGAATCATGGCTGTGATAATGAATGTGCAGATGGCCTGGTCTCTCAGACAGCTCACAGACAGAGGAGGGAATCAGTACTCTGTCTGTCATCTTCTCTTCTTCCATCCATCTCTATATGCTCTCCCCATAATAATATCTGTATGTTTGTCAGGAGCAGATGTTGCCAATATGGCTCAATAGGTTTTGTTGCAAATAGAGGACGGACTATACCTCACCAAAAAATAATCCCTTTCCTTGTATGAAATGAAGAAATGCAAAAAGAGATTTTAGCATTCTTGAATATATGAACTGGGCACAAATGCCATACCCCCTGTTAATGTACTTTGAAGGTAGCATGAATTGGATGAACCTCAAACACTGCAATTATAGACACAGATGCTCCTTTTTTGCAGTCATTACACACACACACACACACACACACACACAGTACCTCTGCATCAGTTATGCCTTGTGCAAGTTAAAAGTCATTTTTCACCTGAAAGATCACTAAATTCTACAGTTTGTGGGTGGATTGCTATAAATAAAACCAGACTCCTACCTTCTACATTTGCAGAAGGAACGGAGTTGTGCGCATTCACCCCGTGATACAATGCAACATGGTGGCAAACAATGAAAGAAGCTGAAAAGAACACCATGGCTTCCTGCTTCTAATATACAGAAATATACACATGTTGCACAAAGAGTCAACAGACCATCTTTTATGTGAATCTACATGGTGCGTGGGTGGGCTTTAAAGAGGGGCGGAGGGAGTTCAGAGACGAAGGCGAACAAATCTACGGTCTCATGGGGTGCTCTGACAAATTAAATTACATTTTAGTTGCAGTGCGGTATGAAGGAAATCTACAATGACTTTTTCACTACAAGGAACAGATCCTAAATAACAAACATCATTTCCTCAGAAATAATTGAATTGCATCCCCTTTGAAAAAATTCTCCTTACAGACGGAAGAGTGAAGGTGACATGACATCCTCTCTGTCTCGGGGAGGCCTCCCTCACATTGTCGCAGATGCCTCGCAATTTCCGTCTTGACAGCACCACTCATCCGTCCCCCTGATACATCTTCGAAATCACAAGTGCTGTTTTACCAATCTGAGAGAAATTCAGAGACATAGCTCCTATACCACTTCACCATGCTGCTTTACTGCTTGTGGCGTTTTCACTGCCGGAGTCCTGGAATACTAGTGAACTCATGATATTGAAAGCCACGGCAGATGCAACGCTCCAGAAACGGCACGCATAACAAAAAAAGAAAAAAAGTCATTAGACGTTTCCGCATTTAAGCCAGAGAAATGTACAGGCACGCAGACTCAGTTTGTGATATTTCAGCGTCAGTGTGGGTGGCTGTGTTGAAGTCTTTGTGTTTATGAGGTAAACAGCAGACTTAAGTGCCAGATATATCACTTTGGTAGTCTTAATCAGAGGCGGCGGGGGGCTTATTTCTTCTTGGCGAAGATGAAGTGTTTATTTACAGAGCTATTTACATTTATTTGTTCGCAAGTAGTAAGTAGAATTAATGTGTCTGGGTGAGTGAACTGTGAAATGTTTCTGTGGTGAGTGTGTTTACTAGTATAAGCCACAATTTGTGTATTTGAACAATGAGTTTGGGTTTGAATTCAGAAGCTGCTGGCAGTGACGATTTCACTAAATGTCTTAATAGAAGTTTTTGATTTACTGTCAGTGAAAGAAGTGTTTGTTTTGCATCATTCTATGTGTATGAGCCCATCAGCTTCCTGTGGCCCTGCCAGGACACTGCCCTTTGGAGCTGTCCCGTGGTTGAGCGTCTCTGCAGGAGGACGACGGCCTGTGCCGTGTCCCAGGGAGCGGAAGCAGATGTCGAGGGTTTCACCCACTTGAAAGCATTAGAGGGGCAGCCGCAAGATGAAATATGGCCGCTCGGAGGCACAGAGAGAGGGAGCGGGGGGGGGTGGGGGGGGGCTGGGGCTTAATCCTACCATCCCTCCCCTCTCCTCCTCCTCTCCCCTCCCCTCCCCTCCCCTCGCTCTTTAGTGGTATTGCCTCTCTTCACATCTCAACTCAGATTGCGCTGTGCAAACAGAGCCAGTCATGGTGCAGGGAGTCTGTCCTGAATCCCAATGCCGACAGCCATGCCACAGCCACTTTCTAAATGTCTTTGATCAGAAAGTTGCAGTAGGAAAGCGTTTGCCAGCAGAGCAGCTCCCGTGATTGCCAAGGCGATTTTTGACAGACATACGTATATCAAATCCGTTTGCCGTAATGGAGGAGAGCGGCTTGAATGCAACTAGGCTTTGGCCCCATGACTGTCTCAACACACAGATGGCCAACTGCTCTGGAGGCTGCAGCCAGGTTGACAGCACTAGATTTATCTCCTGCTTTGGTTGATGAAAGGGAGGAAGAGTGACTGAGGCTATACTATTGTTTGTCGAGAAACATATAAATCCAGCGCACATGAGCTGTCACAGGACCGATAAATATGCATTAGAACAGTGTGTGATGAGCCCCACTGTGGTAGGAAGCTCACTGGGGAAGGTCAGAGAGAGAGAGGAGAAAAGAGCACAGGCTCTATCACCCACTGAGGGAATCCACTAATTATCCACACTGGGAGGTGTCTGTGAGTGCACGTGTGTGCGTGCACGTGTATTTGTGCTGACTTTGATTGATAAGACACAGAGATGATGAATCGACGGACGCACGACAGTCATCATCATGATGGGGGTTAACCGTTTGTGACATTGTTTTGTCTTGCCCGACATCAATGCGGTGAACGATTCCCCGCTGCCGAAAAATTAAAGCGAACGAGCATGACGCAACACCATCAACATGTGTGTCACATTCATATCTTGCATGTTTTACTGTGCAAAAGCAACAGATAGCCCAATCATTATCTGCCTGTGTTTGACATGCGAGAACCCGACACCCAAACTGTGAGCATATCCATCAAACCATAGCGTTGCTGGCAGATTGAGGTCACGCTGAATTATGACTTGAGCTCTGAGGTAATCACTCATTGGGTCCCTGCTAAAATGCTGTCGCGTCGCTCTGCAGCCGCCTCTGCGCTGCGGTGTGCCGACCTCGACCGCGCTGCCCTCTCACTAGACAACCCGTTAAATGGGCTCGCGGTTCAGGCCCTGGATTGGCTGAGTCGCTTGCGGAGATAAGTCACCACTGATAGGGGGGAAAAAAGCTTGACCTTGGGGGTGTGGTGACCACGGCGTTGGGTTAGAGACCCACAAACCACTTGCGCACACTCACACCCATGGGCTCAAACAAACACACACTAGTTTAGGCCATGTTTTGACAACCACAATATGGATGAAGTGCTGATATTAATGAGCAAATGCCGCATCACTGGAGTGAGAGTTAACATGACGTGGCTGTGCTTTGGATCACTGCTAATGTATTACGTGGCAACTATGTGCATGTGTGAGTGTTCAGTCCGTGTTAATGGACAAGGATGTTCTGTTGGTGATGCTGCCAGTAAGCGCCATAAATGACTGTACTTTGTAATCTGGAACAGCTGGCAAAAATCACTGAAGCATCCGCAGTGAGTTTTATCAGTCTGGCCCTGAGATGAATGCAACTGTAAAATGCATCCTGCAAAACCACCACAACCTCAACAATGTCATCCACATCTAAAAAAAAAAAAAAAAGAATAATAAAGATGTCTATCAGATGACCTTGAAAGTTTGGATTGGCCAAGTCTTATTTTATAGGTCAGTGAGTCATTTTCTTAACAACATTCCTCATGACTTTAAGAGCTAATCGGGGAGAAAATATGTAAAACAGCTGAATCTTATCAAAATTCTCCTCATACACATAAAAGCCATCGTGAGAGAGGAGTAACGCGGCCACAGGGACATGTCTTCCTCTCTCTTTTCTCCCACAACTCCCAACTGCTAGATCTCGTACATGCTTTTTCCTCGTCTTTCAATCCTTTCTCTGCTCTGTTTTCACTCCATCTCGCTCTCCCTGTGTCTCTTTTTCTGAGGGAACATGCTGAGTCCCTCCCTGCTGATTATTAGACATAAGCCCGCGTTCAGCAGAGCCTGAATCCTCTGAGCCATCTTACCTCCACCATCACTTCACTGTAAGCAAATCTCCACAGACCCACGGACTATGCAGAGCTCCCTCTGTTGCGAACATTTCTCTCCGTCTACAGTCAAACTAGGCTAGCACCCAGTTGGACACACTCAATAAATGTTGCTCTGACTCTGTTGCTGCATTCCTCCCAGACTCTTATTTTCTTTCTCTTTCTTTTCCCCCATTCTCACTCATCCCTTTTTTATGTATCCACAGTGTTATTGTTTTCTAAATGATATAGATATATGAATTGCTTTAATCCCACCTGAAATATTTAAAGCCAGCTGGGAGATGAACACTTATAAATTTTCCCTAATTGTACATCCTTGGCCACTTGCAGTCTCATAACACAGGGTTAAAGCTGCTGTCTCCATGGCTACAGCCTACAGTACCACAGGCTGCATCCACTTAAACACAAGTGCCTCTGGTCTGATCATGCATTAGTCCATGGATAATTTCACATTGGTCTAGCAGCCCTGAAACAACACCTACATTGTTTTTCTGTGCCATTACAATTTCCGCCCAACATCAAACTCGTCGACTTCCAAGCGAATGGATGAGTTGATGGAATCAGGAAAAGGGCAATGCGCGGCTTTCCGAGACAGTATAGCGTCATTGAATACACTTCCTGGATTCCCTCAGGCTACAGCGGTATACTGTAAGCATCCAGGCAGTTTGAGTGTGTGTGTGTGTGTGTGTGTGTATGTGCGTGAGCGTTAATCCAAGCAAGGCTGTTATTTGCCGCTCTTGTTTGCTTAAACATTAAAAATGAAACATGACATAAAACAACCCAAATAGGACTTACTACTTATGATTCATTGCATGCATGATTTGTTTTCTTGCTCTTTTGTGGCTGTGACTATTCCTGTTACCTGGCTTCACATGTTTCCCCTTAAATCAGATTTATTTTGGACTGATTTCATAACAGATGATCCAGCAGGATGGCTGCCAAAGAAAATGCATCTTCCTCCCAGAAACTGACTGTTTTGTTTTGCATGGATCGGAACACAAAAAGAAAACTGTTGCCTGAATCTTACAAAACTTAAATGTGTCTTACATCCCGGGAGGTGTTGTAGCAACATTCAAGTGGAGAGCAGTGGGCTTTTGAAACAGAAGGACTACCCTGCTCGTGTTTCATCATGTCCATATAGAGACAGTGTCTGAGGGGCCAGTGTTTTCATCCATCAGTGTGAGACATGCTTCATGCCAGCCCTATATAATGTTGTTTGAAGCTGTTGGTCTTCTGCTCCAGCCTCTGTAGAGACTGCCTGCTTGCCTGCAGGCTGTGGCTTAGGCCAGATAAAGAGTTTGATCCACGGGGGTGGATGGAGGGAAGAGGGAGGGAATGGGAAAGCAGAACAGAGGAGAGTGAGAGGAGAGGGAAAAAAGACAAAAAAGGATGGGATGGGAGAGGAAACATGAGTGTAGAAGAGGATAGGAAATAGCAAAGGAGGAGGAGAGGAGAAGAGAAGAGAAGAGAAGAGAAGAGAAGAGAAGAGAAGAGAAGAGAAGAGAAGAGAAGAGAAGAGAAGAGAAGAGAAGAGAGGAGAGGAGAGGAGAGGAGAGGAGAGGAGAGGAGAGGAGACAAGGATAAAAATGACCCCATTGACAGGCTGTACCCAGGTTCCAGGATCGATGTGACTCTGAGCCCGGCGAGTGTGATATCTCCTACTAATCACGACGTGACATCCACTGGTCAATACCACACACTCCAGGCCTCATCATCACGCGCACGCCGGCCTCCCTCTGCCTGCACGCACAGCACAACAGGGCCACTGCTCCTCCTTGAACTCATCAATCTGCCTGCTAATCACACAGGCATGCTCACGGCACCTGAATGGAACAGTATTTGTGGACTAATTCTCAGAGTTTATTTGAACCGAAAATTGGCGTGGGCAGGGGTTTACTACATCGGGACATTTCAGATTAGTGCATGTTGAGCAGATTAAACAGAATTTTCAAATACTACTTTGTGATTGTCTAAACTTTTCAGTGCTTCTATGTTGTATAGCCCAAAATGGCAAATTGGATCTGGCACTCATAGGAGGATAACGCTGCTATTTATTTGAAAATCCTATGTGATCCAGTTATGGTGCACACAGACAGAAGCAAAAGCATAAATAGGCATTAACCAACTCAGTTATTAACCTAATTTTGGCATTTAACATATTGCATATATTTTCAGATTTGCATCTCATTGGCTTTTATATTTGCATCATTTTCACTTTGTATTGCAATTGATCCACAACATTTTCCCTCATGATAAATTAAGTTTTGATCTTAATTTATCTTACTGCTGGCTAAAATGTCTTATGACACTTAAATGAAGGTTATGGCAGCTTTTAACGACTGTGCTGCTTAAATGTGTGGAGGTGTGTCTGATGGACGATCACAGGGTTCAAGTTGGCTCTCTTTTCTTTAGCTGACATCTGGTGACTAAAATCATACAGTATGTTCAGTATATTCTATAATAGACAATCCATGCAAAAATCTTTAAATACAGACTCTTATCAAGGAGAGACTCATGTCCAAGATACAAAAGTTTCAACAAAGGAAGGAGAAAATTACTTTATCATTATCTCGAATGATGAACACTTAAGTATATGCACTTAAAGGAAAACGTCACCTTTACAATGACCATTTCAATTACATGCCCCGTGATAACTTGAATTCTTATAAAACACTTGTAAAGAAAAAAGAATCCAAAAACTGAGGCAATCTTTGATGAATATAAGTAGATGAGCCATGTTTTACAGCGAAAGTTTGCAAACCTTGTTAACAACTTCTGCAGTGTAATCTAAGTCTCATTTATCCATTTGTATGCTTCTCAAACACATGCATCTTTTAAATCATGCTGCACATCCAAACTCGCAGCATACCTACACAAGCAGCAGAATTTAATAAATTGATTTAGCAACAAAGCACGTGCTAGTAAGTACTGAGCATAGAACTGGACTATAGAGACTTGGATTATACTGCATGAGTTGTGTGAGATTTTGTAAAACAATTTTTTTTAATATAGAATTGCTGTTAAATGCAGGATTTCATCAAGGACTTATTGTGTTTTGTCGCGTGAATGTGAGTGCATGCAAAAAAAAGTTTTCTTTAAGAATCTGAGGTAACACATGGTGAGTAATAGGTAATTTTACAGTGAAGTGTTTCTTTACATCATGGCAGCAAAACGCCCTTTGCTGCATTTACTATTCCTTCAGCTGTTTGCTGTTTTTTGTGGGACATTATCTGTGCTTTCTCATGACTACACATGCATGCATATATACAAACTGAATTGATTTCTGTCCTCCTCTCCCCACACAGCGTCCCTGCCAAACCAAGAGAAACAGAAAGGCTGCACGGTGAATTTTTTCCATTTGCACTCATGCATGTGTCACTAATGCTGCAGCCTCTGAAAAGCAGAGAATGCTATCTCCGTGTCCTTCTACTTTCTACTGCTTGTGCTGTGGCATTCGGGGCGGCATTTACCAAGCTCACTCCACACTGCTGCAGTGCCTAGATTGGCCTGATAGCTGTGTACGCACAACAACAACACGCACTGTCAGCGAGCCTTGACTAGGCGTCGATGTGGAAATGGGAAGAATAATGAGTTATTACAGGGTTATCTGTGTGTATCTCCATGTCATGACTGTGTAAGCGGCTCTGCTAATCTCATTAGATGGGACAAGTTGTTAAAGATGTTTTCTGATTTCCTCTCTCTTCTCCTACTGCGTCCACAAATAGATTTCAGATCAGTGTGCTGAGAGGAAATGATAAGTGCCTTTAGCTCACAGAGAATCTGGTTTTCATAGAAGAATTGTGCAAGTGGCTGCTGTGTAGTAACAGTGCAAACATCTGACTCCTGTTGTTCTAAATATATGCACCATGTTTTACACCCCAATCTGCATTGTACAGCAGCCCCAAAGCTAGGTTCATTTTTATATATGCAGCAGGCAATGACAGCCAAAGACAAAGTGCACACACTTCAAGGAAACACAGCTCCATAAGTACAAATCAGATGTAAAATATGTCTAGCACGGGAGGGTCAAAGATATAAGTCAGACAAATATGACAATTCAGCCATGAAATGTGGAAGGATGGGAAGCTTCTATTCTTGGCGACATCTTGCCTGTGACAGCCAGATGGGAGGGATGAAACTCATTTTTGGGCCAAGCAAAGCCACGGAGAGGGCGCAGTTGCATTTGTGACAGACAAATTATCGCAAGGGGTGTACACCCCCCTGGAGGGAATCAGAGGGAAAGAAGGGAAGAAAGAGTGACAGAGGGAGAGAGGGAGAGAGACCTCGGTCTAAGTGCCTAAGTCTTGCAGAAACAAATTAGCTGTGAGCTGTAGGGGTACGGGAGGTGAAACTGAGATGGATACGCACATCCCGGCCAAAAGCACGAGGTGGGTGGAAGCTTACTGCTTACCCTGGCCCTTTTCACAGCCTTCCAATACAGCAGATCACTAGCTTACAAGCCTTTGAGTCTGGTTCAGAAAAGGATATGTCCCCGATTACATCTGATTGTCGCTTCCATAAAAAGGCAAACAATGTGCATAGCGCTCGTGCACACACACAGCATAAACATGTTAGCTTAGCTGAGCATCAGCATCCTCTAAATATCAACTGTTTCTCCAGGGAAGTCCAATCCTACTCTGACTGCACACAGAATACCTACAGGCAACATGCAATATATGTATGCTATACAACCCACTCGCATAAATGCTACCAGCGTGCACGCACCCACACACCTGCAGACATGCACACACTCATATAGTACAGGAAGCTCATTAGGCGCCACACACAGAGCACCTAGTCGGAAGCAACCTTTTTTTCTCTGACCAAGAACATCAGCAACTCTTTTAATCTAAACCGCCATTAATGAAGCAGAACCAGAGGAGGCGTTAGGAAAAAAAATACTCCCCTGGTTGCACTGTAATTCCTGTGCCCCACTCGAAATTATAGTGCTCTTCCTATTAGAGAGAGTCCCCCTGTTACCAATGCCTTTTAGGGTCAGTGGTCACACCAGCAGCAGCGTCCGAGCTGATTAACTATTGTGCAAGGCATGAGTGTGCCAGGCTGGGCCGGGCCCCGACAGTGTAAACATATTCTTCTAGCTGTGCCTATGTCACTCTGTGTGTTCCTCTCTCACAGCGTCTGACACCACTGTTTCCCCGCTCAGCCTATTGTGCCAGTAGCCCTGCAGCCAGAAGCAACACAAGCTCGGTCTAATTCAAGGCGGCACACCATGCAAACAGCGGACAAAAATAGGATGGATATGCGTCGCCCTCGCCTCGCCCTCATTCTCAGGCGCACATTAAAGATTGAGAGCGAAACTCGGGCCCGGGGATGGGACGGCGCCCCGAATGTGATCCCAGCACCTGACTGCTGAATTACCTGCACAGAGGAAGGCTGCTGAGCTTGTGCATGTTTGTGCTCGTGTGTGTATAAGTGGCAGAGCAACACACAGTGAGGCGATAGCAGCACTGTCACAACAGCCCATCCCCGAGGAGCACTATGTCTGCCTTCCCTGCCTCATGCTTCATACTGTAAACTCCCATTGAGTCAATTACTGTGGCAGACTCTTTAGCCACCGTAGCCACTTACTGTAAGTGGACGTTGAGACAATTGGGTTATGACATGTCCTTTACTGTATTGTCCATTGGCAGAAGCGGCTCCCTGAAAATCTACTGGAACAAATCAAGTCAACTGGAAATCCCAACAATTAAGAGCTATTTGTGCAGCCGATCTGAACTCAGCATTCGGCCACTGAGCATCGATCCGCGGCAAAACTAATCTAAATCAATCCTTTCAAATGTTTCTTTATTTTGATTAGGAAATACACTGACTTGCTGAGATGTTGACTTTTGTAATAGAGATTAAAAATGTGTTGACCCAAGTGTTCATCAGTCTGAGATCTTTCATTTCTGCTTCCTCTGAACAAAAGCGTGCTGACTACACATTTATCCGAGCTACAAACTACAAAATACATCTTAGCAAGACAAACAGACAGACATATGGATGAAGTAAGCTGTCGACATCTATTCTCATTGTGTCACAGACGGAGAGGGGAGAGAGGAAAAGAGGAGGAGGTCATGGGAGGATAAGAGAGGAGGGGAAAGAGGAAATAAAGGGGGAAAGAGAGAAGACTCTCAAAATTCCTCAGTGGGTGCTATTGTCCCTGGAGAGTATTCAAGGCAGGCAAAGGCTCTCTGCATCAGAAAATGGCACTCGGAATGCTAACTGTGACTTTGCATTCATTGTGAGGAAGACACAGGCATCTCAGTGCATTGGGTGACTCATGCAACCATTTCATCTCCGATATGCGCCGTTCTGGAGCTCAATACAAAGACTCTGAAATGATTTCAGAGTGTGATCTGGCTGAATTAAATTTCTTAACACCAAGATGTTTCTATATGGGTTAGACATATATCACAGATTCATCGCTGTGGCTGAAGACAACTACTTTCCTCCTGCAGTATAGATTTGTTGGACCTAGTCAACAACAATTTGATTTCTATTGAATCTAAAACAATGAGAAAACCAAAAATGTTATTGTACTTGTCAGAAAGGCTTTTGCCACTTTTGGTCTTTATGGAAGTGGAGAAACAACATTGTGAGCTAGTCCGTGGCTAAGAAGCTTCGATAGCTTTCGGAACAGTTTGCTCAAAGCATTTTCATTTAACTGTATTTTGCGCAGCTCTGCCACCCCTCTATAGGGTCATATTGGCTTATGATGCGCTGCAACTGTGAGTAAATATAAGCCTGTGTATTAGATCTGGGGCCTGAGATGAAATCTAATTTCTGTGAGCACAGAGAGAGAGATTGCTTGCTGATACACATCCACATATCCAAGGCCACATCTGGCAGGCCCTATCAAATATACATGGGCCTCATGAGATCATGATATGGCTGCACTCACATTATTTCTTCAAGTCCACCACACATTCTCGTTCCTTGCAACATGTTTGATACCAACACTGACTTCGATATTTACCAATATACGTGCGGATAAAGATCCCGTGACATCTATCGTTCATCTCAGCGTTCTTCGGCTTCTTGGTTACTGTCCGATCTCATGAGGATACCATTTAAGAAATGAATATTGTAATGAAGGCAATAAAGCATGGAGATGACTTGGCTGATATTGAGAAGTGACAGTTAATTTCAGTCATTGGGGTAGCCAGCTGATAACAGATTGATAGTGTCACAAACCGTAATGGACAAGTAATTAATATCTATTGCACAGACTCCATTTGGGACACTAATGTATCATATTGGATTTCAGATGAAACAAAAAAAAAGGAGTGACAGAAAACATCTCAATGTCTGGCGCTGTGTCAACCTCATTTCAGACCAGCCGGCCTAATAACAAGGACTATATACATTCCCCTTCCACAGCAGCTCTCCAGCCGTTTTCAATTTTGGCAGGACAGAATGCAGTGTATTTTTACCTCCGGTCCTTTCTGTCAAGCTCTGAAAAGGCCAAATGGGTAGTGGTGGACAGTTTCTTCACCACCTCAATACCCCAAATTGTGTTGGCTGCTTACAGAGGAGTGCTGGTGCAGGGAGTAAAACGCAGAGTGACAGGCTGAGGTCCCGGCACAAGGGCAGAGAGCTGTGAGCTGAGCTGTGGTGAGGAGCAGTGCGTTGCCGCCCCGGCAGCCTCATTCACTATTTATTTATGTGTGTGAGTATGCTGCCCGTGCTCACTAGCCTCATTCTGTTTGCTTACGTCGTGTGCGTTCACACACGTCTGCATTCTGGTGAACTCTCTGTGCCGCTTGTGGAGCAGTGCGACTGCCTTGCCGAGGTAAGAAAGCCATTCAATAGTTGCCTTTCCACTTCAGCGGTCACACTTCAGATTATCAGTCTTTTACATTCAAAACCAGGCTGTAGGCAGCAGAGGAGAGAAAAGAAAAAATATCACAATCGTGTGAGAGAGTGCACAAGTTTCTTTCTCATGTTCTGTCCTCTTTTCCATGGTAACATGCCTTTCACTGCAATCTGTCCGTTTCCATATCTTCCCCTATATTCTCTCCTCTCTGTTGTGTCTCTTGCTGCCAGTGCCAGTAGGCACACAGCTGTAGCCACATGAAATCCCCTGGAGTGAGAGAGTATGTGGACTTACACGTACACATGGACTCTGTGTGTGTATGTGTGTGTGTGTATATGTTTGCATGTGTGCGGCACTGAGCTGAGCTGAGCTGAAAATGTGGGGGATATTTACGCAGGCCAACCTTTAACGACAGTCAATCCCACGGGCCTGGACCTGCCATAGCCATAGCATGTGTGTGTGTGTGTGTGTGTGTGTGTTCACAATGTGCATTGCAGTGTCTGTGCAAGTGCGTACATGTTTGTGCAGTATTGATGTGAGACTGTGGAGATGAGTTATGTGTGTGTGTGACCGAGTGTGCTCGTCTATCAGTTAGGCTGCATGCTGGCACGCTCCACTTTCTCAATGTCAAGCTAACACATATTCAACAGCAACTAACGTCACAACACTTGACACATTTCTCACCCACAGACATTCTTTTCCAGCACACATTGAGAGTGGCATCGGTAAGCCCATTGCCATTACTATAGAATGTGTCATTGTCAGCTTCCATCACCACATAAAGAAATGACACACAGGTCTGGTCTGTAACATGCGGATTAGCTCCTCAGCATGTACCAAGCTGAAACAACTTATTTTGAGTCAAATGTTGATTTTTCTTTACATTAATTTTATAATTATGATTTCTTTTCCATTTATTTGACAGAATCTGATTGTTATTATGATTTCTTTTCTATATTCATGGGGTTTTGGGGCACTGGCATGGGTCTGTTCTTGTGTTGACAATTTGATGTAACAGGCTTTTTTCTTCTAAGACATTTTGACATGAAACAGGAGGAAAAGCACAGGTGTAAATACTAAAATTAATGGTGGCTGAATTCCATTCAGCTACTTCATTTTCAGAGTCCTTGTATCGTGCTTGCTGGCTCACCGTTTGACTTAATGGGACACTTAAATAGAACTGAGCCATCGTTAATGTTATTAGTAACACCTGTGCTTTTCCAACCACGGCAAGTCAAAATGTGAGCTGTGGAAAAAAGCTTATTGTAGATTGTTTATTTTAATATCACCAAGATGAAGAACTGAAATATTTGCACATTTGATTAGATTTTTAATAAAAAATGTACACAGGTGTTTGATAGACTCTTTTTATGAAACTCCATTGCTGCGTCTGAAATGCCATACTAACATGGTATTTAATGTACCATGGCTACACGTCTCCAACCCACATACGGTTCTCAGGAAGGGACGTGGTAATTACAGCTCAGTGGGTCTGAAAATATATTTCTATTCCTGTTTATTAAATAAACGTAAAGTATGTTGAACGGTAATACATGTAGTGTATAGCATGTAATTTCTCAGGCATCATTGATGAAAATGGTTGTAAACTTCAAGAAAACCTAGTAGGAGGACCTTGAATTGAGATTGTTTGTCAATCCAGTAAACTATAGTTTCTCATGTGTACTGCACTTGATTTAAGTAACTGGAATTTAACATGAAATCACTCCATTTTAAGGGATTTTTATTTTAATTGTAAAAAATGTGAAAATACGTTGAAAATAGGAATGAGCGATAGTGATATAATCATTTATGTTTTATGCATTTTCACAGTTCATGTCATTTTATGCTGTCGTATTGACATTTGTTGTGATGTAGTACATGACAAATGCAACTGAGCAAGTGTTTTAAAGTGAAGTAGCTGGACAGGAATGTCTATTTTTGGCAAATGTAGCAAATTAAATACCTGACAAGTCAATGCACTTCATCATATTGATGAAAAAATTATAGAACTGACAAAAAAACATTCCTGCTTATTGATTTGCAACATTGCCCGCAATGATCAAATGACATTCGCCTCACAGCGTGTATATCTCTATGTTCACCAAAATATTTAAAATAATAAATGTATTAATCTACCTTGTTTTATTCAGAATAGTTAACTAATGTGATTTTATTATTCACAGGTGAGACTAGTACGTATTCTGTGCACACGATCCCCTGAGTACATTTCCACATGACAGCAGGATCTACAGTTGCTGTCATTTACTGTAAATAGCTCGGAGCATATCAGTTCTACCACACATTGTCTCCCCCCATGTCGCTGCTCACTCTGTTTGCCTGCATTTCTGCATGGGGAATGTCAGCAACTGGGCCTGTGTTTATTCAATGAAGTACTTCCCTGGTAACATGTTTTCCTGTTTGAATTTTAATCAAACATGGGCCACCCTTTTTCAGCCAGGGATGTGTTTTGGCTGTGACAGGGGTGCTGTGCTTTTGGCTCTGATCTGTCGCTGTTCCCATGAACACCATCAGAAATTCACAGTGCCATCTCTGATGTCGCAGCTTTCCCTCTTCCTCGCCAGCTTCATCAGTTTTGACACAGAGAAATAGACTGGTGCTTTTGGGTTACTGACAAATTACGGCAGCACAATCTACAGTGTTTGAATAATTTAACACCACACCGCTAGGGGGAAATTTGCAAAAAGAGAGAAAAAAAAGAAAACCTACACAGAAAACTAACCCCTTCTCTCTTTAGGGTTTGTAGCAGCTGTCCTCTGAGATTTTGTAATCTTGTATCTTTCAGTATCCCTGTGAGTAAGGAGTATGTTTTGGTATCACAGAGGCTGGTGGATGTCTCAGAGGAGAACTCAGGTACCCAAACACCTCCCGTCCTTCCCAGGAGGTCGGGGGGAGAGGTCAAGGTGGGCTGGATAGGTAGTTGATCCATAGAGGGAAGGTTTATTCCGTACATCGCTTTAATAGAGACCAGAGGGAGAGGAGGAGTAGGAAGCTGGTAGAGCTGTAGCACAGTGGCGCTGTTTCCCATCGAGCCTCCCTCCCTTCTCCTAATGAGCATTCTATTAGCAGCTAGGGGACGGATTTAGGCAGTTAGGCATACGGAGAAGGCTGGCTAACAATGCAAGTGGTTAGCTAGACAGCTGTTCTCTCTCTGCTGCCACCTCCCATCCCCGGCTAATGAAGCCCTCACCGATGAGCAGGAGTCCCGGGACATGCCTGAGAACAGCCACAGACACCAAGACAGGGAATCTCAGTCACTCACAGGCCTCATAAAAAAGTCTGTGCGGAGGAGAGCTTCACCAATAGGACAACCAAGGCTCCAATTAGATAGTGGCTCCAAGGGGAACCCTAAGAATAGCACATTGGGCGAGCGCAGACATTTTTATGAGCACTCTGCGCTGCTTCGTGTTTGCAAAGTAAACACTCCTTTGCATTGTTTTTCCGAGTGGAAAACGGCAGAAGCCATGATGCCTTTCATAATGGATAATAAACAGATCACTGTGATGATTTTGGTGAAATGTTACATTGCTACATTTCATTATCCTCTACAGTGTGAGTAGTGTTCGCAGTGGTGGGCATCGATCAAGATTAGTGGCGTGCCATATGGGTATGTCAACATCTGAAATACTGCGGAGGATGCGTGCTCTCCAAACAGCCTTCACTTAAACAAGGAGAAATGTTGCAGGAGCTCTGCCTATTTTTCATTTGATAAAAACTTGATACAGCATTATGTTTGGCTAGCAAAAAGCAGCATTTGTTTTAGTTAAATGTCGAATCTGTCAAAGGCGCATTTGTCTGACGAGGGCCCGGGTCACCTTCAAATGATACATGCATTAACATTTACTTTGCAGGTTTTCTTTTTGCCTTTGTGGAGCAGTCACTTTAGCTGTCAAGCCTGCTGTACGCTTTAAATGAAGAGCTGCTCTGTAGACTTATTCTTTAAGTCTACACATATACATTTTGCAGCAATTACCCAGGTGTTCTTAAGTGTTTAAACAGACAGAGTTTTCAGTATTCTGCAATTTCCTTTTTTTTTCATTCTTCACACAGTTACGTCTGCCACCGTGTTGCACACCAAACTGCTCATCATGAACAGCTTTGAGGAAAAGCTTTCTTTTTAGTGTTTGCTTTAATCTGCATTTTTTAGCTCATGGATAACGTAGGAGTCGCACTGGGAGTTTTGTTTTTACTCCTACATCCCTGTTCGTACCTTTCATCGAACAGATAGGAGCCTCACTGGTTTCTGATCCACTTCATTGCTGTGCTTTGTCAGCAAACACTTCCTCAGCACTTCCTGCAGCTGCTTCACAATAAAAGCCTTCAGGCGGCATAATCAATTTTGTAGACAACACTATTTTTCTTGTTGCTTGATTGCTGTATGTATGCCGACCATTCTGTTCGTATGGGAACAAAAACCACCTTAATGAATCCCGGACAAAAGGTTTGAAACATTAAAACCTGTGGCGCAGATGCATGATGTGATAACGGCATCTTAAAAATCTGTTTAGATGGTATATGTTTTTGTTTGTTAAAAAATTGAGACAATCATGGATAAAAAATGTTGCACATTTATTATTAAAATGGGTTAAAGTTCTTTTAAGGGAAATAAACAGCTGCCTATAAACTCAACTTACTAAACTCTACTAGTATATATCGTCCCTTTAATTAGAACCAAATTACATAATTCTTTCCAGGAAACTTCCTAGAATATTATGCACCCAAAAAACTAAAGCATTGCTGTTTTATCTCTCAACATGAAGGTCTGCAAGCGGTTTCAAAGCCCTCTCCATGCTGCGAGAAATAAAAATTCTGGTGGAAAGATACTGAATTCTTACTTTCTTTCTTTAATTGGAATAAGCCTATAAAATAGCTATAGTTTAAACATTTTACTGTAGAATAAACCCACAACAGGTGATGAGGAGAACACAAGGATGTGACCTCAGCATTCTCAATTGCTGCTACCTGCCTTTTTCCCCAGATCCAATTCAAACATCAGACATTTTTAAATCCTACAAATGGGTTTTAATGGGCTTTAAGGTACCCTTGAAGGCTTTTTCTGTTCAGCAGCTGCACCACTTGTTGCATAGCTCTAAGGTTAGGCCGCATTCAGACTGCAGGTGAATCTGATTCAAATCAGATTCCTACTCAAATCCGATTTTTAGAGCTGACTGTCCACACTGTATTTAGCAAGTGTCCAAATCGGATATGGCTCTGTTCAGACTGGGCCACATTATCGACTGATCTGACAGGTTGCTGTAGTAACGGCGTCAGAGCGCCTGACGTCTTATAATTGCGACAGCGACAAGAACAACAACAACAAACATGATGGAGGCAGGTCACCTCAGTATATTGGCCTTATCACTGTCCAGTAGAGGTGCATAACATCTCAGACGCACCAGGGGAGAAACCAGGCGGATGGACGCCCCCGTCGGGCCAGGCTGCCGGTCGACACCTCCTCTACGCGCTTCCCGCGATACGCGTGCCGCGTAGAGTGGCGTCACGGACAGTCAAAACCGATCTGAGTGTTTGGAGCCATTCAGACTGAGACGCATCTGTCCAAATGCGATCTGAAACTACCTCCCGAAGGTGGTTTCGATCCGGTTTGCAAAAATCGGATTTCATGTGATTTGTGACTGTTCAGACTTCAAAAGAGCCATCCAGTTCCAATCTGGATGGGCTAAAAATCGGATTTTGGCTGGCAGTCTGAACGAGGCCTTAGTGATGTGGGCTAACCCCATTCAACTGTAGCATTTGGGCATTTTTGGAGACGTTTCTTTGTGGGCAGAATACAGTGACATTTAAATGTTCTCTGATGCTCGGCCACTAATTGTGATTAGCTGATATTTGTTTAAAAGAGTTAGATCAGGGGTTTTTATATAAAACTGATCAGAGATTACTCTTTATGTGACACTAAAATTACTTCACAGGTCTGGGAGTTCTAACATGTCAGACTCGGATTCACTCCACTCCTTCAGAAAACAACTCAAAACACCTTTTCAAGACAGCTTACAAGACCTGAATCCCACCACCAAACCTGAACTCATAAACTCTCATTTCTGTTTTTGTTCTCTGTATTTTGTATCTATTTGTTTCAATGTATTGTGTAAAGCGACTTTGAGGACCTTTAAAAGCGCTATATAAATCAAATGTATTATTATTATAATTATGTCTGTAAAAGACATTAATTTGCAAGGTGTTTCCAAAAGAAAGATTGTTGGACTGAATATCCAACTGCACCTCCAGATGGTCTGATAATAATTATCATTTAGAATGTTTACTTAAATTATAGGTAACCTAATAATGATCTGCGCACAAAGGGTGTGATTTATTTCATTTTCTTTGTTTAAGATATTCCTTTCCTTCTTATTAATTTAATTTTTTTTCTGTTTTATCTCCAGCACATCAGAATGAAGAAATGAATGATGGAGGACAGAGGCAGATTTCCATTTGGCCAATAATATTAATATTGCCAGTAAGTAAATAATGCCACAGTATAAAAGGGTTATTAGACTCTGTGATTGGTATTGCTTCCAAGCTTTAAAATCCTGATCGGAGCAGCCTTGGTGAGATTTTTATCTGACTAAGAAAAACAGCACACAAATCTCTGAAAAGGAACCCCAGAGCTGCACAGGTTCATTATTTTCCCTGTTTATAATCCAACGCCTCTCTTTGTCAGACAGCTTCTCACCCCGCCTTTGATTTAGCTAGTTTGGGAAAGGTGCGAATTATTCGCTGTCACACGTGGTTGGATGATGTGTTGTGCAATATAGCTTTTTTAAAAGCATGCAGAAACACTGAGCTAATACCTAATTTGTAACATGCAGATGCTATTTCAAAAGTGTCAAACTGCATTTATGTATTTTCACTCTTCAGTCTGCAGCAGCAGGAAGCCTCTCTGTCCAGGTATTAACCAAATATAAGCATATTTTTATCCGGGAGAGGGAAATTGTTTTGAAGTTGTGCAATAGCACATTTGCAATATTGTTCTCTGACAGTTGCATTCGCATTAGAGAGTCACTCTCTTTCACCACTGAAAAGGATCTATAGTGTATGTTACCTCTCTAAGCTAAAAATCTATTACAGCCTTGCGGGCCTGAAAGCTAAAGATTTAGTCTTTTTGTCAGGTTGCACAATGTTGGCCCTTTATAGTAGAGGTTTCTGCTCGTCAGCATGTTTGCTGAAGTTCCTCTCATTGGGGATTTCATTGTGCTCAGACTATGCAAATTTCACAGCTAAGGCTAATGCATTTGCACTGCCCAGAATTGAACGTCTTGGTAGGGAGGCTACAGCTTGAGACTGCACATGCATATGTTCTCACACACACACACACACACACACACACACACACACACACACACACACACACGGTGGACAGTTAAAGTGTGCACTTAGAGCACATTATGTCAGTGAAAGGGATCCAGATGGCATACATGAATTCCATTCTTTCCCTCGCATTGTTATAGCCTCTCACCAAGCAAATCATAGCAGCTTAGTCCTACAGCAAAGTAATTGGACTGATGTTTTTCCTATGCGACACTTCTTATCACACATTGAAAAAACAATTTTCCTTCCAAATCATTCTGTCTGTAAGCACAGACTGTAGCAAGCAGGCTCTGTGTAAACAGAATGATATATTCCTGGATGCCTATAATCATGCAGTAAGTATTTTTCCTCTCTGTGCAGATGTAGCGGTTATACCGGAATTAAGTGACCACAAAGTCATACATTTCTTATTACAGAAATTATTGAGAAGTTTCAAAAACATCACCTGAACCAGTCTGAGACACCTGGTAATGTTCCTTTTCCCGCTGCAGAAGATGTATATAAATCATATGTTATGCAAACCAGTGATATAGGTGAAGAATGAGAGAGTGTGGCGTGGCTTCACAGCAGCTCCACAGTATCCTTCTGGTATTCATGCAGAGGCATCGGGCGCTTCTCCTCTCAGCAGAGATAAACAGATGTACGGAAACTGAGCGAGTGACCTAGCTAGCCTCAGAGGTGAGCTGTCAGCTACAACAAGCAAACACAGAGAGCTCGTGGTCATCACTAAAGGGCAAAGGGCAGCTAATTACACCACAGTTGTTCATCTGGCAGACAAAGAGGGAAACAACAGCTTATTTAACAACACATCCAGTCAGCCATGTTGCCTAGTGCAGAATGCCTAATGAATAAACACTTATACAATCGTGGGTAAAAAAAGAAGCAAATAAAAATGTGCAGCGAAGAAGAGAGAGAACAGACAGTGCAAAAGAAAAGATGGATAATGAAATGTGAAAATAGCGAAAAGGAAACTAGTGAGTGGTGGCAGAAATTGGGCCAATATGTGTGGAACAACAGGGAATAAAGGGAGGGTGAGGGAGAAAGGGAGAGATAGAGAAGGTGTGAGAGGAGGAGGGAGGTCAGTAGAGATGTGGAGATGGGCGGAGGAGGAGGGGGAAGAGATGAGCCCCCAGTGCTCAGCTGTCAGTGCTTCCTCTGCAGGTGGGGCAGGAGGAGTGCCAAGTCCCTCTCTCCCACTCACACAGACACCCATGCATCACTCTATAATGGATGCTTTACACTGGTGCCAGAGAGAGAAAGACTGAGGCAGAGAGAGGGAGACATGGTGAGAAGACGAAAGAGAGACATGGGGGAGGGCGGGTACTGGGAAAAAGAAAGAAACTGCTACAGGGAAAAGGAGCTGAAGAAAATGCCTCAGAGATTAAGGCGGTGGATCGAGGTAACAGGGAAATGGATAGACAGACAGACAGACAGACAGACAGACAGAAACCTCCATCAAGTCATTAGACCAATCAAGAGAGGAAACAGACGAGACAGTCTGGGAGCAATATGATGCAGCTATTGGTTTAATTGATCTAAAGCCTAACAGGATCAAAGACCGGCGGGGCACAGCCGGGAGCTGCAGCCACCGATCCTCCTCCAACATTCCACTGTCACTGTCCATTAGGAGGTGTATGAACGCGCCCTTGACAATGATTTACCAAGAATGATTCATAGACGGCATCTACCTGAACTAATGACTTGCCAGCGTCTTCACTGGGGGATTGCAGGTCATCAACAGATGACATATTCTGTAGTCACCTCGTTCATCAGCTGCGATTAGATTCCAAAAGCAATCTCAGCAATACATCACCAGATGGGTCTTATCGTATTGTCTTGGAGAATATTGCTGAGACAGCCCATGTGTGCCACATGTCGCTCAAGCTGCCCAAGCCCATTCATACGGTGGTGGATCTGGGGCTACAGGTATATGCAATGCTCTGAGCTATTACCTTGGTTGATGGAGGCATGGATTTACTAAAGTACTCAATTATCCCCTGCTTCTTTCTCTGACCTGCTGCTCGGCTCTTTAACACCTATAACTCCATGCTTTATAGGCTCAACTACCTGCTGCAAGCAGAGACAGACTGATGGCTGGACTACCTGAATGAACTGCCTTCACCGTTTTCTGCCCATTTGTCAATTCTTCATTCCTCTGCTCTCTTCTGGCTAGGGATAGGTAAAGCTGCCTCACTCTGATGGACAGCCCAGCTGGATATTATTTTCTAGAGTGTTACCTAAAACTGGCTATCTGACCTCAGTGGAGTCATCTTTACCCCAATAACACCCCTCCCTCTTCACATTACTCTGCAGGGCTACCTTTCTTTCTTTTCCGCTCAATACAACTTTGGCTTCATTTTCTCTTTGCAATGGTGAGTAGTGAAGAGAAAAAACCTATTTGCTGCCTGAATTAGGCCATTTCCAATTTCTTACGAGTAAAAAAAAAGAAAGAGTAATACCCTTTAGTTGGTGAGTAATCCTCCATCTTTGTTATTTTTTTTTCAAATCAGGCATTTTTTCTCTGCTATACAGAGTCAAAGACATTGGCATTCAAAGAGTGACACAAAAATGCCACATAGGCCACTTGTTAAAAGCGGCGTGCTTTTCCACACAATGACGGCCACAGTATATGGCAGACAACAAAGCCGAGTAGTCAGCGTAAATAAATACAAGCATTCTTGCTCCGCAGAGATGGCATCCCCCTGGTTTAATTATCGCTCTTGTCAATCGAGGTGGAAGAATACGGCACCTGACAAGGCGCGTCCCCATTCTCTCATCTTGCATAGGCCTTTTTCACACCCTGAGATGCGCAGACACCCTTCAGCAAACAGCCAAATCAAACCTCGAGACGGAGGCATTCTGGTGCCCCAAACACCCAGGTAACTTTACAGTGTCGAGTTGCTGAATGCCTTTGACATCTCAGAAATGGGGTCTATTCAACTTCGACAATTGTCCCTGGTTTTTCTCAAGCACAAGGCATTTGCACAACAATGGTGCTGAATCGTGTATGAATAACATCCCAGGGATGTGGTTATGCAGCTATCTTTCCCGGTGACTCCTTTTCACATTCCAGCTCTTGCAAGGTGCCTTTATTTGATGCCTAAACTCCAAAGGAGATAGATGGCTGCAACAGGGTGCCTGAGCCAACAGAAATGAAGTTGACACCAGGTGTGGATGGATCACAGCTCCACTTCTGAGAGCTCGGCACAGGAGCATTATGGAGTGTGCAGGCCTGTAGGCCATTCCACATGGAGACCCTCCCATGGGTCTCATTTCCAGAAAGGAAACCCACACGTGTTATTTTCAAAGGTCATAGCCAGATGTAACATTGAGGTTAAAGCAGTGATGTATTGTAACACTCACACACTCTTCATCTATACGACCTGCTGGCCTCCTTACCCAATCTGTAACACAGTGTAATTTGGAGCAGCGTTTCCATTAGCCTTAGATTACCTGTCGATATCTCAAGATACAGCAATGAGTGAGCACACAAGATCTCTACGCTTAACACATCCTCACAATTCCCAGCAGCCCCACTACAGCAGTGTTTGTGTTGTTCCCTCTGAGGACAAGTAGGAGCCTGCATGTACAAGGTAAATGATTGTCAGAGCAGAGGTGAGGTGCTCATGGCAACACAGGCTTTGAATCCCTGAACGGTAGCACTGTATCAGCAAGATTGACAGAGGCAGATTGATTCGAGGCCCTATAAACATTGTTGTCAGTCTTATTTCCTTCCTGTATAGGTCCAAGAGGTAAATACATGCCAGAAACAGCACAGCAGTCATTTGCACTGATTTGTGCTGTGAAATCACAAGAGGGCCCAGAAAAGACTGTACAAAGTGGTCTATTCCCTTATGTTTCTATGTGAAGGTATGCAGGTGCAGCCACTCAAGAGGCAGTTAAACTCCAAAATAGAAAGCGATTAAATCAAATGTAGGAGGAGTAATTCATCCCTCCATGTCAGATACAGTGTATATAAAACTCTGAAAGAAGTTTAGGGTTGCAACCCCCTATATTTAAATCACAGATTTATTTGTCAGTTGATCAATTAACAGTTTGATCCGTCAAATATCAGAAAATACTAAAATCAATATCCAGTAATTTCCCAAAGCCCAACTATCATAGAAGAAAACAAACAAATACATGGTCGCTCATAAAGTTGGAATAAAATATTTGGTAACGCTTTATAATAAGGTCCTTAATAACCATTAATTAAAAAGTAATAAGGCATTGTTCTCGCTTTAGATCCGGTAGTTGCAAAAAGCATAGTTAACTTATAGTTAACTTATAATAGATGAGCAATAAAGTATATTTTTATATCAATAAGCAAACAAAATAAGATTAATAAAGGCATGGCAAAGACATAATGGGTGGGTCATGGGTGTTTGTAATGCCATTATTAACAATTATATAAGCTTCTAAACACACAATAATGTTAATAAGCATCTTGTAAGGACTTACAAGGGCGTTATTACTTGTTAATTAATGGTTATTACAAGGACCTTAATATAAAGCGTTACCAAATTTACTAATCAATCTCTTCCAAACATATCACAATGAAAATGAAACCACAATTAACAGGATTGTGTCTGAAAACCAGTGGTGGAAAAAAGATTCAGATCCCTTACTTAAGTAAAAGTACTAATACCACACTGAAGAATTACTCCACTACAAGTAAAAGTCATGCATTCAAAACATTACAAAAGTGCAAAAGCATCAAAATGTACTGAAAGTATCAAAAGTAAAAGTACTCTTAATGCAAAATGACCCCACTCAACTTGTTATATATATTCTAAATATATTATTGTATCATTTTTACTGATGCATTTATGTTAATCTTCTCAAGATAGGGCTCATTTTAACACCTTATTACACTGCTATGAGGTTTAATTTATAAAAATAGTTTATCACTTGGAATTTATCACATTTTTTATGTTAAATCTTGACCTGGATAGTAACTAAAGCTGGCAGCTAAATGTAGTGGAGTAAAAAGTACAATATTGGCCTCTAAAATGTAGTGAAGTAGAAGTATAAAGTTACATAAAATTTAAATACTCAAGTAAAATACAAGTAACTCAAAATTGTACTTAAGTACAGCACTTGAGTAAATGTACTTAATTACATTCAACCACTGGTGAAAACCAAAATATTCCAACTTTATGGGCGACTGCTTATTTAAGATTTTTCATTTTTGCTTTAAAGAATAACTTAAAAGATTGATTACTAATTAAAATAGCTTCCAGTTAGCTTTCTGTCAATTAACTAATAGATTAAATGACTTATCATCATCATGTCAGCTCTACAGCAAGTGTTACAGTGACAGTCATCGTCATATTTGGTCAGATATCCTACAAGCTATTGTATGAGAAAATTTTGCTACAATATGTATGAAACTATGGAGGTAAGGAATACACTGAAATAAATTAAAACAAATGAAAATGACAAACTTAAATACACTTTATCTTCTCCATGAATCAAGTGGAGTGACACATGGAAATGATTAAAATAAATTAAAAAAAAAAGCTTCAAAGCAGAACTCAAGTTGTCACCTCCTGAATCAGCTCCATCAGACTTGGCTTTATCTGAATACTGTTTGTCTGGCGTTTTTACACCAATTTGTAAATGTGTTACATAAATGTGTGAAGCACCTTTTAGATTAATGAAGCAACTGAAATGATTAGCATGAGAAAAAGCTTTTATTTTGGAAACATGATTTCATTTTGGGTCCATGTCCGTATCATGAATTATTCAGCCCAAAGCCATTATATAACATATCAGAAAATCTTCTTATTAATATTATTTCTTGATTTGTTTTCTGCCTGTGCATCAGTATGCTGTCTATATGAAGTATTTGTTTTGTTTACACTACAGAGGAGGCAGTCTGAAGGGTGACGGTGGTGGGGAGAAAAAGGTGTTTTAACAGAAATAACAAAACTGTGATGAGTGTTGCTGGGTGTCGTGTATGATTGAAACACTGACCTCAACAGATAAGAATAAAAAAAGTAAGCTAAAACTCTGTGATAACTGTTGATGCATTTGTAAAGAATATCCTTGAGTTAATAATTAAATCAATCTAAATATTCAGTTTTCATTAAATAATGTTCAATGTGAGATCAAATGTGTCCTTTGGATTATAATTTTATTAACTCTGTTTTATTACTTACTAATCCTCTAATAAGTGCAGTTCTGTATTTCTGGGGTATTACGGGTCATTTCTAGTTTAGGTTATTACAGCTTTATTTTCCCAGCCATTTTGCCTTCAGATGATTCACTGGCTGCACATACAGTACTTGACAACACTTGATCATAAAGGACACGGCAGTTTGTGCCTCACTGTAATCATAACATCACACTCAAGTCACTCTAACAGAAGCTCTAGTTTCTCACCCAATCAGCTGAAGTAAATTGTACCGGAATACATCAACCCCTATGACTTCCACGTCCCATCCTTTCCAAGACTGCATGAATCATACATTTTATTTTGAAAATCCACAGCAAGTAGCTTACCATGAAGAGCAGTCATTAATAAAGTTAATATTTCAGATTTGATTTGAGAAAAATGTCCTGCCACGCCATTTGATTTTTCCAATCTCTCTGATCCTCAATTTCTACACATCCCATGATGCATTCCTTCACTTAATCACCTTCTATGCTATCCTTCACACTAAATGGATTCAGAAACTTGTTACCCTTAGCTGAGAACCGAGTGCCTGTCACACTGCCCTCTTAATACTTCTGGTTCAAGGGGTTTCAGTGTTTGCCAGGTGCTGTCTTGCATTAAAAAGCCTTGGTACTCATTGCACTGTTGTAATAAAGCCCAAGCATTTAACATGCACATTTATGGTCCTCAATAACCCAGAAGTCTTAATAAAAATGAAAGCTGACATTGGCATGAAGGATCCTCCACACTAGCTGTCTTTAATGTCCAAGACGTTCCATTAAAAGGGGAGCACTTCCTCAGAAGCAGAGCTTTTATCCTGATTGCTTACAGGAAGAGAAGAAAAAAAGAGAAACCAAACGACCTTCAGCGGCTCTACAACCAGCCCTCCCCTCATGCAGGCTCCGTGAATAGACGTGCACATACATGGACATCGACGATACGAACTCTGATAAAGACACACTTGAGCAGATATACGGTATTTGTTGTGTAGGATGTGGAGGGAGAAACAGATATACATACACACGCCTGAGTCATTTCCTACTTGGTATTCTGTACATGTGCAGAGAAGCCATCTCACTTTTTATATCATAATGATTATTAGGAGATAAGAAAAAGCCAAATCTGCATGTTCAATTAGTGCCTGTGCGATGCCAGATAGATAATACATGGGACTGGCTAATGTCCTTGCTTCTGAACTTCTTCAGCCGATTTCTGTTTGAAGCGGAAGAAAAAGGAGATGGGGACGGAGATTTCCCTCTGTGGGAACACAACTGTTGAGCTACATTTAATAAGCTGGTCAAAAACACTCTCCTGCCGAGAGGGACCGCGTTTTTAATGACCATTCTGCTTCCAAAGTCTCAGATGTGCGGCTAGATTGCTTGCCACATAGCAGACAAGGCAGCCATCTTATTAATAGCAACACACCACACATGCTGCAGACTAGGGAGCAGACACCCGGAGAGGGGGGGAAAGGGAGAGAGACACACTGGCACATGGAGAGAAAGCCCTTACATGCTTTTACTGTCTGTGAAGGCTGGGAGACAGATGGGTGCAGTGAGGAGGAGATTAGATGGAGGAGGCAGGGCAGGGACCGGGGTCTAAAAAATCCAGCCCTCACGAGAGGACGTCCAGCCAAGCATCCACGCAGGCCAGAAGGGGGGGAGGTGATGGATGTACCCTGTGACTGGAGCCCCTCGGCACGCCCACATGGAGACGCCACCAAGGCCAGGCCAGAGGAGCAGGCAATCAAAGAGAGAGGCCGAAGGGCTAGGATGATATAGGAGGATCCAGCTTATTAAATAGGCTTCAGGAGGAGCATGGAGCATCAGAAGTAAGTTGTCACTCTGCCACCAACAGGCATAAAAGGAGCCTCTGTTCGATGGAAAGTCTATGCACTGTAGGCAGTGATGACAGACTGTGTACAGTAAGAGTGGGAATACTGTCATTAAATACACCGACACACCAGGGAGCTCCAGAACAGTGTGTCATCGCTGATTTACTTTTCCTTTCTTACCGGGGCCTCGTTATCCTGCATCTGAGCAGCAGGTGAAGGGAAATGTTTGTGTGTGAGACGCATGTGAATCCTGTGCTATGTTATCATATCACATCCAACTCTGGATGCAAAGACGCCACATCCAATGTGACACCGCTGCCTCTTTTTCTCGGCGCGGAGCGTGAATTTTTACTTGCGAGCAAGTCAAAATAAAATGCCGAGATGCATTGTTTACAATCTCGTTTCCTGACTTAATTTCCATTCAGAGTGCATAGTAGGAAACTCAATATAAGACGCTCTTCCTGCTAACATGGATAGGAAATGATTACACAAATCCATTACTAGAGGCCACCTGAAACCAGGTGTGCTCAAGCCACAGTGTATAATCCATCTGATTATAGATTTTGTACATCAATTTTCACCGCTATGCAGATCCAGACACTTTGATTCCTTTCTTGTTTACTGCGTTGTCTTGGCAACAAGAACATCCTACCAGTTTTCACCTCGACAGTTAAGGCTATAGGAGAGGAGGATGATGAGGAGAGGAGGGGTTGAGCACAGCGGAGGTTGTGAAAGCAGGTGCAAAAAGACATTTCTTCGCTTGGATTTCCTGTCACATCCTGCAGCCCACTCCAGTCCTAAACTTTATATAATTACAACAATCTGTGCTCCGAGAGAGACTGTGTGAAATCTGATTGCCATTGGTAACATTCGCAGCAAGAGTCCTGGCGTGATAGAAGGCTTCCTGTTTCAATTTCCTAGGATCCCTCAAGTTTTACTGGCTTTTTTTTTTTTTTATCCCATCAGTGGGGCATACATTTCCATTCAGGGGAAAAAACAGACCCGGTAATATCCAATTTACTAGGAGGCAGAGGAGATGGTTTCACTGGCAGTATAATAACATGCTACATGGAGCGTAACATTATGGAGTATGAATAAAAAAGGCATTTATGGTAAAAATTCAATCCAAAAGCAGTCATCATTCATCGGAGGAAATCAAGGCAATTAGTAACACTTTAATGCAAATTGGAGAACGCAAAACACATCACAAATCCCTGGCAGTGTAATAGGAACCAGAGAAGAGCAGCTCAGAATGACCTCTTTCAAATGCAATACTAATCAAAAATCTAAGAATGGAGATTGTACTCTGCCTAGCGACAAGAAAAATAAATGTGTGTGTTCGGGTGTGTGGTGGCTGGGCGTGTGCCACTTAATAGCTTCCTGACCACTGTATAGCCTTAGACCAATCGTTTATCTCATGGAAGAGTGATTTCTTTAATGTAATTCACTTGTATGTAATGTACAGTAAAAGCCCTGTGTTACATTTCAAACCGTGCGTGTCCAGAGCAGCATGTTTGTGGCTTGTTAACATGTTCACAACAGGCTACGTGAGCGTGGCTGAATGTAAAGATTTCTCATTTGGAATATTACCGTCACATAAACAATGTAGAAAAAAACCCACGAACACCTCAATATCCTAATAGCCTGTCATGTACACAACACCACTATCAATTAAACGTAAAACAAACAGCCAGCTTTTAAAACGGATGGATAGATACGTGATTGGCTGCAATTATTCCAGGTTAAGGATGCTGCTGTGTCCATTCTCAATCTCATGAGCCAAAAGCACTTCCTGCAAGAACTTAGCTAGCAGCAGTAAGGCTCCATCTTAATTCAATGATGCATTAGAGGAGCATGAGTATGAGGGATGTTTATCGCATGTCCAGGTTCAGCGCGCATGCTGCATTTAGTATTAAAGACATGGCCAACATGGGCAGTAAATCATCATGAAGTAGCACTAAGGTGGCCAGCAGATAAACAACATTGCTTACAAAGAGAAGAGTGTGAGTGTCATTTAGCATGCTAGTAAGAAGCTCGCCCTGCTACACCATGTCCCTTTTTATCTTGTTTACAAAGACACATTATAGCTACATGCTACTCGCAAAGCAGCAGAGTACTTCAAGACCCACATGTGGCTCCAAATCTGCCGTGGAGTTTCAATATCTGGGTGGTAATGAACATCACCATCATTTAAATGCAAAACACCTGCTTCTTAAAGCATCGGTTATGCTGTGCAGTACAGTAGAATACATTACTCAATAACTCTCTAGCTGCATCGCCAGTTTCTAATATCAAGCTGCCTACACACCAGCAGGCATGAGCTCCACAGCTGTATCACCCATCCCCCCTTCAGCTCGGCTCTACTGTACCTTCAGAGTGGTGGGAGAGGGTTAGCAGGCTGACGCAGGAAGCTCCGATCCCAGAACCGAACACAGTGATGCGGTTGGAGTCGCCTCCGAAGAAGCCGATGTTCTCGCTGATCCACCGTAAAGCCTGGATCTGGTCCAGGAGTCCGTAGTTCCCTTTAGCAGCCTGGTCACCGGTGCTGAGGAAGCCTGCAAAACACACAGATGCTGAGAGATTAAAAGTCACCCAGAGACAGCTTATTAAATGAATCACACTGTTATGCACACTGAAATTTGCACTAGACCCCCAAAACAGGGAAGTATCTAGTGTGCAAACTGCACAAGCAATATGCCATGGATACCTCTATGTGGACATTGCATAACACATTTACATTTATTCATCTAGGTTAATCACATATGCTTTTCAAAAGTTCCCAAAACTTCAAACTAGGGCCCTACTGTTCACGCATGTGCACATGTACACACTTTTGCCCACACAATATTAATTTGCTCAGGATGGGAGACAATTACTATTTTAAGTGCACTTTCGGATTCAACTTCATGGACACCATGAACACAACATTTACAGCAGAGTACTTTACAAGGAAGAAGTAAGCCTCCTGGAGCTCTTTAGAAAATACTGACTTTCTATTTGACAGTTAACTGTTAGCATGCTGAGAGGTTCAGTCAGAAAGAACTTGACTGACAAACATACCTGTAGACAAATCTGTGTTAACTTCAGATGTGTGATGTATTGTTAGTGTTTTATATTTAGTTAGGTATACTAATGAGCAGGACAGAACATGATAAAACTCTATGTAAGCACTGAAAACAATTTTTACTTGTTGCTTAAATGTGCAATTTAACTTAAATGGATGAGTCAGGTACTGTATTCATAATATTTCATGGAAATCAAGAAACACAAATTAATAAAACCAGCAGTGGTGGAAAAAGTATTCAGATCCCATACTTAGGTAAAAGTACAAAAGTATCAGCCACAAAATGTACTTAAAGTATCAAAAGTAAAAGTATTCGTTATGCAGAATGAAGCCACTCAGATTATTATATATAGTCTAAATATATTATTAGATTATTTGTATTGATTTATTTATGTAAGCAGTATTGTAATTTCCTCAAATCAGGGCTCATTTAACTAGTTAATATACTGTTATGATGTTTAATTAAAATAAAAGACATCTTATTACTTTAAAATTATCATAATTTTCATGTCAAAAGAATCTAAAGCTGGCAGCTAAATGTAGTGGAGTAAAAAGTGCAATATTTGCCTCTAAAATGTAGTGGAGTAGAAGTTTAGAGTTACATAAAATGGAAATACTCAAGTAGAGTACAAGTACGTCAAAAGTACAGTACTTGAGTAAATGTACTTAGTTACATTCTACCATACACAATACATGTACATTGGGTATATACACACATACACATCCATACAAATACATATCCATAGTTCTTACACAATTTAGCTATACAATCTACAGTAACAATGGAAAAGATTAAAGCATCTTTTCCATTGTTAGAGCTTCTGATGTCTCAGCCTTCATGCCTATATTCTTCCTATTGGCACAGCTACAACAATGACAGCCAAAGGTGTATGTAGTTCATGTGGATTTTTCCATCATCACAACCCTTTCTCTTGCTGCAGTTATACCTTGGATATTAATTTTCCATGTGCATGTGCACCTGCAGCATAAAGGTTATCCGCAGTGACTAACCCCACCCTGATTTTGTAAGAGGAACCATCACACTGGGTGACCGCAGCGCTGAAATCCTGACTTATTGGATGACACGGCTGTTGGTAAAATAGGAGTGTGTGTGACCACATGTCATCTGCACCTTATGGGAAATCAATGGCACGTCTCCCCGGGTGAGCACCCATCATCGGATATATTGAGCAGTTCTGATGAAAACCTTGGAAATCTATGAAAACTCCACACACGGAGAGAAAAAGACGTGATAATAAGATTTACAATCAATCTGATGCCACCGAAACCTCAGAATGAACCTCAACCTCATTATATATCCAATCAGAGTTCCCACCTTCCTCTGACATATCTCCAGTCCCACATACTTTCAGTCCAAACACTCACAACAGGCACTATCTGTGCGCATTTCCCTCCGTGTCTGTGTAATCTGCTATATGATGTCTTGAGTTGGACAGTGAGTCTCTCTTGGGTACATCAGAGCTCATGTTAACACACCACCCTCTCCCAGCTGCTCTCCAGGGCCTAAGCCCTGCTGAATGATGGGTAATCGAGAGTCGTGGGAGAAGATCAAAGGCAGGCAATCCCGAAGTCCCCACGGTGGACTCAATGTCCATCAAGCTCCTGAACATGCATGCGAGGTGACAGCGAGGAGATGTGCGTGGAAACCAAGCCCCCTCCCTCTCTTTAGTGGCAACACTTCACAAGCAATAAATGTGTTGGTGGTGAATGCTCTCCTGCCTGCAGTGATGGTTCTTCGGCATCGTGGCATTGTTTCTAACATCTATTTCATGGTCTATGCCTCCATATAATGATGAGCTTTGTGTTTAAGTCCTAAGGGGGGAAAGGGAATAGTTTTGATATCAACAATGCAAAAATAAATAAAAAAACCTGTGTTTTTTTTGTTCTCCGGTCAGCACAGCGATGCTCAGTGTAGATAAACTCTGATTAGAAAGCAGCTGCTCCGGGCTCATGTATGTGCAAAAAATAATGCATGTCCGCCGATGCCTATTTTCTCCCTTTGTGTGAATCAGAGACAACAGAGGGCACAGCCTCCTGCCCCACCCCCGACAGCACACCCGCCTCGCTCCGAGTGCCTGTTGGCAGCAACAAAGAGGGTGGGCAGGGGAAAGGCCAGGCCTGATCATCGATAGGAGCGAGGCGGTGGCACAGGAAGCAAAGCAGGAGACAAATGGATCAACAGATGGTCTCCTTCAGACGCATCCCTGAGGATGACAGAGCAGCAGGGCACATGCAGAGAGAGAGGGAGTGGAAGAGACAGGCAGGGGAACAGAGACGGATGCAGACAGAGAGAGAGAGAGAGAGAGAGAGAGAGAGAGAGAGAGAGAGAGAGAGAGAGAGAGAGAGAGAGAGGGAGAGAGAGAGAGAGAGAGAGAGAGAGAGAGAGAGAGAGAGAGAGGGAGAGAGAGAGGGAGGGAGAGAGAGAGAGAGGAGAAAGGAGGACTCCAATTGAAGAGCTTTTCCTTTCCTTTTTCTCCTGCGGCTCCTCCTTGTGTTCAGTCATAACTAAAGGACAACAGCTTTTACAATCCTCTCCTGGGTGCTGTGGAGGGAGAGGAGACGCGGCTCTCCCAGAATAACCCTCATTTGCAAAATGGTTCACACTTCACCAAGAGTATGTCAGATGGGTTAAGAAATGTCAGGAGACCGGCATGTAAAAAAGGGATTCTGTGCAACTGTTATTCTAATTGAAAAGATACAGCAAACATTATCCATTTGGCATTGTAATATGAGGCATTACTAAATGACAAAATGTAAATCATTAGAGTTGGATCCCCAGCTGGCAGAAGAAAGCACTGCTCATTGCTCTAGTCTTTTTTTCTGATTTTTTTGTTTAGCTGTGTTGATTCTCCTGCATCTATAAATGAAACTGGTCATTAAAATGTAGAGGTGGAATCCAATATCTTAGACAACAAGACATGCTGCGGGCACCATTTAAAAATACATCTAATATAGCTGCTGGTTATGTTTTAATTGGAAAGGTGACAGAAAGTATTTTCTTTGGAAAGCAATTAAGATAGCAAAGTAATTGTTTTTATGCATGGCTATTTTTATTTTTACATTTATAGCAGCGTGTTGACTTTAAGCTTGTGTTCCTGAGGTGTTTGGTGTTTTTAGTTTCTTTACATTCATCACCTACTAGTGCAGCGCCCAAAACTTGCCTGTTCACAATGGGCTGACTGCTTGGCCAGCAAAAATCTCTTGCTGCTTGCAACTCTCAAAAACTACTCATACTAACAACTTCACAATTGACACAGCACCTTCTAGGGTTTTGGGCAAAACAGCAGCCATGAAATAGTTGTGTCACACACCAAAGTTGTGTCTACTCAGGGTGAGAAAAACTGGTGCAAAATGCTCTGGTTTAAGCGGAAAAAAACATCAGGGGTAGACTTTACCATCCAGCGAGGTAGGCAACTGCCTGAGGCCCCCCAAAAAGGGCTCAAAACAGTTAATGATCTATTATGATGTTTAGATATGAAAAATATTGAATATGTTACTGTGTTTAATCACAGTTAAACTCCCAGTTAGAGAAAGGGTTAGTAGTAAAGCAAGACGTTGTTTGCCTCAGGCCAACACATCACTAAATCCACCTGTGAAAACACACACAAATCCGGGCTACACACAGTCACAAACTGTGAAATACAGTCAGCAGAGGTATCAATTTTCAAATAGGTGTATTAGTCACTTGCTATAACATAACCACTGTACTTATGAAGTAGATCATTCATCTTTTAGTCAGTAATTAAGTGGCAACATGTTTGGTTGAAAAATTAAAATTAATGCAGAAATATTAAAAACTGCAATTCCTTGAGTGGCCACTTGAGGGTGTCTCTGAAAGCGAGTCAATCCCCATAGACCCTTCATGTTGAAATTCCTTACTTTACAGCAGAAATTAACATTTTTGCAGCATGGTAAAAAAAAACAAAAACACTTTTGGCCTCTTCTTATTCCGTCTTTCAACTGTACGAGGTGTTCACTTTTATATCAGTCCCCCAATTAAATTATATTAAGGTTTAAAGTTTTGCATAATTACAGACATGGCCACTTTGAGTGAGAGGTGAGTAACCAGGCTTAATTCAATCTGCTTCTGCTGCACCCATGCTCCACCTCTTTGCCCATTTTTTGATTGACCGAGAGTTTTGAGGACTCAGGCACTGCCAACATAGCGAATGAAATAAATTTTGGCTCTTCAAAACCAATGGGGGGGGGACATCACAGAGACAATATCCATATTTTATATGGCGGTAACCTGCTGCAGAAGGCATGCCCAACTCAGTCAGCACAGCCTGCAGCAGAAGGAAGAAAAGAATAAATGCATGACCTCTGGACTTTCAGTCTATTTTGCTAGAATAAAGTAGAGGAACGGGACTATTTAAATAACACCATACCGTTTCCTTTTGTCTCTGGTTTGAGATCTAAATTTCTGTACCTCCTTCCTCACCAGGGATTGGGTTATAGATTTCCAGATCTAGCAGATGATCCCCGTCTCATCAGCACTGTGTGGGCTTTGGCTGCACATGAACCGTGATGTGCAGTGCACTATCTGTTCACAGCTCACTCCCACACAGGACCTTGGGATTCTGGGCTGCAGCTCAGTGCTTCTGAACTATTTGGTCAGGCTGGTTATGTGCTTGACTGCACTACTCAACCTGACATTCAATTGAGACTTTTAATACACACTAGGTGCCGCTTTACAATAAGCATTTAATTATAAACTGTAATCACGTTATATCCATCTTTGTTAGCTGCCTGAATTCAAATCGATATGTAAATTCTCCCTTAAATGATCTGACCAATTAACTTTGGCACAAACAGTATACACAATTAAAGTGTCCCAGTCAAGTTAATTCTGAACATAAAACAATCATTAAATAGTTAGTTGATCTGATACTTTGAAAGTTAAGTGCATACAAATCAATTTGTGCTAATTTAATTTTCTCTGTGATGCTATTAATCTTGCCCGTTGTGAGTTCTGTAACAAACTGTAGATTAAATATAGGATGTTTTTATTCAATTCAATCTGAATAACTGAGGCGAAACCCAAACCTTGCACAATCAGGCTGAACACCATTGAGAAAATCTGGAAAAGGAGGCAGGCACATCAAGAATGGGAGTGCTGCCCTGAGATGAACTACACTGGAGAAAAGGATTCAAACAACTGATCTTCATTTTAGTAAATCCTGCTTAAATCCTGTATGCCAAACCCAAGAGGTATTTAACAAGATGTCAAGAGAAGTTGTTATATAAGTTTCAAAAGGTCACAGCAACAAAAAACATCTCAGATTGTCTCTATGGTTGAAACAAAGATACTCAAAAAATGAATCTAACCTGTCTACACATGTCAGCTGGATTAGACATGAAATTTGCATGAGACTTCCTTATTCAGCACAGACAAACTGTATGAGGTAATAACAGTGATTCTGTGCTCTTTCTCTGCATGTTAGAACTGTAATTTGCCCTGACTGATTACATGATGTGTTTTTGTATCGCGTCTCAAAGCTGCTCTTCATTGACATTGATGTGGTGCACTCGGGCTGTATGAAGACCTGCTATTTTCTCCTTGTGGCAGCACAGAGTCAGAGATTCAGTCCTGATCTCAGCCGGAGTGGCAGCGGCGACCACGGTCTGGTCGCGGGCAGGTCAGGTTGCACCTGTCACCTTGCATCGTCCTTGCTGGACAAAACATTGTGTGTTTGTAGTGCGCCCCCCCCCCCCCCTAAGAGAAACTGTACCACCCTTGTCACCATAACATGACCAGAGGGTCAGCGAATGTATACAGCATGACAGCGTCCCCTCTCTGCAGTGTTCGAGCTTCGGCCAACATGCCGGAAGCAATACACGAGCAGCAGACACCAGGAGATCAAATCCAACACCTTTCCAATTCCACACACTTTCCCACAGCAGCCACAATCATTGCATCACCTGAATATCAACGAAAGAGAGTTTATTTTTCGAAAAAAGCCAGCGCCGAGCGTGATGCCACATAATGCATTTTGCGGCCTGATCGGATTTTATCAATAAGCGCGCGCCACTATCTCAGTCAAAACTGAGCGTCTCCGTTTCCTCCTGAGCCGCAGCAGTGATTTCCTTTAGCCATGCCTCTCAGCATTGATATTGCTCTATTGATTATGATTTAAATGTCTGTTTCCCATACGGTGGGCTATAACTCAAGAGTGTAGCGGAAAGAGGTGATGATAATGATCGCTCCGACCCCAGACATCTCTCTTAGCCGGGTCTCCTGGATAATGGAATGTGTGTAAAGTAATGGCAGAGGGTGAGAAGGGGGCGAGGAAGGGTGAGGGGGAGGGCAAAAGCTTGTTATTGAGCTGAAGAGTGAGCTTGCATAGGGACAGATGGAGGGAACGGATAGGGAGGAGTAGAGGGGAAGAGAGGAGGAGGATGGGAATAACAGCGGTGACGTAACTGAGGGAAAGTTTTTTAGCTTTCTGCTGGATTCATTCTCACTTTTACTTTGCCTTTTCCCTGTTTCTTTCTCCCTCTCATCCTCTCTCTCTTTGGGGGTGCCCGTTAACAAGGCCGTCTGTGTCCAAACTCTCCTTTGGTAATCCCCCCTCCCTCCTGTCTCCCTCTTGCCCTCTCCCTCTATCGTTTCTCCCCCCTTCTCTTCTCTGGGGAAATAAAGGCCCACACAGTCGCAGCCTTGACAGCCTCCCCTAAGAATCCCCCACTACAAAAGAGCTCCAACTTCCCCCCAGCCAGGCCGGGGCTGAATGGGAGCCTCTGGGGTGTGGATGAGAAGCAGAGGAGGGAAGGGGGCCACCCTCCGCACAGGCACATAAAGGGCCTGTGTGTCGAGCTCACGATGAGTAAGGACATACCCAGCGGTTCATCCTCCACTCAGGGAGTCATTCCCACAAGATTTTTCATCCTCTTTTTTTTTTTCTCAGGGAGATTTCAGCACGGAGACAAGACTTTAAAAAAAAAGTGGTGGGTGAAGGGAAGGGGGCAGGAGGGGGCGTAGGTTTGAATGAAGGTGATTGCCACTTGGATCAGTGTACAGCTCCTGTTTACAGCTCGCTGCCCAATAGCATGGCCGGAGCGCAGTCTGATCTGAGAGCAGGAGAGCGAGAGAGATAGAGAAACAGAAAGAGAGAGGGCAGGCAAGCACAAGAAAGCCTCTTTATGGTAGCCTGAACACTGAAGGCCATTTACCCAACACCACATCCTTGTTTCCGGTGGAAGAGAAAATAAAGACTTTGAAAAAAAAAAACCTTTCTGATTGTACAAAATGGCAGTTCCATATGAATGAATACAGCGTGGTAGTGGAATCAAACTAGAAAACGGTGAAAAAGAATATGTATGAGCCCCTGATTCCTGCTGGCCTCATCACAAATCAATAATTAAAGAAAATATCACACCGCCTAGAATGGCAACAAAGTCATCTGATGTTTCAGGGGCCTGCCCCTCGACACTGGGCGAATTCAAACCGAATGATAACACACTCGCTAAACTGCAGGTCTTTGCTGAAAATGTGAACAGACCGATGACTAACAGAAACCTAAATGGCTCAGCTTGAATATTCATCTCGGTTGCACACAATGACACAGATAGATGCAGCGTGTGAAGCATGAAGCAACACTGCGACTATACTGTGTGCTGAATGGACGGCCCTGATGCATGATGCTGGAGATAGAGCTTGTGCATACTGTGCTGCTGTATACAGACTGAGCCACTCAAATGGAAAATGTGGTTTGTGTGCAACAAAACGCTGAGAAAAAAAAAACAACAACAAAATGTCAAGAGGGAAAATCTGCGGCGCACAAACACCAAAGCTCATCTGACACATATCTGAGCCCCTTAAACCCAGATCTCTTTCAGACAGACAAGGGCCTGTTATAGCAGACAGGGATGAAAAACAGATACTGTAAGTCAGCGCTGGTGGTGCACGTGGCAGCTGTTGGTCGTCCTGCATGTGACTTCGGGGCTGCTTAATCTGATTGTGTGATGTGTCCCGGTGGTCAGGCGACACTATTCAAGGGCTCTGGTGAACAGCAGCCCTGGCAGCAACTACAAATGAGCAGTTTGCATATGTATGACCCCTGGCATCTGAATGCCACTCAATCAATCACACATCGGCTATAGCGGCTGTCGGCTTTCCCTTTTTTTTTATCTCCCCTTTTGCTTCCCTCCCTCCCACCCCTTCGCCGTCTCCCCCTTTGCTCAAGCTCCCTGTCATGTTTCCTGTCTTCCTCTGCTCTCAGTGTCTCTCCCTCTCTCTCTGTTCTCTCCGTCTCTGCCTCCATCTTTCTTTTCCGCTACTTATCACCTTCTCTTTTCTCCGTATCTCTCAGCATCTTTTCCTTTCAGTGAATAGCACAGACAGTGGATTCTCAAAGACAGCGAAATGCTTTTACATTAAGGGAAGCTTTGCATCTCACAGCTGGTGCGGAGGCGGGCCTGCATGCTCCCGCAGAGGGAGAGGGAGACGCTGGTGTTGCAGAGTCACAACTGTGAGGTTAAACAGCGCTTTGGTTCCACATGGAGGAACATGCATCGCGGGGAGATGGCTCATAAACAATAATTCGCCTTTATTTAAGTGTGATATATATATAAAAAAAGGATGCATTCTCACAGTATTCTCTCCATCGTTTGTTCAAACAAAACAACACTATATGCAAGGTGCTCTGTCTCACTTTTTTGGCCCGTGGCTGCACAAGTTCAAAGGCATGGTGTGAAACATAACAGCAAGACTGGGTGATGTAATTTGAGGGCGTGGTGAGAAAGTTTAGCACCACCCAGCTCCGGGAGGATGGAGCAGTTGTGCAATGATGCACAGTGATACCATGAAGGAGATCAGAGGCCGGCTTATCAAAGCACATCAGTGGAGCAGAGGAGGACAGAGAAGTCATCATTTTGAGCATCTTCAAAGCCAAGCTCCTCAGGTTGGAGCCAGCTCTGATAGCTGGCCATAATGAGTTTAGTTTTGGATGACCCGTCCTCATGAGAACTTGTGAAATAAGCTCAGGCAGCCTATTGTACAGCTTTTATTTCAGATACTGTAACTCCTGTCTTCTCATATTTGTTCATTGTAAAACCCTGCCAACTTTAGTTGTAAATCAACGACAGCAATTTAAATGAACATCTGTTTTGTTGAGGTTTAGCACTGTGGTGTGTACCGCGTGAGTGATGTTTTATTTGTCTTCGGAAGGGTATAATATTTTTGGCTACAATAAGAGGTTCTGCTGCCAGTGGGGCTGCGTTCTGATTTAGAACTGGCTCCAAATTTACAAGAAGATAGGATTTGTCAGGAAACATGCTTTTTTTTTAGGAAAAATTCTGCTTATCACATACTGAAAAAGTTTGGTCCTGCTCTGCTTTTAACTAAATCGGCTGTTATGCATATGTCAGCGTGTAGTGTGTTTACAACATGCCAATCCCTAATGAGCGCTACAAAACTGCTGTAAAAGATAGGTCTGCTGATCTGTTCTATATTTTTCCTATTGTGAACAAATCATGAAAGGACCAAAACCAGTATTGAATTGATTCAACTGAAGTACTGTCTGTGATGCCAAAGCCTAATATATCTTATTCCTATGTGACACAGAGCTCCATTGTTGTCCAAAAACTATTAAAAACACATAAATCAGCCACAGCATTGCACTGGATGACATGTTCCTTCATAATGATGACACTGAAACTGATGAAACTGACAGTGTCATTTATTTTGAGTCATTCTCACAAAAATGGTCCTGCTGCCTGAAATACCAGCACAGAAATCTTTGGCTGAAGAAAGGCCCCGACAATTACACTTATTACTCCTAACTTTCACTCAAAACTGTCCAGATGTTGTAGAACGTTTTTTGACCTTTTAAAACATGTTTTAAAATATCTTCTGTAGAAACAAATAGGCTAAGTGACAGGCAGACAGTATTGAGAGCTAACACCCTCTTGGCTGCTGGTGTTTTTATGGGATTTATTGACCGCTGCAAAAACATATCACCAATGTCATCCTTTAAACTTCTAAAAAGACAGCAGTGGTACAACAAAATGTAATCACTCTAGAGCAGAAACAGGAAGACGATCAAAAAATAATGAGCAACTATTTTGATAACCAATAATCACTGATTCACACATATTAGCTTGCAATTTCTCATTGCATCTTCTAATTTGCAAAGTTTGCTTTTTTTCTTTGCCCTCTTTAATAGAGCTAAGAAATAATCTGCAGATTCATATTTAATGAAAATAACCATTACTTGCAGCTCTAAATAATAAATTATTGCATGAAAATGATCGCATTGGGGAAGTCCATCTTATATAACAGTAGTATTTCCACATTATAGAACACAGAACTGTAGCATGTGCAAGTAAAATATTAGAAAATTACTAATATTTGCATTCTTATCAAATATACTATTTAGATTAAATACTTTATTAATCTCACAATGGGGAAATTCAAACTCTGCATTTAAGCCATCCTTTTTACACACAAGTGAACACACCATGCAAGGAGCAGTATGTAGCTGCATTGTGGTGCACCCGGGGAGCCTTGCTCAAGGGTACTTCAGTGACCTGTCATTCCTGGGATTCAAACCGGAAAGCCTCCAGTTACAAGCCTGATTCCTAACCTCTAGGCCACGGACTGCCAAATGTATTACTTGGGTAAGAATAAAAAAAATCGAAATTGTAAGTAGAACCAGAATCAATCAAATGTAAAGAGCAAGGAGAGTTTGTTTTTGGAACAATTAGGTAGTTAATGTATGTGCCAGGTTGTGCCCCGGGCTGGGCTCCAGCCATGTGTGTGTGAGAGCGTAAATGGTAGTTCCGTGGCACTGAGTGCGGGTGAGTACGCAGCCACAGTGTGCATAAGTGAAGAGGAGGGCTTCCAACAGAGTGTGTGTGAGTATTTGTTTGTTTGTGGGTGTGCATGTGCCGAGCGGCAGCAGTAGTGTGCGAGTGCTCGGAGGGGGGGAGTGTATGCAGTGCGGCGAGGGAGGTATGGATATTAATCACCAGGAGGAGCATGGTTCTGTGGCGCCGGGCGGAGATGGATGGGGTGTGAGTGCAGTGATGTCACCCTGACAAATGGACCGGCCATGTTGGCTGAGACTCGCACATCGCCTCTCATTTCAATTAGTTCCTCACACAACAACCCACCTAACCCACAATCTGCAGGTTACACACACACACAAACACATACACTTTGGCCACAAACACGACCCCTCCGGTGCCCCAACCCATAGCACAGCCCTCTAACAAGACGCACTGATCTGTAAGAATACAGTGGGGCTCCTTTAATTAATCTAACTCAATTATGACAGCACTTTTGCTTTCAATCCCAGCAGCCACTCACTCATTACCATTCATATTATCAGCCAAGCACACTGACTAGGTCTACGGCCAGCAGGCTAGCCAGTGGGAACTGGCAGAGGGTCTGGGTGTGTTTACGAACTAAAGATTGGGCACTGCCCGTGTGTTTTCCCACAATATCAATTTGATGAAGTGCCGGAACGATGGCAATGCGAGCAGCTGCTTGCGCCAATGGTAATGGCATGCATTTACTCTCTGATGCGGAAAGAGGTATAAGATCGGTACCAGCCATCTGAGTGAGCAGCAGTGCTGACAAACTGAGGTATAAAAGGTCTCACCTCCTCCCTAGCTGTTTATAGCCTTGGTCTTAAAAGCCTGACACCGCTAACGAATGGAGCCAAAGCTGATTTTGAGGTGTCTGTCACCTATACAAGAAGTGTTAAACCCTGTTTTCAAAAGGTCTGACGCAGCTAACGGAGCCACTGAGCCTCGTTTCAAACTCCTTCCTGTCTTGAGTGAACTTTGACATCGGAGGACTTCACTACACTGCAGACTTTCCTCCCAGCCTTTCCATGTTAAACTACCTCTCAATCATCATCTTACTACTCCCACACTTTCTGTTTCCTCCCTCTGCTTTCTTTCCCCATCTGATCTCTGTTGCCATCCTCCTCTTCTTCACACCAGGAGGATGTTGCAAAAGGATCACTTTGGTTTAAGCTAGGGCAGACCGGGCCATGTGAGGCTGAACTAGGCTACGCAGTGCACACAGTGGAGCTCTAAGTTGGGGATTTGATCACAGCCTCCTGGGGCTCTGGCTCCATTTCCAGCTTAACATCAGTGGTGGGTATCTCTTCATCTGCCCGTGAAAGCATCAGGAGGTTAATACCAACCCTATAGAGAGGATTGCGATGGGGGGAGGAACTTCATTGTGCCACAGATCTAATTATCCCCCCACACATCTGCATTTAGGACATTAAAGGTTCCTTTAAATGTGAAGCCGGAGACAACAAAGGATATTTAAGAGCTCCATAATTACAAATGCTGTATGAGACAATAACTGTGATCAAGAGCACATTTATTCATCATCAAAAGAAGATATATAACTGAAGTGCACCTAGTCTAAGAAAAGCAATCAAGTGGGTGACTTGGGAATATAAATCTGTGGTTATGTGGTTTGCTAACTGCTCACCAACATATGTGATATGGCGATATTGGCGTTTGGATGTCTTCCTTTCTCATAGAAACTGAAATCACCAGGTTTGTACATATGCAGAATTCATTACCTTCTACCTTGAGAGGGTGCTTGGCTCGCTTGGCTTCACATATTCCTTTGTTGATGAAACATGCCTGTTCTCTCACCCTGAGAACAGTGGGGAATGAAAAATGGATGAAAAGCTTTTGAAATAGTGTGTATGATTACCATAACACTTCTGCAATAGGTAGGAAGTGTGCCTGTCTTTTATTGTTGCATGTAGCACAAGGGGCACACACTATACAAAAGACACTTGCACCCATGTCCTACAAAAGATGACAATATTTGCTTTATTTTCTTCACTTTCAATTGATATTGAAGTCCTGTTTCCAGTAAGGGTCTCCACTTTTGAACAGCTGATGTTATTCCTTTTTTCATTTCACTCCGAGGTTCTTCCTTTTAATCTAGCAGCGCTAAAGAACTAGGTTCCAGCAACAACAAAAAGGTTAGATCTCGCTTTCTGTTTCATCTTGGCCTCCCCGCGATCCCTGGGGACGGCTCTCTGTGCTCGTCTGCACTGCTTGGCGATGGGAGATTGTGCCAGGGCTCTGTTTGTTTGGCTTTCTTCCCCCCTCCTCATCGCGCTGAAATCTGCCTGACAGGTCGGCAGCATGGCTCAGGCCCCACAGGAGCTACCGTCAGATAAAATGTCACCGTGGCTTTGTTCCACGCGCCCTATAGGCTGGCCGGATAGCACTGTACACCTGAGAGCCTGGCGGCCAAAGCAAAGAGCACGAGCACTGAAAAAGAGGCAGTGTGGACACACAGCAGCGTCCAGTCTCTTTTTTGCTGCACATTTTGTTAACTGCTTATGTTTCATCTTCATTGATAAAATCAGCTTTGATGGACAAGGAGATAAGAGGCTTTAACCAGGGCTTTCTACCGATTAAAATATTGAATAAATATTGAATATATAATATTTAATATAACATTAATGCCGATTATCCATAAGTAATCGCAAATTAATCCTAAATTAATCACACATGTTTAATCTGTTAAAAATGTACCTTACAGAGAGCATTTTTCAAGTATTTAATGCTCCTAATAACATCGAAGTGGACAAATATGATTGGTTTATGCAAATGTAGATTTATTATTATACATTCATACAACTGAATATAATGCATACAACTATAGTTGTTTATTAAATTGCTCCCTTGTCATCCACAATGTAAATGTCGTGCTGCAGGCTGGATGTGTCAGAGCTAACAAGACTGTCTGCATCTGCTTTTCGTTAGAAAATAGTATTTAAGACTACATTGTTGGTAACTCAGTTTACATAAACAGTAATAACTTTGGTCCTGATGACAGACCCATCTGTCAGGGCTTTGTAGCTCAACTTGCTATTCAAAACACATTTTTCTTGTACTATAAAATGACATGAATGAAAATATAACCTCAAATATGTTTCAATGTTTATATGATTATTCCTATAGCTTGATGTCATTAATATGGTTCTAAATGGTTGTTTTACTTACGAGTTACCTTTGATAGTTTTACCTTGAATATGATGCACGGTTTAAACACCGTTAAAAAAAATCATTTTAATTTACGGTAAAATACCAGCAGCTGTGGTTGCCAGAACTTCACTGTAAAAAAATACAGTGGGTTTATTACTGTAAATTTAAATGTAAATATCAGCAAAAACTCTCATTTAGACTGAATAATAATTATTATTTTTGGGGTAATTATGTCCTTGTGACATTATGGTATTTTTGCAGTAAAACTGTGTTTGTGACAGTAAAAATTAAAGTTCTGACTATTGCTTGATTTTACAGTAATTAAAAGTGTCAAATACAGTGATATACAATTTTTAATTTTAGGCCCTATTTCTGATGCAATTTGACTTTCTGATGCAGTTTATTACTGTTATTTTTACCTTTTTTTTTTTTTTTTTTTTTTTACAGTGTAGCTATATGATTTAACCACCAATAAATAATATATTGTCCACTGACAGTACTAACTCAGCATCCTTCTACAGAACAGCGAGATGTAATTGGATAAGAGCCCTCTATGCTCACCATCGCTTAACATAACAGCTTCTGAGCCTGAAACTCTTGACATCCACAGTCAAACCTGATCCATTTTTTCCTGAACGGCAGCAGCACCAGACCCAGCTCCTGTCTCTGAGCCTCAGATGACTCTTCTCACCGTTTCCCTAACGAGGCTCGAGTAAAAAAGCCGACTGGTCCTCTCACAGCCGAGCACTAGGGCGGTTGCCACTGTCAGCTCCTGTTAGCTCAGCCCCTCTCTGGTTCACGTTTCAGAGAGCACAAACACACTCATCCCAAAGGAGCTCATCCGTGCTCCTTCACCCACCCCCGACTCCCCTCACCCCCGCCTCAATAAATTAATAAAGGAAGGAGCAGCTCTCGCAGGTAATTTGATTAAATACGACATCCCTGCTTTAAAGAGCGTGCTGACGAAGCAAAAATAACACGGGACATTGTCGGAAGAAATTGTCACTGTACTCGTACATGACCCCCGCCCCGGCAGCTCCGCTCTCCTCCCTCTCCATCAGCTGAGCATACCCCATTTTCCAAGGACACCTCTCAGCGTTATAGATGAAAAATGCTATATGCTCCAGATTACTGGGCTTGTCAGTCACCTAATTTGATGCTATCCCCACCAGATCTCTTCGCCTAATTGAGTTTCTTTTGCTTTATTTGATAGCAGACGCTCATGAGTTCATGTGTTTGAACTGTGGCTGCATGCTGCATAAGCCTATGGGCTTATCTAGGGCACATGCTCATACTTTTCAAAACAGACATAGTGTAAACAAGAACATGAGCTCAGACGTTTGTTATACACCAAGGATGTAAATAAGTGTAACCGATTTCTGCCAAATGTGCTCGGGGAATTGCATTAGCATTTTAGATAAAAGAAAAACTTAATTCAAACGCTAAATTCTCATATATTAGTTGACATGGTTGCCCTGTAATTGCAATATTATTATCAAAGCAACTAAATCAATGTGATTATTTATTTCATTCAAATATAGTGCATGTTCTATTTTCCCCTTGTGAACACTTCATCTCTTTCTGTTTTTGTGTCATCCCCACAGTCTTCTCCTCTCCCCTCGGGCTTGAGAAGGCTGACTAGAGCTGGGAAGGATGTATCGCGCTACGACGTATGAATGGAACGACAAGCCATCTCAGTCAGAGGGGAAACCACTCATTATACAGATTGCTTTGTGGTGTTTCTGGCTAGTCAAGGCCAATGTCACCTCTTCTCAGTCTGGCCACGGCCTGAACGAGCATCGTTACCATCGTGTCCCGCTGCCCCCAGCTCGCCATCTCTGAGCTAATACACTTTGTTGTATCCTTCAGAGTCAGTTTGCCTAGAGGTTAGCAGGGTGGATTACTGACCCAACAACAATGCCAATAATGGGAGGGAAACAGACATGTTCTAATGGAAGAAAGGACTGTGAATCTTATTAGCAGGACATCTTGTTTCAGTCAATGCTCCAGCAGCCCCTCTGGCTCCCTGATAGCATCAGCAGCAAACAGCTAGCAGGTGCAGAGCAGAAATAAAGCCAATTGTCTTGATCCAATCATCCCCGTTCTGCCACCCCACATCTATTCCCTCACTTCAGTGTCCACTAACTGGCTGTGCTATGGATAATGCTCCATTATGACTATTAATGCTCTCTGTGGTGCAATCAAGACATATGCTGATGACAATACTTTCCTCTTGCCTTTGATAGGTTAACTACGCTGCAATAGCTCCCATGTTGGGAGACAGGTGGTTAACTGCTCTTCTCTGTCTGTGAGTAGTGGCCCGATGTCAGTTACACCCCTACCTGTGGCTGAAAATCCTCCAGCCCTGCTACCTGTAGTAGCAGCAGTGGTGACAGGTTTGTTGCACAGTGAGCTTGTGAGTGAAGCCTTATCTCCCCCAGCCTGAGAATTCACCTTTCTGTCCTCAGTATTGGCGTGGGGGAAGAGCCTTGAGTGGCAGGCTCCTGCTCTAATTAAACCAGCAGAAGCATTAGTCCCACTTGTGAGCAGTGCGAGAGTTTTCATAATTACCCGTGCAATTCATTCATTATTTAAGTTAACAAGGTGGCTCAGTGGCCAAACATACAGCGGACTGGAGGCCTAATTTGGGAGAATGCCACAAAGATATTCAATACCTGAGATTTTTGCCCAGTGCACCTGCAAAGCTTCTGGATGATGAGGGATCAGGAATAATGACTGAATATTTGGTCTTATTAACTTTGAAAGTGTCTGCTGGTGGTGTAGGCAAACACGGGAAAGCACTCTTATTGCAATGTCTATTAAGTTCAAATGAAATGTAAGTATGACCTTTCTAAGCTCCTTAATTCAGCTAAATTGGCTCCAGAGGAGGCTAATTTAGCCCTTTACAACATGGGGGGAAATGGGCATTAGTGCAGTGGTGCCACCAGCAAATGGCACTGGACCCTGACTTGTTTGCTCAGAAAAATGTGTTAGCTTTCTGTCTGAAGAAGATAGGACTTTCCCTGCTCTTAAGAAGGCCCCTTTTCCCCTTCAAACTATTTATTCTCACCCAATTGCTGGCATTACCATTATAATTTTGACCACCGTGGTATTGTTAGTAAATGTAAATGGGAGTTTACATTAAAATGCAAATGCGGCACGTAAAAGCATGCAGTCAGCATTTTATAATCCTGCATGAAAAATGTTTCCTAAGGAAGGGCATGCATTTAGATGCAACAACTAAGATACCAAATGGTACCGAGCTGTACTTAGAACCCAGCCTGCTCTGCCTGGGGAGATAATTGATACACAATTCATGTCTAAAATGATGGGGGTGGATGATCAAGTTAGACTGGTGTGATACAACCCTGCAAAATTATTGAGTCAGGCGATAATCTGTTTTGATGCAGCCCTTATACCACTTATGATAATTCATATCGTTCCATATTCTCACTCATACATAACAGCTGGATCCACTGATCACAGGCACAGCATGACTCATACTGCCTATGCCCTTTCATATTTCACAAAGAAATATATAAAGGTGGAACATCCTCCATATATTGTTGTTGTCGGGGGTGAATCCAGTTCTTGGCGTTTTAAAGAAAGTCAAAGAATCACACGGGTACCGCATGATTCAAGTGACATGCAACTTAAAATGCGAATTCTGCCTCCATGCTCTGACACTTTTAACAGTTCAACTAATATGATCTGTGTCATTGAATTCCTGCCACTCAGGAATCCATATCCATTTTAATCCCTGTCAAGCATTGTTAACTTGTTTACTGCTATATTAAGCACCAGATATGCTGCCTCAGAGAGAGGTATATAGCCCGTGGCAATTTGCTTCCAATGAAAGCATTAGACTCACAGCAGTGTTACAGCAACAATGAATTAAATCACACATGTGTTCTTGTGTAGTACAGTCTGCAGACTCCGTATTTTTGATTTCATCAAATATTTATGGAATGCTGAGGTCTATTTTTGTGGAAATATTGCTCACATTAGTGCATGCTGTAGTGTGCATATGGGAAATGATGGCCATGTTTACATTAGGCTTAGCTTCCTTGTAGCTGCCGGGGTTCCTGTTCATGCATTTGTATTGTCACTGCTGTGTTTGCGGCGCAGATTTAAGGACTGCTGAGTTCGGGAGAGCAAGATTAGAAAATACAGTATAAAGTAAAATCCTGAAAATCTATGGCATTGTTGCAAGTGTAAACCAGTTCAAACAAAGCAGCATGCATGGTGTTTCCAGCACAGCGATATCGCATCACAAATCAGACAAAAGCCAGAGCAAAGCCACTTCCTCTGCCTTCACTGTCGGGAAATAGAATAAGCATTACCAGACTTGTAACTGCGCTCCAGTGACCCAGAAACACATATTTCTAATTGTTCCAGCTGGCCTCTAGGGCTTCCTTCACAAAGCTATGACCTCTTTACAATCGGACCACAGCACGCGGCCCGCCGGGACCCAAAGGAGAGCCCGGCTGAGTACGATCCCCTCTGGCATGGGAGCTCTCCCCTGAGTGGGCAACTCCAAATGCCACCTCCATATCAGTCTGCGAGTCATGTTCTATGTGGCTGCGCACACACACAAGTGCTTGTACACGCAGAAACATCAAACACACAAACACACATTTGCACCCACGCACACAAAAGTCAAACACCTTCAGACAGCTCTATTTGTTCTACCTATCCCCTTGAAAGTGCACCAAAGACCAAACGGAGCCGAGATGGACTGCGTATGCTTTTTCAACCTTTCTCCTTCCTGGACAATCTAATAACATCAGACCGCGGTGATGCAGCAAGGTCGGCCTCGGTCCAAGGTCACTCTCTGCTGGGTCCACGGCTGAGGAGGTGAGCTCTGAAGAGGGGAGGGGAGGAGAGGAGAGGAGAGGGGAGGGGAGGGGAGGGGAGCAGCAGGCACACGGCCAGCTAGATGAGATCTGAACCCAGATCCGAGAGCCCTTCAGATTACAGTATAATACATTTATAATTGAGAGTGATAAGGTCTGTGCCATTTGAAATGTTGCAAGTGTGCTGTTGATAATTAGTGACCCTGGAGAACAGCCTGTTTTTTTTTTTTTTCTTCACAGTACAGCGAGAAGCGGTCGGTGCTTGTGATGAGATCCATGCTGATGCCGACAAAATAAAAGCCACCTAAACAGCTGAGCGATGAAGAATTACGCACTTATCAACTGCGATCTTATCGGCGGCCAACTATGATTTGAAAACAGACCCACAACTTCTTTAGCACTGCTGTTTTGCTGCTTTGAAACAATAATCTCTATACTTGGAAAATATTATCCGCTAGAGTCCTCTCTATCTGTTTTCTGGGGGACATGTCAGGGGCTAATTGTTAAGAATTGAGTTATTGAGCTGTATGCCCTTCTCCAGCCCCTGAAGGACTAACACCAATACAAATAGCTTCCAAACACTATTGGAATTCCAGTGGAGTGCCCCTGACTTACCCCAGCCATAATATTGTTCTAATAATTGGAGCTCGCAGGCCATCAAACATCATGCCGGTTTGTTCAATTGATTCCGACAGGGTAAAGGAGGGGGGAAAAAAACTTGCATTCGCAATTTTTTCAATTGTAATCCAAACAGCATTCCTCCGCTCTGTTTTTAATAATGAGAAATTCCACAAGGCAAACGTGTTTTATAATCTGTCCTTTGGCTAACTTTTATGTAATACGATATGCAGGGCTGTTCTAGCTTTGACAGGACTACAAACAAGAACACATGCAAACAGTATGCACAACTAAGCTGTATCATTTGGCTCCAAGTACAAAGTTGACATTACACCTCCACACCTGCAAATGGAAATGCCTTGATGATACGCGCACCACTGTACACTGAAATTGGATTTCTGATGAACGCTGATTCCAAAGAAGTTGGGACACCATATGAAATGTAAATAAAGGAAGAATGCATCAAATTCAGGATTTAGAGTTAACATTTGCAAAAACAAAAGTTTGAACATTAACCTCTTAAAACCCACCTCCCTGGGTAGGTTTAGGGTAGGGGAAGGGTGACGATTGAACCCAAAAAAAATGAGCCAAAGCTTAATACAGAAGAACTGTAAGGTCAAAATATGACTTAATTTGAAAGGTGACATCTTCTTGTTTCTGCAGCTGTGCTTGTTTAGCATGTGGCTAAAACACAACCGAAAATTTACCCTACTCCTACCCTTGCCCATTGTGTTTGACGAGATTAATTATACATGGTCGCCCATAAAGTTGGAATAATTTTGTTTTCCGACTCAATCCTCTTCATTGTGGTTTCATTTTCATTGTGATAAGTTTGGAAGAGATTGATTAATAAAGTTTTGAGAAGATATACACTTTATTTGTCAATAATAAATCACATTGTCACAATCATTTCATGGAAAGAGGTAAAAAATATTTTATACCAACTTCACGGGCGACCGTGTATAGTCTTTTTACAGTTTTCAATTGCCTATAGGCAAATGATCACATTCAGTTTAATTTACTGTTTTGACAGCGTTCCAACTTATGTGGAATCCGGGTTGTGTAACATAATCAGGTAATTTAGTAGGATTTATGGTGACGCTTCAAATCGAAGAGTTGACAAAGCAGAAGTGGGGTGTCAACTGCCTGTTTGCCACATTTCTGCAGCCGCCGCTGCAACACTGAAACGATGAGAGCTATATCACAGCCCATCAGTAAAGGCAGTGGATTACTTTTTGTGGGAGACTGCTGACTTGGCAGGTTGAGTGAAGGCAAGTGGCAGAGCTGGATGATAATGAAAATAGCTGTGATAAAGATGTAATGGACGTGGAATCGGGGGGTAAAAAACATTCATGAATAATATCATAGGGAAAGTGTGTGACGCGGATTGACTCGGTTCGATAACGCACAGACAATCTGCACTTTAAAATACATCCCTGCCGACTCATTTTTGCACACGCTGCTCTTATCACCTGCGAACAGGACGGAAGCAGCAATGTGTCCTATCAAACAGTTGTCGTTCAGAAGTGTTTGAACATGTTTTAAAGCATTTCAAGTGCAAACTGAGTTTAATTAGAATGGCTGCTGATTAACACTGCCGCGGATAAAGACGAGTGTCCAAAGAATATCAACAGTGCCTCAGCCACAGTGTGTGTGCCTCTCGTCTGCCTGGGCTTTAAACATCAAAGTGAAAAAAAATGGAACAAATGCTGCTGTATGAAAGAAACTGTGACTATGGTGAAGAGATGAGACTAATCAATAACAGAAAAATGTGCAGTTGATGTTTCAGCCTGTTTGCATTTTTGTATTTTTTGCAAAGCATGGTACAATATTGTTCTGAAGCCAATTCATGTGGGCGTGTATAGTAGTAAAGAGGGATATGTGTGCCTGTAAGATAAAGCAAACACTGGTTGTTTTTCTGCTGGTGTGCAGCTGCATGCAGGAGAGATGGTTGTAACCGGGTAAAGAAAACGCCATTTTTTGTATATCATGTTTTTGTGTGCTTGAAAATTCCTTGTTCGTTTCTCTCAGCAGCAGATAAGTGCTTTAATTGCAGAGTGTAAATGTGCTAACTAGCTCTGCAGCCCTCCTCCATGCTCCCTGGTATACAATATACCCAAAGGGAAGCGTGAATAATAAAGACTTCAAATGACAAGCACGCAGCAGGGTTAATGATAAAGGTCAACTTGCCAGCATGCAGCCAGTGAGTGTAAAGGACAAGTGGCATGGGGTCACAACTCACACGGGCTCCTGGCCAATATACGGGAGCAGGACCCACAGTTCTCCAAAACCAGAGGAGAGCTGCTACTCTGCGGCGACTGCTCCCTGAGCGGCTGCCATGTGCCGCACACTTCACTGATGCTTTTATTAGCCTGCTACGTTGTGTTAGCGATGACAGAAACTAATACAGTTTGATATGGGAAAACACAGCAAGGCTCATATCTGTGTAAACAAAACATGAACAGACGAGACCACGGAATATAAGGGGGGGGGGATCCTCGTACAATATGCTAGTGAGGCTGTGGATTTTCCGTATTACACTCATATTGCTGAAGAGAAGCAGGATATTCGAGTGCAGCTATTGAAAAATATCACGGAAAGAGACAGCGACAGCGCTCCAGAGGCCCAGCATCGGTTTGACAGGCAGCTCCACAGAGAGAATGTCAGCCAACACCTGAAGCCACGCAACTCCAACAAGACATTCAGGATTTATCAACACATTTCGCCGCTATTATTCATGAGAAAACTGGCATTCAGCAGCACCTGACGCTCATATCAGTCCTGCATGATATTTACAAGAATCCCTTGAACTTCTTTTGCCTGCGAGGAACAAAGCCTCTTCCTGTTCTATGAGCTAATCTCAATTAAGCCCTGCTGTTGATTAGGAACCCACTGCACAGTTTTTCAAAATCAGTACAGAATGGACACTAAAAAAAAAATTCCTACAGCATTAGGGTTGAGGGAAATTGTTTTAACCCCTTTTCTCTATTTTTTTTCTCTTCTAATTATAGTTGTGTAACTGACTATTTTAAATTGCTTGTGTGTTTTATTTCTATCGTTTTATTTGCAGTGGAAAACCCTTAAAGCTCTTTTGCTGGCAACCAAAAAAACACTGTATTTATTTAATCCTCTGATAAACACAACAATTCAAATTAAATGATAAAAGCTTAAAAAGTAGAGCTGTGTAACATGTGTCCAGTATTAATAGTTAATTTGAGGGTAACATTTCTATTTTATTACAGCAGTGCTTGACTTGATATGCTTGTATCGCTCACACATAAACACACCATGTGCATGCAAAACCTTATTCCCTTTGCATGTTATGAGGCCGTTTCCCACAAATTTTCCCGGTTTTCTACATGCATGTCAGACTTACTATCTAAATATGTAATTTTCAAATGAATTGTTTAGATATAGACCATCTGCATTACTGCCCTTCCTCTGTAAGCTGCTTTGCTATGCTGTAATTTAATTTCCCCCCTACAGGCTGCTGTTGGTATGTACCTTTCTTTTGTTGTTGTCATTACAGTCAAAGCAAATCAATTTTCAGCAATATGTTTATGACACATTTTGAATTCTGGTCATGAAGGCAGGTCAGACTGTCAGGATGTGATTCAGGGTTCAATGATCTTCTACTACTGATGAAAATGGACACTGGTGAAGCGTTTCTTTTTTTTAAAGAAAAACAAAATAATTTGCCATTAAAGAAAGAACAGTTTGATTCTTATGCATGCTCATTGCATTAAAAATGTATGAAAACAAAAGTGTAGCCATCACTACTTCAGTGAATGTCAGGAGCGCTGTCCAGGGTGCTGAATCTGAGGCTGTCCTGGCTGATCACCGACATCCACTCTGTGATGGGCAGGAATCCTGCTGGCAGTCACTGATGCCGGATAGTTTGATTTGACTGATCAGCCACATTATTTGCTTCACCTGCCAAGCTCATTATATACACCTTGCTGTTCCAGACCCTAGTTGCCGAGTCTTGGAGACGCCAAGCTCCCTCCACTACAGTAACTCCTGACTATTTAACAAAGCTTTTTAGTTATTTCCCTGCCTTTTGTCTGTGGCCACTTCAGATAGTTTTGCCTGCCCGTTCTGGCAGGAGATTGTTTTTTGTTCACTCGAGCAAAGGGATATAAAGTTTGTTTGAAGTCAGAAATTATGCATGTGGTGTGTTCTCTGCACTTGGGTCCAGTGGAGCCACATTGCACTGAAAAAAGATGCAGAACGTTATTGTTAAACTGACTGAAGTCTCAGTACAAACAATAAGAATCTGACTTTTGAAGATCTATGTGATTATATGTTAGGAGCTATATTTACATTGTCATTTTAAAGTGGAGGAAAATAAGTAAGAATTATAAGAAAACATTTTGTTGGGGGATTTTGCCAGTTTTGGGTCGTCTTTATAAGGTAATTTAAGTCATTTCCATGGAACCCCAATTCCCAAAAAGTTGACAAAATGTAAAACGTGAATAAGAACAGAATGCATCAAATTGAGAATGGATGGATTTATATATAAAAAAGGAAAAGAATGACGGTTGCAAAGAATTTGCAAACCAGTGCAATCTGTTTTTATCATCTTTTTCAGTGTCCCAACCATTTTGGAATTGGTCAGATTTTCAGTGTAAAACATCCAAAAATAGTAGTAGTTTTGGCATTAAGTCAAAGATGACTATGTATTGTGTTGCAGAACCTCAAGCTGTTTAGCTGCCTAAAGGTCACCATACCTTAAGCACAATATATCAGCCAAAACCACATTGGAGTCTCAGGTAACTAAAATGCTCATATGGGTAATTTTTGTAATGAGAAAAATCTGTATTCTGTTTATATCTACATTTCCACAAAAAACAACAACTAATCAGGCTCATATAATGATGCCTTCAGACTGGCACAGAGTGAAGTCGAAACCCCCTTCCCCTACCTGAAATTACTGCAAAAGTTACATAAGCACAAGGCAGTCAGGTACAGGCAGTGCCCGCAAAACTCCTTGTACACTGGCTTACTACAACAAAGCCCTTCCAGTGTGTTCTAATTCTCTACATTTCCCTCCAGAGTATCTTGTGGGGTTGAAGAGAATGGACGTGCAAAAGGAGATGGTGGGAAAATCCCACTTGGATCAATTTTATACCAATCAAGGCTCCTAAATAGTGAGGGAGATGAAGTTGGACTAAGTTGGACTGCAGCCATAAGGCTCCGTTCACCACAGAATGTAAGGATATATTGCCCCTCTGTTTTCCTCCGCTGAGACACTTATTGTATTTTCTTCACTGCAGAATAAAGTGGGAATGCCCTCCCACTCATTTGAAAGACCTCCTTGGGGTTATGACAGATTCAAAACCACATATAGCCCTATAAAATTAGCTCTCCTAGGAGAAGGATGGTACTAGCCTGCTGTGTTATATAACCTGTCATAGATATATTGCCACCTATTTGCTTACTATGGTCCTTCTGTGGATGCTTTGTTTTATGTATAAGCACTACACTGCATATAAGGCTCTGTTGTGCTACATTAAAAGCACCCTTTTTTTTCATGTGGCATCTTTCAAAAAGCTCCAAGCAGTCACGATTCTCCCTAAACGGGCATTAATTCTCACCTCTGTCCTGTTCTAATAATATCAAACTCCTACTCAAGAGGTGTGATTAAAAGCATTGTGACCAGACCTTGTTCACACGCTGTCCCTCCCAACATTCCTCCCTCTGATTGGTGCAGTTCCACCCACTGTACAAGTGTATCACACGCTGTTATTCTGCTCCCCCTCCCCAGCTGCACTGCCCACTTTAATCCATTATTCCAAAACGTCCACCTACCTTTGCTTAGCAATCTCCTTCACTACCACCTCAAGTGGCACTCTTTACCGACCACGCCCCTTGGGGTCGTCACTAATCCAACCTCGTTCTCCTTCCTTCTCCTCCTACTTTCACCTTGTCAATTCAACACCCTGCTCCTCACCCACTTCAGCCTCCCGCCTCTGTTAGCCCCTCTGCAGCAGTGTTTTGCGGTGGCAGCTGTGGAAAGTGCCTCCCACACATGCGAGGACTGCTGACCTTGGCGGTTAGACTTGGCCACTGCTATGATTAATGCCTCTACAAGACAAGAAGCAAGTACCTCTACCTGCCTGGCCAATATATATCTTCTTACACACATCATTCCTGTCAGGACACACCTGATGATGGACAAATCTTAACCTCCGCCCGTCCTCTTGCTGCATCTGCTCTCTAATCCTCCCCTCTTGTTACCTTCACAATGCTGCTGAGAAGGAGTAAGAAACTGAAAAGGAGGGAGTTTTAGATTCACACACTTTTTTTTCTCCTTCCTCTTTGAATGATCAAACGTGCCGCATTGGGCTCATCTGGAATGTGTACATGCTGGCTTCCGTTCGATAAGGCTGTTACCTGTACGTCTTTTGCCCTGAGGAAGAAGAAGCGCCTGTGTGTTTTTTGGTTGTGAAGTTAAAAATCCCTCAAGGACAAATGCACTAAGAAGAAAAGCAGTGCTGCCATTAGGAGCCCTGTACTCCCTCCTAGAGCAGAGAATAAAGCAAAACAAAGCATTCAAGCAATGAATCACCACAGATAGATCTTTCAGGCACCATAAACAAGAAGCCCAATACGAGTTGGGAATAGACTAAAGTTATAAAAGTCTCAGAAATACAAATATTCACCTTCGGGTATACAATAAATCTTGCTTGTGCCATCTTCTGACAGAGTGATATTTGTTCAAAGACTTCATACAATGATATGTACCATTTTCATTTAATTGATTTTTAGTCCCCAAGTCAATATCTCAGTGGAGAAACAAAACAGTAATTTGCAGTTCCCATTACCTTGACTGCAAGATTTTTTTTCTGTGGCTTTTTGTTTCCCTCAATGTACTTTAGTTTGGTAAAGCTAATGATTTTGTGGTATTTAGTGTTCAAATCTGATCCATTTACTGTTTAATTAACCCCTTAACGATCCAAATGTCAGAGGCTGAAGCAGGATCGAAGAGGTCCCTTGACCTCTGACCTCAAGATATCTGAATGAAAATGGATTCTTTGGGTACCCACGAGTCTCCCCGTTACACACATGCCCACTTTATGTTATCCCATGAAGTGTGGGACAGAACCCATGTAGTTCTTCCACAAGCAGTACAAATCTGTTATTTCTGCTTATTGTATTTGAATATTTCTGAATACGGGGTCCCTAAACAGTCTTGAAATTGCATAAATTTAGCATGACTGGAAAGCTGAGATTCATGGAGCCCAATTGCATTCTTGTGTGATGATGTTAGTCCCCATAGCAGCATTTCACAGCAGTGAGAGCATTCTTGAAATTTGCCCTCCCTGTATAAAATGACCTGTTGTGACCTCCAGGATAATCACAGCCTCATGAAACTTTACAACCACAAACTAGAGACCTCGAGCATTCAGGGGATGGGTAGCTTTCCTACGTATATTGACAAAAGGTTTCTCAGCAGTTTCCACAGAAACAGAAGTGCTTGACATCCAATTTATGAAAAATATGCAATTATTTCAGATATCTCCAAAAATTCTTTGACAGCAAATCACAGGAATGTCTATGGTGTTTCTCCATGGCTTGTTAATGGTTTGTTAATGTGATATTTTGGAAGGATTTTAAAAACAATTTTCATAAATTCTCTGGTCAAAAGTGAATTAATTTAGCATCAAATATGTGTAACAAATGGTATCACCCACAAATTGCTGCATGGCCTTCATATACTTCAATCATAATGTTCTGAGCCTTTATACACTTTCAACATTTATTTATTAATTACTAGTTAATTCATTAAATTTGAATTATAATTTATGACTAGAACACCTTGACACACTGTTCAGAGTTGCATCTCATTTTCAAACGATGCACACCACTTCTATGTGGCATCTACTGTTGACCTGCTATCTCCCCCTAAACATCCACTGCCCGCCTACAGCCTTTAAAAAAAGGGGCCAGAATATGAAGGGGTTAAGAAATCTTGGCTCAGTATTTATGTAGTTTAGTATGACCCAGGGAGTATGATAACACATCAATTATAACAGCTACACATTCCATGGTCGTGATGTTATATAGCTGATGTGTTATGCAATGACACATTAAAGGTTGAGGGGACCTTCAATTTATATCCTTGAGAAACCAAGGTCATTCTGCAATTGCTGGGCAATAAACCAGTTCAAACATGACCAAGTATAGCAGGTCACACAAAAGCCCCTGTTGGTGTGAATATATTTTGGGATTTACTGTGTGGCTATTAAAAGGGCATCTGGCTCTGAAAGCAAAGGCGAAGGCCAGCCAGGGATTCACACAAAACTCTGAAACATCTATTTGTGTGAGTTAATAGCCTCTGCCACAAAAACCAAAGGTGAAAGAATAGTTTAATCACTGCATTGGCAACACCTGCCACTGTGCATGCATTGCATTATGATTCGCCTATTGGGTACTTTATTTGAGTCTCACACTCAAATATACTCAATTTAAGGACCACTTGAAAATATGAAAAAGTTTTGGCAGCAAGTGGCATACCTGGAAATTGCTGCTTTGCCCCTGAATCAGTGTTAGGTCAGATTGTGCCGAGGTGGAAATGGAAAAGTCATCTCTTGTTGTTCTACCATGTCATGTCAGTGCGACAGAGAAAGCTGCTCAGCAAATATTAGTCTTCTGTCTGTGAGGAGCCACTCAAATTTCCACCCACGGAACCCTAATTTTTGCGTGCCACTAGGCGGAATAAGAATAATGTTTACTAATGTTTAGGATGCAAATGACAGCTTCACAAGAAGCACATCTTCCATCACTAACAGTAAAGGTCAAACATCCATCCATAAAGCATCTAAACCACAAACACTGACACAAGGTTGACATTTTCTTTCAGTGAACCGCCGTTCCATCTGTGCTCTCCATATTGCCATCGTTGGGTGAAGTGTTCCATTTTTACATGAGACGCTGCAGCGGACCCCTTGACCAGATGAAAGCAATCTTCGGGTTAGCTCTTTGATGTCTTTGTAATGCATATTTACTGTTTTGGTGCAAGTACTGCGATCATCTAAACATGTTTTCATCTCAGGGCAGTGCTCCAGCAAAGGCTTGTTTTGCATAGTGAAAATCACTACTGTACCGTAGAAATTGATTTCTTAATGTCACAGTTTTCTGAAATGTCATGCTTATGAAATATAATGAGCTTTGTTCCTGTTTCCATTTGTTGTAAGATGAAAAAGAAGGACAAATTCTCATTAAAAATACATCAGCAATCTGAGTTCAAGTCACAACAGTGAGGGGGAAATTTGTTGTTCATTCAGTGTAGAACATCTTTACACAACGGTGCTATGATGACTCTGAGCAGGTGGTTAGACTTAAAGCAACAGCACTTCAAAAATGAAGGTAGTTCTTAGCCTTTACACGCATCACAGCTGGTTATGTTTCATATCAGAGGAAATAAGGAGAAATTAATTAAGCATTGTGTGTGTGTCAGCAGTGGGGTTGGGCTGACCAGGCCAAAGTTGGAATTGAGTCAATATCCATAAAAACAGCCTGAATACTTGTTTCTGAGTGATCAAAGGTGAAAAAGAAGTTATTTAATAGACTGCTTTCATTCTGCTGCCTCACCCTGTCCATATTTCACTTTCTAATTTAGTAACTGTGATTTTTCTTTCAGCAGAGGTCGTCAATGAGACTAAATGAAAACAAATGACTTCTCCACAGCTGTTAGTTGAAAAGATCAGTTGGTACAAGCCCACAATATCCAATATGCAGATTATCATGTTACCCGACAACAAGTTCTCCAACATAAATGGCAGAAGAGGTTGTGTGTCAGTACCACAACTTACGGTACATATGTACGTATTGCGGCTCACAGTACAACAGTGTTTTCTAAAAATAGGTTGTGAAAAAGGCTGCAGTTTCTGCGGATTTATGTTGTGAAACCACTGACCTAGGTTTTTGGCAAAAAAACTTCCTGGTAAGGCATTATAAAAGACAATTTAAACAGTAAATAAATGTATGTAAATGCTGGAAGTGAAGTAGTTACAAGGATCACGTGACTACCGCAAGTTACGTTATGTTCAAAAACGTGATTCACGTAACTTACATAAACAACGTAACTTAATAATAACTTTATAATAATACCAATAATCCTTCAGCGATAGTATCGACTGGGAACCAGTGTTCCTCTCCGTTTTCTGTAGGCAGAGGAACTCGCCAAGGCTGCCCTCTTTCGCCGCTTTTATTTATCTTTTCACTGGAACCCCTGGCACAAAAAATTCGCCAATGTCAAAATATAGACTCTATAGTGGTTGGAAACGTGCATAATTCAATTTCATTATATGCAGATGATATTTTATTATATTTCAGTAATGTGTTTCATGATTTGCCATACAGTAATAAGATTATTTCACTATTTAGTGAATTTTCAGGATACAAAGTAAATCTGAACAAATCCGCACTTCTGTTTTAAAAAAAAAACGTTTCAGAATACTCAGATTTACACACAGAAATTCCAATTGTTTCGCAATTCAAGTACCTTGGCATTGATATTTTTTCTACACTTGACAAAATTATCAAGAAGAACTACAAACGAATAACCAATTCTGTCAAAGGGGATCTGGATAGATGGTTCAATCATAAATCACTGTCATTGTGTGGTCGAATATCAGTTGTTAATATAATGGTTTTACCTAAGATCAATTTTTTATCTTGTGTGCTGCCTCTACCCTCACCTGCCCACTATTGGAATAAGATTCAGAGTGTAGTATCAAAATTTTTATGGACAGGGAAACGACCAAAACTTAAAAGTACAATACTTCAACAAGGCAAACAGTTAGGGGGATTTGGACTGCCCGACTTTAATTTATATTACTTGTCATTTATGCTCTGCCCTCTTAGAAATTGGTTTTCTCAAGAGTTAAATACTCCATGGCTCAAGATTGAAAGTAATATTGCATCCCCTTATAGATTGGAAGATTTAGTATTTTGTGGTTTATCTCCCAGAGATTGCCAGTCAAAATTTGGCCCTATAATTGCTCATTCCATACAAATTTGGCAACAGGTGGAGAAATTAGCAAACTGGGAGGTGCAGTGGCATACTCAGACACCAATTTTTCGAAATAACTTATTTTGCTTGGAGAGGAAACCGATTATTTACCCTCCATGGTCTAATACAGGTGTCCACACTTTAGCTCATATTATGGACAGTAGAGGCCTAAGATCATATGAGGATCTTAAGAGTGCTTATAATTTACCTAGAACATCTTTTTATTTTTATTTACAAGTGAGAAGTGCGGTTTTAGCTTATGGAATCCCATGTAATACCTCCCCTCCTGAACATCCGCTCCTTAAGCTTTTTTGTATTAAATCTAAATCGAGGGGGTTGGTATCCACCTTATATCAAAAACTGCAAGAGGCTAAAAGTTTTCCATTGGGGGTGACCAGAGTATGGAATGTTGATTTGAAGGAGTGGAAGCAAATTATCGACTGGAAGAGAGTATGGGGAAATATTAAAGTTACGTCACGAAATTTCAATCATCAAATGCTCCATTATAAATTTATCCACAGACTCTATTTCACCCCTAGGAAACGCTGTCAACTCCATCTTTCTTCTACTCCCATCTGTCCTTTATGTAATAGCAGACAAATAGGAACTTATCTACATATGATGTGGCAATGCCCAGATGTGGAGTTTTTTTGGTCGCAAGTAGCATCCTTGATGGGAGATATAATTGGGGTTAACATACCATGTAACCCGATTATTTTACTGTTAAATGATGATTCGCAATTACTTTTTAAGTTCTCTCAGAGAAGATTGTTGTTTCTAGGTTTGACAGCAGCAAAGAAAATGTTAATACAAAGATGGAAACCGCCACATGCACTCAGTATACCTCAGTGGCTGGCCCTATTACATGACATTATTATTTTAGAATTATCTATTGCTCGATCAAATGGGGCTATAGCAGATAATATTGAGATCCTCTCTAGAGCAATGGAGAAGGTTAGGCTTAAGCTACATAGGTGAAACTGATTGGCCAACAAGGTTTGGCTCTCCAAATGGGTTGGAAGATATAAATGTTCATGTAAAATTGAATTTTTTTTTTATTTTTTATTGTTCTTTACGGAATATATGAACAGATAATTACATGTATTTAGTATGTATGTATGTTTTTTCTTTTTACCCTTTTTGTTTATGTTTGGGTCTTGAATATTTCATTATGTAAAGAGGAGAGGTACAACTCTTTTTTTTCTTTAATTTTTTATTATTTTTTCTTTATTTTCTTTTTTCTCCACATATTTCTTATCTGTAGTAATTAACTAAATTGTCTGTGTAATTACTGTTATTTTTACTATTTATTTATATTCGTTATATTTAAAAAAAAATATATATATATATTATTACTATTATTATTACTATTATTATTATTATTATTATTATTATTATTATTGCTATTATTATTTATTTAATATTATGTTTTTATTTATTTATTTATTTTTATTTTCTCTTATTATTATTATTTTTTTTTATTTATGACTGACTCCAGCAAAGGGAGGGGGAGGGAGTAAGCCAGAGGGGTGAGGGAGGTATGGGGGGAAGGGGGGTGGGAAGGTAGTTCAGATTCCTGTTTGTTGTTTTTCTCACATGCTGCCCACAGTGGTTTTTGATATGCTGTACAGTTGGATGTGGGGTGGGATGTGGCTGTATGTGGTTTGAAAGGAGAAGAAAATAATAAAAATTTGATCACAAAAAAAAAAAAAAAAACTTTATAATAATACCTTTATTTATATAGCCCCTTTAGTTTACAAAGTGCTTTGACAGAGAGCAGTTACACCGAGAATGAAATACGGAGACATAGCTTGTTTTTCTCTGCCGGTATACATGACCTGTATTGATGGTTTTGACGGGAGAACAGGCTGAATGTGATCAGAAAATGCTTGGAATGAAAACATCTTCTTCATCTCAGCTCTAAAACTTACTGTCCGTTGGTTGGTGGGTTGGTCCACAAAAATGTCACCACCCTTGGGGGCATTTTCACCCTTGGCAAAAATCTGGCATTGTACATGGTGGCAGCATTGGGGATTTGTGCTTGTTGATAAACTATTACTGTCACTGCTAACTTCAAATACATTCCATTTCCCACCACCACGGTTGAGTTCTTTTTAATTAGAACTAGTGGCAGTAATACATGTCTGGCTGAGCGAGGCCTACCTATATCAGTAAAGTTTAAAACGGTAACGCTGGCATACATACATGCACCGTTTCCTGTGAATCCTTGGCATAAGAATAAAATCAGAATGGCGCACCACACTATTAACAATGAGAAAAAGTATAGCAAGGTAATAATGGTATATAAATATAAATGCATTGAATGGCTATTGCTGAAAAATTCCCAAACATAACCACACGGTTGCCTATAAAGTTTGAATAATTTTGTTTTCAGACACAATCCTCTGTTAATTGTGGTTTGGAAGAGATTGTTGTACATTTTATCTGTCAGGAATAAATCACATTGTCACAATCATTTCATGGAAAGAGGTAAAACATATTTTATTCCAACTTTATAGGCGACCATGTAGTATCTAAAACAGAAGTGAAAATATGAAGGATTATGCTTCATGGCTGGCTTGTTTTAAAAAATATTGCATGCAGGGAACGCTGAGAGGAAACCCAGTTGGAGGTTCCAGATTTTGGACGTTCCCATCAGCGTGTGAAAACACAATTAGTCTTGATTGGTTCCCCTCCCTCAACAAACGACTAAATTCTTTCAATCAGGGAGGTCTCCAGCATTTAAAATGACACACTCTCTGGATGTGGTGCAGAATGCGCTGTGAGCCAATCAAAGCACATCGGCGTGACTGCAACTGAGAACTTACTTTATACGGGGTTTAATACAGGAATAATTACTATAAAGTGCTTTTTCAAAAACAACATAATCAAAAACAATTTTGTGAAAAAGTAATAACACACAATCTATCAATGTTTGAGCGGTGCTCTATTTAAAAAAAACAAACATCCTACATGAATAAGAGTCGTGGTCCTGCTGTGTAAGTGCTGTTTGACATCAATTGCTGCATTATCTCTCTAGGCTGAGTCCTACTCAGCGTTATTTCCCTTCAGTTTTAATCAATACTTTTCAAGAGTTTTAGGCAAGAAAGGAAACATCTTCTTGAGGGACGGTAAAAAGCCGAGCTCTGGGAAACAATAGGCCCCACAGCGGCCCTGTCTTGCAGAGCCAGACGTTTGTTGCAGTGTGTCTGGCAAGAGCGGCTTAAGAGTTAATTTCCTGGCAGTGATTTGTAGGAGAGCAGCATCAACAAGCTGCTGCAGACTGGAGCATGAAAACCATTACTTCAATCCCTCACTCCCTGACATTAATAGGATGAATAAATGTTTTTGTTCTCTGCTTAATTTGGATGAATTCATCCAAATGGCAACGAAAACAAGTAAATATCCATCTCAGCTCTCCTCCTGATAATAGAAGACAAAGAGAACTCACTCTGCCTTCGCTTTTTCTTCCACCTACTGTTTGAGAATTCCTCTGCTCGGCGCCAAGCTCATATATCAGATGATAACCAAAATGACTGAGACTGGGAACACTTACCGAGGGAGGCTCTTTATTTTAAGTCAATTCACCCTCGCCACACAGGAGGTTGTCATGCCGGATTTTATTCCGTAGTAACTCACAGAGCGATTTTTGTGATCCCAGACATTCAAAGTGACAAATGAGACGCACAGAGACAGATTGTATCCTGCATATGAACTTGTTGTAAAGCAGAAAAAAAGCTCATTTCCATACTCGTGGAAGCAGAAGCAGAGTATTTTGCATCAAAAATAAAAAAAACAGCAAAACAACTTCGACCTCATCACACTCCAGAAAGCCCAGAGAGTCCAGTTTGGAGTTGTCCTTTCACACATGTAACACTAACAAGAATGTCTGTGTCAGACGTGTTCTCACTTACTGGAACCAGAATGCCTGCCTCACCAATTACTGCCCGTATGCCTCCACCAACAAGCCACTGCAGTTTACATCCATGTCTGTCCAGACTCACGTGTAGCCACGACAGAATATGACGCTTCAAAAATAGATGTTGCTGCAAAGAAGCTACAAATTCTAACAATGTGATGCTTCACTAAATCTTAAAGCTGGCGACAACAAATTGTTTTTGCAGAACATTATGAAGTTAAAGTGAATATCATAATGACCTTTGATAGAAAATGTCATCAGTTTATGCAATTAGACATTTGTGTAATTTTTTGTCATAACTTGATTTGTGTGATTTCTTGAGTTATGACCAAAGATATCATTTCTGAGGGCACAGTGACCTTGACCTTTGACCCCTAACAAAAATCAGTTAATCCGTGAATGCAAGTCAACATTAATTTTGTGCCAAGTTGTGCCTGAAATATCGAGTTCACCAGAAAAGAACGCACAATACCAGACAAAAGTTTGGACATACCTTCTCTTATTATTTTCAACATTGTAGATTAATACTGAAGACATCAAAGCTATGAAATAACACATATGGAATTAAATTTAAAATTTAAATTTAAAAAGTGTTAAACAAACCAGAAAATGTTTTATATTTAAGATTCTTTAAAGTAGCCCCCTCTTGCTTTGATGAGCTTTGCACACTTCTGGCATTCTCTCAGTCAGCTTCATGAGGTGACTGAGAGAATGTTAATTTGTGGAATTTCTTGCCTTCTTAATGTGTTTAAGACCATCAAAGCAAAAGGTGGCTACCTTGAAGAATCTAAAATATAAAACATATTCTGGTTTGTTTGACACCGTTTTGTTCACTACATAATTCCATATGTGTTCCATCATAGTTTTGATGTGTTTAATATTAATCTATAATGTAGAAGATGTAATAAAAACAGTGGTGGAATGTAACTAAGTACATTCACTAAAGTACTGTACTTAGGTACAATTTTGAGGTACTTGTACTTTACTTAAGTATTTCCATTTTATGTAACTTTATACTTCTACTCCACAACATTTTGAGGCAAATATTGTACTTTTTACTCCACTACACTTAGCTGACAACTTTAGTTAATAGTTACTTTCTGGGTCAAGATTTAACATAAAAAAAACATTTTCATGAATAAAAAAACATATATATTTGTTTTTAAATGATACTTCATTACAGTATTTTGGGTAGTTAAAATGAGCCCTATCTTTACAAAATTAAAGCAGTGCTTACATAAATGCATCAATACAAATAATGTATAATATAATTAGAATATATAAAACAATGAGTGGGAACATTCTGCATAGTGAGTACTTTTGATAGTTTAAGTACTTTTTGATGCTGATACTTTTGTACTTTTACCTAAGTAAGTTTGGAATTCAGGACTTTTACTTGTAGTGGAGAAATTTCACAGTGGGGTATTAGTACTTTTAAGGGGTCTGAATACTTTTCCCACCACTGAATAAATAAAGGAAAATATAGAGAAAAGTCATTGAATGAGAAGGTGTGTCCACACTTTTGACTGATACTGTACATACGTCCACAGCTGATGCTGTCATGAGGCATAAACATATTGAAAATTGAATGTTTTGTTACTGTACATAGCCACTCATAATTTGGTCATGAGTAAAGTAATAAAGAGTCTTTTGCCGTTCCTTGAATTTTTCTGTCAATTTCTGCGTCGGAAGGTCCCAAATCTCGTCTTCTTTCCAGTTATACATTTTATTTAGCATTTCCATTTTAAGATTTAAGATTGATCCTTTATTAATTCCACAATGGGGAAATTCAACCTCTGCATTTAACCTTTCCTTTTTTTACACACACGAGTGAACACACCATGCAAGGAGCAGTGGGCTGCACATTACTGCGCCCGGGGAGCTGCATGGGGGGTTAGGTGCCTTGCTCAAGGGCACCTCAGTCCTCATGTCAGGATTGGATCCGGCGACCCTCTGTACTGGACTCTGGACTGTAAATAACCCTTCTTGTTCACCCTTGTATTCCTCAGGTTTCACACTAGTCGCATGATAGAAACATCATCATCATCAAACGGCCACTCGCTTGCTTCTCCAGACAACATCCTGGACTTTACAGAGACTTTGTACAAGGGAGCTGACAGGGTGAAGTCCTTTTAACATCTGGTCCAACTGAAAAGGGCTTAAGTCTAAAGTCATCTTAGCTTCATTACAGAGGGACTGGGTTGAGCTGCTAAAGTGCACACGTTGTTCTTTTTCTGGTATTTTTGTGAGTTATCATACAGCTTCAGGTGCATCACCCCTCCTTCTGGACTAGAGGAAGGCTGACCGTGATTTTCTTGTCTCCCGGGAAAAACCATGGCGGATTCCTATCTGTGACTGGATGAAAATGAAAGTGCATTAAATCACATCTGGACGTAATCCATATATAAGGCACTTGAAATGCCAACTGTAAATAGGGCAAATGGTTTTAAACTGCAGACAGGAAGTATCCAGATGACATCCTATAGCATTCCTACTTAACCAACATGCAGCAGCAGCAGAGTCTGGGTCAGGAGGCCACGAGCACACTGCGCGCTGTTTGGCTCTCAGTGGAGCTCAGCAGCAGCAATTCTTCACGAAGTGAAAAACAACTACACAAACTTGTGTGACAGACTCTTCTTCTTCTGCTCTGCAATATTGTTCATACACAGCCACACACATCCTCTGCTCCCCAAATCCCTGGCTGAATTACTGAACAGTCACCATCTTTAGTTTGGGAGAGAGAGGGACATAAGAGAGAACGGCAGAGTCACTTACCACACACAGAATAACTCTGGCAATTGAACAAATCAATGCGACATCACCTGCGCTGCTGCTGCTTCAGCCCTGCTTCCATGTACATTCATACAGTAAGGTTGAGGTTATTTTGATTGGAATCTAAAACTATTCTTTTCAAGGCCTGAATAACTTTGCTGGACCGAGGTGGCGGTAGCTGTGACGGTCTCACCGTAAAATGGCTGCGATCAGAGAGATACGGGAGATAGACATCAAAGGTCACAATAAACCCTGTCGAAGGTGAAAACTCTCCACAAGTACAGACTGTACTTGACCATTCTGCTTTTTCAGAGACAGGAAGAATCTCACCTTGAGTTTTGGCAAGAGAGGCAGCCTTTGTTAATTTTTAATGCATTTGGAAACTAGTAATTAAGTCCCCCCCCCAATGGACTGGGAAATTGACATGCTCTGGAGAGCCAGTGAGTAATTATATTTGTAAAGAGCAGTGATACAAGATACTCCCCTCTGACTGGGACTCATTACACATCATTAGAGAGGCGCGGCAACTAGGCACACGCACGCGCGCCCTGTGCACAGACCACACACACGCAGACCCAAACACGCACGTGGGCAGACAAGTCACACACTTTGAGACACACACAATGTCTCTTTCTCCCTCTCACACACACACATACAGATCAATGAGCAGAAATCCAAACACTGTTTCTCTTTGGTAAACAAAGTCTTTGGCTCTTCAGGTCCCCTGAGTGTGGCAGGGCTAACAGGACTGTCCGAACCATGCAAAACTCTATTCTCTGTATGTCATCTGGTGATAATCATACTGCGGTGGGTCAATAAGTAATTAAAGATTAAATTTGAAATGAATTCTCATTCATCTAAATAGTGAAAGGTTCAGATATGAAAGTTTCCAAATGGGGCCTCAGGAGAGCTGTGGTCCACCCTTTGATGCAATAATTACCATTACAGCAGCGTAGGGCTAAGAGCTGCAGGGGGATGATAGAACAGCACTAGAAACTTACTGGACTCCTCTTTAATTGGAACTGGAGTGGCAGCGACTCGACACATCAGGCTTTCCTACATGTTAAATCTCCTTTTCTGCAGCATTTCTCCCCACTCCCTTTTTCCTCTCTGCAAGTGTTTGTGTTTCACAGCAGAATCTGAGGCACATTATAAAACCGCACTGAAATATAGACTAAATCCACTGCGGCCTGTCTTTTGGAAAACACCAAACAAATGCTAAATCTATATTTCATAACGCACTGAGCACCATCTTTCAATAACTTTGGCCCATTTGAGTGAAATGCCTGACAAAGCCCTGCAAAGCTGGAAAATGGAGTTGCTACAAAAATGGAATAAAAGCAGAAGATAAATAAAACATTAATCACTGACATTTACCAAGGTTTCACTGCTGTCCAATTTGTTAAAATTTGCTGGTGAGAATGTTTTTTATTCTTCACATTAAAAATGCTTTCAGTGGAGATTTGTTAGTGAGGGCTGTTGTTTCCTAATAGTTTGGGCCTATTGTTTCTGTGAAATGAGTTACTATTCAGATTGTTGTGTGTATTTCAAAGGTGTTTACTGCATTATTAATGCCATATTCAGATTGCCCAGGGACGGTGGGAAAGCTATATTAGTGTCAGAAAGCGTATAGTTTGTTGCCTTGTCTGCTTTCACTTTAAACTCATTATCTTGTCTAATTCTCTCTGCCTCCATTATTCCCTCATCCCTTTAAGCAGCCTAATTAAAAGAGCTTTCATTTTTTCATTAATATTTATTTATTTATTCTCCATTTCTACATGAAAATGCGTCACCAAGGACAGAATCTAAATTACTGATGTTTTCCCCTTTCCTTCCATAATTTAAATGAAGAGAGTCCTGCTGCACAATATTTGAGTTAAAACCATCAGAAAGAATTAAAAACTGGAGTATTTGCTCATAGCTGTCAGATGACCTGATGTTACACTGCAAGTGTAGAGCTTTCAACTCTGTGTGCAGTGGCTAATGTACAGTGTCCAATACAAACGGCTAATCTACTCCACTTGATGCTGTCTAGACTAGATTAACTGAAACTGTTAGCTGCACCCGTTTTCAATAAAATACTGCAAACAAAAATAAAAATGAAGACATGTAATTAAGATTTCTCAAGTTCCGAGAATTGAAATTCACACTTTATGAGTGAAAATCTTCAGACAGCTTAGTGTTAATTGGCCCATCATGGTCTGATTTTTCTCTGGCCTTGGTTTTATTTGGTTTATGAGTGTGTCTGTAATAACAGTTTAAAGCCGTACCACGGGGAGATTATCAGACCATGCTACAGCGATGGACATTATCGCTCAGCGACATGCATCACTTCTTCTCTGCTAATTTCTCAGAATGGCTGCTGGGGAGCTCACCAAGCGAGCTGCTTAGGGAACCGTACGTGTGTATGTCTGTGCACATGTGTGGGTGCACAACCACATCTGCATGTGTGGACTGTTTTCGTCGCGCTGTGTGTTTGTTTGTGTGAATGCCAGCATGTGCGTGAGCATGCACATGTTCAGAGTATTCGTATGTGCTGTTTGAGGGTGTGTGTGCATGCATGTAGAATGACATTTAGCGAAATGTGGCAGCGAGAGAAGAAACATCTGACTCATAATTGAAGTGCCATGAAAGAAATATGATCATGAATCTGTATTAGGCTTACGTGCTCAGCTTTAAACCAGCGGCAGCAGCAGCAGCAGCAGCAGCAACACGAGGCAGCACGCTCAGCCACTACTCCGGCTACCTTACCACCCTGAAGGCTGATTACAACGCTCACAATGATACTCCACAAAAATGACAGAGGAAAACACATCGCATTCAAGGCGAGCAACCCTGATGACAAAATCGATAGGCTGTAGCGCTCTCATCTCCATCAAAAAGAGAGTCTCAGGATGAATGTAGTTGTGCCCCCGTGATTCAACCACACCAGTCATCTCAATGTCCTGGAGGAGAAGGTGGCACCACTCTCAGTCTCCCTCCTCTTGACATGTGGAGCTCTCTGAGCAGCAAAGTGAGGCAGACTGCTCCTTTACGGATAAAGCTGCTCATATTCCAGAGTTTCCTTGTTGTCAACAAATGCCAAAGCCTCCAACATTTTTGCCTTTTGACCCTTTAAAACCAACCCATGTCTAGTTGTCGCAGACTATTCAGCTCATCTATGAGAAGTTGCAACCAAAAAGTAATATTCTACTTGTAACCCAAGAACAGATTATTTTCATTATTGATTAATGGGCTGATTATTTTCTTTATTAATCATTCCTTGCATAAAATGTCAGGAAATAATAAAAAACTGTCCATCCCAACCCAGAGAAACTGGGGACGAGGAAGAGAAAAGCAGAAAATCTTCATATTTGAGAGGCTGAAAACAGCATTTTCTGGCATTTTTGCATGAAAAATGAGTGTGAGATTTAATAGATTAAATATTATACAAATATTTCATTTTTTTTCTGTCCACCTCTGAACTGTTTCATGTGAATATGTATTAGAAGTCTAAAAAAGGTAACAACCATTAAACATATAACAATTAAAAATAACACATTTAAGAAAGCCTGGGAAAATTTAACACATTTTCCTAATATATTTTCTCCTATTCTTTCCTATCTTGTTAATTATCCTGTGACTGTTCAGATTAATCAAACCTCCTAGGGGGCTCCAACCCCCAAGTTGGAAGCCACTGACACAGTGCAGCTGTATCCTCCGTGCTGTAGACCTCCATTACTGTACAAACACTATTAAAAGCACACCACTGTTGCACTGTGTGTGACTGTGTGTTTGAGTCAGTGCTGCATGCATCCATCCTGTTGTTGTAAATACTCACTAGAACACCAGTAAAGACCACAGCGATGGTTTGTAGCTTTTAAAGAAAGAACATTAAAAAGCATATTTTCTTACAAATATAATATTTATAGGTAATAAAGACACACCTGCTGAATTCACTCCGCTCTGGATTTTGCTGCAAGAGTCTTACTTGGTCTGTAAGGACCAGGCAGATACAGTGGCTGATGCTAGCAAATGCACTGATCCAATCAGGATACTGAGCCCAAACTGACTCAAATTGCTGGAAGGAGTATCGGTGTATTGATCTATTGAATTCAATTCTATGTTGTGTAGCCTAGATATGACACATGGGAATCACCAGAGGCCCCATGATACAATTTTATCACGATACATGAGTCACGATACCATATTATTGCGATTTTAAGCATTTTGTGATATACATATCATATACATATTGCGATTTAACTGTTTAACTACATTTTGTGTCCACAAAATTAGGTTGAATCCAGAACTGTTTTGTCAAATAAGAGAAAATTCCCAGTCTATTTATCTATTTTTAATCTCCACAATGAGAGTCAAACCCACAGACTGACCAACAAAGTATCCAGTCAAACTGAACTGATACGAAACATGTATGGACGACAATAATTGCTGCATTTTCTCAAACTTTCCTCAACTTTAATCTTCACTGCACTGTATAGCTTTGATATGGCTGTGTTCGTGAAATAAAGTTAGATCACGTAGTTTCATATGATACCAATATCTCTAATATATTCCTAAAAGTGAGCCTGCTACAGCCTCCAGGAAAAAAAAACCTGCCGAAAAATGCTGATGCCAAATAAATGCTAAATATCGATACTTGGCGGCCATGAATCAATACAATATTGCCACACATAATATTGCGATACTATGCTGTATCAATTTTTTTCCCACACCTCTAGTACATGTAAACAACATATACTTGATATGATGCATTTTGATGAAGTAGGAGAAGAAGCGGTGAAGTGCCGTTCAATGCACATTTAATGCACAAAACGTCGGATTCAGTTCCATCATGCAGCAGAATGAATGAAGGAATACAGGAGAGAGGGATCTTATATACTCGAGGTATTATAGTGACAGCTATTTTGGTACACTAAAGGTTCCTAAAATTATAAAGACAATTTGTCCTCACGTGGTCGAGTCTAACAGAAACAACAGGAAACGTGAAGTCTATTTCCTAAAATACACACAAAGTTTGTGCTGAGTTGAAAATTGCATACTATGTAGAATCACAAATAAGCATCCTAACAATACTTTTGTTAGGATGTTAAGTTTTGACTCGGTTTAACTTTTAAATGCAACTACAAATTGGTCAAAAGTTAAACACGTGAATTAGGATTCCTGTTAATTTTGGAGATTTTTTCTTCGTTGCTGGTGCACAATTTGTTGTTTTTATAATAAATAACAATTCAGTTTATGCATATTTATGTACAGTACTGTGCAAAAGTCTGAGGCAGGTGTGAAAAAATGCCTAGAAAAATTGATGCTGGTTTAAAGGTAAAGGGTGGTCACACCAAATATTTATTTGATTTAGATTTTTTCTTCTGTTTGCTCACTTTGCATTTTGTTAATTGATACAAACAATAAACTACTAACATTTCTATTTTTGAAAGTAAGTAAGTAAGATAGTAAGTAAGTAGGTAAAGTTTATTTAATTTTTTTTTTCCATAGATAAAATCACAAAGCGCTTTACAGAAAAAAGAGGAGTATAAGACAATTAAAAACCCAATGAATTATATTATAAAATAAAATGACATGTACAATACAGGCTGGTCTAGTAGTTTTTACAGCATTTTTTCCACACCTGCTTTAGACTTTTTCACAGTACTGTATTTTTTTATTTTCTTTAATACATTTAGGAAATGCATTGCCTTGAATGTGAAGGAATTATCCCGGTCACAACTTATGATGTAATTAAAAACTGATGTGAGATTGGGACTTGATACCCAAAGCCTAGTTATTGTTATGGGGCTTTAAAAAGTCAGATCAGTGCATCGCTGTTGCTTTGTAGACAGTATGGAATCAGTTCTCTCTTCTCTGCTGTTAAACTCCATTTTCTCCTTTACTGCTGTCAAGCAATATTCTATATTCTATTATCTGCAGCCTTAAAAACGTCCCCAACAAATGCAATATTTACCCTTCTGTGAGTTACGTTTGCCAAGAACTATAGAGCCCAGCTGTGTTTGGAAATTATTTCATCTTGGAGCTAAAACTGGAGTTTTATATTTGTGTCTTCTTGAAGATTTAAAGATTTACATCTTCAGTTGGAAGCAATAGGATTTAGGCTGTGAGCCACAGACAGTAAAAAAGAAGTCTAACAGAACTGAGAGACAGATTTATGAATCGTTGCTTTAGGGGCTTTTATGGGATTTGTTGACCAAAGAAAACATAGAGTAACATTTTTCTGTGTCCTTTATGTTAACAGCAGCCAGTGATTGTCCAGATCTGAGGCCGTATTCTCACAAATGCAAACAAAAACATCAGGGAAATTTGATTTCATATTCAAAGTGCTTGTAGTCGGTTCACAACCACTCTAAATGTAAAAAAATGTGTGAAGAGGGAAATCAGCTGTGTCAGAGAGATGGATGGAAAAGGTACAAAGCTCGGGTAGTGTGCTAACAAACTCCATTTTGTGTTGCTGCAGCTGTTTCCATGGAGCTCTCTCTCCCTCTCTTTTACCCTCTCTCTCTTTCTCTGCCTCTCCACTCTCTTTCTCACTCTCTTTCTCACACACACGCACACACAAGTGTCTGAAAGAGGATTCAGCTGTGTGAGTCAATCTGCAACCAACTGCAACTCGGAGAGAGAACCCCTCGTTCCCTCTAACAGACTCTTCTCCTCTCCTCTATCTCTCCAGCATCACGCCCATCTCATCATATTTTTTTTCAACCTCATTACAATAATTTCTTAATTTATTCTAAACCCCAGTCACAACAACAAACCCACATTCGGCACACTCAATTACTGTGATTTTGATACACGAGCACCACATCAACAAGACGCACAGGAGCCAGTTCATGTATTTACAGTGCTGCAGGCCTTATTTGGAGTGCATGTGGCAATCAGCAGTGCTCATTACACCTAGCTGGCCTATAAAGATGGCCCAGAAAAAATGCCCTTGAAGGAGGAGATGAAGTAAGAAAAAAAAAAAAAGCTTACCGAGGACGCCGACACGGTAGTTGAGAGTGATAACGATGACATTTCCGTAGCTGGCCAGGACGCTCCCATCGATCATGTTGCCCGTCCCCTCCATGTAGGACCCTCCGTGGATGTAGACCATCACAGGCTTGGCCCCAGTGTCTCGTATGTCTGCAAGAGCGGCCATCATTAACACATTCACATTGTCGACTCCACCCACTCCGATCAAGGGTCAGCTCAGATTCAGATACAGCAGATACAGCGCATGGTGGCCACAAACAGACAAGCTGACAGTCACCTCTCAGATACCAGCTGGAAGGATACAGTCTGCTGGCCTACTAATGGAAATGGAGGCAATAGTCTTTCATATCCGCTCTATGAGAAACAAATTAATGTCCACTCATTATGTCGAGTTCTACTCTATTATAGTAATTGGCCATCTCAGCCGAAAATGTGGCTTGTCATTGACCACATAAAATATTTATCATATAAACCAAACGATGAGGGTTGTATTTGGTTTTGTGTTGCCTTCCAGGAGGCAGACCCACTTTCAAATATAGGCACGCAGGAAGCCATTAGGGAGAATAAAGAGAGAGGTACTCTGACACATCTCCTAACCAGGGAGAAGGCTAATCTGGCTTGACAGTGATAGGGGAAAACGCACCCGCTAATTACACAATGCTACCATGCACCTCCTTTTTACACAGGCCTATCTCTGTGCAACAATTTATTTGCATGGTCTTGCTTGGCATTGCAGGCAGTTAAATTTGTGCTTCAGTTTTGGTAAAATGTTGTTTATTCTATTCCCGAACCAGGGCTTGATACCCAGCTGGAGCGACACTCCAGCCGGATAAAGCACATCCAGAGGTAGAGGGAAGAAAAAAGCCTCTGTTTGAGGAATAGACTGAATTACTGGCTGGCTAGCTAGAGCTGGGAGACAAGACAAGAAACTCTCTCTCATTTTCACTCCTGCTCCCCCCGCGTTCTGTGTAGCTTCTCGCCTTCCCCTCCCTCACTTTGTATCGCTTTCACTCACAGACTCTCCCCTGTCTCTCCCTGTTTCTCTCCCTGCTTCCCTCCATCTCTGTCCAACTCCCTGCCTCTCTTCCCCCCCCCCTAAGCCCTGAGAGTGGTGAGAATGAGAAGGGGGTGGGAGGGCAAAGAGTGAGGTAGAGAGAGAGAGAGAGAGAGAGAGAGAGAGAAACACAAAGACAGACCGGAAGGAAGGAAGGAAGATAGAAAGAAAAGGGAGAAAAATAAGAAGGAATAAAGATATAAAATAGAAGGAGAGAAAAAGGAAAAGAGAAAGCAATGGGCTCAGATTTAAAAGGGTGGTATTGTATTCTGGTTGCTATGGTGACTGAGAGCCAAAATTCAAAATCCTCAAGAACAGCTAATCGCAGACCACATCCTGCACAGCCCAATCTGCATCCATCTGCAGGCACCGCTCGTCATTATGCACCCCATCACATTAGCATGCCTAACACCGAGGACAACTACTTAAATGCATTTTGTAGAGACACGGTTTTTCTGTAACCCCTATAGCAGAGCTCAGCCTTGATTCACAGGGCTTTTTTTTTTCCCTTATTCCCTTGGTTATTCATGGCCCCGTTACGTTTAAAAGCAAAGCAATAACTTGTATATGATGTGTCCTTATTTATGGCTTTCTTTATCTTGCTGGTATCTGAGAAGGCTACACAGTGAAATGTGATTTATAGCTGACACTTCTCTATGCACACACTTATCTTAGACAAGAGGAGGAGGGGATGCATGGGGTGAGGAAGCATGGAAGGTACAGTCAGAGAGAGGTGGGTGGGGGGGCGGGGAGGGGGAGGAGAAGGGGAGAGAAACAGCATATCCTCCACGAGCTACTTAAACAAATGGGCCACAGATACAAGGAGAATGGCATAGAGGAAGACGGAACAGGGGGCAGAAATAAGAAAAAGAGATTAGTCATGTCAATGTTATCAGTCACCTCTTTTGTTGATTCACATCGGGTCTCCATGACAACAGTTAAATCCCTTTGGGAGAGCGATACAAGACATTGCAGCTCCACTTGCTCTAATCTATTTATTGACTTGATCTGATGTGGGAGGTGTCACACAGATGTGATATACAGTTCTCACTGACGCTGGGAGAATATACATGCAACAGATCCCAATTGGACTTTAGTTTACAGTGAGAAATAATCGTCCTTTTCTAGATACAGCCACATGTGGGCTGCAGCACTGCGCGGCATGGAGGTAATGAGGTGAGCAGCTCTTCTTAACCAATCAGATCAGAGCTTTTATCGGCCTAATCTGGTGTAACAGGTGACTAAGTGTTTGCCTGGAAAAAAGGCTGCCTCCTGATTCACTAACTTCTCCGAGGCAGACACATCATTACATCAACACACATATTCACAGCATTAAAATGCAGCACTGAGCTCTGAAACAGAAATAGGTTCATTAATGCACAGACTGGTATATATTTGCAATAAAACTCACATGCACAACAAATTGAAAAAAAGGCAAATAAAGTCATGTTTTTGGAGATGAACAAAGGAATCGGTGCGTGATAGAAATGGAGATGAAAGCTGATGTGCAATGAAGAGTGAGCTGGACAGAAAAATAATTCATATAACACGACATTTTCTCATATATTTCTCTCAATCACATCAGGCAGCATCTACTATACAGTCACATACACTCCCAGCACATATAATCAGGGGTATCAAGATGTTGGTTCTAAATTGAAAATCAATCAAAATGAGCTTTTAATTCAAAACTATTAAAATCAAATTCAAATTGATAATTTGACCATATGGCCTTAGTGGGGTGCATTCCGGAAAAATATCTCATATTATACATGATACCAGGTAATTTAAAGAAGATATTGAATGACAGTAGTCAGGAAAAAACAAAAAAAGCAATAGTCTGACAAAATAAAAAAGTTTAAATCACAAACTCACAAATCGATTCATGACCATAAGTCGAACTGAATTGTGTATTGGGAGAATCGTGACACCCCTGCATATCATACAAACAGCAAATTATTGGAACACAGTAGAGAAAATAAATGAAAAATCACCAACAAATGAATAAAAAATGTCTTCAGTTCACTGCACCGGCTTAAATCGAAGGGTTAGGGACAGTCACACCTACAAATACATCACAGGGCATGAATTTTAGCAGGACCCGAGGAGCACAACCTTTCATAGGTGCATCACAGCGGCTCTAGACTGATTGGAGTGTCAGTGGGAGGCATAACTCAGGCCTGAGCTGTGCCTCTAAGTGTTGCTGCTGCAAGTGAAACCCACCAGGAGGGCTGGGAGCACTGGCTCCTTCCTCCTCTATCTTATTTTCACTCCCTACACTGTATCTCCACCTTTTTGTCCTTTGCCTCTCAGTCCATTGAAAACAGTCCGTCATATATCTGACGTTAAGCGCCCCCAGAAACCGGCCTTGACACTCCAGAGTGGGACAGGGACAAAGGCGAGTGGAGATAAGTGTCGGTGGCATTCACTGTGTCAACACTTGGTGAAACATGGTGGCTGTCAGCGGCTATCAGTGAGGTCTGAGGTGGGGGGGTGGGGGGGTTGACAATGTCCTGATGTGGCAGGACATGACATGCACCCTACTGTAGTGCTCTTGTCAGGCCAAGCTTCACGCTTCACTCATGACAAGTCCATTACTGGCCATGTTCACATTTAAGAAGTGCATTTAGTTTAACTGGGAAGCTCCTTGCAAAACAGGCAGTGTAATTACACCGAATTATACAGCAGCTTGCGCCATTGTACGAGTCGCTGACAGTATTCTGAATGTCACCGAATGTCTGCTTAATATTCCCTTTATACTGAATCAAATGAGCTAGCACTGCGTGTGACTAGGCCTTGGAGGGGAAAAAAAGGCTCAGAGAAGGAACACACAGTAACAAATTTTCTCTTTTGGACTTAGAAGACAGTGGAAGGAGACCATGAATAAAAATGCTGTTGCATAGCCGTTGCTATTTTAAGCCAGCGGACTTTCCGAGCCTGCACATCATCAGGAGTGATGGGATGGGCAGGAAAAGAGCACCGTACTGTGTGAGTATGTCAGCCTCCGACATGGTCTCCACAACACTTGACATTTCTGAGAGTAACTGAGGTATGACTTACGTATATAAAGAAAATCTGGCATGCGTATATGAAAAGGAGACGAGTGTGAGAGTGTGTGTGTACATTGCTACGGTAGAAGTAATGGGAGGAATGACCTTTGCGTGAAGGTGACTTCCTGCTCCCCTCACTGGTGTGTTTGTGTGTTAAATATGATGTTGGCAACAGGGCAGACAGAGAGCCGTGTGGATGAGGATAGAGAGGAAAGAGAGGCGGGGATAGACGACGGCGGAGTAAAATAAAAAGGAAGACACGGTGAGAAGGCTACGAGGCTATTAGCCAAAGCCCCCTACAGCTGGCCTGGATCTAGATGAGAGGAGGAGGCTGTAGAGGTGCTGTCATCTCTAAGACTCTCCGACAGCTGTTTACTCCTTGAGTGAACCAAGACTAACCCTTTAGTCTTTCAGGGAAGCCTGCTGTCCTTGGTGCGAGCCACAAAAGCTGACATTATACTGTACAAACCCACTGAAGGGTTGAGGCAAGCACACCAATAAATGTATTACAGAACCACCACAGCACAAACCACCTCAGCCAAGCTGTGGCACTATATAAGGAAAGTGCCTCAGTGTGCTAATTCAAAGCCTAACTCCAGTCTTGTTCTATTCTCTAGATTTTTCAAAAGAAACACGTTTTTTACATGTTTTTGCCTTGCCAATTATTTCATGCCACTCAAGAGTAAAGGACAAGGGGGGAAAAATAGATGACAGCAACAGTCTGTGTCTCCCATCCTTTGAAACGGCTCAAATAATGCCCTTGTGGATTCGCCATTAGCAGCAATGCTTATCTTGGAAGGAAGCTGAGCAGCAGCATCCCAAATATCTCTGCATAAATGGGCTTCAAGGGGCATGATTCTCCAACCCCGCCACATCACAGAGAATAGGATAGTGGCAGAATGGAGAAACTGGTGTGTGAATTGCCCCCACTGTCGATTCACCAGTCTCCAGCCTGCCTGAGCTGAGCTGAGGGCTTTGCTGGATGGGGATCCAGTCAGGCCTGTGCAATGGAATTAATGGTAATACCCAGGCAGGTGGAGCTCAGCTCTGCTCCCTGGCACAGCAACGATGGAGAGCCTCTCTGGGGGTGGGGGTATGAGTGTGTGTATGTCTTGTTGTTGTCGCTGCTTGCGTCTAAAGCTTGGAAGCAAGCATTGTTTATGTGTACCAGCACGTGCGTGTGTGCATGCATCGCTAGTTAAATGGATGCGGGTGTACATCTCTGAGCGTGTGCACACTCACGCTGTGTGGAAGCATTCCTCCTGATTAGAGCTGGAGTCTCAAAGTGCCAAATGATAGACACACACACACACATCTATTTTTCATCAGTGGGAGAGGGCAGAGGCAGCAGTGGTGCGAGACACTCTGGAGGTGGAGTGGGGACGGCTGCCTCTCTCTGCCTAACACTGGGCACAGTAGCTCGGCACCACTGCCATGTTCCACCTGGGAGATTTAGCTCCTACACAGGCTGACTTCCTCTATTTACATGCCCACCTTTATCTAACGACAGCAGGTAGGTGATTGAAAGCTTGCGCTCCTTTTTTACAGTGCAATAACAGCCTCTGTAAAATTGAGTCTTGATTGTGGGCCGATGTAAATCACAGCAACTTGGCCCACACGCTCGTGTTGCTGGAGGGAGTGTTGCGTAGAATTTGAATGCACTTTGGGGCTGCCAGGGGGTTGACTGTTGCTCAGACAGACAGGCGGACACACAGAGGGGGCAAGATAGAAAGACGGACAGACAGAATGGCTAAGAGGGGGAGCCTCAGGGACAGCCAGCAGACAGTGAGGGATAAACAGTGTAAAAAAGGACATTATATTCCTTACTACATATTTCTTTTTGCTTATCTCCTCGTCTCAGTTGAGTGTTTTTATTGGTTGTTCCACTGCCTTTTTATTGTAAATTTAGATATTACTATTCCATTACATATGTTACTTACATCTCTTTGGCAATGTGAGAAATCCTTTATTGTTCCAATAAAACTTATTTAATTTTAAGTGTGTCTGGGTTATAACAGGCAGGAAGACTGCTCTAATATGGTGGAGGGAGGAGGGAAGGAGGGAGGGAATTAGCCCAGGATAGACACGCTGCCAACTGAGACAGCATGGTAATGTTGGGATGAACAGACTGAGAGATGGAGGGGGTTAGACAGAGAAACCAGACAAGACAGCAGTTCTCTGGACTGAATGAGAATATGTGGATAAGAGGTGCATCAGTTAAAGTGTGAGAGAGTGGGAGTTCTGCTTGTGCTCTGATTCTACTTGGCCTTTAACTTGAATACAAATGTTTGATTTTCATTGGTAATGCGTGCCGTACATTTACTGTAGACAAGGAGATTGCTATTACTAGCAATAACAGCACCGCCACTTGTGAGAGCAGTAGCATGTAAGACAGCTTACAAGGACTTAGTAGTTTGTGCAGTGTACTCGACCATTACTCAGTGAGGAGTGAAGTTTTTTTCTCACAGAGGTAACAGTTGTCTTTGGGGGGAATTACAGAGGGTTTGTCTTTGAGCGCTGGTTTCATGTGTCGGGGCATGACACTTCAAAACAGACACATTTCACCAGAACAATGAAAATCTTCTGGATCATGTTTAGGGATTGATGGCCAACTCTGTCACACATGCATTAGTCACAGCGCTGTGGCAGAGATTCTGCTGGGACCGTATTGTGCTTCTACGGTGATGCACTGGAAATAGCATTAGTTGCGCTCAGTAAAGAATAGACTTGTCACATTTTCAGTGAGGCTGGTCTTGCACAACAGCTTGGAGACCAAGGCCCTGTGCGCGCATGCAAAGACTTGCCAGACAAAGGGATCGGCACTTGTCAGCAATTTTGAACGGACTTAGGGCTACATACTGACGCATGTGGGCTCGCTTGAGGGAAGACAAACATATACATGCACGCATACACAGTCAAGCTGCAGACTGAAGGCAACTTGGCTTCAGTTGCAACAGCTCGCCCTGGGCTTGAATGAAGAAACACCTGTGTGTCAAAGTGGTGCCATGGCAACGCTTCCTGTTCTGTGATCAAGGCCAGCGTGAGGCTTCTCTCTGAAAGAAGAGCCCACTGGCAAAGAGGAAAGAGCTACACTACAAACCCATAAACATCTGGAGAGAAGCCTGGCCAGCCGGCCTCCGGTGGGTATAAAACCCTACGCAGCACCCCACAGCAAAGCCGGCATTAATTGTGCCAACATTCGAGAGAAATAAGTGAAAGGATACAGCAACTTGGTGTGACATTTCAGTTTTGCTGCCAAGTAGAAGGTCCATATGGCCTAAGCATGCGCTAAGGTCCCTGACAGCTTCGCTCCAGACATGCAATCTTGTTCACCAAATATATACATAATGTGCAAAAATCCAATCTGTCCATAACAAACAGAGTCAAAATCAAAGGGCTTAACCTTGATACCCAGCATCATGCTTGCATCACCTGCCCTACTGTGGCGAGGGAAGGGAAGGGCGGGGCGATATCAAGGGTTTGATTTAGATTCAGATACTTAAGCCGTTTCTGTTGCAGCACAAGAATCGTCTCTCATTCTAATCTCAGCAGAGATCCACCCTGAGCCAGGAATATCCCAAGATAAATATGGAAAGTGAACAATGCGATTGCTGAGCAGCAACTTCCCATTTTCTACACCTCTCGCCTCTAATCCTCTCCAGCAGCACTCCTGAACTGCCGCTCCTCATCTAAATCTGCTGGCAGACCTGGTGAACAGTCTGATATTACACTGCTGCTTCACTTTCCCTCTGCCATTATCGCCACAAATAGAGCTGCTGGCCACACCTTAAGAAGGGGCTCTCACCACTTCCTCTGCCCTTGTAATAACAGTTGCTCCAGTCACTATGTGAGATATTAAAATGACTCAACCCCGGCTTGGTTATCTACACAGCTACAAGATCCCATCTGACTCTGAAGCCAAACACTCGACTTGTCGGCTGAATTTTGATGCTCAGGAACAGAAGACCTCACATTCACTCACGCACACTCAAACATTTGATCAAAGACAACATTGTTGTACAGATTGTAATGTGACAGGGGTGCTTGATGACTGCATTTGTAATTAGAAACAAGAAATAAATCAAACACAAAAAACAGAAATGATCAGAAAACTGTGACATTTTTAGAAAAAAAAATCATGCACCATCTTTGTTCACCATGGAAAATACCTTCATCTTCATCACCGTCGTTATCCGATAAATCCTCGCCCTGTTTTTTTGCATGGGCCCCTGTTAGTGAAGCAGGGAGAGACATAGAGAGGCACAGGGAAATTCAAAATAACATGTTTGGCAACACACAGATGGGAAAAGAGGCAATTCAATAAAAAGCAATATTTGAGACCACATGTGAATAATAACAATTTTCATTTTAACACACAATAAAAAAAAAGTCATTTGTTGTCGCTCCCAGCACATACAATTAGAGAAAAATAAACACTTTTAATAGTTTAACAAAAAACTACGCTGGGTACAAAAACACATCTTGCAGATGAACTTAAATAAACGTGTCAAAATAGTATATTTGGAGCAGAGTCATACACCACTGGCAGTTTCAGAAAAACCCCCCATTTTTTTTCAGGAAAACCCTCTGAATCCAATCCTGTAATTTTGGGTAACAGCGCTATTAGCTTAAAGGATTGTTGCAAAAATGAACAACTACAACGTGTAATTCTGATTGGTTTTAATTGCTTTCTGGAAATGGCTTTTTGAGCGGGGCTTTGGCGTGTTTAAACAAGACTTTAGTGACTTTCTATTCTCTCTGGAACATACACCTCACATCAATTTCCATCCACTTAAAGAGACCATAAAAGGCAAATAAAATGGTATTAACAGAAAATGTGGTTACTGGCAAGTTAAAGAATATAAAAAAACAGGATGCAGAAAACTGTTTAAAGAACAGGTTAAAAAAAAAGAAGCAAAAAGCAACTTCCCTGAAGGATGTAGAGATTTGAATAAATCACAAGATCGTGTGTTTCATGTATACTCAGTGATGTGTGCAGTTACTTCAGCTCATCTGTTTGCCCTGAACAGTAGGTAATATGCTGTTGTCCTTGTGCTACATGTTAGTCTGAAAACGTAGCCCCTCTAGGGCACCTGCACGCCATGTACAAATGTGAACAAGCCCTATCTTGACCTACTGCTCACAGTGGAATTCTAAACTGGTTATTTTGCCCATATTCATGTATCATCTTTTTTTTTTTATACCAACTAGTGTCAAGGCCTAAGGATAGCAACGCTGGCCAAATACATCAGCTCATCTATTCAACAATCCACCATCTTTTGACATTAATTAGAAGAAATATGGTATTTTTGGAGAATTTTACAATTTTGGTGAGACCTGACCTTTCATCTAGCACCACTGTCAGTTCACATTTTCCTCCTGAGCAATGCTTGACACAGTAAATCCTAATGTTTTCATGACCTTGGACTTTTCCTCTGGTGCAATCACGAGGCCTCTATGAATACAAATTAATATCAAAATCTAATGAGCTGACTGCTATGGAGTTCTCTGAAGCACTTGTGATTTCCATAAGATGTCTAGCAATTCCCACAGTGTTGAAACAAGCATCTCATTGAACATCATGTAGCTGTTGCTCAAAGCTGTGCTAGACAGACAAGCAACAAACAAACAAACAAAAAAACGGCAGATTTTGATAAAACAGCTCTTCTCCAACTGCTCTCTGTCCTTAGCACCTCCCATCAGATGAGCCTGTGCTTCAAAAAGTGACATCTATGAGAACTAGTCATTCATTTTAATCATCCTGATTATGATTTTAATCTTGGTGCTGTTACAGAATCACCTTTTTCTTTGCAAACGTATTGGCCTGTAAAGCTCTTTATTAGAATGAACTTCAGGTGTGAGCCTTTGTCTATAGATAGCAGAGGGTTAAACTATTAGCAACATTCTGCATATTCATGGTCACTGTTTGTTACAATAATCATGGTGACTGGCCAAATTGTGAATTGCAAGTCACAGAGACTCTTTGACTGATCTCAATGTCAACCATTAATATTTAAAAGTCACTAAGGGCACTTTCACAACCCAAGCCCGTTTGGTTATTCCAAATCAGAGTGAAATTGATACATTTGGTTTGTTTTGTATTTAGTCTGATTTGCTTTCACAGTGCAGAAATGTAAGTGGACCTAATAAAAAAAAAAGATTTGAAGAGGAGCGTGTACAAAGGTGAAGGGCTGGAAATATACTCACACTTTTATTTCTGATTGGTTGAAAAGTTGGCGGTAAACAAAACAACGTGGAACTGCGTGCAAACTGAGTACCTTTAATTATACCCGCCCTAATCTGCTCAGTTGTTCCAACCATACTAATTTGGTTAGAAAAGCTCAAAAGGAGCTCCTGTTGAGGCTCCGGGTCATCAACAATGTGTTGATCCATTACATCCGACGTGCTGTGATCAGACATCTGTATCATCACGGAAGGCAAGCCTTGATTTTCTCCTACCACGATCTGCTTCTACCACAAAGGTAAATATTAAGTTATTTTGAGCAATATGTCGATAATTCTTCAATGACAAATTAGCGTTAGCTCAGTGGTAGCCTCCAGAGTGAAACTGAAGGACAAGAATTTCATCTTTATTCCTTTATCTGTGTACATCTCATGAAATGCCTTCCCGGATAGCCTACAATCCACTGTGTTTTGGTTCATTTCCTCTATTTGGGTTGGATTCTGGTTTGATTACGTTAACAGTGGAATCAAACCGCACTAGGACCGAGGACCAAGACCCTGTCTGCAAGTGATCCTGGACTTTAGGTTGTTTTGGTGAGTACAATTGGAGCATTCACAAGCAACCAAACGAACTGTAACAAGTATTTAACCGCACCAAAGTTCGATTAAAATGGACTAAACTTTGGGTTGTGAAAGCGCCCTAGAGTCTTCAAAATCATTTCTGTTGTTCTTGTGGCCAAGCCAATCAGTCGGATGGAGTCAGAGGCCATATAAACCCCTTTGGCATAGGCACTAGTTAAACAGCTTTTATTTGAATGAATGCACCTCCGTGTTTGAACACCTCATCCATTGTTAATTGATAGATGCAATATATTGCATAATGTAACAGGCTGAGTGTCATGACATTTACTGAGTACATTTAAGCTCTTAAAGTGAAGAAGCTTTTTGAATTTGTTGATTCCAGTCTGAGCGGTGACCTTGTTCAGTCTAATAATCGGACGTAATGAATAATGCAGAGTGTATGGGCTGCTATATGAGCGTTAGCCAGACAAACATAATCATACCACTACAACAACTTCAAGCTCATTCGAATAACCTTTGAGTCACCCTGTTAGGCAGTGAAAGGTTCTTGGACTTGTGTTGCCACAGCAAATTATGGAAGTTTTTATGGCAGGTTGTGAGTTGTGAAATTGGGTTTTTTACCTTTATTTGTCACTGGAAAGAGTAAAATAAATGGGTTGCCAGATATGGTAATCTTCTGCAATAACTGACTAATTTCCATATATTCCTTGCCTTTATTTAAAAAAATAAAAATCGAAAAAAATCCACCATGTGGATGTTCATGGTTGAATTGGTTAGATTTTTGTTGTAAGTCCACTTTAATACCTTTAAGAATGCAAGAGCTACACAATAATATGATAATGATGATAAAAATAATTTAGCCAATGGAACTGTGATGATCTATTTGAATTCAAAATAAATATTAATTTACATGGTCACCATTAAAGTTGGAATAAAATATTTTTTCAAAGGAAATTAAATGAAAATATTTTTTAAAATGATTGCTATAGTGTGATTTATTCTTGATAGATATGTGTATATCTTCTCAAAACTTTATTAATCAATCTCTCCAAAACATATCACAATGGAAATGAAATCATAATTAACAGAGAGTTGTGTCTGAAAACAAAACTATTCCAACTTTATGGGCGCCCATGTATATTCAGCCATCTTGCTCCCTGTTGCTCCTCTAACCTGTAAAGGCCTTAGGATAACCGTGGTGTCTACCTTCAGTTGTACTTGCAAAATCAATCTGCACACTGTTGATAATTCAGAATTGTTACTTTTTAAGCGCTCAATGAATGTCATCGGTGTAGACGGGGGAGGAAACTTTTAAATCACTATGTTGGGTTCAGTGGTCGATGACTGTCAGCCACCAGTGATGGCTTCATTCATCAGCCCAACACTGATCCGGGCCAAGACTTCTTCTGTGCGCCAGTCAGACAGCATTTCAGCTTATCTCTAGAAACACATAAGAGGATCTTAAAAAAGCTATAAAAGATGGGCATCAGACAATAGCCAACTCATGACTAATGAGATCCTAAGGAGCCATAGCCCACTCAAACGTCATTAGCCAATACTGCTAAGACTACAAATGGACTACAAACCAGAACGCTTCAGATACCAAAACTTTACCCACTGCAAGCAGATTCTGCATTTGTATGCAGTAAATTTGTTCATACAGATTAATCATTTATCAGTTCAATTCATTATCAGACGCCAAAACACAGCGGTTCAAAACATTTTGAGACTAGATGTTACAACTCTGGAATGTTTAATCTTTCATTGCTATAATCTCCTGAGTAAGCAGGAAAAAAATGTTCATGCTACAAAGTAAGTGGTTAGCACTCTTGCCTCACAGCAAGAGGGTCGCCGATCTGTGGCTCGTCTGTGTGGAGTTTGCATGTTCTCCCCATGTCAGCGTGGGTTCTCACCGGGTACTCCGGCTTCCTCACCCAGTCCAAAAACATGCACTAAGGTTTAATTGGTGACTCTAAATTGGCCGTAGGAGTGAATGAGGAGTGAATGGTTGACTGTCTCTATGTGTCAGCCCTGTGATAGTCTGGTGACCTGTCCAAGGTAAATGAATGAATTAATGTTACAAATTAATCAACTGGAATGTGTGCTTGCATGTATTGGATAGGCCAACGTGCACCTTGCTGGGTACCGTTGCAGCAAAAGTTGAGCCAGACTCAACTTTTTCACACACTTTATACTTCTCAATTCCTCTGTGTTGCCAACACTGCGATCTCAATTGAAGTGAATTAGGGTCTGCGCTGTTTCACAAAGTGCTAATGCCAGTCTAAAGTGGCCTTAGTCTCAGAGTTTGGCAGGTATAGCACTTAAAAGCTGAACAAATGTCATAGCAGCACTAGGTCAGTCAGGAGCATCTTCCCAGTGTAGGAAGTGACTGCCATAAGCTATTAGATGTCACATCTCCCTCATGAAGGCTTCAAGAGAACCTATAAAAATGTTTTAGCGGAAGCAGAGCCAGCCCCTAAACAAAGATGCTTCACCTGCTAATACAGCCTTCTTTATGGCTTGTTAGTGATCACGGTTATTCTAGCGTTCACGGTGCTGCTGACATGATAAAACAGTGATGTTATTGAGTGATAGTGCTTCAGACAGGCATAGATTGGATGGCAGGTGTCGACAGGGAAGCTCTGTCACTTTGAATCCTGTTGTCTGTGAGCCTGTGTGTGTCAAAAGCTGGATCTATAATAGGAGTTGCAAACATGTGACATCTGCGGTGACTCAGCAAGCAAGCATATATTTGACCTTGAATCTTTTTAAAGTGATGCCGCAGCGAAAGAGTGTGACATTAAAATAAAACTACAATGAAGTGACGAGTTTCCTTGCATAGCCGGCCTCCAGGAGTCGACATTTGCATCTCTTCAAAACAGGCGGCATCTAGAATAACAGCTTTTATTCATGTTCCTTGACAAGCAAAATAGAAACCTGTCGCATTTATCAAATGGGGTTCAAAGAAACCGCGTTTGATGGGCTTACTTGTTACATAAAGGCTATTGAAATTTAGCATTTCAGCAGGATGGGATTGCAAACAAAAGGCTAATACTCTAGTAGTTTAGCTTTAGAGTTTTACATGAAAAACCTCAAGCATGCACACATATGTACACACAAACACACACTCACACATACAGATACAGATATAGAGTGCTCTCAGACTCCAGAGACTTCTTGACTGAATCCAAAATTCACTCAATACATCGTGGAAGGGCTGAATGTTAACTGCCTTTCCTTTGCTGGAAAAAGGTTCGCTGACAATAGATGGGCCTTAGAGTTAAATATCAGAAAGGTCAGAATGTGGAAAGGGACTTAGTGAAATGTGAAATGTTGCAGCCTTGACAATTTAGAGCAGTTATATTCAGTCCCTAATCCTCAGGTGGCCATTTTTCTCTTTCAGCGTGCCCGGATCCGTCTCCTCTCCTGTCTCTCTGCCCTCCATGTCTCGCTCTTTCTCTCTGTCTGTCTCCATCTCTCTGAATCCTGCTCCCAGTGTAGAGGTTAAGGAACAGCTTGGGAGGGACACATAAGAGAGAATGATGGAGAATGCAGCTAAAAGGTTAAGGAGGCTGTAATCCTGCAGTAAAGGACAGCCAAAACTCACACTGCGCTTCAGCTGTTCCCAAAATAAAAAAAACAAATAAAGGCAGCCAAGTTGTCTTTCTGCCTGTCTACGGCTCCATAATGGAAAGAGACATTTTTAACAGAGACCACAGGCTTCTGAGCGTAGTGGCAGCCGCACACACTGGGGTCTCTTACCTCTGTTCTGGATCCCTAATGAAGCATTTATCCTCATATTAGGGACACAAAAAAAGAGACTATGCTGCACAAATATCTTTAAAAAACAATCAGGCTCACCACAATTAAGGCCAGTTAATCTTCTGCAATAGTCATTTAAGTAACTGCTGCAGCGCAGTTAAATATGCATCATTACTGATTTTAGATTAATTCAAATCCTTTGTAAGCCAGAACAATGCAGGTATGCAGCACCAAGAGACCAAGAAATGTGGCAAAACATCACCAAAAGCAGTGAAGACTGCAGGCATACATGGATGTAAATACTGCACAAATTAAAATATGAAATTCTGCTTTGCAAAGATTTCACGAGGAAGGAAATGTAGTCAAAACGTGCATTTAACCTCAAGGCTAGAAATGGGTTTTAGTGCGAAATCAGAAAGAATTAAATGTAATTTTCTGCAGTGTCTCTCAAAACTATAGCAAAAGACGGATTTTGCTGATGTTGTTGAAGTAATGTGGGATCATGGAAGAAGTTGTATTCACACCACATTGTCAACATCGCTGTAAGTTTCTCACGGTTTGGATTCCTTCAGTGTTTCTCATTAAGGAGGTTTTTACCAGGAGAGGTGTCCTCCTATCCAAAACAAATAGAGCCGGTGATTAAAAGAATTGAAAACACTGAATAAAGCAATGTCATGTTAAAAATCTGTGTGTCTCCAATAATGTCTGGCAGCAAGTGAGATGAGCTACCTCTAAAGTTTCCTTAACTTGTTTATCTGACAATTTAAGATCCAGACATCCAATTACTAAAATCCTTCATCCAGTTAAATATCTAGTTCAGAATAATTAAGGTCTGAACAGTATAAGGTAAAAATTTGGCTTAAAACTGGAAACAAATTCAATTTATTTAAGCCTCTGACAGACTATCACAGTGTGATGCCAGTACAAATGAAACAGACTATTAACTTGATTAAATTTAAGGATTTCTCCTGGTCTAAAAATTGTTGGAAACATAATGTAAGTATAGTATACAATAGTATACAGTCTAGTTCTTACAAAAATGCTGTAAAAAGGTTAGATACTAAATCTTTAAAGGTAAATCAGGGTTCAAAAAGCTAACAAAGATACCAGAAGCAACAAATAAACTGTGTTTTCCCTTTTAACAGGGCTTTAAGACTCCACAGGCTGTGTCCTCTCTTCCTTTTTAGTTTGGGGTAAACAAAGAACAGAACGGAGATATTGAGCCTTGGATTGACTGTGGAGGCTGGACAGCACAGCAGCAGGAGGCCTCTGAATAGGGACTTCCTGCTTAGGTCGCGTCTTGCATCTCAAGTCAGCGTGACTGGATCTGCCGCTGGCTGGTTACAGCCTTCACTGGCTGGGGTCACAAACTGTCCCAGATAGATCATCACAGAAGATCATGGAAGTAATTTTCCATCAAACAAAAGGGGACATCTGCTCTGTTTTCAAATCACACAAGCCAATATTTGTTCTTGTCTTCTTGGAAAGTTTTAGTGCTGTCTGCTTGGCGTACAGATTTCCTCGGCAGCATTCGGGGAGCGGCCCCTCCTTCCCCGAGGCAGAGTTGAGTCGGCCAACCAACGGGATTACCATGGTGTGTTACTGTCTGCCATGGCCCAGACGCAGTCTAACCAGGATTGGGGCTCTTTTGCAGTTTTCACAGCTTTCTAGCATCTGGAGGTCATCTGGTAAGAGGAAAAAAAATGTCCAGTGTTTCTGCTGGGGTAGTTAATCTACAGGTTTGGCAACTGATCGGGCTGTTCAGTACTGGCACCAGGCTGCGTAACACATGGCAGCATGCTGCCTGTGAGGGCTGCATAAGAATGATAGTTGAGTGGTCCAAATCAAGCCAAAATGCACAACATATTTCACTGCACTTATCTCAAATAGACCCCTGATGAGGGATGAGTTTAGGAGTCAGGATGGTTGATCTCAGAGTGTCTCTCGGAAGCTGTGTTATTCAGTTTGACCAGTGTGAAGGACTCTAAGGACATTTTTTACAAGCGGGTTAAAAGCGGTGAAAGAGACGTGCTGTAAAACCTCGTAGAAAATAATGTGCATATTGTATAAACAGGCAGACTGCTGCACAGTGAGTGCACCTTATCACCAGAAGTCTGCCTGAATGAGGATCTCATCAAAATGATGTGATTTTATAGATCTCTGTTAAAGTTTGTCAATCAATTTAACAATGTAAACCTCTTTTAAAGATAAAGATTGACCTCATCAGGGTTCGTCCTCACAAAATTGACCCATCTCGAGCCAATCTAGCACTCTGAAGCTGAATAGTGCTTAGCTGTGTCCCTGCACATCATTACCCCTCTCTTCACTCCATTCACTCTGACTCAGAGAAGAGAAAATGACTGAGTGATATAACCAAGGCTCCAATGTCTGCTGCTCTGCGCCCTGTGTGCACACTATAGGGCCACTTCAGAGAGAGCAGTGGGCTTCAGTGCTGATCTTGCACATTACAGTACCTGCTCGGACATCTTGGACACGCGGCTCTGCACTAGTCCAGCAAAAGAAGGGACAGCTTGTGTAAATTGCATTTTAGTCGGTGTAAACATCAATTTGTTTCTGCACAAAGACCAATGCTCTGTTGATTTAGCACAGCCAGAATTAGCCGCACAACAACCCCTAGCTCTGAATACCAACCAACCATAATGGAAATAGGAACATCTACTATAATTTTGTCTTGAGCCTTCCATTATTTTTTGAATGAGTCTGTCTTTGATCTTTTGTCAGGGCACTACTGTGCGGTTGAAGGGCTTTCCTCCGGTTTAATGGAGGAAAATGAGCCACATCTTTGATATCAGCACATTAAGTGGTTTCCTTGCACAATGCCCAGTAGGATGGTTATAGCACACGATCAATAGCAGACGTTCTCAATGATTCTGAATCTCTTGTAAGATCAGAATTCTACATATATATTCTTAGCAGCACGCTCTTAATCGGACTGTGTGCAAGAATTGTACAAGCTATACACTGTACAAAACATCACATACTAGAGCTGGTGATATGACAACATATACAGTCATCAAAAAAATGATTGGATCATTGTTTTCTTCAATTTATTGTTCATTAAAATGCGTGGTGCAACTAAAGGTGCATTTGTTTGGACAAATATAATGATAACAACAAAAATAGCTCATAAGAGTTTAATTTAAGAGCTGATATCTAGACATTTTCCATGGTTTTCTTGATAATAACCAAAATCATTATAAAAAACATGGAAATGTCTAGATATCAGCTCTTAAATTAAACTCTTATGAGCTATTTTTGTTGTTATCATTATATTTGTCCAAACAAATGTACCTTTAGTTGTACCAGGCATTAAAATGAACAAGAAATTGAAGAAAACAAGGGTGGTCTAATATTTTTTTCCATGACTGTATATCATCAAAACTGTATAAATATGTCTATCATACACATTCACTGACCACTTTATTAGGTACACCTATGCAACTGCTCATTAAAGCAAATACCTGGTCAGCCAATCACATGGCAGCAACTCAATGATTGGAAAGGTGATTTAAGTGACTTTCATGGTTGTTGGTGCCAGACAGGTTGGTCTGAGTATTTCACACATTTTCAAACTGCTGATCAAGTGGGATTTTCACACACAACCATCTCTAGGTTTGACAGAGAATGGTCTGGAAATGAGAAAATATCCAGTGAGCCAAAATGCCAGAGGTCAGAAGAGAATGGCCAGACTGGTTCAAAAGGATAGAAAGGCAACAGTAACTCAAATAAGTTGGGCTATAGCAGCAGCAGCAGAACACGCTGCCATTTTATTAGGTAACTTTACGTAATAAAGTGCCTGGTTAGTGTTTATTTTTCTATATAATCTCTGTTGTGTTGTTGAAAAAAAAAATAGCTGAACTGCGTGGCAGCAATATATAGTCGTCATTTAGACGGCGCTTTACATTCTAGTCTTTGCATTTAAAACAATGTTTTGAGTTTTTAAATCAATATTTTGTGGCAAATTATTGCTTTCTTTACACATTTATTGAACCTATATTTTATGAAAAATGTAATCGAATTCAGTATATTATTACCGATAACTGCAGTCGGTCCTGGATTATCAGGTTGCAAAATCTGCTGTATTAGCCATGTCCTGCATATATAGCGGGCAAGTAAGATCTGAATACAAGTGGTCACTCAAGAATCATGTGGAGATGCATTCAGATGCCAGGCGTGAACAACATACATTGAGCAGCCCACATATAATGGAATCACTCATGACACATGTTAATGTAGTTTTGAACACATACATATTTCGCACTTAATAGGCATCTGCAACAAAGGTGCTTCAGGTATGAGGGCCATTTGCTTTGCTCCCATCACAACGGCATACTGTTGCTTGGCAACAATCACACAACCATTTCATCAATCGTCAAATACCATACTTCTTTCTCAAAATGAATCTCCTCCAGAGGAAGCACATTCAAAGAGAAACAGATTTTAAAATTGGTAGTGGAGGTGTTACTGAATATGCACAGTGTGTATGACTCTACTGCATTATACAGGTCTCTACTGAAACATTGCAAAGCTTATAATTGAAAACATATACCCCTTTTATTATTATTACCAATTTATATTATTACCAACAAGTGATATGACGCTAATTAAAATATTTAATGAGGTAAATGAGCAAGTGTTAAACGGTCTCCCCTTTCACTCTGAATTTGTCAAACAAGACTTCCTTGTTGGAAACATTTAACAAAAACCAAAGTATGCTTCAGAGCTTGCTTTCTGCATTGCCTAAGAAGGATAAATTATGCTTCATTTGCACTGCTAATTCAACATAAGCCAAGATTAGTAGAAGCAGTTTAAAAAAAAACGGTGCAATTGAAATGAAGAGAGTTTCCAGCGACACTGGAAATTACAACCTATGTGTTTAAAGCAACACAGGAACTATGCAACAATCATCTCTCTGCACAATGATGTGTCACAAAACCACCATATGAAACTTATGATAAACCATTTTCTCATTACCAAACATGGGGAAGATAATTGAAAAATTCCAAGTGGAAGGGGAATATTAAAGAGATATTTCTGTGTATATTCCACAACTGGGACTAATTCAGAAGCAGAAGTGCCTGGAGGGCCAGTCTGTCTCTAACAAAATTGGTTTACCAAAGCAGAATGTATGAGTGCACAGAGTGAGGCCAATAGCTGCCTCCTGCCTCCATGGAAATCAACAGCAGAGGTCTCCCAGCTGAAACTGAATCTTTACTGTCGAGCAAGATATGCTCTGGATCATCGTCTTAAGGCTACTCTTCAGGTCCTCTACTGCCTTCAGACAGGTGGAGAGAGTTATAACTCTGTTGTTACTAACAGTGAGATTTTAGCTAATAAAATTTGGACTGTGTTTCTCTGTGGCTGCGTTTGAACATTTGCCACATGGATGGATGAAAGCTGTCATGCCAATAAAATACCCCACCACCCTCTATTTGAACAATTGTGAATCATAAATTTAAGAGAGAGGTGGCCCTCCACTTTTTAGTGTAAATTTAATCAACGGCTGAGGCTCAGACGCTTTCAGGTGTCATGTTTGACAAATACTTCCAATAAGCTGGTGTCTTCAGTGCTGTCAGAGCCGTCTGAAACAAGACTAAAGTTCTATGCATACAAATTTTAAATTTCATCTTGGAGCTTTTCAGTGCAGCACTCGTGCCTCTGATTTAATCAGCAGTTGTATTTAAATTAAAGAGTATAACACTTTAAACATGAACAAACCATACAGTCGTGTGCAAACAAAGAAATCAAATACATGTTATTCTTAGGCATCATGATCCATTGCTTGACAAAGCGTCATTATTTATTTAGGGACCTGCATTTTCACTCCTTGACACACACACACACACACACACACACACACACACACACACACACACACACACACGTAACAAAACCACTCACTCACTCACTCACTCACTCATCTCTCACACTCATGTCAAGGTTGATCTGAGTCACAAGTCCCACGTTCATCTCAATTAGCACTTTGATTTGGGAGTTGATAGGTGGTGATATTGGCGGCTTTGGAAGGATGCACCCATCACTCCTCTCTCTTTCACTCTTTCAATTCCTCTCTTTCGTTCCGTGTTGGCTTTCTTTTTTCTCTTTTTTCTTTTTTTTTCTTTTTACATACCTCCTTTTCTACACATTTTCTTGTTGGGTTTCCTGGCACATTCCTTGGATATTCTTTTGACTGTAAAATGAATGGAAAAACTACAAAATAACAGAGAGCTCTGGAAGAAGATCGCACGTGACATGCAACAACTCAGACTGAGTCAGACCCCCCCGCCCTCTCTTCACCCTCTTCCCCTCCTCCTTCTCCTCCTCCTCCTCCTCCTCCTCCTCCACCTCCTCCTCCTCCTCCTCCTCCCACCCTCCCAGTCATCATCAACAACAAGAACAACAGAGGACCTGTTGAGAAAGTAACTGGGGTGTTGCTGCAGAAATATTCCAAAATGGTGGAATGAATTTGCTGCATCCTGGGACACAGGAAGCCCATATTCACATGCACTTCTATTTAAGACCCATTACAGCCACACAGCAGACGGAGAGGCTACTTTTCTAAAGTTTTGCAGTTCACATTGTAATCTGATAAGTGAAAGTGTTATTTGACATTGCCCATTTGATTCTCAGAGCACTTAACATTTCAAGCCCATTTTTTTTTCCTGTGTGGATCTCCTTCAAGTGGTGACATAATGGGCAACATTTAAAAGAGTCAACATCTAGAAATCTTGGGAGAACTTGGGAGACTTTTAGTCACAGTGGAGGCCAATCTATTTTGCACAAAATCTGCTCTTACTTTTAGCTTTGTGCAAGGGCAAAGTGGTTAAGTCAAGGAGAGTAAAGGGTCTTACATAGGTCAGGCTGATGCCACAGGCCTCTCGTGTACCAGACAGAATATTTCACCAACCCTACAGTAGTAGATCATTCACTTATGAGGCAGGCTACTAATCACTAATGGCTAATATCCCCAGAACAGTCAAGACAGTGAGGGTAGGAAGGTGCACCAAGTATTTCCAATCTGCTCCTTGTATGATTAGATTTTTTTTCTTTTTTTATTCAGTCATATTAATAAGTCATTTAGTCATCAAAAGAGGAACCTCTAACAGTGGCATGGAAGGGGAGAGTTGATGAAAAGACTAAATGAAAGATCAAGTCAAGATGGCAGGTTGAGATGATGGACACAGACACAGCATGCGCCAGACAACAGGTCATGCTCCGCGCAAAATACAGAGGTGACACAAAATTTAAGAGGAATAAAGACAGAGCAAGAAGGAGGCAGAGACAGAAGAGAAGTAAGAGAGGTTTGGTTTCCTTTTTACTCGACGCACTCACCATCCTCAGTTGGAACATAGATGTTTAGATAAAGACAATCCTCGTGTTGATCCTGTATGTATGTGGTAACTATATCCAGGTTGAAGGTGAACCATATAGGCATCATGATCTCTGGCACAGCGTTGTGAATATTTTGGGGGCAGACGGGAGCAAAGTGAGTGGCGTTCTTGATCCCTGACCAGGAGGAAGGAGGCTCAGGGGGCATGAAGCGTTTCTCTCCCACCGGGGAGGCGGCGTATGGAACCCCCAAATACTGATCCACCGGCCCCAGAATCTCACTAGGCAGGGGCACCCTCACCCCTCGGAGTTTCCCGTACTGCGTGTTCACAGTGGGGTGGTAGTTCTGACCTCTCACGGCCGCAAAGCACCAACAAAAACTCAACACCCACAAGGACACGCTGAATTTGGTGCAACTGTGGGCACCGTGCCAGTTCTGCGAGGGGAGACGACTTCTCCTTGGAGAGAACCACATGGTCCTTGTGAGCGAGTGCAACTGCAAGTGACCAACATACAAGCCGGGGAAACCCCCCTCAGCGAAAAACTTCCCACTCAGCCCTGCAGTCCAGCCACCTGAGGGACAGTCATCGGCTGCGATACTGGAGCCCGCCGGCTTACAGACGAGGAGAAACGGTCACAGTTAACGCAGCTCCTCTCCACAGCGAGGTCCTTATTCACTGTCCTCACTCCGCTCGTCAGATCTTCTATCCCGTGCTGCAAAAGAAGAGGACAGGAAAATTAATGATATTTCCCAGACAGCCCACCAGTTTGCTCCCATTTTTAGTCAGTCATTTTTATCGACTTGTAGAGTCCTTTTCTGGTATGACATAAAACAGCTCACATAAACATGACAGAGCTCTCGGGGCTATCATCAATCCACATAATCAAGAACCTGCCTAATAATGCTAATAGGACAAGAGAAATGAGAAAGGCATCAACTGTCAGCAGGTAATTATTCTCCACTTCAATGGCCGACGTTTACATTCACAGTTAAAGGATAAGTCTGTCTTAAAACAAATGTCAGGTAACCAGTTGAACACTGTAACAGTTTTTGCTTGGTATAATCACTCCTCCAGTTCATATTGACTATTAAAAGATGCTTCTATGCTCCAATGGAAGTGATGGGGGACAAATTCCACAGTCCTTGGGCTGTGAAAATATATTTAAAAGTTTATCTGAAGCCAATATTAGGCTTCTGCAGTCTGTAACTTAGGACGACACCCACTTGATTGGATTAATTCAGCCTTTTTATTTTCACATTCAACAGACAGTGTTTCCCTGTTGAGCTGCAGTGGAAGGATAGTGGCAAAAGAGAGGTTTTTGGAAGATACCCCACTTGATTTGACCTATTTAGACTGCAGAGGGCTCATATTACCATGAGATAAACTTTTGAATGTATATTTGCAGAGAAAGAGGACTGTGGATTTTGTCTCCCATAACCAGAATGAACAGGAGGAATTACTGCTGACAGATATGGCTTTAAAAAAATACCTTATATATATATATATATATATATATATATATATATATATAAGGGTTTTTTAAATTTAAGTTTAATTTAAGATTGATTGACTGATATCTAGCCATTTTCCATGGTTGTCTTGGAAAAAAATGGCTAGATATCGGCTATTAAATTAAATTCTTATGAGCTATTTTTGTTGTCATCATTTGTCCAAACAAATGTACCTTCAGTTGTACCAGGCATTAAAATGAACAAGAAATATAAGAAAAAGGTGGTCTAATTATGTTTTCCACGACTGTATATCGTGATATTTTCATATTTTCTCTAAAATACCATAACTGTTTGCTATCATTTTAAATTGAAAATGTCTCACTAACGCTCAGACGGCTTTATTGTAGTATTGGAATATATTATTTTTTATAAGTTTGACAAATACAAAATAACATCATTGAAAATGTATTACAATTGCAGGTGATATTTTTTTCTGAATAATCATACTTTTTCCCGATTATGTAAGATACGTATTTCTTTTATTTATTTATATTGAAGGACTGACTTTTTGAATGAATGTGAAATTTCACCACATGGTCGCTTTTAGTTTCTGCCATATCACACATGAAAGGATATTCAGATATATTGGATATATTTAAATTGACTGAGAGGAATGAGTGAAAACCTGTTTTTGGTATATCTGGACACCTTCCTACCACTTTAAGAAAAAAATGTGAATCTATCCCTTAAGGAGAAGCCATCTAGAGCAAAAGCACCACCAAAACCCAATACAAGCACATAATAACATGATAAAAATTTCATGCTCAGCTTAATGTCATGCAGCATTTTCTCCACATCTCCCTTTGGTATAGATACGAACATGGTCGGATTTAAATCCCATCTCCCTTGTTTGCTCTTACAACAGAGATGTGTTTGTGGGATGAACAAGAGAGGCTGGAGGAGGATGTAGCTACAGGTAGCACAGGTATCTCCAGTGACAGCAGCTGTAAATGCTAATCAACAGTCCCACAGTGAACCAGTGGTGCCAGGGACAACACCTTCCCACACTGCCTGATCAATTTTCAATTTCTGTGGCTTAGGGTCCCCCTCAGCCTTGCGCGCCTACTGCAGTATTCGCTCTAATAACAATAGGGAAGAAAAGCCAGCATTTAGAGGAGGATATTGCATTCCAAAATGACTGTGTAAATGATTTATAATGTATCAGCAGCCGTTGGAGGGCCACTAACCACTGAGAGAAAGCAATCCTGACATTCCTGGAGGTGCAGTTATTGCTAGGCAGCTTTCCCATTTGCTGCAGATGTGGATCAACGGCAAGCCTGCCTGTGAAAGTTGTACATGCAAAGCCTTCACATGCAGTACATTTTGCAAATACTGCAGATGAGACCACTTTTACTGCGACTTGTGCAAATGAAAATGAGTGTGGTGGACAATTCTGCTCAGAGACTCCTGCACGCCGAGCACCTGCTAAGTGATAATACATGAAAAGCCATCCATATCCAATCTAGGGACTAAAAGGCATGCATTGCTGGGGGCCAAGGGCTGGCAAAGGCTTGGAAATGCAGAAAAGTCACACTGACAAAGTCCCTTCCCTGCTGACTTGGATCCCTGCAGCGGGAGCTGAGAACCTAGCAGACGTTACTGCCATATCCCAGAGTTCAAACACTATATGAACTATACTGTAAAAAGTGTTTCATTCCTGTTTAGGTTTTATACAGGACAAGTATACAGCATCGACCGGCCACATACAGCAGCATTTATAGCCTCAGCTAGAGTGAAACACTTGAACCAAGATGGACCTTTTTAAGAATACACCACTTAACAAGAAAAAAATCACAAATACAACCATATATATTTATATATATAAACCATACAGTTTACAAGCTACACCTAGCTGAAACGAATTCTGTTTAATACGACAGCATTGCAATAAATCCCACCTATATATGATGTTATACAATTCAGCTTTTGTTGAAACTGTTGATTATACTTTATGTTCCTTTTACAGGCTTGTTGTGCCGATAAATAATATTGCTTTATACTGAGAGGTTTTGTCCATCCCAGTTGTATAGATAAAATGTTATTTTCAGTGACTAAATATTCCAATAACTTTTCAGAATAATGCTATACAATTCAACAGAACCACAAACTGACATAAAAATAGAATTACTTTTTTCCCCAAATATAATGTTTAGTGGCCTACAGTTGATGATCTTCTATAGCTTAGTTTTGCATCAAACTGTTCAGTTAAAAGGGGACATTTTATGTAAATGTTTAGGTCCAACCTTGTACTAAAGCATGTTTATATGCAGTGTTCAAAAAACTTTTATTTATGTGTCTGTTGTATTGACCCTCTGAAACACTGTTTTAGTGCCTGTCTCTTTAAACGCCCCCTCAGAATCTTATGCATACGTCTCTGCAATGTCATTGCAGCTGGGGAATGACTTCAACAGCACTGTAGTGGCACGTTCTATCTATTGTATATATATATATATATATATATATACATAGTATATATATATATATACATATATAGTATATATATAGTATAACCCTGATTACTAAAAAGTTGAGACACTGTGAAAAATGTGTTAAAAAAGTCAATAATGAAGTTTTTGAATACTGGCTGTGGGCTGTGGATTATGTGTTTTGCTATTTTCTCAGTATTCTTATAACACCTCACTTTTTACAACATCAGTACAAGAAATGAAGAACCCCCTTAAATCATATCATTGATAAAAAGTTAAGGGCCAAGAGGAGTTATATATGGCTCACAAGGTGCCTTTCAGCAAGAAACATCCAATAGCAAGCTCAAAATTCTGTTAAGTAGACAGCTAATTGGGGTGGAAGCTAAAGTTTAGAGTGATGAGAAAACTGAAAACACAAATTAATTCACTTTGTCGGATTGTGGTTCAACTTAGCAACAATGACTCATGTTCCATGTTTTGTTCTCAATGGTTACAACGAAGAATTTGGACTTGGACTGCTCTGATTTTTGTCCATGGAAACAGCACCCGAGAATGTTGGGTATTTTAATATTTTGACTTTGCTACGGACAAAACATGATTTCTTAGAAACAGTGTTGATACACTGATGGCCATGACATACACCAAGGGCAGGGCTCTGTAACCTTTACTAACAAAAGAGCCATTGTTGCCAAGAAAAATTGTCAGAATTCAAGCTGCAATGCCTTCTAAGTCTAAATAAGCCTACCAGCATTACTAACAGGTCTTAAAGAGCATTCATTAATATGATTTTGTCAGAATGCAGTGAGGACCCAAGTGCAAATGAGAGGCTGACCACCAAAGAAATATCTCAGGAGATTTGAAATCGAAAGCAAGCCTAACTAGAGAAACTCAAAACTAGACTTGAAGTTGGCAAAATTTAGAGGTTAAGGTGCTGAACCATAGACTCCCTTAAGCTATGATGCACATTTTAGTTGACTAAAGTGTTCAAACTTTATTTTAATGTCACAAATAAGCTACAGATTTTTACAACAGAAAAATACAAATTGCATTGGGCCTACACCAATGATAAATGAGAACAAAAATGTAAAGAAATAAACATTCCATTTTTATATAATGTATAACATTTTGTATTTGTATACTGCAGATGGCCTGAAGGGCTCCGGAGCCACAGGTTGCCTACCCCTGACCTAGTGGATGATATTATTCAGGATAGTCCTGTGTTTCTGTGTTCAGTAACATTGAGGCTATAGACAAAAGAAAATAACTGAAATGGGAAGAACACAGGATGGGGGAAGACACTGGAACCACTAAATTCAAAACAACAACACAGAACTAGAGACCACCTTGTGATGGGATCACATCAGCTGCAATGACAAATCAGGCCAGGGGCATAAATTGGGAGTATTAACGTCCCCTTCCCCACTTCCGGCCACCTTCCTCGGACCACAACCATCTTTGAACTCCAGACATCAGACATCCGGCAAAGGACTGAAAAAACCCACTTGTGTGGTAGTTCCCTCAGGGTGTCTCCAGGACCACATTTCACCATGATGACACACACACACAACACCCACAAGGTGAAAAAAGCCTCCCTCTTCAAAAACAGATTCAACTTGAATTTAAATTGACCACCTTCATGATGCATTATGAGAGTTACACATACTGAGTCCGTGAACAGAGAAAGATGTCTACACAAAGGAAGTTTTCAGAAAGGCACCTCATTATTCCCCACAGATGCACGATTTTCAATTCCAGGTCCTACTGAGGCCATTTACGTTTGGATCTGCACACACAGCAGCAGAATACGTGTGATAACACTAATTCTTGTCGAGATAAAATACATCAGGTCAAACTTTTTAATCAGGACATAGCAAGGACATAGGACAGTGTGATGGAGTGTGTGTGTTTAGAGGACACACGGCACAGAGGACTTCATCAGTCTCCCCTCCAACAGCATCTCAGAGGTCCTCTCTGCTTTGATCTCTCTACCTGCTGAAGCACTGCCAAGGGAGGAACAGAGAGAGAGAGAGAGATTGCATGAGTTCTCCCTCATCATCCCAGAAATATTGATCGTCTCATCACCGTGGCCTTGCAGCCCATAATAAATACAACTGGGGTGATGGAGGCGGGGGGAGGAGAGGTGGAGAAGGAGGAGGAGGAGGAGGAGGAGGAGGAGGAGGGGGGTGCTGCACTGAGTCTAAGGGAGGTTATTAGTCCTTAATGCAAGACGGCACTCCACCAAGTACAAGCCGTTAAACACCATCCTCCCCAATTCTCCGGTCCCCGATTAATAGGACATGTTAAATTCTGCCAGTCCAATCCCTATTCATCAATATTCAAAAGCAACCCAGCGGTACAACACGTGAGTTGTCCCCATGCAGAGCCCATATTTAGGAGAAAATACATAGACTTTATTCCTCTTTATTTTGGTCAGAGCCCACAGCCGTGTTCGCTCACTGTGGAGGACCCTTTGTTCTCCTACAGCGGAGAGATCTCTGCATCGCAATAAAAGTCTGAGCACAGAGCCAAATGTACTCCTACGCCCTGACATCCCTTAGAGAGAGGCTGAATGGACTCCGTTAAAAAAGGAACCAATAAGAGTTCTGAGTAGATGGAGTTTCTGACTCTCCCCACTCTGTTATTATAGTAGCTAGACTGCAACAAAGGCATTCACAAAGCTGCATTAGTCCTCTGGAACATCTAACTTCGAATGAAGTGAGCCGTCCTGACCTGGGAGAGTGTAATCACTGATTACAAATGCTTCTGGTGCTGTTACATTATAACAAAGGCTGCAAGTGCCATTATAGAAACGATAAGAGACAGGCAACAAGACAGGAAGCAGGAGACAGAAACCCTGTGTACCTGGGCCGTTACCTCAGCTGAACTCATTAAAATGTGAAAGGCAACAGCAGAAAACTTAATTTAGTATCTTCACCTTCCATTTGTGCTCCAGAAAGACACCGATCTACATCAGTGTGGAGGCTCCATTTTGAGACAAGCTCTGCTTATGATAGGATTGCTCTCTGGCCTCTGCATGTCAATAATATATCCGTAAATTGTCTGTTTACACATGTTTATTTCAAATGGGCAAACATGGATTTCAACACAGCAAAATCAATAATGAATGTACACACATACTGTACGTCTGCGCTGCCAGGCACGCTCTGTATATAAGCTCTGGGGCTTGACGAACAACAGCCCGCCATATTAAATCAAGGAGATTGGCATGTTTCAGAAACAACATTCAAAAAATGTCAAAACCAAACCGCAGCTTCACAAGGCTCCTGCTGGGAACCAGTGGCACTATAGCAGTGAGGGATGAGGGCCCACTCTTCCTTTCCTCTGCTTTTTGCGTCAGACACAGAGCCTGTGCAGTCATTATTACTTAGGAGATTTGGCATTAAATCAAGGACAAAGACGCAGCACATTCTGACTGCTAATCACCGCGGTGATGCTGACATATTTCTAAAGAAGCAGAAAAAAGGAGATGGTAGGGAATGACGGCGCCGCTGCTGTGGCCGCCTGCTAAGCCGTGTGTCTCCACCCCCTTCTCCTGGCTGCTGGATAAATGCCGCTGTGAGTATCATTACCAGCCAAACGGCCAAGGAAACCTGGAGAGGTGAGCTTGGCAGGCCAAATAAAGACAGATTCCAGGTGAGTACATGTTGAGATGAATTCTGTGGCTGCACAGCAAATAAATAATGGCCATTCTGTTAACTGCTGACGGTGCTTGAAACAACTGTTTGCTCTTCGTGACTAAAATGATAGGGACAGATTTGATCTAGAAGTCCTAAAGCTGCAAGTGGAGGCAGTGGGCCCATCCTTACATCTATATTACCTCTTTTTCTCTTGACTGGGTGTTCATGCCTCTGAGTGTCAGATACGGTTTACGCAGTAATAGGATATGTGAAACAATATGTGGGGGTATAGGGATATTAATCAAAGCAAACTGACTAAATTAGATGGAAAAGGACTGGGGAGCTTACATTTTTTAAAAATTGATAAATAAAGAAATTTCCCCAACAGTTCATCATCCTAACTTCTATTGATCCACTGCAGAGTCCCACTAGACACTCCTACTGAAAAAACTCAAAGTAGCTAATCACTCAAGTTGCCCACAGGGATTCTTTGAGAAACCGCAGGGGCTAGTATTGGGTCCATCTCTAATCTAGCCATATGTAAACACATTAAGGCTTTACACATGGCATACTCATTATCCAGCCTCCCACTGATGCCATTTGCAGGGTGGGATCCGTTCTCTTTGACAAAGTGTTTAGATACAATTTCTATCACCCTGCCAGAATAACTCCAAAGTGCTGCTGACGAAAGAGCTGAAGACGAGGATGGCCTCTGTCGTGTTTTCAGAAATCACATCACGGTCTAATTAAATAGGGTGATTCTGTTTATTCTACAAATCTAATATCAGCCATTATAGATAATTTCCCTTTGGATATCCATGTTGTTACATTGCATGAGTTCTCAGCTTTCATATTACACATACATATACATATATTTCAGGAATTTCTTAGCCACACTCTAGTGTGGCTCTAAGGGTGGCAATGTCAGTCTGGTCAGTAATATATTCCAGTAAGATTTCATGGATGGGTTGCCATGAAATTGTATCCCCAGAGGATGTGTCCTATACTGGCTTTGGTGGTCTCCTGACTTTTCATCTAGCAAGACCAAGAGTTTTTTTTAGTTTTTTAGTGAAATATCAAAATTTGGTACTCTAATTGGTGCAACTTTGGAGTAGTGGAAAGTAGCTAAGTACATTTACTCAAAGTACAATTTGCGGTACTTGTACTTTACTTTAGTATTTCCACTTTATGTAACTTTCTACTTCTACTTCACAACATTTTTAGGCAAATATTGTATTTTTACTCCACTGCATTTAGCTGACAGCTTTAGTTACTTTTCAGGTCCAGATTTAACATGAAAACATCATAATTTAAATGTTGTTATACATTTTAAACTCAACAGAATTTTAAAAAGTTAAAATGAGCATTATCTTTACAAAATTAAAACACTGCTTATATAAATGCATCAATACAAATAATCTAATAATCTATAAAACAATCTGAGAGGGGCCGTTCTGCATAACGAGTACTTTAATTTTGCTGATACCTTGTTTGTATGTTTTGAATGCAGGAATTTTACTTGTAGTGGAGTAACTTCACAGTGTGGTGTTAGTACTTTTACGAACTTAAGTAAAAGATCTGAATACTTCTTCCACCACTTGTATATTCCAATGCTGACGTAATTAACTCATTGGATATTGAATCCAGTTGTGTTGGGACGCATGCAAAGGAGCTTATGCTAGTCGGTAGAGCAGGTAGAAAGAAAGAAAACGCATCAGGACTGAAATTTAAGTGTTTCAAAGACTGGATGGACGCGGGGAAGATAAAGATTATTAACACAGATAGAGAAAAACAGCCTCACAAATTGTTCCTTTAACGTATTTAATTGCATTTAATTGACACTTTTGAACTATAGAAATCTACTTAACAGTTTTTGATAGCGCATTGCTATGCACTTAATTTGTTGAAGTTTTTCAAAACATTAATGAAGTTGCCGTTGCAATTTGCATTCCCTCGCCTGTTTGTACGTGATGCCTTAACCTACACTTCAATAAAAAGCTTTGGAAGAAATCTTAATTAAAGCAGAATTGCAATTAAAATTATTTGCAAAAGAAACCCTGGTATATGTATCAGTGTCTGAAGATAATCATGTTTATGTATCTGATCAGAACAGTAAAAAAGTGGATCTCCATACATACATGCTAAACTGAGATGGTGAAAATGGTTAAAAGTAAACCTGGCGAAAATGAGCATTGTAATTTAGCATTGTTAGCATTCTGACTGCATTTAGCTGAAAGCAGCTCCGTGTAAATACAGCCTCACTGCCCGGCTGCAGACTTTTAGTCTTGTTTTCATTTCTTCTTCTTTTCATCTTTTACACCATTGTTACAAGAACAGAATACTGCTCATAAGAAAGGAGAAGGAAGAGTCAAAGAAAATATCAGTAAAGCAGAATTTCAATGGCTTCTGTGTATTTCATCTTCGGCATCACGACTGGGTAAAGATTACATAGAAACCTTTCTAAATGTTGTGCTTCCTACCTGTTGGTCATATCACCCAACATCTGCACAGTGGCAACACATTTGATTAGACTTAGTGCGCACATGTGAAACATGATTGAATTCCTAGAGAGGATACACTCGAGCATACCAAGGAGAATTCAGCAGATATTTCAAGCAGCTCCTCTCATCTCCTCCACTGTGAGGACAGAACGTATAACATGGCAGCACTAACATCAATTTCTGGCTTACAGTTGAAAGGAGGATGGATTTTTAGCCTTCTGGGATGCATCCCTAATAAAATTTAGGCAAGTGCAAGGAACCTGAACAGCGCTGGCATGGCACTATGTATATAAAGCAAATCAAAGTTTATGACAATCACTTCAAACGTGAATGCTGTGTATTACTCTCGCTGTACTCTTTGGTGGGAATGCTGCTTGCAGTGGAGCTCCCTGCCAGTTATAAAGAGTTACTGCCTCAGAAGAAAACTCACTTAGCATTTACATTGATTGATTATGGTTTGAGATTAATGAGATGGGATAAATTGCCTTTTTTACTATTTAAACTGTGTATTAAATGTTTAAAGTATGCCATTTTAAGTAACGTGCCTAACTATATGCAGCACGCTGAACATTGATCCAAGTGCATCAGCTGAACCAAAGAATTGACAGGGATGAGAGACAAGGGAAACATTTTTAAAGCAGCTATTAACACTTCAAAAACATATAGAGTTGAACTGAAGGTTTGCTGTGAGTTAATTGAGGTCTGACTTGTAATTACAACAGGGAGTTGATCTCTCACAATCAGAGCTCCAAGTTCATTGGCACTGCAGTGCAAAATCTAAGATGGATTGGCTCCTATGGCTAGTATTGACCCTTCTACTCTGGGTTAGAGACCATGCAGTTGTCCTTGGCCTGAATAATCATTTGCAGAGCCAGGATCAAACGCAGATATGCAACTAAAGAGGAACCCACATTGGTAGGCAATTATTTAAACAGAACAAAACAGCTCCTTGGGGCCAGAAGAATGGTTCTCATGATAACATGATTTAAATTGCCTTTGTAGTGAACAGCATACAATATACATCTAAAACTGGGATTATGCGGGTAATTTACAATGCTGTAATGTCTACAATTTGGTGGACATTCCTGCTAAGAATAGAGAAAATTAATTTTTGCAGTTGTTATGTACTCACAACCCACCATTTCCCCCCATTACAGAAACTAAAACACAAACAGAAGTATCCTCATAAACCATACAAAGCTCGGCCTTTGAAGAACTGATCATCCTGAGGACAACACTTAGCTATGCACCATTTCAAAAAGCAGTGAAGCCCTGCACTCAGTGCATGTAATTCACCACTTTCATCCGCTGCATTTTGAATTATGTTTTCGGCAGACAAAGATTAAAAATTCAGATCAACTTGTCAAGAAGAATGTGAAATTAATTCCTTTTTTGTACAATAAAATGAAAACTGTTGGGCCTTCACTGTGAAATGTAATAGTCTAGTAAATTTCTATATGTGTGTGTGTGTGTGTGTGTGTGTGTATGTGTGTGTGTGTGTGTGTGTGTGAGAGAGAGCATGTACAATATGTACTGTAAGTATGCTGAGAAAATGAATCTTTCCATGGCCTAATAAGCTAAATAGCAGCTTTAATTTAAGGTAAGTAGGCTGCAGTTCTCAGGGAAAATTGAAAGATCAGCTTTATCATTGGGTGTGAAAGGGCTCCACAGAATAATACATATACCAAGCAGAGACGTGACCCAGATGCTGCCTGTAAAATTAATGAGCTAATAATGCATTAGGAGCCTTAGCACTTGCAGCAGTTACAGTAATGTGCAAACACAGAAATATTTCAGGTAAAATATGGTGCTAGACTGAATGCAAGAACAGGAATGAATTAATTGAACCTAAAAGTATCACCGTTTTTTTGCATCATATACAGCAGTTTCCCAGCTTCACCTATCCCCTCGAGGCTTGTGCTTTAAAATGTTGCATGTACTTTTAAAACTGTCCTGAGTTGCACGTCTACGAGTCCTTAATTGTGATTGATGATCAAATGAGCCAAGATGAATTTTTTGAGAAAATAACGTGGTAATGAAGGCAGCGACGCCCAACACATTATTCTGATGTTTCTTTTCAAAGGCCTCCACTACCTGGCTTCCTTTCAGAGCGTTCGCAAATGCCAAAAGCACAGTGGTAGACTGATGCTATTGACATGCAAATGCCTGGTAGTTACAGAGAAGTGAGAGGTGCCAAAGTGTATTGTTGTGTGACAAGCAGGATTTCTGAATACATAGCTGAGAGCTGAGATGTACACGAGTGCGCTTGACACAGAAAAACCCTCAGCATCTATGTTCTTATATAAAAAAAGGCATAATGGATTCATGAGCATTATGGCGTGGGCCCTATTTACAGAGGGAGCACGGGGTTACTATAGCCTAATGACAGCAGATTAAATGAAGTCTGTCCACTGTACATGATGCCTGGAGTTTTATGGGAGTATAATTAAGTTTCGGACTGACCCGACAGTGATGTGCTTTTAACTAAAGGTCAGCAGTAAACAGCGATGTGAGCCACATTTGATTACTATGTATATCACAACATCAAAAAAGATGCTGCTGCACTAATGAGGGGGTGACCTTCATCTTTAGAGTAAACAAGGACCAAACAAACACATGCCGCGCCACATGGCCTCTATCAGCCTCTAATAAGAGGTGTTTAAGAAATTAATAGCACTTTAATATCCAAAAGGACTACATGGCATACAATCTTTGACATTTCAGAGAAAGCTTTTCTGTGAAATGTAATCTAATGTTGAATAGTGTTTAATTTATAGCAACAGAAAGCTTGAATGCTGATCTATGAATGTAAGTAAACGCTAGAAAAATATCATAAAAATAGACTCTTGGCTGCTTTCGTTTCAATAATAAATAATCAACGTTCGAAAATACGACTGCGGTCTGAGCATTTACATCCTCATTCATCACATTACGGGCTCATTCAGAGGTACAGCCAGGTGGATTTAGAGGAGATGTGGAGGGATTAGTGAGGTGATATCAATCACCACGGATGAACCACCTCCTTATCCAGCAGCATCACTGCCCCTGGCTGTTTTCCCCATTGATCCCAGGCTATAGGGCTGGAGCTAAAGGCTAGGCGTTCCCATCAGGGAATCCCAAAGCTTTATAAAATAGATAAATCAATTTCTAAATTTGAGACAGATTTATCCTAAAGGTCCCCCTCCAGACATACTTTAAAGTATGGAGAAACTCTCTGCTATGATTAATTTTATGTTTAACAAACAAATGTGAAAAACGGGCTGGAAGCACATACTCTTTCTCTCTCATTGAGAAATTCTGGCTGTGACCCACCACACCCACCACGCATGTGATGATAAGAAAATGTCATGTGGCCAAAATAAGTGGAATCTACAATATTCTCAATAATCATTAAAAATATGCTTTGAACTCTAGACCCAAAACATACAGCAAATAGTAAGAAGGATTTTATCTAAAATAAAACACATTCTACTCTAATTCAGCTGCTTTGTAAGTATTCTTTTAGAATCACAGTCAGCAATAAAATGCTGACTGAAAAGGCATCCCCAATGCCTACCACAGAGGCTTGAGCTAGGTTGACCAGTGAAAGAGCAATGCAAGCCAGCTGTGGCTCACCATCCGTATACTGTAGAGGTAGTTTTGCATGTGGATTCAATTGATTGATTGTCTTTATTTCGAACATGCAAGCAAGTAAAAAAACAACAAAAAAAACAAGTTTAAATATTAATAGATGAATAAATAAAAAACAAAACAAAAAAAGCAAAAAAAAATTGAGAAAACAGATACTTTCTGCAAGCTCGAAAGGGAGTAGGAAGAAGTAAAAAAACGTATCGAGTCCTACCCCTTAATTAATTTCTCTGTTAGAGGAAACATTAGAGAGATTCACCCATTCATGTTTTCACCTCAAAACTTGAAAGAGAAGTCTGTTGTGCACCAAAATCGACATCTAGCAGACATATCAGAATGTGAAGTAAGCATTTTTATGTTGGTTAGCTTGTAACTGACAGCGGCTGACACAGCGTTAGAGACTGTGAAACATAGAATAATATAAGCTACGAGGTCAACATGCTTTTCGCTCTCTTTACTGACAAGTCCGCTCTGCGCTGGAGGGCTTTTTTGATTGGCTTTTGAAGATATGACATCCCTAATAGCTGGCCTGGTGTATGTTCAGAAGAGAAATTTGAAAACACCTCTCTAGTGACAAACTTTGCACGGATAAAAGTCAGTAAAGTCAAGGTCAGACATTATAAACATATGAAAAAGACATTTTTGAATGGAAGAGGACTTTTAATTTTGATTTAATTGTGGTGTTTGGGTATTTAACTGTTAGAGATTAGATAAGCAGGCAGCACTGGTGCAGCTAGGTAACAAAAAAATAAAAAAATAAAACACCAGATCGATGTCCTGGAGGCAAAGAAAGCAGCTGTTTTTCCTCCAGTGACTCTCACAGTTGCCTGTTTACTAAAGCAGCCGTCTTATTCTGCTCATTGCATGTTCACATTGATATTCCAGATATTATTAGCAGGGCCGGAGACTCCAGATGATGATGAGCTCCGAGGGACATTTTAAATGACAGTGCCTTTTCTTGAAGGGAGAGAGTAAACAACAGAGGCGACCAACGCTGTCTTGTTACTAATCCTCATCTGCATTCGTGTAACTGAGGGGCAAGGCCAGGAAGACAGGATGTGACTTTTCAAATATAAAGGAGGGGGGCTGGCTGTGTGAGCGGGTGAGGCAGAGACATGCCTCAATATCACACATGGAGGAGGGAACACTGTCCCCTGACAACAGTCCTTTCGGCTCGCCCTGGCAGATATGTCTCCTCTCCATTCACTATTTCTAATCCTGTCTGAAAGCCTATCTTGAATGTCAGGCTTCTTCCTAAATTGGCTCGTGTTCTTAGTGATTGATTAAAGTACTGTAACCCAGCTTTATCAGACCGCCCTGAACTCTGTATTTCTGCCAAATCTATTAGGTAATGCATCTTTTGTTATTGCACCCGTTTCTCTTTTTTTTGCTCCGCTCCCTGTCTTTGGGAAATACACAGATCCATTTACTATGATACAGAATCCTGAGTTGTACCTGGTTCTGTGATAGCACAGCAGCCGTCAGATCAAACAGGGGAGCAGCCTTAAGCTCACAACAGTTTGTTACAAATGTGGCATCCTAATTCAATACAGCATTATTCAGCGAAATTGGCTTAAATTTATCACAAGAGTCCAAAACAGTGTGCACAGGGATATACTTAAAACACATTTCATAATCCCCAATTCTCCTTTTTTGTAGCTTTTGACTGATGCCACGGTGGTACCAGAAACATGTCCGTGTCCTGTGACATTGAGCTAACAATAAAGCTATAATTCACGAGTTCTAATGCTGTAATATCCCCCATGCCACTGCACACAGAGGAGAGAGGAGAGAGGAGAGGTTGCCCTGATATTACTGCTGACGCCTGAGTCCTAGACGTTGCACTTAGAGTGTCTCCTGCAGGACATTATTCAAACACACACACACACAGGCACTACAAAGTCCATGAGTAGGCCACTACGGTACCCTCAGACACTGCTGCTTGCTGAGGGTACTCAAGGTCATACAGCAAGGCGCCGCACTTACAGGATGTCAATGCTTTCTAAAAAATCCATGATAATTTTTCCTAAATCATATGTATGTACACAGCACTGAATATAGAAGGATGAAAAGAGCCAGACAGACACTCAGCATAAGGAACTCGGAGTATGAATTAAAATCCTATTTGTGTACTTTAAACAGAGTAGAAGAACACATTAATGACTGCACGCTTAGAAGTAGGCCACGTCCAAACACTGCAGGCAAATCTGGCCTCGGGTTGTCTGCACTTCCTCAAAAACTGCACACAGCACGCACTGTGCTCTTCTATTCTGTGCCTACTTTGCAGCAAAGGAGCCCAGAGCACTGACAAGACACACTGTAGATACTGTACCCATGCATCCAGACTTACACATGATGCAACATTTCCGAATCAATTTTGCTTTTCAACTTCTGACTCTTTTCAACATCCCTCCTCATGTTTTTGTCGCTGGAATAAACATCCTCCCTGTTCCATGTTTCATTAGCAACCTGAGGGGAGAAAAAAAAAGGGTTTTCCTCTAACATCTGGATGTTAGCTACCTTGAGTGAAAAGTCATATCAGATCAGATCCCGCTACATCAAATGCAACTTGAGGGCACATTATTTATTCATTTAGCTGCTGACATCCAAACCATGCCCTAAACGGTGACACTTTGAAAAACTATTCCTCTGTGCCTGAACTGTGCCGATATGAGCGCAACTAGCAGGGGCTTGTCGGAGGGGAGTTTTATGTTCCTTTTACCAGGCATGAACGCAGATGAGACGGAACAACGAGGCCATTGTTGTTTTCTAGCTGGAGAGCCTTGGAGCTTCTGCGAGGAGCAAACACAACAATGAAAGTGCCTCCATGCCTGCTGTAAAATTTCATGTGACTACAAGGCTCTCCCGCAATTTTCATAGCCACTAAAAGCAAAGCCCTCAGAGCCACAACGGCACATCACCTATTACCAATATTTACCCCCTGCGGTGAACACAAAGCCTGGCTAGCATAAATACTGGCCTGTGTAGGTGTGTCTCGCCTCGTGTTTATGTGTGCATGTGGGTGATTTGTATTGTCCTTTTCATGTTTTATGACTTGGCAGTGAAAAAATGGTGAGATAAATCAGGAGAAAATTTTCACTCAGCAGGAAAAGAATCCAGCTTTTTTTTTTTCTCATAGCTTGCCCGTGTGACAAACAAAACTGCAATGTTTTAAGGAACAAAAGCATTTGTTAACACGACAAATTGTCTTTTTTCTCTCAGCACTACACTTCGTTTCACTTTTTGATCTTTTCAATAATTAAAAACACATCTGTATCCACACCCTCGGGGTGATGTTAAGACGGTCATGATGGCAGAGATTTCCCCTCAGAGGTTAGCAACTTGGTATGCAGACAAACTCGACGAAGGAAATCCATAAGTGATGGATACAAAGAAAAGGTTTTCAGTGGAAGAGGAGAGCAGCCTCTGTGCAGGATTAAGTGCTTTAGATCTAATGATGAGAGAGGCCCTGTTTTTATTTGTTTTCAAACAGACATTTTGCTCTTGATAGAATAGCGGCTGTGTTCCGTCTCCGGAGGGTACAAATGCTCATCAAAGACCTGGCTTTGTCAAACAATCCATAAACTCTTAATGCCACATAGCACAAGATACTTGCTCGACAAGTTCAGAGAAAGAGCAAAAAATCAATGAGAGACAATTTATCCCAATTTACAATGTGATTGTAGAACGTTTTATATCATACTCTTTTTGGTGTTTTCATTCCGAAACCATAAAGGGACAGCTCATGATTTGGGAAGTTAGACCCTCCAGCTCAGAATTCCTTGGTGGGATTCTTGCTCTTCCTATCAATATCTGCGGCTGCGGCTGCCAGAAGATTTGGTAGCTGTGGATGCCTGGGGCCGTAAATCTGGGCCAGGGGTTGTGTGGGATGCTCAGATAAATGGGTTGGGCTTTGTTTTATTGCAACACTGCTTGTCTTAACTTTCTGTGTCTACCAGGGATTTAGAAAATTTGCTACTGTCCTTGGGCCTCTCTCTGCAACAGCGGCTCTGAGTCGGGTTTGAGTCAGCCCTGGTGCCCCAAGATTACATAAATATCCTCTATGAGCCATTCACCACTATATCCGTGCTCTACTGTTTTGGTCGCTTTTTATCTGCAGCGGCGTTGTGTTTTTGTTGCGTGGGTACGGGGGTGCAAGTCTCAGATTAAAAGGGAAACTGAGGATCTTCATTTTACCCAATTTGACGAGTCCTTTCACACTGTGCTGAACAATTACAACCCAAAGAGTAAACAGTTCCTCAATGGAGGATGTTCCCCTCTGAACCTTTCGCTAATGGATTTGACTAAAAGAGACCTTTACATGTGATGCAGCTGTTTGTCATTCATGTGCAGCAAAGCATCAATATAAAGGAAAAGTGGGCCACAGAGACACAAAGCACAATTACCCCTGAGGAAATATGTCACATTTCCGACGTCTTTTGCGATAAGGTTTCCTCATTCGTGCTTCCTCGTGTCTTCCTTCAAAAAAGCACAGTGGGAAACAAAGGCAAAGATAGGGCTTATTAGGTCACTTCTGGATTCCTTTTTTTTTTACACACTGATCATGGATCTGCTGGATAAAACACATGGGTATCATTAGAATCAACCCCGAGGAGTTTTCTGTAAGTGTGTGTACGCTGGATAATGACTTTCCTTTGGGTGTGTTTTTTCAACAGCCAATCAACGAAAATGATGTGCAGCAGTTAGGCAGTGAGATATATTTTACAGTTCTGATGCATTTTGCACTGCTAAATACACAGTGCGTCTTCTTTTTAGTTATTTATTTCAGATGTAGTGTTGGGGAGATATCTTGGTCATACAAATCAAGAAGAGGCTCAAAGAATGTAATTTCAATATCCTGTTTTGGTGAATTGTTATTCTTCAGCTGCAGTTGCAAATAACTCCATTCGACATCCCATTAGTTAACATATTACTGGGTGCCAGACTACCCAAAAAGCTTCAACAATAAATGCTTATTGTCGCTGTTTGCTTTGGAGTTGAGGCTTCTGTAGAATTTTAAATGCATGAAATGTGTGTGAAGCAGGTTCGGATTGAAAGAGGATGTGATTAAAGGGAATAAGAGATGAGAACGGCAGTAAATTCTGGGGTGTCAGAAAACCTTGAATCATTTAGTAATTTTCGACATGCCAGAGAGATCTGCCTCAATCAAGAATCTTAACATAAAAAGCCGAAGCAGGGAATACAATTTGGGAGCATTTGTATTCTGCTTGTTGTTTTTGTGTATCGCTGTAAAAAATAGATGGCGGAGCCGTAGTTGTCCGCAGCATGAATAAAACAAACGTGGCAGATTTTTTGTTTGACTGGCTTTCTCCAGCCCAGAGCTCACTTGTCAAAAGGCTTATCCAGGCTTACCTTTCTCCAACCTAACCATTTTCCTCTTGTTTCCTTTCAATCTCGACTCTTCCTTCTGTCCTTGCTCTTATCCTCTCTGATCCCCGCTCCATTCCTGCTACTCTCAGAGAACCATTTCTATCCAACAGTATCATTTCACTCTTCAGCTTCAGGACTGAACTGCCCACCACTATTATGTCATGCAACACCTGTACTTAAACCCGGCTGAAATTCACAGTGGGCGCAGGCTAAAAGGACCTATGAGAGAAACTACAACACTAAAGTCTCTTGTCTTAAATCTACCTTCCTGTTGTAGTGAGTCAAGAGACAAAGCACTTGTCCCTGTCCAGAATTCTTAAAAAAATAAAATAAAAATCTAGCAAGTTCTATTAAAAATGTCACTTTTCGCCGATAAAACTACAGTATATTAATAATCACGGACAAATTACATCCCACATAGTTACAGCATTCTACAAATAATATGCGATTATGGATTTTGGAGTGCATAACTTGGGCAGTTTTAGCAAAAACCCTCAAATCTGTGCTACTTAAAGGATCAGAAAAGCGCCTAGAGGATCTCTCTAGTCTTATGTGTTCGCCCACATCACCAACTCCTAGAAAAACAAACAAAACTTTTTCTCGATTAAAAACCAAACAAGAAACACATCAAAACCCTCAAGCCTCCTGCCCTCATCCTCACTTTTTCACTCAAACCATTGTCATAGTGACCTACAGCCACCAATTCATCAGAGCCGGCGTCTTGGGAGAGTAAGCCACAGGGCTATTTCTGTAGTGACCCAGATTTTCAGGTGAATCTGGATCTGTATCAATGTAATGAGCTGCACAAACTCAAACACAACATATTAGGTCAAATAAACTCCCTTTAGAACGGGTTTTAAAGCTTGACATGTACTCTCACGGCACATTTAAATCAACATGCTAAATGTTCTATTCATTCAGCTTCAAGAGCCATGCAACGTGTGTCTTTTCCTTTAAAACACAACTCAATGCCGGAGAAAACTCCCCAGTCTAATTTCCTTTTCTTGGTAATTTTGTCAGATTAATATCAAGTCAATTTCCTGGAGCCTGTTCTTACACAAGAGTGATGGCGTGATGATGGTATCATTGGAAGAAAGCTCTAATTGTGGAGGATGGCTCCTTTTGGGAGGAATATGGGCACAGATGGGAGCTGAGTTTGATGGAGGAATTTCTCTGTCCTCAAAGGCTATCAGGAAGCATTGCCAAGCTGGCAAGGGATATAAATAGATACAGTCAGGAGCAGGTCTACATGTAAGCACCAAAATAGACCAATCCCAAAGCAGGTACTATGCTATTAAGGTAGAGGCTTTACAATGTCATTAAGGCACATTTAAAAAGCTTCCACACTGTAAAACACAGCACGATTAGGAGATGGCGATTAGATGTGGCTGCTTACTATTTACTGATCCACATATATCGTTTTACTCACATACCGCTATTAAGGTTGGCTGGAGGCCACAATGCAAAAAGGACACAATGGACGTCCATCAAAGGGCTAACAGTCAGACATCCACTCACACTCACATTCATACCTGCAGGCGAATCAGTCTCCAGTCAAACTGATTTGCATGTATGTGGGATGTGGGAGGAAATGTGAGCAGCAATAAAGCTAGAGACGTAGCTACTACTGAAGACACCGAGGACATGTCCTACCTATTGGTTGGGTAAATCTGGGAGGTTTAAAAGCTTAGTTTACATCCAACAATTACACATAGATTACATGTGATTTGTTTAAGTCTGATTCTAGTATTTTTTTAGAGTTGATATTCTAAAAAATGATATAAAAACCTTAAAAATAAAAGCTAAAATGAACGCATTATAACAATCACTCCATATCTGCCACAGTGCACCTTTATTACAGCTTTTTGTTATTATATTTCTTAGATTAAGTATTTTTATTGCTGACATGTATTATCTTCTATCTCATCCATGCCTAATTTATTATTATATGTAATTATGTGTCAGGTTTCTAATACAATTTGAGGGTGACATAATTGCAATTTTGTTGTGCTTGCATAATGAAAATAAAGTTCTTGAATCTTGGAACACGAAATTTGACAATATTTAAAGAAATATGATTTTTGGAAAACATATAAATGTAGAATTTAATCAATTGCTTTTTTGGGGAAAGCTATTCAGAGAAAACTCTAAGAGGGAGGAGCTGCTGTGGAAGAATTTGGATTTATTACCGCAGTGTTTTTAAGCTTTTGGCTGAGACACTGAGTAAAAAAGAAAGGACAAAAAAAAGACCCTTTGGCTGACTGAACCTTCAGAATCCTGCACTTTGCATTCATGATACAAGTGATATTTTTATTTGGTCTCCAGGATACTCACTAGCCAACATAGTGGGAATAAAAAATAAAAGCTAAATAGGCAATATCTCCGTCAGCCAGAGCTTTGAACAAGTCACATCTGTGCTTAATGCCTTCTCCGTGTACTGTCACAAATACAGGTGAGAAGTGCGGTGAAGAGTCTGCATAAAAACAGATATAAAGGGATATAAATAAACACTTCTGCATTATTTACGACTTGCCTTGAGAAAGAAATAAAGATGAAGAAGCATGACGCAGACCCTGGACTCAATGTCACCTCTGATTTTTTCAAGATATAATCAAAAATCGTCTATATTTGTATCCAGGGTGATGTGTGTGTGTGTGTGTGTGTGTGTGTGTGTGTGTGTGTGTGTATTTTTGTATTTTTACGCAAGTGAAACAGGTAAGTGGCTATTCAAAAGAGTATAAAGCAAATGTAATTCAAGATCTACTTGTAGCGCAGGGGTGTGGGAGAGTACGATGGCCAACCAGTTTCAGAAGAGAGTTTGTGTGTGTTTGAGTGTGTGTGTGTGTGAGTGAGAAAGGATCTCTATTAATCTCTTGCATTACTGCAGTCATTTCCACTCTCTTCATCACCAGCAGCATGTGCTCTGTGAGCTTTAAAATATTTAAATCTGTAATCTGTCAGCATTATGAGGTTAACACACACCCGCAAGACCGCTGTCCTATCAGTCACCATGCTTTCCACTTCACGTGGCCCCACATACATCACAAGGACCTGACACGGCCCTTTTGTGCAGCTCTGGCTGGAAAAGACTTTGCGACCGGTGTCTGTAATTTCTCAACAGCGGTACAGACATGGTGCTGGACCCTGGAGAGAAATTAAGGGAAATGCGCGCAGCTAAAAAAAACACACAAAACAAGCTGCAGCATTGCGAAGCGCAAGAAGCCTCTAATTGTTTCCCCAGTGTATGTGACCCAGTGACTCTGGAGGAGTTCTTCCTTGTTCTTTTACTACGGGTAAACCGGCATTCATTATTGATTTGATGGCACAGACTCTTACACAACATGGTCTTATGAGTGGGCCTGAGTGTTTTGTCAGTTGCATTAGAGCCACACTAATACACCCTCTTTCACCTTTCTTACACATAGTGCCATATTTTCCTAAAACTCTGAATTAATAACCACGAATGAATAAATTGAATAGGATTAAAGCTTGAACGACAGTGACCCATATATGAATATTAGGTTGATGGAAGACACTCCAACGTAGCCCATTTAGCCAGCTCCATGTCATGTCTTCATACGACAGGCTTTTACTAAGCTCCTTAAGAGCCTGCCCCTGGGGATCTATGGTAGGCTGGAGGTACTGACTCAGGCCTTATCTTCACTAATTTACCCCATGAATTAGACGGGCCCTCGCGTCCGTGTCCTGCCAGACCCACACAATGCTTCCTCCATGTTAAAATGAGGAGAGAAAGGGGCTTAACGATTGCTTAGTTGGATAAGGAGGTGGGGAAGTGACGGGGGAAAAGGCACACTCCGCCACATCAACTTTACCTGGACAGTAGCGTTCATCCCCAGGATTAAAAAGTGTTGATTCCCCGTCACTTGTCTGTCCATTCTCGGGGTGGATTAAAGCGGAATAAAATGCAATTTGAATCATATGGATTAAGGTGAACTTTTCAGAAAACAAACAGGCAGGGCTTCACCCCTGTCAGCCACGAAGTGAGGACAGAATGACTGTTTCTTTGTTCCTTTCCGACTTACCTTAAATTCTTTTTGACAGACAATTTAAAATTCAAATGAGCTGGCAAGCTGCAGATGTGGACTTTTAGAGGACAGAAAGAGCACGACCAAAGAAATCTATACATAAATTTAAGCACTAGTGTCATGTTGTACGGCACATGGAAAGCAAATAAGATCACAGAATGCAAATTCATAGTCAAATGGTGTCTTCCAAACAACTCAAAAATTTCCGACTTCTGACTCAAAAAAGTACAATAGAATGACCATCAAAGTCAGAGTCTTAAACTTAAAAACTTCAAAATCTGTGAAAGCACACATTATAAATGGCAAACCATGAACTAAAACACAATGTCACATATATTTTAATGTATTTAATTCAAATACACATTATCATATGGTAGAAACCAGTGGTGGAATGTAACTACATCTACTCAAGTATTGGACTTAAATACAGTTTTATGTTCTTTACTTGAGTATTTCCATTTTATGTAACTTCTACTTTACTAAATTTTCGAGGCAAATATTTTTACTCCATTTAGCTGCTAGTGGCTTTTCAGGTCAATATTTAACATAAAAACAATACCAATTTAAAGTGATTAATCTTTTTTTTTTAAATAAATTAATTTAATAAATTAATAAAATTAACCTCATAACAGTGTATTGAGTAGTTCAGATGAGCCCTTTCCTTACAAAATTAAAACACTGATTCAATTCTGGATGAGGACTTTTGATACTTTTTTACTTTGACTATACAATACTAAATAAGTTCATTTCACAGTGTCTGAATACTTTTTCCACTGTTTTCCATGTTAACTGATGTCAAAATATGTTCCATGAAATAAAAGTTTGTCTGTTTGTCTGTAATGTCATGTGTTGCTTTCTTTTTTTAGGTTTCCCGCCGTGCACCTGGGTGGCCTGGGGGTCGGAAGTTGGAAATTTCGGCTGCAAAATGCTTCCGACTCTGACTGGAACGCAGCATTAGTCTGCAAATAAGTGTGACACTTTGACAAAGTGAAATCAATGGAATGTAAACACACTTGCATACACTGCTCCGGTGGATTGATTCCTGTGTGGCGGAGTTAAAAAGGTCATTCACATAGTTTTGCATGTTCCACATGAATGAAATGATCGGAGCTTCATCCCAATTTGAGCTTATGCAACTCTAAAGTAGAGCTTTGCATCTGTGAGCCTCTCTCTCCCACCCCCACCTCGCGCCGTCTCTCTCCATGTGATGCATTTTTAAAAAGTCTGCTTTAAAAAGGAAAACAATTGAAAATAGCTCCTCGCGGCTGGCGCATATTCTCCCTGATTTTAACTCAGCGGGTCCGTCCTCTGCCTGCGTATTATTGAGTGTAAATTTTCTAATTAATAAATAAATAATAAATAGATCACTTCTGGCAGACAGTGAGTGGAGACATACTGTGTGACATCTGCTTTGTAGTTAGAATGGCGATGTCCAAAAGAATCTTGTTTACTAAGCAGACATTGGTCTTTGGCAGGGAAACCTGTTAGTCAGGGAAGATGTTTTTTGGGCCCTGAACAATGTAAAATCTCTGTTAAATATGTTATGTGCAGTAGACTTGAGGCGTATCTTTGTGCCTCGGGCCAAAACCGTTTTGTTAGTCAAACAAAGACTCTTTCATCTTTTCACAGATTTAACAAATACGTCTTATTCATTATTAAAAGTGAAGATGACACGAGTGTATCTGGTGAATTGTCACTCGTCTGTAGCTAGATTTTTAAAAAACAATCAGGGCTTTTCGGCAATTCTGTCACAAAAGGTGTGATTTAATGATGATGAAAGCGCATCCTCCTGAGCAAATAGGAAGAGACAAGTTTATCCTCCTTCATTAGTCACTGTACATCTCTGTCTGTGGACAGCCAGATTATGAAAGAGCTCACGTCATGATGCACGGCTTGACTCGGGGTTTAAAATACAGCCCCAACACTTTTCAGAGCTCTCTACACTAACACTATTGTTTAGGCCAATTAAAACCCTAAAGCATTTTCAATCATTTACATTCTAAGTGGTAATAACCTAAAGACTGATTTCTCTCCCTTATTGAATCTCCCGTCTTGCACTAAGAGAAGATAGTTTGAGAGAAGTCTGTATATTTGTCTGTTTTTAAGAGCAACAGCCAACAAGGCCAACGCCATCGTATATATCTTGTTTGCTTGGTAACGTAATGAAATCTAATCTGCATTAAATCCAAATCCTCCACAACTGCCTTTTCCTCTCTGTGTGCATGACATTGCCAAGTAGTGAAAACAGTGCTAGAACAATGATAGGCTTTTCTTCAGGTGTGGGATATGCAGTGATAGGACATATTTTCAGAAGGTCAGAGGTATCCATTTGGGAAATTATTCCGCTCCTGCTCCTGCTGCTCCAAGACAACACGTCAAACACAATGAAGAATATTAGAAAACACAAATAACCTTCCGCAGCCTTTCTCATATGTGCAACAACACACCTCTGCATATACACAGAGGTGCCCACACACATACACACACACCTTCCGTCCACACCTCTGGATGTGAGAGCAATAACGAGAGCACGCGGGAAGAGAAACTGAAGGCTAAAGAACAAGAGGCCTCTCGGGCCAATGAGCGGCTTCATCCATGTTAAGTCAGGCCAAGACGTACTCAGGTGTATTCACTTTAGGTCAGGACAAAGCCTCCCTGACCTTTGCAGCAGACAGGGAGTCTCATGGAGCTTTTCTTGAGCAGTCCTGAGACTCACAGGGTAAACAATAGACTCAATGCTGCACTTTGAAATGCTGTGTGTTAGTGTATGTGCCTGTCAGGGATCACATGTTGACCACTTCTCCCGAGTCTTCGAGTCCAGGGTGTCCAGCTAATGAACACGTCCAGCGAGCAGCGTTCCTGGTCATTATTCTCCAGCAGCAGTTCTGGTTTTAGCTGCCATGATTGCTACGCACAAGCACAGAAAATGTATTTTCTAAAAAAGTGAAGAATGGATATTAAAACAGCAGGGAACTTGAAAAATAGCACTTTGCTGGACTGGAATACAAACTCTGAAGGGCCAGAGAGAGAATTCACAAGCAGCAGCAGCAGCCGCAGCAGCAGCAGCAGCATGCATAATCCTTCACATGATATTGCAGACACACATACAATATAAATGAACGTAATTTGCCTGCAAATCAAAATCCAAAGAGTGCTAATCAAATTTCATAGGGTGCTTTTTAAATGGGCGCAACAAAAACTAGGAATTCTACGCGTCTGCGTTATTATCGCCCATTAAGGGCTTCTTTCATCAATAGTGTGGCGTGCATGCCAATAAAAGGCTGGATCATTTCCTAAATGCTTAGGTTTCAGGGACACGTTGCTCATTCAACCAATCACCATGACAACTCTTGCTTGACATTTTCACTCCCTCTTCCCTTTTCTTTTCTCTTTTCCACCATTGCCTACAATGACACTGTTTATCTTTAAGCTTCTGCCACCATGTGTCCAGGAATTTCAAGACTGTAAGAAAGTAGACACACGAGGCCTACAGGATCATCACAGTGCTGTGAATTTATTCTCCACAAGCAGTTTACGCATGTGGTTTCTACAGCTGTCATGGGAATTAAAAAGATGGGAAACTGAATAATAAGACAATAAGATTAAAGATCAGTGATTAGGAGAAGCACATTTACAGACTACTGTGTGAGAAAGGAACTCTGTGGTGAAAATAAAACCCATAAATAGCAGATTCATTTGAAAATGCATGTTTTTTTACTCTAAATGACAGAAAGACATCTTTAATTGACTAGACTCGCATTGAACCTTGTGCATTATCCAAATTAATGGAGCTATCTGTTCATCCGGAAACCTCCAAAAATAATGAATTCATTCAAAACATAAAAAAAGAAGGAAGAGGAAAATGGGCATCCCCAGGTATGCTTGTGCACATCATGCTGCTCCTCATCACAACAGATGGAGATAGCTTGCTACAAACTGGTGCCAGATCCCACTCACATTATTAAAAAAAGAAAAAAAAGAAAAAAATCTTAGATCTCATGTCATCCTGGGCCATTTGATTCAATAATTCTTCTGTTTCATTTCCGTTAAACTTTAGAGCCTGCAATTTCATTTGCCTAAAGCAAGTCACAGGGCTATTTCATTTGCGTTAAAGGGAGAGCAAGGAGATGAGAGGGGGGGGGGACAGAGAGAGAGAGAGAGAGAGAGAGAGAGAGTGAGAGAGAGAGAGAGAGAGAGAGAGAGAGAGAGAGAGACTGCGCGTCACTGCTCCATCACGCATACAAGATGTCTTTATGCTCAAGTAACAAGTGCTATGAACAATTATGACATTTTTTTTCAGCATTAACGCTTTGAGTGCAGTGTTGTAGCATGTTACATACGGCAATGTGGGTAAACACACACACACACACACACACACACACACACAGTTATCCTGCGCCCAAATTCCTGCCTCTAATGAGACTCGGGGTAGTCCGTTCAAGTCACAAAAATGCCAAATGCCAAAACGCATACGTAGAGTATACGTGCCTCGTGCCGCTGCGTCGAGGAAGCATAAAAAACAGCACTCTTTATCATTAGAAAAAAAAACACCAAGTCGTATAATTTGAGTCCAAGTAGCCCGATGTGCCCGTTCCCCCTGCATCACCCCTGTAACTCACTCACCACGCACACAGCTGCTCATCAAGTCTCATGAAATGACTCACCTGCCTTGTCGAGATGTAAATCCCCCCATGCCTTGCTTTAGAGAAAAAAATAAAAAGCCGGGACAATGTTTCACTGTTTCGGGGTCTTCACTTGCAGTCGGGTTGTATACTCCAAATATCCGTATAGTCTGCGCACCGCTTATGATTTTCGGGAATGACCTTCCTGTGAAGCGGTGCCGTCTCTCGTGATCCTCACTCCGCTCTCATTTCAACACATTTCTCCCGTCTTATTGTTTTCTCTCTGTTTTTCTTTCAGCGGAAAGCTCTCCTCCTAGTCCTGGTGCGTTTTGATGCTTTTGCCTGGACTCTTCGGCTCAACACGAGCTTCGCGGGAGCGCGCGGCGCGACCCCGGCTGAATATTCGGGAGCGCCGATTGGAGATGGAGAAGGAGAGTTACTAGGTAACCAAGGGCACACGCATCATACATGAAAAGGAGCAGAGGATTTATGCCTCGCAACTATGCTCTGCCCTTCTGCTCTGCCGTCTTTGACAGGTCATCAAAAAAGGGCTTTTTTTCAAGATCCACCGAGGGGCCACACTTCACTGTCTCTCACAAATACCATCCTCTAAAAGGCATATTTTCTTTTAAGGGCAGCTGGGTCCTATAGGAACATTTAAAATAAAAAAGTCAACATTAAATACTCCTAAACATAAGCTATTTACAGAGACAACAGTTAAGAGCAGGGAAGAGGACTTTTACGAGGCTGGAGGAAATTAATGAATGGAGAGGCAATGCAAAAGTTCCTTAAATGCTGAGTAGGCTAGTTAGGAGCCTAATAAGCTACAGGATGTGGTTGATCTTGCATTTCTCACTCAATAAATTACCTCGAGGCTATTAGAGCTACTTCAAAACCTTTATTTGATTTCCACAGTCCTGACTGTGAGTCAATAAAGTAAAAGAAGGGAACATAGGGGCATTAGGAATCAAGTCATACAGGTGAGATAAAAATATAATTCTGTTAAATTGATAAAAAGCCTATGTTATAAATGGATCAAACATCCACTTTTGTGAGGGATTATCAGGGATTTAAAACATTTGTTCAAAATCATTTCATTTAAGCCTACGGAAAAGGGCTTTTACTTAACTACTCTCTACCCACTGCCCACTGCCCCCAAAAATGATTTATTATTAGGCAGTGACCTCTAGTGGCAGTAGTGATTATGATGGAAACAAAGGGGGAAGTCAGGTGACGTAGTATAAAGAGTGACAAAGTCCATGTTGGAGGAGATCAGGATGGATGGATGAATGAATGGGTAAGAACTACAAGGCACTAAACAAGTTAATAATACGTTTAGCGCCTCACCTTTAGACCACAATCTAGGCCACATGCATAACTACATTAAGCACTGAGGCATGACAGTAATGTAACTTATTTTTACCAAACCACAATCTTTTTCCAAAACCTAACCAAGTAGTTCTGTTGCCTAAACCTAACCAAACTGTGACTGTTTCACAACGTTAACAATAGAATTGGGAATCACCAGAGATCCCACGATACAATTTTATCCCAATACTTGAGTATGATAATATAACATTACAACAATACGATATGATTGCGAATTTAAGCATTTTGCGATATGGTGAGTATTGCAATACAATATATTGCCATTTAACTGTTTAACTGCATTTTGTGTTCACCAAATTAAATTAAATCAAGAATTGTTTTGTCAATTAAGGGAAAATTCTCAGTCTATTCATCTCACTTCAGTCTTTTTTTTTCTCCACAATGAGAGTCAAACCCACAGACTGACCAACAAAGTATCCAGTCAAACTGAACTGAACAGATATCAAACATGTATGGATGACAGCAGTTGCATCTTTTTCTCAAACTTTAAGCTAACTGCTCTAAAGTTTTTTGAATGAAAGATCAAAAATGGCCTTACTCTGCATGACCTGATGCACATGGTGTCTATAGATTCCTTAGATCTTCTAGTTTCATATGATACCAGTGTCAGTACAAGTACAAGTGAGCCTGATTCGGCGAAAATACTGATGGCCCGCCGGCGCTAAATAACGATACTTGGCGGCCATGAATCGATATGGTATTGCCCTGCAAAATATCATGGTACCATGCTGTATCCATTTTTTTCCCCACCTCTAGTTAACAACTATGTGGTTGTATGTTGACAGTATTCAATTTTGTGTTAAAATTGTAAAATGACATATATTGTGTCTAAAAGAGGTGCTGAGATGAATTCATCAGACTGTGCAACCAGACTGTGCACCTCAACAATAAACCTTATATCAACATTACATTACCGTTTCCTATAATCACAGCTGAAACTTCCTGAATGGATTTTCTTGATGCCAACACTTGTTACTGAATGTGGATTTACAGTTATTGAAATGCTCTGAGAAGATATGACGACGTGATGTGACACCCACATGATACTATAGAACAGTTTATCCCCCCACATAAGCCTGCTCCCTCTGTTGACATTTTTTAAATCTTGCTTGAAAACCCATCTCTTCTCCTTGGCCTTTAAATCCAATTGAGATCAATACCGCATCATCAGTGCTTTGTCTTTCTGTGTCGCTCCTCTATTGTCCTTGTGTCGCTGCTGTTATGTTTATATCGTCCTTTACGTGTTTATCTGTTTCCTGAAGTCATGCAGCACTTTGGTTCAACATTATTTGTTTTTAAATATCCACTATAAATAAAGCTGGCATCACTTTTGCTGTGAATTTAAACAGCAGCTTTTTAAACATCCCTTCTCATTAAAAATGAGTTTTTTGTCAAGATCGTGCTATAATAAAGTTCTTTATGCATTTAAATAAAGAGGAGACTTTGAATGCAAATAATACTTCTTTAAGGTTAAAACAAAACTCAAAAACCACTAAATTGTATCATATACAACAGAAAATAAGAAGTAATAAGTCACCAGTTTGCATTTAAATAGAGGAGATTTACTGCAGCTATTACAGCCACAACACAGCAGTCACTCTTACCTCTATTATGTTAAACTTACTAATCAATATAATGTATTGTTTGGAATAGAAACCAGCATATATATTATCTGTGTTGAGACCACTTCATTATACAAAGTAAAGTTTCCAATGTTAGCAAATGTCACAGCTGAAGAGCAAGGTATTGAAGAGCTCGAGCTGCCATTTTTTACTGACATTCAACACTGACACAGTGGAAAATATATCATAAAAATGAGGCAGAGACACTGATATAACCCTCCAGAATATGATGCAGCCATACGACAGCCAGAGGCTCAATTACAATAACACAAACTTTGACTGAAAGCTGATAGAGAGTGAAAAACAAACAAACAAACAAAACAGACAAACCATAGCGGGAGTATCTTAAAGTGGCCGTATTAATGTTGCGGGGCATCGAGGCGACACACGGGGTTGTGCTGCAGTTTTACAGGTGGGTACAGGCGTGTCATTCATACTCACAAGGACAATTTTTCTCTCAAGGAGAGTGTCAGCTCAGTGGCAAACAGATGAATGTTGTGCCGGAGGTGACTGAATGGGTTCGTTCAAAAGCATGCCGGAGAATAATATTTATGCCTTAGGAGTGAGTGTGAGCATCACAATGTCAAAACGTAGGCTTAAAACACTGAATGGTGTTGAAATTATATTTCTGCTGAGGTTTACTTTTCTGTTGGACATGGAGCACAAACTCCTTTTCCCAACATTGGGTAAATTTACCAGCATTAAAATACCACCATCTAGAATATTTATCAAGGAAACAGTCACATCTGAAAATCAGAAAACTATTATGGTGATAACAGGAAATTATAAGTACTCGTGATTCCCATGAGGTAAACCATTTTTATATCTGAAAATAATTTTGATTGATGTGAAAAGTTTTTTTAACCCACAAAACAAGTATACACTGCCAGGAAAATATACTTTTTGCTATGCAGGAATTGCATATTTGAATATGATTTATTAGCATTTCTTAGCTTGTTAATTAGGCACAACGGACATTAATGAACAATAAAAATGTACATGAGTTGGAGTAACTTTAACTTTACATTTTTATTTTTTTAACTCTGTAGCAGTGACCACAGTACTGGAAGAGAACCAAACACACTGCGGTCTGTCAGCCTCCGATTGTCTACCTATTAATTCAGGTAAGAACGTGTTAGACCTGCCTTCAAAATAAAAGCAAACACATGTAGCTTTCAAAAAAAGAGCACATGGCTGTGTTAACAAGAGTCCACCACATAATTTACAAGTAGACAAAATATGAAGCCTTAAATAAAAAAATAGAAGAACCCTTATTCTCCTTCACAATAATTCATTAAAATATGCAATGATTAAGATGGAATAGTAGCATTAGACTGTGCAAGAGGCCACCAAATGTAGGCTTTTAGGGCAACAAAAACCCCTATACTTTGTTCGGCTCCTCCCATCATAGGCTGAGAAAATCACTGGTTAAACACTGGTTCTAAAGCTTGTTTTGCAGTTGAGTGTCACTTTTTTATACTTTCTAAATTGCTGATTAATATTTACACGCACACACCATCCAGGGGACTAATAACCCTTTACACCCACTGCTGAAAACAACCCAATAGGAAACACTGAATGTTGAATTTCAATTGACACCTGTCACACATGGGGTAAATTTACCAGCAGTAAAATACCACAATATAAAATATTTATCAAGGAAACAGGTGAAAACAGGAAATTATGAGTACTGCATACATCTCCCATGAGGTAAAACATTTTTATATCTGAAAATAATCTTGATTGATGTGAAAGTGCTCTGTACTTTGAAGATTTTTTTAACCCACAAAACAAGTATACATTGCCAGGAAAACATATTTTTTGCTATGCAGGAATTCCAGATTTGGATACGATTTATTAGAATTTCTTAGCTTGTTAATTAGGCACAACAGCCATTAATGAACAATAAAAATGTAAATGAGTTGGAGTTACTTTAAGACCTAAATGGCAAATCTTTTTAGTTGTCTCCAAGCAGATGTTAAAAAGTACATTAAAATGACGTGTAAAAATGATGGCAACACTCGGTGAGGAACACAGAGGTACACAGCAGCCCAGGCTACAGGATGTGCACAGAAGAGTAGAAGAGCTGTACGCCCAGAAGAAAAAACAACATACATGGAACAACAAAGCTCAGATCTGTCAAACACTGTACAGTCAGGATTATGGGAGAAATGTCAGGCAGGAGATGCAAGCAGGAAAAGATAAATAAACAAGACAGGCCAGCAGGACAAGAGAGTCAGCAGAACTTTAAAGGACATAACTGACATCCTGAAGAGCAAGACTGTATATCCATAAACAATCATTTCAGCTGCACTGTAAGATATTAACAACAGGAAAGCGTCTTGCATTGTCCTCCGAAGGAAAAAATTACATAACAAATACGCATTTAGCCATTCTGCAACAGCTCTCCAGTAACTCTCTATTTCTGCTCAGTGATGCTGTTCTTTTTAACTATTATTATTGTTCTGTTTTAATGCTCTCATCTTTTACACAGCTGAATCATATTATTTATCCAGCTGCTGAAACAACTATTTTCACAGGAGAATCAATAATTCAATCTGTTAATGCTGCATGGGATTCTTACCCTCCTCAATCTTTTTCATGTTGACGGCCTTTGAGCTAGATCTGAGAATCCACACAGAGTTGTCTGTTAGGAGCCCAGGGTTAGAAGCTAACTGAAAAGAGCAGCAAGTCCTCCAACCCATACAACCATTAAAACTCTAATATGACCCAAAGGACAATTTCTAAATAAACGCCCCCCAGGGGTGGCAGAAGATCAACATAGTCTCATTCCTAGACCTAATGTTTGGGTCAACGTTGGGACAACGTTCAGGGTTTCCTCTATATTAATTAAGTAGTGGCGGCCCGCCGCTGCTAAATTATGCCCGCCGCATTTTTAAAATTCTGTAGCAGTGACCCCAGTACTAGAAGAGAACAAAACACACTGCGGTCAGTCAGCCTCCTATTGTTTTCCCGGTGCTTGTATTTACTAAGGTAAGAACGTGTTAGACCTGCCTTCAAAATAAAAGGAAACACATGTAGCTTTCAAAATAAGAGCACATGGATGTGTTAACATAGTCCACCACATAATTTACAAGAAGACTGTCAAAATATGTGTTATTTGTGTGTTAAATAAAACACAGAAGAACCCTTATTCTCCTTTACAATAATTAATTCAAATATGCAATGATTAAGATGGAATAGTAGCATTACCAAATGTAGGCTTTTAGGGCAACAAAACCCCGACTTTGTTCGGCTCCCCCATCTTAGTTTCAGAAAATCCTGTGGGGAAACCCTAGTTTTAAAGCTTGTTTTGCAGTTGAGTGTCATTTTTTGCTAAATAGCTGATTGATATTTACACGCGCACACCATCCAGGGGACTAATAACTATTTACCCCTGCTGCTGAAAAAAATCCTAGAGGAAACACTGAATGTTGAATTTCAATTGAAACCTGTCATGGTTGCACACAGAGGGGTAAGTGAAAGCTGAGCTAGTTAACCGCAACTAATGTTATCCTCAAATGTGTTTCAATCAAAATTGGTAAGGAAGGATATCATATCATTCGAGAATCAGGTATTGATGACTCGACTCATACTTGACTCTAACTCTTCTTTGGTGACACGGACTTGGATTTGAACACTGGGGACTTGGACTTGAGAAGAGATGACTCAACTACAACATTGGTTGCAGTTTTATTAGGTTTAGGCAACAAAACATCTTGGGTAGGTTTAGGAAAAGATTGTGGTTATGGTTAACATAAATAAATCACTTCACTTCTGCATGTCATTAAGTAGATTGCAACATAGTTGTTGTAGTTAAACATTAAGTTAAAATAACTTAATGTAAACTTTAAGTTTCACATATAAACATCGGCCTCATGAGTCAAAGTCCTGTGTCTGTTGTTCTTTATAGCAGGTTTCCTCACTTCCTCATTTTCTCCCATCATACAGTAAATCAGGGCATCACTTTTTAACATATAAACATAGGGAGCCCAAAATAATTACATTTATAATATTTGTTTCAATATTTATATATTTTTAAATATTGCTGTTAAAGTGAGAAGCATACTGTTTTTTTAACATCAGGAAATGAAGGAGGATACACTACCTGATAACACTGAGATTCAATTCCTCTACAGTGTCATGTAAAACACAAATAATTTGGTTTGGTTGCTATAAAGCCTTCATTCTTTAATAAAACATTTTCATCATTATTCCTCATTTTCAGTTTCATGCAACCAAGAGCCTGGTTAGCAGCCTGGCAACCAGTTATTAAAGTTAACTTTGAGCCTTAGACATATCACATAATCACCCAAAAATAAACAAAAAATGGCTAAGCTGAAAAGAAATGAGAAAAAAAGCACAGAAGTGGACAAGTGTGAACACCATTGGAAAAAACAACAACACCAATGTGATATTATAATCAAAAGACATTTTTCTTTTCTTTCTTTTCATTAGGGCACAATGGGAATACAAGCACTGCCACTTCAGTGAACCAACCACTGAAAAACGTAAGTACAATTATCACAGGTGGTGGTCAAGTATCTGTTATTTGTTAGAAGCATGTTTTATAGCAAGAGTAAGCCTGTTCTTCTGACATTTATTACATCCCTGATGAATTATTATGGAAAGCAAAGTGATCCCAGTGCTGTATTTTACAATGCCCAGTGCTCTAAAGCCTCCTGTCACTTTAATGTGAGTACAGTGCCTTCATCCAGACAAGAGTCCTGAGGGATTGATCAAGTTTTTCTACTGAAAGCAGGCTGTTGAAGCAGGTGAGCCAGGCAGGAGATAGATAGTCCACTTTTGAAAGTGACACCAAAGGATAATTTAGATTTCACGGCAAATTATGTGTTTAACTAATCCCAGTGTATGAGGCCGCTGCTGCCTTTTCGGACTGTTTTAGCCTCTTTTAATTTATTCCATCAAAGAGCGACTGTTATGGTTACGACCACACTTGCCACTTCTGTTACATATATAGGCCTGTAGGGAGTTTATGCTGAGTTTAGCCTTAATCTAGCAACAGCGTTTTTTGTTTTAAACTCAGCCTTGTGCCTGGGTCTTGTGACGCCTCTGGCTTTCAGGAAAGCTTTTTTACTTTTCAACATCCTCATTGTGCCTCTGTGCTGGTGTCCTCGCTTCACATCCCTGACATTAATTTGAATTGTTAATAGAATCATGCTTTGCCTTGACAGGACTAGTAAAAGTATCAATTTCCATGCACAACCATTCAAATGTGGCTTTTACAGTAACAGTGTGAAAATGTTGTATTAAAAAAAAAAAAAAAAAAATGAATGGTAGCCTGTGGTGGTGTCTGTGGTTTAAAATTCTGTGAAACACCTTTTCCCCAATAGCTTGTCACTTACTTCGGCTTGTAATAAAATCATTAAAAATGATATCTTTTGTGAAACGATTAATATGTTTGATAAGTGGGAACATAATGAGCAGGATAATGCAGCTTCAAATTGCTAGTGATCACAGATAAAGCTCTTGGCTCGTGCGGTTGTGTGGTCAGGTGCTCTCAGAGGACTTGGACAAATGGGTTCTCAAAAATACACTAATATATCTGGGAACCCCTGAAGACGCAGAGCGGCTCTGAAGTGCTGGAGAGAGACAGGAGTCTGGGAGGTGACACATTTACTACTTTCACACTTTTAATGCGAAAACAAGTAACCTGATTGTGGTACTTTATCGCTGTATGTAATGTCTGTATGTTGTTGCTTTTGTAGCATTTTAGTTTATGAGTAAAATGGATCCACAGTACAACGAGTCAGCAGGGTGCAGATACAGAACCAAGTTGTATCCACTCCAGGCGGCAACCTCCCGGTCTGAGCAGTGAAGCAAACCAAGAAGTGCATTAAGCCTGCAACCTTTCAAAAATCCAAAGGGGTCCCCAATGGCGGTTGCAAAAACACTCTGGTCCTATCTATCTCAATACAAAATAAGATGACTTCTCACTTGATTTATTACCTCAGAAAAAAATCTCAGTTCCCAATCGCTAGTTTCAAGTCTTCTTCAATACAATAATTAATAATTATTTGGGTAAATAACGGTCCCATTTAGAAGAAAATAGACGATAAGGTAACTTTGATTGACAGGTCACCAACATGGCAGTGTGTACATCTAAACACCGTGAACTCTTTTGTCATGTTTTCCTCTCAGATATTGACCCTTTCACAGTGTGTTTTCACTCTTGCCTCACAGCAAGAGGGTCGCTGGTTTGATTCCGGCCTGCAGCTCTTCAGTGTGGAGTTTGCATGTTCTTCCCGTGTCAGCGTGGGTTCTCACTGGGTCCTCCGGCTTCCTCCCACAGTCCAAAAACATGCACTTAAGTTTAATTGGTGACTCTTTCTATAAGGAATGTTTGCTCCATTCGCTACAATTCGCTTTACTTAGCTAGGCAAGTTTTTCCACACAGAAAGTGTTTATAATCTTTACTCAGGCTGTTTCTAAGTAATATTTATTTAATAGAACCACTAATTTTTTTTAATGAAAATACACAAGTAAATTGCAGATTCACTGATGTCCCTCAATTACATTTTACTTGGAAATATCAACTATAATCAAGCCAATGAACTGGTTTAGTGAATATTACTTGGAACTAATGATTCGATTTACATACAAAACTGAGGACACATAATAACAAACAATCACTAAGTAAGGCACTAAGGAACATTTTGTGGACTGATGAGAGTAAAATTGTTCTTTGAGCAGTTTGTGAGACGAGCCCCAAACTCTGAATTCAAGCCACAGTACACAGTGAAGACAGTGAGGCATGATGGTGCAGCATCATGATATGGGCATGTTTCTCCTACTATGGTGTTGGGCCTATTTATCACATACCAGGGATCATGGATCAGTTTGCATATGTCAAAATACTTGAAGAGGTCATGTTGCCTTATGCTGAAGAGGACATGCCCTTGAAATGGGTGTTTCAACAAGACAATGACCCCAAACACACCAGTAAACGAGCAAAATCTTGGTTCCAAACCAACAACATTGATGTTATGGAGTGGACCTTAATCCAATTGAGAACTTGTGGGGTGACATCAAAAATGCTGTTTCTGAAGCAAAACCAAGAAATGTAAATGAATTGTGGAATGTTGTTAGAGAATCTTGGAGTGGAATAACAGCTGAAAGGTGCCACAAGTTGGTTGACTCCATGCTACACAGATGTGAAGCAGTTATAAAAAACTGTGGTCATACAACTAAATATTAGTTTAGTGATCACAGGATTGCTAAATCCTAGAAACAAAAAAGTTTGTACAAAATAGTTTTGTGTTTGTAAAGTCAACGACAGACACTGTTTTATTTTTGAACACACCTCTTTCAACAAAAAAAACCTGGATTAATCTGGTTAGTCACATTGGACTGCTATTATATTGAACACTACTGTACATATACAATTGCACAGAGTACACCTTAGGGAAATTGGATCTCTGCATTTTACTGATCATAAGCATTAGGAGCCATGGGCAGCCACTTGTATATCGCCCAGGGAGCAACTTGGGATATATACACTACGGCGTCTGTAAGCTGTCTGTCTCTATATATATACTATAAAAAAATATTCACCCCCTTTGGAAGTCGTCATACTTTATTGTTTTTACAACAGTGAATCAAAGGGGATTTAACGCGGAGCAGCCTGGAGCGTTCCTTTGTCCTCACTGTGTAGGTTTATCTTCAATACTGACTCACCTAACGTGGGACCTTCCACACACACATACACACACAGGTGAGCTGTATTTACTTACAACTAATTATGTGATTTTTAAACCCATTCACTGCAACTTTGATGTTTCATCTTTGTCTTCTTATACATATGCAATACATGTGATTTATATTATTTGTATTTGTAATTTAGAACATGACTGTATTTCAATTAAGATTTGTTTCAGCTGTCAAGGAATGTAAAACATTTACAATATTAAGATATTCATCTTCTAAAGTGGACTGTCTCTTTGCACTGTGCTCTGAAGAAAAAATAGATATGCAAAAATACACATTTATTTACCTACTTCTGTTTCAGTGATGCTATTAACATCAGGGTTTCCGCTATATTCATTTAATAGTGGTGGCCCACCACTGCGAAAGTTATTTTTATTTTTTTAAATTCTGTAGCAGTGGGGACGAGCGAATTGAGATGTCATAACAACCGTACAACGCGAGCACTCCAGTCTCTGAGTGAGGTTAGACTGTTAAAGCAAATGGCGAGCTAACGTTACTAAAAGAGAACAAAGCACACTGCAGTCAGTCAGCCTCCACTAGTTTTCCCGGTGCTTGTATTTACTAAGCATTACGGTAAAAACTGTGTTAGACCGCCCTCAATTTAAAAGCAAACAAATGTAGCTTTCAAAATAAAAGCTCCCCTTAATTATATTAACATATGCAACGACTAAGATGGAATAGTAGCTTTAGACTGTGCAAGACGCCACCAAATTTAGGTTTATAGGGCAAAAAATTTCTCCAGTGCAGCATGTCCCCAGACCCCCCTAATTTGTGGGGATCCCCGCATCATTGTTTCAGAAAAACCTGTGGCAAACACTGGTTCTAAAGCTTGTTTTGCAGTAGAGTGTCATTTTTTATACTTTCTAAATTGCTGATTGATGTTTACACGCGCACACCATGCAGGGGACAAATAACCCTTTACCTCCACTGCAGAAGAAAATCCTAGAGGAAACATTGAACTTATTATATAAATATTCATTCATTATCATCTATTATCCTTAACCGCTTATCTGAACTGGGGTCGAGGGGGGCTGGAGCTGATCCCAGCCGACATTGGGCGAGAGGCGGAGTACACCATGGACAGGTCGCCAGACTATCACAGGACAGACACATAGAGACAGACAACCATTCACACGCTCAGTCACACTTACAGGTTATTTTTATGTGAATATTATGTATTGTAATTAACTTAGCTCCCTTTGTATGGTGGGTATCTGAATCTCTTTCATCTCTTTCACTTTGACGAGTTTTTCTGTTGATCAGTGTCCAAAAAGCCAAATTTAAATTGACTTTAATTCAATGTTGTAAATGTAATGATAAAACATGAAAACCCCTAAGGAGGATAGATATTTTAAAATTTTCTAGGCACAGTGTACTGCAGGCATACTTTCAATCATACACTCCTGTTTGTATCAATAAAGAATTTTCTCCTTCACAAGGGTTATGCTGCTATCATACTCTAGTGATAGTACTCCTGTCATTTTACAGGATTATGTTTTGCACAAAATAAAAGTCAGAGCAGAACTGTACTTTTGGGATGTTTTAAAGTTGACAGAATGTATTTTTAGTTCAGCCTGTTAGAAATTAATCAGGATGTTCTGATCTGCTCTGCTGAGTGCTTCTGTCAGTTATCTCTTACAGCTGTCCAGTGCACAGCATTACACATTTCTCATATGGCCACTATAAAATACTTCCTGTTTATTTTTGGAGTGATTTGCAGCTTGTTTTTTTCCCTTACTTTAGCATTACCCCTGATCTCAACACTGTAATCTCTGGCAGAACTGGACCAATTGATTCAGCACCTTTCAACCTTTAGTTTAGAGCTCAAACCTCAAATATACGTGAAGAGAGGGCAGATGGAACCGGACATTGCATTTGAACCCATAGAACTCTGTTCATATTACATCATTATCTCACTGTGAAATTATGCCAGACAAGTATTAAAATAAGATCCCCACTTTAACCGACAATCTTATCTTGCTTGTAGTACAGGGCTGGAAATGTGATGGAAAAATGACTTTGTAATTTATCGCCTTCCCATTTTGTTGCATTTGTTGTTTTCCTGTTTATTTATCTCACTGACAGCCCAGAGCACACACAGATGCAGGCGCACGAAACCGCACAAATGTTAAGGATCTATTAACAGTCCACGGGACAAGTGCATAATTCAAAATTAAGTGGTGCATCAGCCGGTCGCAAGGTGACAAAAATCCTAAATTATCATAAGATAGCAAGGTGAAAACATTGGTTGAATTAATCTGATCTGATTCAGCGATGATTCTCCCATGCACCCAAAACTAAAGAGAAAACTCTTGGTGGCATTGTAATACTTTCATGATTTTACTCGCAGTTCATGTCCACAATCAACTCACGTTAATCCCCCTGTATATTCGACATACCCTCTCATCATTTTTCCTAGTAAACATCCATTTTCAGCTTGGTTGAACTGCTTTTTGTGCTCTCAGAGCACATTTATGGTATTTTGAGACTCCTCTCGCAGTGATTGGCTCTCAGGCAGAGGCTGATTACAGCATGCCACATCAGGCACTTTCCCAGGTAGCCTTGAAAATCAGGAGATCTCCCCGGGACCCCGATAGTCGAGGAAACAAAGAGTTTTAATCAAGCTGTTGATGCATGCTTTTAATACTAATGTCTTCATCAAAGGCACTTTCCACTGGTTTAATGTTTACTACCACACTGTATTTATTAGGACACGCTTTTCTGTACAATAATCTTAAAGCCATTATCGCGGGAAAAGGGTTAGTCACAGCATGTGTCACTGCCCAGGGTGGGAGAGGGGATTTAGGGATATTTTTGTGCCAAGCGCCCAGGGCTCTGCTGGTCTTTTTCCCTTACACAAGTCTTTCAAAGAAGCTAAATCTAACATGCACAATCTACTGTGCATAGATGATTTCACTGTCTCCTGTCCCCATTATCATACTATAATTACTGAAAAACTCAAGTAACCAGGATTGTGCAAATTGGAAATGTTTAATTTTTATGTGTAAAATGTTCTCCGAGTGATCATGTCGAAGTAAATAGTTGCCAGTTGAGAAAGCTCCAATCTTACTGTTTGCTATCAGTCTGTTTATGCTGAAGTGATACTTGACTAAACTGTGCAATAGGCAAAAAGCAGCTAGACAAGAGCTTGGCTCTCATGCTCAGATTTCCATATTTATTGCCTGAAATCCTGCAGGGAGTTCAACTGAATGCCAATCGTAGAGCTGACTCACTGAAACAAATATGCATCTGCAACACAGAGCCCATACTGTATGACGCCTGATTGATTAAAATCGAACTTTTCAAGCTAAATGTTATAGTATAAGTAGCTCACTGTGTCAGCACTGAAGCAGCTGCTGTTCTTTCTTTTGTAACACAACAATCTCTATTTATGGAGTGCTTTTCAAAACCGAAGTGAACAAGCTGCAAATTAAAATCAAGACATCAAACAAACAAAACAAGTGTCAGTAATCTGGGACAAACAAAAACAACCTCCATTGAAATAAGGATAAAGTCTCAGACACAAAGTATCTTTTAAGAAGAGATTTAAAAGATAGTGCTGACTTAATCACATGATCCACATGAGATTATTATGCATATTTAGACCAGAGGAACTTTTTTTTTTATAGTTCGAAGAAGTGAGTTCTAAGTTGTTTGAGGGACTTTTTTAGTTCCTATTTCACAGTAGGTCTCCCAGTACAAGAGGAACTGAGTGACGTGACTGTTCCAGAGACGTCCTTGTACGGTGATTGGTCAATTTCAGCCAATGCAGCCATGAAAAAAAAAGATAACACAAAATACAAACTGACACTTAACAAATAAAAACATGGAATAAAACAAGGACAAATGGATTGACAGTAAAGTCAGTCCCCGTTACTGAACGCAACGGGGAAAATATGTGATTTTGACTCATTAACTGCTGAGATACTTTTGAGCCGCCTAACAGAAGACACAAACACAACATGTAACATATTTGACAAAATAAGGTTGTATTTTTTGTCTTCTGCTTGTTTTTCTTTGTAAATTAAAGTTTACTTCATCTGCTCAAAAGCAGTTTTATAACATCAAAAGTAGAAATTGGCTAATAGCTAAAATCTTCAATCGAGATATAGGTTATTACAGATCTCAATAACAATATATGTCATGATGATATAGCATGTTTTTTGGTAATTCAATAAATATATAAGTATAAGTATAAGTCTAAATAAAATAACCACATGGTAAAGAGTATTTTTGCAGCAGTATCTAGTTCATTCTATGTGACTGACCAAATTCTTAACGACCATTAATCGATCATCGATTAATTATTCCCATCCCTAATATATATATCACATATATCATCATTTTCAAGCAATCTGAGTTAATGTGCACACATTAAATAACAAATTATCAGATTTAATTTTTGCCCAGCCCTAGTCACAAGCCATAAGGCCTAGAAAACCCTGAAATACAAGACAGCTCAGATGTGATTTCTGCAATCGATTCCCATTAATACAAATAATTTTCTCACAAGAAAAATAACCAAAGAGCAGAAAGAAGAGAGGGCAATAAAGAACATGTGTAGAAAGCCAAACAGCCGGGGGTCAGAGAAAACTAACAGAGCTGAACAGAACCTTGTCAGGGTTATCAGCACCACTAAACTTACCTCAAAGCAAACTTAGTTCCACCCTCAACACTGCACCATGCTTCCCTTTGTCTCCATATACCTGCAGACCACATGCACACACACTCTCAGACACACCTCACAGCATAGAAATGTCTAATTCTATCTGATGCAAATGTATGCATTGGCATTGTGAACTACTAGTCAATTATAGCGGCGTGGTTATTCTGAGCGGGCTGAAGGTGGAGGCACCTCAAGACATTAGTATGCCAATGTGTTTAAAGGCCAATTTCACCCTGCATGCCTCTGGAACAAAACCCTCAAAGAATTTGCATTTCAACAGAATATCACTTTTCACTGCCTGTTTATGAATCTGCGTCCCGTCAGAGCTCCCATTTCACATTTCCTAGCCTGGATGCATAATCACTTTTGTGTCAAATTGTCTTCATTGAGTTGTAATAAGCAGAAAAAGATGCCAGTGGAATTTTTTTTATTTCGATTAGACTTCCTAAAATTTTGCTGAGAGCTGGCATTCTTGTTTCTTAGGGATTTCCTCGAGTGTACTATGTCGTGTTTTAATGCATTATATTCCTCATTAAACACAAGATAACAGGAGTGAATAGACATATTCATCACTCCTCAGACTTAAACATATGTCTCCTACTGCTGTACGAGGAATTATTGTAAATGTCAATCATATGTTTAACATCATTCTGAATGGATTCTCAACTCTCCTCATACAAAAGGACAAATTAGAGTCTCTTATCCCCTGTGTGTCCCTCTATTCCCCCTTTATCACTGGTAGTAATGGGAACTAATTAGCAGGTTTCCTCCAGACAGTGCTGCCACCAGATGAGTGGAAGAAAGGTCTTGCAGGTGGAGAAGAAAGTACTGGTCTCTCACACTTTTATAACTACTTTGGTTATTTGTTTTCCACACTTTTAGCATTTCAAAGCAATTAACAGCTAAATAAACATGAAGGAATATCCCAATGCCTGTGTGTACAGTATAAATGGATCCACTGTGCAAGTCTGTGGTGAGATATTAACTAAATAATACATTCAGTCGCACACTTTGAAACCTTAATGTGATTTTAAAATGAGAAAATCCAAACATTTCAAAAGGCTGCACCTAAACCGTTTTGAGTGTATGCAGTGTGTATGTCAAAGCGGTTCTATTAAAAATACAGCACTTGCAAGAAAAAGGAAAAAAAAAAACACACACCTTTCTGAAAGACAATTTCTCACTTTGAAATGTTTCTTGCCTGGAGCATACAATAAATGAGGCTCCGGTGAGCAGGCAATAAGTTTTGTCAACAATACACTAAATGTTATGAGCTGTAGATGTGCAGTATGTGGTTTAACAACATCTGACGAAACCAGCACATAAAACGCTTTTGTACAAACAGTAATGCTATGTACCAGGTACAAAGAGAAGCTAAGAGAAAAGGCACTTATCCACTGTGGCTTTTGTAAATTAGCAATACTCGTGTCACACCAGGTACACAATTTGCGTTTATCTTTTCTGTTCTGAAACATATAAAAAAATGATTGAACTGTGTGTGAATATTAAATTTAAGAGGCTGTCACCATGAAATCAGCACCTGTGCCGTGCACTCTAAACTCAGCAGGAAAAGGAGCACTATGAGTGCAGACTTTTACAAGGTTGGTGAAAAAAGCATTAAAGTACATATCAAAGGAGAAGAGCATGTCAATTATTTATCAAAGCGAGGGAAAACCACAAGGGCAGATGCGTAAACAAAGGTAAGGTTCTGCAGGATGGTGCTGGAAACAGAAAAGGACAGGGCGAATAAAGGCCAGCTCCAAACCAATGTCCAGCACTCACAACACACAGGAATATAAAATGTATTAGATACTAAATCAAACTTCAAAGTCATTCTGCAACCCAGTTCAAATTATTCATCCTCCTTTTGTTTGTTTAACCACACACTCCCGCCAAAAGCATTAGTGTTTCTACATGTGTTTACAGATTTAAGTGTTCTGTGTGACCCCTAAAAGCTGCGGGGCGTAGAGAACCCTGCAGCATCCGTAGCATTGTTTATTCGTGGGAAAAGGTCAGCGGCTGCACATTTACAATCTCGCTGGTATTTACTTCAATTTGCATGGAAGTACATGTGCACAAGCAGTCAAACTTGATTGCATTTACTGTAATGGGTTATAAACATATACAGGCCTGTGTTTGCATACATAAAATGTCATTTACACAAGATTCACACAGCGAACAGGAACATACAGTGAAATGTGAAAGGTGAAAGCTTCTGTTTCACAAGGATGAGAATGTTTTATTAATTCTGCTGCTCAATTATGGCAGATTATGAATGTTGAAGATAACTCATTTACTTTGGACACATCATGAATTTATTGAAATATAAAACTGTGAACTTTTCTTGAAATTTACAAAAATAATAAATAAAACAAATCTCATAAATAATATATATATGAATAAATTATAGAAAACAATATTAAATCATTTAAATTTACTACATACAAATAAATTAGATAAATATAAATAATTTGTAAATAGTAAATCATTACTGCTTGTGTACTGCCACAACTATATTTAAATGTATTTCTCCTAAACATATACTTTAACTATATTCAACATATCCAGCAAAACACGTGAAAGCAAAACGATATAAAGGAAAAGGGGTAAGCTGGACAAAACGAGAGCATCATTTTGAAACGGAAAATGGCAATAATTGTTTTATCTTGATTATCTTACTTTCATAATTTTTGAAAGCCATAACTAGATTTTTTTTATTTTTACTTATTTATTGTTTTTACTTATTTTTTTCCATCTCTGCTTTTTTTGTTATTTATGTGTGTTCATATCTACGGTACTTGCTATTTTGCCATACAAAGCCGAACTGAAGTAACTACGCAAAGACAATGTATTTCATGACAATGTATTTGACCTTTGACCCCAAAAATGTAGTTACTGCACTCTGGTTTTGATTCTAATAGTAATGCAATAACACAGTGCAGTAACTACAATGTTGTTGTCAGCTATATTTTGTTTTCAGTGAATAAACATTTTCAAATTGATTTTGTTATTTTTGTGTATTGAAAGTGTTTAACAACTCTATTCAAAGATTTTTGTATTCTATTTTATTTAATTATTATAAAGACATGCAATATTTTAGTCTTAATATAATTGTACCTCACCCTTTTACTAAAATCACTATCTAGATAATATTTTCCCATCAAATAAACTAAATAATAATTATAATATAATAACAATTTATGTTATTCCTAGAATGATATTAATAAGAAATACCAGGCTACACTGTATCAGAGTCAAAGCAGACCGTCTGCTTTGGTTTTAAGTTTAAATTCATATACAGTCATGGGAAAAAAATGATTGTTACGATAGATGATTATTGTTTGGACAAATAAAATTATAACAACAAAAATAGCTCATAAGAGTTTAATTTAAGAGCTGATATTTAGACATTTTCCATGGTTTTCTTATAACCAAATAAATAACCTGAGTAAGAAAAAAAAACACATAGAAAATGGCTAGATATCAGCTTGAGTTAAACTCTGATCAGCTATGTTTGTTGTTATCATTATATCTGTCCAAACAAATGTACCTTTAGTTGTACCAGGCATTGAAATGAACAAGAAATGTCTGGTCTGCTTTGGTTTTGAGTTGTATTTTGTAGTTACTGCTATTTTTATATCATTATTTCTCTGAATTAAAGCAAAATTGAAATCAAAAAATTTGTCACAAGATAAAACAGGCATCAAGGAGATCATTTTTTGTTATAAGTCAATTTCGACCTAAAATGCAGTTGCTGCTGTTAGGCTTTGTAGGGCAGTATTGTGGTAATGGTACAGTGAAAAAATAGTGTCAAGATGTCTATCTAACAGAAATGGTCTGAAAATACTGTATTGACATAATAAAGTATAAAAAAAGAAAAATCGAAATTGACAATAAAACTGGATTAACAGCCCAGCCCGAGAACAAGAGGGAAAACAAAACCAGAGTGACCAAATCATTGAACCGTGAACTTGGTTAGTGTCACGTTTGCAGGTCCATTTATCACCCTCAATACTGTGATATTAGGAACCCTGGAGGGGCTGGATATAAGCAGCAGACATACAGCTCCTCCTCTCTCTGCTTCGACTGAGAACAGAAGCCTGATTCTCCCACCTGCAAAGTCTCCATCTGCTCCCGCTGCACAACACAACAACACAAAGCTCCACAACCCAACACACAGTCAAGCCAACCTTGACTGTAATACCTTATGACAGTTTGTATTTGACACAAGCATATCCGCTTGATGCTTTGCAGTTTTTTTCAGCGGCTACGATTGTCTGTAGAATAAATGCATTCGATGGTGCTCCGAGATATATTTTCTGTCTTTCCAAATTACATTCCGCCCGTGTTTTATATTGTATCTCAACTCTTCAAGCTGGTGGTCTGCAGTGCATCAGTAAGAGATGGTGCAGCACACAGAGAGCTGGAGAGGAGAGAGGGTGAGTGTAGGTTTTGCTACAGTATTAGTTATTCATGTGTGTCTGCCCCAAAGACCAAAAAACCTTCCCCACAATCCCACAATAAAGCAAATGTGTAGTAAAAAAGCAGCAACGTAGACCCCAACAACCTCCAGAGAGGAGATTTATGGGACCTCCATGAAGTGAATCTTCCAGAGGTGATGGAGGAATGAGGGCACTTTAAATCCCATTACTATGTGATCAAAAGTCGTTTCTCACTCTAGATTATCCAGTGGAGGCGCAGGGGGATCCTGTAAAGACGAAAACCTGAAATCCTGAGAGGTAAAGGATTGGCGGGTAACAATGGCGAGAGCGTGAGGGCCACATATTTCTCTTCATTAAGCGATAAATAATGCAAGGGGAATCATATGAATAATTTTCTCCCTAATGGATATTGCATGCTGAGAAAGGATTTCCAGTTCCAGTTTTTAAAAATTTAGCATGTGAAATGATGCGTCGCTATGTGACAAAGTGATTTTTCGGGGCAAGAAGAGAGTAGCGCAAATGCATCAGAAAGCTTCAGGAAAAAAAAGTGAGACTGAGAGAAGAGCAAGGCTGGGACTTTTCCCATTGAGTTCAACAGCATCAAATTACTTATGCTGTCAAGCCTCGCCTCAGATATGCTGGTAAACACCAATATATTTTATCTAATTGTTTAACATTTGCAGGGCTATAAATCATTTCTATACTGCTCTACTTTTACTTTACGCTGAGAAGGCTAGAGCTGTTCACAACTGAGACTAATTCAACACATTTATATAACTCTCACTGCAGACAACTTTAAATGCACAACTGATTTATCAGTAGGCCAGTTTTATTCACCGATACTGGCCTACCACAGACATGTCTATATCTATTATTTTCCAATAGGCACTGATGTGAAAACCTTTTTCAGAGAACATTTAACTCAGGAAACAACGCTTGGGGTGATTTAGAAATCGTGTCATACATCTATTTTTTTAAATGTTATTTATTTTACTTCTTTTATTTCTTCTATTTATTTTTTGAATGGTTGAATGGAACAGTTTTTGACTATTACTGAACATCTACTGGTTTTTTTGTTTTTATTTATTTATTAAATGGTCGGTAATTGACTAAAGGTTAACATAATGTCCTGTTTTTTTTAAATTTATTTTTTAGGTTTATTTTTTATTGATTCATTTTATTTAAGTCTGTCATGTTTATTTATCTATTCATTTATTTTATTTGAATGGCCAGTTATTGACCAATACAAACAAACACTCATGTTTATTCAGCAATTTTTGAAAATTGTTATCCTTTATTTAAATGGTCAGTAATTGAATCATACAGAAGATACTCAAATTTTATTTTATTCTGTCTCTAGAATTTGTTGACCGTGTAATACATTGTACATATAATATATAATAATTTTAAATAGTATTTAATTAAGTTATTTGTTAAAGAAAGCAGCCTACAGAAAACCTTTGCATGCTTGCTTTGGTGCAAAATCAGGACAGCTCAAAAATGCACTTCTTGTAATCTTTTATTTTCCCCCTCTAAAATCTGTCTCAAAAAATTCCATACCGGTCATGCTCCTTGATCTGCTTTAATTCTCTGTATTGATTTGGTTTTTTTATTGTAACTTTGTTCAAAAAGTCAAAGCTGGAAGTTTGCAGCATGTGACTTTGAATGAAATACTATCATGAACTCTTCCAAGTACCCTGAAAATGATCTGTGAGGTGCAAACACATCACAAGATGGTCCTTTACTCAAAAAAGTCTTTGATTAGAAATCAATATAGAAAAACTGAACATATGGTTGTCGAGTGTGGGAAATTGCATTTCCCATCTGTCTGAATATAGAATACCTCATACTTTATTCTCTTCATCAAAACTGTGAGATGGCACATCACAGATTGCATGTACATTGGAAATGCAGCCTGTCATCACTAGATAGGATGGTAGGCATGACAACCTATGGAAATTCAAATAGCATATCCGATAACGCACGCAGGCTCTTTTCATAACGGTTGATCGGTCGGATGGATGAGTTTTAACATCACAATAAAATGTATCTTCTTGCTGTCAGAGTGTGTCATAACTCGCAGTGACACATCTGTAAAGATGTGAAGAAAACAGCAGAAGCACATGTCAGTTTACAGAGCCCGGGTATAAAGGATGTGGACTTCTTTCAGACTTTTTAAGCCCCTGTGATGCTACCTGCATTCAGCAGCATGACATACAATATGCATATGTTATCAAAGTAAAAATCTGGCATGAAACTTTAATGAACAGAGGAATAGAGGGAGCAGTGCGAATGAGAAGCTGATTTGCTGAAGGCGATGTGGAATTGTTTTAGCGAAGCGTAACGGACAAGAAGCAGGAAACCTGGGAGAAGAAGAACAATCGCTATAGGCATTTGCATTTCACATGTGGATGTAAGAGCCACCTCTGCAATTATACATACCACTGAGTAAGGACATGGCTGCAGTCCACAAAGCAAATTTCCATGCTTTGAACAGAGCCACAGCTTGCCTGGGGACTTGGCAGCTCAGGTGGCAAGCATGGTTAATTCCACCATTTGGGAGAACTTGTAAGCTTTAGCCTACATGGTCAGCGGCGAAACGCTACTTTCCCATCACTAGATGCTATCTGATTTGTTGTCCTTGGACTATAGTCTCTTAATCTCACTTTAATTGCAGCACTCTTCCCCAAGTGAGCTACAATCCTTTTTTTTTTCCGAGACAAACAGCACAACAAGAATCCAGCACCGTTTGGGAAAACTGTCCTGGAGCATCAGCAAAGTTTGACCCCCGCCTACATGCAACCTATTTTGAAATCAGATTGCCCCTCGATTTACCTCCACACACCAGACAGCATTAGTCCGCACCAGGGTTGGAGTTGCTAGGCAACTGAAGACACTTGCTGCAGACTGAAATGATTCTTTGATTCAAGGAAAGATCTTATATAATGCCTTACAGGGGATAAATTTTATATAATTGCGTAAAAATTGTCTTAGTAATTAGAATTAATGTAATATGTGAGTTGGTACAACATACTGGATAACAGCATGAGTTAACTCGACATCAAACAGACTCCACTGAAATATATATTTCCCTTCAAGTTAGATGCTTTGCATAAAGTAGTTTTTTTTCTGCTATGAATGGGAATTGTGCAAAACTTTATGGCACTTTATGATAATGACTTATTGAATCTTGTGTTAACTCTACGAGTAATTATCATATAACTCAATACATGGTAATGAGTTCATGTGTGTAAATGGTGACTTTAGGGTCAGAGAAAAATTATGCATTACGAGAACGTGACTCCAGTGTTATTAAAAAGTGCTTTTGTAACTATTCTCTTTATTTCCATACATTTCCATTCACATGAAGTAAAAACTATCTGAAACACGAGCCGTCAGTTTATGTCAAATTAGTTTGCACGCTTTAAAAATGCTGCAATGCTGCACTGCAGCAGCTTTCCACTGTGCAACATATAAGATTATTGCCGTAATATGTTAATCGTGGTTCCTCTATAGTTAACATAATATGTGGGTAGTCTGAGACACCAGTAATTAGCATTTTCTATATGCTTCTCCGTACCGCAGGGACCCCAGGGAAATTATCGGGGTTAAAGGTCGAGTGGTGGGAGCTCCGTGCTGTGGGTGACCTAGAGAAGCTTCCAGGAAATGAACGCAAACTGGCTGCAGGGAAATACATAACTTGTATGTGCTTGGATTATCTAACTCATGGGTGAGGAAGCTCATAAATATGCATATTCATTATCCAGTGCTGCATCCCTCTCACTGAATCTATCATGAAGATTAATGAATATTATTCAGTCATTCATGACTTACTGTAAGCAGCAGATTCATATGTGAGCAGACAGCATCACCTACTGACTGTAAGCAGTATTCAACAAGCTTATTGGAAGAACATCACATGTGACTTTAATCCAGCATTTTGGGTCTTTTATGAATATTTTATAGCTACTTTTAATGTTGCTTTTTTAAATTATTTTTTTTTTTTTTACTATATTTAGCTGTCATTTCTATATTTGATCTTTTTTTACAGCCTAAAAGTAAAAAAATCCTTTTTAATCAGAGGTTTAAAGTGGTTACATTCAGGTGCTGCAACACCTGTGGATACTGGAAATACATTCAAAAGTTAGATCAGTGGAAAAAAATAAAAATAATGGGTGATTAAAGTGGATTTCCTGATTTGTTTAACATAATATTACTGATCAAACTCATCCTGTGCTGCAAGTAAATGCAATGTAGTAAATCACCACTAGATGTCACTGCATCACCACTGGTCAGGGCTGAGCAGTTTCACTTGTATGAGTGGAAACCCAATGGCTGCAGATCATGAATAAATAATAATGTTGTCCTGCTGCATATAACTCCGACATATTGATCCCAGACACGTGGGTAGTAATGTTGGTCTCACAGAGACTAACTGAGGTGAATTTACAGTCTGACCTACATTCAACTCATAACACACACACACACACATTCTTGTACTTCTATCTATGTGAGGGCCCTCATTGTAATAGTGAATTCCCTATGTTTTGGATTTTTCATTAGTATTAGTTTTAATTTTGTTGTGATTTTTTGTTTTAATGAGTTTTTAGAGTGGGTTTGCTAGTTTAAGTTTAGTATTTTTTTTTTTTAATGTTTTAGTTTTAGAGTTTATTAGTGTTAGTTTTTTGTAATGGGGTATTTGTTGGGTGGGAGATTAAAAGAGGTCACAGTAAATTGTGCCTTAATTTCCTTTGTCTTATGCATCTTCAAAAAGATGAAAACACTATAATTTTGTTGTTATTGTTAGTTTTAGTTAGTTTTGTGACCACACACACACACACACACACACACACACACACACACGCACACACACACACACACAGGCAAAACAAAACCATGTGTTCAGTTCCTTTTTGATATATTTTTTTTATTATTATTCTTTTTCTGCTTCCACATATATCCACAGAAATGACAATAAATCTTTTCAGACATAAACATATATTCTTAGTATATAATTAAAAGTGTGACTTGTTAATGAAAATGTTATGGATTAGGGTTGAGTCACGTCAGTTTCTCCAGAAGTCAGGTTCTTGTGCTGCTCTTCTGTTTTGCTGATAGATTTTTTTTCCATGTGGTGGCTGGTGGGGTAGCGCCGCAGCAGCAGCAGACTCTGGTTCCTCAGCTCTTTGTTCATACACAGCAGGATTATGGGGCTGGAGAGTAAAGGCAGGTCCAGCAGCAAGTCTCGGACCGTCTCCTGACACACTGACGAGTGATCCATCAGCGCAAACACGGCACCTACGATACATTAAGTGAGGAGGAAAAAAGAAAAATATGTTTTTTTTATGTTTGTGAAATTGAACCATAAAATGTATATTAATACACTGTACACCCTGTAATAAAAACAGTAACACAAATTAAAGTTAAACTATGTGTTTTAGATCAAAGTAGCTTTACCCAGACAGCAAAAAAGGAAGAAAATGTATTTATTTAAAATCAAACAGGTACTATATTCATTCATTTTCATGATCTGAATGAGACATTTCTAATACAAATGTCTGTGTTATGTAAAGACTAAACCTGAACTTGCTGGTAAAAATCTCTTCGTAGAAATAAAAATCTAAAGTCATGTTGCATGGCTGGAGTGTTGAGCTGATTTCTTAGAGAATAACCTTCATACTTTTGAAAGTACAGCACAATGCACATCTGGAGCTCTAAATCTCATCACTAGACTGAAGCACCATTGAGTTACTTCCTACAACACTGGCCACTATAATGAATTAAATTGTATAAAAAAGCTTGATTTATAAAATTGGGTTGCTAAAACATTTTTCTGATGGTGCTGCATTTAGTAAATGGTGCATAGATGCAAATTAATTCTACAAATGTCTTTTTTTTTGTTATTCTTAATTTCAGAATAGTATTCAATATAGGTTAGTTAGTAGTATCTTACAATAATAAACCAATTGTTTCAGCATCAAATTCACATATTTTTAGGTTGATGTCAAACCCATACTCGTGTCTCATATGTACTGAGAGAGTTGTTGGTTGCTGTAATTTTCTTCTCTTGGCTTCAAAGAGACTTCTCTTTGAAGTGATTTCAATGGAAGTAATGGGGGACTTGCTACTTTACTGGGTTTACTGAAGATAATATGAGGCTTCAGCAGTCTGAGATACTAAAATGAGGACATTAGGAAGGGACTGAGTGTCAGTACTCCATACCACTAGACTAAAAATAACCCAGCACCAAGCAGTTTCAAAACGTCTCCAGTCAAGCAATACTTGGATTCAATATCTTTTGCGACCAGTTTTAGAAAAAAAAAAATCATAATTTGTATAATTTTGCTAGTAGCCAATAACCTCAAGCACTCTTTGATTCAATGCCACATACAGTCATGGAAAAAAATATTAGACCATTGATTTCTTCAATTTCTTATTCATTTTAATACCTGGTACAACTAAAGGTACATTTGTTTGGACAAATATAATGATAACAACAAAAAAACAGCTGATATCTAGCCATTTTCCATGGTTTTCTTGATAATTACCAAAATTATTAAATCATTATCAAGAAAACCATGAAAAATGGCTAGATATCACCAATTTTTGTTGTTATCATTATATCTGTCCAAACAAATGTACCTTTAGTTGTATCAGCCATTAAAATGAACAAAAAATTGAAGAAAACAATGGGTGGCCTAATATTTTTTTCCATAACTGTATAAAAAGGGTATCAAATGAATTGGTCAGTTTAAGAGGATGGTAGTGTAATTTTCTGAATGATACCCAGCCCTATTGTTAGCACGGATAGCACAAAAAATCCCAGTGTTTTTTTTTTTTTTACTGTGAATGTGTCCTTCAAGCCAAACTAGAGTAAAAGCAACTCCATAAAACTTTAACGCAACAGTACTTACCAGGTACGTGTGCTGTGAAGGTGATGAGGGATATGAGGCTGAACACTTTGGCCAGCTGCACGTTTCCTCTCTGGCTCCTGTGCATCAGCCGAGCACTCTGCACGATGGTGTGTAGAATGTGAGCGTAGAAATACAAGCCTAATGGCACGAACACGACCGTCTTCACCATTAAAAGGACCCTCATGGCTTCATCATTAATGAAGGAGAAGCAGGTGAGGTTGACGGGATCCAGGTGATGGACGTGGCTGCGCAGGAGCCACAGGGTCAGCTCCTTCAGCCCCACGGGGAGCAGAGGAAACAGAAGCTGCAGCGCCAGGAAAGCCCTGCGGTTCACCAGGTGCCTGCAGCCACAAACCACCGTCAGGTAAATAGAGAAGGTGATGAAGGAGACGTAGTGGAAGGACGCGGAGCTGGTCAGGTGCTTGGCGCTCACCATGAGGTCGCACAAGCGCGAGCCGAGCAGCCAGCGGCCGTGCTGCTTCCAGTGGATGGTCATGGGCCACAGGCTCAGGTTGACCAGGTTGCAGCTGGTGCTTCCCAGGATGAACATGGCCACGTTGCTCCTGATCTTGCTTCGCTGGCTGAGCAGACAAGACACCAGGGAGGCCAGGATAAAGATGTTCAAGCTGAAGCCAGGGACCAGAAGCAGGACTTTAGAGGAGGCACAAAGGTTCAGGTAGACAGGGATCGTGCACAGGGAGGATGACGTCTCATTCATGGCTGACCGGGAGAAAAGACTTCGGTGTCCTTACAGGTAGAGGGGAGGACTGACTCTCCTCCGTGCTTTAGAAAACTATTAAAGCCTTTTTCTATTCTTGGATAACAAGGAGTTTGTATGTCACGTGAAATGCAGAGTCATCCCTCCGTCATGTAAACATGTTTTTGTCTTCCGTCTTACCTCCATGTCCTATCACCTTGACTTTTGCTTCTTCTGAAGTTTATTGTTTCTAAGACTTTCCCCCAGTGGACCCAATTACAAAGGATTCAGTTCATAATCCCCTTCCTCTAGTTATAAGCCTCTAATAAACCTGAAAATCTTCAACTACTGCGCACCAACACGACAAATGGATGGGAAGTGACCTTATATCACTCTTCTTCTTCCCCAATGAGTTCACAGTGCTTTTTTTGTTGCTTTTATCACACATCAATGACAACCACAAGGCACCTTTAATTTGTTATTTCATATTGATTGTTTCTCCAACCTCAGAGGGCATTTATTGTTTTATCTAGTAATTATTCATCTATTATCCACAGCCCTTATCATCATTCTTCCTGTTCATTACTTCATACAAACAAGGTGTTTTTGCTAAAGTAGCTGATGAGACTGGGATATGCGTTCACCCTTCAGTCATAATATTCTAGTCCATGAAATATCTCGGTTTGTTAATTCTATGTTGTGTCTAATTTATTACCTTGCGATCTACACGTCATTACCCAGCAGCTTCCTCCCGCTCTACCAGCGCGGAAATAGTCCTAATGAGAGGGGAAAACGTATTTGTTTACTTCTCTGGGGCTTTATTAATGTGACACACAGTCTGGTTGATTAAGTAGCTAACTGCTCTGACATTACCTAAAAGCAACATATAAAAAGGGCCTCCATTACATGAGCACAGTGATATTTAAAAATCAGTGCTGGATTTCATGCATTTAAACTGCATGATGTGGCTGTCCTGTGTGAGCAGGTGTGCAGTTATTTATTACTGTGCATGCTCCTGCAGACTGTCGGGCAGGTGGAGGGGGTCATCCATAATATAAACTGCAACAGTCAGCTCCAATTCAATTTCAAATCTGCATTTTTAACACTTTCTAATCGAATATCTGGATGTTGGATAGTTTTTTTTATAGCCATGTTAGTCTGTGGGTCAGTGGATCCAGCACTTTCATCCGGACTGAAATAAGGGCTGGGCAGTCAAGCTGAAAAATATTAGAATAAAATGTTTCATTTCAGTGGATATTGATAATTATTGATAATTTTATGCTCCAATTTTTAGGAGCATATAATTACACTAAGTATCATAATTAGCATTAACTGGAGAATAAAAAGTTAATTTTGATTTTAACAATCTTGGATAATAATTTGGATGTTTATAAGTTAATGAGTATCTCTCCATCATGGGTTGTTTTTTAAGATGTTGGAGATGTATACATATTTACATTAACATATATGCATATTTGTATCTGTACTTCAAATGATGTCTATATTTCCATATTTCTATTTCATTCTGTTTGTGCATCTCTCTTACCTCAAAGGTATTGTAAATTTTATATTTCTATATGTGGATGTCTTTATTTACTTGCATTTATATTCAATATTGTTGTGTGTTTTTGTTTGCCATGCTTTTTGACCTTTATTTTTTTTCTATTTCCATGATGACTTTCTATTCTATTCTTATACAGCAGCAACTGTAGTAAAGCAATTTCCCCCCAGGGATGAATAAAGTATTTCTGATTCTGATACAGTAGGTCATAACTGATGACCTGCTGTGAACTCCAAAGGGTGCCAGAGGTTAAGGTGATGAACTAAGTGTGTTGTATTCCTGCTAGGCCTGACTTCATCAATAACAATGAAAACCTTTTGTGAAATCAATCAAATGCAAACTGCCAGGAATGTTTCAACAAATATGCAAGTTCAGTTGCATCAACAAACCCCAAGCATGCCCTTTCCCCTGGCGCATAAATAGCTCATCTTATCCACTGATAGTAGAGCATGCTACAGTCAATCATATCAGGGGTGCAATGGTGGATTCGGCCCAGTCCACCAGTGCAAAAATGCACTAATGTTTGAAAGAAGCGCAGCAAAAGTGCTATCTTACTGGGGATTTCCACCGGGCGCGTTACTGCAGCAGCACGGCTCCACCGCAGTTTTTGCTGCGTCTTCTACTCTATTTATACAGTCTATGGATAAACTGTGTGTATAAAGTAAACAACAACAACAACAGCTTACTTTGCTTCTCTGACGTGAAAGATCTGTTGATCTGACCATCTATCCTTATAAAAACAATATGTTATGTCATAAATGATTGTATGATGTTCCACTTCAACAATCAGTCTCTTGCCGTCCGTGTCGCCGATCCTCTGAGACCCTTTGATTGATTGATTGCTGATCTGGTGCCCCGGTCATAACATAATGTTGATGTGAAGTAGTTTTAGGCTGCATGAACTGCGTATTGTGTTTTATTTTGAAAGGGTGCGGAAGTGTTTTACCTTGATTCTGAGTCGGACTTCCTGTCTGGTGCGATCTGCTCTGTTGAGATTTACGCGATTTGGCAGCGTCTCGCGGAGAAATAGAAGTCCTACCTAATGCTCGCGTAGAGACGCTGCTGAGACGCTGCTGTAACGTTACGCAGCGCGCCCGGTGGAAATGCTCTCATTGATTAGAGTGTTACCTATTTGCAACGGCGAACGCGACGCTGACGTGACGCTGCAGTAACGCACCTGGTGGAAATCAGGCTTTAGAAGCCCCTGTGTGACGCTGGTGTTCCACCACATACAGCAGGTGCCCTTATTATTATTTTGGCCCTTGTGCCTCAAACATCCTGAGTCAGCCACTGAACGTGTGTATTGTTTGCCTGCACCATCAACATGTGACAAGACAACAGAAACGGCATGGATTTTTTTTTTAAAAAGAGTCCAGATGGTGAGGTTCATTTCAGTATATATTTATTACTAGTTTTTAATAATTACTGTGAGAAAAAAAAAATCTGAAATCAAACTATTTGAAACGCAACCACTTAATTTATTGAGGCACAAAGGTAATAATTTTAATGTTTAATGAGTGCCTCTCCATTGTGGAGTGCCTGTGGGTTGTTTTCTTGAGATGTAGCAGATGGAGGTTGTCATGGACAACATGTTGCATACTCCAAAGATTGGAAGCAGCTTTGGTGATAAATTAAGTTTAGTAGTATTTATCTTTGTTTATTGTGCCTTTTGTCTCTTTTTTGGCAAATGAATCACACTTATAACACGAGTGTAGACAGAGAGACTCTCCAAACAAAAGTGTATTAAAAGAATAAATGGAAATTTAAGAGGCGTTTGATTAGTTACAATATTACCATATGTGTGTAATTAAAATAACACCGATATATATTTAGTTTTTGCATATTGGGACTCCCCTAGTTTACATTATACCTGCTACATTATTACCTGGTATAACATCAGTGTTTCAGCATTCTGAGCATTGCCATGCTAGTGTTAGCATTTAGCTCACAGCACCACTGCCTAAAGGCCACACAGGGCTGCTCAGTCTTATGACGTAAGTGGTTTTCTCACGATACACCAGTAAAAAAATCTTGCATTCGAAACTTACTGAAGTAAATGTATAAAAGTATAAGCATCAAAATGTACTTAAAAGTATCAAAAGTAAAAGTACTCATTATGCAGTATAAATGACCTTCAGCAAGGTTCTTTGTGGTGTATTGATATTATATAGGTTGTTTTTCATGTTTGTATATTTTTGGAGGTGTTTTACGATGTTGTGATGCTTTTATTTTGAAAAGGTGCTGTCCAGTGTGAAACGGGTGTTTTTATTTTGAAAACGGTAAAATGAAAAACAAATGGTAAATAATAACAAATACTTCGTAATTCATATAAAGTTTTCTTCTGTCATATATAGATATATATTATATAATATATATATACTGTATATACACATATATATTATATAATATATATACTGTATATACACATATATATTATATATATATACTGTATATATACATATGTATATATTTTTTTATTATTTTATATTATTTATCTTGTCTTAACTATTGTAAAAGTTTTTATTTGCGAAACTGCTAATGCTAATGTTTGCTGTAGTTTTCCCATCAAGTAGTTTTTGCAGTGAATTCACAAGGTGGTCAAGGAATATCTTATTTTTATTTTCATAGAGCTGCGGTCGGGAATAAATCTTGTGAACCATCAGCCAGGGATGCTACATGCAGAATGGCCCCGCTCATTATTATTAGATTATTTGTATTAATGCATTTATGTAAGAAGTTTAATTTCATAAGGATAACTCATTTTCACTAGTTAATATACTTTTATGGGGTTTGAACCTGGACCTGAAAAGTAACTACAATTGGCAGCTTAATGCAGTGGAGCAACAAGTACAAAATCTGCCTCTAAAATGTAGTAAAGTAGAAGTAAAAAGTCAAAGTGAAAATACTCAAGTATTAAGCTCAAGTAGCTCAACATTTGTACTTATGTACTTGAGTAAATGTACTTAGTTACATTACAACTCTGCTGAACACAATCTCAAAATATAATTGTACTGTAGGCAAAAATTTTCTTCTATCCTTCAACACCAGCGTAGTTAAATTTACACAGATTATTTGACTCTTTGCACACTAATCATTATTACATGCATGTACAATTTATAAACCTGTTTTTTTTTTTTAGTTTTCTCTCTTTTCAGGTCTCATCAGGGTTTGTTTGTTTGCTTGTTTGGCACTGCTGCCTGAGTGGCTCCAGCAGGCGATCTGGTATAATTGGTCGGCATGAACAGGCCTGTCTAATGCATCAAGGGCCACTGTGCTCTCCACATGGCATCTAATCAGGCTGCTGGAGAGATGTGATCACTGAGCGGACAGAGCTGGACACCGCTGCAACTTCAATTCACATGCAGTGATTTGTGAATACATGCTAGGATGAATTCCTCACATAAAACCAACACTCTGATAATACTTGCTTTGCTTATATACAGTATACTCAAAATAGGATTGAGGGGGAGGAGGAATGGCAGTGGTCCTGAAGTGTTATTATTCAGACTTGAATGTAAATGGTGAATGCTATCAGTTTACGTCCCTGATGGATTCAGCTTCCACTCTCTCCAGCAGTAGGTGCTCTGAAGACTGACAGACAAGCAGACAACAGTGAGAGGTGCCATTGCTGAAATTGATTGAAAATCAGAGATGCTTGCAGGAGCAGTTTGATCTAAACAGACTGCAGTGCAAGGGGCTGTAGTGATAGAAAAGGGAGATAGAGGAATAGAGACAAACAGAGGGAGGGAGGGAGATGGAGAGAGGGAGCGCTGTCAGTCAGTCGTGAGAACAGATCGGCCTCAAGGTGACAACTCCTTCCATGAGATGGTTTTCCACCGAGGGTAATGGAGCTTGGGTCTTGTCTCACAAAAAGCAATTTATAGCGAAGCCAACTGAGGTCTGAGAGAAACTGAGTCTCGCTCAGTGTCAAATATTTTCGGCAACAAATTGTGCAGTGTCAGGCCTGTAGATTTCTACCTGAGGCCCATAACGCTCTCTGCTGAAAACATGCCGCTTGCATAAGAAGTTCAGGCTATTAAGAGGGTCGAAAGCAGACAAACCGCAGTAAACAAAAGCTTGAAGACATTCCTCTAACTGCCAATATACACACAAGTTCAACTCATCACTCCTCTCCAGGAAAGTCATTTTAAATATCACAAGTTCATTAATCAAAGCAGAGAGGCTGCTATCATACAGTATTACTGCTGTGCTTTATAGCTGAAATAAACTTAACACGAAAGTTCATATGACTAGAGTGCTATTAAGTATGAATATCTCATAAATTATTCCTTACCCTAAATCAGCCCAAAAGATTTAGACCCCACAAGGCAAAACACACTGGAGGAAAAAAAGACACTATGCATTTCTAATGTAAGAAACTAGCACTGTATGCATTTAGTGCCATCTGTGGCGGCTGGGACGATGAATCTAACTTTGATGAGAAGATTATTATCTTGCACCTTAAAACTGACTGGCGGTGAGCCAATAAAGCCTGATGAGGGTTACAACTGGGCCTTCTCCAAGTTCTCGTTTGGACGAAAATCCAAAAAATATGGCTGGCCTGGCTGAATAGGATTTAACGTTGCTTCCAGGGAAATGAAGAGACTTGTGCGGAAATCTCTCAAGCATACAAACCACTTTCCAAATCACGGACTTCATTCTTTGATCTCCTTGCCAATTTTCAAAGCTTTTGTTTTGCAAACACACAATGTCGTAAGAAATCTCACTCGAGCAGAAGATGGTGGTAAACTCTCAAGAAAGCTCTGATAAACAAGACAGTGCACTGCATCAAACTGATGTCAATATTTAAGTGAGTGGACCACATGATACGGGACTCGCTCAATATCTGTGTCCACAAGTGACTGAGAAATACACAAAACTAGAGAACAACTAAAATATGGTTTGACTCATATAAACGGGTAATGTTGGCCAGTTAAAGCATATCAGTATTTATCGTTATTTGCGTATATTGTACAATATGTCCTGATATGAAAACTTTTTTTTCACACAATATATAATGGAGAAATGCTCCTTTTGATCTTTTGATACTTGAAACAGAAAAGGATTGATTTTCTATTTGCAATTGAAATCCTGACACCCCTGCCTACAGCTATGGAGCAACGCCGGCACAATGTACTGGTCTTATATATAACTGTCCCTGTTGAAGTTGTAGCTGACCGGGAACCTGAAACGAGTCGATCAGCAAGTCAGTCCAACATAAAATGTTGAACTGACTTGCCAATCCACTTGTTGTGCTTAATTTACCGTGAAACAAATTGTGAATTGCTTAAAAAGAACTTTGGTTCCACATTATATGCATTGAACTAGATATGGTGTATTTTGCATGCAACAGAATGGCATGAATACGTGCACCATTGTAGCCCTTTGACAGTATGTACATTATGACCCCAAATGTTTTTTTTTTCCTCTGGACTCTTCCCCCCCGGACCAATCTCCTTACCCAATGGGTAAGATCTGACAGCAATTACCAGACTAAGCAATGTAAAACTGTTACTAACTGAAGACTAAACTGTTGGTTGAATTGTTTGGAACTATCTGCCCTTCCAGCAGATTCACTGCAGCACAGTTCCCATTCGACCTGCGGTCTCTTTTCATCAGTGTCTGTATAGCTGCCTAAGCCTGCCATGTAAAACCTTATGGATTCAGGCTCTGGGGTGCCTGCCTGTGTGGGCTGCCGTTAAAACCTGAGGAGAAATTCAAGGACAAAGGCAGGCAGGAGAAGCCAAGACCTCTCACATATCTTTGTAATCATCTCTCAAGTGTACCAAGTGCAGATAGAGCATTTGTGTGGCATGACGATTAGAACGAAGACAAACGGGGAGCAGCAGGCTAAACTCTCCTCTGATTAAACCATCATCTCTGATTTGAGATGGCCCCCAGCGATTGTTATGGCTAGTGTATACTGTTAGAGTAGAAAGCTGTGTGGTTAATGGCACTTAATGCAGCAGTAATGGGAAAACGATCACATTGGGCTTGTCATGGTGTTAAGCCTCCTTTCAAAGCAAAGGAATAGATCAATGATCTGTCCAGCTTTGTGTTTGGCTTTGCAAGGCTTTGTCTTCTCCCATGTTGTCAGAGTCAGTGGACAGTATATTCTGAGTCTGAACAGTCCTCTGATTTTTGGATTGGTTTCCTCATACCTGAATGTTAGAAACAGATTGCAAATGCCTTCAATAACAGACAGTCTGTTTAAAAAGTACACACAGAGAAAAGAACCATTTGTGAGAGCTTTGTGGCAAAGGTTAGGTAAATATCCTTATGGCTAAAAATAGCCTTTGTTGATCTTTTGTTGTCTGCAGGAAATGGATAGGAAAGCACTGTCTAACCAAATTTACACGCATTGTTGAGCAAACCAGCAACCCTAACCTCCTTTCCAGGAGTGTTGTGGTGGTACTGCAGTGCCATGCCACTTCAGCACTCTGTTACTGAGAGTAAACACATTGCAGATGTCAGAAATTGCAGTTGCTGGTTTGTGGGTTAGGACATTTTGGGTTAGGCAATTATTGGCAAAAAGGTGACCCTGCAGAAATATGCAAACATGGTTTTTGACATTTGAATGAAAGACCAATGTCCTGAGGACAGTCTCTTTAAAGAGTATCCGAATACACATTGAAGATCTTATTTTGGTGACCTCCAGTAGTTCAACTTCCACTTCTGACCACAGTGATGCTGGGTGTTGGCAGAGTGACACTGCTTATCAGCCTGGTATTTATTTACTCTTTAATATTTATGGACATGAGTGAAACAGTAGCCTGGTTGCAAAACAGTTGACCAATTGACTCAGCAGTACAGATGGTTGTAAATTGACTTTTACTATGAATCTGCATGAAAAGTGAGACATGAGCATGTGTATGAGTGATTGAAGTGCTTTTCAATCAACACAGACTCTGACCTCTGTTTGGCAAACAACATTTTCCCAAATGTTGTTTCTTCTCTAATTAATTGTGCATTCTGATTTAAATCAGAATTAGAAATACTTTAATCCCTGGAGGTAAATTGGGTTATTTTACAGCTATAGGGAAAACAGAAGTGCATATTCATTACAACATATAACAACAGTACAACAAAAAGTATAGTAATTAATAACAATCCTAAAAAATGGATTAAATTGAGTGCATCAAAGTTTGTAGTTCAATAGCATATTCAGAATATTGGTGGGAATGACAAATAACAGCATGAACAAAGGCAATATTAATTCCAGAGTAAAAAAGGCGTTGACAAAAAGATGACAAACAATAACAAAAAAACCTGCAATATAAAAGCATTTCATTGTGATTGGGGAAAAAAATACAAAATCTAAAACAATGTTGTCACATTTAAATTATTTCACACATGGCAATAGCTGATTTAATTTGAAATTTGTATTTATTCATTTAATCAATTCACATATTCATTTAACAGTTAAAGACAACAACTCAGTTTGTGTCTCTGGCTCCAAAGCAGCAGCAGAATGGTTGAGCGAGCCAGCTGAAGAAGCCCTGCACTCTCCTCTCTTTGACTTCTAACACTGAAACAATGACTACAGGTTCCAGAGGAGGAGAGGTCAGAGGAGAACATGAAGCTGCAAGATCAGAGACTGGTTCTCTGGAGACTACTGAGCCCTCTTCAATGTTTGGCCTTTGATCTGCATCCACTCTGTCCTTGACATCAGTAATGTGAGGAGGTTCAGTCGGGGATGTCCGAGGAGCTGGTGGAGGTCTGGAGGTTGGCTTCTCTGTTACAGCCGGGCTGCTAGTCAGGCTGTCCTGCATTGAAATAATGATCACAGGTTCAGCAGGAAGGGTCAGTGGAGCTGGAGGAGCAGGAGTCAGAGCAGAGTCTGGTTCTTTGGTGGGCTTTAGGTTTTCTTGAAGGCCTGGCTTTTCAGTTTCTTCCTCCCTAGCCTGAATGTCGGGAACAGATGGAGGGTCAGCAGGAGGGATCAGCAGAACCAAGGGAACTGGAGTCGCAGCAGCGTCTGGTTCTCTGGAGGGTTTAGAGTCATTCTCCAGGATGGGTTTTTCCTTTTCATCCACTCTTGCCTCAACATCAGTAACAGATGGAGGTTCAGCAGGCGATGTCAAAGAAGGTACAACAGCAGCCGAGTCTGGGTCTCTGGTAGCCTCTCTGTCGGTTGCAAAGCAAGATTTGTCATTTTCATCATTCCTGGTCTCAACATCAGTAATGGATGGAAGTTCAGCAGGGGGCGTCATAATAGGTGGAACCACAGCCGAGTCTGGGTCTCTGGTGGGTTCTGTGTCATTTCCAAGGCCAGATTTGTCTCTTTCATCCTCCCTGGTCTCGACATCAATAATGGATGGAGGTTCCACAGGGGGTGCTGGAGAAACTGGAACTGCAGCAGAGTCTGGTTCTCTGGTGGGTTCTGGGTTGGTCTCCAGGCTGGGTTCGTCACATTCGTCTTTCCTGGTCTCAACATCAAAAGCAGATGGAGGTTCCGCAGGAGGAGTCGAAGCAGGTGGAACCACAGCAGAGTCTGGGTCTCTGGTGGGTTCTGTGTCATTTTCAAGGCCAGATTTGTCTCTTTCATCCTCCCTGGTCTCAACATCAATAATGGACGGAGGTTCTACAGGGGGTGCTGGAGAAACTGGAACTAGAGCAGAGTCTGGGTCTCTGGTGGGTTCTGGGTTGTTCTCCAGGCTTTGTTTGTCACTTTCGTATTTCCTGGTCTCAATATTAGGGATGGCTGGAGGTTCCACAGGAGGTGTTGAAGTAGGAACCACAGTAGAGTCTGGGTCTCTGGTGGATTCTGGGTTATTCACCAGGCTGGGTTCATCACTTTCATCCTCTCTGGTCTCAACATTAGTGATGGATGCAGGTTCCACAGGAGGTGCTGGAGAAGCTGGTGGAGTGGACACCACAGCAGGGTTTGTCTCTGGACTACGTGTCACAGTCAGGTTGGAGTCTTCCTGGACTGGAGCGGTAGCAGGAGGTTCAGCAGCAGGACTCAGAGGAGCCGGCACTTTGGGGCTCTTGGGATGAAACATCTCACAAATCTGTTCCGCTGCAACATCAACAATTTCACTGAGCAGCTCTGGTGCGAAGCTCTTGATCCTGTTCACCAGGATGTGGAGTGGGTGCGTCTGTCTGATGGTTGTCAGGATGGACAGGACCACGTCGTCCCTGATGGAGCGGGAGAAGGTGGTCTGACCTTCCACACCAGTGAGAGCGCCAGTGACTCGGTCCAAGACGGCCTTTGTAACCCCAACAGACATTGTGCTGAGTTTCTGGGAAGGCATGTTTAGGAGGGGACGGCGAGGAAGTGCCCAGAAGCCCTGCAGGACTCTGGGGACAACTTCCAACACCACCTCTTGAGGACTGAGGACTTTGGAGCTGGGAGCCACATGATTGGTTCTCAGGATCTTGGCGTACTTCAGCGCCACATTAAAGAGTTTAGGATGTCTGTGGATTACAGTAAAAAAAAAAAAAACATTTAAAACTGTTCAGAAAAATCACAGAGATATTAAAATAACTGCAGTTTAACTGTAAATAAATATGAGTCAATTGTAACTTACTGAAATTTGGGAGGTAAGGGCTCTGAGGAGTTGAGGAGCATCTGGGCTTCAAACTCAATGTCCCTCATCTTGTTGCTCATATTTACTGCCCACACCTGAAGCAAGGAATTATATATGAAGTGCAGTTTGGAGATATTTAGAGGATAAATCAGCATCATTTACTCCAAACTCCTGAGAATCTTCTCAGGGTTGTTGTCTTACCAGCATCAGCAGAGGTTTGGCGTCCTCCTCATCAAAGTCCTCCAGTTCAAACTCCCAAAGGCTTCAGACAGAAACAAACACACTTTTTATTTTACTGTTACTCTCTACATTAAAAGAGTAATATTAGTAAGACATTTTTTAATACTTTATTGCAAGGGTCATTTAGTTTTCTTTACAATATTGTACCTTGCATTTTTCCCCCTTTTTTTCCAAGGTATATATTCACAAAGTAAATAACAAAACATAGGGTAAACAAACATACATATATACAAGGCAGACTGGAATTCCCCAAATGAGGATCTCCAAGAAAAGGAATAAACAACAAACTAACGACAAAAAAATAATAATAATAATAATAATAATAAAAAAATTAAAAATATTAAAAAAATACTAAGATATACTAAAATAGACTAATGAGAAAATAAGGGGTGGTGCATGTATGCGTGTTCATGAATCTGTGTGTGTGTATGCATGCAATATTTCCTCTCTTTACAGTATAACTTTTTCAAAATATGCATTTGTTCCCTATTTCTAAAAGTTAGTCTTTCCATCTCTAAACTTTGTTCTGCTGTTAATACCTATGCTCTTAATTTTGGTGTATTTGATTGTTTCCATGCGTTAGTCACCTGCTTCAGGACAGTTATTCTCAGTAAATTAAAAAAACAAATGTCCTTTGCTCTTATCTTTCCTTTTAAATAAATACCTAACCAATGTTGTATCTGCAAATGCTCTTTAAACTCAAAAATATACTTTAGTATTTTCTTAACTCCTTCCCAGTATGTTAGTAGTTGTTAATACTGGGCATGTGAAAAGCATATGCATATAATTAGCCTCCTGTTCTCCGCATCTTCGCCAACATCCTTTGTCTAATCCGGGGAAGCATTTCTTGAGATTCTTAGGTGTAAAATGTACACTTTCCATGAAAACTCCCTCCAATATTTTGATTGTGAGATTCTGAAGTTTTCAAATAATGCTCTTCTCCACTCTTCTGTTATGTTGATTTTTAAATCTTCTTCCCACTTCTCTTTTATGTTACTCTCTACCTCATTATACTTCTGCAAGATCTTATAAATTTTTGACAGGTTTCCTTTGTTTTTATTTCTATTTTGCGTCATATATTTAATATTAGTAAGACTTGAGCATGTGTTTAGTAACTCACCGTTCTCTCAGAGTATTCTTGCTTTCTTCCATGAGGAAGTGGATCATGTCTTCAGGAGTCACCTGAGATGGGATCTGGTAAGCTTCCTGAAGCATGAGCAGTTCTCTCAGCAATGCAATCTAAAAAAATATAAAGGAGGTAAGTCATCTTTGAACATAGACAGAGACAATTTAGATAATATTTTATGAGTGTGGGCTTGTTAGGACAGTAGTCTTACCTTAGACTTGTAGCTGTTGATATTCCAGCAGAGCTGCAGAGCCCGATCATAAATGGGTGTATCAAACAACACCTTTAAAGGAAATAAGATGTTACTTTTAGGTTTAGTCACTTTTTTTTAACAATGAATCTGAAAATGTTTAACTCCAGTAAAGTAAACTGAAACTGAGTCTTTATCTAGTGAGAAAATAGTCGATCACTTACCCTGATGGGTCTGTAGACTCCTCTACTTCCCTCAATAAACTCCATTGAGAAGTTGTTGCTGTATATCACAATACAGAACAAACAAAACAGGCAAAGCAACAATGTAAAAGTTCACAGGTTTAAGTTCAACGATAGATGCGAAAAGCAGTCTGACACGGTTGATCTCTCTGGCACAAATGAGCAGAGTGTGTTCTGAGTGAAGAGATCTGAGCTCCAGAGAGAATCTGACTCAGGATTCTAGAGTTCTAGAACCGAACTCACATGTCAACATTCTGACAGGTCACCAAGGAAACACTGTTAGTAGGTATCCTGATATTAAACAAAATCTATCAATAAATTTACAAATCATACTATATATTAACCTTATATATCTTATGCCTCAGTTCTATAAAAATCCATTTTAGTACTAAAACTACTGAAAACACATTGATGAGCCTCACTGGGTTAAAAGTGCCTTAATTACTGTATAAATCCTCAGAAGAATATAGTCCCCGACAAATGCACCATTGTCTACTTTTTAGGAAATTATTGAGCCTTTTTTATTAATAAAACTATTAACTAGTGACAGGTTTTCAAAGATTACAAAGCTGAGAGCCACTGACAGCCAGAGAGTATTTAGAAAAGGAATAAAATATTGTTTGTTTTGGCTTTTTTTTTTATTGTATTAGTTAATGTGTTTTTTGGTTGTTGTTTTTTTTCTTTTATGGTTTGAATATAATTGGGTTTAACAACATCTCATTATCTCTGACAGTGACTGGCAACATTGGGGGTTTTTTAACCAGAAGTAGACATTTACTGAACAAAAGTGTTCCCAGTGCGAGAAATCTGCATTATTTTTTATTTATCAATCAGGCTAATAGATCTGCAGGGGGTCGCAGAGTGACGCACATCTTACTGTCATTACAGAGATAGTTTGGATTGGCACATTTGATCAAATTCAAGTAGTATATGTATCTGTTCTGTGTGACAGGCAGGTGACAGATGTCAAAACACTACTAAAAATGCTTTCTATGTGGACTGGCCTTTAAACTCTATTATCTTAGACTGTAAAAAAAAAAAAAAGGAGAACGGATACACCAAACAAAAAGGGATTTCAGTCCTATTATTAGGCAAGTGAAACTGAATGCTGTGATTTATGGATGATGGAAACAAAAATATATAGTATTTTTTCCCAAATTGAGTTTCACATACAATGACAATGAAGGAAGTGATATACTAATAGCAGCATAATGACTCTATACGCTTAATTTGGCTAGTGGCCATCTTTTTCTTCCTACTCAATTTCACTTAGCAAAACTACATTTTGCATACCAGTGGTAGAAAGTAACTTAGTACATTTACTCAAGTACTTTAAAAAAAAAAAAACTTTTTTCAAGTAATTTTGAGGTACTTGTACTTCACTTGAGTATTTCCCTTTTATGTAACTTTATACTTCTACTTCACTACATTTTAGGCAAATATTGTACTTTTTACTCCACTACATTTAGCTGCCAGCTTTAGTTACTTTTCAGGTTGAGATATAACATTAAAAAAAAAATATATGGTGGCCCTGAAGTGCAAACCACACCAGCAATTCATCAAAACGTGCTAGCAATTCACACAACTCACCAGCAATTCGCCACAATGTGCCAGCAATTCATCAAAACGGAAAGGGTAGGTACATATTGGACACTGATCCTCCTCCTGATTGGTTGCTGCCATCATTACTGTGCCGGGGAGCTGTGTATGGGGGTTAGGTGCCTTGCTCAAGGGCACTTCAGTCTTTGACCTGTCAGTACCGGGATTCAAATCGGCAACTCTCCAGTTACAAGCCCGATTCCTAACCTCTAGGTCACGGACATGATCAATTTCAAGTGATAAGACTTTTTAAAAATTAAATCTTATAACAGTATATTAAGTAATCAAATGAGCACTGTCTTAACACAATTAAAACACTGCTTACATAAAATCATCTATACAAATAATCCAATAATATATTTAGAATATATAAAACAATCTGAGTGGGTCCATTCTGCCTAATAAGTCATTTTACTTTTGATACTTTAAGTACATTTTGATGCTGATACTTTTGTACTTTTACTTCAGTAAGTTTTGAATGCAGGACTTTTACTTGTAGTGGAGTAATTTCACAGTGTGGTAGTACTTTTACTTAAATAAGGGGTCTGAATACTTTTTTCACCACTGTTGCATACACAACAAATGTTGAATGATTAAAGTTTGAATTCTATTTAATATGTGTCAGAATCCCCATTTGTCTAATACATTAATCACAACACACCATGTGAAAATGTCCACATGTGTCTTGAAAACACTTTAATTTCTTTTTTTTGCCATTGACTTTACAAGTCTGGTCCAAATCTTCCATATGCTCTGGTGAATATGAAGGCCATGGTAAATGAGTTACATTTTTTCATATTTATCAAATCATTTAGTGACCTCTCGTGCCCTGCACTCATGCATCAGGACGTGTTATGTTTCCCCATTCATTTATTCAGGTTTTCCATTAATTTGTCACCTGCCTATATGCAAATACAGAACATGTCACATTAAACTGAGCAGCTCTCTCAAAACTTTTGTTCCTCATATTTTAGAGGATAATATGCAGAGAACTTATGCATTGAACTATAATGCTTGAGTATGAGCAGCACACACACACAAGACCTCTCAGTAATTCTACTCAGTGGTAATAATTGACATATTGAATCTATCTTGACTACCATCTGACAGATTTGTTTTTCAGTAAATACAACATGTCAATGATAAATTGTAACTATAACAAAGCAATTTTTCAAGTGGATCCAGCAGCCGTGATTTGTGTCTCGTGTAAACAGCTTTGATAAATGCACTCCGCTGTGTTTGTCATCCTTTTGCTCAATCATTTTCATGCTTAAATGAAGCAATTTGTTTCTCGGAGCGCAATCTGTTGGAGTTGATTATCCAAGATGGTGATGTCCACCTCGATAAAAATAGAAAAACCATCTAGACACCCACTTCTAATGCCAAGAGGCTTTCGTTTCTGTTGAGGAATCTGAAATGACTGCGAGGAGTGACTTCTGTGGAAGAATGTGAGAAAACAGAACTTTAATTACTGTAATGAATCTTTCTGGAGAGGTATTGAAAGTGTGGCATTTGTGTGGTCTCACAGAGAGCTCATTTTGGGTTCCAGCGCTGTGGTCATTCATCATCAGCTGAACAATACAGTGCGTGGTGGAGGGTATGATAAGAAACATGGAGAGAGAGAGGAGTCAAATAGGGAGGGGGAGATACTGTATAGTTTCTGTCAAAACTAAGGAATCGCAGATGTTGCAAAATCTCTTGTAATCCCATTAATAATGATAAAAAATTGAAATTACTACAATAACTACTGTAACAAATATTATTAGAATTCCCAGAGATGTTTTTGGAAGCTAAGGCACAGCCAGAAATGGTCTAAAATTGGTTCTTTGATCAACTTTTTGCCACTCAGAAGCACAATTCAATCTTTCATGTATTGGAATATAACTGATGGATTCAATTAGCACGTAATTCAATCGTGTAGCTGCGCTGCTTTGAATTCTGCCCAAGCTACTTATATCTTGAAGCTTTTGTAATATATATGCAAATCTGTTTTCTGACACATTTCTACAAGCAAATTAAGAGTGCTAGTTTCTCATAATGGCCAATCAATTCCTCATTTAGAATATTCATTTCAGCAACAAGCAGAAGCCTTGCCCTCGCTCACAGCACAAACTCTTCCGCTGAGTGATGCTTTCGCACCTTTAATTTCCCAATAAGAGATCAAATGTGCACCAGTTTTAGTTTCTAATTCGCTGCTCCTGTTTAATAAGCTTTTTTTTTGCTGACAAATATTTTTCCTGCTATTGAGCGGATGCACTTTACTGAACAATGTTCAATAGTCGGAAATGTAATCATCAAACAGATTTGCACTCCAAGACGATTTGTAGTTGAGAGCTGAAGCGTTCTTCGTTACCAGCCAGTGAACCAACTCATTGCTACTGTACCTTGTCAAGTGTCAACAGAGTAGTTAAAATATAAAAGGAAATAACCTGTCATGTATAATTTATGAGTCATGTCTTTTCGAAGTTGTATTGCTTCTTGTTTGCTTTGAGAGCCTGTCTCGGTGTGTGAATGGATTTCTGAGTGAGTTTTTGTCCCAGTTTGCATGCCAGTATGCGTTTGTCTTTACTGTATAAAATATATTTGTCCATGTACTGCTAGCAACCCATTTTTTATTTCTAGAAGGCCATGATCTTTACTCTCACATTACCTTTAACCAGAACAGTATTCCCACACACTTTCAGACTTCCAAACAGAGATGAATGGGGACCAAGCTTTTTAAACTTTTGCACACATTCTTCCATCTTTCTAAACTTTCAGTTTGCTAATTGTTTTACACTTTGTTTGACCTGACATCATTTTTCGATGGAGCACAGATGTGCACATGTCTGTTTTGTGTATGCCTGTGTGCCTGAATTTTGCAACAACACATGCAGCTGTTCTTTTGTGAGTCACTTCTGTGGGCACAACAAAACATAATTACTCTGATGAACACTGAATGGCTGAGTGGTTTCCTGAGTTCACAAATCTGTAGAATCATGAACCCACACCCCAGCTATTTATTTGACGTCTATGCAGAGATAAAGGCGAACAGAATGAACGGGGTTGAGGGACTTGCACTGACCCTGAACAACACTGTTTGGATGGCACTCTAACCCATTATAAAACCTGTTCTGTCTTATAATATGGAACGGTTGCTGCATTACCAAGGCAACAACCCATATTTAATAGGTATAACATTATTATTATAGTGCTCTTTATTGTAGTATGGATTAACAAAACAACAGCAGACAGTTTAAAATGACAATAATGGGCATCCTGCACTACTACACTGTACTGTGGATGTAAAATACTGTGTTAAACCAATGCACAGCCTCGTTTTAAATTGACTTTAATAATGTGATAATGATGTATCAACTGAGCTTTAATCAACTGAAGCACTCATGCTGCAAAACACAAGTTGGACTTTGTGCTCCGAGTGACACCACTAGGTGGCACTGGTCTTCTAATCTGGAGTGTGTGCAGCTTCTGGAGAGGGCGGAAAAGCATAACCACCTACCTGCAATTTTACATTTACATGTCTAATAGCACAGGGGTGCCTTTTCTCAGAGTGAAACTGCTTGAAAGGGGAGAAGAGCATTTCCCACCCACATAGCTGGAATACCAGGGTGCCCAATATACATTTTACATCAAGCAGCATCTCTTCAGCAGAAAATGATGGAATACAGGTTTGGCATTACCCCAGCGGCATCCATATAATTGTAGAATACATTATATTACTGCATGTGATTAAATAACTCAAGAAAGTGCGTGTCATGGTGCAAGTATTGCCATCTCTAATGCCTGAAACCACACTATAAAAAGCAAAACCTCATGAGACACTTTTTTAGCAAGGGAAAGTAAGAAAGGTCATGTGCTGGTGGTGAAAGATATCTGTGTTTCATTGATGTCAGCTGGCAATTCATTCTCATGATAATGCCCATGCCCTTGATTCAGACAGCAGCTATACTTGAATGATAATGCGCTGATACGTTTGAGCCTCAGCCTGCCATGAAACGAGCATGACAGAGTGATGGGAATGGAAACGTGCATGCAGCCGCCCCGTGCCTTCCCATTTCACACCTACCAATCTGTCCTCTTTAGACATTAATGAAAATAACAGGGCCTATTGGGAAATGGATGTCCCCTTTGTCAACCTCTTTTATTTCCTGAGACCATTGCCACAATTCCAACATTTTTGACTCATATTCATCTTACATTTTCCCCTTGATAGAGTGTTTCCCTCACATTGGTTTACAAAGACAAGTCATTGAGATTGTCACAGCATTCTGGTGTATGCTATTCAGTGATAACTGTAGGTTGCACACACACAAACACACTGAAGGTCCACTGTCCTACTGTGAGCTGGAGAATAGTGATTAGTACACAGGATTGCCCTTCTTCACGATCAAGAACAAAGCTATGTCCTTATAGACTTTTTCTGCTGACAACCACCTACGGATCAAAGTATTAACCACCACAGTATGTCCACTAGTTTGAATCACAGGTTTAAAAGGATCAATTTTCAGTTTACTAGACATGGTTTGAACTACACAAACTTGTGAAGACATGATATTATGCCATAGTGATATCATCAGGGTTGAGTTTGAAGACTACCGATTACGGAATCTATTGGCTATCGGTCTAATGACTATTCAGCCTCTGAGGGCATGAGACAATATTTCAGGTCTCCCAGTGCCACCAGTGGATATCTGGATAACAAGTATCTTGGCCAAGACTTCCTCCTCTGTGTGCCAGTCATTCTTTACAATCTGATCTACAACTTGAAGGCTGAGAATAGTGTTATAGAGTTGAGAGACATTGTCTTTGAATAGATTGTTTTTCTGCATATGAATTAGGGCTGAATATTGTTTCATTTGATGCCCATGATGTAAATCAGGGATGGGCAACTGGAGGCCCGGGGGCCGCATACGCCCCGTACCCTCACTTGTAGTGGCCCTCAGTACAACTAACATGCATTTGAGCATGAAATCTTAAAAGTGCAGTGAAGAAATGCACAAAATTACTTATTGCAATTAATGTTGGTCTGCTGTCCTTGCACTGAAAAAAAAAAAAGAAATAACAGTAAGTGGTTATTTTTTATTTGCTTCAAACCTTTTGTATTCCTATTTATACTGTTATACACTGCAAATTATTTGGTTCTTAAGATAAAACAAACTTAGATTTTGAAGTGTTAGGTAATTTATCTTGTTTTAAGAGTTAATTTCTTATTTTAAGTGTTCAACATGCTTATTTCGAGATTTAATAATCTGAATTCAAGAAATCTTGTCAAGTGAAATTATCTGTTCATGCAGCAAGATCATTTCCCTCAGATTTAGTGTTTTTATCTTGACACCCCTTTTTTGCAGTGTACATGCATTTGAGCGTGAAATATGTTAAGTTACTGCACTGTAAACATTTGTGGCCCTGTGATAGTGTAGATGAAAAATGGTGCCCCCCTCCAGCATTTAAGTTGCCCATCCCTGATGTAAATGGACTGCATTCATATAGCTCTTTTATCCAAAGCGCTTTACACTACAAACTGCACTCATTCAC